>NC_136067.1:2017342758-2018715591 GCF_964261635.1 Lissotriton helveticus
ATATCAAACACACAGACCATCATGCAATATTGAGACCAGTATTGTTGTGGGTTAGACTATGGACAACCATTGAACTATCTGATTACAAAAACGGCTTGAAGGAAGTCCTTGAGCTCGATAGCGACAGGAACATTTTTTGGTTTAAGCATGTTAAAACCTGGTTAATGAAGCTCGGATTAACACACTTTTGGAATGAGCCTGGATCTTTAAACTCAGTTTCTAAGAAAATACTCAAACTGTCTTTTTGGTCATATGTGAGCCACGATTCCGTGTATACAAGAACACACGGTCCTCTTACAGAAAAATTCCTTATGGTAAAAAATGAGGCGTCTTTCGAACAATTTCTTGATGAAATCGAGCCACCATTGGCCAAATCTCTGTATATAAAATTCAGATATGGAACGTTGAGGTCCAAGGCAACAGAGAAAAGATGGGGGAAAACAGATAATGACTATTGCAGTTTATGCACCAATAATCAAAGGGAGGATATTTATCATATATTGTTTTTCTGCCCTAGCTATGTTAAGGCAAGGAAAAGATGGATAGTCCCCTTGTGCTGTAATATTGGTTCTATCTCCCACAGGGAAGCTGGTAGGATCCTAAGTACAGACACCAGCCAAGTATTTGTGTTCGGAATCAGTAAATTTTTATTGGCCGTTTATTATATTAGACGGAAACTAAACCTTTCATTTTAAATAAGGAAAAACTGCCATCCTGAAATCTTACAAATCGTGAAATGTGCCTAGTTATTTGTGTCTTCTCAAATTTCCGGTTGTTATAATTAATTTAACGTTTTTAATTTGATTTTCAAACATTTTAACATATTTATTCATTCTCTGTGTCAAACATAAACTTGTAATCTTGTGTGTCCAAATATGATGAAATGTACATTTTATAATAGGGTGCTCATCCAAAATGAATTGTAAGTACTATATGTGGTGATCTTATCATGTTTTGTCATATTTTATTGTATCTTTTGTGTTGCAAGTCAACGAAATAAAGATTAAACTTGAAACTTGAAACTTGAGCAAAGGAAGGGAACAGAGGGTAAAGGAGGTAAAGAATGGGGACTGAAAAAAATTGAATGTAGGAGGGGAAATAGGGAAAAGGTGGTTAACATGGAGAATATGAATAAGTGAGGGAAGCAGAGTAAAGAAACAGGACTGAGGTAGGTTGAGAAAATAGTAGTGAGGTTAAAGCAAAGGGTGATGACAAAGTACATTTTTTTAGTCACACTTACCATATAATAAATGTAACTTTAATTACATTTTTTTACTACATTTTGTTTCTGTAAAGAGAGAAGAAAAAATAAGTTATAATTAGTAAAATATGTATTTAAAATTAAAGATACAAATGAAGAGGTTAAACATCACAACAGTGTATTTAGAAATAAAGTAAGGTAGAAGGACAAAAAGAGGGAAAAAGAAATAGAAGCAGAGCAAATTACTAAGAGTAAGGCATATAGATTCATTGACAGAAAGGAAGAGAAGAAGAGAAAAATGAACTGAAGGTAAGAAAGATACTAAAAGAATATGAGTTAGCAAAACTAAATCAGGAAACAGGAGTAAGTAAAAAGATAATGACTGAGAGGGAAAGGAGTCTAATAAAGGATGCATTTAGAAGAATGAGGAATGGAAGATAACAGAGTAAGTAAAGAAGAGTCATAGAGTGAAGGGATGAAGGGAGAGAGGATAATATAGAAGGATTGAGGGAAAAGGAGTGAGGAAGTTACTAGACAGAGAGACTAAGGGATGGACTGAGTGAAGTGGAGTACAATGAGTGAGGAAAGAAAAATGAGTAAGGGAGCAAAAGAAGGAAAGAGAGGAGAAGAGGACTAAAGCAGTGGTACTGAGATAAAGTGATTCGGTGATGAAAGTAAAGAGAAGGACAGTGAAACATAGGAAATGAGGGGTAGTAATGAAACCGGACTAAAAGAAATAGGTTGATGAACAATGAGAGAGGAGCAGTGAAGTTGTTGTAGGAGAAATGATAGAAGGTAGATAAACACAAGTGAACATAACACAAGGAGAGTGAGGGACTGAGAACATAGAGGTAGTGAACGGAAAATAGAGAGAAGAGGTCAAAAGAAAGGAGGAAACAAAGATAAGCGAGGGAGAGTGGATGATTTATAGTGATAGAGTGCGACAATACTGGTGAGTGAGTAAAGAGGAATTACTAAAAGAGCAAAAGAGGAAAACACGGAAAAGGAAAGTAAAGCAGACAGATTGAAAGCTGAATAGTTATGCAAGGGAAAGAGGGAATGCAGACAGTTGAAATGAGAATGAGAGGTTGTGAAAGAAGTGGACTAAAATATCGGGGTTGAAAGAGAGTGAAAGAAAGACATTATAAGTGAGTAAAAAGAGCTGAAAGAGTGTGGAAAAAGGAAATTGAGTGTGAGACAATGGGAATATATTTTAAATTACAGAATACATACTATAGATTAACTTGTACAACATGTTACATAGTTTATTTTTGCTGTTCTCAGAATATATTGAAGTTCACTTAAAAAAGTGAGTTCAAACTACTCATCATATGACAGCGGGGAAAAAAACCTCAATCAAAAGATTGTGTTTTAAAAAAAAACCTTCTAAAGTTCAAAATAACAAATGTACACTAATCCTTGATTCACTTACTTTTCCTTTAGGCCAAATAGTATATCATAAAGGTCCTTTTCGGTGGAAAGTACTCTGCTGTTCTCTAAAAATTGTATTTCACCGACTTTCTAGAAGAAAACCTCGAAGAACATCGGAAATATTTTCATTATTTTCATATACTCCTTCTGTTCAGTCATAACTCTTTGCTCATTCCTTCACCATTCCTTAAGGCCAAATAGTGTCGGATTTATCAGTATATTTTCAAATTAATTAAAACAAGCTCTAAAATTACCGTTTTTCCGACGTTCTGAAAGAAAGGCTCAAACAACATTTTCACAATATTTACATTTTCGTAATTCCATCTCTGACTCACTCATGTTCATCATTTCCTATAATACTGATATCACTTACTATGAGATCCACTTACAGTACCTATATGACAACTCAGTTTTTTATATTATCTTGATCGCTTTTACTCAGAATATAATTTTAAACAGCACAGTAAACTAACCTTTATTAACTGCTCCCATCTTCATAGGTCAATGACCTTTACTTAAATTTTGGTTCTAAAACACTAGACATGAATTTTTTAAGTCAAAAGGCAAACGTTGTTTGAAAGTCAAATGAATGTCATTACAAAGGGTCCAACCTTTACAACTTTTTAAATAGCATGCGTAAAGCCCTGATGTTGTTGAAGGACTGTCATGATAAATATTAGCTACAGTTGCAAAGGTTCTTCCTGAAATTGATAACTGAGAAGCCACAACATTTTTAATAGAAGTTGTCAATTTACTTCCATCAGGTCCACATCGTTGGAACATTAAAATCACATATTTACCATAAGTTTGTAAAAATAATGTGGACAGCATTGCAGACTTACATTGGGTGCACACCATATTGTGATCAGCTGCTTTAACTAGATTATTAAAAGGCACTGATGTGCAGTCTGGTAAACTCAAATATATAAATCTTTCAGTGTCTATTCTAGTACTACTTGGTAAAGTACAGTTGTCACAGTCATGCTGTCATTGGTAAGAAAGGCTAAAAAGATTTCTTATATCTACTCCTTCATCTTCCAATACATCAAACATATACTTTAAAAATTCCTGAAAATCCTGCTGAATAATCTGTGAAAATTGATTTTGACAAGAACATATGTCTAGAAGATTTCTAATTTCTGAAACACTTTCTATTTTTGCTCTATCACTGCTACATTTCTCAAACACAGAATTCAATAAACAGCAGCATGCTTGATCCCGATTTTCAACAATCTGTTCTTGTAAATTTTGAAGAAAAAAAACAACATTAACCACTACATTAACATAGCAGTTGACACCATAACTGATTTCAAACTGAAATCCAACAACATCTTCAACATAATCCTTTTTCTTTCTGCTTACAATTACAGTTTCATCTACTTTTTGTCTTTTTGCTAGTACCTCACTGCAATTATTCTCATTTCTTCTTTTTCGGCCTACCACACGTTTTTCAAACAGAGGATATTGAGGCAAATGTGGAGCATACTCTCTTCTTTACCTATTGTATTCTTTAACTCAATCTAGATCAGCACAAATCTTTGTTTCATCACACTCAATCAAATACAATCCTGATAAAGTTCTGACTCGTGATAATGCCACATATGCCATACCCTCTTTAAATACAGAACTTCCAATGTTCACCAAAGCACTATCTACAATTAAACCTTGAGATTTATGAATTGTCACTGCATATGCCAAACAAACAGGAAAATGTTTTCGGCGAACATATAAGTCTTTCACAAGCAAAAATCTAGCTGAACAACGACAAATTTGTTCTTTTTCGTCAATGCCATCAAATTTAATTTTTAAAATTTCAATTCCATCTCTATTTTTGTAATTCACAAAACCAACAACATGACCCATTGCTCCATTTACCAGACCTCTTTCAACATTTAAATTCCTTCTCAAAATGATACGACAATTTAAACACACATTCAGAGTCTTTTCAAAACCAGCAGTTTTAGATATAGTCTTCTCTAATGAATCCAATTTTGATTTCAAATTTTCAGACAAAACAATTGTTGCTCCCATATGCTCTATTTTATCTGTAGCTTCCAGTTTCACTATCTCTTCATTTTCTAACTTTAACATTTTGTTGTTGAACATGGAACATTCTTTCAGAGTTGGCATCAAACATATGGCAGATTTCCTCTCGTTAATTTTCTTAAAAATATTCTCTGGAAGAATGTTTTCATTTGGGTACAAATTTGAAATTAATCGTCCATGTAAAGCTTCTTTTCCATGCTGACTTATTTTTCCGATGCTTACATCTTGTAGAATATTTTTATAATCTTCATCCTTTGCCTGCCGCATATTTTGGAGTAGTTCTGCATATTTGAAATTTAACCATATATTAACGTTTCCAATGCTTCCTAGGCACTTCCTGGTATCTTCATGCGTGACCATTTTAAACACTGGTTGTCCTTTCACTGGAGTCAACTGCAGTAGATCTCAAAAAACAATAATGTGTTTTCCTCTGAATAACACATCATACTCTGTTCTAAGACTTTCTTGCATTCTCAAATGCACAAAAGCAAGCATTATATTTGAGACCATGCTTACTACATCAATGATAGGAAGTTTCATTTTCTTCAGGACTCTGGAAACTTCGGAACACGCATCTCCAGATAGCTTGTGGTATTGCAATTTGTTATCATGCTCCACCGGCAGCATCAGTAAACGATGTAAAGTAATCCCTTTATTATTATGTGCTGCCAGCCCAGTTGGAGCGGTAACAACACAAGACAGCGGTGATTCAGTACTTTTCTGCAGATACGTTGCAATTGCTTTAATCAGAAAACTTTTTCCAGTTCCCGCTTCTCCACTCACGTACAGTTGAACAGGCTTAAATGATGTACATGAGCACTCTTTCTTCTCATGACTGAATCCATGTTCAACCTGTTATGTGACTTCGTCATATATCTGTTTCTGCTCAAGGTTTAATTGTTTCACCAAATCTTCTAAATTAATTACATCCTCTTGAGCTTGCTCCATAGCTCTTTCCACCTCATCCATGGGAGTGGCAGCATAATTTTGGATAATTGGTCCTCCTAGTGGATCCTGACTCAATGAAGCAGAACTCTGACTGTCTTGAGAACTGTCTCTCGCAATCTCTGCAGCAATTGTTGCTTCTTGCTCTATTTCTTCATTCAACATTTGCAGATAATTTGCAAAAACAGGACATTCTATGGTATCCTTCGTTGCATTAAAAGAGTCTTCGTGACAGAGAAAAACTCCAAGTAGTTCCTCTTCTGTACGCCATGGTTTAAAGAGTTGCAAAAGAGCCAAATAGTAAAATTCTCTTTTGTCTGGATTTTCACAACTCAATTTTCGGTGATTAATCAAATGACCTTTTCTCTGTTTCACTAGACATCCTTCACATCCAATGACAGCATATATTCCATTATTGATATCTTCTCTGATGTTCCTCTTATAAATATATCTTTGCAGAACTTCATAGAGACAAGCGTTCTCAAGGTAAGGACTTCTATTTGGATAGTATGTATCCAACATGCTTGTCTTCAAAATATCTGTACTTTCTGGTTCTTTCTCCGCCAAATACTCTAATTCCTGTACAGATTTCAAAACTCGGTTTCGTGTTGCAGCAAGACCTAGACTCACCCAAATGATGGTTCTAGATTTCGCATATAGAATTGCTGATGACAATCGATCGGAACATTCATATGCTCCAATTTCTCGATGTGACAACATCTTTAGACTATAACTGTATAATTTCTTGCTTAGACTCTTTTCATGTGAAATGTCCTCCCACATTTCCTTCAGTTCTGTATTTTCTTTTTTTGTGATGTAAGACGTCACATATCGAGCCACAGCAATAGAGTTGTCAGCAACAAACTGAATATCCATGTTAGCATTCCACATGGACAAAATCACTGGGTTGTAGTCGTTGATGTACTTGGACTCTTTGTTTCTTTTTAAATTGTATGTATTTTTGGGTGATTTCCTCGTCACAGTATGTCGCAGAAAAGACATCAAATTATTTACTCTTCCTTTAGTTATCACTGCTCGTGGAAAACCAAAACGACATTTTGTGTAGAACTTGTACTTGTTTCTGAATTTTCGACGACAGTACTTTCCACAATGATGGGATTGAAAGCGTAAAACTTGTTGCCTTAAACTGTTTTCTTCAGTAGTTTTCGGAACAGCACATGTTGAATACTCTTCAATGAAGCTCATCACTGTCTCATCCGAATCTGTTCCAAATGTGTTTGCATCTTTAATCCACAACAACATATGTATGTGAGGAGCACCTCTCACTTGGTACTCCTTTCTCCAAAAGAAATCCAAAACCACTCCAAGGGGAGGATTTTTTTTGTTGGTAATGGAAGACATCATAGCTTCAAATCTGTGATTAAAATATCTGCATACATTCACTGGATCCAAAGAACACAGTTCTCCAGGTGTTTTGAATTCTATATTTTGTATATTTGCATTTGCCTCGCGTATAAATTGAAGTAAGTCGTCCCATGCATACTCGGCACAGCTAATAGTGAGGAACCATGTAGGACTTCTTAAGTTTCTTAGCATACATTTCAATTCCCCATGACGACGGTACCAATACTCGTTTGTACCACGCTGACATGCCATGAGATTGATTAGATGAGATTCCAAAATATTATCTTGCAGATTAACTTTCTCCATAAAGTCCCTCGCCAAAACATTTTGGAGATGTGGTCCACTTTTGAGTATATGGTTTACTGCATAAGAAAGCCCAGACAAGTGACTTTCATACAGTAGATGAAACAAATATGGGATGCATTGACGAATCCTTGGATCTTCAGCATATAATCTTAAAGTCCGGTATTCAGATGCTGGAATTTGAAGTGGTCGATCGTCATATCGTCCACCTCGACCTGTTGGAAATAGCTGTGGAAAACAACAAGCTTCCAAACTTTCTTCTCATACACTAATGGGACTTCCTTTTGCTGATTTCATTTGAAACAAGTCAATTGCATTCCCCATTACTTCTTTGGAATGCAAAGGATGAACAGTATAATGTTCATATATTTCTTCACTTCTAGACACATCAACTTTTTCAATTTGGCCAGCTGAACAATCACTGTCATCATCTGCAGCTGTTTCCTCTGCTCCAACACATACATGTTTGTAGTACTCATTGTTTTTGACCAAATACAACGTTGCCTTTTTGACTTTCCTAACATCCACTAAATCTTGCCAGATTTTCTTACTCTTTGTCGGAACCCCATTAACTAGAATAACCAGAGGTTCCTCTTCCACTTTCTCTACACCAATTGTATCAATATTTTTCTTGAAAACTAGAGGCAAATAAACAACTCTTCACTTTAATCCTCTCTGTAAATCTGAAGGAGGGAATTTCACTATCTTAGGCTCCATGCGAACAATTGCCTGAAAAGGATGGACACATTGAATCAAAATACACTCATATGTATTTAAATCCATCAATTCAGGAGGAATGTCTACCAACTCAAGATTATTATGAACAGCTCTAGCAGGCATTCTTTTTTGATTTAATTTATCATAACAATATTTACAAATACGCTGATCAGAACTCAAATCAAAAGAATTCTCCACCCACAAATAAGTTGCAAAATCCTTCCACTCATAATTATTTATCTTTTCACTTTTTACGTATAAATCAACTAATCTAGTTTGATGCTTATAATGAGTTCGTCGACAACACACACAAGTAAAATTCGTCCTTTCACTTGATTTCACCTTAAACCTGATAATTTCCTGCTCAAACTTTTCTGTACTTGAAATCTGTACATTGTCTTCCACATTACCTTGAATTTCTGTGTCAATTTCTACACTGTCCTCTTTTTCACTAAAATAACAATTCTCAATTTCTTCACAAATCTTCTTCACATCTAATTCAGTTCCATGCAAAAGAGCACCGTTTAATTGAGTAAGCTTAAGTGCTGGACTTTTTGCATAATACAACCTTCTCACTAATTTCCTCATTTTGTTATGATGCACTGCTAACATCGTAAAATGATGAAAAACACTCTGACAGACTTTTCTAGAAAGACAAGCCAGTGAATGCCCTTGCAAACCTGTGTTTTCTCTCACTCTGCAAGGATCTAAGTCTTGCAACATCTTCATTTTCTGTTTTAGAGTTTTCTTACTATATGTACGTAAGAAGTTACAAAACAAATCGATCGATCGATTGATTCCAGCATTCGGTGCCTGAGGCTTGAGCCGGGCAGTTACATTTCTTTTAACTCCTTTGCTAGAGCTGTTTTAAAACTTTTGTACCTTGATTGCACTTCCCCCTGTGTCCTTTCCCCCCCTGCACCCAGCGCGCGGATTTAACGCGACGCTGATTGTCTTTTCCGATTTTGGGTCAAGACATTTTTAAAATTGAAAAAGTAACCCTGATCTTCTCTTTACTCATCACACCCAGCGCTACCTCCCTCAGAGGGTCCGGCCGATCTTGGGGCTGTTCGACCTGGGGTTAGGGCAGAGCTAGTGCGGCAGCCATCTTGGGCAGGGCTTCCTCCCTTAGGGCGAGAGGAAAGACTATAAAAATAGTAGAAGGACTCCAGGCGCGAGATTCCAGCATTCGGTGCCTGAGGCTTGAGCCGGGCAGTTACATTTCTTTTAACTCCTTTGCTAGAGCTGTTTTAAAACTTTTGTACCTTGATTGCACTTCCCCCTGTGTCCTTTCCCCCGCTGCACCCAGCGCGCGGATTTAACGCGACGCTGATTGTCTTTTCTGATTTTGGGTCAAGACATTTTTAAAATTGAAAAAGTAACCCTGATCTTCTCTTTACTCACCACACCCAGCGCTACCTCCCTCAGAGGGTCCGGCCGATCTTGGGGCTGTTCGACCTGGGGTTAGGGCAGAGCTAGTGCGGCAGCCATCTTGGGCAGGGCTTCCTCCCTTGGGGCGAGAGGAAAGACTATAAAAATAGTAGAAGGACTCCAGGCGCGAGATTCCAGCATTCGGTGCCTGAGGCTTGAGCCGGGCAGTTACATTTCTTTTAACTCCTTTGCTAGAGCTGTTTTAAAACTTTTGTACCTTGATTGCACTTCCCCCTGTGTCCTTTCCCCCCCTGCACCCAGCGCGCGGATTTAACGCGACGCTGATTGTCTTTACCGATTTTGGATCAAGACCTTTTTAAAATTGAAAAAGTAACCCTGATCTTCTCTTTACTCATCACACCCAGCGCTACCTCCCTCAGAGGGTCCGGCCGATCTTGGGGCTGTTCGACCTGGGGTTAGGGCAGAGCTAGTGCGGCAGCCATCTTGGGCAGGGCTTCCTCCCTTAGGGCGAGAGGAAAGACTATAAAAATAGTAGAAGGACTCCAGGCGCGAGATTCCAGCATTCGGTGCCTGAGGCTTGAGCCGGGCAGTTACATTTCTTTTAACTCCTTTGCTAGAGCTGTTTTAAAACTTTTGTACCTTGATTGCACTTCCCCCTGTGTCCTTTCCCCCGCTGCACCCAGCGCGCGGATTTAACGCGACACTGATTGTCTTTTCCGATTTTGGGTCAAGACATTTTTAAAATTGAAAAAGTAACCCTGATCTTCTCTTTACTCACCACACCCAGCGCTACCTCCCTCAGAGGGTCCGGCCGATCTTGGGGCTGTTCAACCTGGGGTTAGGGCAGAGCTAGTGCGGCAGCCATATTGGGCAGGGCTTCCTCCCTTGGGGCGAGAGGAAAGACTATAAAAATAGTAGAAGGACTCCAGGCGCGAGATTCCAGCATTCGGTGCCTGAGGCTTGAGCCGGGCAGTTACATTTCTTTTAACTCCTTTGCTAGAGCTGTTTTAAAACTTTTGTACCTTGATTGCACTTCCCCCTGTGTCCTTTCCCCCCCTGCACCCAGCGCGCGGATTTAACGCAACGCTGACTGTCTTTTCCGATTTTGGGTCAAGACATTTTTAAAATTGAAAAAGTAACCCTGATCTTCTCTTTACTCACCACACCCAGCGCTACCTCCCTCAGAGGGCCCGGCCGATCTTGGGGCTGTTCGACCTGGGGTTAGGGCAGAGCTAGTGCGGCAGCCATCTTGGGCAGGGCTTCCTCCCTTGGGGCGAGAGGAAAGACTATAAAAATAAACGGCTATGACTCCGCGCAGCGGACGCGCTCAGCGGGCACGCCGTCATCGCGCCGGAGTCAAGCCAGAGTCCTGCCCGTCTGCGCCCGTCCGCGCCAGGACGGGACATGGGGCTACTCTATCTGCCCCTAACCACAGAACATACTCCCGCTCTGACTTACTGGCCTTACAGACCTCCTCCTGCACCTTGGCTTCAATCTTTAATTGCCAAGATGCTCCTTTAAAATGTCGTGCTTGTGCCCTCACTCTTGATTCTATCCCGGCGGTCACAGACTCCCTGTCCTCTTCCTTCTGGACCACTACCCACGCCACAAATTTTGCCCCCTCTAATATGCCTACCTCAATTTCCTCTATGGATTTTATCAGCATAAACTGCCGATATCTGGCAAAACATAAAAGAGATATTTTTGATCTTCTCGATTCGGCAAATCCTGCCGCCATGTTTGTGACAGAAACATGGCTTAGCAATAGCTCTGGTCCTGACATTGCTATGGCTCTTCCTAATAACTACACCTATCTGGGGAGAAATCGTGTGCTCAAGGAGGGTGGAGGTATAGCGATAATTTTTAAAAGAGAGTTTTCTTGTAAATGGGAGGACTTAGATTTTCCAAATTGCGAGGCTGGCCTTTTTAAACTTTCTCTCACCCGCATTATACTTTGACTGGAACCCTGATTTACCGCCCCCCGGGTTCGGCCAATGCATGGGCTTCGTCCTTTCCCGAGCTCATTGCCCCTCTTATTCTACAAGCCACTAACTTTTTAGTAGTAGGTGACCTAAATATTCATTTTAATCTCACATACTGTCCCATTAGTATGCGCTTACTCCAGGACTTAGCTGCCCTGGACCTTCACCTACACAACTCCGGCCCCACCCATAAAGCCGGTAATTTATTGGATCCCATAATCTCAAACCTTGACTGCATCACTCACCAATCCTCTTCTCCTGTCATTTGGTCTGACCACTTTATTGTCAACTTTTCTATTAGGTTACCAGCTCACAATAATTCCTCTAGCTCTCACCCTCATAAAGCTAGTAGGAACTGGAAACGTTTGGATATAAACAAACTAAATTTCTGCCTCGACAACTCCAAACCAACGTTTCCTATTAGCTCTACCAAGGAGTTATCTGTGGTCAATTCCTGGCTAAATACAGCCTTAGATTCGTGTTTTCCCACCCAGAGGAATAAGTCACAGCTCCATCATCCACCAGCCCCTTGGTTTAATGACTCTTTGCGTCAGGAAAAATCCCGTTGCAAGAAATTGGAGCGCATATGGCGTTCTGACTATTGCACACTTAAGAAATCAAACTATAAGGCTGCCCTCCAGGCTTACCACTCGGCCTGTGACATTGCCAGAGCTAATCATGCTAAAACCACCATACTTAAGGCCCAAAATAGACCTAAGGCTCTGTTTAAATTAGTAAAAGATCTTTCTGGCATGTCCTCTGCTCCAAAAAACCCTTCTTTGGATACTTCCCAATGCAATGTTCTGGCTGAATTCTTTTTGGATAAAATCGATAAAATCTATGCTATCCTGGACGCAACTCCCAATGTTCCTACTATCCCTGAGCCCGTACTTCCTACCCCCTGTTGCACTGTTGCTGATGATGGTATTCATACTACCTCCCCAATTCATTCATGGGAGTCGATATCTCTCCCGCTCCTCCGTAAATATTTCCATGAAATAAAATCGGGCTCACCTCTTGACCCTCTGCCCCCTCAAATAATGGGCACCTTGGACCCAGACCTGCTTCAGATCATTTTAGACATGCTGAATGCCTCACTGGAGGAGGCTACAGTCCCCAATTAATGGAAACACGCGATGGTGGTTCCATTGCTAAAGAAGGCCAATGCAGATTCTAATAACCCTTCTAATTTTCGTCCTATTTCTCTCCTTCCCTGTTATTCTAAAATTCTTGAAAAACATGTGAACTCTCTTATCACCTCTTATGTAGAATCTTCTCACCTCCTTCACTGCTCTCAGTCTGGGTTCAGGGCTGGCTTCTCCACGGAGACTACGCTTCTTGGTGTGTCTGAGACCATCAGGAAACAGGTGGACAATGGGGAAACTGTGGCACTCATCTTACTTGATTTGAGTGCCGCATTTGACACCGTCTCCCACTCCATCCTATTGTCCACCTTGCAATCCGTGGGGATTGATGGCACAGCTCTGGCCTGGATTGCTAGTTTTCTCTCTAATCGCACTTTCCAAGTCTTCTCCTCTACTTCTGTTTCTTCTATATAAATGTAGTAACTTAGGTCCAGACTGAAGGTAGTTTTCAGGTAGATTTATTAGCACAAGTTACAAGCTGTTACAAATAGGATGAAAGCCCCACCAGGAGCGTCTGGCTAGATGCTCAGCCAAAGACCAACAGTGATGAGTCTAATCATAACAATCTAAATGACATCACATCTACTGTATTCCATTGGTGGAGTCAAGGAAGAGATGAGAGCATACTTACTAAGATATTACATATCCTCCTTTCTCATAAGAACACAAAGAAAGAAACTTAGATAAGAAAATAAAACACCACAGAAAAGCATAAGAGTGAGTAGAATCAGAATAAAAGACGTTCAAAAGAGAATTAAAGAGAATTGAAGATCCAGCAATAAAAGTAAAGACAATGTAAGAGAGATGAGGAAGCAAACTAAATACAAATAGAGATTCCATATTAAATCCCATAATAGACATATTGCTCATCCTCCTCTCTAAACACAGAAAAAGAAGGAAAAGTTAAAGAATAGGTAGGAAAACCATCAATGGCAGTTCGATTCATACCTACTGGCCAGGTAAGTTAAAAAGGGATAGCACAAATCAGGGGAAAACGAATAGACAGTGAGGGAATGGAATAACTTCTCTTAATTCTCACTTTCAATTTAAGAAGAAAAATAACTATAAGAAAAATTCAAACTGGGCTAAAGTGGAAAATATCAAATAAGTATTAAGAACAAAAACGCCCATAGTAAACTGACCCATGGATCAAGGTAATAAAAACCATGTACTCACATAGAGTAAAACAACTAACATGGGCAACCTTCGGAGAGATACTGACATGTGTAGAGTTAGTAACAACCCAAACTCACACTAAATACTAAGAGGAGAAAAAGAACAAAGATGGTAGTGAGAGTAACTTAACTTTACAACATGGATAAATATAGTACACTGAACTAATGGGACGACACCCCACTAATATCTGCAAACAGAAATGCGTAAACAGTGTACGAGTGAAATTCATGACTTCTCTTATGAAAGAGAACATTAAATACTGCTCCAAACCTTAAGTTAAGGTATAAACGTAGGTCTAATATTGTACATTGAGGTCAATAAATACATGAGACTAACCCTAAATACAATAAACTAACAAGAAAATGGCCACAATGTGAAAAAGCTTGTTGAAACGACTGAGACCTAAATATTGTGTACTGTGAACGAAAGGTAATATGCACTGTTTGAGACTAAATTTAATTGTGCACAAATAACTGTAATTGGTAATTGGTGTGCCTATCACCGCGAAGGTTGACAGGCAAAACGTGAAATTACCTTCATAACATTGAAACAAATGTCTTTCAAAATTATTATATCTTATAGTAGACATCATGTATACGAAATAATGAATACTGTAAAATGAATAAAAACTACTGTAAATAATCAATAACTCCAGTCGCCGGTTAGCGACTTCTCACCCGGGGTCACTGCATACCGCTTCCTGCAGATGGCACCGAGTATTCGTAGTAATTGTTGAATTTTGCCTGAAAATAACCATGACAGTACGTTTATGAGGAAAATATCATCCATGTTGTTGTTCAACTGTTTGACCAAATAGTTCATTAGACTGCACGTAATGAGAGGCAGGCACCGTTATGGCAAATAGTTATAAATCTAAGATGGCTGCTGCGTCGGGTGTGATGACATGAAGAGAGAGGTCTTGATCACCAACACTCCGGGAGGGCTCAGTGACGTAATCAGTCACAAACTGAAATAGCAGGAGAAGGATGGCTCCACACGGAAAATCCAATCGTCACTCAGCAGACGAACATAAGGTAAGAGAGAGACATAATCTCCACAGCGTCCAATTCTTATGGGACTGATGTTATCACATAGAGGAAAGTTTACTGTCAAGTCAGCATTTGGGGTTCGAGTGATAACGAGTGAAGCGTATGTCAAACTGGCACTTGAAGATCGGGTGAAAATGAGTGAAATATACGTACTTGATGTGTAGTCTGTAATTGGATACTAAATTGGAAAACCAAACGTTATACAGCGTCATATTCTTTTCCTCTGGGGCAATTATTTTCAAAAGACCACATTACTTCACTTGCTTTAAAGTTGCTGAAAATTCGAGTGTATTGACCACACATTGCACACAAAATAAACCAATGTATACGTGACTAGTAGATGGCAGTAATGATTCATCATTCAGTCCCACATGTAATCAAAATGATGTGAATGTACACTAACTCCAAAATCACATAGATGTTTGGTTCAGAAGGTTATTGGAAATTCAGGAAGTCTGTGAATATCTCGCACATAATCTGTCAGAGTTGCTGTCTTTTCTGTTAACATTCAGAGCTGAAACAAAACTAAAGCTTTGAGGAAGCTTAGAGGATTGAAAAGAGAAGAGAACTAGATAAACATAGTTAAGCTAGAAAAATAAGAAACAGAACTAAAACAGAAATATAAAACCCTTTTCCCATCCTCCTTTCTGATGTATGTGAAAAGAGATAAAGAGAAGAAACAGAAACTATCAATGAGAACCCTCTGTGCACAAACTGGCCGGAAAAGTACACAAAAGAGTAAACCACATCAGGAGAATATAAGATGATAGAGAAGAAGAGAAAAACAATTTATAATTCCTTCCTCTCTATACAATAAAAGACATTAGAATAAATAATACAATATAAAATTACTGGGCTACAGTAAAATAAGTTTGTAAAACAGAATATAGAAATACCCAGTCTTGATAGACCACCGCAGTACGGTAAAAGGTGAAAACCCAAACTAAACACCCAACAGGGTAAAATGCGAATGTGCAGAGGAAAAACAAGATACCCAAAACTTTTGTGCACAGTAGACGTAAAACTATTAACTTATACTAGACACCTTAAGAAAAATGTGCACTGAAGTGAAGGTATACATGACATAACATGTATGTGTAAAGAACGTACCTCGACATGAGGTTAAATAATGCACAGGATGATGGGCAGACCCAATAAACATACACCTCCTGAGAGGTCAAAATTGTGCAAAACCTCTCCGTGTAAAATATCTTGCGGGGAGGTAAAGAGACAATGTGCATAATAAATGTGGGAAATACCACGTAACAAGAGACACATGAAATAGGGGAAGACCCCACAACACACCTCGCGGAGAGATTAATAAATTGTGTCAATGTGAGTGGGACATGAGTCCACAAAACACTTCTTGAATCTAATGAAAAACACTATGTGTCAACCATAGAATGTAAAAACCCAAAAGTCACCAAATGTCATTCATAGAACAAAATCTTCACGACACCCTAAGCAGGGTATTTCCGTAGAACTAAAGTTTGCGCACGTGAAGAAAGAAAAACACTGTGGAGCACTACAGATTAGTGTGAAAACATATTAAATGTGAGGAAAAGAAAACATTATGCACTGTCCCAAACCAAACACAACAAAAACGAATATTAATGTGAATAATTATTCCTCAAACCAACATAAAGTGAGAATAACTGCAGTTTTCACACACATACAAATATTGATGAGCAATAAACACAAGCTCTGAATAAATAGGTTTGCCAACTTGAACAAAGGTTGAATAACCTTCACTTTTCCCCAAATTGTATCACTGAAATTGCAAGCAAAACGGACTGAAAAGGGTCTATAACTAAAGTGGTGAAAATACAAAATACCAACTTGACCCAGAAGATGGCAGTAAGATACAGTGGAATGGACACTCTAGAAATACCGGAAAACTACATTTCGACTTGACAATCGTGGATTGCACTTATGGTTTGTAGTTAATAAAGTAGGGATAAAGTTTCATAAGCTCTTAAAACCCCGGAGCTCGATCTTTGCCCCCGAGTAATGTATTTCCATTAAATAGAAGAATAAACAGCCACAAATTGCAGAGCTACAGTACCTTAATCTGAATAATGCTTGCTGTAAAAAGAGTATTAAAATTTAAAACGTCCAGCTGTTCCCAAAGGACTTTCATACATGCCGAACGACAGTTCCCAGCCAGGATTGAAGGATGCACGCTGGAGAAGCATGACGAACATAGCGACACGTACAGTGACGCAGAGCCGGGTGGCTCACGGCGCTTCCCCACACCAACAGCATCGGAGGATCCGGGAGGGAAGGCAGCACGTCATAGGAGCTACGTGAAAGAAAGCAGGTGAGTGTGCGCAGCAAAAAGGCACGCGCTGTATTTTTCAAATGAGGAAAGGCAGTTTAACTGACGCTGGGTTATGTGGCTCGATTTTTCCTCAAATACGAATAAAGTATTTTAAGTGGTGCTGTCAAACAAAATGTCGAACTCAGATAAAAGTATTCAAAGTTCAGCAGCCAAGTGTCTCCTCACTGATTGAAGACTGGAGCAGGGCAGAGTAGACTCTGGGGAGGTGCCAGGAAGCAACGTAGGTCAAATAAAAGTAACTGTCTGCTCACGATGTCAGGGAGAACTGCTTTTGAAGATCGCATGACATAAATGAAATGCCTGAAGCTGGAGCAGACGTTAAGCATAAAGACATACCTGGCAGGTTACAAACACTGCCTGTCACTCTGTGAGGGACGAGCAAATCTGAGCAGCAAGCAGGGTCACATCGGAGTTAAAAGCAGGCAGAACTGGTATGAAGGCAAGTAGAAAATAAAGTATTTGCACAAAGTAAAGTCTTTGGTAATGTGAAGGTTGGCAGAGACACAATACTGAGTTCATGCATCCAAATGATGAGTGACAGCTTGACACTGCATGCAGAAACAGGCTTACCCTCACAGAAGAGGCTGGAACAGGAACAGGAAAACAGAAATGTAGGTAGGCTCACCCTGTTTTGTAGATTCAGCACGTTAACATCATAGTTGAGGAGTGGCTTGTTACCCTCATAGAAACCATCGCTGAAGACAGGGGTTGAGGAGTGTCTTCCTTACTCTCGCTGGGAGCACAGCACGGGAACCAACTTGAAGGCTGATGAGGGCGACCGGTGCAGAGGTCACTGGTGGGGCTGATTTCTTGACAGTTGGTTCACAGTAGTGCAGATAGGTAAATTCCAGATGTAGTTGCTTGTAGAGGTGACTGAAGTAGGTTCTTTCAGTATCGTCGCCAAATAAATGTAGTAACTTAGGTCCAGACTGAAGGTAGTTTTCAGGTAGATTTATTAGCACAAGTTACAAGCTGTTACAAATAGGATGAAAGCCCCACCAGGAGCGTCTGGCTAGATGCTCAGCCCAAGACCAACAGTGATGAGTCTAATCATAACATTCTAAATGACATCACATCTACTGTATTCCATTGTTGGAGTCAAGGAAGAGATGAGAGCATACTTACTAAGATATTACACTATTCTTCCCCTCACGGTGTTCCCCAAGGGTCGATTCTTAGTCCCCTCTTCTTCAATCTTTATGTGAGACCGCTTGCTTTCTTGGCAGAGCAAGCGGGTCTCACAATATATTCCTAAGCTGACGACACTCAAATCGTCTACTCACTTTCTACCAAAAATCAATCGCCTACATCTTCCTTGCAGTCTGGCTTGGAACAGATCTCCAACTGGATGCAGAGACATAAACTAAAACTCAATGGGGACAAAATGGAGCTGCTCCTATTCGGTCCCAATATATCTTTGTGGGGCCCACAACATTGGCCACCACAGATGGGTCCGTTACCTACCCCTTCAGATTCAGCCCGTAATCTAGGGGTTCTGCTTGACAACCAGTTGTCACTGAAGCAACATGTTGTAAAGGTCTCTGCCACCTGTACCACCATCATCAGGTGGCTTAGAAAAATCACATGGATGCTTCCAGTGGATACCCTGAGAACCGTGTTCCAAGCCCTTGTCATCTCACGGATGGACTTCGGGAACATACTACTTCTGGGCGCCTGTAAGGAGGTATTAAAGAAATTTCAGGTGGTCCAGAACATGGCTGTGCGCTTGATATGTAACTTACCTGCTAGGTCTTCGGCCTCTACCCATCTGCGCAAACTGCATTGGCTACGAATTGAGAGCCGTATCAAATTCAAAGCCCTTTGTATGATGCACCGTATTAAAATGGATAAAGCCCCGAAATATCTATCTTCCTTGGTCCAGCAGTATGTTCCCTCTCGTACCTTAAGATCTTCTACTCAAAACAAGTTTCAAATTCCACGGGTCAAGCGAGCCAAAATGGGTGGACGCTCGTTCGCCTTACAGGCTCCTTCCTTATGGAACTCTATGCCCCAATTTTTGCGCTCGGAAGTCTGCTATATGACATTCCGTAAAGGTATCAAGACCTGGCTTTTTAACATGTAACTGCCATGCCCTTGGTTCTTACACTGGCTCATCTTCCGTTTGCTCTAGCGCCGGGAAACCTCCGGGTAGCTGCGCGCTCAATAAATGTAATTATAATAATAATAATAATAATTCCTGTCGCACACTACAAATACTACTACACTTCCAAGTGTACACTGGACCCTTAGTACGTCTCCCTAAAACTTCATCAGTTAACACCTCTTCTGGTTCTCTAGGAACAAGTTTCTCTTTTTCAATCGGACAACCGTCTTTCACCTCATATGCTCGACCACTGGTGTCAACTGCATGCACTAAATCATTCTCCTGAAAGTAACTTTCCTCATTAAAATATGGCTCACAACTTGAACTGTGCATCCATTCTCCAGAAAAAACTTTACAAAAATTAGTCCGATTAATTACTCTTTTCCATTTACTGTTTGATTTGAAAACATCAATTGTCTTGTTAAGTGTCCTAATTCTATTGATTATTAAAATAAATATTTTTTTCTTAACTTCAAAAGCATGATCAACAATCTTCTCTACACTTTTCTTTTTCTTATAAAAAGCAGATCTCTGTTTACCTTTTTTAATATTTTTTAACAAATTTAAAACCACCCTATTGCGAAACATTCGTTTACGAATGTCCCTAAATTGATTTTGCCTTCTATTCCTATACATATTATTGTCTCCTGATGCAGTAGTACCATTTTTTGGGAATCTCTCCTTCCTCTTCAAAATTGCTCTCTCCTTCTCTTTTTCTACATACTGTCCAACATTTTTTTGGGATCTACATATGTTCCGTAAGAAAGACTTAGTTGTCTTACCAGGAACTTTTTTCCTGTTTTTTGAAGTATTTGTTGTAGGAGACTGCTTTAATTCCGTTACTGTTTTTGATTTTTTCCGCTTACAATTTTTTCGTCTCCTTTCCCTTGAGGGCATTTTTCCTTATTTTTGAAATCTTGATTTAAATCTGTAGAAAACAAAAATAAAAATAAAAAAATCATTATAGACCACTATTACCAAACAACAAAACAATGATAATAAGCAAACAATATAAACACTATAATACTTCTACATATGACCTTATCTCTGTTTTTTAAATATAATTCTAAAAAAATATTTCGGGCACATGAATTACTTTTACAATATTAACAAGGATTAGATAGTATCTGCATATTTAAAAACATATATTTGCACATTTCACAATCATATCACCTGTGTTTCCTCAGATTAGTAAAAAGATTGTACACACGAAGTAAGGACTGTCCTGGGGAACATAGGTGGTGAGGCCGGTGTCTAAGAGTCCACTGGACTGCACTTCATGAAGCCTATCCCCCACTGCACTCTTAGACACAGCCCTCACCTTCTTTCCACCTCTGGACAGACCTCTATTCCACTACACTCCTCAATTCAGGCATCACCTCCTATGCACCCATGGACAATCCTCACCTTATCTGCAACCCAGAATAGACCTCAACTCATCTGCACCATTAGACAGGCCTCAATTCATTTACACCCCTGAACACACCTCATCTCATCTGCACCGTTACCATCAATAATACTCAATGTATTGAGGCCTGTCGAAGGGGCACAGATTAGATAATGCTTGTCTAAAGTTCAGAGGAGGTAAGTCCTCTCCATTGCACTCATGGACACAGGCCTCAACTCCTTTGCACCCCTGGACATGCCTCACCTCATCTGCACAATCCACTTCCTCATTTGAGGAAACACAGGTGATTAATTGTGAAAGGTTCAAATATTTTATGTAATCATGCACACACTATTTATTCCTTCTCAAAAATGTAAAAAACATTCATTTGCCCCAAAATCGATTTTTGAATAACATTTTATAAACAGAGCACAGGTCCTATGTACAAGCATTCAACTTCACTACTGAAACCTCACTATTTCACAAAATAAAAATCCTCTATCTTGCAAATGTAGATACCAAGCATTATCAAAAAGCATGAAACAAACCAACAGCAAAGAAGCTCAGAGCCTAATTTATGAGGTCCTGCGTTAGTTTTCCGCTGGTGATGCGTCACTTTCTGTGATGCATCGGCAGCATAAAACATGTGCCTTGTTGCGCCATATTTAAAAAATGACACATCTAGGTAGATGTGTCACTTTTTAAACCCCTGCGCCACATTATACCTGCGGCAGATATAATGTATGCAGAGGGGGCGTTCCCCCGTAAAAAACCTTGTAATAGTGACACAGTGAAATCTATGAGATTTCACTGCGTCACTTTTAGGACACAGTTATGTCAAAATCTTGTACCTGCCTCACAGCAGGCGTAAGACTGACGCAAACCCTTTCACATGGGGCTTTCCCCATTTGAAAAGACGCATTGCTGGAGTTGCATCACTTTTGTGACACACTCCAGCAATGCGTCACTTTTGCGCTTACAGATACGTCAGAAATACTGACATATCTGTAACTCCTTGCGACATGAAGCGTCATACATTAAACATGACGCATCATTGGTGTCGCAAGGAGTGCGCAGTGAAAACTGACGCATCGCTGTTTTCATAAATAAGGCCCTTAGTGTGCTTCCTAATCTAAGGTAACACAGGTGATTAATTGTGAAAGGTTCAAATATTTTTATGTAATCACGCACACACTATTTATTCCTTCTCAAAAATGTAAAACCATTGATTTGCCCCCAAATCGTTTTTTGAATAACATTTTAGAAACACAGCGCAGGTCCTATGTACAAGCATTCCATTTCAGTTCTGAAAACTCACTATTTTAAAAAATAAATTTCCTCTCTATTGCAAACATTCCTACCAGGCATTACCAAAAAATTACACAAACCAACAGCAAAGAAGCTCATTCTGCTTCCTAATCTGAGGTAACACAAGTGACATGATTGTGAAAGGTTCAAATATTTTTATGTAATCATGCACACACTATTTATTCCTTCTCAAAAATGTAAAACCATTGATTTACCCTCAAATCCTTTTTTGAATAACATTTTAGAAACACAGCGCAGGTCCTATGTACAAGCATTCCATTTCAGTTCTGAAAACTCACTATTTTACGAAATACATTTCCTCTCTATTGCAAACATTCCTACCAGGCATTACCCACAAAATTTCACAAACCAACAGCAAAGAGGCTCATTCTGCTTCCTAATCTGAGGTAACACAGGTGATTAATTGTGAAAGGTTCAAATATTTTTATGTAATCATGCACACACTATTTATTCCATCTTAAAAATGTAAAAGCCATTGATTTGCCCCAAAATCGATTTTTGAATAACATTTTAGAAAGAAAGCACAGGTCCCATGTACAAGCATTCCATTTAAGTACTGAAAACTCACTATTTTACAAAATAAATTTTCTCTCTATTGCAAATATTGATACCATGCATTTTCAAAAAGCATCATACAAACCAACAGCAAAGAAGCTCAATGTGCTTTTTAATCTGAACTCTCTATCTATATTGAATGAATCATTGCTCACCTTTACAAATGCTTTGGGAAATTGAGAACAGTGTCAGATACACACACCAATATTTCTTTAGCAGAGCAAAAGGTATGTTCTCCAGGCACTGCAACCATGAATGGCACAGAAAACCTCTAATTCTACACACATATTCCTCTCTATTTTCAAATCAACACCCTTCCCCCCTCAGCCCTTTCTACCTGTTACCATAGCAACTCCCTCCTCACTGAACTCTCAGGGTTAAAAGTTTATTCTACAATGTTGCAAATGAAATCAGCAAGGATGTTTGACCTATCAATAAACCAGCTTATCAGGTGCAATCTTTCTTTTAATGACTTTTTCTTGACCATTCAAATGACTTCTTTCACAGAACACAACCATGCACCCTAACTTTCACTTTTCAACTATCTGAATCCACCAATCATTACTTGTGATTCAAGAGCACTGAAACTCCACAGCTTTTTTTTTGCAAACTCCTACTGTTCCAACTGCCATTTCATTCCTACACTTCATCTGACTGCACCAGCACCTCCTCTCACCATGTACTCTGTCTGGATTATTGGACATAGCTACATTCACTGGGCTCAAAGGTATGCAGCTATCAGAAATTTTCACAACCTTGATTTACCAAATGTGAACATTAAATGGATTGGCCAAAGAGGATTGAGATGTCATCAATTGATACCATTGGTGAAAACCTTTCACCATCTGCCACGCCCTGACCTCATAATTTTGCACTGTGTTGGAAATTACCTAGGCACTTTGACTGGGGTAGGTCTGGAAATGGTTTTAAAGGACACCTTTGGGCAATTGATGACACATTTTCCACAAACTGCCTTGGTATATTCCAATATATGCCAAAGACAGAAATGGAAGTGGTCCAACTAATTTTGTTCACAGATTGAGAAAGCAAGGAAACATGTGAATAAATCTGTTTCTGCTTACATGAGAGACTATGGAATGGGTTCAATATACAACAACAACTTGCGTTACAACATGCAAGATATCTACAGAGGAGATGGTGTGCACTTCTCAGATGAGGAGAATAGAATATTCCTCCTGAATTTAAGATTGTGCATTGGAACCTACTTGTAGGTACCTAAATCCGCCCCAGAACCCAAAAGCTCTTTTCAGGGCTACCCTACATCTGATCACTCACAATGATTATTTTACTCTAACTTTTTTCACTAATTTTCACCAAAGTACGCTCCCCGGTACGCTCACCAATGCGCATATCGGGCGCTCCCCAGCGAAAAATGAAAAAAATAAATATTTTTTGGGCCTATATGGGCCTCCTAATCCCCCCTCAGAAAACCTAGGGGGTCAGGGGGTGTCTACGGTGTCCCCTTTTACCCATTTCCAACGTTGTTTGTCCTCCATCTTGTGTCTCAAATCTACCGAAACACAAGATGGAGGACTCCCGTTGCGCTGCCGGTGCGCGTACCGGGGCGCGCACTGGTAAGCGCCCCCAAAAATTTTTGTAAGTCAATTTACTTAAAAACCACTGGAGAAACTTTCACCAAATATAAAATAGGCCCTACTACATACCAGTCCTTACCATTTACCCAAATTTGGTGGAATTCCATTGAGCCATTTGCCCTGTAGCCCTGTCTAAATATCCTGAGGTAAATTACATGACAAAAACACATATGAACAGTTAGGATTTACAATCAATTCAAATGTTACTTTCATTTTCTACTATTTTTCCTGACATTTGATTGGTTATGTACATGAATATAAATGTAAAATGAGAGGGAAACACGGCCATTTTGACTACACCTACCTGAGGTACATCTTGAAACAATTTTCTCCATTTATCTTCATCACCTTTCAATAGGGTAAGTTGTTAATTTGTAAGGGGCACTTTAAGGTAATTTGTAAAAACTTTTTCTGATAGTTATTTACTGTCCCTCTGTTATAGTTATAGATTGAGTTAGGCTTCTCTGGTATAATTATGATTTTACTTAGTCTTCATCAGATGCACTTTTTAATAGTTCTACTTCCTGCCTGATACCATACACTGCCCAAAGATAACTTCACTGTTAAAAACTCAGAAGTACCTGTCTGAACTTAAACCTAACAGTGCCCTATCTCTACTGATATATTTATTTTTTATGCAATTTACAGCAACAAAATGGATGGAGAACAAAATAAATTTAATATTTCATTCGAAGTTGATCTCGAGAACAACCCAGAGGAAGAGATTAACGATTTAGACTTTTTGGATCAGTCTCTTGATAAAGAGTTTCTTAAATATGTGGAAGAAATGGAATCATGTAATCTAAATGAGGACATTCCCGACGACATAATGTTTGAAGTGTTATTACATTTTGGAAAATCAGAGCAATAAATATATATTTAATAATTAAAAATTGTTCCAGACATTATTCTTTTTTATATGTAATTCATGAAATAGTACCGAAATGAATATAATATAATGTGAGACTTACAGTATACTGTGCAACTTTTTTTGTGTTACATATTAATTTTGCTCATAGTTACTTCCTTTCTCCCACTTTATTATCTCCAATGTGTATTTGACATCTCTTTTTCATCTCCTGCCTCCATGTTGTTTCTGCTTTCCTGACAGACTATAGTATAGATTCCATATAACACAATAACTTCTGTAACAACATGCAAATTATCTACAGAGGAGACAGTCTACATTGAATTTAAAACCTTGCATTGGTACCTACATGCTGGTACTTATATCACCCACACAACACAACAACTCTATGCAGAGCTACCCTACCTCTAAGCACTTTAAATTATTATTTTACTGTTTCACTGGGTTTTTCCCATGTGTGGGGGGTGAGGTGTGAGTAGGGGATTTGTGGGGTGTGTTTTTGAGGTGTGTCTGTGTGTGTGTGGGGGGGTGAGGTGTGTGTGTGGGTGTAGGTGTTTGGGTTGTAAGGGTGTGGGTGGGGATGTGGGTGTGTAAGGTGTGTGTGTGGGTGTGGGTGTGTGGGGTGTTTGGGTGTAGATGGAGATGTGGGTGTGTGAGGTGTGTGTGGGGGGTGTGTGGGTGTGGGGGATATGTGTGTGGGATGTGTGTGTGTGTGTGGGATGTGTGGGTGTGTCTGTGAGGTGTTTGTGTGTGTGCGTGTGTGTGGGAGGGGGAGGTGTGTGTATGGGATGTGTGGGGTGTGTCTGTGAGGTGTGTGTGTGTGTGTGTGGGGGGGTGAGGTGTGTGTGTGAGTGTGGGTGTGTGGGGTGTGTGGGTGTGGGTGTGGGTGTGGATGTGTAAGGTGTCAATGTGGGTGTGTGGAGTGTTTGGGTGTGGGTGGAGGTGTGGGTGTGTGAGGTGTGTGTAGGGAGTGTGTGGGTGTGTAGGGTTATGTCTGTGGGGTGTGTGTGTGTATGAGATGTGTGGGTGTGTGTGTGTGAGGAGTGTGAGTGTGGGTGTGTGTGGGTGTGTGGGTGTTAGTGTGGGGTGTGTGCATGTGGGTGTGTGTGGGATGTACTTGTAGGTACCTAAATCAACCACAGAACCCAAGAGCTCTTTTCAGAGCTACCCTACCTCTGATCACTCAAAATGGTTATTTTACACTATTTTCTTTCACTAATTTTCCCCATGGTACGCTCCCCGGTACGCTCCCCGGTGCGCGTACCAAGCGCTCCCCCCCCCCCGCGAAAATCGAAAAAAATTTACTTTTTTTTATTTGCCCCGCGGAGCCTTTTATGGCCCCCACATCAAACCTAGAGGGTCAGGGGGGGTCTACCCTGCCCCCTTTTAGTCATTTCCCCCTTTGTTTTTTGCCACCACTTGTGTCTCGATCCTACCGAGACACAAGATGGCGACCGCTCCGGACTGTTTGGAATGTTTACAGACACCCGAGAGCCAATCAGCTTTCCACGTGCGAACTTGCGTTATGCGCAGGGTGCGCTCCCCGGTGCGCGTACCGGGGCGCGCTTATAGATATATACATATTTTTTAACCTAAATTACTCAAAATCCACTGGAGCACATATCTTGCAGAGGCACATTGGGCTAACAGTCCCTACAATTTTGCCAAGTTTGGTGAAAATCCATTCAGCCGTTCGAGCTAAAAGTGAGTCCAACCGCCCTATGGAAATTAACATGGGGAAAACACATTTTGGGACCCCCCTTTTATCGCGGCCTTTGCTATGTCTCAAGATATGTGCTCCAGTGGATTCTGAGTATTTTAGGTTCAAAAATATATATATATCTATAAGCGCGCCCCGGTATGCGCACCGGGGCGCGTACCAGCGCGTAACGAGAGTTCGCGATCGGAAAGGTGATTGGCTCTCAGGTGTCTGTCAACATTCCAAACAGTCCGGAGTGGCCGCCATCTTGTGTCTCGGTAGGATTGAGACACAAGAGTTGGCAAAAACAAAGGGGGAAATGACTAAAAGGGGGTAGGGTAGAGCCCCCCTGACCCCCTAGGTTTGATGAGCGTACCGGGGAGCGTACCATGGGGAAAACCCAGTGAAACAGTAAAATAATAATTTAAAGTGATTAGAGATAGGGTAGCTCTGAATAGAGTTGTTGTGTTGTGTGGGTGATTTAAGTACCAACATGTAGGTACCAATGCAGAGTCTTAAATTCAATGTACACCGTCTCCTCTGTAGATATCTTGCATGTTGTTACAGAAGTTATTGTGGTATATGGAATGCATACCATAGTCTGTCAGGAAAGCAGAAACAGATCCTTTAAGCACTCCTTGAGAAAGTCTATGGGATCATGGGTAGTCTACCCTGGTCCCTTATGATGTTTTCAAGTATTACATTTTACTCTCTTCTGAATCTACACAAAATTGGCGGTGATATTGTGCATTAGAGACAGACAGTGAGAGAAAGGAGGCAGGAGATGAAAAAGAGATGTGAAAAACACATTGGAGATAATATAGTGGGAGAAAGGAAGTAACTATGAGCAAACTTACTATGTAACACAAAAAAGTTGCACAGTATACTGTAAGTCTCACTTTATATAATATTCATTTTGGTACTACTTCATGAATTACACATAAAAATTAATAATGTCTCAAACAATTTTTAATTATTAAATATACATTTATTGTTGTGAATTTTCATAATTTAATAACACTTGCAACATTTCATTATCCGGAATCTCCTCCAAATTTGTATTGCATTATTCCATATTATCTAAACAGTCAATGAATTGTTGGTCAAGAGACTCATCCAGGAAGTCAAGAAAATCTTCTTGAAGAATTTCTTCATCGGTAATTTCAAAAAGAATTTCCTCATTGGTAATTTCAAAAGAAATATTGATGGTCTGTGGTGTATCTTCCATTTTCTTGCTGTAAATTGCATTAAACAAAAAATATATCAGTACAGTTAGGGCACTGTTGGGTTTAAGTTCAGACAGGTACTTCTGAGTTTTTAACAGTGAAGTTATCTTTGGGCAGTGTATGGTATCAGGCAGGAAGTAGAAATATAAAAAGTGTATGTGAAGAAGCCTAAGTAAATTTATAATTATATCAGAGAAGCCTAACTCAATCTATAACTATAACAGAGAAGCCTATCTTAATCTATAACTATAACAGAGGGACAGTAAATAACTATCAGAAAAAGTTTTTACAAAGTAACTTAAAGTGCCCCTTACAAATTAACAACTTACCTTACAGAAAGCTGTTGAAGTTTTATGAGAATATTCTTTAAAGATGTACCTGAGGTAGTTGTAGTCAAAATGGCCGTGTTTCCCTCTCATTTTTCATTTATATTCATGTACATAACCAATCAAATGTCAGGAAATAAAAGTAGAAAATGAAAGTTACATTTTAATTGGTTGTAAATTCTAACACTTCATATGTGTTTTTGTCATGTAATTTACCTCAGGATATTTAGACAGGGCTACAACCCAAATGGCTCAATGGTATTCCACCAAATTTGGGAAAATGGTAGGGACTGGTATGTAGTAGGGCATTTTCTATATTTGGTGAAAGTCTCTCCAGTGGCTTTTATGTAAATTAACTTTTAACATTTTTGGCAGCGCTGGGGGAGTCCTCCATCTTGTGTTTCGGTAGATTTGAGACACAAGATGGAGGACAAACAAGGTTGGGAATGGGTAAAAGGGGGCATGGTAGACACCCCCTGACCCCATAGGTTTTCTGAGGGGGGCTTAGGAGGCCCATATATATGCCAAAAAAAGAAAAATTATAAATTTTTCGCGGGGGGAGCGTCCGGTACGCGTACCGGGGAGCGTACTTTGGTGAAAAAAGTTAGAATAAAGTAATCATTTTGAGTGATGAGAGGTAGGGTAGCACTGAAAAGAGCTTTTAGTTTCTGCGGCTGATTTAGGTACCTACAAGTAGGTTCCAATGCACAGTCTTAAATTCAGGAGGAATATTCTATTCCCCTCATCTAAGAAGTGCACACCATCTCCTCTGTAGATATCTTGCATGTTATAACGCAAGTTATTGTTGTATATTGAACCCATTCCATAGTCTCTCATGTAAGCAGAAACAGATTTATTCACATGTTTCCGTGCTTTCTCAAATTGTGGACAAAATTGGTTGGACCACTTCCATTTCTGTCTTTGGCATATATTGGAATATACCAAGGCAGTTTGTGGGAAAAGTGTCATCAATTGCCCAAAGGTGTCCTTTAAAAGCATTTCCAGACCTACCCCAGTCAAAGTGCCTAGGTCATTTCCACCACAGTGCAAAATTATGAGGTCAGGGTGTGGCAGATGGGAAAAGGTTTTCACCAATGGTATCAATTGATGACATCTCCATCCTCTTTGGGCAATCCACTTGATGTCCACATTTGGTAAATCAAGGTTGAGCCCAGTGAATGTAGCTATGTCCAATAATCCAGACAGAATATATGGTGAGAGGAGGTTCTGGTGCAGTCAGATGAAGTGTGGGAATGAAATGGCAGTTGGAACAGTAGGAGTTTGCAAAAAAAAACTGTGGAGTTTCAGTGCTCTTGAATCACAAGCAATGATTGGTGGATTCAGATACTGAAAGTTAGGGTTCATGGTTCTGTTCTGTGAAAGAAGTAATTTGAATGGTTAAGAAAAAGTCATTTAAAGAAACATTGCACCTGATAAGCTGGTGTATTGAGAGGTCAAACATCCTTGCTAAGTTCATTTGCAACATTGTAGAATAAACTTTTAAACCTGAGAGGTCAGTGAGAAGGGAGTTGCTATGGTAACAGGTAGAAAGGGCTGAGGGGGGAAGGGTGTTGGTTTGAAAATAGAGAGGGAAGAGTTTTGATTGGTTAATATGAGGGATATGTGTGTAGAATTAGAGATGTTCTGTGCCATTCATGGTTGCAGTGCCTGGAGTACATACCTTTTGCTCTGCTAAAGAAATATTGGTGTGTGTATCTGACACTGTTCTCATTCTCCCAAAGCATTTGTAAAGGTGAGTAATGATTATGTAAATGTATTTAGAGAAATAGTGAGTTTTCAGTACTGAAATGGAATGCTTGTACATAGGATCTGTGCTCTGTTTTTAAAATGTTATTAAAAAAAAAGATTTTGGGGCAAATCGATGGCTTTTACATTTTTGAGAAGGAATAAATATTGTCTACATGATTAAAAAAAAATATTTGAACCTTTCACAATGATTTCACTTGTGTTACCTCAGATTAAGAAGCATACTGAGCTCCTTTGCTGTTGGTTTGTGTCATGTTTTTTCATAATGTTTGGTAGGAATGTTTGCAAGAGAGAGGAAGTGTATTTTGTAAAAAAGTAAGGTTTCAGTAGTGAAATGTAATGCTTATACATAGGACCGGCGCACTGTTTCTAAAATGTTATTCAAAAAACGATTTTTGGGCAAATCAATGGCTTTTACATTTTTGAGAAGAAATAAATAGTGTCTGCATGATTAAATAAATATATTTGAACCTTTCACAATAATGGCACTTGTGTTACCTCAGATTAGGAAGCACATTGAGCTTCTTTGCTGTTGGTTTGTGTCATGTTTTTTGATAATGCTTGGTATGAACATTTGCAAGATTGAGTATTTGTATTTTGTGAAATAGTGAGGTTTCAGTAGTGAAATTGAATGCTTGTACATAGGACCTGCGCTCTGTTTCTAAAATGTTATTCAAAAAACGATTTTGGGGCAAATCAATGGTTTTTACATTTTTGAGAAGGAATAAATAGTGTCTGCATGATTAAAGAAATATACTTGAACCTTTCACAACTATGTCACCTCTGTTATCCCAAATTAGGAAGCAGATTGAGCATTTTTCTTGTTGAATTGTGTCATGGTTTTCGATAATGCTTGGTAGCAATGTTTGCAAGAGAGAGGATTTGTATTTTGTGAAACAGTGAGGTTTCAGTCGTGAAATTGAATGCTTGTACATAGGACCTGCGCTCTGTTTCTAAAATGTTATTGGAAAAACGATTTTGGGCCAAATCAATGGTTTTTACATTTTTGAGAAGGACGACATAGTGTCTGGTTTATTAAATAAATATATTTGAATCTTTCACAATGATGTCATTTGTGTTACCTCAGATTAGGAAACACATTGAGCTTCTTTGCTGTTGGTTTGTGTCATGTTTTTTGATAATGCTTGGTATGAACATTTGCTAGATAGAGGATTTGTATTTTGTGAAATAGTGAGGTTTCAGTTGTGAAATTGAATGCTTGTACATAGGACCTGCGCTCTGTTTCTAAAATGTTATTCAAAAAACGATTTTGGGGTAAATCAATGGCTTTTACATTTTTGAGAAGGAATAAATAGTGTCTGCATGATTAAATAAATATATTTGAACCTTTCACAATGATGTCACCTGTGTTACCTCAGATTAGGAAGCACATTGAGCTTCTTTGCTGTTGGTTTGTGTCATGTTTTTTGATAATGCTTGTTATCAACATTTGCAAGATAGAGGATTTGTATTTTGTGAAATAGTGAGGTTTCAGTAGTGAAATTGAATGCTTGTACATAGGACCTGCGCTCTGTTTCTAAAATGTTATTCAAAAAACGATTTTGGGGCAAATCAATGGCTTTTACATTTTGTAGAAGGAATAAATAGTGTCTGCATGATTAAATAAATATATTTGAACCTTTCACAATGATTTCACTTGTGTTAACTCAGATTAGGAAGCACACTGAGCTCCTTTGCTGTTGGTTTGTGTCATGTTTTTTCATAATGTTTGGTAGGAATGTTTGCAAGAGAGAGGAAATGTACTTTGTAAAAAAGTAAGGTTTCAGTAGTGAAATGTAATGCTTGTACATAGGACCTGCGCACTGTTTCTAAAATGTTATTCAAAAAACGATTTTTGGGCAAATCAATGGCTTTTACATTTTTGAGAAGGAATGAATAGTGTCTGCATGAATAAATAAATATATTTGAACCTTTCACAATGATGTCACTTGTGTTACCTCAGATTAGGAAGCACATTAAGCTTCTTTGCTGTTGGTTTGTGTCATGTTTTTTGATAATGCTTGGTATGAACATTTGCAAGATTGAGGATTTGTATTTTGTGAAATACTGAGGTTTCAGTAGTGAAATTGAATGCTTGTACATAGGACCTGCGCTCTGTTTCTAAAATGTTATTCAAAAAACGATTTTGTGGCAAATCAATGGTTTTTACAGTTTTGAGAAGGAATAAATAGTGTCTGCATGATTAAAGAAATATACTTGAACCTTTCACAACGATGTCACCTCTGTTATCCCAAATTAGGAAGCAGATTGAGCATTTTTCTTGTTGAATTGTGTCATGGTTTTCGATAATGTTTGGTAGCAATGTTTGCAAGAGAGAGGATTTGTATTTTGTGAAACAGTGAGGTTTCAGTAGTGAAATTGAATGCTTGTACATAGGACATGCGCTCTGTGTCTAAAATCTTATTCAAAAAACGATTTTGGGGCAAATCAATGGCTTTTACATTTTTGAGAAGGAATACATAGTGTCTGGATGATTAAATAAATATATTTGAACCTTTCACAATGATGTCACCTGTGTTACCTTAGATTAGGAAGCACATTGAACTTCTTTGGTGTTGGTTTCTGTCATGTGTTTTGATAATGCTCTGTATGAACATTTGCAAGATATAGGATTTGTATTTTGTGAAATAGTGAGGTTTCAGTAGTGAAATTGAATGCTTGTACATAGGACCCGTGCTCTGTTTCTAAAATGTTATTTAAAAAACGATTTTGGGGCAAATCAATGGATTTTACATTTTTGAGAAGGAATAAATAGTGTCTGCAAGATTAAATAAATACATTTGAACCTTTTACAATTATGTCACTTGTGTTTCCTCAGATTAGGAAGTAGATTGTGCACATGAGGTGAGGCATGTCCAGGGGTGCAAAGGAGTAGAGGCCTGTGTCCATGAGTGCAGTGAAGAGGACTCACCTCCTCTGACTCTTGGACAAGCCTTACCTCATCTGTGCCGCTTGGACAGGCCTCAATATATTGGGTATAATTGATGGTACCAGGGTGTAGATGAGATGAGGCGTGTCCAGGGGTGTAGATGAGCTGAGGCCTGTCTAGGGGTGGAGATAAGTTGAGGTGTATTCAGGGTTTCAGATGAGGTGAGGATTGTCCAGGGGGGCAGAGGAGGTGATGCCTGTGTTGAAGAGTGTAGTGCAAGAGAGGTCTGTCCAGGGGTGCAAAGGAGGTGAGGGTTGTGTCTAAGAGTGCAGTGGGGGATAATCTTCATGAAGTCCAGTCCAGTGTACTCTTAGACACATGCGTCACCACCTATGCTCTCCAGAAGAGGCCTCTCTCTCACTACAGTCTTGAACACAGGTGTCACCTCCTCTGTACCTCTGGACAATCCTTAACTCATCTGCAACCCTTAATCATTTTTTAAAGAGGCCTAAAAGTGACATCATTGTGAAAGGTTCTAAAATATTTATTTAATCATGCAGACACTATTTATTCCTTCTAAAAAATGTAAAAGCCATTCATTTGCCCTTTAATTGTTTTTATATTAACATTAAGAAAACTGAGTACAGGTTATATGTACAAGCTTTCCATTTCACTACTGAAACCTCATTTTTTTACAAAATACATTTCTTGTATGCAGCAAAAAATTATAACGAATCATTAAGAAAAAAAATAACAGAAAGCAACAATAAAAAAACACAATGTGATTCCTAATATGAGGAAACACACCTGACATGATTGCAAAAGGTGCAGAGGAGGTGAAGAAAGTCAAAATGGCTTTCATGTTTGTGAAATTTGCTGAGGAGATGAGGCCTGTGTCTAAGAGTGCAGTGGGGGAGAGGCTTTATGAAGTCCTGTCCACTGCACTCTTGGACACAGGCCTCACCTTTTGTGCTCCCCGGGACAGGCTTCACCTCATCTGCACTCCTGGTTAGGCCTCTCAATCTTTTTTTAGAATAACATTTGAAAAACAGAGAAAAGGTAATATGTATAAGCTTTTCATTACACTACTGAAACCTCGCTCATTTATAAAATACAATTCCTTTATGCACCAAGGTTTCTTTACCAAGTATTATCAAGAATGTATAAGTCTCTCTTATATTCTCTTCCTGACTTACTTTATTTTTCCATCAGTCCCCTTCTAACACCTTCTCTCTGACTCATTCCTTTTTACATCCTGACTCTGTGTTACACTCTCCTACACTTTCTCTTTGACTTACTTTCTCTTACACCCTGTCTCTGATTTATTCCCTCTCTCTCATTACTCCTTGTTACATCCTCTCTCTGATTTAGTTCCTCTTACACCCTTTCTCAAACTTAGTCTCTCTCTCTACCTTTTACAGCCTCTCTCTGTTTTAGTCTCTTTTACATCCTGTCCCCATCTAACACCCTCTCTCAGTCTTACATCCTCTTATACCCTCTCTCTGTCTTACACCCTGTTATATCCTTTTTCTAACTTATTCCCTATGTCCCTTTCTTTGACTGACTCCCTCTCCTTATTAAATCCTTTTTCTGTCTTACAACATATTATACACTCTTTCTGTCTTACTCCTTCTCTATGTTTTACTCCCTCTACCTGTTTCTTTGTCTGACTCTCTCTGTCTTTTTGTGTTAGTTCCTCTAGCTTTTTTTCTCTGTCTTTATCCTAGTTACATAGTTGTTGTAATATAAACTTAGATATGTTGTAAAGTAGTGTTTATATCGTTTGCTTATTGTCATTGCTTTGTTCTTTGGTAATAGTGGTCTAAAATGTGTTATCTTTTTTCTTTAACAGAGATTGAAATCAAGATTTGCATAGTAAGGAAATATGCCCTCAAGGCAGAGGAGAAGAAAAGATGTCAAGCGGAAAAAATCAAAAACAGCAACGGAAATAAAGCACTCCTCTACAACAAATACTTCAAAAAGACAGGAAAAAAGCTCCTGGTAAGACAACTAAGTCTTTCTTTCGGAACATATGTAGATAAAAAAAAAAATGTTGATGAGAATGTGAATAAACTGAAGGAGAGAGCAAATTTGAAGAGGAAGGAGAGGCCCCCCAATTTAGGGACATTCGTAAACGAATGTTTCGCAATAGGGTAGTTTTAAATTTGTTAAAAAACATTAAGAAAGGTAAACAGAGAGCTGCTTTTTACAAGAAAAAGAAAAATATAGAGAACATTGTTGATCAGGCTTTTGAAGTTAAGAAAACATTATTTATTTTAGTAATCAATAGAATTAGGACACTTAACAAGACAATTGATGTTTTCAAATCAAAGAGTAGATACAAAAGAATAATTAATCGGACTAATTTTTGTAAAGTTTTTTCTGGAGAATGGATACATAGTTCAAGTTGTGAGCCATTTTTTAATGAGGAGAGTTACTTCCAGGAGAATGATTTGGTGCATGCAGTTGACAACAGTGGTCGAGCATATGAGGTGAAAGACGGTTGTCCGATTGAAAAAGAGAAACTTGTGCCTAGAAAGGCAGAAGAGGTGTTAACTGATGAAGTTTTAGGGAGACGTACAAAGGGTCCAGTGTACACTGGGAAGTGTAGTAGTATTTGTAGTGTGCGACAGGAATCAATCGATTTGCTTCGTAATTTCTTATGTACACATAGTAAGAAAAGTCTAAAACAGAAAATGAAGATGGTGCAAGACTTAGATCCTTGCAGAGTGAGAGAAAACACAGGTTTGCAAGGCCATTCACTGGCTTGTATTTCTAGAAAAGTATGTCAGAGTGTTTTTCATCATTTTAGGATGTTAGCAGTGCATCATAACAAAATGAGGAAATTAGTGGGAAGGTTGTATTATGCAAAAAGTCCAGCACTTAAGCTTAAACAATTAAACAGTGCTCTTTTGCATGGAACTGAATTAGATGTGAAGAAGATTTGTGAAGAAATTGAGATTTGTTATTTTGGTAAAAAAGAGGACAGTGTAGAAATTTACACAGTAATAGAAGGTAATGTGGAAGACAATGTACAGATTTCAAGTACAGAAAAGTTTGACCAGGAAATTACCAAGTTTAAGGTGAAATCAAGTGAAAGGCCTAATTTTACTTGTGTGTGTTGTCGACAGACTCATTATAAGATTCAGACTAGGTTAGTTGATTTATATGCAGAAAGTGAAATGGAAAATAATAGTGAATGGAAGAATTTTGCAACTTTTTTGTTGGTGGAGAATTCTTTCGATTTGACTTCTGATCAGCGTATTTGTAAATATTGTTATAATAAATTAAATGAAAACAGAATGCCTGCTAGAGCTGTTCATAATAATCTTGAGTTGGTAGACATTCCTCCTGAGTTGATGGATTTAAATACATATGAATCTATTTTGATTTAATGTGTCCATCCTTTTCAGGCTATTGTTCGCATGGAGCCTAAGATAGGGAAATTGCCTCCTTCAGATTTACAGAGAGGATTAAAGAGAAGAGTTGTTTATTTGCCTCTAGCTTTCAAGAAAAATATTGATACAATTGGTGTAGAGAAAGTGGAAGAGGAACCTCTGGTTATTCTAGTTAATAGGGTTCCGACAAAGAGTAAGAAAATCTGGCAAGATTTAGTGGATGTTAGGAAAGTCAAATAGGCAACGTTGTATTTGGTCAAAAAAATGAGTACTACAAAGATGTATGTGTAGGAGCAGAGGAAACAGCTGCAGAAGAAGACAGTGATTGTTCAGCCGGCCAAATTGAAAAAGTTGATGTGTCTAGAAGTGAAGAAATGTATGAACATTATACTGTTCATCCTTTGCATTCCAAAGAAGTAATGGGGAATGCAATTTACTTGTTTCAAATGAAAGCAGCAAAAAGAAGTCCCATTAGTGTATGGGAAGAAAGTTTGGAAGCTCGTTGTTTTCCACAGCTATTTCCAACAGGTCGAGGTGGATGATATGACAATCGACCACTTCAAATTCTTGCATCTGAATACCGGACTTTAAGATTATATGCTGAAGATCCAAGGTTTCGTCAATGCATCCCATATTTGTTTCAACTACTGTATGAAAGTGACTTGTCTGGGCTTTCTTATGCAGTAAACCCTATACTGAAAAGTGGAGCACATCTGCAAAATGTTTCGGAGAGGGACTTTATGGAGAAAGTCAATCTGCAAGACAATATTTTGGAATCTCATCTAATCAATCTCATGGATTGTCAGCGTGGTACAAACGAGTTTTGGTACCGTCGTCATGGGGAATTGAAATGTATGCTAAGAAACTTAGGAACTCCTACATGGTTCCTCACTCTTAGCTGTGCTGAGTATGCATGGGACGACTTACTTCAATTTCTACGAGAGGCAAATGCAAACATACAAAATATAAAATTCAAAACACCTGGAGAACCCTGTTCTTTGGATCCAGTGAATGTATGCTGATATTTCAATCATAGATTTGAAGCTATGATGTCTTTCATTACCAACAAAAAAATCCTCCCCTTGGAGAGGTTGCGGATTTCTTTTGGAGAAAGGAGTATCAAGCGAGAGGTGCTCCTCACAAACATATGTTGTTATGGATTAAAGATGCACCCAAATTTGGAACAGATTCGGATGACACAGTGATGAGTTTCATTGAAGAGTATTCAACATGTGCTGTTCCAAAAACTACCGAAGAAAACAGTTTAAGGCAACAAGTTTTACGCTTTCAATCCCATCGTTGTGGAAAGTACTGTCGTCGAAAATTCAGAAACAAGGACAAGTTCTACACAAAATGTCGTTTCGGGTTTCCACGACCAGTGATTTCTAAAGGAAGAGTAAATACTTTGATGTCTTCTCTGCGACATACTGTGACAAGGAAATCACCCAAAAATACATACAATTTAAAAAGAAACGAAGAGTCCAAGTACATCAACAACTACAACCCAGTGATTTTGTCCATGTGGAACGCTAACATGGATATTCAGTTCGTTGCTGACAACTCTATTGCTGTGGCTCGATATGTGACGTCTTACATCACAAAAAAAGAAATGACAGAACGGAAGGAAATGTGGGAGGACATTTCACATGAAAAGAGTATAAGTAAAAAATTATACAGTTTCAGTTTGAAGATGTTGTCACATCGAGAAATTGGAGCATATGAATGTTCTGATCGGTTATCATCAGCAAGTCTCTACGCCAAGTCTAGAAAAAATATTTGGGTGAGTCTAGGTCTTGCTGCAACACGAAACCGAGTTTTGAAATCTGTACAAGAAATTGAGTATTTGGCGCAGAAAGAACCAAACAGTACAGATATTTTGATGACAAACATGTTGGATACATACTATCCAAATAGAAGTAGTCATCTTGAGAACAGTTGTTTGTATGAAGTTCTGCAAAACTTTATTCATAAGAGGACCATATCAATAATGGAATATATGCTATCATTGGGTGTGCAGGATGTCTAGTGAAGCAGAGAAAAGGCCATTTGATTAATCATCGAAAATTGAGTTGCGAATATCCAGAGAAAAGGGAATTTTACTATTTAGCTCTTTTGCAACTCTTTAAGCCATGGCGTACAGAAGAGGAACTACTTGGAGATTTTCTTTGTTAATGCAACCAAGGATACCATAGAATGTCCTGATTTTCCAAATTATCTGCAAATGTTGAACGAAGAAATAGAGCAAGAAGCCACAATTGCTGTAGAGATTGCTAGAGACAGTTCTCAAGACAGTCAGAGTTCTGCTTCATTGAGTCAGGATCCACTAGGAGGACCAATTATCCAAAATGAAGCTGCCACTGCCATGGATGAGGTGGAAAAAGCTATGGAACAAGCTCAAGATGATGTAGTTAACTTAGAAGATTTGGTGAAACAAATAAACCTTGAACAGAAACTGATATATGACAAAGTCACAGAACAAGTTGAACATGGATTCAGTCATGAGAAAAAAGAGTGCTCATGTACATCATTTAAGCCTGTCCGACTGTACGTGAGTGGAGAAGCGGGAACTGGAAAAAGTTTTCTGATTAAAGCAATTGCAACTTATCTGCAGAAAAGGACTGAATCACCGCTGTCTTGTGTTGTTACCGCTCCAACTGGGCTTGCAGCACATAACATTAGTAGCATCGTTTACTGATGCTACCAGTTGGGCATGATAACAAATTACAATACCACAAGCTATCTGGAGATGCTTGTTCTGAAGTTTCCAGAGTCCTGAAGCAAATGAAACTTCTTATCATTGATGAAGTAAGCATGGTCTCAAATTTAATGCTTGCTTTTGTGCATTTGAGAATGCAAGAAATTCTTAGAACAGACTATGATGTCTTATTCGGAGGAAAACACATTATTGTTTTTGGAGATCTACTGCAGTTGACTCCAGTGAAAGGACAACCAGTGTTTAAAATGCACACGCATGAGGATACCAGGAAGTGCCTAGGAAGCATTGGAAACGTTAATATATGGTTACATTTTAAATATGCAGAACTGCTTCAAAATATGCGACAGGCAAAGGATGAAGATTATAAAAATATTCTACAAGATGTAAGAATCGGAAAAGTAAGTCAGCAAGGGAAAGAAGCTTTAAATGGACGATTAATTTCAAATTTGTATCCAAATGAAAACATTCTTCCAGAGAATATTTTTTAAGAAAATTACTGAGAACAAATCTGGGATATGTTTGATGCCAACTCTACAAGAATGTTCCATCTTCAACAACAAAATGTTAAAGTTAGAAAATGAAGAGATTGTGAAACTGGAAGCTATAGATAAAATAGAGCATATGGGAGCAACAATTATTTTGTCAGAAAATTTGAAATCAAAATTGGATTCATTAGAGAAGAGTATATCTAAAACTGCTGGTTTTGAAAAGACTCTGAATGTGTGTTTAAATTGTTGTATTATTTTGAGAAGGAATTTAAATGTTGAAAGAGGTCTGGTAAATGGAGCAATGGGTCATGTTGTCGATTTTGTGAATTACAAAAATAGAGATGGAATTGAAATTTTAAAAATTAAATTTGATGGTATTGACGAAATAGAACAAATTTGTCGTTGTTCAGCTAGATTTTTGCTTGTGAAAGACTTATATGTTCGCCAGAACAGTTTCCTGTTTGTTTGGCATATGCGGTGACAATTCATAAATCTCAAGGTTTAAGTGTAGATAGTGCTTTGGTAAACATTGGAAGTTCTGTGTTTAAAGAGGGTATGGCATATCTGGCATTATCACGAGTCAGAACTTTATCAGGATTGTACTAGATTGAGTGTGATGAAACAAAGATTTGTGCAGATCTAGATTGTGTTAAAGAATACAATAGGTTAAGAAGAGAGTATGCTCCACATTTGCCTCAATATCCTCAGTTTGAAAAACATGTGGTAGGCCGAAAAAGAAGAAATGAGAATAATTGCAGTGAGGTAGTAGCAAAAAGACAAAAAGTAGATGAAACTGTAATTGTAAGCAGAAAGAAAAAGGATTCTGTTGAAGATGTTGTTGGATTTCAGTTTGAAAACAGTTCTGGTGTCAACTGCTATGCTAATGTAGTGCTTAATGTTGTTTTTGTTCTTCAAAATTTACTAGAACAGATTGTTGAAAATCGGGATCAAACATTCTGCTGTTTATTGAATTCTGTGTTTGAGAAATGTAGCAGTGATAGAGCAAACAATTGAAAGTGTTTCAGAAATTCGAAATCTTCTAGACATATGTTCTGGTCCAAATCAATTTTCACAGATTATTCAGCAGGATTGTCAGGAATTTTTAATGTATATTTTTGATGTATTGGAAGATGAAGGTGTAGATATAAAAAATCTTTTTTGCCTTTCTTATCAATGGCAGCATGACTGCGACAACTGTAGTTTATCAAGTAGTACTACAATAGACACCAAAAGATTTATATATTTGACTTTACCAGACTGCAAATCAGTGCCTTTTAATAATCTAGTTGAAGCAGCTGATCACAATATGGTTTGTACCCAATGTAAGTCTGCAATGCTGTCCACAATATTTATACAAAATTATGGTCAGTATGTCATTTTAATGTTCCAACTATGTAGACCTGATGGAACTAAATTGACAACTTCTATTAAAAATGTCGTGGCTTCTCAGTTATCAATTTCAGGAAGAACTTTTGCAACTGTAGCTATTAATTATCATGACGGTCCTTCAACAACATCAGGGCATTACACATGCTATTTAAAATGTCGAAAAGGTTGGACAAACTGTAATGATACTCATTTGACTTTCAAACAACGTTTGCCTGGTGACTTAAAAAATTCATACCTATTGTTTTTACAACCAAAATTTAAGTAAAGGTAATTGGCCTATGAAGACGGGTGCAGTTAATAAAAGTTAGTTTTGCTGTTTAAAATTATATTGTGAGTAAAACTGATGAAGATAATATTAAAATGTTAGTTCTCATAAAGGTACGGTAAGTGGGTTGCATAGTAAATGATATCAGTATTATAGGAAATGTTTAACATGAGAGAGCCAGAGATGGAATTATGAATATTTAAATATTGTGAAAACGTTGTTTCAGCCTTTCTTTCAGAACGTCGGTAAAACGGTAATTTTAGAGTTTGTTTTAAGTAATTTGAAAATATACTGATACATCTGACACTATTTGGCCTTAAGGAAAGGTGAAGGAATGAGCAAAGAGTCATGACTAAACACAAGGAGTATATGAAAACATTGAAACATATTTCAGATGTTCTTGAAGCTTTTCTTCTAGAAAATCGATGAAATTGAATTTTTAGAGAACAGCAGAGTACCTTCCAACGAAAAGGACCTTCATGATGTACTATTTGGCCTAAAGGAAAAGTAAGTGAATCACAGATTAGTGTACATATGTGATTTGTAAGTTTATATGTTTTTTTTTAAACACAATCTTTTTGATTGTGTTTTTTTTCCCGCTGTAATATGATGAATAGTTTGAACTCACTGTTTTTAGTGAAATTCAATATGTTCTGAGAACAGCAAAATAAACTATCTAACATGTTGTACAAATTATTCTGTAGTTTGTATTGTGTAATTTATATTGTATTCCCATTGTCTCACACTCACTTTCCTTTTCCTCTCTCTTTCAGCTCTCTTTACTCACTCACACTGCCTTTCTCTCACTCTGTTTCACACCCATTTGTTTACTGTCTGCATCCCCTCTCTCCCTTGCACCACTTTTCAGCTTTCAGTCTCTCTGCTTTCCTTCCCTTTTCCGTCTTTTCCTGCTTTGCTCTTTTAGTAATTCCTCTTTACTCACTCACCAGTTTTGTCGCACTCTGTCACTATAACTCACCCATTCTCCCTCGCTTATCTTTGTTTGTTCCTTTCTTTTTACCTCTTCTCTCTATTTTCCATTAACTACCTCTATGTCCTCAGTCCCTCACTCTCCTTGTGTTATGTTCACTTGTGTTTATCTACCTTCTATCATTTCTCTTACAACAACTTCACTGCTCCTCTCTCATCGTTCTTCACCCCATTTCTTTTAGTCCGGTTCCATTACTACCCCTCATTTCCTATCTTTCAATGTCCTTCTCTTTACTTTCATCACCGAATCACTTTCTCTCAGTACTGTACCACTGCTTTAGTCCTCTTCTTCTCTCTTTCCTTCTTTTGCTCCCTTACTCATTTTCCTTTCCTCACTCATTGTACTCCACTTCACTCAGTCCTTCCCTTAGTCTCTCTGTCTACTAACTTCCTCACTCCTTTTCCCTCAATCCTTCTATATTATCCTCTCTCCCTTCATCCCTTCACTCTATGACTCTCCTTCACTTACTCTCAGTTATCTTCCATTCCTCATTCTTCTAAATGCATCCTCAATCAGATTCCTTTCCCTCTCAGTCATTCTCTTGTTACTTACTCCTGTTTCCTGATTTAGTTTTGCTAACTCACATTCTTTTAGTATCTTTCTTACCTTCAGTTCATTTCTCTCTTCTTCTCTTCCTCTCCGTCAGTGAATCTATATGCCTTACTCTTAGTAATTTGCTCTCCTTCTATTTCTTTTACCCTCTTTTTGTCCTTCTACATTACTTTATTTCCCTTTCTGTGTCTTTCACTTGTACCTTATTTCTTAATACACTGTTATGATTTTTAACATCTTCATTTGTATCTTTTATTTTAAAATATATATTTTACTAATTATAACTTATTTTGTGCTTCTCTCTTTCACAGATACAAAGTGTAGTAAAAAATGTAATTCAAGTTACATTAATTATATGGTAAGTGTGACTAAAAAATGTAGTTTGTCATCACCCTTTGCTTTAACCTCACTACTATTTTCTCACCCTACCTCACTCCTGTTTCTTTACTCTGCTTCCCTCACTTATTCTTATCCTCCATGTTTACTCCCCTTTCCCTAACTCCCCTCCCACATTCAACTTCTTTCAGTCCCCCTGCTTTACTTCCCTTACCCTCTGTTCCCTTCCTTTGCTCCCTCACTCATTCTCTTTCCCTTAATCATTTACTTCACTCCTCTCACTCCTTCTCTCAGTCCATCTATCCTCACAGTTCCTGACTTCCATTCCCTCACTCTATTTCTCTTACCGACGCTGTCTCTGTCCCCTAACTCTGTCAATACTCTTTCGTCATGCTCACTCCCTACAACTCACCTACACTCCCTCACTTACCTTTCTTTGCTGCTTCACTCACTCCCTTTCAGTCACTCCTTCCTTTACTCTCTCTCTCCTTTCTCTCTGTCACTCCCCATGTCCTACCCTTATTCACTTTTATCCACCCTCTTTCACCCCTCTTCACTTACAGTCACTGCTCTTTTCTAACACTCTCTCACCGTTGTTCCTTTACTCCGGTTCCGTCACTACCCCTCATTCCCCATCCTTTACTGTCCTTCCCTTTACTTTCAACACCCACTCACATTCTCCCAGTACCTCTGCTTTAGTTTTCTTCCTCTCTCTTCCCTTGTTTTGCTCCCTTATTCATTTTCCTTTTCTAACTTACACCCTATTACACCTTCTCTCTGTCTTACTATCTAATACACAGTCCCTCTGTGTTGCTCCCTCTAGCTCTCTTTCTCTGAACATCACTCTCTCTGTGTCCTTCCCTCATGCTCACTCTTTCTTTCTTTTTTTGGTGCGCGCCCCGGTACGCGCACTGGGGAGCATACCGGTACACGTACCCTGGAGAAAAAAGAATGACAGAGTTTTAAAAAATGTTAGCATTTTTTTAAAAATTAGAGGTAGTTCTAAAAATAACTGTTTTTTTAATTCTTTTTGTTGTTTTATATTTTTCTTATTGTTTTTTGAACATTTTTTACTTTTTTTGGCTTTTATGAAGAATTTTATATTTTTTTGTATTTTTTATGGGGACAAACAAAAAACAGGGAATTGTAAACAGCTCAACTGGAGCAAAAAAAACAAGAACAAATTAAGGTTTGTTGGGGCACTTTTGATTGTCACCTGCAAGGTTGATGAGATTAATACTTTGCTCACCATAGGTTATTGTTTTTCCACAAAATACACAAACGATTTTGTATCTACCAAACTTGGGTTGTATGTTTGGGATCATCTCCCTTGCCTCTGGACTCGATGGAGTGGGTTCTTGGCTTGTTGAGGGTCTGGCAGACGATTGTGGATGGTTTCTGCACAGTTCTCTCACCTCTGCTGCAGAATAGTTATTGGGATTCAATCGTTGCATGTGGAGAATCATTGTGTGATTGCCAAATGAATATTTTTTGGCAGGGTTCCCCCTGGATAGTACAGCGCCACAGATAAGACAAGTCACCTTTGCAGCGTTTACTTTTTTGGAACCCCTTGGGATTTCATAAAACTCCCATATAAAGTGCTCCCTAGGTTTGTATGGGGGATTGTCTTCTGGCAGGAACTGCCTTCTCTCTTCCTCCTCTTCCTTCTCCTCCTCCTCTTCTTCTTGACCACCAATGTGATGTTCTGGTGGTCCTTGTGGTGGTGGTGGTGGTGGGGCAGATGCTCCAGCTGCTGATAGTACTGTAGCCATATCTCTAAGAAAAAAGCAGGTCTTCCTCACTCAAAGAACAAAGTGAGAATGAGGAAAAAAGGTGGGGGCTTTCATGATTTGGAAAACAAAACTGTTCTGAACCAATGAAAAGTGTTATTTTCAAGTCACATGATCCGGGCTTTCATCATTTGGAAACCAAAACTGTTCTGAACCAATGAAAAGTGTTATTTTCAGGTCACATGACCCGACGCGCTTACGCTGCGCGCCCAGGCGCTTCCGGGTGCGCTTACGCCGTGCGTCATAAGACGCGGCTACGCGATACGTCACGATGTTGTTTTCGTTCGCGGCAATAGCCCTAACGGGACGCTCACCGGTACGCGCACCCGGGCGTGCAGTAACACTGCGCTTACCCGTGTGTTCACCGGTACGCGCACCGGGAGCGCACCAAGGCAAAAAAAAAAGGGACAAATATACATAAAAAAGTATTATATAAATATACATTATAGGATTTATTATAAAAAATATTATATTTCATAGCTATAGAAATTAGCTATTTAAAAACATATGAAATTCACTGAAAAAAACTTAGGTTTGAAGCCCTATATATAGTTAGGAATTAGCATTTACTAAACCTATGAAATTCACTGACAAAACCATAGGTTTCACACCAGTTATAGTTAGGAATTCGTATTTTAAAAACCTATGAAATTCACTGAAAAAACCATAGGTTTCACACCAGTTACAGTTAGGAATTAGCATTTAAAAAAACCTATTAAATTCACTGAAAAAAACATAGGTTTTACACCAGTTATAGTTAGCTGGAAATTTTACTCGCATAAAACCATTGAAATACCCACGTTATAGTAAGTTGGACTCACTATAACTTGCGCGTGCAATGCACTGCTGATGACGTCACATATTACATCACTTATGACATGGTCAGTGACATCTCTCATGACATCTCTGATGACACCATCCTTGTGACAGAGTGACAGGCCTCCTTTCACTGTAATGTAACCCTTGAAACACATATTCAAAAATAGAAACTAACATTTTCAAAAAAAAGGAGATACCATACCAGTTACAACAACCAATTCAATAATTCCACCATCTGTATACACATCCACTCATTCACCAACAGTTCTATATAGTCACTCATACATATACTCACTCATGATATGTAGTGATACACCTATATATCCTGTTACACACCGACAGTCATCCAAAAGATACTCTCACACATACTCACACATGCAAATAAACTATTGAACATCCATAGTTTGCATATACAGCTATACACACACTACCACCTTACTTCTAAGGAAACTTATACATACTTACTCTCTTAAACAATCACTTATAGAAACACATACTTATTTAAACAGGAACTCCTACAATCCCTCACTCTCAAATATACTCACTTATATACATCAATATTCACATATACTACATTAAAACATATGTAGTTACTGATAAAGACACTAGTGAGACAGTCATTCACTCACTAACACACACAAACACACACTCATCCACCCATACAGTCCTGCACATATGCTGTCTTCAAAACACATACAAAGATAGAGTCAGTCATTCATGCATCTATGTGCTAAGTAATACCCCCACCAAACCATACAAACACTCATACTGATACTAACCCATATACATACACATGTAGCTACTCACCAACCCATGCAGCCACTTATACACAAAGTGAAACACTAATACATATATTTAAATATTTAAACATTACTCTCTAATATATGTATTCACTAAGATACACTTAATAAACCAGTTAACCAATCAATAATAAAAAAAATCATCCATGTAAACACTTATTTAAACATTTATTCTTCCATCAACTTTTACACATACATCTATAACACATATTTATTTTTTAAAAAGACACATATTCACTGGATGGTGTCATCAGTGATGTCATGAGTGATGTCACTGACCATGTCATGAGTGATGTAATATGTGACGTCATCAGCAGTGCATTGCACGCGCAAGTTATAGTGAGTCCAACTAACTATAATGTGGGAATTTCAATGGTTTTATGCCAGTTAAATTTCAGGCTAACTATAACTGGTGTGAAACCTATGGTTTTTTCAGTGAATTTAATAGTTTTTTTTAATGCTAATTCCTAACTATAACTGATGTGAAACCTATGGTTTTTTCAGTGAATTTCAATGGTTTTTTAATAGCAAATCTCTATAGGTATGAAAAGTAATATTTTTTATAACGAATTTTATATTGTATAAATATGTAATTTTTTAAAATTTTTATTTTTAAAAAACATTTTTGTTATATTTTTTGCCTGGAGCGCACTGGTAAGCGCAATGTTACGGCGCGCCCCGGGGCGCGTACCGGGGAGCGTCCCGTTAGCGCTATTCCCGCGAGCGAAAACAACATTGTGACGTTTCGCGCAGTCGCGTGATGCGTCATATGACGCACTGCATAAGGGCACCCGGAAGAACGCGATCGCATACGATCGCGCAATGTCTCGACGAGCTTACACCACGCACCCCGGGGCGCGCTCCGGGGCGCGTAGCGTAAGCGCGTCGGGTCATGTGATCTGAAAATAACACTTTTCATTGGTGCAAATCAGTTTTGTTTTCCAAATACTGAAAGCCCCACCTTTTTTCCTTATTCTGACTTTGTCCTTTGACTGAGGAAGACCTGTTTGGAGTTCTATCTGTACTCTTTACTTGTATAACATGGCTACAGTAGCAGCAACAGCTGGAGCATCTGCCCCACCACCACCACCACCATCTAAAAGACCACCAGATCATTACATTGGTGGTCAAGAGGAAGAGTAGGAGGATGATGAAGAGGAGGCACAGACAAGGGAGTTCCTGCCTGAAGATCAACAGCCCTACAAACCGAAAGAACACTTTATATGGCAGTTCTATAAAATCCCAAGGGGTTTTAGGAAAGTCACTGCTGCAAAGGTGACTTGTTTAATTTGTGGTGCTGATTTGTCTAGGGGGAACCCTAACAAAAAGTATTCCTTTGGGAATCATGCCATGATTCGCCACATGATGCGTTGGCATCCAAACAATTATTCTAATGCATAGTTAAGGGACCTCTGCAGTAAGCTACCCCCATCAAGGTCTAGACCCTCCACATCAAAACAACCCACTCCATCGGGTTCGGGGGCAAGAGACACATTGGCTACTATCCAACCTAAGTTTGCCGATTACAAAATTTTATGCACATTTTGTAACAAGACACTTTGCTATGGTGAGCAAAGCATCGAACTTATCATGGTTGCTGGTGATAACCATAAGTGTCCAAAAAAAACCTAATTTTTCCTGATTTTTTTTATGCTCCAGTTGAGCCAATAACAATTCCATGTTTTTTGTTTCTCCCCATAAAAAATACAAAAAAAATATAAAAGTGTTCAGAAAAGCCAAAAAAAGTACAAAATGTTTAAAAAAACATAAAAAATAAAACAACAAAAAGAAGAAAAAAAACAGTTCTTTTTAGAACTACCTTTACTTTATAAAAATAAACCAATATTTTTAATGAATCTGTGTCAATCTTTTTTCTGCAGGGTACGCGTACCGGTACGTGCACCGGGGCGTGCACCGGGGAGCGCACCAAAAAAAAAAGAAAAAAAATATTAATGAAGAAGTTAGCAAGAGGGAAGAACACAAAGAGAGTAATGTTAAGAGAAAGAGAGGTAGAGGGAGAAACACAGAGGGATTGTTTATCACATAGTAAAAAACAGAAAAGGTGTAATAGGGGGAAAGTGAGAAAAGGAAAATTAATAAGGACCCAAAGGAAGGGAAGAGAGAGGAAGAAGACTAAAGTAGACATAGTGAGAGAATGTGAATGGTTGTTGAAAGACAAAGAAAGAACAGTAAAAAATGGGGAATGAAGAGTAGTGACGGATCCAGGATAAATGAACAACGGTGAGAGAGGGTAAGGAAAGAGCAGTGAGTATAAGTGAAGAGGGGTGAAAGATGGTGAAAAATTGAATTAGGATAACACATGGGGAGTGATAAAAAGAAAGGACAGAGACAGTAAAGGAAAGAATGTCAGAATGGGTCTGAGTGACACAGCAAAGAAGGTAAGTAATGCAGTATGTGTGACTTATAGGGAGTTAGTGGGTGTAGGTCGGGGTGTGGGTGTGTAAGGTGTGTATATGGGTGTGGGTGTGTAGGGTATTTCGGTGTGAGTGGAGGTGAGGGTGTGTGAGATATGTGTGAGGTGTATTGGTGTGGGGGGTATGTGTGTGGGATGTATGTGTGTATATGGAATGTGTGTGTGTGTGAGAGTAGTGTAAGTGGGGGAGGTGTGTGTATGTATGAGGTGTGTGTGGGGTGTGTAAGTGGGGTGTATGTCAGAGGTGTGTCTATGTGTTGGGAGGGGGATGAGGTGTGTATGTAGGAGTGAAGTAAATAATTAAGAAAAACAGAATGAGTGAAGAAGCAAAGGAAGGGAACAGAGGGTAAGTGAAATAAATAATAGGGACTGAAAGAAGTTGAATATGAGAGGGGAAATAGGGAAAGGGGAATAAACATGGAGAATAAGAATAAGTGAGGGAAGCAGAGTAAAGAGACAGGAGTGAGATTGGTTGAGAAAATATTAGTGAGCTTAAAGCAAAGGGTGATGACAAACTACATTTTTGTAGTGACACTTACCATATAATAAATGTAACTGTAATTACATTTTTTTACTACACTTTGTATCTGTGAAAGAGAGAAGAAAAAATAAGTTATAATTAGTAAAATGTGTATTTTAAATTAAAATATACAAATGAAGAGGTTAAAAATCATACCAGTGTATTTAGAAATAAAGTAAGTGTGAAGGACATAGAAAGGGAAATAAAGTAAAGTAGAATGAAAAAAAGAGAGAAAAAGAAATAGCAGCAGAGCAATTTACTAAGAGTAAGGCATATAGATTCACTGACAGAGAGGAAGAGAAGAACAGAGAAATGAACTGAAGGTAAGAAAGATACTAAAACAATGTGAGTTAGTAAAACTAAGTCAAGAAACAGTAGTAAGTAAAAAGATAATGACAGAGATGGAAAAGAGTCTAATTAAGAATGCATTTAGAAGAATGAGGAATAGAAGATAACTGAGAGTAAGTGAAGAACAGTCATAAAGTGAAGGGATGAAGAGAGAGATAATAATATACAATGATTGAGGGGAATGGAGTGAGGAAGTTAGTAAAGAGACACACTAAGAGAAATACTGAGTGAGGTGGAGTACAATGAGTGAGCAAAGGAAATGAGTAAGGGAGCAAAAAAAGAAAACAGAGGAGAAAACGACTAAAACAGTGGTAATGAGAGAAACTAATTTGGTGATGAAAGTAAAGAGAAGGACATTGAAAGAAAGGAAATGAGGGGTAGTAATGGAACCGGAATAAAAGAAATAGGTTGAAGAACGATGAGAGAGGAGCAGTGAAGTTGTTGTGAGAGAAATGATAGAAGGTAGATAAACACAAGTGAACATAACACAAGGAGAGTGAGGGACTGAGTACATAGAGGTAGTGAACGGAAAATAGAGAGAAGAGGTCAAAAGAAAGGAGGAAACAAAGATAAACGAGGGAGAGTGGATGATTTATAGTGATAGAGTGCGACAATACTGGTGAGTGAGTAAAGAGGAATTACTAAAAGAGCAAAGGAGGAAAACACGGAAAAAGAAAGTAAAGCAGACAGACTGAAGGCTGAATAGTTATGCAAGGGAGAGAGGGGATGCAGACAGTTGAAATGAGAATGAGGGGTTGTGAAAGAAGTGGAGAAAAACAACAGGGTTGAAAGAGAGTGAAAGAAAGACATTATAAGTGAGTAAAAAGAGCTGAAAGAGGGTGGGAAAAGAAAAGTGAGTGTGAGACAATGGGAATATAATTTAAATTACAGAATACAAACTATAGATGAACTTGTACAACATGTTACATAGTTTATTTTTGCTGTTCTTAGAATATATTGAATTTCACTTAAAAAAGTGAGTTCAAACTACTCATCATATTACAGCGGGAAAAAAAACACAATCAAAAAGATTATGTTTTTAAAAAAAACATCTAAAGTTATAAATAACAAGCGTACACTAATCTTTGATTTACTTACTTTTCCTTTAGGCCAAATAGTATATCATGAAGTTCCTTTTCGTTGGAAAATACTCTGCTGTTCTATAAAAATTCCATTTCATCGACTTTCTAGAAGACAACCTTGAAGAACATCTGAAATATTTTCATTATTTTCATATACTCCTTCTTTCAGTCATAACTCTTTGCTCATTCCTTCACCATTCCTTAAGGCCAAATAGTGTCAGATGTATCATTATATTTTCAAATGAATTAAAACAAACTCTAAAATTACCGCTCAAACAACATTTTCATAATATTTAAATTTACCTAATTCCATCTGTGACTTACTCATGTTCATCATTTCCAATAATACTAATATCACTTCCTATAAGATCCAGTTACAGTACCTATATGACAAATCAATTATTTATATTATCTTGATCACTTTTACTCTGAATATAATTTTAAATAGCAAACTAACCTTTATTAACTGCTCCCGTCTTCATACGCCAATTACCTCTACTTAAATTTCGGTTCTAAAAACACTAGATATGAATTTTTTAAGTCAAAAGGCAAACGTTGTTTAAAAGTCAAATGAGTATCGTTACAAAGGGTCCAACCTTTGCAACTTTTTAAATAGCATGTGTAATGCCCTGATGTTGTTGAAGGACCGTCATGATAAATAATAGCTACAGTTCCAAATGTTCTTCCTGAAATGGATAATTGAGAAGCCACAACATTTTTAATAGAAGTTGTCAATTTCGTTCCATCAGGTCTACATCGTTGGAACATTGAAATGACATAGTGACCGTAACTTTGTAGAAATAATGTGGACAGCATTGCAGACTTACATTGGGTACACACCATATTGTGATCAGCTGCTTTAACTAGATTATTGAAAGACACTGATTTGCAGTCTGGTAAAGTCAAATATATAAATCTTTCAGTGTCTATTCTAGTAGTACTTGATGAAGTACAGTTATCACAGTCATGTTGCCATTGATAAGAAAGGTTAAAAAGATTTTTTATATCTACTCCTTCATCTTCCAATACATCAAACATATACATTAAAATTTCCTGACAATCCTGCTGAATTATCTGTGAAAATTGTTTTTGACCAGAACATATGTCTAGAAGATTTCTAATTTCTGAAACACTTTCTATTTTTGCTCTATCACTGCTACATTTCTCTAACACAGAATTCAATAAACAGCACAATGTTTCATCCCGATTTTCAACAATCTGTTTTTGTAAATTTTGAAGAAAAACAACAACATTAACTACTACATTAGCATAGCAGTTGACACCAGAACTGTTTTCAAACTGAAATCCAACAACATCTTCAACAGAATCCTTTTTCTTTCTCTTTACAATTACACTTTTATCTACTTTTTGCCTTTTTGCTAGTACCTCACTGCAATTAATCTCATTTCTTCTTTTTCGGCCTACCACACGTTTTCAAACAGAGGATATTGAGGCAAATGTGGAGCATACTCTCTTCTTAGCCTATTGTATTCTTTAACACAATCTAGATCAGCAGAAATCTTTGTTTCATCACACTCAATCAAGTACAATCCTGATAAAGTTCTGACTCGTGATAATGCCACATGTACCGTACCCTCTTTAAACACAGAACTTCCAATGTTCACCAAAGCACTATCTACACTTAAACCTTCTGATTTATGAATTGTCACTGCATATGCCAAACAAACAGGAAACTGTTTTCGGTGAACATATAAGTCTTTCACAAGCAAAAATCTAGCTGAACAACAACAAATTTGTTCTATTTCGTCAATGCCATCAAATTTAATTTTTTAAATTTCAATTCCATCCCTTTTTTGTAATTCACAAAACCAACAACATGACCCATTGCTCCATTTACCAGACCTCTTACAACATTTAAATTCCTTCTCAAAATGATACAACAATTTAAACACACATTCAGAGTCTTTTCAAAACCAGCAGTTTTAGATATAGTCTTCTCTAATGAATCCAATTTTGATTTCAAATTTTCAGACAAAATAATTGTTGCTCCCATATGCTCTATTTTATCTATAGCTTCCAGTTTCACTATCTCTTCATTTTCTAACTTCAACATTTTGTTGTTGAACATGGAACATTCTTTCAGAGTAGGCATCAAACATATGCCAGATTTCTTCTCATTAATTTTCTTAAAAATATTCTCTGGAAGAATGTTTTCATTTGGGTACAAATTAGAAATTAATCGTCCATGTAAAGCTTCTTTCCCATGCTGACTTATTTTTCCAATTCTTACATCTTGTAGAATATTTTTATAATCTTCATCCTTTGCCTGCCGCATATTTTGGAGTAGTTCTGCATATTTGAAATTTAACCATATATTAACGTTTCCAATGCTTCCTAGGCACTTCCTCGTAACTTCATGCGTGACCATTTTAAACACTGGTTGACCTTTCACTGGAGTCAACTGCAGCAGATCTCCAAAAACAATAATATGTTTTCCTCCAAATAATACATCATAGTCTGTTCTAAGAATTTCTTGCATTCTCAAATGTACAAAAGCAAGCATTATATTTGACACCATGCTTACTTCATCAATGATAAGAAGTTTCATTTTCTTCAGGACTCTCGAAACTTTGGAACACGCATCTCCAGATAGCTTGTGATATTGCAATTTGTTATCATGTTCCACTGGCAGCATCAGTTAACTATGTAAAGTAATCCCTTTAATATTATGTGCTGCCAGCCCAGTTGGAGCAATAACAACACAAGACAGCGGTGATTCAGTCCCTTTCTGCAGATAAGTTGCAATTGCTTTAATAAGAAAACTTTTTCCAGTTCCCGCTTCTCCACTCACGTACAGTTGGACAGGCCTAAATGATGTACATGAGCACTCTTTCTTCTCATGACTGAATCCATGTTCAACCTGTTCTGTGACTTCGTCATATATCTGTTTCTGCTCAATGTTTAGTTGTTTCACCAAATCTTCTAAGTTAACTACATCATCTTGAGCTTGTTCCATAGCTCTTTCCACCTCATCCATGGCAGTGGCAGCTTCATTTTGAATAATTGGTCCTCCAAGTGGATCCTGACTCAATGAAGCAGAACTCTGACTGTCTTGAGAACTGTCTCTAGCAATCTCTGCAGCAATTGTGGCTTCTTGCTCTATTTCTTCGTTCAACATTTGCAGATAATTTGGAAAAACAGGACATTCTATGGTATCTTTGGTTTCATTAAAAGAATCTTCGTAACAGAGAAAATCTCCAAGTAGTTCCTCTTCTGTACGCCATGGCTTAAAGAGTTGCAAAAGAGCTAAATAGTAAAATTCCCTTTTGTCTGGATTTTCACAACTCAATTTTCGATGATTAACCAAATGGCCTTTTTTCTGTTTCACTAGACATCCTTCACATCCAATGACAGCATATATTCCATTATTGATATCTTCTCTGATGTTCCTCTTATAAATATAGCTTTGATGAACTTCATAGAGACAAGCGTTCTCAAGGTGAGGACTTCTATTTGGATAGTATGTATCCAACATGTTTGTCTTCAAAATATATGTCCTTTCTGGTTCTTTCTCCGCCAAATACTCTATCTCTTGTACAGATTTCAAAACTCGATTTTGTGTTGCAGCAAGACCTAGACTCACCCAAATGATGGTTCTAGATTTGGCATAGAGACTTGCTGATGACAATCGATCAGAACATTCATATGCTCCAATTGCTCGATGCGACAACATCTTTAGAATGTAACTGTATAATTTCTTGCTTAGACTCTTTTCATGTGAAATGTCCTCCCACATTTCCTTCAGTTCTGTCTTTTCTTTTTTTGGGATGTAAGACATCACATATCGAGCCACAGCAATAGAGTTGTTAGCAACGAATTGAATATCCATGTTAGCATTCCACATGGACAAAATCACTGGGTTGTAGTTTTTTATGTACTTGATCTCTTCGTTTCTTTTTAAATTGTATGTATTTTTTGGTGACTTCCTCGTCACAGTATGTCGCAGAGAAGACATCAAATTATTTACTCTTCCTTTAGAAATCACTGGTCGTGGAAAGCTGAAACGACATTTTGTGTAGAACGTGTCCTTGTTTCTGAATTTTCGACGACAGTACTTTCCACAACGATGGGATTGAAAGCGTGAAACTTGTTGCCTTAAACTGTTTTCTTCAGTAGTTTTCGGAACAGCACATGTTGAATACTCTTCAATGAAGCTCATCACTGTGTCATCCAAATCTGTTCCAAATTTGGGTGCATCTTTGATCCATAACAATATATGTATGTGAGGAGCACCTCTCGCTTGATACTCCTTTCTCCAAAAGAAATCCAAAACCTCTCCAAGGGGAGGATTTTTTTTGTTGGTAATAAAAGACATCGTAGCTTCAAATCTATGATTGAAATATCTTCATACATTCACTGGATCCAAAGAACACAGTTCTCCAGCTGTTTTGAATTCTATATTTTGTATATTTGCATTTGCCTCACGTAGAAATTCAAGTAAGTCGTCCCATGCATACTCGGCACAGCTAAGAGTGAGGAACCATGTAGGAGTTCCTAAGTTTCTTAGCATACATTTCAATTCCCCATGACGACGGTACCAATACTCGTTTGTACCACGCTGACATGCCATGAGATTGATTAAATGAGATTCCAAAATATTATCTTGCAGATTCACTTTCTCCATAAAGTCCCTCGCCGAAACATTTTGCAGATGTGCTCCACTTTTCAGTATATGGTTTACTGCATAAGAAAGCCCAGACAAGTCACTTTCATACAGTAAATGAAACAAATAGGGAATGCATTGAAGAAACCTTGGATCTTCAGCATATAATCTTATAGTTCGATATTCAGATGCAGGAATTTGAAGTGGTCGATCGTCATATCGTCCACCTCGACCTGTTGGAAATACCTGTGGAAAACAACGAGCTTCCAAACTTTCCTCCCATACACTAATGGGACTTCCTTTTGCTGCTTTCATTTGAAACAATTCAATTGCATTCCCCATTACTTCTTTGGAATGAAAAGGATGAACAGTATAATGTTCATATATTTCTTCACTTCTAGACACATCAACTTTTTCAATTTGGCCGCCTGAACAATCACTGTCTTCATCTGCAGCTGTTTCCTCTGCTGCAACACATACATCTTTCTAATACTCATTGTTTTTGACTAAATACAACGTTGCCTTTTTGACTTTCCTAACATCCACTAAATCTTGCCAGATTTTCTTACTCTTTGTCGGAACCCCATTAACTAGAATAACTAAAGGTTCCTCTTCTACTTTTTCTATACCAATTGTATCAATATTTTTTTTCAAATCTAGAGGCAAATAAACAACTCTTCCCTTTAATCCTCTCTGCAAATCTGTAGGAGGCAATTTCCCTATCTTAGGCTCCATGCGATAAATTGCCTGAAAAGGATGGACACATTGAATCAAAATAGACTCATATGTATTTAAATCCATCAATTCACGGGGAATGTCTACCAACTCCAGATTATTATGAACAGCTCTGGCAGGCATTCTGTTTTGATTTAATTTATCATAACAATATTTACAAATGTGCTGATCACAACTCAAATCAAAACAATTCTCCACCCACAAATAAGTTGCAAAATCCTTCCACTCATAATTATTCATCTTTTCACTTTTTACGTATAAATCAACAAATCTAGTTTGATGTTTATAATGAATTCGTCGACAACACACACACATAAAATTCGGCCTTTCACTTGATTTCACCTTAAACCTGGTAATTTCCTGCTCAAATTTTTCTGTACTTGAAATCTGTACATTCTCTTCCACATTACCTTGAATTGCTGTGTCAATTTCTACACTGTCCTCTTTTTCACCAAAATAACAAATCTCAATTTCTTCACAAATCTTCTTCACATCTAATTCAGTTCCATGCAAAAGAGCACTGTTTAACTGTTTAAGCTTAAGTGCTGGACTTTTTGCATAATACAACATTCTCACTAATTTCCTCATTTTGGTATGATGCACTGCTAACATCCTAAAATGATGAAAAACACTCTGACAGACTTTTCTAGAAAGACAAGCCAGTGAATGCCCTTGCAAACCTGTGTTTTCTCTCACTCTGCAAGGATCTAATTCTTGCAACAACTTCACTTTCTGCTTTAGACTTTTCTTACTATATGAACGTAAGAAATTACAAAACAAATCAATTGATTCCTGTCGCACACTACAAATACGACTACACTTCCAAGTGTACACTGGACCCTTAGTACGTCTCCCTAAAACGTAATCAGTAAACACCTCTTCTGGTTCTCTAGGCACAAGTTTCTCTTTTTCAATCGGACAACCGTCTTTCATTTCATACGCTCGACCACTGGTGTCAACTGCATGCACTAAATCATTCTCCTGAAAGTAACTCTCCTCATTAAAAAATGGCTCCCAACTTGAACTGTGCATCCATTCTCCTGAAAAAACTTTACAAAAATGTGTCCAATTAATTACTCTTTTCCTTCTACTGTTTGATTTAAAAACATCAATTGTCTTGTTAAGTATCCTAATTCTATTGATTATTAAAATAATTAATTTTTTCTTAACTTCAAAAGCCTGATCAACAATCTTCTCTACACTTTTCTTTTTCTTATAAAAAGCAGCTCTCTGTTTGCCTTTCCTAATGTTTTTTAACAAATTTAAAACCACCCTATTGCGAAACATTAGTTTACGAATGTCTCTAAACTGATTCTGCCTTCTATTCCGATACATATTATTCTCTCCTGCAATAGTATTAACATTTTTTGAGGGCCTCTCCTTCCTTTTCAAAATTACTCTCTCCTTCTCTTTTTCTACATGCTGTCCAACATTTATTTTTGTTCTACATACATTCCGTAAAAAAGACTTAGGTATCTTACCAGGAACTTCTTATCAGTTTTTTGAAGTCTTTGTTGTGGAGGACTGCTGTAATTCCGATGCTGTTTTTGTTTTAAACCGTATTTCAAATTTTCTTGATCTTTGCTTTGAGGGCATCTTTCCTTACTCTTCTTGCAACTTAATCTTGTTTTCAATCTGTGTTAAACAAAAAAATAGCACATTATAGACCACTATTATCAAACAACAAAGCAATGACAAAAAGCAAACAATCTATTCAGGGTTACAGATCAACTGAGGATTCTCAAGGGGTGCAGAAGAGGTGAGACATGCATTGAAGAGTGTAATGGAAGAGAGGTATGTCCACAGGTACAAAGAAAGTGAGACCTGTGTCTACGAGTGCATTAAGAGATAAGCTTCATGAAGTCTAGTCCACTGCACTCTTACACACAGGCTTCACCACGTATGTTCTCCAGGAAAGGCCTCTCTCCCACTACAGTCTTGAACACAGGCCTCACCTTGTCTGTCCCTCTGGACATGCCTCACCTCATCTACACAATCTACTTCCTAATGTAAGGTAACACAGGTGACATTTTTATGAAAGGATGACATATATGTATTTAATCATGCAGACACTATGTAAAAGACATTAATGTGCCCCAAAAATGTTTCAGTAGTGTAATGAGAAGCTTATACATATAACCTTTTCTCTGTTTTTCAAATGTTATTCTAAAAAAAGATTATGAGGCCTAAGCAGGAGTGCAGATGTAATGAAGCCTGTCCAGTGAAGCACAAATGATGAGGCTTGTGTCCAAGAGTGCAGGGGACACGACTAAACTGGAGTAGTGTGCAAAAAAAGATGAACCTCATTTATAAAGCCCTGCATCAGTTTTCCACTGCTGATGCGTCACTTTTTCTGACACATCGGCGTCATAAAACATATGCCTTGCTGCGCCATATTTAAAAAGTGACGCATGTAGGTAGATGTGTCACTTTTTCAACCTCTGCGCCACATTATACCTCTGTCAGGTGTAATGTACACAGAAGGGTTATTTCTCCGCAGAAAGCCTCGTAATAGTGACACAGTGAAATCAATGAGATTTCACTGCGTCACTTTTAGGACACTGTTACGTCAAAATCTTGCGCCTGCCTCACAGCACACATAAGACTGAGGAAAACGCTTTCACATGGAGCTCTCCCGATGTCAAAGGATGCATTGCTGGAGTACAAGCATTCCATTTCAATACTGAAAACTCACTATTTTACAAAATACATTTCCTCTCTCTTGCAAACAATCCTACCGCATGTCCAAGGGTGTAAATAACATGAGGCTTGTCTAAGCATACCAATTAGTTGAAGTCTATTCAGGGTTACATATAAGGTAAGGATTGTCTAGGGGTGCACAAGAGGTATGGCCTCTATTGAAGAGTGTAGTAGAAGAGAGATCTGTCCACGGGTGCAAATAATTTGAGACCTGTGTCTAAGAGTGCAGTGGGGGATAGGCTTCATGAAGCCTACTCCACTGCACTCTTAGACACAGGTCTCACCACCTATACTCTCCAAGAAAAGCCTCTCTCCCACTACAGTATTGAACACAGGCCTCACCTCCTCTGTCCCTCTGGACATTCCTCACCTCATCTGCACAATCTACTTCCTAACCTGACGTAACACAGGTGACATGATTGTGAAAAGATCAATTTTTTTTATGTAATCATTCACACACTATTTATTCTTTCTCAAAAATGTAAAAGACATTATTTTGCCCCAAAAATGTTTCAGTAGTGTAATGAAAAGCTTATACATATAACCTTTTCTCTGTTTTTCAAATGTTATTCTAAAAAAAGATTATGAGACCTAAGCAGGAGTGCAGATGTAATGAAGCCTGTCCAGGGGACCACAAAAGGTGAGGCTTGTGTCCAATAGTGCAGTGGACAGGACTAAACTGGAGTAGTCTGCAAAAAAAGATGAGCCTCATTTATGAAGCTCTGCGCCAGTTTTGCACTGCTGATAAGTCACTTTTTGTGACGCATCGGCGGCATAAAACATGTGCCTTGTTGCGCCATATTTAAAAAGTGACGCATGTAGGTAGATGTGTCACTTTTTAAACCTCTGCGCCACATTATACCTCTGTCAGGTGTAATGTACACAGAGGGGGCATTCCCCCGCAAAAAGCCTCGTAATAGTGACGCAGTGAAATCTTTGAGATTTCACTGCGTCACTTTTAGGACACTGTTACGTCAAAATCTTGCACCTGCCGAACAGCAGCCATAAGACTGAGGCAAACACTTTCACATGGGGCTTTCCCCATGTGGAAGTATGCATTGTAGGAGTTGCGTAATTTTTGTGACACACTCCAACAATTCGTCACTTTTGTGCTTACAGATACATCACAAATACTGACTTATCTGTAAATCCTAGAAACATGATGCGTCATACATTAAATATAATGCATCATTGGTGTCACAAGGAGTGCACAGTGAAAAGTGATGCATCGCTGTTTTCATAAATAAAGCTCTCAGTGTGCTTCCTAATGTGAGGTAACACAGGTGACATGATTATGAAAGCTTCAAATTATTTTACTTAATCATGCACTCATTTTTTATTTTTTATCAAAAATGTAAAAGATATTAATTTGCCCCAAAATCGATTTTTCAATAACATTTTAGAAACACAGTGCAAGTCCTATGTGCAATCATTCCATTTCAGTACTGAAAAGTCACTATTTTACAAAATACATTTCCTATCTCTTGGAAACATTCCTACCAAGCATTACCCACAAAATTAAACAAACGAACAGCAAAGAAACTCAATCTGCTTCCTTCCATTTTAGGAACATAACACAGGTCCTATGTACAAGCATTCATTTTCACTACTGAAAGCCATTAATTTGCCCTAAAACCGTTTTTTATTTAATATTTTATGAACAGAGCACAGATCCTATTTACAGGCATTCATTTTCACTACTAAAACCCATTGTTTTGCACTAAAATCGTTTTTCAATTAACATTTTAAAAACACTGCACGGATCCTATATACAAGCATTCATTTTCACTACTCAAACCCATTGATTTGCACTAAAATCGTTTTTCAATTACCATTTTAGGAAAAGAACACAGATCCTATGTACAAGCATTCATTTTCACTACTGAAAGCCATTAATTTGCCCTAAAATCTTTTTTTATTTAATATTTTATGAACAGAGGACAGATCCTATTTATAAGCATTCATTTTCACTACTAAAACCCATTGTTTTGCACTAAAATCATTTTAAAATCAATATTTTAGAAACACTGCACAGATCCTATATACAAGCATTCATTTTCACTACTCCAACCCATTGATTTGCACTAAACTCGTTTTTCAATTACCATTTTAGGAACACAACACAGGTCCTATGCACACGCATTCATTTTCACTACTGAAACCCATTCATTTACCCTAAAATTGATTTTTAAAATAACATTTTAGATACAGAGTGCAAGTCCTATGTACAACCATTCAACTTCACTACTGAAACATCACTATTTCACAAAATACAAATCCTCTATTTTACAAATATAGAAACCATGCATTTTCAGAAAGCATCACACAAACAAACAGCAAAGAAAATCAATGTACTTCTTAATCTGAACTCTGTATCTAAATGAATCATAACTCACCTTTACAAATGCTTTGGGAGATTCAGAACAGTATCAGATACACACACCAATATTTCTTTAGCAGAGCAAAAGGTATGTTCTCCAGGCACTGCAACCATTAATGGCAGAGAAAACCTCTAATTGTACACACATATTCCTCATGGTAACCAATCAAAACTCTTCCCTCTCTATTTTCAAATCAACACCCTTCCCCCCCTCAGCCATTTCTACCTCTTACCATAGCAACTCCCTCCTCACTGAGCTCCCAGGGTTAAAAGTTTATTCTACAATGTTGCAAATAAAATGAGCAAGGATGTTTGACCTCTCAATACACCAGCTTATCCACTGCAATCTTTCTTTAAATGACCTTTTTTTAACCATTCAAATTACTTCTTACACACAACAGAACCATGCACCCTAACTTTCAGTTTTCAACTATCTGAATCCACCAATCAGAGCACTGAAACTCCACAGTTTTTTTTTGCAAACTCCTACTGCTAGGGTAGGTCTGGAGATGGTTTTAAAGGACACCTTCGGACAATTGATGAAACTTTTTCCACAAACTGCCTTGGTATATTCCAATATATGCCAAAGGCAGAAATGGAACTGGTCCAACCAATTTTGTCCACAATTTGAGAAAGCACGGAAACATGTGAATAAATCTGTTTCTGCTTACATGAGAGACTATGGAATGGGTTCAATATACAACAACAACTTGCGTTACAACATGCAAGATATCTACAGAGGAGATGGTGTGCACTTTTCAGATGAGGGGAATAGAATATTCCTCCTGAATTTAAGACTGTGCATTGGTACCTACTTGTAGGTACCTACATCTGCCACAGAACCCAAAAGCCCTTTTCAGGGCTACCCTATCTCTGATCACTCCAAAAAGATTATCTTTTTCTAACTTTTTTCACTGTTTTTCACTAAAGTACGCTCCCCGGTACGCTCCCCGGTGCGCGTACCGGGCGCTACCCCCGCGAAAAATATATATATATTTTTTTTCGCCTATATGGGCCTCCTAAGACCCCCTCAGAAAACCTAGAGGGTCAGGGAGTGCCTACGATGCCCCCTTTACCCATTCCCAAAGTTGTTTGTCCTCCATTTTCTGTCTCAAATCTACCGAAACACAAAATGGAGGACTCCCGTTGCGCTTACCGGTACGCGTACCGGGGCGCTCACCGGGAAGCGCTCCCAAAAAATTTTAAAAGTTAATTTACATAAAAACCACTGGAGACACTTTCTCCAAATATAGAATAGGCCATACTACATACCAGTCCTTACCATTTTCCCAAATTTGGTGGAATTCCATTGAAACATTTAGCCTGTAGCCCTCTCTAAATATCCTGAGGTGAATTACTTGACAAAAACACATCTGAAGTGTTAGAATTTACAACCAATTAAAATGTTACTTTCTTTTTCTACTATTATTTCATGACATTTGATTGGTTATGTACATGAATATATATAAATAAAGAGAGGGAAACACAGCCATTTTGACTACTACTTCCTGAAGTACATTTCAAAAGCATTTCCACTGAGAACTTAAACTTCTTTTTGGAAGGTAAGATGTTATTTTGAAAACTGAAGTATGTTGTGCACTTTAAGTTAATTTGGAAAACATTTTCTGATAGTTATATACTATCCCTCTGTAATAGTTATAGATTGAGATACACTTCTCTGTTATAGTTATGGATGGAGTTAGGCTTGTCTTGTATAATTATACATTTAATTATGCTTCATGATATACACTTTTTTATAATTCTACTTCCAGCCTGATACCATACACTGCCAAAAGATAACTTCACTGTTAAAAAATAAACACTACCTAACTGAACTTAAACCCAACAGTGCCCTATCTCAACTGATATATTTATTTTTTATGCGAATTACAGCAAGAAAATGGAAGGACAGCAAAATATTTCCTTCGAAATTATTCTGGAGAGCAACAATGAACAAGTTATTGAACCCAATGATGACTTAGAATTCATGGATAAATCACGGGACTATGAATTAGTTCAATGTGTGGAAGCGGTAGATTCGCTAATTCAAAATGAGGACATTTCCGACAATCTGTTAATAGAAGTTCTATCAAATTTTGAAAAAGAATCTGAAAAATAAATTTATGTTTAATAATTCTAAAATTGTTTGAGACATTATTCATTTTTATATGTAATTCATAAACTAGTACCAAATTGATTATAATGTAAAGTCAGATTCATAGTATACTGTGTAACTTTTTTATGTTACATAGTAATTTTGCTCATAGATACTTCCTTTCTCCAATATATTATCTCCAATGTGTATTTGACATCTCTTTTTCATCTCCTGCCTCCATGTGGTTTCTGCTTTCCTGACAGACTATGCAATGGATTCCATATACCACAATAACTTCTTTAACAACATGCAAATTATCTACAGAGGAAACGGTGTACATTAAATTTAAGACTCAGCATTGGTACCTACATGTTGGTACTTAAAACACCCAAACAACACAACAACTCTATTCAGAGCTACCCTACCTCTAAACACTTTAAATTATTATTTTAGTGTTTCACTGAGTTTTCCCCATGTTTCGGGGGAGGTGTGTGTGGGGGATGTGTGGGGTCTGTCTGTGAGGTGTGTGTGTGTGTGTGTGTCTGAGGGGGGATGAGGTGTATAGGTGTGCGTAGGTGTGTTGGGTATGTGGGTGTTGGTGGGGATGTGGGTGTGTAAGGTGTGTGTGAGGGTGTGGGTGTGTGGGGTGTTTGGGTGTAAGTGGGGGTGTGGGTGTGTGAGGTGTGTGTGGGGTGTGTGTGGGTGTGGGGGGTATGTGTGTAGGATGTCTGTGAGGCGTGCGTGTGTGTGTGTGGGGGAGGTGTGTGTGTGGGATGTGAGAGGTGTGTCTGTGAGGTATCTGTGTGCGTGTGTGTGTGTGTTGGGGGTGAGGTGTGTGTGTGAGTGTGTGTGTGTGGGATGTGTGGGTGTGGGTGTGGATGTGTAAGGTGTCGATGTGGGGGTGTGGGGTGTTTGGGTGTAGGTGGAGGTGTGCATGTGTGAGGTGTGTGTGGGGAGTGTGTGGGGGTGTGGGGTTGTGTGCATGTGGGTGTGTGTGGGACGTACTTGTAGGTACCTAAAACAGCCACAGAACCAAAAGCTCTTTTCAGAGCTACCCTACCTGTAATCACTCAAAATGATTATTTTACACTATTATTTTCACTATTTTTCACCAAAGTACGCTCCCTGGTACGCTTCCCGGTACGAGTACCGGGCGCTCCCCCCGTGAAAATTCGTAAAAAAAATATATATATTTTTTGCCCCGCGGAGTCTTTTATGGCCCCCACATCAAACCTAGGGGGTCAGGGGGGTCTACCCTGCCCCCTTTTGGTCATGTGCCCCTTTGTTTTTTGCCACCTCTTGTGTCTCGATCCTACCGAGACACAAGATGGCGGCCGATCCGGACTGTTTCGAACATTTACAGACACCCGAGAGCCAATCAGCTTTCCGTGCGCAAGTCGCGTAGCGCGCCCGGTGCGCGCCCCGGTACGCGTACCGGGGCGCGCCTATAGATATATATATTTTTTAAACCTAAATTACTCCAAATCCAATGGAGCACATATCTTGAGACATAGCAAAGGCACATCAGGCTACCAGTCCCTACAATTTTGCCAAGTTTGGTGGAAATCCATTCAGCCGTTCGAGCTAAAAGTGAGTTTGACCGCCCTATGGAAATTAACATGGGGAAAACACGTTTTGGGACCCCCCTTTTATCTCGGCCCCCGATTGACGAATCCCCCCCAAACTTTTAGAGAAGGAGCGGAGCGCCGCGAGGCAAAGTTGGGAAAAATTTTCAGGCAGATTCCTCCACCGGCGCCAAAGTTATTCCAAATAGAATGTTACGATTTCTCTATGGAAATCAATCCTAACTATAACTACCTACAGGCGAGCGCCAGTAGGTAATATATATATATAAAAATATATATATTACCTACTGGCTATTTCCAGTCGGTAGTTATAGTTCCATAGGAAACTCATTTTTTGTTTTCTCAATATCTTTGGCGCCGGTTGACGAATCTTCGCCAAATTTTCAAAACTCGTGGCCCGCTGCGGTCAGCTCCTTTCTTGAAAGTTTCAGGGTGATTCGTCAAGCGGGGGACGGGGGTACCAAAATGTGTTTTCTTCATGTTAATTCACATAGGAAATTTTAGACACGGTTACAGCTGGAACTGCGGAATGGAATTGCACCAAATTTGGCAAAAAGTTAGCCCTTGGTTCAGAAAGAGACCTTTTTTAAAATGGTGTAATCTGTTCAATAGTTGCTGAGAAAAGCAAAAAATACAAGTTTTGATAAATAGAGGCGTGGTGGATTCACGCACCCTCCTAACCACAAGCTTTAGTCTAATTGACTGTCAACACTCCAAACCAGGAAGTGTTGGCAGCCATCTTGTGACCAGAAACATGAAAAAAAAGAAAAGGGGGCAGGGTAGAAACACCATGACCCTCTAGGCCTGCTCAGGAGGTCCCACAAGGACCCCCAGGGTCCAAAAAAGCATTTGAAAAAAAGAAGAAAATTGGCCTAATTCGTGCTGGGTGTGTGAATCCTGCTGAGAAAATTTTAAAAAATGAAGCGCGGGCTCCTGCGCTTTGTTAAATTGAAGCCCCTGGGTGGGCCAGGTCCCGCCCTGTCATTGGGAATTGCTTTGCTTCATTGATCCGAGAGCAGGGAAACCTGCTCTTGCTTCAATGAAGCAAAGCAGAATTAAAGTGGCCCGGGAGGGGGGCCACGCAACCCCCTTTCCCTACAAAAAAAATTAAAAAGGCAGGCCATCTTCGGAGATGGGGCCTGCCTGAGGAGGGGGGCCATGGGCCTCACTCCCCAAAAAAATAAAAAAGCAATGGCCAGGCCCCGGGGGATGGGGTCCCGAAGTTGCCCAGGAGGGATGGGGTCCAGGAATGGCCCAGGAGGGGGGGGGGCTACCAAAAAGAAATAAAAAATAAAAAAGCCCATCCCGGGGGATGGGGACCCCGGGGCCAATAGAGGCATCAGGAGGGGGGCTAGGCAGCCCCCTCCATTAAGAAAATAAATAAATGTGGCCATGCCCCGGAGGATGGGGTCCCCGGGGCCGAATTGGCCCCTTCCCATTCTGATTTTTTTTATTTTTTAAAAGGGATCAGGCAGTGGCGTATGGGGTCCCCAGGGCCCAAAAAAGCAAATAGAAGGGGGGCCACACAGCTCTCTGCAACGCAGCTCTGTGGTGCTTACTGGAGGTACCTAGTGGGCTAGTTGGACCCCAGGGACCCTCAGGATTCAAGGAGACTTTTTCCTGCAACTTAAAATGGGCCACAGGGCGTATTTGCACAGAGATGAAGGGAGTGGGCGGAGCCTGAGGTGACATGTGTGCAAACACGCCCTGTGGCGTCTTTTAAGTTGAGGAATTAATTCCCTTTCAATCCTGAGGGCCCCTAGGGGCCAACTAGTCCACCAGGTGCTTCCAGTAAGCAGCTCTGTGGCGATTACTGATAGGCTAGTTGGACCTCAGGGACCCTCAGCATTCAAGGGTACTTAATCCCCCAACTTTCAACGCGCCAGAAGGTGTGTTTGCAGAGTGTTGGAAAAAGGGTGCTTGGCCTTTGTCTTTCTCTCACCAATCCCACTGAGTGGGGCTTACTGGTGGTAAAAGGTAGGCTAGTTGGCCCCTAAAGGACCCCCAGCAGTGAAAGGGACTTCAATCCCCATCCAAGAGTGTACCAGGGAGAGCGTTTGTAGAGTGGTGGGAAAAGTGGGCATGGCCTGGTACGAGTACTTACCAGTGCTGCTGTGTGGGACTGACTGGAGTTAATAGTTAGGGGAGGTGGCCCCCAAGGATGTTCTTGGGGGCCAACTACCCCTCTTGTTACCTCCAATAAGACCCACACAGTGGGATTGCTAAGAGGTCTTCGTAGGCCATGTTATGTTATGTTATGTTAAAGAAATTTTTGTAGCGCAGCTAACACCTGAAGGTTTCTTGGCGCTGGTACTGAGGAAACAGAGAGAAAAAAGAAAAAAGTGGAAATCAGGACTAGTTGTAGGCATCAGTGAACAAAAACGTTTTAAGAAGGGATCTGAACCTGGTGTAGGGAAGGGACAGCCTTAGAGGGGGGGGGCATTCCAAAAGGTAGGGGCTAAGAAAGAAAACCTAAGGCCACCGTGTTTCTTCCTCTTAAATCTGGGGACTGATAACAGAGCCAGAAATCAAAACAAAGCAAGGGAGATTTCCCAGGTTGCTGGAGGCTTGGTTTTGTTTAGAGAACTCAATGTGCTTTACTAGGGGGCCGGAGATGTAGCCTTGCTTAATGTGACAGCATGTGCTACGACTGAATTATGGATATGATTATTATGCCATTGTATGGATATTATTGATTATAGCCGGACAAGGGCATAAAATAGGAATATCGATTCAGGTTTCCTAGATAAAACACTACAAACGCTCTTGCTCCGTGCATTTCCGTGCCCATTGGCCACGCCCCTTGCTCCTGTGCAATTGCCGCGCCCATTGTCGTTTATCTTCCCGCTTGCTCCCGTGCAATTGCGCAATTGCCGCACCCATTGTAGTTTGCCATGCCCCCAGCCTTAGTCACGCCCCTAGCACACGCCCCCAGCACAATGCACGCGTTTAAGGAACGCTTTTTTTTGTCGTCATGCCGCGCCCGCCCACGCACACGCCCACAAGGGACTACTTTGCTGGCAAGGTTTCAAATGTAGATGGTGGCCATCTGTATAGCCTATGTCCTTCTGCTGCAACTGCCCTTTCCAATGCTGTATTGGGTGTTGTGATTGGTGCTGTGGTTACTGAGATTACCCGCCTCAAAGGTTAGGGCTCTCTCTTTATAATATTTGTACGGATATATATATATATATATATTCACTGAAAAAACCATAGGTTTCACACCAGTTATAGTTAGCTGGAAGTTTTACTCGCATAAAACCATTGAAATTCCCACGTTATAGTTAGTTGGACTCACTATAACTTGCGCGTGCAATGCAGTGCTGATGACGTCACATATTACATCACTCATGACATGGTCAGTGACATCACTCATGACATCACTGATGACACCATCCAGTGAATGTCTGTCTTTCTGAAAAATAAATATGTGTTATATACGTATATGTAAAAGTTGATGGAAGAATAAATGTTAAAATAAGTGTTTACATGGATTTTTTTTTTTTAAATTGATTGGTTAACTGGCTTATTAAGTGTATCTTATTGAATACATATATTTGTGAGTAATGTTTAAATATTTAAATATATGTATTAGTGTTTCACTTTGTGTATAAGTGGCTGCATGGGTTGGTGAGTAGCTACATGTGTATGTATATGAGTTATTAGATGTTTTTCTTAGTATCAGTATGAGTGTTTGTATGGTTTAGTGGGGGTATTACTTAGACCGTAGATGCATGAATGACTGACTCTTTCTTTGTATGTGTTTTGAAGACAGCATATGTGCAGGACTGTATGGGTGGATGAGTGTGTATATGTGTGTGTTAGTGAGTGAATGACTGTCTCACTAGTCTCTTTTTCAGTAACTACATATGTTTTAATCTCGTATATGTGAATATTGATGTATATAAGTGAGTATATGTGAGAGTGAGGGATTGTAAGAGTTCCTGTTTAAATTAGTATGTGTTTCTATAAGTGATTGTTTAAGAGAGTAAGTATGTGTATGTTTTCTTAGAAGTAAGGTGGTAGTGTGTGTATAGCTGTATATGCAAATAAATGGATGTTCAATAAATTATTTGCATGTGTGAGTATGTGTGTGAGTAACTTTTGGATGACTGTCGTTGTGTAACAGGATATATAGGTGTATCACTATATATGATGAGTGAGTATATGTATGAGTGACTACATAGAATTGTTGGTGAATGAGTGGATGTGTATATAGATGGTGGAATTACTGAATTGGTTGTTTTAACTGGTATGGGTATCTCCATTTTTTTGAAAATGTTAGTTTCTATTTTTGAATATGTGTTTCAAGGGTTACACTACAGTGAAAGGAGGTCTGTCACTCTGTCACAAGGATGGTGTCATCAGGGATGTCATGAGTGATGTCACTGACCATGTCATGAGTGATGTAATATGTGACGTCATCAGCAGTGCATTGCACGCGCAAGTTATAGTGAGTCCAACTAACTATAACGTGGGAATTTCAATGGTTTTATGCGAGTAAAACTTCCAGCTAACTATAACTGGTGTGAAACCTATGGTTTTTTAAGTGAATTTAATATATTTTTTAAATGCTAATTCCTAACTATAACTGGTGTGAAACCTATGGTTTTTTCAGTGAATTTCATAGGTTTTTAAAATGCTAATGCCTAACTATAACTGGTGTGAAACCTATGGTTTTTTCAGTGAATTTCAATGGTTTTTTAATAGCAAATCTCTATAGGTATAAAAAGTATACATTTTTATAACGAATTTTATATTGTATAATTATGTAATAGTTTTTTTTTTTTTCCGGAGCGCTCCCGGGGCGCGTACCGGTGAACGTACGGGTAAGCGTAGTGCTTTGGCACGCCCGGGGCGAATACCGGTGAGCGTCCCGTTAGCGCTATTCTCGCAAATGAAAACAACATTGTGACGTTTCGCGTAAACGCGTGATGCCCCGGGGCGCGTAGCGTAAGCGCGTCGGGTCATGTGACCTGAAAATAAAACTTTTTATTGTTTCATTTCACTTTCAGTTTCCTAATGATGTAAGGCCAGGTCATGTGACCTAAAAATAACACTTTTCATTGGTTCAGAACAGTTTTCTTTTCCAAATGATGAAAGACCCCACCTTTTTTCCTCATTCTACTTTTGTGCTTTGAGAGAGGTAAACCTGCAGTTATTTCAGTAGAAAATGGCTACATTAGCTTCAGCTGCTGGAGCTTCTGGACCACCACCACCACCACCACCACAAGGACCACCACAACTTCACAGTGGTGGAGATCAAGAAGAGGAGGAAGATGAGGAGGAGGAAGAGAGGATATTCGTCCGAGAGGACAATATGACATACAAACCCAAAGAGCACATCATCTGGCAGTTTTTTTCAATCCCCAAGGACAAGAAAAAAGTAAATGCGCCTAAGGCAACCTGCCTAATATGTCATCAGGAGCTGTCAAGGGGGAATCCCAACAAAAAATACTCCTTTGGCAACCACACGATGATCAGGCATATGCAACGCAGGCATCCAAATAACTATGCAAGGGCAGAGCTCAGGGAACTGGCCAGAAACCCTGTCCAATCTTCTGCCAGCACCTCCCAAACTAATGTTCCCACCCCATTGGGACCGGAAGTTAGGGAGATATGCTCCACCATTCAAACAGAATTTTCCAATTTTAAAATGGTTTGTATTTTTTGTGGACAAACAATATGCTATGGAGAGCAAAGCATCACACTTATTAACCGTGCTTGGGATAACCACAAGTGCCCAAGAAAGCATTAATTTTTTCCGCCTTTTTTTTGCTCCTGTTGAGCCCTTTAGAATTCCCTGTTTTTTGTTTCTCCCCTAAAAAAATACAAAAAAATATAAAACTGTTCAGAAAAGTCAAAAAAAGTAAAAAAGTTCAAAAAAACAATAAAAAAATATAAAACAACAAAAAGAATAAAAAACTGTTCTTTTTAGAACTACCTTTAATTTATAAAAATAAATCTATATTTTTGAAAATCTCTATCAATCTTTTTTTCAAGGGTACGCGTACCGGTACGTGCTCCAGGGCGCGCACCGGGGCGCGCAACCCAAAAAAAAATTTTACAAAAAGAAAGAAAGAGTGAGCATGAGGGAAGAACACAGAGACAGTAATGTTAATAGAAAAAAGAGCTAAAGGGAGCAACACAGAGGGATTGCTTATTAGATAGAAAAAAACAGAGAAGGTGTAATAGGGTGTAAGTCAGAAAAGGAAAATGAATAAGGGAGTGAAAGAAGGGAAGAGAGAAAAAGAAGACTAAAGTAGAGGTACTGGTAGAATGTGAGTGGGTGTTGAAAATAAAAGGAAGGACAGTAAAGAATGGGGAATGAGGGGTTGTGACGGAACCAGAATAAATGAACAATGGTGAGGGAGGGTGAGAAAAGAGCAGTAAGTGTAAGTAAAGAGGGGTGAAAGAGGATGGATAAAAGTGATTAAGGTTAAGACATGGGGAGTGACAGAGAAAAAAGAGAGAGAGAGTAAAGGAAGGAGTGACTGAAAGAGTCTGAGTGAAACAGGAAAGAAAGGTAATTAAGGCAGTGTGGGTGACTTATAGGGAGTCAGTGGGTGTAGGTGGGGGTGTGGGTGTGTAAGGTGTGTGTGTGGGTGTGGGTGTGTGGGGTGTTTGGGTGTGGGTGGAGGTGTGGGTGTGTGAGATATGTGTGGGGGGGGTGTGGGTGTGGGGGGGTATGTGTGTGGAGTGTGTGTGTGTGGGGGGGATGTGTGGGTGTGGGTGTGTGAGGAGTGTGTGTGTGGCTGTGTGTGTGTGTGTGTGAGGTGTGTGTGGTGTGTGTCTGGGGTGTATGTCAGAGGTATGTGTGTGTGTTGTGGGGGGGAGGTGTGTGTGTAGGAGTGAAGTAAATGATTATGGGAAAGAGAATGAGTGAGTAGAGGCATACCGAGCAGAGCGGAGCACGCAGAGCCATCGGGCAAAGCCGTGAGGGCAACGGCAGTGTAGCGGGGCACCCAGCATTGGACTACAGTCCCCAGCAGCACCAGGGGCGACGCGCCCGTGACGCAGGAGGGAGCGCCAGGAGGCGCTGAAAGGGAAACGCCCCCTCTCGCCTCGCGAGTCGCGCGCGGGAAGCGCCCGGGAGAAGCCCGGGACAAGGGCGGGACAGTCTTAGACAGTCCTAGACTGGCCGGGACTGGACTGGGCTACCTCCCTTTATGGCTGCATCCAAGTAAGAAATAATTTTATTGTTTACTTAGTACTACGGGTGCTTGTAAAGTGGAGTTATATACCTTCTCTGGGTCATACAAATAGAGTAACTGTTCTTGCTGCCTAAAGATACTTTTGCTTTAGGATATTTCCTTGTTTGATTGCTACCGTGACTCCAGTTGCCACAACAGCACTGTGAAGTAGGGGTTTACGTGTATTACTTGTTTCTTGCCCAAGGAAATTAATTACGTGAATCTTTCATGTCAAAAAATATGTCCAAAAAACAGCCTCCACCGAATACTAAGACTATAGAAAATTATATGGTCCAAGTAGTGAGCAAAATCAATGATAAAAGGAGACAGTCACTGGGCTTAAGTCAGTCTCTGGATTTACATCCACTAAGCACGACTCAAAGCAGCAACCAGTCAAACTCCATAGCTCTGGATGTTTCTACCGACCTGATAGATCTCATGGCCCATTCTAATCCAAATATGGATCAACAGAATACCCTCACACTAGATAATGAGGTAGATTTAGTATCTCCAGATCTAGAAGCTATTTCCGACTCTGAGCATGTGACCTTGGATCACAAACCCGATGAACTTTCATCTCCTGAACAGGAAACCCGACCTGCGAGAAGACATAGAAGAGTTCAGGAAAAACGGTCGGGTTTACGATCAGGAAATAGGAAAAAAAAGCATCACCCACAGGGAAAAACAAGGCAAAACTCACTGAAGAAGGAGGAAACAATATCCTTGAAAAAAGCGATCAGGATAATAGCTATAATGAGGACGATCTGTTGCAGAAAATAGCTGACATCATTGATTCAAAAATTAAAACCATCATCAAGCCGCTAGTTGCCAAGATTGACAAATTAAATGCGGAAATAAAAAGAATGGGTGCTCTCCAGTCGAAGACCGTGGATGGGGTTGATAATTTATCTACTCTGGTGTCACAAATGGGAAAGCAAGTTGAGATCAAGGAGAGGAGAACCTCAGAGAAAGAGACTGGCTCGACACTCCCTGAATGTCCAGTCCAAAATGGGTCAAATTTTATTAACCAGCCCGTGACAAAAGATGGTGTACCACTGACTATAAATATTCCGACAGTAACACGTCAGGATTTAGATCCCCTTCAATTTATCGAAGAAGCTTCGCCAGTGGTATTGTTGTTGGCCAATGTGCCCCCGCCAACGGACACTCAAATGGAATCACCAGCATCTTTGTCTAGCAAGGCACTGCATTGGTTAACAACCAACATGCAAATGGGCCCAGGAGGCAAACATCAGCTTGCATGTGAAATTAAGTCCGTGAAAAGGGTTGCTTGGATTGGGAATCGGCCCAAAAGGTTTAAAGGAGATTGTGTCATAGTGACTTTTTGCCACGCAGCCGTTTTACCCAATGTCTTAAATCATATCTTTCCCCCACAAAGAAGAGCCGGGTCTGTTGTTCCCCTTACTTTAAAATTCTTTTATGGGGAGCAACAGATTGTAACATTTCCAAAAACTCCTGGCCCGTTGTGGGAAACTGTGAGAAATAATAGAGGACCAAGGGCTCCTCCTAATGAATGGGGTGTGGTCCTAGGAAATAGATATGAAGCTCTATCAGGGCTAAATGCCTGTGATTGACTGGGTAGAAGTAAATGTGATATTGATTATCCTATTCCCAATGGAGAATGTGCAGGGGGGGAATTGGAAGCTCAGATTAATTCTGTAACAACTGATCTATTGTTAAATGCTAGCAGTATACAGGGTGTCTTAGGTGATACATGTAATGATTATCAACTTATTGGTCGCTTTGATTTTACCGATGAAAGTGATTTACATGTAAATTTATCCCCAGAAAGGGTTGTACATGTGGATAATGTGGGTGTAAACTATCTCACCCAGGAACAAAGGGCTAGTCTACCTATTAGCTTTGAATCTAACAACGATAAGGCCTTAGGCCAATATATTCTAACGTCCTGGAATGTTGCAGGTTTGAGAAGTAAGATACCATCACAGGACTGGCAAACTTTCCTGGATTCAAAGGATGTTATCCTTCTCCAGGAAACTTGGCAATTAGATCCAGATCCGGTTGAAGGATACCTACATTTTTATGTCCCGGCTACACCTAGCAAAAGGGGAAGACCTAAAGGTGGTCTAGTGACATGGGTAAAACAAAATAGTGACTATTCAGTTGTTCAATTAGTTACTAATCGCCCTGATATACTGTTGGTTAAGTTACAGCGACCATCCTGCAAGGACCTTTATATTTTCAACATTTATTCAAGGGGTTTACCAGGTGGTAAACCCACGGAGGCGGTTGATCTGTTAGATTCCCTTTTAAAACAACATTGCCTAAACGCAAATGTTATTGTTGGAGGTGATTTTAATTGTTGTTTTGAACCCCTAGATAACCACGATGTAGATCTCATGATAGAAGAGGACTACATCTGGGATATCCCTGAGCTTTCCTTACCACCAATTAAAAAATGGTCTGAGGCTGCACTGCAGCTAAAAATTCTGTGTGTTGAGTCTGGGTTGCGGGCCACCAATGGAAGAGTGGTCTCTGACAAACAGGGTGCCACCACCTTCTCTAATGGAAATTCTCAAAGTCGTATTGACTACATCTTAATTAACAAAGAGAATTGGGCCAGTGTTGTTGATATGTGGATAGAGCCTAGAGTGGAAAGCGACCATGATCCACTAATTCTGACATTTAAACTGCTTGGAGTATTGCAAAAAGACGTTTTGAGGGAAAATGTTCAAATAAACCTCTCAAATGACAACAGACGCATTAGATGGTCAATTTGTGCAGCCAATGAGGAAAGCATAATTGCTATGAGGGACTTAACAACCCAGGCCATCAAAGAAGTAAAGAGCATAACCATTATGGACACTCAGATATCTGAAGTCAGTAGGATCCATGATGACTTTTTTAATAGGTTAAATTTTTTTTTTGTTAAAACAGTTTCTAAGAAGCAACGTAGGCCAGCAAGAAAGGAAGACCAGTGGTACGACAAATCCTGCAGGGGTGCTTACAAGGCATTGTCTGATGCTGTGAAGACGAAAGATATAAATAAAATAAGGGATGCACGTGTTATGTATAAAAAGGTCCAAATAAGTGCAAAAAGGGACTGGGAGGAAGGCTACTGAAGGGATCTCCTTAAAGCAAGCGAGGAAAGATCTATGACGCCCTTTTGGAACATTGTAAAATGGGGAAGGGGGGCCATAAGAGGTGAACCCATGAATCATGTGTCACCAGAAGCATGGGTATCCCATTATGCGACCCAGTTCGCTGCTGAGGACACTGATGGAGAGGAGTGTGTGGCCCCTGTAGTTACCTTGGAGAGTCACCTAATCTTCAGTAAAGCTGATGTCCTAAAAACTCTAAATAATATACCTAAAGCCAGAGCACCGGGCTTAGACTCTGTTCCAGCAGACCTTTTTATGCACGATAAAGACCTATGGGCCACGTACATTCATTTGTTAGCAAATGGTATCGCGAAGGGCTCACCTATTCCTGAGACCTGGAAGGGAGCCGAGATTATCCCCATCTATAAAAAGGGGGCATGCTCGGATCCAGGCAATTATAGGCCCATTAGCCTGATCGCATGTATACAGAAAGTTCTGGCAAGACTTTTACTCCAGCGAATCCATGGGTGGATAGATGAACAGGACATACTGTCACCCCTGCAGGCAGGCTTTCATAGCCATACAAGTACCATAGATCAAGTGATTTGTTTTAATCTACTGGCGTGTAGTTTTACTTGGGGGGGGGGATGCTTTTTGCTGCCTTCGTCGATTTAAAATCGGCTTTTGATTTGGTCCCCCGCCACAAGTTGTGGAATACTCTTCAAAATCAGGGTATCCCCAATGAAATTCTGTCATTATTAATGAGAATGCACGAAAATAATTTTGCACAAGTGCGATGGAACCAACAGGGCAGCGTCACTGATAAATTCCCTATTGCGAAGGGAGTACGCCAAGGATGCGTGCTCGCTCCAACGCTCTTCTCGCTATACATCAACAGGGTGATCAGATACTTCGAACACCAACCAACAGATGCCCCTAAGTTGGCAGGTAGACTGATCCCCCTGTTGATGTTCGCGGATGATACCCTGCTGATATCTAAGACACAACAGGGACTTCAGAGGGCCATTGGAGATTTTGAATCATTTTGTGCAGATCATGGTCTTGTAATTAATACAAGTAAAACAAAATGTATGGTTTTGCATAAACGACGACACATTAGAGGGAAGGTCACTATGGACGGGGTTCAACTTGAACAGACCCAGGTTTTCAAGTACCTTGGAATTAACTTGTCCTATAATTTGGATTGGAAACAACATACTAATGAGCTAGCGACAAGACATGCTCAATTAACCGGAGCCCTTACTAAGGAATTTTTTACATCTCAGACTAAACCAATCAGACCGGTTTTAAAAATGTATAATGCTAAGGTAGGGGCGGCAGTTCTATATGGAGCTGACCTCTGGGGGCCCAGTAATCTTACAAAACTGACGGTAGCACAGAATAGATTCCTCGGTAACATTACTGGGTTACCAATGTCAACACCCTTGATACCCCTAAAATATGATCTGGGATTCCATAGCTTTGAGGATATGGCTAGATACAGATCTGTAGCCTACTGGAGAAGGCTTTGGGTAACCCCAGAACTTTCTCAGTATGCCCAAGGTTTTTTAGAGATTCGAACCCTGGATAAAGGTTGTAAAATAGTCTGGTTGAGAGATGTAAAAAGTATATATAGGGCGATGGGATTATCCCAATTGTGGGACGATCCGGTAAACAATGCATTTCCACCAAAAAAGGCACTTCGAGATTTATATTGGAGCATGATTGAGACAAAGTGTTTTAGAAACCGTATCGATCGATCTTTTACTAACGATTTTCTAAAACTTAAGCATGCACCGGCCCTAGAACTTTACTGGGACTGGATTACTGTACCAGGGGACCGGAAAAGGTACCACCAATTGAGGGTGGGGACTTTACCTTTAAATGCCCTAACCGAGAAATGGCATAAGAGCCAAACCTCAAGGTGCCCTTTCTGCTCTGATCAAAATGAAAATATTGGACATGTGTTATTTGCTTGCCCTGAATATAGTGTCCCCAGACGGTCATGGCTAAAACCGATCTGTGCCCAGCTAGGCTTAAGAACTGCAAATGAGGCTGTTAGGGTTTTAAGAACTAATACATCTCAGCCTGTCGTCATAGCCATGTCGAAATTTTTGCACTGGATATGGATTATTCGGTCACGCAAAATGAGTCTGGAGTAATTATGGGATAGCCATTGTCTGCTGCTATTTAAATTCGCACTTTATTCTGATAAGTGATTAACTATGTACCTTGCACTAGTAACTGTGAATTTGTATTTTGGTCTTGATGAATTTGTTTTTAAACCTGTTTTTATAAATGTCTTTTTTAAAATAGGCTTAAATTATGAATATGTAAAAATGTAAATAGGATGAGTTAGGGTGTTATTTATTTATTTTACTTTTATTGTATATTTTTATTTTTACTTTTTGTATGGTGAAATAATTCATTGTGGATCCTGTTCTTCTGAGGGACAGTGACTGGGGTATCAATAACAACCATTTTTTAATTGTAAAATGTCTTTCATGATTGAAAAATATCGAATAAAGACTATTTTGAAATTGAATGAGTGAGTGAGCAAAGGAAGGGAACAGAGGGTAAAGGAAGTAAAGAATGGGGACTGAAAAAAATGGAATGTAGGAGGGGAAATAGGGAAAGGGGAGTAAACATGGAGAATATGAATAAGTGAGGGAAGCAGAGTAAAGAAACAGGACTGAGGGAGGTTGAGAAAATAGTAGTGAGGTTAAAGCAAAGGGTGATGACAAAGTACATTTTTTTAGACACACTTACCATATAATAAATGTAACTTTAATTACATTTTTTACTACATTTTGTATCTGTAAAGAGAGAAGAAAAAATAAGTTATAATTAGTAAAATATGTATTTAAAATTAAAGATACAAATGAAGAGGTTAAAAATCACAACAGTGTATTTAGAAATAAAGTAAGGTAGAAGGACAAAAAGAGGGAAAAAGAAATAGAAGGAGAGCAAATTACTAAGAGTAAGGCATATAGATTCATTGACAGAAAGGAAGAGAAGAAGATAAAAATGAACTGAAGGTAAGAAAGATACTAAAAGAATATGAGTTAGCAAAACTAAATCAGGAAACAGGAGTAAGTAAAAAGATAATGACTGAGAGGGAAAGGAGTCTAATAAAGGATGCATTTAGAAGAATGAGGAATGGAAGATAACTGAGAGTAAGTGAAGAAGAGTCATAGAGTGAAGGGATGAAGGGAGAGAGGATAATATAGAAGGATTGAGGGAAAAGGAGGGAGGAAGTTAGTACACAGAGAGACTAAGGGAAGCACTGAGTGAAGTGGAGTACAATGAGTGAGGAAAGAAAAATGAGTAAGGGAGCAAAAGAAAGAAAGAGAGGAGAAGAGGACTAAAGCAGTGGTACTGAGAGAACGTGATTCGATGATGAAAGTAAAGAGAAGGACAGTGAAACATAGGAAATGAGGGGTAGTAATGAAACCGGACTAAAAGAAATAGGTTGATGAACGATGAGAGAGGAGCAGTGAAGTTGTTGTAAGAGAAATGATAGAAGGTAGATAAACACAAGTGAACATAACACAAGGAGAGTGAGGGACTGAGGACATAGAGGTAGTGAACGGAAACTAGAGAGAAGAGGTCAAAAGAAATGAGGAAACAAAGATAAGCGAGGGAGAGTGGATGATTTATAGTGATAGAGTGCGACAATACTGGTGAGTGAGTAAAGAGGAATTACTAAAAGAGCAAAAGAGGAAAACACGGAAAAGGAAAGTAAAGCAGACAGACTGAAAGCTGAATAGTTATGCAAGGGAGAGAGGGGATGCAGACAGTTGAAATGAGAATGAGGGGTTGTGAAAGAAGTGGACTAAAATATCGGGGTTGAAAGAGAGTGAAAGAAAGACATTGTAAGTGAGTAAAAAGAGCTGAAAGAGTGTAGAAAAAGGACATTGAGTGTGAGACAATGGGAATATATTTTAAATTACGGAATACAAACTATAGATTAACTTGTACAACATGTTAAATAGTTTATTTTTGCTGTTCTCAGAATATATTGAATTTCGGTTAAAAAAAGTGAGTTCAAACTACTCATCATATGACAGCGGGGAAAAAAAAACACAATCAAAAAGATTCTTTTTTAAAAAAAACCTTCTAAAGTTCAAAATAACAAATGTACACTAATCTTTGATTCACTTACTTTTCCTTTATGCCAAATAGTATATCATGAAGGTCCTTTCCGTTGGAAAGTACTCTGCTGAAAACCTCGAAGAACATCTGAAATATTTTCATTATTTTCATATACTCCTTCTGTTCATTCATAACTGTTTGCTCGTTCCTTCACCATTCCTTAAGGCCAAATAGTGTCAGATTTATCAGTATATTTTCAAATTAATTAAAACAAACTCTAAAATTACCGTGTTTCCGATGTTCTGAAAGAAAGGCTCAAACAACATTTTCACAATATTTAAATTTTCGTAATTCCATCTCTGACTCACTCATGTTCATCATTTCCTATAATACTGATATCACTTACTATGAGATCCACTTACAGTACCTATATGACAACTCAATTTTTTATATTATCTTGATCACTTTTACTCAGAATATAATTTTAAACAGCAAACTAACCTTTATTAACTGCTCCCGTCTTCATAGGCCAATTACCTTTATTTAAATTTTGGTTCTAAAAACACTAGATATGAATTTTTTAAGTCAAAAGGCAAACGTTGTTTGAAAGTCAAATGAGTGTCATTACAAAGGGTCCAACCTTTACAACTTTTTAAATAGCATGTGTAATGCCCTGATGTTGTTGAAGGACCGTCATGATAAATAATAGCTACAGTTGCAAAGGTTCTTCCTGAAATTGATAACTGAGAAGCCACAAAATTTTTAATAGAAGTTGTCAATTTACTGCCATCAGGTCTACATCGTTGGAACATTAAAATCACATATTTACCATAACTTTGTAAAAATAATGTGGACAGCATTGCAGACTTACATTGGGTACACACCATATTGTGATCAGCTGCTTTAACTAGATTATTAAAAGGCACTGATTTGCAGTCTGGTAAACTCAAATATATAAATCTTTCAGTGTCTATTCTAGTTCTACTTGATAAAGTACAGTTGTCACAGTCATGCTGCCATTGATAAGAAAGGCTAAAAAGGATTTTTTATATCTACTCCTTCATCTTCCAATACATCAAACATATACATTAAAAATTCCTGACAATCCTGCTGAATAATCTGTGAAAATTGATTTTGACCAGAACATATGTCTAGAAGATTTCTAATTTCTGAAACACTTTCTATTTTTGCTCTATCACTACTACATTTCTCAAACACAGAATTCAATAAACAGCAGAATGTTTGATCCCGATTTTCAACAATCTGTTCTTGTAAATTTTGAAGAAAAAAAACAAAATTAACCACTACATTAGCATAGCAGTTGACACCAGAACTGTTTTCAAATTGAAATCCAACAACATCTTCAACAGAATCCTTTTTCTTTCTGCTTACAATTACAGTTTCATCTACTTTTTTTCTTTTTGCTAGTACCTCACTGCAATTAGTATAATTTCTTCTTTTTCGGCCTACCACACGTTTTTCAAACAGAGGATATTGAGGCAAATGTGGAGCATACTCTCTTCTCAACCTATTGTATTCTTTAACACAATCTAGATCAGCACAAATCTTTGTTTCATCACACTCAATCAAATACAATCCTGATACATTTCTGACTCGTGATAATGCCACATATGCCATACCCTCTTTAAACACAGAATTTCCAATGTTCACCAAAGCACTATCTACACTTAAACCTTAAGATTTATGAATTGTCACTGCATATGCCAAACAAACAGGAAACTGTTTTTGGTGAACATATAAGTCTTTCACAAGCAAAAATCTAGCTGAACAACGACAAATGTGTTCTATTTCGTCAATGCCATCAAATTAAATTTTTAAAATTTCAATTCCATCTCTATTTTTGTAATTCACAAAACCAACAACATGACCCATTGCTCCATTTACCAGACCTCTTTCAACATTTAAATTCCTTCTCACAATGATACGAAAATTTAAACACACATTCAGAGTCTTTTCAAAACCAGCAGTTTTAGATATAGTCTTCTCTAATGAATCCAACTTTGATTTCAAATTTTCTGACAAAATAATTGTTGCTCCCATATGCTCTATTTTATCTATAGCTTCCAGTTTCACTATCTCTTCATTTTCTAACTTTAACATTTTGTTGTTGAACATGGAACATTCTTTCAGAGTTGGCATCAAACATATGCCAGATTTCTTCTCGTTAATTTTCTTAAAAATATTCTCTGGAAGAATGTTTTCATTTGGGTACAAATTTGAAATTAATCGTCCATGTAAAGCTTCTTTTCCATGCTGACTTATTTTTCCGATTCCTACAACTTGTAGAATATTTTTATAATCTTCATCCTTTGCCTGCCGCATACTTTGGAGTAGTTCTGCATATTTGAAATTGAACCATATATTAATGTTTCCAATGCTTCCTAGGCACTTCCCGGTATCTTCATGCGTGACCATTTTAAACACTGGTTGTCCTTTCACTGGAGTCAACTGCAGTAGATCTCCAAAAACAATAATGTGTTTTCCTCCGAATAACACATCATACTCTGTTCTAAGAATATCTTGCATTCTCAAATGCACAAAAGCAAGCATTATATTTGAGACCATGCTTACTTCATCAATGATAAGAAGTTTCATTTTCTTCAGGACTCTGGAAACTTTGGAACACGCATCTCCAGATAGCTTGTGGTATTGCAATTTGTTATCATGCTCCACTGGCAGCATCAGTAAACGATGTAAAGTAATCCCTTTAATATTAGGTGGTGCCAGCCCAGTTGGAGCGGTAACAACACAAGACAGCGGTGATTCAGTCCTTTTCTGCAGATAAGTTGCAATTGCTTTAATCAGAAAACTTTTTCCAGTTCCCGCTTCTCCACTCATGTACAGTTGAACAGGCTTAAATGATGTACATGAGCACTCTTTCTTCTCATGACTGAATCCATGTTCAACCTGTTCTGTGACTTCGTCATATATCTGTTTCTGCTCAAGGTTTAATTGTTTCACCAAATCTTCTAAATTAATTACATCCTCTTGAGCTTGCTCCATAGCTCTTTACACCTCATCCATGGCAGTGGCAGCTTCTTTTTGGATAATTGGTCCTCCTAGTGGATCCTGACTCAATGAAGCAGAACTCTGACTGTCTTGAGAACTGTCTCTCGCAATCTCTGCAGCAATTGTTGCTTCTTGCTCTATTTCTTCATTCAACATTTGCAGATAATCTGCAAAAACAGGACATTCTATGGTATCCTTCGTTGCATTAAAAGAGTCTTCATAACAGAGAAAATCTCCAAGTAGTTCCTCTTCTGTTCGCCAGGGTTTAAAGAGTTGCAAAAGAGCCAAATAGTAAAATTCCCTTTTGTCTGGATTTTCGCAACTAAATTTTCGATGATTAATCAAATGACATTTTCTCTGTTTCACTAGACATCCTTCACATCCAATGACAGCATATATTCCATTATTGATATCTTCTCTGATGTTCCTTTTATAAATATATCTTTGCAGAACTTCATAGAGACAAGCGTTCTCAAAATATCTGTACTTTCTTGTTCTTTCTCTGCAAAATACTCTATTTCCTGTACAGATTTCAAAACTCGGTTTCGTGTTGCAGCAAGACCTAGACTCACCCAAATGATGGTTCTAGATTTGGCATATAGACTTGCTGATGACAATCGATCGGAACATTCATATGCTCCAATTTCTCGATGTGACAACATCTTTAGACTATAACTGTATAATTTCTTGCTTACACTCTTTTCATGTGAAATGTCCTCCCACATTTCTTTTCAGTTCTGTCTTTTCTTTTTTTGTGATGTAAGACGTCACATATCGAGCCACAGCAATAGAGTTGTCAGCAACGAACTGAATATCCATGTTAGCATTCCACATGGACAAAATCACTGGGTTGTAGTTGTTGATGTACTTGGACTCTTCGTTTCTTTTTAAATTGTATGTATTTTTGGGTGCTTTCCTCGTCACAGTATGTCGCAGAGAAGACATCAAATTATTTACTCTTCCTTTAGAAATCACTGCTCGTGGAAAACCAAAAACGACATTTTGTGTAGAACTTGTCCTTGTTTCTGAATTTTCGACGACAGTACTTTCCACAACGACGGGATTGAAAGCGTAAAACTTGTTGCCTTAAACTGTTTTCTTCAGTAGTTTTCGGAACAGCACATGTTGAATACTCTTCAATGAAGCTCATCACTGTCTCATCCGAATCTGTTCCAAATTTGGGTGCATCTTTAATCCACAACAACATATGTATGTGAGGAGCACCTCTCGCTTGGTACTCCTTTCTCCAAAAGAAATCCAAAACCTCTCCAAGGGGAGGATTTTTTTTGTTGGTAATGAAAGACAGCATAGCTTCAAATCTATGATTAAAATATCTGCATACATTCACTGGATCCAAAGAACACAGTTCTCCAGCTGTTTTGAATTCTATATTTTGTATATTTGCATTTGCCTCGCGTATAAATTGAAGCAAGTTGTCCCATGCATACTCGGCACAGCTAAGAGTGAGGAACCATGTAGGACTCCCTAAGTTTCTTAGCATACATTTCAATTCCCCATGACGACGGTACCAATACTCGTTTGTACCACGCTGACATGCCATGAGATTGATTAGATGAGATTCCAAAATATTATCTTGCAGATTAACTTTCTCCATAAAGTCCCTCGCCGAAACATTTTGGAGATGTGGTCCACTTTTGAGTATATAGTTTACTGCATAAGAAAGCCCAGACAAGTCACTTTCATACAGTCAATCAATCAATCAATCAATCAAAGCATTTATATAGCGCACTACTCACCCAGAGGGTCTCAAGGCGCTGGGGGAGGGGGATCCGCTACTGCTCGAACAGCCAGGTCTTGAGTTGCTTCCTGAAGGCGAGGTGGTCCTGGGTCAGGCGGAGGTGGGTCGGGAGGGAGTTCCATGTCTTGGTGGCGAGGTAGGAGAAGGACCGCCCCCCTGTGGTGGCTCTTCGGATGCGGGGGACGGCGGCGAGGGCGTGGCCGGTCGATCGAAGCTGGCGTTTGGGAGCGTAGAAGTTGAGGCGGCTGTTGAGGTATCCTGGGCCTTGGTTGTGTAGGGCTTTGTGTGCGTGGGTGAGGAGTCAGAAGGTGATTCTCTTGTTGACCGGGAGCCAGTGCAGGTCTCTCAGGTGTCCGGAGATGTGGCTGTGACGGGGGATGTCCAGGATGAGACGTGCTGAGGCGTTCTGGATCCGCTGGAGTCTCTTCTGGAGTTTGGCGGTGGCTCCGGCGTAGAGGGAGTTGCCGTAGTCCAGATGGCTGGTGACGAGGGCCTGGGTGACCGTCTTCCTGGTCTCGGTGGGGATGCACCGGAAGATCTTACGTAGCATGCGCAGGATGTTGAAGCACGACAAGGAGACGGCGTTGACTTGTCTGGTCATGGAGAGGGAGGAGTCCAGGTTGAAGCCCAGGTTGCGTGCGTGGTCTGATGGTTTGGGTGCGCTGCCTAGGGTGGGGGGCCACCAGGAGTTGTCCCAGGCGGAGGGTGAGGATCCCAGGATGAGGACTTCCGTCTTGTCCGAGTTCAGTTTCAGACGGCTGTCATTCATCCATTCGGATACCTCTTTCATCCCTTCGTGAAGGTTGGCTCTGGCGGTGGCGGAGTCGTTGGTGAGGGAGAGAATCAGCTGGGTGTCGTCGGCGTAGGAGATGATGTTGAGGTTGTGCTGGCGTGCGATGTCTGCGAGGGGGCTCATGTAGACGTTGAAGAGGGTTGGACTGAGCGAGGAGCCTTGAGGAACGCCGCAGATAACTTCGGTGGCTTCAGATCTGAACGGGGGGAGGCGGACTCTCTTTGTCCTTCCGGCGAGGAAGGAGATGATCCACTCTAGTGCCTTCTCCTGGATTCCGACGTTGCTGAGTCGCTGCACTAGTGTACGGTGGCAGACAGTGTCGAAGGCCGCGGAGAGGTCTAGGAGGATGAGGGCTGCTGTTTCTCCGTTGTCGAGCAGGGCTCGGATGTCATCGGTGGCTGCGATCAGGGCGGTTTCGGTACTGTGGTTGGCCCGGAAGCCAGACTGGGAGAGGTCTAGGGATCCGTTCGTCTCGAGGAAGGCGGCCAGCTGCTTGTTGACGGTCTTCTCGATGACTTTTGCAGGAAACGGGAGGAGCAAGATGGGGCGGTAGTTCTTGAGGTCGGTGGGGTCGGCTGATGGCTTCTTTAGTAGAGCGCTGAGTTCGGCGTGCTTCCAGCTCTCCGGGAAGGTAGCGGTGTCAAAGGAGGTGTTGATGATGTTCCGCAGGTGGGGTGCGATGACAGCATCGGCCTTGTTGAAGACGTGGTGAGGGCATGGGTCGGTTGGAGATCCGGAGTGGATGGAGTTCATAGTGCGGATGGTGTCTTCGGTGCTGAAGTGGGTCCAGGCCCGGAGGGTGGTGGTGGGGGGCGCTGGTTCGGTCATGGCGTGCATCGGTTGGGTGCTGAAGCTGTTGTGTATGTCCGCGATCTTGTTGTGGAAGTAGGAGGCGAGGGAGTTGCAGAGGTCTTGCGAAGGGGTGATGTTGTTGTTTCCGGCGTTGGGGTTGGAGAGCTCTTTAACGATGTTGAAGATTTCCTTGCTGTTGTGTGCGTTGATGTCGAGTCGCTCCTTGAATGCGGTTTTCTGGGTTGCGCGGATGAGTTGGTGGTGTTTTTTGGCAAGCTTGAGGGCAGTCATGTTGTCAGGTGTTGGGTCTCTGCGCCATGTTCTCTCGAGGACTCGGCAGTTCTTCTTTGAGCTCTTGAATTCTTCGGTGAACCATGGGGCTTTCTTGCTGCCGGGTCTGCTGGGCGGCGTCCTCGGGGTGGCGAGGTCGTCAGCGCAGTTGCTGATCCACTTCGTGAGGTTGGTGGCCGCTTGGCTGGGATGTAGATGATATCCAAATAATGGGAGTCAAGAGGGACATAAAGGACTAGGTCGCCCTCCACTCAGTCAAGCACTAATCACAAATTGACCCAGTCCTACTGGCAAAACATTAATGTAGAACTGTAAACAGCTATAGATTGTCAAATGATCGTACTAATCATACCTCTAATTATAGAGATTATTACTCTGTTTCAGTCTATTGCCATAAATAAAAGGTAGCCCGTCTCTGATAGACACGTAACCAGACAACACAGTACAAACATCCACTAGAAGGACAACATTTGAAAAAAGTGTGAATAGCTAGATGACACCTCACGGGCGCACCACCAATGGGACCCCTGGTTGGTACTCACCAGGATGGCCCTGTTCTCATCATCGGTGTCAAATAGCTTAACGTAAACGTGTCCGAAAACCCAAAGGAAAGAGGGAGACAGTGAATGGTGCAGTGTACGCAAAACTTATATGTGACAAAGACTAACAACGTTCAACATATAACACACAAAATACTGCGCAACAAGATACAACAACCTTTTTACTCATATTTTCTTGTTGCTTACAGTAAACATGTAAAATAAAAGGAGGGGTACGAATACTACCTATCGATTCGTACTCAGCTCACAGCCGACATGTTTCATTGCCTTAGGTATTTTATCAGGCAATTTCTTCAGGGCAAACGAAAAATTAGGGTGCCACTGCCAGCGATACTGTGCTTTAAATGCTGTAAATCAAAATAAACATATATGTATATATATGTAAAAGACTGCCGGTAACTTTAATGCAAAGTTAACACTACCTTGTGTCCATGCATTGCACCTAGTAATAGACAATACCGCTGATTACCTGGGAGGCACCTTTAGCTTTCATACCATTACCAATATGGCTATGTAAAAATCCTGGACCCACTTCCAAACGGTAAGTATGGTCTTGCCTCCCTTCTATTTTCATCTAACGGAGAAAAATGAAGAGAGGGGAGGGCGCCATACGGGCGCACGTTAGAGTCAGCCTTTTTAATCTCACCGTATCAAAGTTCTATTGTCCGGGAATAGCGCGTTTACCAGTGGAGGGACTTCACTCGGCGTCTTCTCAACACCGGAGCGCCGAGTGAATGACGCGCAGTCTATTTACCTTTACCGGCGTCAATGCAGGTAGGCTCTGATTGGGCCGGACTGTCATGTGTTCAGCTAACCTCTGATTGGTTCCAAGCATCACGTGGCTATTCTGGCCTTGGAGTGCGTATATTTACACTCATTATCACGCTTCGCAATTTTATTTACATTTAAATTACAAGCCATCGTTCGGCGTCTTCTTAGCACCGAGGCTCCGGGGTAATGACGCGCAGTCTATTTACCTTTACCGGCGTCAACGCCGGTTGGTTCTGATTGGGCCGGACTGTCATGTGTTCCGCTAACCTCTGATTGGTTCTCAAAAATCACGTGACTATTCTTGCCATCGAATGCGTACTTCTACTCATATTTACAACTCGCATTCTATTTACATTTAATTTACAGGCCATCAATGGTTGCGTTTTGTATGTCGGAAGGGGCATGTCTAAACTCAATCGTGTTCCTCACGACAAAGATAATGTACAACACGTGACGGACATTCCATAGAATGAAGAACTGTTAAACATTAGTAGGTTATAGCTGTACACAATAAGGATGCAAATATAATGTCCCTTCATTCTAACCTATTAATTGTAACCCACCAAGCTCATTGTATATTTCTCAGTGAGCCGTTGTTTTCCATGAGGTGAGCCAAATCATTAAGAGCTCAAACCCCTCATATAAGTTCCAGCTGTTAGTAAACGGTGTAGTAGTTTACGTGGACACCCTATAGCATCTGGAATAAGGGGGAGTATAAACTAGATATCTTCAATACAATATGTATGCCATCAGACTTTAGAATGTTGTGCCAAGGAACAACTATATCATCTTAACTTATTCCATTCCAGTAATTCATTTAGTCCTTGCTGTTCGCTAGATTCCTGGTATATCCAGCGTGCTTCTTTAGTTGCCAGGCGCTTTTCCATAGACTGCGCCTCGCCCACCACTCTTTCCAGGACCACCCAGGTAAAGGAGTGTTTATTGCGATGACAATGTTGCACTAACTTTGTAGTCAGTCTGCCCTGTCGTATCGTACTTAGGTGCTCTTGGATCCGGAGTTTGATTTTACGTGTCGTGAGGCCGATGTACTCAAGGCCGCACTCACAACTCAATCTATAGACTACATTCGTAGTGTTACAATTGCTGAAATGATTCAGCGTCCATACCTTTCCGGATTTTAGCAAAATGGTGCTGCATTTGCTCGTCAGATGGCACACCGAACAATTTCCACAGGGATAGTGGCCATTTGGTACCGTCGTTGTTTCTAACGGTTTTTTCTCTATCATCCTGGTATGGACCAATTTGTCCTTTAGATTGGGGGCCCTTCGGAAGGCAAAACGAGGTGGCGGCATCTTGTGATCTTGCGTACTCAGGATCGGCCAATGTTTTCTGATAGCTTGTCGAATCTTTGAGGCCAGCGGGTCGAAGGTCATGACCACTGGTAGACACTCTGATTTTTCTTTTCTGTGTGATTCTAAAAGTGCTGTCCTGGGTGTATTCAACGCCCTTTTATTCGCTTGACGAATTACTTTGCTTGGGTAGTTCCGGGCTTGTAACCTGCTACTTAGATCTTTGGCTTGTTCCTTGTAGACCTCGGTCGTAGAGCAATTCCTCCTATACCTCATGAATTGGCCCACAGGGAGATTGTCCCTGAGTGCCCTAGGGTGATAAGATTGATAAGCCAAGAGCGAGTTTCTATCTGTGGGTTTTTGGTGCACACTAGTAGCAAACTTTCCTTCAGAAGCCTCGATATCCAAATCAAGGTACACTGCACTTGTGTGATGGTATTTCCACGTGAAACGCAGACTCCTGTCCTGCGTGTTTAGCCAGTTAAGGAACTGGAGGAGTGAATCTTCTTCTCCCGACCAAATGAGGAGCACGTTATCGATATAACGTCTCAACAGACGTAGATGGTCTTTAAAAGGATTGTTGTCTGATTCGATGACGTGCTCCTCAAACTGCCCCATATAAATACATGCCACACTCGGTGCCATCGTAGCCCCCATCGATGTTCCCGTCACTTGGAGGAAAAGCTCGTTTTTGTAGCCGAAGAAATTTCGTGTGAGGGCCAACTCCACACATTGTAAGATGAAACTCTGTGGCGCATCATAAAACCATTCTTGCTTTCTGAGCGCTTTAGCCGTTGCTACTAGGGCCGCTTCTTGAGGGATACATGAGTATAACGACTCGATGTCTATAGTAACGATATACTCAGTAGCTGGATTGTAAGTCATGGAGTCTAGGACATTTAAAATATCCGTAGTGTCTTTGACGTACGAGGCTTGGGTTATTACCGATTCGCGTAGATAGTAATCCGCGAATTGGGACAAAGGTTCCAAAATTGACTGGATCCCCGATACAATCGGCCTGCCAGGGGGGGGCCTGGCAGGCTTGTGTATTTTTGGGAGGATATAAAAGGCCGGAGTCCTCGGGTTGGTGTTAATGAGGAACTCCGCCTCTTTTGCACTTATCCATTTCTTTTCCTTCGCATTGGCGACAAGTTTTGTGATAGTATCCTTCAATTCAGGAGTAGGGTCTCTAGCGAGGGGTTGGTAATTAGTCCTGACATCTAAGAGTCTTCGTACCTCCGCTTCGTAGTCGGACGTATTTAAAATCACGATTGCGCCACCCTTGTCCGCGCTTTTGATGGTTATCTTGTCGTTATTCTGGAGGGATTTAATGGATTCCCAGTTTTCTTTCGTCATGTTTTTGAAACCCATAGATTTGTTCTTGTTTTATATGTCTCTAATCTCTTCCAAGACTTTAGCTTCAAACACTGCGGTTTCAGGGCCGAGCGTTGCATTAGGGGGGCAAAAAGTGGAGGGTTTTCTTAAGTTGGAATTAAAACCTCTGATTTCTTCAATTGGTTGCTTACAAAATAATTTTTTAAGTTTAATTCTGCGCATTGTCTCGTGAAACTCGGTTCGGCATTTGAAAGCATCGTGGTTAGGTGTGGGCACGAAGCCTAATCCTTTATTTAAGACCTTCTCTTCCTCGGTAGTCAGATGGTAATCAGATAGATTCACTACAATGCTCTTCATAGTGGTTTCTTCCCTCTGCTCCGCGTCATTCGTGGTGAGGAGGTTTGCCATTGTTGTTGTTGTTGAAGTCGATTGCCCCGTCCTCTCCCTCTCCCTTGCTGTTGTTGGAATCCCGGGCCTTTGTTGGATGCTTGGCCCTGTTCTAAAAAATTCTTCAATAAGGTGTTTAAATCGGTATTCACTGGTGCAGATTGGTTGAATCTCACTCTGCTGGTACTCGGGCCTGGTTCAGGTTCGTCTTCACTTGACGTATTCGCGAACGACCAGTTGGTGGGTGTTCTTTTCTGCTGTTGGTACCTATGTCCCTTACCACCTCTGCTGCCACCAGTATGTGGTTGTTGTTCTTGGGCTGACTGGTAATATGAGTCGTTGGTATATGGGAAAGCCAACTCGTGTGTGTAGCGTTGGAGGTTACGTTGCAGGCCTCTGATTTTCTGTGTCACCATATATTGTTTATATTCCTCCAGATCTGTTTTGATCTTCTCTAGGTGTTCCTTGGCATCAACAAAGCTACTGTCACGATTTATAGTTTCCTCTAATTCAGCAATTTCTTTCAGGACTTCTTCACTTAGGCGTTGCGCTGTACTAATTATGAGAATCAACCAGTCTCTGGTACACTTATTGGCGATATAACTCCAGTCACATCGGAATTGTTTATCGTCCAAAAAGATACGCGGTTCGATTCTAACTATGAGGCTGGCAGGGGAGGCTTCTGCTTGATAATATTCTGACATAAGAGCTCCATGTAGGGCAATCCTTATGTGCTTCTTTTTTAGGTTACTCAGTTTCTCCCATTCTTCCCTTACTTTATTAGACCCTGCCAAGGGATTGTCGCTAAAAAGGGAGGGACCTGATAGGATGGCTGCTATTTGTGCATCTGAAAAAGCCAGGCAATTTTTATCCATTACAGGAATTAGGTGCAATGCAAAAAGGCAGTTTCAATGATATACAAGCAAGTTTAAAGGTTAAAAATCAGAGAACACAAGTGAGGCTATTTATAAAGACTCTCACGGCTAAACTGCCGTACTCAGTATATCCAAATAATCGGAGTCAAGAGGGACATAAAGGACTAGGTCGCCCTCCACTCAGTCAAGCACTAATCACAAATTGACCCAGTCCTACTGGCAAAACATTAATGTAGAACTGTAAACAGCTATAGATTGTCAAATGATCGTACTAATCATACCTCTAATTATAGAGATTATTACTCTGTTTCAGTCTATTGCCATAAATAAAAGGTAGCCCGTCTCTGATAGACACGTAACCAGACAACACAGTACAAACATCCACTAGAAGGACAACATTTGAAAAAAGTGTGAATAGCTAGATGACACCTCACGGGCGCACCACCAATGGGACCCCTGGTTGGTACTCACCAGGATGGCCCTGTTCTCATCATCGGTGTCAAATAGCTTAACGTAAACGTGTCCGAAAACCCAAAGGAAAGAGGGAGACAGTGAATGGTGCAGTGTACGCAAAACTTATATGTGACAAAGACTAACAACGTTCAACATATAACACACAAAATACTGTGCAACAAGATACAACAACCTTTTTACTCATATTTTCTTGTTGCTTACAGTAAACATGTAAAATAAAAGGAGGGGTACGAATACTACCTATCGATACGTACTCAGCTCACAGCCGACATGTTTCATTGCCGTAGGTATTTTATCAGGCAATTTCTTCAGGGCAAACGAAAAATTAGGGTGCCACTGCCAGCGATACTGTGCTTTAAATGCTGTAAATCAAAAAAAACATATATGTATATATATGTAAAAGACTGCCGGTAACTTTAATGCAAAGTTAACACTACCTTGTGTCCATGCATTGCACCTAGTAATAGACAATAATGCTGATTACCTGGGAGGCACCTTTAGCTTTCATACCATTACCAATATGGCTATGTAAAAATCCTGGACCCACTTCCAAACGGTAAGTATGGTCTTGCCTCCCTTCTATTTTCATCTAACGGAGAAAAATGAAGAGAGGGGAGGGCGCCATACGGGCGCACGTTAGAGTCAGCCTTTTTAATCTCACCGTATCAAAGTTCTATTGTCCGGGAATAGCGCGTTTACCAGTGGAGGGACTTCACTCGGCGTCTTCTCAACACCGGAGCGCCGAGTGAATGACGCGCAGTCTATTTACCTTTACCGGCGTCAATGCCGGTAGGCTCTGATTGGGCCGGACTGTCATGTGTTCAGCTAACCTCTGATTGGTTCCAAGCATCACGTGGCTATTCTGGCCTTGGAGTGCGTATATTTACACTCATTATCACGCTTCGCAATTTTATTTACATTTAAATTACAAGCCATCGTTCGGCGTCTTCTTAGCACCGAGGCGCCGGGGTAATGACGCGCAGTCTATTTACCTTTACCGGCGTCAACGCCGGTTGGTTCTGATTGGGCCGGACTGTCATGTGTTCCGCTAACCTCTGATTGGTTCTCAAAAATCACGTGACTATTCTTGCCATCGAATGCGTACTTCTACTCATATTTACAACTCGCATTCTATTTACATTTAATTTACAGGCCATCAATGGTTGCGTTTTGTATGTCGGAAGGGGCATGTCTAAACTCAATCGTGTTCCTCACGACAAAGATAATGTACAACACGTGACGGACATTCCATAGAATGAAGAACTGTTAAACATTAGTAGGTTATAGCTGTACACAATAAGGATGCAAATATAATGTCCCTTCATTCTAACCTATTAATTGTAACCCACCAAGCTTGAAATCTAGAGGCAAATTTTACAACTCTTCCCTTTAATCCTCTCTGTAAATCTGAAGGAGGCAATTTCCCTATCTTAGGCTCCATGCGAACAATTGCCTGAAAAGGATGGACACATTGAATCAAAATACACTCATATGTACTTAAATTCATCCATTCCGGAGGAATTTCTACCAACTCAAGATTATTATGAACAGCTCTAGCAGGCATTCTGTTTTGAGTTAATTTATCATAACAATATTTACAAATACGCTGATCAGAACTCAAATCAAAAGAATTCTCCACCCACAAATAAGTTGCAAAATCCTTCCACTCATAATTATTTATCTTTTCACTTTTTACGTATAAATCAACTAATCTAGTTTGATGCTTATAATGAATTCGTCGACAACACACACAAGTAAAATTCGGCCTTTCACTTGATTTCACCTTAAACCTGATAATTTCCTGCTCAAACTTTTCTGTACTTGAAATCTGTACATTGTCTTCCACATTACCTTGAATTTCTGTGTCAATTTCTACACTGTCCTCTTTTTCACTAAAATAACAAATCTCAATTTCTTCACAAATCTTCTTCACATCTAATTCAGTTCCATGCAAAAGAGCACTGTTTAATTGTTTAAGCTTAAGTGCTGGACTTTTTGCATAATACAACCTTCTCACTAATTTCCTCATTTTGTTATGATGCACTGCTAACATCCTAAAATGATGAAAAACACTCTGACAGACTTTTCTAGAAAGACAAGCCAGTGAATGCCCTTGCAAACCTGTGTTTTCTCTCACTCTGCAAGGATCTAAGTCTTGTAACATCTTCATTTTCTGTTTTAGAGTTTTCTTACTATATGTACGTAAGAAGTTACAAAACAAATCGATTGATTCCTGTCGCACACTACAAATACTACTACACTTCCAAGTGTACACTGGACCCTTAGTACGTCTCCCTAAAACTTCATCAGTTAAAACCTCTTCTGGTTCTCTAGGCAGAAGTTTCTCTTTTTCAATCGGACAACCGTCTTTCACCTCATATGCTCGACCACTGGTGTCAACTGCATGCACTAAATCATTCTCCTGAAAGTAACTTTCCTCATTAAAATATGGCCCACAACTTGAACTGTGCATCCATTCTCCAGAAAAAAACTTTACAAAAATTAGTCCGATTAATTACTCTTTTCCATTTACTGTTTGATTTGAAAACATCAATTGTCTTTTTAAGTGTCTTAATTCTATTGATTATTAAAATAAATAATTTGTTCTTAACTTCAAAAGCATGATCAACAATCTTCTCTACACTTTTCTTTTTCTCATAAAAAGCAGATCTCTGTTTACCTTTTTAAATATTTTTTAACAAATTTAAAGCCACCCCGCTCATTCTGCTTCCTAATTTGAGGTAACACAGGTGATTAATTGTGAAAGGTTCAAATATTTTTATGTAATCATGCACACACTATTTATTCCATCTTAAAAATGTAAAAGCCATTGATTTGCCCCAAAATCATTTTTTGAATAACATTTTAGAAACACAGCGCAGGTCCTATGTACAAGCATTCCATTTCAGTTCTGAAAACTCACTATTTTTCAAAATACATTTCCTCTCTATTGCAAACATTCCTACCAGCCATTACCAAAAAAATGTCACAAACCAACAGCTAAGAAGCTCATTCTGCTTCCTAATTTGAGGTAACACAGGTGATTAATTGTGAAAGGTTGAAATATTTTTATGTAATCATGCACACACTATTTATTCCATCTTAAAAATGTAAAAGCCATTGATTTGCCCCCAAATCGTTTTTTGAAAAACATTTCAGAAACAGAGCACAGGTCCTATGTACAAGCATTCAATTTCAGTACTGAAAACTCACTATTTTACAAAATACATTTCCTCTCTACTGCAAATATTGATACCATGCATTTTCAAAAAGCATCATACAAACCAACAGCAAAAAAGCTCAATGTGCTTTTTAATCTGAACTCTCTATCTATATTGAATGAATCATAACTCACCTTTACAAATGCTTTGGGAGATTGAGAACAGTGTCAGATACACACATCAATATTTCTTTAGAAGAGCAAAAGGTATGTTCTCCAGGCACTGCAACCATGAATGGCACAGAAAACCTCTAGTTCTACACACATATTCCTCATGGTAACCAATCAAAACTCTTCCCTCTCTATTTTCAAATCAACATCCTCCCCCCCTCAGCCCTTTCTACCTGTTACCATAGCAACTCCCTCCTCACTGAACTCTCAGGGTTAAAAGTTTATTCTACAATGTTGCAAATGAACTCAGCAAGGATGTTTGACCTATCAATAAACCAGCTTATCAGGTGCAATCTTTCTTTAAATGACTTTTTCTTGACCATTCAAATTACTTCTTTCACAGAACACAACCATGCACCCTAGCTTTCACTTTTCAACTATCTGAATCCACCAATCATTGCTTGTGATTCAAGAGCACTGAAACTCCACAGTTTTTTTTTTGCAAGCTCCTACTGTTCCAACTGCCATTTCATTCCTACACTTCATCTGACTGCACCAGAACCTCCTCTCACCATGTACTCTGTCTGGATTATTGGACATAGCTACATTCACTGGGCTCAAAGGTATGCAGCTATCAGAACTTTTCACAACCTTGATTTACCAAATATGCACACAAAATGGATTGGCCAAAGTGGATTGAGATGTCATCAATTGATACCATTGGTGAAAACCTTTCACCATCTGCCACACCCTAACCTTATAATTTTGCACTGTGGTGGAAATGACCTAGGCACTTTGACTGAGGTAGGTCTGGAAATGGTTTTAAAGGACACCTTTCGGCAATTGATGACACTTTTTCCACAAACTGCCTTGGTATATTCCAATATATGTCAAAGACAGAAATGGAAGTGGTCCAACCAATTTTGTCCACAGATTGAGAAAGCAAGGAAACATGTAAATAAATCTGTTTCTGCTTACATGAGAGACTATGGAATGGGTTCAATATACAACAACAACTTGCGTTACAACATGCAATATATCTACAGAGGAGATGGTGTGCACTTCTCAGTTGAGGGGAATAGAATATTCCTCCTGAATTTAAGATTGTGCATTGGAACCTACTTGTAGGTACCTAAATCAGCCCCAGAACCCAAAAGCTCTTTTCAGGGCTACCCTACATATGATCACTCACAATGATTATTTTACTCTAACTTTTTTCACTAATTTTCACCAAAGTACGCTCCCCGGCACGCTCCCCGGTGCGCGTACCGGGCGCTCACCCCGCAAAAAATATATATATATATTTTTTTGGCCTATATGGGCCTCCTAAGCCCCCCTCAGAAAAGCTAGGGGGTCAGGGGGTCCCTACGGTGCCCCCTTATACCCATTCCCAACGTTGTTTGTCCTCCATCTTGTGTCTAAAATCTACTGAAACACAAGATGGAGGACTCCCGTTGCGCTCACCGGTGCGCGTACCGGGGCGCGCACCGGTAAGCGCCTCCAAACATTTTTGTAAGTCAATTTACTTAAAAACCACTGGAGAAACTTTCACCAAATATAGAATAGGCCCTACTACATACCAGTCCCTACCATTTATCCAAATTTCGTGGAATTCCATTGAGCCATTTGCCCATGTAGCCCGTCTAAATATCCTGAGGTAAATTACATGACAAAAACACATATGAACAGTTAGGATTTACAACCAATTAAAATGTTACTTTCATTTTCTACTATTTTTTCCTGACATTTGATTGGTTATGTACATGAATATAAATGTAAAATGAGAGGGAAACACGGCCATTTTGACTACACCTACCTGAGGTACATCTTGAAACAATTTTCTCCATTTATCTTCATCACCTTTCAATAAGGTAAGTTGTTAATTTGTAAGGGGCACTTTAAGGTAATTTGTAAAAACGTTTTCTGATAGTTATTTACTGTCCCTCTGTTATAGTTATAGATTGAGATAGGCTTCTCTGTTATTGTTATAGATTGAGTTAGGCTTCTCTGGTATAATTATGATTTCACTTAGTCTTCATCAGATGCACTTTTTAATAGTTCTACTTCCTGCCTGATACCATACACTGCCCAAAGATAACTTCACTGTTAAAAACTCAGAAGTACCTGTCTGAACTTAAACCTAACAGTGCCCTATCTCTACTGATATATTTATTTTTTATGCAATTTACAGCAACAAAATGGAAGGAGAACAAAAGAAATTTAATATTTCATTCGAAGTTGATCTCGAGAACAACCCAGAGGAAGAGATTAACGATTTAGAATTTTTGGATCAGTCTCTTGATGAAGAGTTTCTTAAATATGTGGAAGAAATGGAATCATGTAATCCAAATGAGGACATTCCCGACGACATAATGTTGGAAGTGTTATCAAATTTTGAAAAGTCACATTTATATTTAATAATTAAAAATTGTTCCAGACATTATTCTTTTTTATATTTTGCTCATAGTTACTTCCTTTCTCCCACTTTATTATCTCCAATGTGTATTTGACATCTCTTTTTCATCTCCTGCCTCCATGTTGTTTCTGCTTTCCTGACAGACTATAGTATAGATTCCATATACCACAATAAGTTCTGTAACAACATGCAAATTATCTACAGAGGAGACAGTCTACATTGAATTTTAAACTCTGCATTGGTACCTACATGCTAGTACTTATATCACCCACACAACACAACAACTCTATGCAGAGCTACCCTACCTCTAAGCACTTTAAATTATTATTTTACTGTTTCACTGGGCTTTCCCCATGTGTGAGGGGGGTGAGGTGTGTGTGGGGGATGTGCGGGGTGTGTCTTTGAGGCCTGTCTGTGTGTGTGGGGGGGTGAGGTGTGTGTGTTGGTGTAGGTGTTTGGGTTGTGTGGGTGTGGGTGGGGATGTGGGTATGTAAGGTGTGGGTGTGGGTGTGGGTGTGTGGGTTGTTTGGGTGTAGATGGAGGTGTGGGTGTGTGAGGTGTGTGTGGGGGGTGTGTGGGTGTGGGGGATATGTCTGTGGGATGTGTGTGTGTGTGTGGGATGTGTGGGTGTGTCTGTGAGGTGTGTGTATGTGTGTGTGTGTGGGGGGGTGAGGTGTGTGTGTGAGTGTGGGTGTGTGGGGTGTGTGGGTGTGGGTTTGGATGTGTAAGGTGTCAATGTGGGTGTGTGGGGTGTTTGGGTGTGGGTGGAGGTGTGGGTGTGTGAGGTGTGTGTAGGGAGTGTATGGATGTGGGGGTGTAGGGTTATGTTTGTGGGGTGTGTGTGTGTATGAGATGTATGGGTGTGTGTGTGTGAGGAGTGTGTGTGTGGGTGTGTGTGGGTGTGTGTGTGGGGTATGTGCGTGTAGCTGTGTGTGGGATGTACTTGTAGGTACCTAAATTAACCACAGAACCCAAAAGCTCTTTTCAGAGCTACCCTACCTCTAATCACTCAAAATGATTATTTTACACTATTTTTTTTTCACTAATTTTCTCCATGGTACGCTCCCCGGTGTGCGTACCGAGCGCTCCCCCCGTGAAAATCGAAATTTTTTTTTTTTTTTTATTTGCCCCGCGGAGCCTTTTATGGCCCCCACATCAAACCTAGAGGGTCAGGGGGGGTCTACACTGCCCCCTTTTGGTAATTTCCCCCTTTGTTTTTTGCCACCTCTTGTGTCTCGATTCTACCGAGACACAAGATGGCGGCCGCTCCGGAATGTTTGGAATGTTTACAGACACCCGAGAGCCAATCAGCTTTCCGCTTGCGAACTCGCGTTACTCGCGTTACGCGCAGGGTGCGCTCCCCGGTACGCGTACCAAGGCGCGCTTATATATATATATTTTTTTTTAACCTAAATTACTCAAAATCCACTGGAGCACATATCTTGAGACATAGCAAAGGCACATCGGGCTACCAGTCCCTACAATTTTGCCAAGTTTGGTGAAAATCCATTCAGCCGTTCGAGCTAAAAGTGAGTCCAACCGCCCTATGGAAATTAACATGGGGAAAACACGTTTTGGGACCCCCCTTTTATCTCGGCCCCCGATTGACTCCCCCCCCCCCAAACTTTCAGGGAAGGAGCGGAGAGCCGTGAGGCAAATTTGAGGAAAATTTCAGGCAGATTCCTCAACCGGCGCCAAAGTTATTCCCAAAAGAATGTTGCGATTTCCCTATGGAACACAATCCTAACTATAACTACCTACTGACGACCGCCAGTAGGTAATATATATATTACCTACTGGCGGTCGCCAGTAGGTATATATAGTTAGGATTTTTTCTCTATGGGTTTTTTGAAAATTCTATGTCTAATAACTTTGGCGTTTGTGGACGGAATCGGCTGAAATTTTCAGGAAAATGGCACATTTTGTTTCTGAGCAGCCCTTGAAAATTTGGGGGGGGGTTCGTCCAGTGGGGGCCGAGAAAAAAGGGGGGTCCCAAAACGTGTTTTTAACATTGAGTTTTCCATAGGGCGGTTGGCCTCACTTTTAGCCCGAACGGCTGAATGGATTTGCACGAAACTTGGCAAAATTGTAGGGACTGGTAGCCCGATGTGCCTTTTGTAGGTCTCAATATATGTGCTCCAGTGGATTTTGAGAAATTAACGTTTAAAAAAAGATATATATCTGTAACAGCGGACCGGGCAGCGTCCCAGGACGCGTACTTTTCGCGCAACGGAGCTTTGTGAAGCGAAGCTGATTGGTTCTCCGGCGTCTGTCAACATTCCAAACAGTCCGTAGCGGCCGCCATCTTGTCTCTCGGTAGGATCGAGAGACAAGAGGAGGTCAAAACAAAGGGGGAAATAACTATAAGGGGGCATAGTAGATCCTCGCTGACCCCCTAGGTTTGATGTGGAGGTTTTAAAAGGGCCCCGCGGGGCAAAAAAAAATAATAATAATAATAATCGAACGGCTGAATGGATTTGCACGAAACTTGGCAAAATTGTAGGGACTGGTAGCCCGATGTGCCTTTGCTAGGTCTCAATATATGTGCTTCAGTGGATTTTGAGAAATTAACGTTCAAAAAAAGATATATATCTGTAACAGCGCACCGCTTCGCGTACTTTTCGCGTTACGGAGCTTTGCGAAGCGAAGCTGATTGGCTCTCCGGTGTCTGTAAACATTCCAAACAGTACGTAGCGGCCGCCATCTTGTCTCTCGGTAGGATCGAGAGACAAGAGGAGGCCAAAGCGAAGGGGCAAATGACCATAAGGGGGCATAGTAGATCCTCGCTGACCCCCTAGGTTTGATGTGGAGGTTTTAAAAGGGCCCCGCGGGGCAAAAAAAAAAATAATAATAATAATCGAACGGCTGATGACCATAAGGGGGCATAGTAGATCCTCGCTGACCCCCTAGGTTTGATGTGGAGGTTTTAAAAGGGCCCCGCGGGGCAAAAAAAAAAAATAATAATAATAATCGAACGGCTGAATGGATTTGCACGAAACTTGGTAAAATATTAGGGACTGGTAGCCCGATGTGCCTTTGCTATGTCTCAATATATGTGCTTCAGTGCATTTTGAGAAATTAACGTTCAAAAACAAGATATATATCTGTAACAGCGCTCCGCTTCGCGGAGATAAAATTATATGTGTATTACCTAGCTGTTGCTAACACCAGTTAGCGACGGCTAGTAGGAGATAGCGACCATCTTGGGTCCCACTTTGCATGTGAGTGATATTTATCACTAATGACATGCAAAGTGGGCATGCCAAGATGTTAGCGACTGGAAACAGTCGCTAACATCGCTATCTCCTATTATCAACTTTTGGAAATATTCGAGATAAGCGCGAATATCTCCAAAAAGTAACAGCTGCCCTGAGCAGTTCTTAGCCATGTTATCCAATGGGAGGTGGATAACATGGCTAAGAGCATTAGCTCGGTAATGCATGAATATCGCGGAGTTTTCAGCGACATTAATGCATTGCGCTCGTTTTTTATCGTATTTGCGATAAACCTTGATAATAGCAAGGTTTATCTGCGATAATTTCTGACGGTAAAAAAATCGTTGCTAAGCATCGTTAGGGATAAATATCGCTTAACCTTGGTAATATGCCCCAACGTCTGTTAACGTTCGATTCGAAGGAAATCAGGAATTGTTGAAAAACATTGTGTGCGCCATCTTGTCTTTTTTCAAATGCCACACTTTTGTCGTGCACGGCAGCCATTTTAGATGCCTTGACCAGATCCACTCTGTGAACGCTGTCGATCCTTAGCATGGCTCCCCACCCTCGCAAGCATCTCCCCCAGGCAGTGGTCACCCCCGCTCTCTGTTTTATGCATGGGTAATAAACCTCCCCCCATCTGCGCTGTTCTTCCCTGAGAATCACACCCTGTGCCCGCCCGACACCTCCCTTTCGCCCTATTCACTACCGCACCCTCTGACACTCCTTTTCCTCTGTGTCCGATTGTCCAGGCCGGTCCTAGGCTATCAGCTAGCCCTGCAGATGTAGTTTATGGCCACAGCTGTAAAGAATCACCCGTCTTCAAAGGAGTTATAGTAGATCAAGGCCCACACTCGATGAGATCCGTCACAGCAGAAGCGTTGCTATTATCTGAAAACCATTCTGTATTGTGATTGGGGAGGGGACCGAGCGTGAAGCGGAAGATTCCAGGGATGACTCTTTGTACATCAAAGTTTTTACAATTATGTGTCACATTAAAAATATATAGCACTCCGACAAAGTAGTAAGATTATAAAACTTTAATAATTTATAAATATATACAAGAAAACAAAAATAGTAATAACATATAAACATTTTTAGAGAAAAACAACGAAGTAGCGGTCGGCTGTGCGAATAGTCCCAACGCAGCACAACGTCCAGATTTCCGGCGTGGGGCGTCGCGGGGGGTGGGTGATCAGTAGCAAACTGTTGTGCGAATAGTTCCAAGGCAGCAGAACGCGCCGAAATCTAGATGACACAAAAGTGATGTCTAGTAAGTTGCCACCCAGCAAATAACGGCGTGGGGCGTCGCGGGGGGTGGGTCATCAGTAGCAAACTGTTGTGCGAATAGTTCCAAGGCAGCAGAACGATGGCACCAAGGTGATGTCCAGTAAGTTGCCGCACTGGTTTTGGTATCCTACAATGCTGCTCCGAATAACGGCGTGGGGCGCCCCGGGGGAGGCGGCGTGAACGGGCCTCTCCAGGTGGAGTCTCGTCTGTTGTAGTGGGGCGCCCCTTTACCGTTTCAGTTGCCATTCCGTCCGCTTTTGGTCCACTGTGTCAAAATCCGCCATTCAGCTGAGTTGCGCCCACTCTTGCGGTGCAGCGATAGGCGGCTGTCACAGGACTCTCAAAATGGCGGCAGGCTGTTTCCTTTTTGGGCCTGGTCCACTGAAATGGCCCTGGGACACCTTGGAAATCGGACGCTTGTCTGCTAGGTCTTGGACCCCATTCTCGAAAGCGTCCCCTCCGCCTTGAGAATTCATCAAAAGTTTTGGGGGCCCTGACTCCTGCAGGCTTCTGGTGGGGAGCGGCTGCCATGATTGCTCGCGGAATGACCACGACGGAGCCACGAGATGGTGGTGCTTTCATGCTGACGCCAGCTTCAGTCTGAAACATCCAGAAACAAGGTGGGGCTTTCATCGTTTGGGGGAAAAAAAAAGTTTTCATCCAATGAAAAGTGTTGTTTTTAGGTCATATGATGAAGCCTTCCATCATTAGGAAACCAAAAGTAAAATGAACCAATGAAAAGTTTTATAAACAAGTCACATGACCTGTTATGCGGCATAGGGTATAAAATGCGGAGAAAATACGTTGGCACGTGAGGCGGCGTCAGTAGCGGACCGATGTGCGAATAGGCCGAAGGCAATACAACGCGCCAAGATCCGGATGGCATCGAGGTGGTGTCATAGTTGAGAGTTCTGAGCAGCGGTTGTAACACTGTCTGAAGCTTATTTGCAGCTGCTGCAGCTTCACTACGCGCCAAGATCCGGATGGCACCGAGGTGGTGTGTAGGAAGTTGCCGCACTGGTGTGGCCATCCTACAATGCTGAAAGTCGGCGTGGGGCGCCCCGTTGGCCTGTGAGTTTGCGTCAGTAGCGGACCGATGTGCGAATAGGCCGAAGGCAGCACAACGCGCCAAGATCCGGATGGCACCGAGGTGGTGTCTAGTAAGTTGTCGCACTTCTGTGGCCATCCTACAATGTTGAAAGTCGGCGTGGGGCGCCCCGTTGGCCTGTGAGATGGTGTCAGTAGCGGACTGATGTGTGAATGGGGCCAAAGGCAGCGCAACAATATTTTCTACTATATTTCCGGTGTAGAAGAGACCACAAGGCGCTGAGATGCCAAGATCCGGATGGCACCGAGGTGGTGTCTTGCAAGTTGTGGTACTGGTGTGGCCATCCTACAATGCTGAAAGTCGGCGTGGGGCGCCCCGTTGGCCTGTGAGATGGCGTCAGTAGCGGACCGATGTGCGAATAGGCCGAAGGCAGCACAACAATATTTTCTGACTGACACCACAAGGCGCTGAGATGCCAAGATCCGGATGGCACCGAGGTGATGTCTAAGTTGCGGACTGATGTGCGAATGGGGCCAAAGGCAGCGTAACAATATTTTTTGTATGGAAGATACCACTAGGCGTTGAGATGCCAAGATTCGGATGGCACTGAGGTGATGTCTAGCAAGTTGGTGTGGTCATCCTACAATGCTGAAACTCGGCGTGGGTCACCCCATTAGCCTGTGAGATGGCGTCAGTAGCGGACCGATGTGCGAATAGGCCGAAGGCAGCACAACGCGCCAAGATCCGGATGTCACCGTGGTGGTTTCATAGTTGAGAGGCACTTCATCTGCAGTGGGGCGCCGAGATCCGGATGGCACCGAGGTGATGTCTAGCAAGTTGCTGTACTGGTGTGGTCATCCTACAATGCTGAAACTCGGCGTGGGTCGCCCCATTAGCCTGTGAGATGGCGTCAGTAGCGGACCGATGTGCGAATAGGCCGAAGGCAGCACAACGCGCCAAGATCCGGATGTCACCGTGGTGGTTTCATAGTTGAGAGGCACTTCATCTGCAGTGGGGCGCCGAGATCCGGATGGCACCGAGGTGATGTCTAGCAAGTTGCTGTACTGGTGTGGTCATCCTACAATGCTGAAACTCGGCGTGGGTCGCCCCATTAGCCTGTGAGATGGCGTCAGTAGCGGACCGATGTGCGAATAGGCCGAAGGCAGCACAACGCGCCAAGATCCGGATGTCACCGTGGTGGTTTCATAGTTGAGAGGCACTTCATCTGCAGTGGGGCGCCGAGATCCGGATGGCACCGAGGTGATGTCTAGCAAGTTGCTGTACTGGTGTGGTCATCCTACAATGCTGAAACTCGGCGTGGGTCGCCCCATTAGCCTGTGAGATGGCGTCAGTAGCGGACCGATGTGCGAATAGGCCGAAGGCAGCACAACGCGCCAAGATCCGGATGTCACCGTGGTGGTTTCATAGTTGAGAGGCACTTCATCTGCAGTGGGGCGCCGAGATCCGGATGGCACCGAGGTGATGTCTAGCAAGTTGCTGTACTTGTGTGGTCATCCTACAATGCTGAAACTCGGCGTGGGTCGCCCCATTAGCCTGTGAGATAGCAGTTCTTTGGATTTGGGCCTGGCTCGTCTGCTGTAGTGGGGCGCCCCTTTACCGTTTCAGTTGCCATTCAGCTGAGTTTCGGCTGCTCTTGATGCTACAGCGACAGGCGGCTGCAACAGGACTCTCAAAATGGCGGCCTGTTCTTTGGATTTGGGCCTGGTCCACTAAAATGGCCCTGGGACACCTTAGAACTCGGACGCTCGATTTTGTTTTCCTTTCCTGTACATGCAAAAAAAGGTAAATGCCCGGTACGTTACACGCTTCATCTGCCACGATGAACTCTCTAGAGGAACCGAAAAAAAATATAGTTGTGGTAACTATACCATGCATTGTCATATGGAGAGGTGGCACCAATTAATTATAGTGCTGCATAAAAGAGATTTGGAGGAGAACCCCTGACCTGCTAGTACATTCATCAAAGAAGTGGCACTGAGAGCTTCAGAGGCAAGGGAAACGGTCCCAAATATTTAGAAGAACTTTGGAAAGATTAAAATGACATGTTTAGATTGTGGCAAATTTATTTCATGTGGACATCTGAGTGTTACTCTAATAAATACAGTATATGAACATCATCATAGTCGATGGTTGGTAGAGACATTTTGACTATATCCTGGACCTGCCCGTCCTCGCCCAAAATGGCGCCAGAATAAATGGGACTCGTAACTCCTTGTTGTGTACTGGTTGCAGAACCTTGAAATCACGAGATACGTATGCAGTTTTGAAGCACATGGCGGGCGGGGACGAGAATTGATTGAATATTTCGACATCCCTATTGATATTAAGTTCTGATGTGTTATTGATTACTGTACTGTTGAAAGTTCGAATTAACGTCACCCATGGTACTTGCCCGCAAATGTATATCTAGATAATTTTATTGTAACTGGCCCTGTCGTATTTTAATTATAAAATGTACGTCCACCGATTCCGTAACTGTTAGACACCTTAGTTCTTGCAACCTAATGGCCCGCCCGTTACGTTCCTCTACAGTGTAAATGTCTATTTATCATATACGATTACAGTTTGCTCCGTGGCCGGCCCACGTGGTTATAGGCTCGTATTTGTATAATGAAATTTTCACAATAAAGGTTTTTAAAAGAAAACATGGTAGTAGTATATACATTGGTAAAGTTTTTAATAATAGTCACTGTTTTAGAATCATTAAAAGGCAAGTGAAATAAAGCAGACCAATTACATGAAGGGTAAAAGGTATAATACGATGGAACGCAGTAAAGATAAATGGTCAAGGGCTGTTGTGTTTTCTATTCCTGCAACATAAAGTGATCGATAAGAATCTCATATTCAGGCGTATCGGCGACTAAGACAGCAGGTCGACCCTCTTTTGCTCAACGGCTCCGTCATGGGACGAAGAAACGCTCTTTTTCTCGAAAAAAGAATATATTTTACTTGCAGGACAGTTGTAAAATTTCCGGGAAAGTACATTAGCCTGGAACATTATAACATATATTTAAGAAAAAATAATGTTCGGAAGTAATGAAAAGCGTAATTTTTAGGTCATATGACCAAGCCTTTCATCATTACAATAAGAAAAGTAAAATGAACCAATGAAAAGTTTTATTAACAAGTCACATGACTTGTTATGCTTACGTTACGCGCTGCGCGCCCCGGATGACTTCCGGATGCGCTAACGCGGCGCGTCATATGACGCATTACGCGACAACGCAGGTACAGAATATAGTCAAAATGTCTCCACCAACCAGCGGTCGGAACACAACCCCTTTCAGCAGGCTAAATAGTTATGTTAAATGACAACAGAAGGGACAGGCAACAAGAACCATCAGTCAAAGAGGGGAGGGCTAGTTCTTCTCTACCGGGTTACATTGGGGCGCTACCGGAACTGATCGAATTGGTAGTCTACAGTGTTTCTGGATGTTTCAGACTGAAGCTGGGGTTAGCATGAGAGCAGCACCATTTCGTAGCTCCGTCGTGGTCATTCCGCAACCAATCATGGCAGCCGTTCTTTATCGTTATTTTGGGCGGGGTGGGTGGCGGAGCAGAGCTGTTTTGCAGCCATCATTGTGTGGAGTTCAGTTCATCTCACTAGTTTTGTATTTGTCATGAGGGGTTGTTCCTAATGTTTCTATTTTAGCGAGGTCAAAAAGAGATCCCATTAGTGGCCTACTGATTTTGCTCGATTCCTTTTCTTTTTTTTTACACGATTTTTCGTTATCTGCAAAGACTAAACAGAGTATTGCGACTCTGTGTTTGTTTGTAAATAGAGAATGAACCAAAGAGAACTAATTCTAAAACAGTAAATACTTGGATAACAATGAATCAAATGGAGAGAGAAGCAGGCACGACGGATTACAATGGGGGCAAAGACCTGCGTTAACTACCTTTCACTATCTGCAAAGAGAGAGTACTCCTAATAGAAATGAGGGGGGGGGGCACCATTCAAAGCAGATCAGTGTGCATAAACACGAAAATGTTTTCACTTACCACGTACTTGACATTCGACAGCTTATGATATTTGCTATTAAAAAACCATTGAAATTCACTGAAAAAACCATAGGTTATAGACCATATATAGTTAGGAATTAGCATTTACAAAACCTTGAAAATTCACTGAAAAAACCATAGGTTATAGACCATATATAGTTAGGAATTAGCATTTAAAAAACCTTATTTTACTCACACAAAACCATTGAAATTCCATATATAGTTAGTTGCACTAACTATATATCGCGCACCTGCAATCCACTGCTGATGATGTCACATATTACATCATTCATGACATGGTCAGTGACATCACTGATGACATCACTGATGACATCTCAAATGACATCACTGATGACATCACTGATGACAACATCCAGTGACTGTATGTTTCTGTAAAGTTAAAATGTGTCTTACATATTGAAGAATGAGTGGAAGTATAAGTGTCTGGACAAAGGATTTAGTAGGTGCATGACTGAATGCATGAGTGAGTGATTAAATGTGTCTCACTGAGTGCATGGGTTAGTGACTAAAGTGTCTTAATTTGTGCATCATTATGTCTGTTGTTCTGTAAACTGCTGCATGTTTTGATCAGTAGCTATATGATTAACTATATGGGTTATTGATTGATTGCCCAAGTATTTGCATGGGAGACTGAGTGTGTGTGTGGCTGGATGGGAGGTGTGTGACTCTGTACAGATCAATGTGTACTTGTATCAATGATTGTATAAGAGAGTAAGTATGTGTTAGTATATGGTTGAAAACGTAAGGTGCTCTATGTTTAACTGTATAGAGTAGAAAATGGAAGTGTGATTGATTCTTTACAGGACTGACTAGGTGTGTGAGTAACTCCATGGATGAGTGGCAGAGTGTGAGTGTCTGTATAGGTGTATGAGTGCATATGATTGTGTTGTAAACATGAGTGATTGTATGTATGAATGATTGTATGGGTGAATGAGTGAATGTGTGTGTAGACGTAGGAATCAGTGAGTACGTATGTAGTAACTAGTATTGGTGTGTCAATGGTTTCAAAAATTATACTCTGTTTTTAACACTGGGTGAAACAGAGGTTATATTAAAATGTGAGGAGATGCATTGTATTGTCACATGAATGATATCATCAGTGATGTGATCATTGATGTCAAGTGAGATGTCATCAGTGATGTCATTTGAGATGTCATCAGTGATGTCATCAGTGATGTCACTGACCATGTCATGAATGATGTAATATGTGACATCATCAGCAGTGGATTGCAGGTGCGCGATATATAGTTAGTGCAACTAACTATATATGGAATTTCAATGGTTTTGTGTGAGTAAAATAAGGTTTTTTAAATGCTAATTCCTAACTATATATGGTCTATAACCTATGGTTTTTTCAGTGAATTTTCAAGGTTTTGTAAATGCTAATTCCTAACTATATATGGTCTATAACCTATGGTTTTTTCAGTGAATATATATATATATATATATATTACCTACTGGCGGTCGCCAGTAGGTATATATAGTTAGGATTTTTTTCCTATGGGATTTTTCTAAATTCTATGTTGAATAACTTTGCCGTTGATGGACGGAATTGGCTGAAATTTTCCTGAAAATGGCACATTTACTCTCCGGTCCTTCCCTGAAAGTTTGGGGGGGATTCATCAAGCGGGGGCTGAGAAAAAAAGGGGGTCCCAAAACGTGTTTTCCCCATGCAATTTTCCATAGGGCGGTTGGACTCACTTTTAGTCCGAACGGCTGAATGGATTTCCACCAAACTTGGCAAAACTGTAGGGACTGTTAGCCCGATGTGCCTTTGCTAGGTCTCAAGATATGCGGTCCAGTGGATTTTGAGAAATTAAGGTTAAAAAAATATATATATCTATAGCAGCTTACCCGTGAGCTTACCGGTGTGCTTACGGTACGCGCACGTACACGTACGGTAAGCGTACCTCAAGCGCACGAGCTGCATGCTGATTGGCTGCCAATGTCTGTCAACACTCCAAAACAGAAACTGTTGACAGCCATCTTGTGCCTCGGTAGACTGAGGCACAGGAAAGCAGAAAAACAAACTTGTAGGACTCAAAAAGGGGGCAGGGTAGAAGCACCCTGACCCCCTAGACCTGCTCAGGGGGTCCCACAAGGACCCCGAAGGCAAAAATAATTTATGTATTTTTTTTAAAAAGTCGCGGTGTACGCGTACCGTACGCGCACTGTACGCATACCCCGATTTTTACAAACAAAAAAAAAAATCCCTTTGGGGTCTTTTTGGGACCCCCTGAGCAGGCCTAGGGGGTCAGGGTGATTCTACTCTGGCCCCTTTGCGAGTTTCACACCTTTGTTTCACTGCTTTCTTGTGCCTTGGTTCTAACAAGGCACAAGATGGCTGCCAACACTTTCTGGTTTTGAGTGTTGACAGACAGTGGCAGCCAATCAGCATGCCTTCCCGAGAAAGCTGCATGGTCATTGGCTGTCAACACTTCTAACCAGGAGGTGTTGGCATCTATCTTGTGCTAGTGTTGACAGACAGTGACAGCCAATCAGCATGCCTTCCCGAGAAAGCTGCATGCTCATTGGCTGTCAACACTTCTAACCAGGAGGTCTTGGCATCCATCTTGGGTCTTAGTAGACTGAGGCACAAGAAAGCAGAAAAAAAAACGTGTAGAACACAAAAAGGGGGCAGGGTAGAAACACCCTGACCCCTTAGGGCTGCTCAGGTGGTCCCACTAGGATATTAATACATTTAAACGTTATCCGCTAATGGAATTAGCATTTAACAAACCTTTGAAATTCAAAGAAAAAAACATAGGTTTCAGGCCTTATATTGTTAGGAATTAGCATTTAAAAAACCTTTGAAATTTACTGAAAAAACCATAGGTTTCAGGCCTTATATAGTTAAGAATTAGTATTTAAAAATCCTTGCGAATTCACTAAAAAAACCATAGGTTTCAGGCCTTATATAGTTAGGAATTAGCATTTGAAAAACCTTTGAAATTCACTGAAAAAACCAAAGGTTTCAGGCCTTATATAGTTAGGAATTAGCATTAAAAAAACTTTGAATATATAAAAACGTTATCCGCTAATAGAATTAGCATTTAAAAAACCTTGCAAATTAACTGAAAAAACCATAGGTTTCGGGCCTTATATAGTTAGGAATTAGCATTCAAAAAACCTTTGAAATTCACAGAAAAAAACATAGGTTTGAGACCATATATAGTTAGGTATTTGCATTTACAAAACCTTGAAAATTCAATGAAAAAACCATAGGTTTGAGACCATATATAGTTAGGTGAATATTTTAATCATACAAAACCAATGAAATTCCATATATAGTTAGTTGCACTAACTATATATTTCGCGCACCCGCAATCCACTGCTGATGATGTCACATATTACATCATTCATGACATGGTCAGTGACATCACTGATGACATCACTGATGACATCTCAAATGACATCACTGATGACATCACTGATGACATCTCAAATGACATCACTGATGACATCACTGAAGACATCATCCAGTGACTGTGTGTTTCTGTAAAGTTTAAATATGTTTGACATATTGAAGAATGAGTGGATGTATAAGTGTCTGGATGAAGGATTTAGTAGGTGCGTGACTGACTGTATGAGTGAGTGAATAAATGTGTCATACTAAATGCATGGGTTAGTGACTAAACTGTCTGAATGTGTGCATCAGTATGTCTGTTGTGATGTAAACTGCTGCAGGTGTTGTTCATTAGCTATACGAGAGGCTATATGTGTTATTGATTGGTTGCCCAGGTATTTGTATGGGAGATTGAGTTTGTGTGGGGGTGGCTGGGAGGTGTGTGACTCTGTGCATAGATGTGTGAGCAGTTGATTCACTAGGTGTATGAGTTCAAGAGTGCATGTGGAAACAGCTACATGGGTTAAATGTATTAATATCCTAGTGGGACCACCTGAGCAGCCCTAAGGGGTCAGGGTGTTTCTACCCTGCCCCCTTTTTGTGTTCTACACCTTTTTGTTTTCTGCTTTCTTGTGCCTCAGTCTACTAAGACCCAAGATGGATGCCAACACCTCCTGGTTAGAAGTGTTGACAGCCAATGAGCATGCAGCTTTCTCGTGAAGGCATGCTGATTGGCTGCCACTGTCTGTCAACACTCAAAACCAGGAAGTGTTGGCAGCCATCTTGTGCCTTGTTAGAACCAAGGCACAAGAAAGCAGTGAAACAAAGGTGTGAAAATCGCAAGGGGGCCAGAGTAGAATCACCCTGACCCCCTAGGCCTGCTCAGGGGGTCCCACAAAGACCCCAAAGGCAAAAAATGTATTTATTTTTTTTGTAAAAATCGGGGTACGCGTACCGTGCGCGTACGGTATGCGTACCCCGCGACTTTAAAAAAAAAAAAAAACATTATGTTTGCCTTCGGGGTCCTTCTGGGACCCCCTGAGCAGGTCTAGGGGGTCAGGGTGCTTCTACCCTGCCCCCTTTTTGAGTTCTACACGTTTGTTTTTCTGCTTTCCTGTGCCTCAGTCTACCGAGGCACAAGATGGCTGTCAACAGTTTCTGTTTTGGAGTGTTGACAGACATTGGCAGCCAATCAGCATGCAGCTCGTGTGCTTGAGGTACGCTTACCGTACGCGTACGTGCGTGTACCGTAAGCGCACCGGTAAGCTCACAGGTAAGCTGCTATAGATATATATATTTTTTTTAACCTTAATTTCTCAAAATCCACTGGACCGCATATCTTGAGACCTATCAAAGGCACATCGGGCTAACAGTCCCTACAATTTTGCCAAGTTTGGTGGAAATCCATTCAGCCGTTCGGACTAAAAGTGAGTCCAACCGCCCTATGGAAAATTGCATGGGGAAAACACGTTTTTGGACCCCCCTTTTTTCTCAGCCCCCGCTTAACGAATCCCCCCCAAACTTTCAGGGAAGGACCAGAGAGTAAATGTGCCATTTTCAGGAAAATTTCAGCCAATTCCGCCCATCAACGCCAAAGTTATTCAACATAGAATTTTGAAAAATCCCTTAGGAAAAAAATCCTAACTATATATACTTACTAGCGACCGCTAGTAGGTAATATATATATATATATTACCTACTAGCGGTCGCCAGTAGGTATATATAGTTAGGATTTTTTCTCTATGGGATTTTTGAAAATTCTATGTCTAATAACTTTGGCGTTTGTGGACGGAATTGGCTGAAATTTTCTGGAAAATGGAACATTTTGTTTCTGAGCAGCCCCTGGAAATTTGGGGGGGGGTTCGTCCAGGGGGGGTCGAGAAAAAAGGGGGGTTCCAAAACGTGTTTTTAACATTGAGTTTTCCATAGGGCGGTTGGCCTCACTTTTAGCCCGAACGGCTGAATGGATTTGCATGAAACTTGGCAAAATTGTAGGGACTGGTAGCCCGATGTGCCTTTTGTAGGTCTCAATATATGTGCTCCAGTGGATTTTGAGAAATTAACGTTTAAAAAAAGATATATATCTGTAAGCGCGCTCTGGGCAGCGCTCCGGTCCGCCGACCTTAAGCGTACCGGAACTTCGCATAGCGAAGCTGATTGGCTCTCCGGTGTCTGTCAACATTCTAAACAGTCCGGAGCGGCCGCCATCTTGTCTCTCGGTAGGATTGAGAGACAAGAGGAGGCCGAAACAAAGGGGGAAATAACCATAAGGGGGCATACTAGATCCTCCCTGACCCCCTAGGTTTAATGTGGAGGTTTTAAAAGGGCCCCGCGGGGCAAAAAAAACAAAAAAAAATTTTGTTTTTTTTGCGTGGGTAGCGCCCGGTCCGCGAACCGGGAAGCGTTCTGGGCAGCGTACTGCAATGAAAAATGAATGATAGACTTTTCAAATACTGTATGTTAATTGATTGTTGGTTTTGTTGATTATTTTTTATTTTATTTTATTTTTTAAGCAATTATTTATTATTGTGATTGTGTTTCAAAATGTAATAACATTTCTAACATTTCACTGTCTGAAATGTCGTCATTTTCATTGAACATAGCTTGTAATCTATGAGGGTGTAAAATGTCCTCATTTTGAAGGAGGTCATCCACTGCTTGCACACATTGCAGTAGTTCTTGGTCCCAAGTTTCATCCATAAATTCTATATAATTTGGATCAATTAATTCTTGGCTGCTCTCTTGCAGGACAATTTGAAATGAAACTTTCTGTTCGCCTTCCATGTTGCCTGAAATTTGGATAAAAAAAATATATATTAGTAGAGATAGGGCACTGTTGGGATTAATTTTAGATAGGCATTTTTTAACAGAGAATTTATCTTTGGGCAGTGTATAGTATCAGAGTGGAAGTAGGAATATAAAAAAGTGTATGTGATTTAACGTAAGTAAATTCATAATTATAAAAGAGAAGCCTAACTCCATCCATAACTATAACAGAGAAGTCTATCTAAATCTATAACTACTACAGAGGGATAGTATATAACTATCAGAAAAAGTTTACCATATTAACTTATAGTGCACAATATAGTTCAGTTTTTAAAATAACAACTTACCTTTAGAAAGAAGTTGAAGTGATTAGTGAAAATCCAATTGAAATGTACACCAGGAAGTAGTAGTCAAAATGGCTGTGTTTCATTCTCTTCTTTTATATATATTCAGGTACATAACCAATCAAATGTCAGGTAAAAAAAGTAGAAAATGAAAGTAACATTTTAATTGGTTGTCAATTCCAACACTTCAGATGTGTTTTGAGAAGTAATTTACCTCAGGGTATTTAGAGAGGTCTACAGGCTAAATGGCTAAATGGAATTCCAATCAAATTTGTGAAAATGGTAGGGATTGGTATGTAGTATGAGCTAATCTATATTTGGTGAAATTGTTTCCAGTGGCTTTTCTGTAAACTACTTTCCCGCCTTTTTTGATGGTGCGCTTCCCAGGGAGCGACCCGGTACGCGAACCGTTGAGCGCCCCGGTTCGCGAACCTTAAGCGTTACGGGAGTCCACCATTTTGTGTTTCGGTCGAATTAAGATACAAAATGGAGGGCAAATAATGTTCAGAATGGGTAGAAGGGGGCACGGTAGACTTATCTTGACCCCCTAGGTTTTGTGAGGGTGGCTGAGGAGGCTTATATGTGCGAAAAAAAAACATTTTTTAAAAAAAATTCGCGAGGTTAGCTCCCGGTTCGCGTACCGGGTAGCGCCCCAGGGAGCGTACTTTGTTGAAAATTAGTGAAAAATGTTACAGTAAAATAATAATTGTGAGTGATCAGATGTAGGGTAGCTCTGAGAAGAGCTTTTGGGTTTATGGTACATTTAGGTACTTATAAGTAGGTACCAATGCACAGTCTTAAATTCAGAGTGAAAATTCTGTTGCCCTCATCTGAGAAGTGAACTCCATCTCCTCTGTAGATATCTTGCATGTAGTAACGCAAGTTATTGTTGTACATGGAGCCCATTCCATGGTCTCTCATGTAAGCTGAAACAGATTTGTTTACATGCTTCCTCGACTTCTCAATTTGTGGACAAAATTGGTTTGACCACCTCCATTTCTGTCTTTGGCATATATTTGAATATACCAAGGCAGTCTGAGGAAAAAGTGCCATTAATTGCTCAAAGGTGTCCTTTAAAAGCATTTCCAGACCTACCCCAGTCAAAGTGCCCAAATCATTACCTCCACAGTGCACAATTAACAGGTCAGGTTTTGGCAAATGCATAAAGGTTTTCACCAATGGTATCAATTGGTGACATTTTAATCCTCTGTGGCCAAACCACTTAATTTCCACATCTTGTAAATTGAGGTTAGGTAATTTTCTGTTCTCAGCATACCTGTGAGCCCAGTGGATATAACTATGTCCAACAATCCAGACAGAAAACATGGTGAGAGAAGGTTCTCCTGCAGTCTGATGAAGTGTGGCAATGAAATGGCAGTTGAAAAAATGAGAGTTTAAAATGAAAAAAACTGTGGAGTTTCTGTGTTCATGAAGCAGTAACAGTGATTGGTGGATTTTGATTGCTGAAAACAGAAAGTTAGGGTGCATGGATGAGTTATTTGAAAGATGTATTTTGAATGGTCAATAAAAAATCATTAAATGAAAGAATGCACTGGATATGCAGGTGCACTGAGAGTTCAGAGTTCAATTGCAACATTGTTGTGTGAACTTGCAAACACCAGAAGTCTTCCAAGAGGTGGTTGCCATGCAGAAAAGGCATGAAATGGCAGAGGGGGGAAGGGTTTTCATTTGAAAAAAAGTGAGGGAAGAGTTTTGATTGGGTGACATGAGAGATATGTGTGAAGAATTACAGCATTTCTGTGCTTTTGATAGCTGCAGACTCTGGAGTGCATACCTTCTGCTCTGCTGAAGACAAATTGGTGTGTTTCTGAGACTGTTTTCAAACTCAAAGTATTTGCTAAGGTGAGAAAATATTTCTTTAATTTAGATAGAGAATAGTGTGCTTTAAGGAGAAAATTATGAATTATGTGGCGCAAATTGCTTGTAAATATGCTACCACCTGTGCATGGAAAATTTAGATTTTGAATGTTTGTGTTACATAGCCATGTTAAAAGTGATACAAACATGCTGCAAAGGCAATCAAAAAACGCTTTTATGTGTCTTAAGGACATTTCAAGTAATTTTCCCATGTGCAGTGTTTTGAAATTATGATTTGAAAATCGTTTTTGGGGAAAAGGAATTGTTTTTAAATTTATGACAAGGACATAATGGTGTATGCTTCTTTATAAGGCAATTGACTGTCCCTGATGTTATTTTTCCCATTTTAATGTAAGACCTTTCTCTGTGGCGCAAATTACTTGTAAATATGCTCCCACCTGTGCATGGCAAATTTAGATTTTAAATGTTTGTGTTACATAGCCATGTTAAAAGTGACCAACCATGCTGTAAAGGCAATCAAAAAACACTTTCATGTGTCTTAAGGACATTTTAAGTAATTTCCCTGTGGGCAGTGTTTTCAAATTATGAATTTTAAATCGTTTTTGAGGTAAAGGAATGTTGTTAAAATTTATGTGCGCCATATGCCCCCAAATTTCTTTTTCAGGGGTGCAGCAGGGTGTTCTTGAGACAACCCTGCACCTTTGGAAAAATTCCTAATTTGCGATGAGCTAATTGCTAATCGCAAATTGCACCTTCATTCATATGGGCATCCTGGCCCATGGAAATGAATGGGTAATTTGCAATTAGCAATTTGCTCATTGCAAATTTGGAATGGTAAAGAATCGCTATTTATTCCTTAAAATTCGCTATTTAGGAAATGCAAAATAGTTTGATGGTACATATGGCGGTTGATGTCTAACAAGATAAGAAGCTTAGGGATACATTTATGATGACTGGCGCAATGAAGTGGACATTACTTACTTCATTGGTAGAGCTTTACATGTATTATGTCCTCTGTATTCTTCATCAAGCGTAACTTTAATCTGCAATCCTGAGTAGGCCTCACCTTAAACAAACCTCTGGATAGGCCACACCTTATCGTCATCCTGAATTAATCATTTAAAATGCTAGGGACACATTTATGATAGGTGTATGCCTCTTTTGCGCCACTTACAAAACACTGTCCACGGGGAAATGACTTAAAATGTCCTTAAGACACATGAATGTGTTTTTTTAAAGCTTTTGCAATTTTTTGGGGTCACTTTTAACATGGCTATGTGACTCAAACAGTCAAAATCTAAATTCACCATGCACAGGTGGGAGCATATTTACAAGGAATGTGCTCCATGGGGAAAGGTCTTATAATGTAATATGGGAAAAATGACATCAGAGACAGTGAAATGCCTTATAGAGAAGCATACACCATTATGTCCTTGTCATAAATTTGCAAACCATTCCTTTTCCCCAAAAACGATTTTCAAATCATAATTTGAAAACACTGCACATGTGGAAATGACTTAAAATGTCCTAAAATCAAAATTTGCTATTCCTTATTTTGCGATTGCACTGAAGGATTTGCAAATTTTGCGATTCCTTAAAAGCAATGTATCAAACAAAAAATATGTAAAAAATGACATTAAGGATTTGGAAACTACCACCAACTTCTAGTTTGTGGTAATTTGCGAATTCTTTTCAAAAAGCATTTTTTTCCAAAAAACAAAAGGTGCCATATGACGCCAATACATGTCCTTAGGGCATGTATGTATGCCATATGCCCCCAAATTTCTTTTTCAGGGGTGCAGCTGGGTGTTCTTGAGATACCCCTGCACCCTTGGAAAAATTCCTAATTTGCGATGAGCTAATTGCTAATCGCAAATTGCACCTTCATTCCTATGGGCCTCCTAGCCCATGGAAATGAATGGGTAATTTGCAATTAGCAATTTGCTCATTGCAAATTAGGAATGGTAAAGAATCGCTATTTATTCCTTAAAATTCGCTATTTAGGAAATGCAAAATAGTTTGATGGTACATATGGCGGTTGATGTCTAACAAGATAAGAAGCTTAGGGATACATTTATGATGACTGGCGCAATGAAGTGGACATTACTTACTTCATTGGTATAGCTTTACATGTATTATGTCCTCTGTATTCTTCATCAAGCGTAACTTTAATCTGCAATCCTGAGTAGGCCTCACCTTAAACAAACCTCTGGATAGGCCACACCTTATCGTCATCCTGAATTAATCATTTAAAATGCTAGGGACACATTTATGATAGGTGTATGCCTCTTTTGCGCCACTTACAAAACACTGTCCACGAGGAAATGACTTAAAATGTCCTTAAGACACATGAATGTGTTTTTTTAAAGCGTTTGCAATTTTTTTGGGTCACTTTTAACATGGCTATGTGACTCAAACAGTCAAAATCTAAATTCACCATGCACAGGTGGGAGCATATTTACAAGGAATGTGCTCCATGGGGAAAGGTCTTATAATGTAATATGGGAAAAATGACATCAGAGACAGTGAAATGCCTTATAGAGAAGCATACACCATTATGACCTTGTCATAAATTTGCAAACCATTCCTTTTCCCCAAAAACGATTTTCAAATCATATAATTTGAAAACACTGCACATGTGGAAATGACTTAAAATGTCCTTAATTCAAAATTTGCTATTCTTTATTTTGCGATTGCACTGAAGGATTTGCAAATTTTGCGATTCCTTAAATGCAATGTATCAAACAAAAAATATGTAAAAAATAACATTAAGGATTTGGAAACTACCACCAACTTCTAGTTTGTGGTAATTTGCGAATTCTTTTCAAAAAGCATTTTTTTCCAAAAAACAAAAGGTGCCATATGACGCCAATACATGTCCTTAGGGCATGTATGTGTGCCATATGCCCCCAATTTTCTTTTTCAGGGGTGCAGCAGGGTGTTCTTGAGATACCCCTGCAACCTTGAAAAAATTCCTATTTTGTGATGAGGTAATTGCTAATCGCAAATTGCACCTTCATTCCTATGAGCCTCCTAGCCCATGGAAATGAATGGGTAATTTGCAATTAGCAATTTGCTCATTGCAAATTAGGAATGGTAAAGAATTGCTATTTATTCCTTAAAATTCGCTATTTAGGAAATGCAAAATAGTTTGATGGTACATATGGTGGTTCATCTGTAACAAGATAAGAAGCTTAGGGATACATTTATGATGACTGGCGCAATAAAGTGGACATTACTTACTTCATTGGTAGGCCTTTACATGTATTATCTCCTCTGTATTCTTTATCAAGCGTAACTTTAATCTGCAATTGTGAGTAGGCCTCACCATAAACAAACCTCTGGATAGGCCACACCTTATCGTCATCCTGGATTAATCATTTAAAATGCTAGGGACAGATTTATGATAGGTGTATGCCTCTTTTGCGCCACTGTGCGTCACTTTTATGATGCAGCGGCGGTGCAAAAAATTTGCTATGAGGCGACAAAATTACAAATTGATGCATTTAGGCAGATGTGTCATGGTGTAAAAAAAACGTGCCACATGAAACCAATGCAGCAGTGATGCAAAAGATGCACCATGTTGCAAGACAGGCCTCACTTGGGGCCATATGTATGAAGCTAATTAGCATTCGCAAAGATCAAAATTCTGCGAATTTCGGCCTTTGCGAATGCTAATTAGACAAATGGTATGTATCAAACAAGTTTGATGCAAAATAAGGAATAGCAAAATTTGCTATTCCTTATTTTGCGATTGCACTGAAGGATTTGCAAATTTTGCGATTACTTAAATGCAATGTATCAAACAAAAAATATGTAAAAAATGACATTAAGGATTTGGAAACTACCACCAACTTCTAGTTTGTGGTAATTTGCGAATTCTTTTCAAAAAGCTTTTTTTCCAAAAAACAAAAGGTGCCATATGACGCCAATACATGCCCTTAGGGCATGTATGTGCGCCATATGCCCCCAAATTTCTTTTTCAGGGGTGCAGCAGGGTGTTCTTGAGACACCCCTGCACCCTTGGAAAAATTCCTAATTTGCGATGAGCTAATTGCTAATCGCAAATTGTACCTTCATTCCTATGAGCCTCCTATCCCATGGAAATGAATGGGTAATTTGCAATTAGCAATTTGCTCATTGCAAATTAGGAATGGTAAAGAATTGCTATTTATTCCTTAAAATTCGCTATTTAGGAAATGCAAAATAGTTTGATGGTACATATGGCGGTTCATCTGTAACAAGATAAGAAGCTTAGGGATAGATTTATGATGACTGGCGCATCACCAGGGATGTGCCAGTCATCCTGCGCCGCTGTTCCGCCACCCATGGTGTGCTGCATTTACAATGCGGGGCATCATGGGGCAAAAATGGCACAGATGCGTGACGTATCTGTGCTGTAAAGGTAGTGATTGCTGGAGTTGTATCGCAAGTGCGATGCAGCTCAAGCAAGGCTCAGGGGTGCCCCATCTCCACAATGTTGCGTCAAGACCTATGCCTGCTTAAAGCAGGCGCAGGGTTTTGACGCAGCTTTCTCCTATCTGATTGTAAATACGGCACACCATGGGTGGCAGAGCAGCGGTGCACGTTAACTGGTGCATGCCTGGGGATGTGCCATTTAACATAAATCTGCCCCTTTACATTTAAGTATGTGCAGGGGACACAGAGTTGGTGAGGCTTATCCAAGGTTAAGAAGAGATGAGTCATGTTCACTGAAAAATTAGACATAGGCTTCACCTGCTCAGCATCGCTGGACATGGCTAAATAATAGCTGCAAAATGTTACTCTTGTTAAACAATTTTACTATTATAATCTCTGAGATTTGTCTCTTACTCTGCAACATCTCATTGTTGTTATCTTTCTTTAAAGATAAAGACAACATCAACATGAGCGACAATCTGCAATCAGTTGATTTTGACCTCATCATTGAACTTGTAATTGAAACATCAGTGGATGTTGATCCCTTGGATGATTTAAATCCTGAGGATGAAGAAGAGCGTGATGAGGATGCAGATTTGTCCGAATTATATGACATAGGGTGGGAAGCTGACCTGCTTGAGCCTATGGAACTATAAACATTTATTTTTAAAATTTATAATAAATAAAAAGTAAAAGTGTAAACCGTTTAATTTAAAAATAAAGACACCTTCAAAAACAGGTTATGTGTAGTGTCTTCAATAAAATATTAAAATATGCTCATAAAATTAGATCAGATTCACATATAAAATAGCACAGGTAACATGAACATAAATTCCATTTCTTTTCTGCTATTTCTGTATTGTAAATTTGCCAAGGACTAAAAAATCTTCTATTTAAAATGTCAAGTAGTGTGTTAAGTTTTTGATCACTGTTATTGATTTACTGTTTGGTAATAGTGGTAATAACATTTTTTAATATATTTTACCACAGATTCAACTGCAGATCATTTCAACATTTCACCATGCCAACGAAAGAAAGAGAGAGAAAGGCTGCAAAACGTCAAAGACAGCAGGTGAATCAAAAGAAGCAGCAGTCCTCTAACAAAAAGATTTGTCAAGTCACGAAGAAAGCACCGGGTAAGAGTACAAAAACATTCATAAGAAATATGTGTAGTAAAAAAAATATTACTACAGAAAATGTTTCAGTCCATAAAAAGAGAACCAATTCAAATGGAAAGGAAAGGCCAATCAAAAATGTTACTGCTAGAGCAAGAGATAACTCTGTGCATGATAGTAGAAGGAAACAACAGTTTAGGGACATTCGTAAACGAATGTTCCGCAACAGGATAATTGGCAATTTGTTAAAAAATATTAAGAAAGGTCAACAGAAAGTTGTTTTTTATAAGAGAAAAAAAAAAGTTGAGAAAGTTATTGATCAGGCATTTGAAATTAAACGTAAGTTATTTATTTTGATAATCAATAGAATTAGGAAGCTAAACAAGGCAATTTATGATTTCAAAAGAAATAGTAGATGGAAGAGAATAGTTAATCGTAGTAATTTTTGTGAAGTTTTTTCTGGAGAATGGATTCATAGTTCAAGCTGTGAGGCATTTTTTAATGAGGAGAGTTATTTCCAGGATAATGATTTGGTGCATGCAGTTGACACCAGTGGTCGTGCTTATGAAGTGAAAGATGGTTGTCCAGTTGAAAAAGAAAAACTTGTGACAACAGAGGCAGAAGAGGTGTTAGGTAATGAGGTTTTAGGAAGACGTGCTAAGGGTCCTGTGTACACCTGGAAGTGTAGTAGTATTTGTAGTGTGCGACAGGATTCCATCAATTTGCTTTGTGATTTTGTACGGTCATTTAATAAGAAAAGTTTGAAGCAGAAAATAAGGTTGTTGCAAGAATTAGATCCTTGCAGAGTGAGAGAAGTGACAGGTTTGCATGGTCATTCACTGGCTTGTCTTTCCAGGAGAGTATGCCAGAGTGTTTTTCATCATTTCAGAATGCTAGCAGTGCATCATAATAAAGTGAGGAAATTAGTTAGAATGTTGTATTATGCTAAGAGTCCAGCAATTATGCTTAAACAATTATGCGCTGCTCTTTTGCATGGTTCTGAAATAGATGTGAAGAATATATGTGAAGAAATTGAGTTTTGTTACTTTGGAAGTAAAGAGGAGAATGTTGAAATTGACCAAGAAGAAGCGGGTAATGTGGAAGATAGTGTACAGGTTTCCAGTACAGATAATTTCCAGAGGGAAATTGTCACATTTCAGGTCAAATCAAGTGAGAGGCCAAATTTCACTTGTGTGTGTTGTCGACGCACTTATTATAAGAATCAGACTAAGTTAGTGGATTTATATGCAAAAAGTGAAAGGGAAAATAATAGTGAATGGAAGGATTTTGCAACATACTTGATGGTAGAAAATTGTTTTGATTTGGGATTGGATCAACGTGTGTGTACTTATTGTTGTTGCAAATTAAATCAAAACCAGATGCCTGCTAGAGCAGTTCATAATAATCTGGAATTGGTTGAGATTCCTTCTGAATTGAAGGATTTAAATACTTATGAATCTATTTTGATTCAAAGTATCCATCCCTTTCAGGCTATTGTAAGAATGGAGCCAAAGACAGGGAAATTGCCTCCATCAGATTTACAGAGAGGATTAAAGGGAAGAGTTGTTTATTTGCCTCTAGATTTGAAGAAAAACATTAACACAATTGGAGTAGAAAAAGTGGAAGAGGAACCTCTGGTTATCTTAGTTAATGGGGTTCCGACAAAGAATAAGAAAATATGGCAAGATTTAGTAGATGTTAGGAAAGTTAAAAAGGCAACATTGTATTTGAAAAAAAATAATAAATACTATAAGAATGTATATGTTGCAGAAGAGGAAGTAAGTGAGGAAGAGGATAGCGATTTGTGTGCTGGTCAAATTGAGAAAGTAGAACCCTCTACTAGTGAAGAAATATATGAACATTATAGTGTTCATCCTTTGCATTCCAAGGAAGTCATGGGGAATGCTATTGAGTTGTTTCAAATTAAACAAGCCAAAGGGAGTCCCATTAGTGTTTGGGAGGAAAGTTTGGAAGCTCGGTGTTTCCCACAGCTTTTTCCAACAGGTCAGGGAGGAAGATATGATGAGCGACCTCATCAAATTCCTGCTTCTGAATACCGGACTTTGCGATTGTATGCAGGAGATGCTAGGTTTCGACAATGCATTCCTTATTTGTTTCATCTCCTGTTTGAAAGCGATCTGTCTGGACTGTCATATGCAGTGAACCACATCTTGAAAAGTGGTATACACATGCAAAACATCTCGGCAAGTGACTTTATGGATAAAGTCAATGTCCAAGACAGTATTTTGGATTCTCACCTGATTAATCTCATGGCGTGTTAGCGTGGTACTAATGAGTACTGGTACCGTCGTCATGGTGATTTAAAATGTATGCTGAGGAACTTAGGTACTCCCACATGGTTCCTCACTCTGAGCTGTGCCGAGTATGGCTGGGAAGACTTACTTGAATTTCTACGAGAGGCAAATACTAACGTAGATAACATCGAATTCAAGACACCCGGAGAACTGTGCTCTTTGGATCCAGTCAATGTATGTAGGTACTTCAATCATAGATTTGAAGCTATGATGTCTTTCATCATGAATAAGAAGAATCCACCTCTTGGAGAGGTGTTGGATTTCTTCTGGAGAAAGGAGTACCAAGCAAGAGGTGCTCCTCATATACATATGTTGCTGTGGATCAAGGATGCACCTAAATTTGGAACGGATCCAGAAGACTCAGTGATGAGTTTCATCCAACAGTATTCTACGTGTGCTGTTCCAAACGCAAAGGAGAAGAAAAGCCTAAGAGAAAAAGTTCTGCGTTTCCAAAGCCATCGATGTGGAAAGTACTGCCGTCGTAAATTCCGAAACAAGGACAAGTTCTACACCAAATGTCGTTTCGGCTTTCCACGACCGGTGATTTCTAAAGGAAGAGTAAACAGTTTGATGTCTTCGCTGCGACATAATGTCATGAAGAAATCACCTAAAAACACATACAATTTGAAGAGGAACGAAGAGTCCAAGTACATCAACGACTACAACCCGGTGATTTTGTCCATGTGGAATGCTAACATGGATATACAGTTTGTGGCTGATAACTGTATGGCTGTGACTCGGTATGTGACGTCTTACATCACCAAAAAAGAGAAGACAGAATTGAAGGATATGTGGGAGGACATTTCCCATGAAAAGAGCCTCAGCAAGAAGTTGTACAGTTTCAGTCTGAAGATGTTGTCGCATCGAGAAATTGGAGCTTACGAATGCTCTGACCGGTTGTCTTCAGCAAGTCTCTATGCCAAGTCCAGGAGTATCATTTGGGCGAGTCTTGGTCTTGCTGCAACGTGTAATCGAGTTCAGAAACCTGTGCGGGAAATTGAGTATTTGGCGGAAAAGGAGCCAAACAGTACCGACATTTTGAAGACCAACATGTTGGATACATATTATCCAAATAGAAGCAGTCACCTCGACAATGTTTGTCTGTATGAGGTTCTTCAAAATTACATATTCAAGAGGAACATCAAAGAAGATACTGAGAAAGGAGTGTATGCTGTAATAGGAAGTGAGGGATGTCTGGTCAAGCAAAGAAAATGCCACTTGGTAAACCATCGAAAATTGAGTGGCGAATCTCCTGAAAAAAAGGAGTTTTTCTATTTAGCACTTTTGCAACTTTTCAAGCCTTGGCGTGCAGAAGAGGAACTGCTTGGAGATTTTCTCTGTTACGAAGACTCTTTCAATGCCGCCAAGGAGACCATAGAATGTCCTGCTTTTCCCAAATATGTAGAAATGTTGAATGCGGAAATTGAGCAGGAAGCAACGATTGCAGCCGAGATTGCCAGAGACAGTTCTCAGGACAGTCAGAGTTCTGCTTCATTGAGTCAGGATCCACTAGGAGGACCTGTTATCGAAAATGAAGCTGCCACTGCCATGAATGAAGTGGAAAGAGCCATGGCACATGCTCAGGAGGATGCGGTTAACTTAGAAGAGTTGGAAAGACAACTCAACGTTGAGCAGAGGAAAATATATGACAAAGTTACCATGCAAATTGATCATGGATTAAGTCATGACAAGAAAGAGTGCTCATGTACGTCGTTGAAGCCTGTCCGACTGTACGTGAGTGGAGAAGCGGGAACTGGAAAAAGTTTCCTCATTAAAGCAATTTCATGCTATTTGCAGGAAAGGACAGAGTCATCGCTGTCTTGTGTTGTCACCGCTCCAACTGGACTGGCAGCACATAACATTAAAGGGATTACTTTACATCGTTTACTGATGCTGCCAGTGGAGCATGACAACAAATTACAATATCACAAGCTATCTGGAGATGCTTGTTTTGAAGTTTCAAGAATCTTGAGGAAAATGAAACTTCTTATCATTGACGAAGTAAGCATGGTTTCCAATGTCATGCTTGCCTTTGTGCATTTGAGAATGCAAGAAGTTCTCAAAACAGAGTATGATGTGTTATTTGGTGGCAAACACATCATTGTTTTCGGAGATCTTTTGCAGCTGACACCAGTGAAAGGGCAACCTGTGTTCAAAATGCTCACGCATGAAGATACCAGGAAGTGCCTAGGCAGCATTGGCAACGTCAATATATGGTTAAACTTCAATTATGCTGAACTGCATGAAAATATGCGTCAGGCGAAGGATGAAGTTTACAAGACTATTCTACAAGATGTTAGAATTGGAAAAGTGACCGAGCATGGGAAAGAAGCTTTACATGCACGATTACTGTCAAATTTATATCCAGAACAAGATGTTGTGCCTGAGAATATTTTTCTGAAAATTACTGATAAGAAATCTGGAATATGTTTGATGCCAACTCTTGCAGAATGTGCCATCTTCAACAACAAAATGTTGCATTTAGAAAAGCAAGAGATTGTGAAACTGGAAGCTATTGACAGAGTAGAGCATATGGGATCAACAATTATTTTGTCTGAGAATCTGAAAACAAAATTGGATTCATTAGAGAAGAGTATATCTAAAACTGCAGGTTTTGAAAAGACTCTGAATGTGTGCTTGAACTGCCGTATAATTTTAAGAAGGAATTTACATGTTGAAAGAGGTCTGGTAAATGGATCAATGGGTAATGTTGTTGATTTTGTAAAATACAGAAATAGAGATGGAATTGAATTTTTAAAAATTAAATTTGATGGCATTGAGGAAGTACAGCTAATTGGTCGTTGCTCTGCTAGATTTTTGCTTGTAAAAGACTTATATGTTCGCCGTAAGCAGTTTCCTGTTTGCTTGGCATATGCGGTGACAATCCATAAATCGCAAGGTTTAAGTGTAGACTGTGCATTGGTGAATATTGGCAGTTCTGTGTTCAAGGAGGGTATGGCATATGTGGCATTGTCACGAGTTAGAACTTTATCGGGATTGTACTTGATTGAGTGTGATGTCACAAACATTTGTGCGGATCTAGATTGTGTTAAGGAACACAATAGGTTAAGAAGAGAGTATGCGCCACATTTGCCTCAGTATCCTTTGTTTGAGAAACGTGTGGTAGGCCGGAAACGAAGAAATGTGACCAATACTGGGGAGGTTGTAGCAAAAAGACGAAAAGTCGATGAACCTAAAATTACAAGCAGAAACAAAAAGGATTCTGTTGAAGATGTTGTTGGTTTTCAATTTGAAAACAGTTCTGGTGTCAACTGCTATGCTAATGTAGTGGTTAATGTTTTGTTTTCTCTAGAAAATGTAAAAGAAGAGATTGTGGTCAATTCTGATCAAAGATTTTGCAGTTTGTTAAATTCTGTGTTAGAGAAATGTAGCACTGATAGAACAAACATAGAAAGTGTGTCTGAAATTCGAAATCTGTTAGACAGATGTTCAAGCCAAACACAATTCTCTCAAAATATTCAGCAAGATTGTCAGGAGTTTTTAATGTATATGCTTGATGTATTGCATGCTGAAGGTGTAGATGTAGATCAGCAGTTTGGGCTTTCTTATCAATGGCAGCATGACTGCGAGAACTGTATGGTATTAAGTACTACTAGTGTAGACTCAGAAAGATTTATATATTTAACTTTGCCAGACAGTAAATCAGTCTCCTTTAATAAGCTAGTAAAAGCAGCTGATCACAACATGGAGTGTAGCCAATGTAAATCTGAAATGATGTCCACATTATTTATACGAACATATGGCCAGTATGTCATTTTAATGTTCCAACGATGTAGGCCTGATGGAACAAAATTGACAACTTTAATTAAAAATGTTGTAGCTTCGCAGTTGTCAATATCAGGAAGGACTTTTGTAACTGCAGCAATTATATATCATGACGGCCCTTCAATAACATCAGGACATTACACAGCTTATTTAAAGTCTAGAAATGGCTGGTCATTCTGCAACGATTCTGTTTTAATTTTCCAAAAAAAATTGCCGTATGACCTTAAAAACTCTTACCTGGTGTTTTTAAAACCAAAATTTTAGGGAAATAATCTCGGGATGTGCTCTGTGGAATTTCAAGAAGTTCTAATGGCTCCTACACAATTTGGCCTTGAGGATAAGTGTAGTTCAGAGACATAACTTCTAACCATAAGACTGGACGTCATGGAGAAATAAGTGCACTTTGAATGAGTTCAGAAAAACGATTTCTTTTTATAAGCTAATTGAAGCAGCCAATCAAAACATAGAGTAGAGGGAATGTAAGTCTGAAATGCTGTCTACTGTTTTACATTGCTTTGTGATTGAAAGTGATGTAGAGAATTAAATAATTGTACTAGTCATAGAGTTAGTGTAAGTCTGCTTCATAGTAAGCAGTATCAGTGTCATAGGAAATGTAGAACATGACTGAGCAAGAAGAGGAAGATATTACTATTCCTGGATTGTGAAAATGATCTTCAACATTTTAATTCTGAAAGTTGCAGAAATGCCAAATGACGGGATTGGCTTACAAGAAATCCAAGAGTTATAAATGGCTCTGACAAGATTTGGCCTTGTGGAAACTTGTGGTAGAGAGCAAGAAGTCATTTATTGCATGTAACATGTTTTTAAAAACGATGGAGATTTTCTTTCAGAAAGTGGCGGGCTGAAAGTAATAACAGCACAAGAGAGTGTAAGCTGTTCATAGGACATCCTTTGACGTCATGGAAAGTAAGTTAACTTTAAGGAGTTCTGAATTCTGATTTGTTATGTTGTATGGGTTTTTTAAACACAATCATTTTGATTGTGTTTTTTTTTCCCCGCTGTTATATGATGAATACCTTCAAGTCACTGTTTTTAGTGAATTTTGATACATTCTGAGAACAGCAAAAATAAACCATTTAACATGTATAATTAATTCTGTACTGTTTGCATTTATGATGTATATGTAGAACTGTGTAGGAGGCATGGAGAAGGTGAGGCTTCTGTAAGTGTCAAAGTTGTTGCATGCAGTGCTGCGCTTCTGCGTATTCTTTCATATGCTAGACTACATCTGCACAATGAGATACCTAAGCAAAGGAAACACAAGTGATGTGATTGTGAAATGAGCAAAATAAATTGCACGTATTTCATTTACATCACCTGTGTTTCCTATCATTACGAAGCACATTGTGTAGATCAAGTTTAGGTCTGTCCAGGGAAACATAGGAGGTTTGGACTTTGTTCAAGAGTGCAGTGGACATGACTCACTTCATTGGTAGACCTTCACATATATTATGTCCTCTATTCTCTTCAACAACTCGAAATTTCATTTGCAACCCTGAGTAGGCCTCACCTCAAACAAACCTCTGGATAGGAGACATCTTATTGGCATCCTGAAGCAATTATTTAAAATTTTAGTGTCTTGCGACACTTTTCTGAGACAACAGCAATGCAAAAGATGCACCATGTTTTAAGATAGGCCTCACTTCATCTGCATCAAGATACTGTTAGTTTAAAATGTATATCTTTAGGACTGTGTAGGGGGCCTGGAGAAGCAGAAGCTTCTGTAAGTGTCAAAGTTGTTGAAAAACTGTTTGTCCTTCAATCTTTTCCCTTGTCTTTTGTAATTTTTAAATACATGTTTTAATATTTTTACAAATGTTTGTTCTCTCTTTCACAGATTGAAAGTATAAAAACAAAAAGTGAGTAATTTAACGACAATTATAAGGTAAATGTTTTGTACTCTTTTCGTTACATTTCTATCACATTTAACTTCTATTAGTTCCACTGCTTCATTTCTTTAACCCTCAGTTTCCTGCCTTTGCTACTTCCCTCATTCCTTTCTCTATTACCTACTTACTCAACTCCTTCCACTCTTTTTCTCAGTCCCTCTCTTCTCATAGTTCCTCACTCTTGTTCACTCACTCCGTCTCTATTACTCTTAGTGTCTTTGACTGATCACTCTTTCACTATTTGTTCATAATGCTTTCTCTGTGTAGTTGAAGCACACTAAGGGGCATATTATGAACACAGCCAATAAAATTATTGCTCTTTTTATTGGCAGAAAACTGGTGCAAAAGTGGTTTTAGCGGCAGTTTTCTGCCGCAAAAGCAGCTTTAGCGACACATTTCTGCCAATAAAAGCTGCAAAACTTTTATTGCCTATGTTGATGATATGGCTCTATGTTACTTACATTTCTTTGCTATTTCAATTAATCTTTTTCTGTTATTTTTTGTTTTCTGTTTTCTATTTTTTCTCTCTGTTATTCCTCATGTTTTAATCTTATTTTGAACATTCACTCACATTCTCCAAGAAACTCTTCTTTGTTAATGTTATACTCTCTTTTTTTTTCTTTCACTTCGTTATCTATTTTGTTTTTCACAATTATACCCTCTTCCGTCTTTTCTTCGGTAAATAGATCTATTAAACAGTATCTCTTCTTTACTCCCTATAGCTGTCTTTCTTTTAACATCACTCTCTGTTTACTTTCCTTATACTTACTCTTTTTTTTTTTTTTTTTGGTTAGCTCCCGGTCCGCGTACCGGGAAGCTAACCGGGAAGCGAACCAAAAGAAATAGAGCTTGCCAGAGTGCTAAACATTCTAGCAATTTTTTTTGAAAGGGAAGGTAGTTCTGAAAAGAACTTTTTTTTTTATATTTTTGTTGTTTTATATTTTTTTTTTATTTTTTGAACATTTTTTGTTTTTTTTGTATTTTTTGAACGATTTTATATTTTTTTTGGTTTTTTTGGGGGGGGGAAACAACAAAAAACAGGCATTGAAAAGGGCTCAACAGGAGCAAAAAAAAAATTACTGGGGGCGGTTAGGGCAATTATGGTGTTCATACGCCAGGTTGATAGCATTTATGCTCATATTGCCACATGCTAACAACGCACGACAGTGCATACAAGTGTGGATCATGTGGCCAAAATTTTCTTGTATGTTTGGCACAGTTTCCCGTGCCTCTGCTGGTGTCAATGAAATGGATATTCTTGATCTGGCCACAGGAGTTGATCTTGGATTTTCCTGCAAATCCCGTATTTCCGCCCGGCTATAATTGAGTGGATGCTTCCTTGTCATGTGCCTGTGCATAGTATGGTTGCCATAACTATATTTCTTATCCGTCCCTCTGGATAATTTTTCTTTACAGATGAGGCAGGTGACATACCTCGCATTCACTTTTTTTTGGCCAGGAGGGATCGAATAAAACTGCCAGATGAAACTGGCTTTCTTATGGGAAACCCGGGGCACTTCTTCTAAGAACTGTGGTTCTTCTCCCTCCTCTTCATCCATTTCTTCCTCTTCCTCCTCAGTGTTGGTCATCACCTGGGGAGGTGGTCCTCTCTTCCCATGAGGAGGTGGAGGTGGTGGTGGGGGTCCACCAGCTGAAGCAACTACTGAAGCCATTTCTGATATAGTAATGAAGGTCTTCCTCTCACAATGATGAAAGTCAGAGTGAGGAAAGAAGGAGGGGTTTTCATCATTTGGGAAAAACAATACTTCTCAACCAATGAAAAGTGTTATTTTTAGGTCACCTGACCTAGCCTTACATCATTATGAAACCAAAAGTGAAATGAACCAATGAAAAGTTTTATTAACAAGTCACATGACCTCTCACGCTCATGTTACGCGCTGCGGAACGCGCCCCAGTTAGCTTCCGGGTCGCTGAGCTTCGCGCCTCGGTCCGCGCCCCGGGACACTTCCGGGTGCGCTAACGCGGTACGTCACAAGACGCATTACGCGGCAACGCGATACATCGCGCTTTCGCGACGCGCCGGGGATCGCTTCCGGAGAGCTGCGTTTCGCGCCTCGGTCCGCACCCCGGGGCACTTCCGGGTGCGCTAACGCAGTACGTCATAAGACGCATTACGCGGCAACGCGATACCGTCACTATGTTGATTTCTTACCGGTTCGCGGACCGGGTCGCGGCATCAATTTGAGCTAACGGAAAGCTTCCCGGTTCGCGGACCGGGAGCGAAACAAAAAAAATATTAAAAAAAATTTATTAATAAACATATAAAATATATTTTTGGATTTAAAGAAGAATACATTTTACAGCTATAGATATTAGCTTTTAAAAAACCAATGAAATTCACTGAAAAAACCATAGGTTATAGACCATATATAGTTAGGAATTAGCATTTACAAAACCTTGAAAATTCACTGAAAAAACCATAGGTTATACACCATATATAGTTAGGAATTAGCATTTAAAAAACCTTATTTTACTCACACAAAACCAATGAAATTCCATATATAGTTAGTTGTACTAACTATATATCGCGCACCCGCAATCCACTGCTGATCATGTCACATATTACATCATTCATGACATGGTCAGTGACATCACTGATGACATCACTGATGACATCTCAAATGACATCACTGATGACATCACTGATGACATCTCAAATGACATCACTGATGACATCACTGATGACAACATCCAGTGACTGTATTTTTCTGTAAAGTTAAAATATGTCTTACATATTTAAGAATGAGTGGATGTATAAGTGTCTGGATGAAGGATTTAGTAGGTGCATGACTGGCTGTATGAGTGAGTGGTTAAATGTGTCTCACTGAGTGCATGGGTTAGTGACTAAACTGTCTTAATTTGTGCATCATTATGTCTGTTGTTCTGTAAACTGCTGCATGTGTTGATCAGTAGCTATATGAGTAACTATATGGGTTATTGATTGGTTGCCCAAGCATTTGTATGGGAGACTGAGTGTGTGTGTGGGTGGCTGGGAGGTGTATGACTCTGTGCATAGATGTATGGGTTCAAAAGTGCATGTGGAAACAGCTGTATGGGCGGTTGACTGTGTGCATGACTGTATTGGTGAGTGAATAGATATCTCAGTGCTACATGTCAAAGTAAGTACATATGTAAAATACAGTACATGTGAGAGTTGACATATATAAATAACTGTGCATAAGAGCCAGTGAATGTGTGAGTGGCTGTATGGATCATTGTGCACTTGTATCCAGGATTGTATAAGTGAGTAAATATGTTTTAGTATATGTTTGAATAAGTAAGGTGTGTATAACTGTATAGTTGTGAAAATGGAGGTGTGATTGATTCTTTGCATGACTGACTAGGTGTGTAAGTAACTCCATGGATGAGTGACAGTCTGTGAGTGTCTGTTTACACTGAGTGTATCTAAGGTTATATTAGAGTCTGAAGAGGTTCATCGTATTATCACATGAATGATGTCATCAGTGATGTGATCAGTAATGTCAAATGAGATGTCATCAGTGATGTCATCAGTGATGTCATTTGAGATGTCATCAGTGATGTCATCAGTGATGTCATTTGAGATGTCATCAGTGATGTCATCAGTGATGTCACTGACCATGTCATGAATGATGTAATATGTGACATGATCAGCAGTGGATTGCGGGTGCGCGATATATAGTTAGTACAACTAACTATATATGGAATTTCATTGGTTTTGTGTGAGTAAAATAAGGTTTTTTAAATGCTAATTCCTAACTATATATGGTGTATAACCTATGGTTTTTTCAGTGAATATATATATATATATATATTACCTACTGGCGGTCGTCAGTAGGTAGTTATAGTTAGGATTGTTTTCCATAGGGAAATCGCAACATTCTTTTGGGAATAACTTTGGCGCCGGTTGAGGAATCTGCCTGAAATTTTCCTCAAATTTGCCTTGCGGCTCTCCGCTCCTTCCCTGAAAGTTTGGGGGGGAGTCAATCGGGGGCCGAGATAAAAGGGGGGTCCCAAAACGTGTTTTCCCCATGTTAATTTCCATAGGGCGGTTGGACTCACTTTTAGCTCGAACGGCTGAATGGATTTTCACCAAACTTGGCAAAATTGTAGGGACTGGTAGCCCAATGTGCCTTTGCTATGTCTCAAGATATGTGCTCCAGTGGATTTTGAGTAATTTAGGTTAAAAAAATATATATATATCTATAAGCGCGCCTTGGTACGCGTACCGGGGAGCGCACCCTGCGCGTAACGCGAGTAACACGAGTTCGCAAGCGGAAAGCTGATTGGCTCTCGGGTGTCTGTAAACATTCCAAACAGTCCGGAGCGGCCGCCATCTTGTGTCTCGGTAGAATCGAGACACAAGAGGTGGCAAAAAACAAAGGGGGAAATCACCAAAAGGGGGCAGTGTAGACCCCCCCTGACCCTCTAGGTTTGATGTGGGGGCCATAAAAGGCTCCGCGGGGCAAATACATTTTTTTTTTTCTGATTTTCACGGGGGGAGCGCTCGGTACTCACACCGGGGAGCGTAACGGGGAGCGTACCATGGGGAAAATTAGTGAAAAAAAATAGTGTAAAATAATCATTTTGAGTGATTAGAGGTAGGGTAGCTCTGAAAAGAGCTTTTGGGTTCTGTGGTTAATTTAGGTACCTACAAGTACATCCCACACACAGCTACACGCACATACCCCACACACACACCCACACACACACTCCTCACACACATAACCCTACACCCCCACATCCATACACTCCCTACACACACCTCACACACCCACACCTCCACCCACACCCAAACACCCCACACAACCACATTGACACCTTACACATCCACACCCACACCCACACACCCCACACACCCACACTCACAAACACACCTCACCCCCCCACACACACACACATACACACACCTCACAGACATACCCACACATCCCACACACACACACACATCCCACAGACATATCCCCCACACCCACACACCCCCCAAACACACCTCACACACCCACACCTCCATCTACACCCAAACACCCCACACACCAACACCCACACACACACCTTACATACCCACATCCCCACCCACACCCACACAACCCAAACACCTACACCCACACACACATCACCCCCCCACACACACAGACACACCTCAAAGACACACCCCGCACATCCCCCACACACACCTCACCCCCCTCACACATGGGGAAACCCCAGTGGAACAGTAAAATAATATTTTAAAGTGCTTAGAGGTAGGGTAGCTCTGCATAGAGTTGTTGTGTTGTGTGGGTGATATAAGTACTAGCATGTAGGTACCAATGCAGAGTTTAAAATTCAATGTAGACTGTCTCCTCTGTAGATAATTTGCATGTTGTTACAGAACTTATTGTGGTATATGGAATCTATACTATAGTCTGTCAGGAAAGCAGAAACAACATGGAGGCAGGAGATGAAAAAGAGATGTCAAATACACATTGGAGATAATAAAGTGGGAGAAAGGAAGTAACTATGAGCAAAATATAAAAAAGAATAATGTCTGGAACAATTTTTAATTATTAAATATAAATGTGATTTTTCAGAATTTGATAACACTTCCAACATTATGTCGTCGGGAATGTCCTCATTTGGATTACATGATTCCATTTCTTCCACATATTTAAGAAACTCTTCATCAAGAGACTGATCCAAAAATTCTAAATCGTTAATCTCTTCCTCTGGGTTGTTCTTGAGATCAACTTCGAATGAAATATTACATTTCTTTTGTTCTCCTTCCATTTTGTTGCTGTAAATTGCATAAAAAATAAATATATCAGTAGAGATAGGGCACTGTTAGGTTAAGTTCAGACAGGTACTTCTGAGTTTTTAACAGTGAAGTTATCTTTGGGCAGTGTATGGTATCAGGCAGGAAGTAGAACTATTAAAAAGTGCATCTGATGAAGACTAAGTGAAATCATAATTATACCAGAGAAGCCTAACTCAATCTATAACAATAACAGAGAAGCCTATCTCAATCTATAACTATAACAGAGGGACAGTAAATAACTATCAGAAAACGTTTTTACAAATTACCTTAAAGTGCCCCTTACAAATTAACAACTTACCTTATTGAAAGGTGATGAAGATAAATGGAGAAAATTGTTTCAAGATGTACCTCATGTAGTTGTAGTCAAAATGGCCGTGTTTCCCTCTCATTTTACATTTATATTCATGTACATAACCAATCAAATGTCAGGAAAAAATAGTAGAAAATGAAAGTAACATTTTAATTGGTTGTAAATCCTAATTGTTCATATGTGTTTTTGTCATGTAATTTACCTCAGGATATTTAGACAGGGCTACAGGGCAAATGGCTCAATGGAATTCCACCAAATTTGGATAAATGGTAGGGACTGGTATGTAGTAGGGCCTATTCTATATTTGGTGAAAGTTTCTCCAGTGGTTTTTAAATAAATTGACTTACAAAAATGTTTGGAGGCGCTTACCGGTGCGCGCCCCGGTAGGCGCACCGGTGAGCGCAACGGGAGTCCTCCATCTTGTGTTTCGGTAGATTTTAGACACAAGATGGAGGACAAACAACGTTGGGAATGTGTATAAGGGGGCACCGTAGGCACCCCCTGACCCCCTAGGTTTTCTGAGGGGGGGTTAGGAGGCCCATATAGGCCAAAATAAAAAATATATATTTTTCACGGGGTGAGCGCCCGGTACGCGCACCGGGGAGCGTACCGGGGAGCGTACTTTGGTGAAAATTAGTGAAAAAAGTTAGAGTAAAATAATCATTGTGAGTGATCAGATGTAGGGTAGACCTGAAAAGAGCTTTTAGGTTCTGGGGCTGATTTAGGTACCTACAAGTAGGTTCCAATGCACAATCTTAAATTCAGGAGGAATATTCTATTCCCCTCAACTGAGAAGTGCACACCATCTCCTCTGTAGATATATTGCATGTTGTAACGCAAGTTGTTGTTGTATATTGAACCCATTCCATAGTCTCTCATGAATTCACATGTTTCCTTGCTTTCTCAATCTGTGGACAAAATTGGTTGGACCACTTCCATTTCTGTCTTTGACATATATTGGAATATACCAAGGCAGTTTGTGGAAAAAGTGTCATCAATTGCCGAAAGGTGTCCTTTAAAACCATTTCCAGACCTACCTCAGTCAAAGTGCCTAGGTCATTTCCACCACAGTACAAAATTATACGCTTAGGGTGTGGCAGATGGTGAAAGGTTTTCACCAATGGTATCAATTGATGACATCTCAATCCTCTTTGGCCAATCCATTTTATGTGCATAATTGGTAAATCAAGGTTGTGAAAGTTTCTGATAGCTGCATACCTTTGAGCCCAGTGAATGTAGCTATGTCCAATAATCCAGACAGAGTACATGGTGAGAGGAGGTTCTGGTGCAGTCAGATGAAGTGTAGGAATGAAATGGCAGTTGGAACAGTAGGAGTTTGCAAAAAAAAACTGTGGAGTTTCAGTGCTCTTGAATCACAAGCAATGATTGGTGGATTCAGATAGTTGAAAAGTGAAAGCTAGGGTGCATGGTTGTGTTCTGTGAAAGAAGTAATTTGAATGGTCAAGAAAATGTCATTAAAAGAAAGATTGCACCTGATAAGCTGGTTTATTGATAGGTCAAACTTCCTTGCTGAGTTCATTTGCAACATTGTAGAATAAACTTTTAACCCTGAGAGTTCAGTGAGGAGGGAGTTGCTATGGTAACAGGTAGAAAGGGCTGAGGGGGGGAAGGATGTTGATTTGAAAATAGAGAGGGAAGAGTTTTGATTGGTTACCATGAGGAATATGTGTGTAGAATTAGAGGTTTTCTGTGCCATTCATGGTTGCAGTGCCTGGAGAACATACCTTTTGCTCTGCTAAAGAAATATTGGTGTGCGTATCTGACACTGTTCTCAATCTCCCAAAGCATTTGTAAAGGTGAGTTATGATTCATTCAATATAGATAGAGAGTTCAGATTAAAAAGCACATTGAGCTTTTTTGCTGTTGGTTTGTATGATGCTTTTTGAAAATGCATGGTATCAATATTTGCAGTAGAGAGGAAATGTATTTTGTAAAATAGTGAGTTTTCAGTACTGAAATGGAATGCTTGTACATAGGACCTGTGCTTTGTTTCTGAAATTTTTTTCAAAAAACGATTTGGGGGCAAATCAATGGCTTTTACATTTTTAAGATGGAATAAATAGTGTGTGCATGATTACATAAAAATATTTGAACCTTTCACAATTAATCACCTGTGTTACCTCAAATTAGGAAGCAGAATGAGCTTCTTTGCTGTTGGTTTGTGACATTTTTTGGGTAATGCCTGGTAGGAATGTTTGCAATAGAGAGGAAATGTATTTTGAAAAATAGTGAGTTTACAGAACTGAAATGGAATGCTTGTACATAGGACCTGCGCTGTGTTTCTAAAATGTTATTCAAAAAATGATTTTGGGGCAAATCAATGGCTTTTACATTTTTAAGATGGAATAAATAGTGTGTGCATGATTACATAAAAATATTTGAACCTTTCACAATTAATCACCTGTGTTACCTCAAATTAGGAAGCAGAATGAGCTTCTTTGCTGTTGGTTTGTGACATTTTTTGGGTAATGCCTGGTAGGAATGTTTGCAATAGAGAGGAAATGTATTTTGAAAAATAGTGAGTTTTCAGAACTGAAATGGAATGCTTGTTCATAGGACCTGCGCTGTGTTTCTAAAATGTTATTCAAAAAACGATTTTGGGGCAAATCAATGGTTTACATTTTTGAGAAGGAATAAATAGTGTGTGCATGATTACATAAAAATATTTGAACCTTTCACAATCATGTCACTTGTGGTACCTCAGATTAGGAGGCAGAATGAGCTTCTTTGCTGTTGGTTTGTGTAATTTTTTGGTAATGCCTGGTAGGAATGTGTGCAATAGAGAGGAAATGTATTTTTTTAAATAGTGAGTTTTCAGAACTGAAATGGAATGCTTGTACATAGGACCTGCGCTGTGTTTCTAATATGTTATTCAAAATACGATTTTGGGGCAAATCAATGGTTTTACATTTTTGAGAAGGAATAAACAGTGTGTGAATGATTACATAAAAATATTTGAACCTTTCACAATTAATCACCTGTGTTACCTCAGATTAGGAAGCAGAATGAGCTTCTTTGCTGTTGGTTTGTGACATTTTTTGGGTAATGCCTGGTAGGAATGTTTGCAATAGCCCTCCCGGCTCCTGATTTAAGGGGACCGCAGCGCGTGTTTCAGGAGTGACCACTGTGCCTTCTACCAGGCCGGGTCACCCCTCCTGCTCCCGACGTCTCCTGCCGCCGCTGCCCTGAGCGACCCAGCCGCCGCTGAGCCACCCGCCTCTGCTGTTTTTCCCGCCGCTGCCCCCCTGCGGCCCCGCCCACCTGCTACCCATTGGCCGCCCCGCTCCCGCCACCCAGCTGACCCGCCCTCCCGGCTCCTGATTTATGCCGCCCCCAGAGCGACCGCGCAGCGGGAGCACCGAATGAGCGCCGAAGGTGCGCCAAAGGTAAGCCCGTCTGCGCCCGTCCGTGCCTGGACCGCGCCCAGTGCCAGGACCCCTGGCCCCCACCGACAGAAGCCGACCCGACGGACCTACAACACCACCGAACTCAACGCACTCAACACCGGCCGAACCCCGGGCTGCTACCGAGCAACACCGAGACGCACCCACGGACCCTTCAGCTGCCACTCCTGCAAGTTCACCTGCAACCGGACCCATGCTACACCAGCACCCACCAAGCCGAACTCCAGCAGCACCCACCTGAAGTGCATCCTGCTCAACACCCGCTCTGTCCACAGACACGCCGTCGAGCTCTGGAACCTGCTCGACACCACAGCCCCTGACGTCGCCTTCCTCACGGAAACCTGGATGAACGCCTCCTCAGCGCCCGACATCGCCATCGCCATCCTGGAAGGATACAAGATCATCCGGAGGGACCGCGTCAACCATACAGGAGGAGGCATCGCCATCATCCACAGGAACACCATCCGCATCACGACCGACACCGATGATACCCTCGCACCCGCCGAACACCTGCACTTCCAGATCCACGTCAACCCCAAGACCACCCTCAGAGGCACCCTCATCTACAGACCCCCGGGACCACGCACACAATTCAGCGAAGACATCGCCGACTTCATCAGCCCGCACGCCCTCCCCTCCGCCGACTACATCCTCCTCGGGGACCTCAACTTCCACCTGGAGAACAACAACGACCGCAACACCACCACCCTGCTGGACAACCTCACCAACCTCGGACTCAAGCAACTGGTGACCACCCCCACCCACTACGCCGGACACACACTCGACCCGGTCTTCTCTTCCAGCAAGGACATCGCCTTCAGCCACGCCACGGGACTCCACTGGACGGACCACAGCTGCGTCCACTTCAGCTTCAGAAGGACCACGCTCCACCATCACCAGCAACAGGTTCCCCGCAGAAGCTGGAACAAGATAACTGCAGACCAGCTCGCTACTTCCCTGAGCAAGAACCCTCCCTCCAGCACAACGAACCCCAGCCAAGCGGCCACCAACCTCACAAAATGGATCAGCGACTGCGCAGACGACCTCGCCTCTCTGAAGACCCCGCCGAGCAGACCCGGCAGCAAGAAAGCACCATGGTTTAACGACGAACTCAAGAGCTCCAAGAAGAACTGCTGAGCACTCGAGAAAACCTGGCGCAGAGACCCAACAACGGACAACATGACTGCCCTCAAGCTCGCCACCCGAAAACACCACCAACTGATCCACGCCACCAAGAAAACCGCATTCAAGGAACGACTGGACAACAACGCACACAACAGGAAAGAACTCTTCAACATCGTGAAAGAGCTCTCCAACCCCAAAGCCGGAAACAACAACATCACCCCTTCGCAAGACCTCTGCAACTCCCTCGCCTCCTACTTCCACAACAAGATCGCGGACATACACAACAGCTTCAGCACTCAACCGACGCACGCCACGACCGAACCACTGCCCCCCACAACCACCCTCCGCGCCTGGACCCCGATCAGCACCGAAGACACCGTCAACACGATGAACTCCATCCACTCCGGTTCTCCGACAGACCCCTGCCCTCACCACGTCTTCAACAAGGCCGACGCTGTCATCGCACCCCACTTGCGGGACATCATCAACACCTCCTTCGACACCGCTACCTTCCCGGAGAGCTGGAAGCACGCCGAACTCAGCGCCCTACTTAAGAAGCCATCAGCCGACCCCACCGACCTCAAGAACTACCGCCCCATCTCGCTGCTCCCGTTTCCGGCAAAAGTCATCGAGAAGACCGTCAACAAGCAACTGGCCGCCTTCCTCAAGATGAACGGCTCCCTCGACCTCTCGCAGTCTGGCTTCCGGGCCAACCACAGCACCAAGACAGCCCTGATCGCAGCTACCGATGACATCCGAGCCCTGCTCGACAACGGAGAAACAGCGGCCCTCATCCTCCTGGACCTCTCCGCGGCCTTCGACACTGTCTGCCACCGTACCCTAGTACAGCGCCTTAGCAACGTCGGAATCCAGGAGAAGGCACTGGAGTGGATCATCTCCTTCCTCGCCGGAAGGACACAGAGAGTCCGCCTCCCCCCCGTTCAGATCGGAGGCCACCGAAGTCATCTGCGGCGTCCCTCAAGGCTCCTCGCTCAGACCAACACTCTTCAACGTCTACATGAGCCCCCTCGCAGCCATCACACGCCAGCACAACCTCAACATCATCTCCTACGCCGACGACACCCAGCTGATCCTCTCCCTCACCAACGACCCCGCCACCGTCAGAGCCAACCTACACGAAGGGATGACAGACGTTGCCAAGTGGATGACGAACAGTCGCCTGAAACTGAACTCAGACAAGACGGAAGTCCTCATCCTGGGATCTTCACCCTCCGCCTGGGACGACTCCTGGTGGCCCCCCACCCTGGACAGCGCACCCAAACCCACAGACCAAGCACGTAACCTGGGCTTCATCCTGGACTCCTCCCTCTCCATGACCAGACAAGTCAACGCCGTCTCCTCGTCATGCTTCAACATCCTGCGCATGCTACGTAAGATCTTCCGATGGATCCCCACCGAGACCAGGAAGACGGTCACCCAGGCCCTCGTCACCAGCCGTCTGGACTACGGCAACTCCCTCTATGCCGGAACAACCGCCAAACTCCAGAAGAGACTCCAGCGGATCCAGAACACCTCAGCACGACTCATCCTGGACATCCCCTGCCGCAGCCACATCTCCGGACACTTGAGAGACCTGCACTGGCTCCCGGTCAACAAGAGAATCACCTTCCGGCTCCTCACCCATGCACACAAAGCCCTACACAACCAAGGCCCAGGATACCTCAACAGCCGCCTCAACTTCTACGCTCCCAAACGCCAGCTTCGATCGACCAGCCACGCCCTCGCCGCCGTCCCCCGCATCCGAAGAGCCACCACAGGAGGAAGGTCCTTCTCCTACCTGGCCGCCAAGACTTGGAACTCCCTTCCGACCCACCTCCGCCTGACCCAAGACCACCTCGCCTTCAGGAAGCAGCTCAAGACCTGGCTGTTCGAGCAGTAGCAGACCCCCTCCCCCCAGCGCCTTGAGACCCTCCGGGTGAGTAGTGCGCTATATAAATGCTTTGATTGATTGATTGATTGATTGATTATTTTGTAAAATAGTGAGTTTTCAGAACTGAAATGGAATGCTTGTACATAGGACCTGCGCTGTGTTTCTAAAATGTTATTCAAAAAACGATTTTGGGGCAAATGAATGGCTTTTACATTTTTGAGAAGGAATAAATAGTGTGTGCATGATTACATAAACATATTTGAACCTTTCACAATTAATCACCTGTGTTTCCTCAAATTAGGAAGTGGTTTGTGCAGATGAGGTGAGGCATGTCCAGGGGTGCAAAGGATTTGAAGCCTGTGTCCATGTGTGCAATGGAGAGGACTTACCTCCTCTGAACTTTAGACAAGCATTATCTAATATGTGCCCCTTCGACAGGCCTCAATACATTGAGTATAATTGATGGTAACAGGGTGCAGATGAGATGAGGTGTGTTCAGGGGTGTAAATGAACTGAGGCCTGTCTAATGGTGCAGATGAGTTGAGGTCTATTCTGGGTTGCAGATAAGGTGAGGATTGTCCATGGGTGCATAGGAGGGGATGCCTGTGTTGAGGAGTGTAGTGGAAGAGAGTTCTGTCCAGAGGTGGAAAGGAGGTGAGGGCTGTGTCTAAGAGTGCAGTGGGGGATAGGCTTCATGAAGTGCAGTCCAGTGGACTCTTAGACACAGGCCTCACCACCTATGTTCCCCAGGACAATCCTTACTTCATGTGTACAATCTGCTTACTAATCTGAGGAAACACAGGTGATATGATTGTGAAATGTGCAAATATATTTTTTTAAATATGCAGATACTATCTAATCCTTGTTAATATTGTAAAAGTAATTCATGTGCCCGAAATATTTTTTTAGAATTATATTTAAAAAACAGACATAAGGTCATATGTAGAAGTATTATAGTGTTTATATTGTTTGCTTATTGTCATTGTTTTGTTGTTTGGTAATAGTGGACTATAATGTTTTTTTATTTTTATTTTTGTTTTCCACAGATTTAAATCAAAAATAAGGAAAAATGCCCTCAAGGGGAAGGAGACGAAAAGATTGTAAGAGGAAAAAATCAAAAACAGCAACGGAATTAAAGCAGTCTCCTACAACAAATATTTCAAAAAACAGGAAAAAAGCTCCTGGTAAGACAACTAAGTCTTTCTTACGGAACATATGTAGATCCAAAAAAAATGTTGGACAGTATGTAGAAAAAGAGAAGGAGAGAGCAATTTTGAAGAGGAAGGAGAGATTCCCAAAAAATGTTACTAGTGCATCAGGAGATAATAATATGTATAGGAATAGAAGGCAAAATCAATTTAGGGACATTCGTAAATGAATGTTTCACAGTAGGGTGGCTTTAAATTTGTTAAAAAATATTAAAAAAGTTAAACAGAGATCTGCTTTTTATGAGAAAAAGAAAAGTGTAGAGAAGATTGTTAATCATGCTTTTGAAGTTAAGAAAAAATTATTTATTTTAATAATCAATAGAATTAAGACACTTAAAAAGACAATTGATGTTTTCAAATCAAACAGTAAATGGAAAAGAGTAATTAATCGGACTAATTTTTGTAAAGTTTTTTCTGGAGAATGGATGCACAGTTCAAGTTGTGAGCCATATTTTAATGAGGAAAGTTACTTTCAGGAGAATGATTTAGTGCATGCAGTTGACACCAGTGGTCGAGCATATGAGGTGAAAGACGGTTGTCCGATTGAAAAAGAGAAACTTGTGCCTAGAGAACCAGAAGAGGTTTTAACTGATGAAGTTTTAGGGAGACGTACTAAGGGTCCAGTGTACACTTGGAAGTGTAGTAGTATTTGTAGTGTGCGACAGGAATCAATCGATTTGTTTTGTAACTTCTTACGTACATATAGTAAGAAAACTCTAAAACAGAAAATGAAGATGTTACAAGACTTAGATCCTTGCAGAGTGAGAGAAAACACAGGTTTGCAAGTGCATTCACTGGCTTGTCTTTCTAGAAAAGTCTGTCAGAGTGTTTTTCATCATTTTAGGATGTAAGCAGTGCATCATAACAAAATGAGGAAATTAGTGAGAAGGTTGTATTATGCAAAAGAGTAAGAAAATCTGGCAAGATTTAGTGGATGTTAGGAAAGTCAAAAAGGCAACGTTGTATTTGGTCAAAAACAATGAGTACTACAAACATGTATGTCTTGGAGCAGAGGAAACAGCTGCAGATGAAGACAGTGATTGTTCAGCTGGCCAAATTGAAAAAGTTGATGTGCCTGGAAGTGAAGAAATATATGAACATTATACTGTTCATCCTTTGCATTCCAAAGAAGTAATGGGGAATGCAATTGACTTGTTTCAAATGAAATCAGCAAAAGGAAGTCCCATTAGTGTATGGGAAGAAAGTTTGGAAGCTCGTTGTTTTCCACAGCTATTTCCAACAGGTGGAGGTGGATGATATGACGATCGACCAATTCAAATTCCAGCATCTGAATACCGGACTTTAAGATTATATGCTGAAGATCCAAGGTTTCGTCAATGCATCCCATATTTGTTTCATCTACTGTATGAAAGTGACTTGTCTGGGCTTTCTTATGCAGTAAACCATATACTCAAAAGTGGACCACATCTCCAAAATGTTTCGGCGAGGGACTTTATGGAGAAAGTTAATCTGCAAGATAATATTTTGGAATCTCATCTAATCAATCTCATGGCATGTCAGCGTGGTACAAACGAGTATTGGTACCGTCGTCATGGGGAATTGAAATGTATGCTAAGAAACTTAGGAAGTCCTACATGGTTCCTCACTCGTAGCTGTGCCGAGTATGCATGGGACAACTTGCTTCAATTTATACGCGAGGCAAATGCAAATATACAAAATATAGAATTCAAAACACCTGGAGAACTGTGTTCTTTGGATCCAGTGAATGTATGCAGATATTTTAATCATAGATTTGAAGCTATGCTGTCTTTCATTACCAACAAAAAAAATCCTCCCCTTGGAGAGGTTTTGGATTTCTTTTGGAGAAAGGAGTACCAAGCGAGAGGTGCTCCTCACATACATATGTTGTTGTGGATTAAAGATGCACCCAAATTTGGAACAGATTCAGATGAGACAGTGATGAGCTTCATTGAAGAGTATTCAACATGTGCTGTTCCGAACACTACTGAAGAAAACAGTTTAAGGCAACAAGTTTTACGCTTTCAATCCCGTCGTTGTGGAAAGTACTGTTGTCGAAAATTCAGAAACAAGGACAAGTGCTACACAAAATGTCGTTTTGGTTTTCCACGAGCAGTGATTTCTAAAGGAAGAGTAAACAATTTGATGTCTTCTCTGCGACATACTGTGACGAGGAAAGCACCCAAAAATACATACAATTTAAAAAGAAACGAAGAGTCCAAGTACATCAACAACTACAACCCAGTGATTTTGTCCATGTGGAATGCTAACATGGATATTCAGTTTGTTGCTGACAACTCTATTGCTGTGGCTCGATATGTGACGTCTTACATCACAAAAAAAGAAAAGACAGAACTGAAAAGAAATGTGGGAGGACATTTCACATGAAAAGAGTCTAAGCAAGAAATGATACAGTTATAGTCTAAAGATGTTGTCACATCGAGAAATTGGAGCATATGAATGTTCCGATCGATTGTCATCAGCAAGTCTATATGCCAAATCGAGAACCATCATTTGGGTGAGTCTAGGTCTTGTTGCAACACGAAACCGAGTTTTGAAATCTGTACAGGAAATAGAGTATTTGGCAGAGAAAGAACAAGAAAGTACAGATATTTTGAGAACGCTTGTCTCTATGAAGTTCTGCAAAGATATATTTATAAAAGGAACATCAGAGACGATATCAATAATGGAATAAATGCTGTCATTGGATGTGAAGGATGTCTAGTGAAACAGAGAAAAGCTCATTTGATTAATCACCTAAAATTGAGTTGTGAAAATCCAGACAAAAGAGAATTTTAATATTTGGCTCTTTTGCAACTCTTTAAACCATGGTGTACAGACGAGGAACTACTTGGAGATTTTCTCTGTTACGAAGACTCTTTTAATGCAACGAAGGATACCATAGAATGTCCTGTTTTTGCAGATTATCTGCAAATGTTGAATGAAGAAATAGAGCAAGAAGCAACAATTGCTGCAGAGATTGCGAGAGACAGTTCTCAAGACAGTCAGAGTTCTGCTTCATTGAGTCAGGATCCACTAGGAGGAACAATTATCCAAAAAGAAGCTGCCACTGCCATGGATGAGGTGGAAAGAGCTATGGAGCAAGCTCAAGAGGATGTAATTAATTTAGAAGATTTGGTGAAACAATTAAACCTTGAGCAGAAACAGATATATGACGAAGTCACAGAACAGGTTGAACATGGATTCAGTCATGAGAAGAAAGAGTGCTCATGTACATCATTTAAGCCTGTTCAACTGTACATGAGTGGAGAAGCGGGAACTGTAAAAAGTTTTCTGATTAAAGCAATTGCAACTTATCTGCAGACAAGGACTGAATCACCGCTGTCTTGTGTTGTTATCGCTCCAACTGGGCTGGCAGCACATAATATTAAAGGGATTACTTTACATCGTTTACTGATGCTGCCAGTGGAGCATGATAACAAATTGCAATACCACAAGCTATCTGGAGATTGATGATGTAAGCATGGTCTCAAATATAATGCTTGCTTTTGTGCATTTGAGAATGCAAGAAATTCTTAGAACAGAGTATGATGTGTTATTCGGAGGAAAACACATTATTGTTTTTGGAGATCTACTGCAGTTGACTCCAGTGAAAGGACAACCAGTGTTTAAAATGGTCACGCATTAAGATACCAGGAAGTGCCTAGGAAGCATTGGAAATGTTAATATATGGTTACATTTCAAATATGCAGAACTACTCTAAAGTATGCGGCAGGCAAAGGATGAAGATTATAAAAATATTCTACAAGATGTAAGAATCGGAAAAATAAGTCAGCATGGAAAAGAAGCTTTACATGGACGATTAATTTCAAATTTGTACCCAAATGAAAACATTCTTCCAGAGAATATTTTTAAGAAAATTAATGAGAAGAAATCTGGCATATGTTTGATGTCTACTCTGAAAGAATGTTCCATGTTCAACAACAAAATGTTGAAGTTAGAAAATGAAGAGATAGTGAAACTGGAAGCTATAGATAAAATAGAGCATATGGGAGCAACATTTATTTTGTCAGAAAATTTGAAATCAAAATTGGATTCATTAGAGAAGACTATATCTAAAACTGCTGGTTTTGAAAAGACTCTGAATGTGTGTTTAAATTGTTGTATCATTTTGAGAAGGAATTTAAATGTTGAAAGAGGTCTGGTAAATGGAGCAATGGGTCATGTTGTTGGTTTTGTGAATTACAAAAAAGGGATGGAATTGAAATTTTAAAAATTAAATTTGATGGCATTGACGAAATAGAACAAATTTGTTGTTGTTCAGCTAGATTTTTGCTTGTGAAAGACTTATATGTTCACCAAAAACAGTTTCCTGTTTGTTTGGCATATGCAGTGACAATTCATAAATCAGAAGGTTTAAGTGTAGATAGTGCTTTGGTGAACATTGGAAGTTCGGTGTTTAAAGAGGGTATGGTATATGTGGCATTATCACGAGTCAGAACTTTATCAGGATTGTATTTGATTGAGTGTGATGAAACAAAGATTTGTGCTGATCTAGATTGTGTTAAAGAATACAATAGGTTAAGAAGAGAGTATGCTCCACATTTGCCTCAATATCCTCTGTTTGAAAAACGTGTGGTAGGCCGAAAAAGAAGAAATTATAATAATTGCAGTGAGGTACTAGCAAAAAGACAAAAATTAGATGAAACTGTAATTGTAAGCAGAAAGAAAAAGGATTCTGTTGAAGATGTTGTTGGATTTCAGTTTGAAAACAGTTCTGGTGTCAACTGCTATGCTAATGTAGTGGTTAATGTTGTTTTTTTTCTTCAAAATTTACAAGAATAGATTGTTGAAAATCGGGATCAAACATTCTGCTGTTTATTGAATTCTGTGTTTGAGAAATGTAGTAGTGATAGAGCAAAAATAGAAAGTGTTTCAGAAATTAGAAATCTTCTAAACATATGTTCTGGTCAAAATCAATTTTCACAGATTATTCAGCAGGATTGTCAGGAATTTTTAATGTATATGTTTGATGTATTGGAAGATGAAGTAGTAGATATAAAAAATCCTTTTTAGCCTTTCTTATCAATGGCAGCATGACTGTGACAACTGTACTTTATCAAGTAGTACTAGAATAGACACTGAAAGATTTATATATTTGAGTTTACCAGACTGCAAATCAGTGCCTTTTAATAATCTAGTTAAAGCAGCTGATCACAATATGGTGTGTACCCAATGTAAGTCTGCAATGCTGTCCACATTATTTTGACAAAGTTATGGTAAATATGTGATTTTAATGTTCCAACGATGTAGACCTGATGGCAGTAAATTGACAACTTGTATTAAAAATTTAGTGGCTTCTCAGTTATCAATTTCAGGAAGAACCTTTGCAACTGTAGCTATTATTTATCATGACGGTCCTTCAACAACATCAGGGCATTACACATGCTATTTAAAAAGTTGTAAAGGTTGGACCCTTTGTAATGACACTCATTTGACTTTCAAACAACGTTTGCCTTTTGACTTAAAAAATTCATAGCTAGTGTTTTTAGAACCAAAATTTAAATAAAGGTAATTGGCCTATGAAGACGGGAGCAGTTAATAAAGGTTAATTTGCTGGTTAATATTATATTCTGAGTAAAAGTGATCAAGATAATATAAAAAATTGAGTTGTCATATAGGTACTGTAAGTCAAGTCAAGTCAAGTCAGAGAATTTATATAGCGTACTACATACCCAGAGGGTCTCAAGGCGCTTAGGGCGGGGAGGAGGATTACTTGTCAAATATCCACGTTTTAAGTTGCTTTCTGAATGCTAGGTGGTTCTGGGTAAGGCGAAGGTAAGTGGGGAGTGAGTTCCATGTTTTAGCAGCCAGGTAAGAGAAGGATCTGCCTCCCATGGTGGTCTTGTTGATGCGAGGTACAGTGGCGAGGGCTTGGCTGGAAGAACGTAGTTGGCGGGGGGGTGTAGAAGGACAGTCGTGAGTTGAGGCATTCTGGTCCGATGTCGTAGAGTGATTTGTGTGCGTGGGTTAGCAGTCGGAAAGTGATCCTCTTATTGACGGGTAGCCAGTGGAGGTCTTTCAGGTGACCAGAGATGTGTTCGTTACGCGGGATGTCTAATATGATCCTGGCTGAGGCGTTTTGGATTCGTTGGAGTTTCTTCTGGAGTTTAGCGGTAGTACCTGCGTAGAGGATGTTTCCGTAGTCCAGTCGGCTCGTGACCAGAGCATGGGTGACTGTTTTTCTGGTTTCGGTGGGGATCCAGCGAAATGTTTTTTTGAGCATGCGAAGAATGTTGAAGCAGGATGAGGATACGGCGCTGACTTGTCTGTTCATTGAAAGTGAAGAATCCAGGATAACGCCTAGGTTCCGTGCGTGGTCTGTCGGGATGGGTGCTTTTCCAAGGGCTTCCGGCCACCAAGAGTCGTCCCATGCAGAGGGGGATGTACCTAAGATGAGGACTTCTGTTTTATCTGAGTTCAGTTTCAGACGGCTGTGTTTCATCCATTCGGCAACTTCTTTCATTCCTTCGTGTAGGTTAGTTTTGGCGGTGCTGGGGTCATTGGTGAGAGAAAGGATCAGTTGAGTGTCATCCGCGTAAGAGATGATGTTGAGGTTGTGTTGGCGGGCGATGGCCGCGAGGGGGCTCATGTATACGTTGAAGAGGGTGGGACTGAGTGAGGATCCTTGTGGTACGCCACAAATGACTTCAGTGGCCTCGGACTTGAATGGTGGAAGGCGGACTCTCTGGGTTCTTCCGGTGAGGAACGAGGTGATCCATTCAAGTGCTTTTCCTTGTATTCCGATGTTTCTGAGGCGTTGTAAAAGGGTGCTGTGGCAGACTGTGTCGAAGGCTGCAGAGAGGTCGAGGAGGATGAGGGCGACTGTGTCTCCATTGTCCAGTAGAGTTCGAATGTCGTCTGTTGCTGCGATGAGGGCGGTCTCAGTGCTGTGTTTTGCTCGGAAGCCAGATTGTGAGGAGTCAAGGGATTTGTTGGCTTCGAGGAAAGCGGCGAGCTGGTTGTTGACAGCTTTCTCGATTACTTTGGCCGGGAATGGAAGGAGCAAAATGGGGCGGTAATTTTTGAGTTCGGTGGGGTCCGCTGTGGGTTTTTTCAGAAGGGCGGTGAGTTCAGCGTGTTTCCAGCTTTCCGGGAAGGTGGCAGAGTTGAAGGAGCAGTTGATGACGTCTCGGAGGTGCGGTGCTATGACGGAGTCTGCTTTGTTGAAGATGTGGTGAGGACATGGGTCTGTGGGGGATCCTGAGTGGATGGAGTACATCAGGCGGATGGTGTCCTCAGTGGAGATTGGGTTCCAGTCGTTAAGGGTGTTCAAGGGGGGAGAATGTTCAGCATATGGTTGGGTGGGTTGGTCTCCGGGTTGGTTGTCGAAGCTGTTGTGGATGTCTGCGATTTTGTTGTGGAAGAATGAGGCTAGGGAGTCGCAGTGGGCTTGAGAGGGGGTGATGTCGTTGGAGTTGGCCGAGGGATTGGTAAATTCCTTGACGATGTTAAAAAGTTCCTTGCTGTTGTGGGCGTCGTTGTCAAGTCGATCCTTGAATGCTGTTTTCTTGGCCTTTCGGATTAGTTGGTGGTGTGTGCGGATGGCGTTTTTGAAGGCGTCCTTGGTGCTAGTGGTTGGGTCTTTTTTCCAGGCCTTTTCAAGGGAGCGGCAGAGTTTCTTGGACTTCTTAAGATCATCGTTGAACCATGAGGCCTTCTTGCTGCCAGGTTTGCTTTGACGTTTTTTCGGTGGTGCTAAGGTGTCGGCGGTGTTGGATAACCATAGGGTGAAGTTGGCGGCGGCTTGGTCTGGGTTAGAAGAGTGGGCTGGGGTGTTTACAAGGATCTCATAGTAAGTGATATCAGTATTATAGGAAATGATGAACATGAGTGAGTCAGAGACGGAATTACGAAAATTTAAATAATGTGAAAATGTTGTTTGAGCCTTTCTTTCAGAACGTCGGAAACACGGTAATTTTAGAGTTTGTTTTAATTAATTTGAAAATATACTGATAAATCTGACACTATTTGGCCTTAAGGAATGGTGAAGGAATGAGCAAAGAGTTATGAATAAACAGAAGGAGTATATGAAAATAATGAAAATATTTCAGATATTCTTCGAGGTTTTCTCCTAGAAAGTCGGTGAAATGGAATTTTTAGAGAACAGCAGAGTACTTTCCAACGGAAAGGACCTTCATGATATACTATTTGGCATAAAGGAAAAGTAAGTGAATCAAAGATTAGTGTATATTTGTTATTTTGAACTTTAGAAGGTTTTTTTTAAAAAACAATCTTTTTGATTGTGTTTTTTTTCCCCGCTGTCATATGATGAGTAGTTTGAACTCACTTTTTTAAGCGAAATTCAATATATTCTGAGAACAGCAAAAATAAACTATGTAACATGTTGTACAAGTTAATCTATAGTTTGTATTCCATAATTTAAAATATATTCCCATTGTCTCACACTCAATGTCTTTTTTCCACACTCTTTCAGCTCTTTTTACTCACTTACAATGTCTTTCTTTCACTCTCTTTCAACCCCGATATTTTAGTCCACTTCTTCACAACCCCTCATTCTCATTTCAACTGTCTGCATCCCCTCGCTCCCTTGCATAACTATTCAGCTTTCAGTCTGTCTGCTTTACTTTCCTTTTTCGTGTTTTCCTCTTTTGCTCTTTTAGTAATTCCTCTTTACTCACTCACCAGTATTGTCGCACTCTATCACTGTAAATCATCCACTCTCCCTCGCTTATCTTTGTTTCCTCCTTTCTTTTGACCTCTTCTCTCTAGTTTCCGTTCACTACCTCTATGTCCTCAGTCCCTCACTCTCCTTGTGTTATGTTCACTTGTGTTTATCTACCTTCTATCATTTCTCTTACAGCAACTTCACTGCTCCTCTCTCATCGTTCATCCACCTATTTCTTTTAGTCCGGTTTCATTACTACCCCTCATTTCCTATGTTTCACTGTCCTTCTCTTTACTTTCATCACCGAATCACGTTCTCTCAGTACCACTGCTTTAGTCCTCTTCTCCTCTCTTTCTTTCTTTTGCTCCCTTACTCATTTTTCTTTCCTCACTCATTGTACTCCACTTCACTCAGTCCTTCCCTTAGTCTCTCTGTCTACTAACTTCCTCACTCCTTTTCCCTCAATCCTTCTATATTATCCTCTCTCCCTTCATCCCTTCACTCTATGACTCTTCTTCACTTACTCTCAGTTATCTTCCATTCCTCATTCTTCTAAATGCATCCTTTATTAGACTCCTTTCCCTCTCAGTCATTATCTTTTTACTTACTCCTGTTTCCTGATTTAGTTTTGCTAACTCATATTCTTTTAGTATCTTTCTTACCTTCAGTTCATTTTTATCTTCTTCTCTTCCTTTCTGTCAATGAATCTATATGCCTTACTCTTAGTAATTTGCTCTCCTTCTATTTCTTTTTCCCTCTTTTTGTCCTTCTACCTTACTTTATTTCTAAATACACTGTTGTGATTTGTAACCTCTTCATTTGTATCCCCACTTTCTTGGCTTTTAAAGCCAAAAAAGCAGAGATAAACCCCCTTGATAATATGCCCCTCAGTGTGCTTTACTAGGGGGCCGGAGATGTAGCCTTGCTTAATGTGACAGCATGTGCTACGACTGAATTATGGATATGATTATTATGCCGTTGTATGGATATTATTGATTATAGCCGGACAAGGGCATAAAATAGGAATATCGATTCAGGTTTCCTAGATAAAACACTACAAATGCTCTTGCTCCGTGCATTTCCGCGCCCATTGGCCACGCCCCTTGCTCCTGTGCAATTGCGCAATTGCCGCGCCCATTGTCGTTTATCTTCCCGCTTGCTCCCGTGCAATTGCGCAATTGCCACGCCCATTGTAGTTTGCCATGCCCACAGCCTTAGTCACGCCCCCAGCACACGCCCCCAGCACAATGCACGCGTTTAAGGAACGCTTTTTTTGTCGTCATGCCGCCCACGCCCACGCCCACAAGGGACTACTTTGCTGGCAAGGTTTCAAATGTAGATGGTGGCCATCTGTATAGCCTATGTCCTTCTGCTGCAACTGCCCTTTCCAATGCTGTATTGGGTGTTGTGATTGGTGCTGTGGTTACTGAGATTACCCGCCTCAAAGGTTAGGGCTCTCTCTTTATAATATTGGTACGGATATATATATATATGTATATTCACTGAAAAAACCATAGGTTTCACACCAGTTATAGTTAGCTGGAAGTTTTACTCGCATAAAACCATTGAAATTCCCACGTTATAGTTAGTTGGACTCACTATAACTTGCGCGTGCAATGCAGTGCTGATGACGTCACATATTCGCGCTAAGCGTGAATATCTCCAAAAACTAACACCTGCCCTGAGCAGTTCTTAGCCATGTTATCCAATGGGAGGTGGATAACATGGCTAAGAGCATTTGCTCAGTAATGCATGAATATCGCTGACTTTTCAGCGATATTCATGCATTTCGGACGATTTTTATCGCTTAGGAGATAAACCTTGATAATAGCAAGGTTCCTAAGCGATAAAAATCGCCGCAGCTCGGCGATAAAAATATTGCCGCTAAGCCAACATAGCGATAATTATCGCTAGTTGTTGGTAATATGCCCCTGAGTTCTCTAAACAAAACCAAGCCTCCAGCAACCTGGGAAATCCCCCTTGCTTTGTTTTGATTTCGTCCTAGAACTCCTGTAATGCACTGTAAGAACGGCCAGTTCTTAGTGACATCTTTATTGACGTCTTATGTCCAACCTTACGTCAAACCCAGGCACCTTTCAGGTATAAATATACCAACGTTGCCTTAAGAAAACACACTGTGGTGATTCTGGAGCAGAGCAGCAATCTACTTGCCCGGGAGCCCAGCTGATGCGAGAACACACGGATGCTGCCCCTCCTCTTTGACGCGCTGAGAAAGACGCTGTCTTTTCTCCTGCTGAGAAATCCAGCTCCAGCGTTTCCATCCTACCTTTGCGGGTTGCTGGGATATCGAGTCCTGATAGAGAGATATCAGACCTCCTGCTTTCTATTACCCAGGTACGGAACTGACTAAACCCTTACAGAGAATTCTTGAGTCAGATTCTTGGCAAAACAAACTTAACTTAAACTGCTACTTACTTACTCCCTCCTACATATTAGGCTTAGGTCAGGTACACCGGGGTAGGCGTATTTAGAAGCACCAGTTGAGTATGATTAGTCAATGTATATATGTATGTATCTATTTTATCTATTTTAAAGTATCATATGGCTAAGAAACCATATCAATGCTTTTACAGTATTATTTTATAATCCTACTTTTACTGTACGCATTTTACTTTACCATGAGCATTACAATTGTGGCAATACATTTCTCTTGTATGAGGAAGAAGACTGCTCAATAAATAACACCTTTTATTGAAAACGCCCGTCTCTCTTTTCTCTGCATTCTGGTGAAACTAAGTACACACATTTGGCTCAGTGAAATAGCTGTCTTTTGTTTTCACACGACTCTAGAGATATACTCTTATTCAGGGAGAGCAAAGTTGTCATGTTGTATGGTTGTCAGAAGCTAATCCCTTCTTGTCTATCCAGGGAGGTTAAAACTCCTCCTCGTTTATTTGGGAAAGTGACCTCTGAGCTAGCTGGCAAACCTTAAGTCTAATATAGTCAGTAGAGACCTAGATAACCTCAGTCCTACGTCTACACTGCTGAATATATTATTCCAATGCGCAGAGCCTATTGGGAATATAGGAACTACACTACACGTTCAATGGGCGTATGAGTTCAGCTGGAGTTGCGATGATTGCGCAATTGCGCACGAGCAAGGGGCGTGACAAACGACAATGGGCGCGGCAATTGTGGAATTACACGGGAGCAAAGGCCGTGGCCAATGGGCGCGGCAATCGGCCACCACCAATCGCGCCACATTCCTAAATTATGATGCCAATTGCTCACCTGGGGGTTTGCGTTCAATGGGCGTCTGCGTTCAGCTGGAGGCGTGGTAAGTAACCATTCGCTCTACTCACTTGTGGGCCTGCACGTTGTGCTGGGGACGTGTCACACATACTGGGGCCGAATGCAGTGTGTGCCTTGTGCTGGGTGCGTGTCAAACAGACTGGGGCCGAATGCCGTCGGTGCTTTACTAAATTGCCGTTACGTTCCTGCCTTCATGCCATATGGGTCCTAAAAAAAAATAATAATACCAGGAAATAACTTTCAAGGGTGACATAATTCGCATTGTAATACGGTCGCCACTGGAGCCGGGCCTCAAGCGCGGGCACATGCCACTGAGCGTTCCTGCGGGGACAATAACTGCAGCATCTCCTGCGCGCTGTCACCCAACTCTCTGCATAAACGAATTTACACACGGCGCCCAACATCACTCTGCCATTTTAATTTAAACGTTTGCAGTTTCCTATTAACATTGCATTTGCATCCACCATTAACAAATCTCAAGGTCAAACGTACAAAGTCATAGGTGTTGACTTACGAGAAGACTGCTTCACTCATGGACAGTTATATGTCACGCTCTCTAGGTCCGGCAATGTCGATAACCAATTTACTCTCCGTCCAGATTCAAATCAAACAAAAAATGTTGTCTACCGTGAGATTTTAAAATACATTTCCCTAGCCTATTACGCACATTGCACACATTCTATTTCATACATGGACAACGTCGGGACGGGCTGCTAGTATATATATATATATATATATATATATATCAGCTCCCAAACACCAGCCGGTTGCACTCATGGGCGGGTGCACGCCATAACGGTGGTGTACCCGTTTCAAAATATCAAAGCACAATCCTGGAGAATGAAATTACCAAGGAAAGCAGCACTCGCAGGGGGTTGTTCCAACCAGTTTATTACGGCGGAACAAACAGCAACGACGCGTTTCGCCGTAGGGCTTTGTCAAGTTGTGAGAGAAGCGAGGACATGCAAACAATTTAAACTTATCAGGATGTAATGGAAAGTAAAGACGGACTGCATATTTTCAGATAAACAGCGGCCATCTTACAGTGTATATACATTCAATGGAAAGTGCTTAACTTATACAAAATAACCATCTTGTCATATCATGTCATATATTAACATGTAAATTGCTATATTAGCATTTTTTATAGCCCTGTATGGGCACAAAAAACGATCCTAGTAACATCCTGTATAACAATGAAGGCTGATGTCAGAGCACACCCCATGGAAATTCGATCTAGTTAAACCATGCTTAACAACTGTAAAATCACAATAATGACATGTCAAACAGCATGAACATTACCATAAAGGTACAAAAATATGGCCCGCTGATGGGCTGATCCATGGGTGCAAAGCCTACATGCTCCCCTAGTCCAATGTCATCTCTACAAAAGACATATCAATAGCCAAAATCCTCTATAATGGTTCAAAATTTAAAGAAAACAGTCACAGTTAAAGATTAAATGAATCCAAATTAGTCATCTTATCACTGGTAGACACAACCACAAGCCTGTAGTAAAATCAAAACATGCCGGTCACCTTTACAATACATGCAGAGTCTTAGAAATAAATACAATTCTTATCCCAAGTGTACTGATAGCTCCTCATGCATATTTAAACCCCTCGGAATCTTGGTCTGTAAATCAATTATATACCTAGATTCCAGGCGTCGAAGCTTAAGTAAGCGGTCCCCTCCTCTAATGCTAGCTGGTACACTATCGAGGCAGATGTACGACAACAGATCCCTGTTGCTATTGTGCATCTTCTCGAAATGCCTTGCCACAGGGTAAGCCTCATCTTTTTTGGCAATAGCACGCATGTGCTCCAATATTCTCAGTTTTACAGCATTCGTGGTACTGCCGATGTATTTTAAACCACACGGGCAAGTGAGGCAATATATAGCAAAAGGGGTGGAGCAAGTCAGAAATTTCAAGATCTTTTTCGGTGTGGCCAACCCAGGTATCTTAAAAGTAAGCGTCCGCTTACTAAACTTACAGGCCTTACACCGACCACAGGGATAGAAGCCGCTGAGAACCGGCATTTTAGGGGTAATTACAGGAGGAGAGTAATGGCTGGATACTAAATGATCCTTCAGGGATTTGGCTTTCCTGTAAGTGACCAAAGGATTGGTCGGCAGGTCAGCTTTGATGACATTATCCGATAAAAGAATATTCCAATTCTTTTTCAAGATTTTCTTGATCTGACCAGCATTACGCGAGAAAGTTGTAATCAAACGAAATGCCCCGTTCTTCAAAGATTTACTATTTTTGGGCTGTAACAAATCTTTCCGCTTAATCTTTTTTACTCTCTCCAAAGCCCTTGTCAGAACCCCATTTTTATATCCTCTTCTTTTAAATCTCAAAAGACTAGCAGCCGCCGCCTTTTCAAAATCAACATCATGGGAATTGTTTCGCCGCAATCTTAAGAGTTCCCCGTAGGGGATACTCTCAATTAGTTGGCGTGGATGACTACTGGTGGCATACAGAGTGGAATTACCAGCAGTCTTTTTTCTAAACAATTTTGTCTGCAAAGAGCCTTCCTGGTCCACATACACTGTGAGGTCAAGGTAATTGACAGTGGTTTTACTTATCTCACCTGAGAATTTCAAATTTTTGTCATTATGATTCAATACCTCAACAAACTCATTAGCAGTTTCCAACGTGCAATTCAAAATAATAAACAAATCATCTATATAACGATGCCATTGTATGATCATGTTGGTCCATTGCTCATTTTGGCCCCAAGGTGCCAGTTCTTCCCAATGGCCTACAAACAAATTGGCAAAGCTAGGAGCGGAGCAAGCTCCCATAGCTACTCCAGACGTTTGTTTATATAACTGATTGCTGAAAAGAAAGATGTTGTTATTCAAACCAAAATTCATAAACTCCATCAGCATCTTGTTATGCTCGTAGAAACACACAGGACGTTTCTCCAGGAAATGGGCCATAGCTCTAAGACCATCGCCATGAACTATACATGTGTATAAACTGGCGATGTCAAGAACCAGCATGCAATATGTGTCTTTCCAAATGACTGAACCAATGATAGACAAAAAGTGTTTGGTATCTTGCAGATAGGAAGGCAAAGACATAACCAAAGGTAAAAGGAAGGAGTCAACATAAATCGAAAGATTCTCAGTAAGACTTCCATTAGAGGCCACAATTGGCCTACCTGGAGGATTTTGTAAGTCTTTGTGAACCTTAGGAAGGTAGTAAAATGTTGGAATTACAGGACTGAGACAACGTAAGTACAGATATTCATCGGTATTCAGCATATTGACTTTGTACCACCTGGATATCATGTCATGGTAATCCACCACGCTCTGATTATATACTTTGTTGTCCACAGGTTTGTAGGTGTTGACATCTCCTAATAGACGAAGAGCCTCAGTTTCATATTGGGCAGTAGTGAGGAGGACGATGTTACCTCCCTTATCGGAGGGTTTGTAGACCAGATCAGAGTTTTTACACAAAGTTTGTAAAGCATTCTGCTGTTGTTTAGTGAAATTATCACTAGAGAACGCGTATGACTTTGTTTTTCTTAGTCTTGTAAGATCTCTTAAAACCGCATCTGAAAATGTATCTATAGCATCTGTGCTCATAATAGGTAAAAAAGCAGAGGTCGGTTTGAACATACTGCCTCCACTTTTACTGTTGTATGTCCAGATGCGTAAGTGTTTGGGTATTACTGATGTTTCCATCTTCCCCTCTATTTATTTCCTGATGTAAACCTTCAATGGCACGTAAGCCTCCCAAATCACGGCATCTCAAACCCTCCCCTTCATTATCCACGGAAGGCATGGAGTTGGCACTCTGAGATTTGAGTTTGAAGAATTTATGCAGCTTTAATTTTCTCGTGAATTTAAAAACGTCTATTCTAGTTTGTGCAAAGTCAAAGTTCTTTCGTGGGCAGAAGGATAAGCCCAATTTGAGAATGGAATTTTCTTCTTCAGTCAACGCTTTGTTTGTTAAATTGATGACGGACAGATTATCCTTGTCAGTATGAGCGAGGTGATCGCTTAAGTCTTCTTCCGATAGAAGTTCTTCTTGCTCCGTGTGACTGGTGGTGAACCTAATGGATTTCTTCCCACCGCCGCCGCGCCTCGTCTTCCTCTTGCTCCCGCGTTGTCCGGGGGTTTGCCCCTGCCTCCTTCTAATTGTTGGTTGTGCATGACTTGGAACTCTCTGTGAAAAGAAGGAGTTTCCACACTTCCATCATCGCTTACCACATCATCTGCGTTGACATCTGATTCAGAGGTCACAGCTTCTGCAGAGGCGGGTGCACTTTTCTTTTGCTTTAGTTGTTTCCTTGTGTGATCATATTTTTTAGCAAAAGTTAACACCCTTCCCATCTGATAATCATTTTCGTCCCTCTCAAATTTTTCTTCTTTGCGCTGTTTAATTTTTTGTTCGTATTTTTTAAGGCGTTTTTTAATTTGATCACGTTTTTCTACAAGAGTAGCCTGATCTTCCTCCTTTGATAATTCATCTTCCAATTCTTTGATTTTTGTCAAGGCCTTCTCTCTATCGCTCCAGGCAAAGCGTACTAATATTCTAAGACTCTCTTTGCAGGATGCAGCTGTGTGTTCCGCCCAAGCATCCAGCAACTCCGGGTCCGGATTTTCGTACGCGGGGATAGTATATATTCTTAATCCCCTTGGGACGCGGTCAACGTCTATGTAATTTTGTAGTGACGTGGCCTCCCACCACTTTCTAATTTCACGCTCGTAAAGACGTTCTAGAGTGTTAAGTTTGGTATTCATGGAGATACCGCCTCCGTTAGCCTGACTAGTACCAGCTTTTTGGGTTCCATTGGTTTTCTTTTTATTCTTGAACATCCCTTGTTCGGCCTCTTTTCTCTCCGCCTCACAAAACATAGTTCTTGGTAGCGCAGCCGCAACTACCAAAAAATTGAGCTTGCCGTATTTCCCCTTCGCTCTGAGTCAATGTCAAATGCGCTTGAAAGATTGTTCAAAAAATTGCGCTCACCGCGCCTTACCAGCAAGTTTATGAATGCCTGAAAATGATATACACACGGCAACTCTTCCTGTTGAAGGCAATGCGGGAAATCCTTAGACAGACTCGGTGCATCCGGAAACTATTAACATCAGCTCCCAAACACCAGCCGGTTGCACTCATGGGCGGGTGCACGCCATAACGGGGGTGTACCCGTTTCAAAATATCAAAGCACAATCCTGGAGAATGAAATTACCAAGGAAAGCAGCACTCGCAGGGGGTTGTTCCAACCAGTTTATTACGGCGGAACAAACAGCAACGACGCGTTTCGCCGTAGGGCTTTGTCAAGTTGTGAGAGAAGCGAGGACATGCAAACAATTTAAACTTATCAGGATGTAATGGAAAGTAAAGACGGACTGCATATTTTCAGATAAACAGCGGCCATCTTACAGTGTATATACATTCAATGGAAAGTGCTTAACTTATACAAAATAACCATCTTGTCATATCATGTCATATATTAACATGTAAATTTCTATATTAGCATATATATATGCTAAGCTCCAAATAATGATGACACGCACTCGCGGGGGTTTAAATCCGGATCGGATTTATTTGGCACAAGAAGAAATTAAACAGACGCATTTCGGCGGTACGACTTCGTCAGTATAAGGCGGCTGCCATGACACTGCACATTATAAACAACCACTTCGTCATTAGATCTTGTGGGATCTGTCCCATTAGTGAATCAGGCAACACAAATGTTTACGAAAAGAAAACAAATAAAGTAATTACAATTCATTGTGTGCAAGAAACCATATAAATTATGTACTCCATTGCAATTAAAATAATGAACAGAACCTGCCGCTTGGTTGTAGATTGGGAGAGAAGAATTGTCAAATAGATCAACACTTGATGAATTCATATATTCAATACAAGTCACTACTTAGGATCCGATTGCGGTTGTTATGTAAATACAGCCCATGTATGGGCTTATATGCCACAATGGAACCACCTAGTCCCCCATGTTCAGACCAAAGCAAGATAAAGCTTATATATATCATCATCATTATCATCATCTTCTTTATTTTGGCTATATTGGCTATTTCAGCCATAAAAGCACCAAAACAAATAGTATTTTACAGTTCACTTAAAATATAAACAATCATGGCACTCAGAAGAACAACCAATTGACATGTACAACTTGGACAAGCATCAGAGAATTACAGGATGGAAAGCACTTTAGTGAGTTAAAATCTAGTATCTAAAAAGATATTTTAAAGTTAAAACAATTTAAAAACTTCTTTAAAAACAGCATAGAACAAGCATCCATTTTCAGTAAGGCATTCCAGTTTAGTCAAGAAAAAAAAAAAACACCAGTTGCTAAGTTGCATTCTTTAGCAGATAAGTTCTTTTAAGCCACATGGCGAGAAGAAATTTTGCACATGCCACTACATACACCGGTGCAGTATCAGATTTTAGGATCCTAAGGAAGACTCAGTAATTTCTAATACCAAGATTTCTGCACAGTTGTATAATCCATTTTGTCCTTGACAGGTTATATACGGGGCAGAACATGATTATATGAGTCACAGTTTTGTCCGCAACCCTACATCCTGGGCAGAAAGACTTGGATGCCCCCACCCACCTATTAGTTACTGCATAAAGTGGAAGTGTGCTATATCTGAATTGCAGATACAATTTTCGTGCTAGAGGTGGCTGTATTGAATCCAGTACCTGTTCAAATTGGTCTGATGACATAAAATCCAGAAAGGCATACGTTAGGCTAGTAGTTTTTGCTGCCAGGATTAGGCGTGTCAGTTTAAAATCTTTTACAGCTTTAGATAATTGCCTTTTGGAAGTAGTTACACAAGCAACCTCAGGGGTAGTCCATAGGTCCTCCCGTCCCATGGCCCGAAAAGTATCCCTAATGAACGACAGCCGGGGTATGTTGCCAACAACCCCTAATAATGACAGTACCGCTTTCAGTTCCTCCCTATGGTGTCTCAACTTGGGTGTACTCCACAGCCGCCGCCAGTATAGGAGCGGTTGTGTCGATATGGGATCCACTATAGGGAGAATATCCAGATCCATCCATAACGGGACTAGAGGTGTACTCACTGGTAAGGTCAAAATGTTTCTAATAAGCTTATTTTCAGTGAGTGATAGGGCATTGGGGGAGCAATGTCCCCCAAGACTTTGAGAGGAGAAGGGTGTCGTCTGCGAACATTAAAGTGGCAAACTTAAATGTCGCTATTTTTGGAGAATCCAAGTCCTTTGCGGCAAGGAGATCCCCATAGGACCATTTAAAAATAAAGAGAAGAGGGTCGGGGCTAGTACACAGCCTTGTCTAACTCCCTTTCCCACAGGGAAGGGCGCTGTTAGTAGCCTGTTCTTGCCGTATCTTACTCTAGTGTATGTATCCTGGTGGAGGCATTTAAGATGATGGGAAAGATAGAGCGGAACTCCCATGTCCAGCAAGATGCTCCATAGCTGGTCACGGTCCACCGTATCGAATGCCGACTTTAAGTCGACAAATGTAAGATACAAGCTCCCCCCTTCAAGAAGCACATTCCTCCAGTAAATTAACTGGAGCCTGAATAATTGGTCTATTGTTGACATTTTTGATCTAAAACCCGATTGTAGTGGTGTTAGTACTTCTCGGTCTTCAATCCACACCTGCAATCTGCCCAATAGCATTCTTCCATAGATTTTCTGCATGATGTCTATGAGACTAATTGGCCTATAATTCTCAGGGTCGATAAGGGAACCTTTTTTAAAAATCAGGACAATCTCCGCGCCTGTCCTGGTTGGTGGAATTGGTAGGCCGTGGAGAATTCTATTAAAAAGTAGTGCTAAGTATGGTACCCATACGGTCGGCTCGTTTTTGAACAGGTCACCTGGAATCCTGTCCAATCCTGGTTTGATTGGAGCTTTGCTAAAGCTGGTTCTACTTCCCCCAATGTGCATTCTGGAATTTCATCTAAGAAATCCAGGTTAAATATATGTATATATATTCACTGAAAAAAACATAGGTTTTAGGGAAAGTTATAGTTAGATGGACATTTCACTCCTACAAAACCAGAGAAATTCCCCTGTTATAATTAGTTCAGCTAGCTATAACTCGCGCCCCTGCAATGCACTGCTGATGACATCACATATGACATCACTCATGACATGGTCAGGGACAACACTGATAACATCACATATGACATCTCAAATGACATCACTCATGACATCATCCAGTGACTGTGTGTTTCTGTAAAGTTTAAATATGTTTAATATATATATATAGGGAAAGGTGTATTGAAGAATTAGTGGGTGTATAAGTGGCTGAAAGGATGATTTAGTAGGTGCGTGACTGACTCCATAAGTGAGTGATTAAACGTAGCTTACTGAATGCATGGGTTAGTGACTAAACTGTATGAATGTCTGTATCTGTCTGTCGGTTGATCTGTAAGCGGCTGCATGGGTTTGTGAATAGCTACATTAGTGTCTGTATGGATTATTGATTGGTTGTCTGAGTATCTGTATGGGTGCCTGAGTGTTGGTGTGGGTGGGATGTGTGTGACTATGCGCATAGATGTGTGAGTGGATCGTTCACTGGGTGCATGGTTTCAGGAGTGTATCTGTGATGGACTGTATGGGTGGGTGAGTGTGTGTATGGGTGTGTTAGTGAGAGAATGTATATCTCAGTGGTACATGTGTGAGTAACTACATATGTGAAAGGCAGTATATATGTGTGTTGGAGAATATAAATGGCTATAAGTGAGAGTGTGTGTGATTGTGGGAGTGGCTGTATGGATGAGTGTGTGCTTGTATCAGTGATTGTATAAAAGCATACGAATGTGCTAGTATGTGTATGAGTACGTGAGCTGGTGTGCACATACCTATATGGGTGAGTGAAAAATGGCAGTGTGATTAATTATTTGCATAGTACTTCTATAGATGTGTGGCGATGTGTGATTGTCTATATAGGTGTATGAGTGCATGATAGTTCTGTACTGAGTGACCATAAGTATGAGTGACTGTACGGATGAGTGAGTAGATGTGTGTGTAAACCTAAGAGTCAGTGAGTGGGTATGTAGTTATTGGTGTTGGAGTGTCTATGATTTTGAGAATTGCAGTCTTTAATTTAGAGTGGGTGTATCAAAGGTTATATTAGGGTGTGAGAAGATGCATCAAATTATCACATGGATGGTGTCATCAGTGATGTCATCAGGGATGTCATTTGAGATGCCATCAGTGATGTCACTGACCATGTCATGAGTGATGTAATATGTGACGTCATCAGCAGTGCATAGCTGAACTAACTATAGCAGGGGAATTTCTCTGGTTTTATATGAGTGGAATATCCAACTAACTATAACTTTCCCTAAAACCTATGGTTTTTTCAGTGAATTTTTAAAGTTTTTTAAATGCTAATTTCTAACTATAACGTGCCTGAAACCTATGGTTTTTTCAGTGAATTTCAAAGGTTTTTTAAAGGCTAATTTCTAACTACAACGTGCCTGAAACATATGTTTTTAAAAAAAAAAAACATTTCAAAGGTTTTTTCAAATGCTAGTTTCTAACTATGCCTACAGAGGTAGGACATGTGAAGAAAGAAGAAAATATGCACAGAAAGAAGCAAAGGAAATACAGAAAGAAGTAACAGAAGTTCAAAACTACGAAAAAAGTGCAGGAAGAAGCAAGACATGTGCAGAAAGAACCAACAGAGGAGCAGAAACAGGTCTTGTTGTAAAACCATCCCGTACCCACAACTTTTTCAGACGGGTACTGGTGGTAACTGACTATGACTAACCAGGCCTAGAGCCAGTGCAGTGCTAAAAGACACTTAGAATACAGTGAAAACACCTACACACACTAGGGAGCACTTTGCGTTGGGGTACCCCTGTGATTAACATGACCTCCTCTGTAAGGCCCTAGTACATAATAGAGCAGGGGGATTTAAATTACCTCAGAGTCTGAGGAGCAGGAATATGCTACTTTAACTAGCAGTCGCGTTTGCAGAATGGTGGAGAATGGTGTTGGGTGTCCAACCAATGCGCTGGAATTCCGCTGTGTAGGACTTACAGGAGGGATTCTTGGCCCCCAAACTCCCTCAGGACTAAATTGGACTTTATCCTCCATCCCGTAGTCTGCCACGAGGCACGTTTGCGGAGTGGTGGAGAAATGGGGACCATGGCCTCCGAAGACCTCTTAGCAATCCCACTGTGTGGGTCTTATTGGAGGTAACAAGAGGGGTAGTTGGCCCCCAAGAACATCCTTGGGGGCCACCTCCCCTAACTATTACCTCCATTCAGTCCCACACAGCAGCACTGGTAAGTACTCGTACCAGGCCATGCCCACTTTGCCCACCACTCTACAAACGCTCTCCCTGGTGCACTCTAGGATGGGGATTGAAGTCCCTTTCACTGCTGGGGGTCCTTTAGGGGCCAACTAACCTACCTTTTACCGCCAGTAAGCCCCACTCAGTGGGATTGGTGAGAGAAAGACAAAGGCCAAGCACCCTTTTTCCACCACTCTGCAATCACACCTCCTGGCGCGTTGAAAGTTATGTTATGTTATGTTATGTTATATATAGCTTTTATATAGCGTACGGCTACTCGGTAGGAGTGTCCCGACACTTTCCACCATCAACTCATAATGAAATAACACAACACAGCTAAAAACAGACATCAGAAAAAAAACAAAAAAACAGTAGGCAGCAAAACAGACTAAGAATTAAAAAGCCAAGTCTTCAGGCCCTTCCTAAACTGGAGCAAGTTGGCAGTGCTACGGAGAGGAAGTGGAAGCAGATTCCAAAGCTGGGGGGCTCTTCAACTGAAAGACCGCCCTCCCGCGCGGGCCTTCCTCACCCGCGGGACCACAGCTTTGAAGAGGGATTCCGAACGGAGGGAACGAACTGGACGATAGAAAGTCAATCTCCGCTGCAGATATCCAGCTCCTGATCCATGCAGAGCTTTATGCATCAGGGTCAGGGATTTAAACTGGATCCGCTTCCTAATGGGGAGCCAGTGAAGCGTCTGAAGCAACCCAGAAGCTCGAGCTCGTCTCCCTAGGCCAAAGATCGCCCGGGCAGCAGAGTTCTGCACCACCTGAAGGCGCTGGACCAGGTAATCGGGGAGGCCAAGAAAGAGAGCATTGGCATAGTCTAGCCTCGAGCCGACAAGAGCCTGCACAGTAATCCTCCTGTGCTCCTCAGACAACAGAGGCAAAAATTTGCGGAGCATTTTTAGTATTCCATAGCAGGTGCCGGCCAGGCCAAGAATGTGAATTCGTAGCGACAGCTGGTTGTCCAGCTTGACGCCCACATTTTTGGCCACCACGGAGGACTGTGCAGGAGGGCTCATGTCGGACGGCCACCAATGCTGCCACTCCGGATCGGCAACGCAACCAAAAAATAAAATCTCGGACTTGCCCGAGTTGGCCCTCAGACTGTTCCGCTGGAACCAGTCGAAGACCAGCGCAAGGCAGTCCCGGATTCTCTCTCCATCAAACTCTTGATCTTTCCCGCATGTGAAGAGGAGTTGCGTGTCGTCGGCATAAGAGACGATCTGGGCCCCGTACGCCTCCACCAAGGCCGCCAAAGGGGACATAAAGATGTTAAATAACGTGGGGCTCAACACAGAGCCCTGTCGAACCCCAACTCCCAATGGCGGCATCTCGGCGGAGCTCTGGGAAACCCAGACCGTCTGGCGGCGGCCATCAAGAAAAGAAGTAAACCACCTGAGCACCGTCCCCCTGAGGCCTATGTCATAAAGCCTAGTTAAAAGCGCCTTATGGGGGACGGTGTCGAAAGCCGCCGAAAGATCTAACATGACCAGCATGGCCCTACCGCCGGCATCCAGAGTCTCCCTGATGATCTCAGTCACCTCTATCAGAGCCGTTTCCGTACTAAAGTTAGGACGGAAGCCCGATTGAGATGGATGGAGCAGATTATTAGCTTCCAAAAAGCTCGACAGAACACCGTGGGCATGTTTTTCCATTAGCTTCGCTAGCGCTGGTAAAAGCGAGATTGGCCTGTAATTCGCCAAGGCCTCGGTGTCGAGCCCCGGTTTTTTTAGGAGGGGGATCACCATCGCTCTTTTCCAAGAACTGGGGACCCTTCCCTCCCTCAGGAGGGAGGGATTAAGTACCCTTGAATGCTGAGGGTCCCTGAGGTCCAACTAGCCCATCAGTATTCGCCACAGAGCTGCTTACTGGAAGCACCTGGTGGACTAGTTGGCCCCTAGGGGCCCTCAGGATTGAAAGGGAATTAATTCCTCAACTTAAAAGGCGCCACAGGGCGTGTTTGCACACATGTCACCTCAGGCTCCGCCCACTCCCTTTATCTCTGTGCAAATACGCCCCGTGGCCCATTTTAAGTTGCAGGAAAAAGTCTCCTTGAATCCTGAGGGTCCCTGGGGTCCAACTAGCCCACTAGGTACCTCCAGTAAGCGTTGCAGAGAGCTGTGTGGCCCCCCTTCTATTTGCTTTTTTGGGCCCTGGGGACCCCATACGCCACTGCCTGATCCCTTTTAAAAAATAAAAAGAATCGGAATGGGAAGGGGCCAATTCGGGCCCGGGAACCCCATCCTCCGGGGCATGGCCACATTTATTAATTTTTTTAATGGAGGGGGCTGCCTAGCCCCTCTCCTGAGACCTCTATTGGCCCCGGGGTCCCCATCCCCCGGGCCGGGCTTTTTTATTTTTTATTTCTTTTTGGTAGCCCCCCTCCTGGGCCATTCCTGGACCCCATCCCTCCTGGGCAACTTCAGGACCCCATCCCCCGGGGCCTGGCCATTGCTTTTTTATTTTTTTTAGGAGTGCGGCCCATGGCCCCCCTCCTCAAGCAGGCCCCATCTCCGAAGATGGCCTGCCTTTTTAATTTTTTTTGTAGGGAAAGGGGGTTGCGTGGCCCCCCTCCCGGGCCACTTCAATTCTGCTTTGCTTCATTGAAGCAAGAGCAGGTTTCCCTGCTCTCGGATCAATGAAGCAACGCAATTCCCAATGACAGGGCGGGAGCCGCGCGGCTCCAGCCCTGTCATTGCAAACATCAGTGTCCTGGGAGTGGGCACCCCGGGACACTGCAGGAACCAGCCCTGTGGAGTGGCGTTCCCCAGGGCCATCAAGGGCTCCAGGAGGGGTCATCACAGCCCCCTCCCACATAATGCAAAGCCCCGGGGAGGGGTTGGTCCCCGAGGCTCGGGTTGGATTGGACCCCCGCATTAAAATATTAGTGCCCCAAGGGGGTGCCAGTCCCCAGGGCATGTGTGGGGGGCTCAAGCCTGCCCACAGGTGTATTTTTTTGGGGGGGGCCTTGGAGGCACCCCCACTGATTAAAAATGAAGCGAACCCCGGGGTTGATGGGGGGCTGCGTGCCCCTGCAATTCTTTAAACAAGCCCCGGGGAGGTGGCGGTCCCCTGGGCAGTGTGGGAGGGATTGGGGCCCCCCACACATTCTTTTACTGCCCCTGGGACCTGGCCCACCCAGGGGCTTCAATTTAACGAAGCGCAGGAGCCCGCGCTTCATTTTTTAAAATTTCTCCGCAGGATTCACACACCCAGCACGAATTAGGCCAATTTTCTTCTTTTTTTCAAATGCTTTTTTTTACCCTGGGGGTCCTCGTGGGACCTCCTGAGCCGGCCTAGAGGGTCAGGGTGTTTCTACCCTGACCCCTTTTCTTTTTTTTCATGTTTCTGGTCACAAGATGGCTGCCAACACTTCCTGGTTTGGAGTGTTGACAGTCAATTAGACTAAAGCTTGTGGTTAGGAGGGTGCGTGAATCCACCACGCCTCTATTTATCAAAACTTGTATTTTTTGCTTTTCTCAGCAACTATTGAACAGATTACACCATTTTAAAAAAGGTCTCTTTCTGAACCAAGGGCTAACTTTTTGCCAAATTTGGTGCAAAATTCCATTCCGCAGTTCCAGCTGTAACCGTGTCTAAAATTTCCTATGTGAATTAACATGAAGAAAACACATTTTGGTACCCCCGGCCCCCGCTTGACGAATCACCCTGAAACTTTCAAGAAAGGAGCTGACCGCAGCGGGCCACAAGTTTTGAAAATTTGGCGAAGATTCGTCAACCGGCGCCAAAGATATTGAGAAAACAAAAAATGAGTTTCCTATGGAACTATAACTACAGACTAGAAATAGCCAGTAGGTAATATATATATTTTTATATATATATATTACCTACTGGCGTTCGCCAGTAGGTAGTTATAGTTAGGATTGATTTCCATAGAGAAATCGTAACATTCTATTTGAAATAACTTTGGCGCCGGTGGAGGAATCTGCCTGAAATTTTGCCTCGCGGCGCTCCGCTCCCTCCCTAAAAGTTTGGGGGGGATTCCTCAATCGGGGGCCGAGATAAAAAGGGGGTCCTAAAACGTGTTTTCCCCATGTTAATTTCCATAGGGCGGTCAAACTCACTTTTAGCTAGAACGGCTGAATGGATTTCCACCAAACTTGGCAAAATTGTAGGGACTGGTAGCCCGATGTGCCTTTGCTATGTCTCAAAATATGTGCTCCATTGGATTTTGAGTAATTTAGGTAAAAAAAAATATATATATCTATAGGCGCGCCCCGGTACGCGTACAGGGGCGCGCACCGGGCGCGCTACGCGACTTGCGCACGGAAAGCTGATTGGCTCTCGGGTGACTGTAAATGTTCGAAACAGTCCGGATCGGCCGCCATCTTGTGTCTCGGTAGGATCGAGACACAAGAGGTGGCAAAAAACAAAGGGGCACATGACCAAAAGGGGGCAGGGTAGACCCCCCTGACCCCCTAGGTTTGATGTGGGGGCCATAAAAGACTCCGCGGGGCAACATTTTTTTTATTTTTTTTATGAATTTTCACGGGGGGAGTGCCCGGTACTCGTACCGGGAAGCGTACCAGGGAGCGTACTTTGGTGAAAAATAGTGAAAATAATAGTGTAAAATAATAATTTTGAGTGATTACAGGTAGGGTAGCTCTGAAAAGAGCTTTTGGTTCTGTGGCTGTTTTAGGTACCTACAAGTACGTCCCACACACACCCACATGCACACAACCCCACACCCCCACACCCACACACTCCCCACACACCTCACACACGCACACCTCCACCCACACCCAAACACCCCACACCCCCACATCGACACCTTACACATCCACAGTTTTGTGGTCGGATCATTTTCTTATTTCCTTTTCCCTCCCTAATATGGTTTCAACACGGTCCAAATTTGTGGGGTCGTTAAAGCATCTCTCTAAGTCTTTCCATCTGTTCACTAGAGAGATGCTATCAAACGCCCTAACCAATTTTCCTTGTCCTATATCTGACAATGTAGAGGATTATACTGCTCTTTTCCATAAATGGCTCTTAGAGTGTCTAGAGAGCTTGGTCCCGGCCAAGACACAAAATTCTGCCAATAAAAGGACATCTGCCCCATGGTTTACTCCGCAGCTAAAAAAAGCTAGACAAGACCTTAAAAAAGCTGAAAGAGCATGGAGGCGATCTTATGATCTCTCTGAGAGGCAGAATTTTAAGGCACTGACTAGAGCCTACCATAAATCAATCTGGGCTGGAAAAAAAGCTTACTTGGAATCTAGAATAAATGAGGCGGAGCATTCCGGTAAAGAACTCTTTAGGGTGGTAAAAGATTTTACCTCTCCCTCTGCTTATACCCCCATTCATACTCACTCTGAATCCTGGTTGAGGGATCTGGCTGTATATTTTGTACAGAAAATTACTACTATTCAAGATTCCCTCCTTTCCACTTTTCAGCAGCAGCCTGTGAGCCTGGGGTGTCCTATGTCAGATCATGGTCCTTTGTTGTGTGATTTTCCCTCACTGGATCATGCAAGCTCTCTTGACATCCTGTCCAACCTTAAATCTGGATCTCCACAGGATCCGTGCCCGGCCAAGTGTTTAGCAAACTTGGCACCTGTGCTAAATGACTAGGTCAATCCCATCTTAAATATGTCGCTCTCATCCGGGGTAGTTCAAAAGGCTTGGAAGAGTGCCATGATCCTGCCACTCCTGAAAAAACCAGCACTCGACCCTCTAGTCCATGCCAACTACAGACCTATTTCCTTACTCCCGGCTCTAGCGAAAGTGACTGAGAGGTTTGTTCACAGATCAATCTCTAATTTTATCGAGGAAAACGATCTGCTGCATAACACCCAAACCGGTTTCCGTGCGAATTTCAGCACGGAGACTGCGCTCCTCGAAGTCACAGACGCCATCCGGGAGGAGTTGGATGCTGGAAGAAAGGCTGTATTGGTCATGCTTGACCTGTCGGCGGCATTCGACACCGTTCCCCACGCGCTTCTCCTTGCCAGACTCTGGGACTTTGGTTTGCGGGTAACGGTGTGGAGGTGGCTTAAATCCTTCTTAGCCGACCGCCGGCAGACAATCTGGGCTCCTCCTTACTCCGCCGAGATGCCGCTGCTAGAAGTGGGGGTTCCCCAAGGTTCCATCTTGAGCCCCCTCCTTTTTAACATCTTTATGGCTCCTCTGGCAGTGGTCGCGGAGTCTTTTGGCGCCCGGATTGTCACCTATGCCGACGACACCCAGCTCCTGTTTGTATGCAATAGGAATGGTCTGTTCGACGATGATCAGGTTAGAGGTTGTTTAAATGCGGTTTTCGAGTTGTTTGGACGTCATGGATTGAAATGCAACTCCGACAAGTCGGAGCTGCTCTTCTTTGGGTGTACCTCCGAGCCGGATTGGAAACCCTGGTGGCCGCAGGATATGTTTCCTCCCGTTAGTTCATCCCTGAAGGCCAAAAACTTGGGAGTGATCATTGATAGCGACTTATCTTTTGGACCACATATTTCCTCTCTCACCGGGAAATGCTTTGGCATCCTCCGGATGCTGCGTAAATTTCTACCTTTAGTATCCATCCAGCATAGGAAAATCATCGTCCAGGCACTGGTTGGCTCCAGGCTGGATTACGCTAATGTTTTATTTTTGGGACTTCCCAAATATCTGGTTAGGCGTCTTCAAATTGCTCAGAATTCTGCGGCCCGAGCTGTCTTTGGCCTCCCAAGAAGAGCCAGAGCCACTGCTCTTCTCTCAACCTTACATTGGCTACCGATTGACAAAAGAATTATTTTTAAAACCCTGACTACGACCTTCAAGGCCTTGCACGGTATTGGCCCTAAATACATCTCCAAACGACTGTCTTGGTATCAGCCCTCTAGATCTCTCAGATCTTCTGCGTTATCCAAAGTGAAGGTTCCCATTATCAAGTGCGCCAGAGCAGGAGGACGGTCCTTCCGTTATTTAGCTCCTCGTGCTTGGAATGACCTCCCGATTTCTCTAAGACAGGCTTCTAGCCTGCTGTCCTTCCGAAAGGCCCTTAAAACATGGCTTTTCCCTTAGACTGGTGCTGCTTTTTTATGTGTGTGTTGCATGTCCCTTCAGTGTTATGTTTCTCCCTCATTTGGTGGGTACCTTCGAAAAAGCGCCGGGATGCTCCATGGAGTGGCCGAGCGCTATAGAAGCATAAAAATAACATAACATAACATAACACCCACACCCACACATCCAACACACACACACTTACACACACACCTCACCCCCCAACACACACACACGCGCACACAGATACCTCACAGACACACCTCACACATCCCACACACACACCTCCCCCCACACACACACGCACACCGCACAGACACATCCACACATCCCACACATACACACACATCCTACACACATACCCCCCACACCCACACACACCCCACACACACCTCACACACCCACACCCCCACTTACACCCAAACACCCCACACACCCACACCCTCACACACACCTTACACACCCACATCCACACCCACACCCACATACCCAACACACCTACGCACACCTATACACCTCATCCCCCCTCAGACACACACACACACACACACACACACACACACCTCACAGACACACCCCACACATCCCCCAACACACCTCCCCCCCACACATGGGGAAAACTCAGTGAAACACTAAAATAATAATTTAAAGTGTTTAGAGGTAGGGTAGCTCTGAATAGAGTTGTTGTGTTGTTTGGGTGTTTTAAGTACCAACATGTAGGTACCAATGCTGAGTCTTAAATTTAATGTACACCGTTTCCTCTGTAGCTAATTTCCATGTTGTTACAGAAGTTATTGTGGTATATGGAATCCATATCATAGTCTGTCAGGAAAGCAGAAACAACATGGAGGCAGGAGATGAAAAAGAGATGTCAAATACACATTGGAGATAATATATTGGGAGAAAGGAAGTATCTATGAGCAAAATTACTATGTAACATAAAAAAGTTACACAGAATACTATAAATCTGACTTTACATTATAATCAATTTGGTACTAGTTAATGAATTACATATAAAAATGAATAATGTCTCAAACAATTTTAGAATTATTAAATATAAATTTATTTTTACAGATTCTTTTTCAAAATTTGATAGAACTTCTATTAACAGATTGTCGGAAATGTCCTCATTTTGAATTAGCGAATCTACCGCTTCCACACATTGAACTAATTCATAGTCCCGTGATTTATCCATGAATTCTAAGTCATCATTGGGTTCAATAACTTGTTCATTGTTGCTCTCCAGAATAATTTCGAAGGAAATATTTTGCTGTCCTTCCATTTTCTTGCTGTAATTCGCATAAAAAATAAATATATCAGTAGAGATAGGGCACTGTTGGGTTTAAGTTCAGTCAGGTAGTTTTTATTTTTTAACAGTGAAGTTATCTTTGGGCAGTGTATGGTATCAGGCTGGAAGTAGAATTATAAAAAAGTGTATATCATGAAGCATAATTAAATTTATAATTATACAAGACAAGCCTAACTCCATCCATAACTATAACAGAGAAGTGTATCTTAATCTATAACTATTACAGAGGGATAGTATATAACTATCAGAAAATGTTTTCCAAATTAACTTAAGGTGCACAACATACTTCAGTTTTCAAAATAACATCTTACCTTCCAAAAAGAAGTTTAAGTTCTCAGTGGAAATGCTTTTGAAATGTACTTCAGGAAGTAGTAGTCAAAATGGCTGTGTTTCCCTCTCTTTCTTTATATATATTCATGTACATAACCAATCAAATGTCATGAAATAATAGTAGAAAATGAAAGTAACATTTTAATAGGTTGTAAATTCTAACACTTCAGATGTTTTTTTGTCAAGTAATTCACCTCAGGATATTTAGAGAGGGCTACAGGCTAAATGTTTCAATGGAATTCCACCAAATTTGGGAAAATGGTAAGGACTGGTATGTAGTATGGCCTATTCTATATTTGGTGAAAGTGTCTCCAGTGGTTTTTATGTAAATTAACTTTTAACATTTTTTGGGAGCGCTTCCCGGTGAGCGCCCCGGTACGCGTACCGGTAAGCGCAACGGGAGTCCTCCATTTTGTGTTTCGGTAGATTTGAGAGAGAAAATGGAGGACAAACAACTTTGGGAATGGGTATAAGGGGGCATCGTAGGCACTCCCTGACCCTCTAGGTTTACTGAGGGGGTCTTAGGAGGCCCATATAGGCGAAAAAAATATATATATATATTTTTCGCGGGGGGAGCGCCCGGTACGCGCACCGGGGAGCGTACCAGGGAGCGTACTTTAGTGAAAAACAGTGAAAAAAGTTAGAAAAAGATAATCTTTTTGGAGTGATCAGAGATAGGGTAGCCCTGAAAAGGGCTTTTGGGTTCTGTGGCAGATTTAGGTACCTACAAGTAGGTACCAATGCACAGTCTTAAATTCAGGAGGAATATTCTATTCCCCTCATCTGAAAAGTGCACACCATCTCCTCTGTAGATATCTTGCATGTTGTAACGCAAGTTGTTGTTGTATATTGAACCCATTCCATAGTCTCTCATGTAAGCAGAAACAGATTTATTCACATGTTTCCGTGCTTTCTCAAATTGTGGACAAAATTGGTTGGACCAGTTCCATTTCTGCCTTTGGCATATATTGGAATATACCAAGGCAGTTTGTGGAAAAAGTGTCATCAATTGTCCGAAGGTGTCCTTTAAAACCATCTCCAGACCTACCCCAGTCAAAGTGCCTAGGTCATTTCCACCACAGTGCAAAATTATGAGGTCCGGGTGCGGCAGATGGTAAAAGGTTTTCACCAATGGTATCAATTGATGACATCTCAATCCTCTTTGGCCAATCCATTTTATGTGCACATTTGGTAAATCAAGGTTGTGAACATTTCTGATAGCTGCATACCTTTGAGCCCAGTGAATGTAGCTATGTCCAATAATCCAGACAGAGCACATGGTGAGAGTAGGTTCTAGTGCAGTCAGATGAAGTGTAGGAATGAAATGGCAGTTGGAGCAGTAGGAGTTTGCAAAAAAAAACTGTGGAGTGTCAGTGCTCTTGAATCACAAGCAATGATTGGTGGATTCAGATAGTTGAAAACTGAAAGTTAGGGTGCATGGTTCTGTTGTGTGTAAGAAGTAATTTGAATGGTTAAAAAAAAGTCATTTAAAGAAAGATTGCAGTGGATAAGCTGGTGTATTGAGAGGTCAAACATCCTTGCTCATTTGATTTGCAACATTGTAGAATAAACTTTTAACCCTGGGAGCTCAGTGAGGAGGGAGTTGCTATGGTAACAGGTAGAAAGGGCTGAGGGGGGGAAGGGTGTTGATTTGAAAATAGAGAGGGAAGAGTTTTGATTGGTTACCATGAGGAATATGTGTGTACAATTAGAGGTTTTCTGTGCCATTAATGGTTGCAGTGCCTGGAGAACATACCTTTTGCTCTGCTAAAGAAATATTGGTGTGTGTATCTGACACTGTTCTGAATCTCCCAAAGCATTTGTAAAGGTGAGTTATGATTCATTTAGATACAGAGTTCAGATTAAGAAGCACATTGATTTTCTTTGCTGTTTGTTTGTGTGATGCTTTTTGAAAATGCATGGTTTCTATATTTGTAAAATAGAGGATTAGTATTTTGTGAAATAGTGATGTTTCAGTGGTGAAGTTGAATGGTTGTACATAGGACTTGCACTCTGTATCTAAAATGGTATTTTAAAAATCAATTTTAGGGTAAATGAATGGGTTTCAGTAGTGAAAATGAATGCTTGTGCATAGGACCCGTGTTGTGTTCCTAAAATGGTCATTGAAAAATGATTTTAGTGCAAATCAATGGGTTTGAGTAGTGAAAATGAATGCTTGCATATAGGATCTGTGCAGTGTTTCTAAAATGTTGATTTTAAAATGATTTTAGTGCAAAACAATGGGTTTTAGTAGTGAAAATGAATGCTTATAAATAGGATCTGTCCTCTGTTCATAAAATATTAAATAAAAAAAGATTTTAGGGCAAATTAATGGCTTTCAGTAGTGAAAATGAATGCTTGTACATAGGATCTGTGTTCTGTTCCTAAAATGGTAATTGAAAAACGATTTTAGTGCAAATCAATGGGTTTGAGTAGTGAAAATGAATGCTTGTATATAGTATCTGTGCAGTGTTTCTAAAATGTTAATTGAAAAACGATTTTAGTGCAAAACAATGGGTTTTAGTAGTGAAAATGAATGCCTGTAAATAGGATCTGTGCTCTGTTCATAAAATATTAAATAAAAAACAGTTTTATGGCAAATTAATGGCTTTCAGTAGTGAAAATGAATGCTTGTACATAGGACCTGTGTTATGTTCCTAAAATGGAAGGAAGCAGATTGAGTTTCTTTGCTGTTCGTTTGTTTAATTTTTTGGGTAATGCTTGGTAGAAATGTTTCCAAGAGATAGGAAATGTATTTTGTAAAATAGTGACTTTTCAGTACTGAAATGGAATGATTGTACATAGGACTTGCACTGTGTTTCTAAAATGTTATTGAAAAATCGATTTTGGGGCAAATTAATAGCTTTTACATTTTTGATAAAAAATAAAAAATGAGTGTATGATTAAGTAAAATAATTTGAAGCTTTCATAATCATGTCACCTGTGTTACCTCACATTAGGAAGCACACTGAGAGCTTTATTTATGAAAACAGCGATGCATCACTTTTCACTGTGCACTCCTTGTGACACCAATGATGCATTATATTTAATGTATGACGCATCATGTTTCTAGGATTTACAGATAAGTCAGTATTTGTGATGTATCTGTAAGCACAAAAGTGACGAATTGTTGGAGTGTGTCACAAAAATGACGCAACTCCTACAATGCATACTTTCACATGGGGAAAGCCCCATGTGAAAGTGTTTGCCTCAGTCTTATGGCTGCTGTTTCGGCAGGTGCAAGATTTTGACGTAACAGTGTCCTAAAAGTGACGCAGTGAAATGCGTCACTATTACGAGGCTTTTTGCGGGGGAATGCCCCCTCTGTGTACATTACACCTTACAGAGGTATAATGTGGCGCAGAGGTTTAAAAAGTGACACATCTACCTACATGCGTCACTTTTGAAATATGGCGCAACAAGGCACATGTTTTATGCCGCCGATGCGTCACAAAAAGTGATGCATCAGCAGTGCAAAACTGGCGCAGAGCCTCATAAATGAGGCTCATCTTTTTTGCAGACTACTCCAGTTTAGTCCTGTCCACTGCACTATTGGACACAAGCCTCACCTTTTGTGGTCCCCTGGACAGGCTTCATTACATCTGCACTCCTGCTTAGGTCTCATAATCTTTTTTTAGAATAACATTTGAAAAACAGAGAAAAGGTTATATGTATGAGCTTTTCATTACACTACTGAAACATTTTTGGGGCAAAATAATGTCTTTTACATTTTTGAGAAAGAATAAATAGTGTGTGAATGATTAAATAAAAAAATGTGATCTTTTCACAATCATGTCACCTGTGTTACGTCAGGTTAGGAAGTAGATTGTGCAGATGAGGTGAGGAATGTCCAGAGGGACAGAGTAGGTGAGGCCTGTGTTCAGTACTGTAGTGGGAGAGAGGCTTTTCTTGGAGAGTATAGGTGGGGAGACCTGTGTCTAAGAGTGTAGTGGAGTAGGCTTCATGAAGCCTATCCCCCACTGCACTCTTAGACACAGGTCTCAAATTATTTGCACCCGTGGACAGATCTCTGTTCTACTACACTCTTCAATAGAGGCCATACCTCTTGTGCACCCCTAGACAATCCTTACCCTATATGTAACCCTGAATAGACTTCAACTAATTGGTATGCTTAGACAAGCCTCATGTTATTTACACCCTTGGACATGCGGTAGGATTGTTTGCAAGAGAGAGGAAATGTATTTTCTAAAATAGTGACTTTTCAGTATTGAAATGGAATGCTTGTACTCCAGTAATTCATCCTTTCACGTGGGGGAATCTCCATGTGAAAGCGTTTACCTCAGTCTTATGTCTGCTGTGAGGCAGGCGCAACTTTTTGACGTAACAGTGTCTTAAAAGTGACGCAGTGAAATCTCATTGATTTCACAGCGTCCCTATTACAAGGCTTTCTGCGGAGAAATGACCCCTCTGTGTACATTACACCTGACAAAGGTATAATGTGGCGCAGAGGTTTAAAAAGTGACGCATCTACCTACATGCGTCACTTTTTAAATATGGCGTAACAAGGCACATGTTTTATGCCACCGATACGTCAAAAAAAGTGACGCATCAGCAGTGGAAAACTGATGCAGGGCTTTATAAATGAGGTTCATCTTTTTTTGCACACTACTCCATTTTAGTCCTGTCCACTGTACTCTTGGACACAAGCCTCATCTTTTGTGCTTCCCTGGACAGGCTTCATTACATCTGCACTCCTGCTTAGGTCTCATAATCTTTTTTTAGAATAACATTTGAAAAACAGAGAAAAGGTTATATGTATAAGCTTTTCATTACACTACTGAAACATTTTTGGGGCAAAATAATGTCTTTTACATTTTTGAGAAAGAATAAATAGTGTGTGAATGATTATATAAAAACAATTGACCTTTTCACAATCATGTCACCTGTGTTACCTCAGATTAGGAAGTAGATTGTGCAGATGAGGTGAGGCATGTCCAGAGGGACAGAGGAGGTGAGGCCTGTGTTCAAGACTGCAGTGGGAGAGAGGTTTTTCTTGGAGAGCTTAGGTGGTGAGACCTGTGTCTAAGAGTGCAGTGGACTAGGCTTCATGAAGCCTATCCCCCACTGCACTCTTAGAAAGAGGTGTCAAGGTCTTTGCAGCCGTGGACAGATCTCTTTTCTCTACACTCTTCAATAGAGGCCATACCTCTTGTGCAGCCCTAGACAATCCTTACCTCATCTGCAACCCTGAATAGACTTCAACTAATTGGCATGTTTAGACAAGCCTCATGTTATTTACACCCTTGGACATGCGGTAGGATTGTTTGCAAGAGAGAGGAAATGTATTTTGTAAAATAGTGAGTTTTAAGTATTGAAATGGAATGCTTGTACTCCAGCAATGCATCCTTTCACATGGGGAAAGCTCCATGTGAAAGCGTTTTCCTCAGTCTTATGTGTGCTGTGAGGCAGGCGCAAGATTTTGACGTAACAGTGTCCTAAAAGTGACGCAGTGAAATCTCATTGATTTCACTGTGTCACTATTACGAGGCTTTCTGTGGAGAAATAACCCTTCTGTGTACATTACACCTGACAGAGGTATAATGTGGCGCAGAGGTTGAAAAAGTGACGCATCTACCTACATGCGTCACTTTTTAAATATGGCGCAACAAGGCATATGTTTTATGACGCCGATGTGTCAGAAAAAGTGACGCATCAGCAGTGGAAAACTGATGCAGGGCTTTATAAATGAGGTTCATCTTTTTTTTGCACACTACTCCAGTTTAGTCGTGTCCCCTGCACTCTTGGACACAAGCCTCATCATTTGTGCTTCACTGGACAGACTTCATTACATCTGCACTCCTGCTTAGGCCTCATAATCTTTTTTTAGAATAACATTTGAAAAACAGAGAAAAGGTTATATGTATAAGCTTCTCATTACACTACTGAAACATTTTTGGGGCAAAAATGTCTTTTACATGGTGTCTGCATAATTAAATACATATATGTCATCCTTTCATAAAAATGTCACCTGTGTTACCTTACATTAGGAAGTAGATTGTGTAGATGAGGTGAGGCATGTCCAGAGGGACAGACAAGGTGAGGCCTGTGTTCAAGACTGTAGTGGGAGAGAGGCCTTTCCTGGAGAACATACGTGGTGATGCCTGTGTGTAAGAGTACAGTGGACTAGACTTCATGAAGCTTATCTCTTACTGCACTCGTAGACACAGGTCTCACTTTCTTTGTACCTGTGGACATACCTCTCTTCCACTACACTCTTCAATGCATGTCTCACCTCTTCTGCACCCCTTGAGAATCCTCAGTTGATCTGTAACCCTGAATAGATTGTTTGCTTTTTGTCATTGCTTTGTTGTTTGATAATAGTGGTCAATAATGTGCTATTTTTTTGTTTAACACAGATTGAAAACAAGATTAAGTTGCAAGAAGAGTAAGGAAAGATGCCCTCAAAGCAAAGATCAAGAAAATTTGAAATACGGTTTAAAACAAAAACAGCATCGGAATTACAGCAGTCCTCCACAACAAAGACTTAAAAAAACTGGAAAGAAGTTCCTGGTAAGATAACTAAGTCTTTTTTACGGAATGTATGTAGAACAAAAATAAATGTTGGACAGCATGTAGAAAAAGAGAAGGAGAGAGTAATTTTGAAAAGGAAGGAGAGGCCCTCAAAAAATGTTAATACTGGAGCAGGAGAGAATAATATGTATCGGAATAGAAGGCAGAATCAGTTTAGAGACATTCGTAAACTAATGTTTCGCAATAGGGTGGTTTAGGAAAGGCAAACAGAGAGCTGCTTTTTATAAGAAAAAGAAAAGTGTAAAGAAGATTGTTGATCAGGCTTTTGAAGTTAAGAAAAAATAATTTATTTTAATAATCAATAGAATTAGGACACTTAACAAGACAATTGATGTTTTTAAATCAAACAGTAGATGGAAAAGAGTAATTAATCGGACAAATTTTTGTAAAGTTTTTTCAGGAGAATGGATGCACAGTTCAATTTGTGAGCCATTTTTTAATGAGGAGAGTTACTTTCAGGAGAATGATTTAGTGCATGCAGTTGACACCAGTGGTCGAGCGTATGAAATGAAAGACGGTTGTCCGATTGAAAAAGAGAAACTTGTGCCTAGAGAACCAGAAGAGGTGTTAACTGATGAAGTTTTAGGGAGACGTACTAAGGGTCCAGTGTACACTTGGAAGTGTAGTCGTATTTGTAGTGTGCGACAGGAATCAATTGATTTGTTTTGTAATTTCTTACGTTCATATAGTAAGAAAAGTCTAAAGCAGAAAGTGAAGTTGTTGCAAGAATTAGATCCTTGCAGAGTGAGAGAAAACACAGGTTTGCAAGGGCATTCACTGGCTTGTCTTTCTAGAAAAGTCTGTCAGAGTGTTTTTCATCATTTTAGGATGTTAGCAGTGCATCATACCAAAATGAGGAAATTAGTGAGAATGTTGTATTATGCAAAAAGTCCAGCACTTAAGCTTAAACAGTTAAACAGTGCTCTTTTGCATGGAACTGAATTAGATGTGAAGAAGATTTGTGAAGAAATTGAGATTTGTTATTTTCGTGAAAAAGAGGACAGTGTAGAAATTGACACAGCAATTCAAGGTAATGTGGAAGAGAATGTACAGATTTCAAGTACAGAAAAGTTTGAGCAGGAAATTACCAGGTTTAAGGTGAAATCAAGTGAAAGGCCGAATTTTATTTGTGTGTGTTGTCGACGAATTCATTATAAACATCAAACTAGATTTGTTGATTTATACGTAAAAAGTGAAAAGATGAATAATTATGAGTGGAAGGATTTTGCAACTTATTTGTGGGTGGAGAATTGTTTTGATTTGAGTTGTGATCAGCACATTTGTAAATATTGTTATGATAAATTAAATCAAAACAGAATGCCTGCCAGAGCTGTTCATAATAATCCGGAGTTGGTAGACATTCCCCGTGAATTGATGGATTTAAATACATATGAGTCTATTTTGATTCAATGTGTCCATCCTTTTCAGGCAATTTTTCGCATGTAGCCTAAGATAGGGAAATTGCCTCCTACAGATTTGCAGAGAGGATTAAAGGGAAGAGTTGTTTATTTGCCTCCTGATTTGAAAAAAAATATTGATACAATTGGTATAGAAAAAGTAGAAGAGGAACCTTTAGTTATTCTAGTTAATGGGGTTCCGACTAAGAGTAAGAAAATCTGGCAAGATTTAGTGGATGTTTGGAAAGTCAAAAAGGCAACGTTTTATTTGGTCAAAAACAATGAGTACTACAAACATGTATGTGTTGGAGCAGGGGAAACAGCTGCAGATGAAGACAGTGATTGTTCAGGCGGTCAAATTGAAAAAGTTGATGTGTCTAGAAGTTAAGAAATATATGAACATTATACTGTTCATCCTTTTCATTCCAAAGAAGTAATGGGGAATGCAATTGAATTGTTTCAAATGAAAGCAGCAAAAGGAAGTCCCATTAGTGTATGGGAGGAAAGTTTGGAAGCTCGTTGTTTTCCACAGCTATTTCCAACAGGTCGAGGTGGACGATATGACGATCGACCACTTCAAATTCCTGCATCTGAATATCGAACTATAAGATTATATGCTGAAGATCCAAGGTTTCTTCAATGCATTCCCTATTTGTTTCATTTACTGTATGAAAGTGACTTGTCTGGGCTTTCTTAGGCAGTAAACCATATACTGAAAAGTGGAGCACATCTGCAAAATGTTTCGGCGAGGGACTTTATGGAGAAAGTGAATCTGCAAGATAATATTTTGGAATCTCATTTAATCAATCTCATGGCATGTCAGCGTGGTACAAACGAGTATTGGTACCGTCGTCATGGGGAATTGAAATGTATGCTAAGAAACTTAGGAACTCCTACATGGTTCCTCACTCTTAGCTGTGCCGAGTATGCATGGGACGACTTACTTGAATTTCTACGTGAGGCAAATGCAAATATACAAAATATAGAATTCAAAACAGCTGGAGAACTGTGTTCTTTGGATCCAGTGAATGTATGCAGATATTTCAATCATAGATTTGAAGCTATGATGTCTTTTATTACCAACAAAAAAAATCCTCCCCTTGGAGAGGTTTTGGATTTCTTTTGGAGAAAGGAGTATCAAGCGAGAGGTGCTCCTCACATACATATGTTGTTATGGATCAAAGATGCACCCAAATTTGGAACAGATTCGGATGACACAGTGATGAGCTTCATTGAAGAGTATTCAACATGTGCTGTTCCGAAAACTACCGAAGAAAAAAGTTTAAGGCAACAAGTTTCACGCTTTCAATCCCATCGTTGTTGAAAGTACTGTCGTCGAAAATTCAGAAACAAGGACAAGTTCTACACAAAATGTCGTTTCAGCTTTCCACAACCAGTGATTTCTAAAGGAAGAGTAAATAATTTGATGTCTTCTCTGCGACATACTGTGACGAGGAAGTCACCAAAAAATACATACAATTTAAAAAGAAACGAAGAGTCCAAGTACATCAACGACTACAACCCAGTGATTTTGTCCATGTGGAATGCTAACATGGATATTCAATTCGTTGCTGACAACTCTATTGCTGTGGCACGATATGTGACGTCTTACATCACAAAAAAAGAAAAGACAGAACTGAAGGAAATGTGGAAGGACATTTCACATGAAAAGAGTCTAAGCAAGAAATTATACAGTTACATTCTAAAGATGTTGTCGCATCGAGCAATAGGAGCATATGAATGTTCTGATCGATTGTCATCAGCAAGTCTCTATGCCAAATCTAGAACCATCATTTGGGTGAGTCTAGTTCTTGCTGCAACACAAAATCGAGTTTTGAAATCTGTACAAAAGATAGAGTATTTGGCGGAGAAAGAACCAGAAAGTACAGATATTTTGAAGACAAACATGTTGGATACATACTATCCAAATAGAAGTCCTCACCTTGAGAACGCTTGTCTCTATGAAGTTCATCAAAGCTATATTTATAAGAGGAACATCAGAGAAGATATCAATAATGGAATATATGCTGTCATTGGATGTGAAGGATGTCTAGTGAAACAGAAAAAAGGCCATTTGATTAATCATCGAAAATTGAGTTGTGAAAATCCAGACAAAAGGGAATTTTACTATTTAGCTCTTTTGCAACTCTTTAAGCCATGGCGTACAGAAGAGGAACTACTTGGAGATTTTCTCTGTTACGAAGATTCTTTTAATGCAACCAAAGATACCATAGAATGTCCTGTTTTTCCAAATTATCTGCAAATGTTGAACGAAGAAATAGAGCAAGAAGCCACAATTGCTGCAGAGATTGCTAGAGACAGTTCTCAAGACAGTCAGAGTTCTGCTTCATTGAGTCAGGATCCACTTGGAGGACCAATTATTCAAAATGAAGCTGCCACTGCCATGGATGAGGTGGAAAGAGCTATGGAACAAGCTCAAGATGATGTAGTTAACATAGAAGATTTGGTGAAACAACTAAACCTTGAGCAGAAGCAGATATATGACGAAGTCACAGAACAGGTTGAACATGGATTCAGTCATGAGAAGAAAGAGTGCTCATGTACATCATTTAGGCCTGTCCAACTGTACGTGAGTGGAGAAGCGGGAACTGGAAAAAGTTTTCTTATTAAAGTAATTGCAACTTATCTGCAGAAAAGGACTGAATCACCGCTGTCTTGTGTTGTTACCGCTCCAACTGGGCTGGCAGCACATAATATTAAAGGGATTACTTTACATAGTTTACTGATGCTGCCAGTGGAACATGATAACAAATTGCAATATCACAGGCTATCTGGAGATGCGTGTTCCAAAGTTTCGAGAGTCCTGAAGAAAATGAAACTTCTTATCATTGATGAAGTAAGCATGGTGTCAAATATAATGCTTGCTTTTTGGAAACGTTAATATATGGTTAAAGTTCAAATATGCAGAACTACTCCAAAATATGCGGCAGGCAAAGGATGAAGATTATAAAAATATTCTACAAGATGTAAGAATTGGAAAAATAAGTCAGCATGGGAAAGAAGCTTTACATGGACGATTAATTTCTAATTTGTACCCAAATGAAAATATTCTTCCAGAGAATATTTTTAAGAAAATTAATGAGAAGAAATCTGGCATATGTTTGATGCCTACTCTGAAAGAATGTTCCATGTTCAACAACAAAATGTTAAGGTTAGAAAATGAAGAGATAGTGAAACTGGAAGCTATAGATAAAATAGAGCATATGGGAGCAACAATTATTTTGTCAGAAAATTTGAAATCAAAATTGGATTCATTTGAGAAGACTATATCTAAAACTGCTGGTTTTGAAAAGACTCTGAATGTGTGTTTAAATTGTTGTATCATTTTGAGAAGGAATTTAAATGTTGAAAGAGGTCTGGTAAATGGAGCAATGGGTCATGTTGTTGGTTTTGTGAATTACAAAAAAGGGATGGAATTGAAATTTTAAAAATTAAATTTGATGGCATTGACGAAATAGAACAAATTTGTTGTTGTTCAGCTAGATTTTTGCTTGTGAAAGACTTATACGTTCACCAAAAACAGTTTCCTGTTTGTTTGGCATATGCAGTGACAATTCATAAATCAGAAGGTTTAAGTGTAGATAGTGCTTTGGTGAACATTGGAAGTTCGGTGTTTAAAGAGGGTATGGTATATGTGGCATTATCACGAGTCAGAACTTTATCAGGATTGTACTTGATTGAGTGTGATGAAACAAAGATTTCTGCTGATCTAGATTGTGTTAAAGAATACAATAGGCTAAGAAGAGAGTATGCTACACATTTGCCTCAATATCCTCTGTTTGAAAAACGTGTGGTAGGCCGAAAAAGAAGAAATGAGATTAATTGCAGTGAGGTACTAGCAAAAAGGCAAAAAGTAGATAAAAGTGTAATTGTAAAGAGAAAGAAAAAGGATTCTGTTGAAGATGTTGTTGGATTTCAGTTTGAAAACAGTTCTGGTGTCAACTGCTATGCTAATGTAGTAGTTAATGTTGTTGTTTTTCTTCAAAATTTCGAAAAACAGATTGTTGAAAATCGGGATCAAACATTGTGCTGTTTATTGAATTCTGTGTTAGAGAAATGTAGCAGTGATAGAGCAAAAATAGAAAGTGTTTCAGAAATTAGAAATCTTCTAGACATATGTTCTGGTCAAAATCAATTTTCACAGATAATTCAGCAGGATTGTCAGGAAATTTTAATGTATATGTTTGATGTATTGCAAGATGAAGGAGTAGATATAAAAAATCTTTTTAACCTTTCTTATCAATGGCAACATGACTGTGATAACTGTACTTCATCAAGTACTACTAGAATAGACACTGAAATATTTATAATTTGACTTTACCAGACTGCAAATCAGTGTCTTTCAATAATCTAGTTAAAGCAGCTGATCACAATATGGTGTGTACCCAATGTAAGTCTGCAATGCTGTCCACATTATTTCTACAAAGTTACGGTCACTATGTCATTTCAATGTTCCAACGATGTAGACCTGATGGAACGAAATTGACAACTTCTATTAAAAATGTTGTGGCTTCTCAGTTATCCATTTCAGGAAGAACATTTGGAACTGTAGCTATTATTTATCATGACGGTCCTTCAACAACATCAGGGCATTACACATGCTATTTAAAAAGTTGCAAAGGTTGGACCCTTTGTAACGATACTCATTTGACTTTTAAACAACGTTTGCCTTTTGACTTAAAAAATTCATATCTAGTGTTTTTAGAACCGAAATTTAAGTAGAGGTAATTGGCGTATGAAGACGGGAGCAGTTAATAAAGGTTAGTTTGCTATTTAAAATTATATTCAGAGTAAAAGTGATCAAGATAATATAAATAATTGATTTGTCATATAGGTACTGTAACTGGATCTTATAGGAAGTGATATTAGTATTATTGGTAATGATGAACATGAGTAAGTCACAGATGGAATTAGGTAAATTTAAATATTATGAAAATGTTGTTTGAGCCTTTTTTTCAGAATGTCGGAAAAACTGTAATTTTAGAGTTTGTTTTAATTGATTTGAAAATATAATGATACATCTGACACTATTTGGCCTTAAGGAATGGTGAAGGAATGAGCAAAGAGTTATGACTGAAAGAAGGAGTATATGAAAATAATGAAAATATTTCAGATGTTCTTCAAGGTTGTCTTCTAGAAAGTCGATGAAATGGAATTTTTATAGAACAGCAGAGTATTTTCCAACGAAAAGGAACTTCATGATATACTATTTGGATAGAAGGAAAAGTAAGTAAATTAAAGATTAGTGTACGCTTGTTATTTATAACTTTAGATGTTTTTTTTTAAAACATAATCTTTTTGATTGTGTTTTTTTTTCCCGCTGTAATATGATGAGTAGTTTGAACTCACTTTTTTAAGTGAAATTCAATATATTCTAAGAACAGCAAAAATAAACTATGTAACATGTTGTACAAGTTAATCTATAGTTTGTATTCTGTAATTTAAATTATATTCCCATTGTCTCACACTCACTTTTCTTTTTCCACCCTCTTTCAGCTCTTTTTACTCACTTATAATGTCTTTCTTTCACTCTCTTTCAACCCTGTTGTTTTTCTCCACTTCTTTCACAACCCCTTATTCTCATTTCAACTGTCTGCATCCCCTCTCTCCCTTGCATAACTATTCAGCCTTCAGTCTGTCTGCTTTACTTTCTTTTTCTGTGTTTTCCTCCTTTGCTCTTTTAGTAATTCCTCTTTACTCACTCACCAGTATTGTCGCACTCTATCACTATAAATCATCCACTCTCCCTCATTTATCTTTGTTTCCTCCTTTCTTTTGACCTCTTCTCTCTATTTTCCGTTCACTACCTCTATGTACTCAGTCCCTCACTCTCCTTGTGTTATGTTCACTTGTGTTTATCTACCTTCTATCATTTCTCTTACAACAACTTCACTGCTCCTCTCTCATCGTTCTTCAACCTATTTCTTTCAGTCCGGTTCCATTACTACCCCTCATTTCCTTTCTTTCAATGTCCTTCTCTTTACTTTCATCACCAAATTAATTTCTCTCATTACCACTGTTTTAGTCGTTTTCTCCTCTGTTTTCTTTTTTTGCTCCCTTACTCATTTCCTTTGCTCACTCATTGTACTCCACCTCACTCAGTATTTCTCTTAGTGTGTCTCTTTACTAACTTCCTCACTCCATTTCCCTCAATCATTGTATATTATTATCTCTCTCTTCATCCCTTCACTTTATGACTGTTCTTCACTTACTCTCAGTTATCTTCTATTCCTCATTCCTCTAAATGCATTCTTAATTAGACTCTTTTCCATCTCTGTCATTATCTTTGTACTTACTACTGTTTCTTGACTTAGTTTTACTAACTCACATTGTTTTAGTATCTTTCTTACCTTCAGTTCATTTCTCTGTTCTTCTCTTCCTCTCTGTCAGTGAATCTATATGCCTTACTCTTAGTAATTTGCTCTGCTGCTATTTATTTTTCTCTCTTTTTTTCATTCTACTTTACTTTATTTCCCTTTCTATGTCCTTCACTCTTACTTTATTTCTAAATACACTGTTATGATTTTTACCCTCTTCATTTGTATATTTTAATTTAAAATACACATTTTACTAATTATAACTTATTTTTCTTCTCTCTTTCACAGATACAAAGTGTAGTAAAAAAATGTAATTACAGTTACATTTATTATATGGTAAGTGTCACTACAAAAATGTAGTTTGTCATCACCCTTTGCTTTAAGCTCACTAATATTTTCTCAACCAACCTCACTCCTGTTTCTTTACTCTGCTTCCCTCACTTATTCTTATTCTCCATGTTTACTCCCCATTCCCTATTTCCCCTCTCATATTCAACTTCTTTCAGTCCCTATTCTTTATTTCACTTACCCTCTGTTCCCTTCCTTTGCTTCTTCACTCATTCTGTTTTTCTTAATTATTTACTTCACTCCTACATACACACCTCATCCCCCTCCCAACACATACACACACCTCTGACATACACCCCACATACACACCCCACACACACCTCATACATACACACACCTCCCCCACATACACTACTCTCTCACACACACACACACACACATTCCATATACACACATACATCCCACACACATACCCACCACACCAATACACCTCACACATATCTCACACACCCTCACATCCACTCACACCGAAATACCCCACACACAAACACCCATATACACACCTTACACACCCACACCCCGACCTACACCCACTAACTCCCTATAAGTCACACATACTGCATTACTTACCTTTTTTGCTGTGTCACTCAGACCCATTCTGACATTCTTTCCTTTACTGTCTCTGTCCTTTCTTTTTATCACTCCCCATGTGTTATCCTAATTCAATTTTTCACCCTCTTTCACCCCTCTTTACTTATACTCACTGCTCTTTCCTTACCCTCTCTCACCGCTGTTCATTTATCCTTGATCCGTCACTACTCTTCATTCCCCATTTTTTACTGTTCTTTCTTTGTCTTTCAACACCCATTCACATTCTCTCACTATGTCTACTTTAGTCTTCTTCCTCTCTCTTCCCTTCCTTTGGTTCCTTATTAATTTTCCTTTTCTCACTTTCCCTCTATTTCACCTTTTCTGTTTTTTACTATGTGATAAACAATCCCTCTCTGTTTCTCCCTCTACCTCTCTTTCTCTTAACATTACTCTCTTTGTGTTCTTCCCTCTTGCTAACTTCTTCATTAATATTTGTTTTCTTTTTTTTTTTGGTGCGCTCCCCGGTGCGCGCCCCGGTGCACGTACCGGTACGCGTACCCTGCAGAAAAAAGATTGACACAGATTCATTAAAAATATTGGTTTATTTTTATAAAGTAAAGGTAGTTCTAAAAAGAACTGTTTTTTTTCTTCTTTTTGTTGTTTTATTTTTTTTAATGTTTTTTTGAACATTTTGTACTTTTTTTGGCTTTTCTGAACACTTTTATATTTTTTTTGTATTTTTTATGGGGAGAAACAAAAAACATGGAATTGTAATTGGCTCAACTGGAGCATAAAAAAATCAGGAAAAATTAGGTTTTTTTGGACACTTATGGTTATCACCAGCAACCATGATAAGTTTGATGCTTTGCTCACCATAGCAAAGTGTCTTGTTACAAAATTTGCATAACATTTTGTAATCGGCAAACTTAGGTTGGATAGTAGCCAATGTGTCTCTTGCCCCCGAACCTGATGGAGTGGGTTGTTTTGATGTTGAGGGTCTAGACCTTGATGGGGGTAGCTTACTGCAGAGGTCCCTTAACTATGCATTAGAATAATTGTTTGGATGCTAACGCATCATGTGGCGAATCATGATATGATTCCCAAAGGAATACTTTTTGTTAGGGTTTCCCCTAGACAGTTAAGCACCACAAATTAAACAAGTCACCTTTGCAGCGGTGACTTTCTTAAAACCCCTTGGGATTTTATAGAACTGCCATATAAAGTGTTCTTTCGGTTTGTAGGGCTGTTGATCTTCAGGCGGGAACTCCCTTGTCTGTGCCTCCTCTTCATCATCCTCCTCCTTTTCCTCTTGACCACCAATGTAATCATCTGGTGGTCTTTTAGATGGTGGTGGTGGTGGTGGTGGGGCAGATGCTCCAGCTGTTGCTGCTACTGTAGCCATGTTATACAAGTAAAGAGTACAGATAGAACTCCAAACAGGTCTTCCTCAGTCAAAGGACAAAGTCAGAATAAGGAAAAAAGGTGGGGCTTTCAGTATTTGGAAAACAAAACTGATTTGCACCAATGAAAAGTGTTATTTTCAGATCACATGACCCGACGCGCTTACGCTACGTGCCCCGGAGCGTGGTGTAAGCTCGTCGAGACATTGCGCGATCGTATGCGTTCGCGTTCTTCCGGGTGCGCTTATGCAGTACGTCATATGACGCATCACGCGACTGCGCTAAACACGCTAACGGGACACTCCCCGGTACGCGCCCCGGGGTGCGCCGTAACATTGCGCTTACCCGTGCGCTCCAGGCAAAAAATATAACAAAAATGTTTTTTAAAAATAAAAATTTGATGGAATCAGGAAATTAAGTTGCGATACTCCAAATAAAAGAGAGTTTTTCTGTTTAGCTTGGCAGACTGAAATGGAGTTACTTGGACATTGCGAATGCTATGAAGATTCTCTCAATGCATGTAAAGATAGCATTTAACGTACAATTTTCCAAAATTATTTCCAAATGTTGAACGAAGATATTAATCAAGAAAATATAGCTAGAGATAGTTCTCAAGGTAGTCAGAGTTCTGCTTCCCAAAGTCAAGATCGACTAGGAGAAGCTATAATTGAAAATTAAGCAGCAATGAGTGAAGTGGAAACAGTGAACCAACAAGCACAACAGGACATGATTGATTTGGATGATTTAGAGGAACATCTGAATACTGAACAGAAAGAAATATATCACCAAGTTACACAACAGATACAACATGGATTACTGCATGAAAATAATATTTGCCAATGTACATCATTTAGACCTATTCTTATGTACTTCAGTGGGCAAACTTGAACAGGGATACGTTTCTTCTTTAAATGTTTGTCAAGTTATGTATAGAAAACAACTGATTCACCTCGTGTCTTGTGTTGTAACTGCTCCTACTGGGTTAGCAGCACAGAACATTAAATGGATTACATTACTTTGTCTACTTATGTTACCAGTAGAACATGAAAATGACTTGGAATACCACAAGCTACAGGTGATGTGGTTTATGTAATTAATCTTTAGCACATATTGTAACAACATGCCATCAGCTGTTAGAAGAGCGGAAGACTCTGTTGAAATTCATCTTTAATGAATTAGGGGTGAGAACATGTCAACAAGCCTTTATAACCTGTTTCACTGAGAATATGCCCCACCTGACCTCACAATTTATAAAGTTAATTTCTATTGTAGAATAGCAGGTACTAATCGAAATGTGATTGCCAACACAAATCGCCAGTCTAGACTGATAATGATTGTTATTGCCCATAATGCTAAAATTATAATTTGTTTCTAAAGTTTTGTGTACAACTCCGATTCTAAAGTTCTAAAAGGTTTTAAATTCTGTATAGTTATTGGAAAAACAAATTGGAGATTTAAAAACAGAGAAAAAAAAAATATATTTTTTTTAACAACTGGTCATATTTTAAATGCACACAATTATCTGTAGTTTGTGGGTCCATTCTGTCGGGAAGAAAACTATCGATTTTTAATTACAGTTTTTGAAAATGTCCTACAGTTGTTAAACTCTGCACAACTGCACTTTAATTATCTCTGCTAAGTATAAGTCTTTAATTATTGATTGGCACAGGCACTTTTAATTATTGCTGCTAACTTATTAATAAAAAGTTGTATATGTATTCTGTCGTAAAAAATAATGCTCTTAACTGATTGTGTTTTATTCTTGATTGTATTGATTTTTATTAATCTACAAATAAAGTATTTCTAGTTGCACAAGCTACATTGGAGAAGCTTGTTTCGAAGTTTCAAGAGTACTAAAGAAAACAAAACTTCTGGTATTGTTGAAGTAAGCATGGTGTCAGAGTTAATGCTTGCATTTGTACATTTAAGAATGCAGCAAATTTTAAAAAGAAATTACGTTGTTTTATTTGGAGGAAAATATGTAATTGTATTTGTAACTCTAGTACAACCAGTTTATAAAACTCTTCTTAATGAAGACACTAAAAAATCTTTGGGAAGTATTGGAAATGTGAATATTTGGAGTTAGTTTTAATATAAGGAACTCATCAAGAACTTGTGACAAGCAAATGATCAATATTAGAATTGGTGTCTTAACAAAGGATGGAAAAATGCTTTAGAAATGTGGCTACTAAAAAACTTGTTTCCAAAAGAAAATATTGCAGCTAAAACAATCTACAGAAGAATTGCAGAAAAGGAATCTATAGTTTGCCTTATGCCAACACTGAAAGAATGCTCTACATTCAATGAAGAACTGTTGAAACTGGAGAATGAACCTATAGTGAAAATGGTACGTATTGATAAAGTAGAACATGAAGGAGTAACTATTCTTTTGTCAGAGAAATTGCAGTTAAACTAAGACACTTTGGAAAAATCAGTATCTAAGACTGCTGGTTTGAAAAATGCCTTATCTGTATCTGTAAACTGCTGAGTAATATTATGGCATAATTTAGATGTTGAAAAAGCTTTAGTAAATGGAGCAATGGGGAAAGTTGTTGAGTTTGTTAGTTATGGAAATAGAGATGGGATTGTATTTTTGAAGATTAAATGTTATCCGATTAAAGAAGTGAAACACATTGGACACTGTTGCATTTGTTTCTTGTTTGTACATAGAAAACAGTTCCCTGTTTGTTTAGCATATGCAGTGAGTATTCATAAATGTCAAGGTTTAAGTGTAGACAATGCTTTGGTAAATATTGGAAGTTCTGTGTTTTAAAGAGGGTATGGCATATGCTGTGTTGTCTCAAGTATGAACATTATCTGGATTCTATTTGATTGATTTTGATATAGTTAGAAATTATCATTTAAAAAAACATTAACATTCACAGAATAAACCATAGGTTTCAGGGACGTTACAGTTAGTAGGACATTTCACTCATACAAAACGATAGAAATTCAACCATTATAGTTAGTTCAGCTAACTATAACTCGCACCACTGCAATGTACTGCTGATGACATCATATATTACATCATTCATCACATGGTCAGTGACATTACTGATGACATCACTGATGACATCTCAAATGCGGCATATATATATATATATTCACTGAAAAAACCATAGGTTATAGACCATATATAGTTAGGAATTAGCATTTAAAAAACCTTATTTTACTCACACAAAACCATTGAAATTCCATATATAGTTAGTTGCACTAACTATATATCGCGCACCCGCAATCCACTGCTGATCATGTCACATATTACATCATTCATGACATGGTCAGTGACATCACTGATGACATCACTGATGACATCTCAAATGACATCACTGATGACATCACTGATGACAACATCCAGTGACTGTATGTTTCTGTAAAGTTAAAATATGTCTTACATATTGAAGAATGAGTGGATGTATAAGTGTCTGGATGAAGGATTTAGTAGGTGCGTGACTGACTGTATGAGTGAGTGATTAAATGTGTCTCACTGAATGCATGGGTTAGTGACTAAACTGTCTTAATTTGTGCATCATTATGTCTGTTGTTCTGTAAACTGCTGCATGTGTTGATCTTTAGCTATACGAGAGGCTATATGTGTTATTAATTGGTTGCCCAAGTATTTATATGGGAGATTGAGTTTGTGTGGGGGTGGCTGGAAGGTGTGTGACTCTATGCATAGATGTGTGAGCAGTTTATTCACTAGGTGTATGAGTTCAAGAGTGCATGTGGAAACAGCTACATAGGCAGTTGACTGTGTGCATGAGTGAATGGATATCTCAATGCTACATGTCATAGTAAGTACATATGTAAAACACAGTACATGTGAGAGTTGGCATATATAAATAACTGTGCATGAGAGCCACTGAATGAGTGAGTGGTTGTATCGATCATTGTGAACTTGTATCAGGGATTGTATAAGAGAGTAAATATGTGTTAGTATATGTTTCAATAAGTAAGGTGTGTTTAACTGTATAGTTGAAGAAATGGAGGTGAGATTGTTTCTTTGCATGACTGACTGGGTGTGTGAGTAACTCCATGGATGAGTGGCAGTGTGTGAGTGTCTGTATACACTGAGTGTATCTAAGGTTATATTAGAGTCTGAAGAGGTTTATCGTATTAGCACAAGAATGATGTCATTTGAGATGTCATCAGTGATGTCACTGACCATGTCATGAATGATGTAATATGTGACATGATCAGCAGTGGATTGCGGGTGCGCGATATATAGTTAGTGCAACTAACTATATATGGAATTTCAATGGTTTTGTGTGAGTAAAATAAGGTTTTTTAAATGCTAATTCCTAACTATATATGGTCTATAACCTATGGTTTTTTCAGTGAATTTTCAAGGTTTTGTAAATGCTAATTCCTAACTATATATGGTCTATAACCTATGGTTTTTTCAGTGAATTTCAATGGTTTTTTAATAGCAAATATCATAAGCTGTCGAATGTCAAGTACGTGGTAAGTGAAAACATTTTCGTGTTTATGCACACTGATCTGCTTTGAATGGTGCCCCCCCCCCCTCATTTCTATTAGGAGTACTCTCTCTTTGCAGATAGTGAAAGGTAGTTAACGCAGGCCTTTGCCCCCGTTGTAATCCGTCGTGCCTGCTTCTCTCTCCATTTGATTGATTGTTATCCAAGTATTTACTGTTTTAGAATTAGTTCTCTTTGGTTCATTCTCTATTTACAAACAAACACAGAGTCGCAATACTCTGTTTAGTCTTTGCAGATAACGAAAAATCGTGTAAAAAAAAAGAAAAGGAATCGAGCAAAATCAGTAGGCCACTAATGGGATCTCTTTTTGACCTCGCTAAAATAGAAACATTAGGAACAACCCCTCATGACAAATACAAAACTAGTGAGATGAACTGAACTCCACACAATGATGGCTGCAAAACAGCTCGGCTCCGCCACCCACCCCGCCCAAAATAACGATAAAGAGCGGCTGCCATGATTGGTTGCGGAATGGCCACAACGGAGCTACGAAATGGTGGTGCTCTCATGCTAACCCCAGCTTCAGTCTGAAACATCCAGAAACACTGTAGACTACCAATTCGATCAGTTCCGGTAGCGCCCCAATGTAACCCGGTAGAGAAGAACTAGCCCTCCCCTCTTTGACTGATGGTTCTTGTTGCCTGTCCCTTCTGTTGTCATTTAACAGAACTATTTAGCCTGCTGAAAGGGGTTGTGTTTCGACCGCTGGTTGGTGGAGACATTTTGACTATATTCTGGACCTGCGTTGTCGCGTAATGCGTCATATGACGCGCCGCGTTAGCGCATCCGGAAGTCATCCGGGGCGCGCAGCGCGTAACGTAAGCATAACAAGTCATGTGACTTGTTAATAAAACTTTTCATTGGTTAATTTTACTTTTCTTATTCTAATGATGAAAGCCTTGGTCATATCACCTAAAAATTACGCTTTTAATTACTTCCGAACATTATTTTTTCTTAAATATATGTTATAATATTCCAGGCTAATGTACTTTCCCGGAAATTTTACAACTGTCCTGCAAGTAAAATATATTCTTTTTTCGAGAAAAAGAGCGTTTCTTCGTACCATGACGGAGCCGTTGAGCAAAAGAGGGTCGACCTGCTGTCTTAGTCGCCGATACGCCTGAATATGAGATTCTTATCGATCACTTTATGTTGCAGGAATAGAAAACACAACAGCCCTTGACCATTTATCTTTACTGCGTTCCTTCGTATTATACCTTTTACCCTTCATGTAATTGGTCTGCTTTATTTCACTTGCCTTTTAATGATTCTAAAACAGTGACTATTATTAAAAACTTTACCAATGTATATACTACTACCATGTTTTCTTTTAAAAACCTTTATTGTGAAAATGTCATTATACAAATACGAGCCTATAACCACGTGGGCCTGCCACGGAGCAAACTGTAATCGTATATGATGAATAGACATTTACACTGTAGAGGAACGTAACGGGCGGGCCATTAGGTTGCAAGAACTAAGGTGTCTAACAGTTACGGAATCGGTGGACGTACATTTTATAATTAAAATACGACAGGGCCAGTTACAATAAAATTATCTAGATATACATTTGCGGGCAAGTACCATGGGTGACGTTAATTCGAACTTTCAACAGTACAGTAATCAATAACACATCAGAACTTAATATCAATAGGGATGTCGAAATATTCAATCAATTCTCGTCCCCGCCCGCCATGTGCTTCAAAACTGCATACGTATCTCGTGATTTCAAGGTTCTGCAACCAGTACACAACAAGGAGTTACGAGTCCCATTTATTCCGGCGCCATTTTGGGCGAGGACGGGCAGGTCCAGGATATAGTCAAAATGTCTCTACCAACCATCGACTATGATGATGTTCATATGCTGTATTTATTAGAGTAACACTCATCTGTCCACATGAAATTAATTTACCACAATCTAAACATGTCATTTTAATCTTTCCAAAGTTCTTCTAAATATTTGGGACCGTTTCCCTTGCCTCTGAAGCTCTCAGTGCCACTTCTTTGATGAATGTACTAGCAGGTCAGGGGTTCTCCTCCAAATCTCTCTTTTATGCAGCACTATAATTAATTGGTGCCACCTCTCCATATGACGATGCATGGTATAGTTACCACAACTATATTTTTTTTCGGTTCCTCTGGAGAGTTCATCGTGGCAGATGAAGCGTGTAACGTACCGGGCATTTACCTTCTTTTTTGCATGTACAGGAAAGGAAAAAGAAATCGAGCGTCCAAGTTCTAAGGTATCCCAGGGCCATTTTAGTGGACCAGGCCCAAATCCAAAGAACAGGCCGCCATTTTGAGAGTCCTCTTGCAGCCGCCTGTCGCTGTAGCATCAAGAGCAGCCGAAACTCAGCTGAATGGCAACTGAAACGGTAAATGGGCGCCCCACTACATTTCAGCATTGTAGGATGACCACACCAGTACAGCAACTTGCTAGACATCACCTCGGTGCCATCCGGATCTCGGCGCCCCACTGCAGATGAAGTGCCTCTCAACTATGAAACCACCACGGTGACATCCGGATCTTGGCGCGTTGTGCTGCCTTCGGCCTATTCGCACATCGGTCCGCTACTGACGCCATCTCACAGGCTAATGGGGTGACCCACGCCGAGTTTCAGCATTGTAGGATGACCACACCAACTTGCTAGACATCACCTCGGTGCCATCCGAATCTTGGCATCTCAACGCCTAGTGGTATCTTCCATACAGAAAATATTGTTACGCTGCCTTTGGCCCCATTCGCACATCAGTCCGCAACTTAGACATCACCTCGGTGCCATCCGGATCTTGGCATCTCAGCGCCTTGTGGTGTCAGTCAGAAAATATTGTTGCGCTGCCTTTGGCCCCATTCGCACATCAGTCCGCTACTGACACCATCTCACAGGCCAATAGGGCGCCCCACGCCGACTTTTACCATTGTACGATGGCCACACCAGTGGCACAACTTGCTAGACATCACCTCGGTGCCATCCGAATCTTGGCATCTCAACGCCTAGTGGTATCTTCCATACAGAAAATCTTGTTACGCTACCTTTGGCCCCATTCGCACATCGGTCCGCAACTTAGACATCACCTCGGTGCCATCCGGATCTTGGCATCTCAGCGCCTTGTGGTGTATTCTCTTCAGAAAATATTGTTGAGCTGCCTTTGGCCCCATTCGCACATCGGTCCGCAACTTAGACATCACCTCGGTGCCATCCGGATCTTGGCATCTCAGCGCCTTGTGGTGTCTTCTACTCCGAAAATATTGTAGAAAATATTGTTGCGCTGCCTTTGGCCCCATTCACACATCAGTCCGCTACTGACACCATCTCACAGGCCAACAGGGCGCCCCACGCCGACTTTTACCATTGTACGATGGCCACACCAGTGCCACAACTTGCTAGACACCACCTCGGTGCCATCCGGATCTTGGCATCTCAGCGCCTTGTGGTGTCTTCAAATCAGAAAATATTGTTGCGCTGCCTTTGGCCCCATTCGCACATCGGTCCGCTACTGACGCCATCTCACAGGCCAACGGGGCGCCCCACGCCGACTTTCAACATTGTAGGATGGCCACAGAAGTGCGACAACTTACTAGACACCACCTCGGTGCCATCCGGATCTTGGCGCGTTGTGCTGCCTTCGGCCTATTCGCACATCGGTCCGCTACTGACGCAAACTCACAGGCCAACGGGGCGCCCCACGCCGACTTTCAGCATTGTAGGATGGCCACACCAGTGCGGCAACTTGCTACACACCACCTCGGTGCCATCCGGATCTTGGAATCTCAGCGCCTAGTGGTGTCTTCTATTCCGAAAATATTGTTGCGCTGCCTTCGGCCCCATTCACACATCGGTCCGCTACTGACGCCATCTCACAGTCCAACGGGGCGCCCCACGCCGACTTTCAGCATTGTAGGATGGCCACACCAGTGGGGCAACTTACTAGACACCACCTCGGTGCCATCCGGATCTTGGCGCGTTGTGCTGCCTTCGGCCTATTCGCACATCGGTCCGCTACTGACGCAAACTCACAGGCCAACGGGGCGCCCCACGCCGACTTTCAGCATTGTTGGATGGCCACACCAGTGCGGCAACTTACTAGACACCACCTCGGTGCCATCCGGATCTTGGCGTGTTGTGCTGCCTTCGGCCTATTCGCACATCGGTCCGCTACTGACGCAAACTCACAGGCCAACGGGGCGCCCCACGCCGACTTTCAGCATTGTAGGATGGCCACACCAGTGCTGCAACTTGCTGGACACCACCTCGGTGCCATCCGGATCTTGGCGCGTTGTGTTGCCTTCGGCCTATTCGCACATCGGTCCGCTACTGACGCCGCCTCACGTGCCAACGTATTTTCTCCGCATTTTACACCCTATGCCGCATAACAGGTCATGTGACTTGTTTATAAAACTTTTCATTGGTTCATTTTACTTTTGGTTTCCTAATGATGGAAGGCTTGATCATGTGACCTAAAAACAACACTTTTCATTGGATGAAAACTTTTTTTTTTCCCAAACGATGAAAGCCCCACCTTGTTTCTGGATGTTTCAGACTGAAGCTGGCGTCAGCATGAGAGCACCACCATCTCGTAGCTCAGTCGTGGTCATTCCGCGAGCAATCATGGCAGCCGCTCCCCACCAGAAGCCTGCAGGAGTCGGAGCCCCCAAAACTTTTGATGAATTCTCAAGGCGGAGGGGACGCTTTCGAGAATGGGGTCCAAGACCTAGCAGACAAGCGTCCGATTTCCAAGGTGTCCCAGGGCCATTTCAGTGGACCAGGCCTAAAAAGGAAACAGCCTGCCGCCATTTTGAGAGTCCTGTGACAGCCGCCTATCGCTGCACCGCAAGAGTGGGCGTAACTCAGCTGAATTGCGGCTTTTGACACAGTGGACCAAAAACGGACGGAATGGCAACTGAAACGGTAAAGGGGCGCCCCACTACAACAGATGACACTCCACCTGGAGAGGCCCGTTCACGCCGCCTCCCCCGGGGCGCCCCACGCCGTTATTCGGAGCAGCATTGTAGGATACCAAAACCAGTGCGGCAACTTACTGGACATCACCTTGGTGCCATCGTTCTGCTGCCTTGGAACTATTCGCACAACAGTTTGCTACTGATGACCCACCCCCCGCGACGCCCCACGCCGTTATTTGCTGGGTGGCAACTTACTAGACATCACTTTCGTGTCATCTAGATTTCGGCGCGTTCTGCTGCCTTGGAACTATTCGCACAACAGTTTGCTACTGATGACCCACCCCCCGCGACGCCCCACGCCGGAAATCTGGACGTTGTGCTGCGTTGGGACTATTCGCACAGCCGACCGCTACTTCGTTGTTTTTCCCTAAAAATGTTTATATGTTATTACTATTTTTGTTTTCTTGTATATATTTATAAATTATTAAAGTTTTATAATCTTACTACTTTGTCGGAGTGCTATATATTTTTAATGTGATACATAATTGTAAAAACTTTGATGTACAAAGAGTCATCCCTGGAATCTTCCGCTTCAGGCTCGGTCCCCTCCCCAATCACAATACAGGATGGTTTTCAGATAATAGCAACGCTTCTGCTGTGACGGATCTCATCGAGTGTGGGCCTTGATCTACTATAACTCCTTTGAAGAGGGGTGATTCTTTACAGCTGTGGCCATAAACTACATCTGCAGGGCTAGCTGATACCCTAGGACCAGCCTGGACAATCGGACACAGAGGAAAAGGAGTGTCAGAGGGTGCGGTAGTGAATAGGGCGAAAGGGAGGTGTCGGGCGGGCACAGGGTGTGATTCTCAGGGAAGAGCAGCGCAGATGGGGGGAGGTTTATTACCCATGCATAAGACAGAGAGCGGGGGTGACCACTGCCTGGGGGAGATGCTTGCGAGGGTGGGGAGCCATGCTAAGGATCGACAGCGTGCACAGAGTGGGTCTGGTCAAGGCATCTAAAATGGCTGCCGTGCACGACAAAAGTGTGGCATTTGAAAAAAGACAAGATGGCGCAGACAATGTTTTTCAACACTTCCTGATTTCCTTCGAATCGAACGTTAACAGACGTTGGGGCATATTACCAAAGTTAAGCGATATTTATCCCTAACGATGCTTAGCAACGATTTTTTTACCGTCAGAAATTATCGCAGATAAACCTTGCTATTATCAAGGTTTATCGGAAATACGATAAAAAACGACCGCAATGCATTAATATCGCTGAAAACTCAGCGATATTCATGCATTACCGAGCTAATGCTCTTAGCCATGTTATCCACCTCCCATTGGATAACATGGCTAAGAACTGCTCAGGGCAGGTGGTAGCTTTTGGAGATATTCGCGCTTATCTCGAATATTTCCAAAAGTTGATAATAGGAGATAGCGATGTTAGCGACTGTTTCCAGTCGCTAACATCTTGGCATGCCCACTTTGCATGTCATTAGTGATAAATATCACTCACATGCAAAGTGGGGCCCAAGATGGTCGCTATATTCTACTAGCCGTCGCTAACTGGTGTTAGCAACAGCTAGGTAATACACATATAATTTTATCTCCGCGAAGCGGAGCGCTGTTACAGATATATATCTTGTTTCTGAACGTTAATTTCTTAAAATGCACTGAAGCACATATATTGAGACCTAGCAAAGGCACATCGGGCTACCAGTCCCTACAATTTTGCCAAGTTTCGTGCAAATCCATTCGGCTGTTCGATCCTACCGAGAGACAAGATGGCGGCCGCTACGGACTGTTTGGAATGTTTACAGACACCGGAGAGCCAATCAGCTTCGCTTCGCAAAGCTCCGTAACGCGAAAAGTACGCGAAGCGGTGCGCTGTTACAGATATATATCTTTTTTTTAACGTTAATTTCTCAAAATCCACTGGAGCACATATATTGAGATCTAGCAAAGGCACATCGGGCTACCAGTCCCTACAATTTTGCCAAGTTTCGTGCAAATCCATTCAGCTGTTCGATTATTATTATTTTTATTTTATTTTGCCCCGCGGGGCCCTTTTAAAACCTCCACATCAAACCTAGGGGGTCAGCGAGGATCTACTATTCCCCCTTATGGTCATTTGCCCCTTCGCTTTGGCCTCCTCTTGTCTCTCGATCCTACCGAGAGACAAGATGGCGGCCGCTACAGACTGTTTGGAATGTTGACAGACGCCGGAGAACCAATCAGCTTCGCTTCACAAAGCTCCGTTGCGCGTAAAGTACGCGTCCTGGGACGCTGCCAGGTCCGCTGTTACAGATATATATCTTTTTTTAAACGTTAATTTCTCAAAATCCACTGGAGCACATATATTGAGACCTACAAAAGGCACATCGGGCTACCAGTCCCTACAATTTTGCCAAGTTTCGTGCAAATCCATTCAGCCGTTCGGGCTAAAAGTGAGGCCAACCGCCCTATGGAAAACTCAATGTTAAAAACACGTTTTGGGACCCCCCTTTTTTCTCGGCCCCCCCTTGATGAACCCCCCCCAAATTTTCAAGGGCTGCTCAGAATTAAAATGTGCCATTTTCCTGATAATTTCAGCCAATTCCGTCCACAAACGCCAAAGTTATTAGACATAGAATTTTCAAAAATCCCATAGAGAAAAAATCCTAACTATATATACCTACTGGCGACCGCCAGTAGGTAATATTCACTGAAAAAACCATAGGTTTCACACCAGTTATAGTTAGGAATTAGCATTTGAAAAACCTATGAAATTCACTGAAAAAACCGTAGGTTCCACACCAGTTATAGTAAGCTGGAAATGTTACTCGCATAAAACCAATGAAATTCCCACGTTATAGTTAGTTGGACTCACTTTCACTTGCACGTGCATTGCACTGCTGATGACGTCACATATTACATCACTCATGACATGGTCAGTGACATCATTCTTGACATCACTGATGACACCATCCTTGTGACAGAATGACAGACCTCCTTTCACCGTAATGTAACCCTGGAAAAACATATTCAAAAATAGAAACTAACATTTTCAAAAAAATGGAGATACCCATACCAGTTACAACAACCAATTCAATAATTCCACCATCTATATACACATCCACTCATTGACCAACAGTTCTATATAGTCACTCATACATATACTCACTCATGATATGTAGTGATACACCTATACATCCTGTTACACACCGACAGTCATCCAAAAGATACTCTCACACATACTCACACATGCAAATAAACTATTGAACATGCATTTATTTGCATATACAGCTATACACACACTACCACCTTACTTCTAAGGAAACTTACACATACTTACTCTCTTTAACAATCACTTATAGAAACACATACTTATTTAAACAGGAACTCCTACAATCCTCACTCTCACATATACTCACTTTTATACATCAATATTCACATATATTAAATTAAATCATATGTAGTTACTGATAAAGACACTAGTGAGACAGTCATTCACTCACTAACACACACATATACACACTCATCCACCCATACAGTCCTGCACATATGCTGTCTTCAAAACACATACAAAGAGAGAGTCAGTCATTCATGTATCTATGTGCTAAGTAATACCCCCACCAAACCATACAAACACTCATACTGATACTAAGATAAACATCTAATAACCCATAGACATACACATGTAGCTATTCACCAACCCATGCAGCCACTTATACACAAAGTGAAACAATAATACGTATATTTAAATATTTAAACATTACTCTCTAATATATGTATTCACTAAGATACACTTAATAAACCTGTTAACCAATCAATTTTTTTTTTTAAAAACATCCATTTAGACACTTATTTAAACATTTATTCTTCCGTCAACTTTTACATATACACATATAAAACATATTTATTTTTCAGAAAGACACACATTCACTGGATGGTGCGAGCGAACACCACAGTCCGATGTGTTTCCAGCTCTCATGTCATAGATTTTAGCCTGACGCGTTTCTGAACTTCTTGTTCTCATCAGAGGCTCGACAAATGAGTTCGTGCTGACACACCCACACTTAAATACCTTGTTTAGCGTCCTTTATGTGCGCAATGCTTTCTGGATTTTGTAGTGTGTGTCATCATTAATCCACAGATGGATGCACGTTAATTACCAAGCTGCCTTCATTCAAAGCCCTTGGTTGGGCCTCAGACTGCGTGCCACTCATAAATCCCATATTGTCAGCTGTTTCACTCCTTGGGCTCGACAGAATTTCCGGGCACCGTGACCCCCAGTGATCCCGGGGTCGTGCAACTTTCGCGGCTGGGCTGCCGCGTTAACATCTCGCTCCAAATTACCCACAGGCAAGGATGCACTAAACAGCAAGATCATGGGTAAGAGCGAACACCACAGTCCGATGTGTTTCCAGCTCTCATGTCATAGATTTTAGCCTGCAAACAACAACTACGGGGAGGCCCTAATCAGCAAGGCTGGGCCAAAGTAGCAATGAACAAAAGAAAGTGCCAGTGCTGATATTAATACTTTAAATACAACGACTAACTCCAGCAGAACTTGAAAGAATCAAGAACGGGAATGACTACTTAATAGTTTTTTATTTTAACATCATTTTTAAAAAAGAAAAATTTGTATATTTTTCAATTTTTACAAAAGGAGAAACATTTACAAAAAGAACACCAAAATACTAAAGGATATAATTATCATTCATCAGTCATACTAAGTGCCAGACATATCACAGGCATTCAAAACACATTCATACCACTCGGGGAAGAAAGATAAGTTGGACAACAAAGCATATACAATCTAAAAACTGTACACTATTTTATACAAGGGAAACAAGTGATATACTGCAGAGTAAGAAATAACAACAGGCCACAGTCTGCAATTACAATTTCACCAAAGAAAATGAGAAAACAGTTTTTTATGTACAATCCTACAACAATTTGCAAAATAAACCTTTGATACTAAGCAACCTAGGTATTGTACTGGCGACTAAGAGAGGACAACTCTAAGCTCTTGCCGCCTTCGCAGACACCATGTGGCAGGGGCCTACGCGTTTCGAATCCCGCCGATTTTCCTGGGATTCTCTTCAGGGCCTGGTGTGGTATCTCCACTGCCTTCCCTGTGAGAGGGGGTCCAACTTGGAGGGGGGTGGTGGGGGAGACTTTCAACTGACTTTTATTTGTTTCGTGCGAAAGCTGTATGGGTCTGGGGCATGTTTGTAATGCCAGATGGTGCGTAGTAAAGCACACGAATTTGACCGGTAGTTTGTTGCCGTGGGGCCAGGCAGAAAACTGATTAAGTTGTATGGTAGTGTACTTATCCAGGCTGATTTAGAGAAGTCGAGCGAGCCGATTCTCAGCCTACTTCACTGGTGCAGGGAGTCGCTACTCAGGAAAAGTGCGCCCGAATAACCAAACTTCGGTCCTAATTCATCCCTGCCGCCTTGTACAAATGTTTTAGCGTTATCCAAACTTCGAAGCTAGCAAATTTCAGGGCTTGGCTTGACAGTGGGTTCTCTCCGGTCGGCGGCCGTCGGTCAACTGGCGTGTTAGTCAGCACTAATCACTAACGCATGCCACTGTCAAGCCAAGCCCTGAAATTTGCTAGCTTCGAAGTTTGGATAACGCTAAAACATTTGTACAAGGCGGCAGGGATGAATTAGGACCGAAGTTTGGTTATTCGGGCGCACTTTTCCTGAGTAGCGACTCCCTGCACCAGTGAAGTAGGCTGAGAATCGGCTCGCTCGACTTCTCTAAATCAGCCTGGATAAGTACACTACCATACAACTTAATCAGTTTTCTGCCTGGCCCCACGGCAACAAACTACCGGTCAAATTCGTGTGCTTTACTACGCACCATCTGGCATTACAAACATGCCCCAGACCCATACAGCTTTCGCACGAAACAAATAAAAGTCAGTTGAAAGTCTCCCCCATCACCCCCCTCCAAGTTGGACCCCCTCTCACAGGGAAGGCAGTGGAGATACCACACCAGGCCCTGAAGAGAATCCCAGGAAAATCGGCGGGATTCGAAACGCGTAGGCCCCTGCCACATGGTGTCTGCAAAGGCGGCAAGAGCTTAGAGTTGTCCTCTCTTAGTCGCCAGTACAATACCTAGGTTGCTTAGTATCAAAGGTTTATTTTGCAAATTGTTGTAGGATTGTACATAAAAAACTGTTTTCTCATTTTCTTTGGTGAAATTGTAATTGCAGACTGTGGCCTGTTGTTATTTCTTACTCTGCAGTATATCACTTGTTTCCCTTGTATAAAATAGTGTACAGTTTTTAGATTGTATATGCTTTGTTGTCCAACTTATCTTTCTTCCCCGAGTGGTATGAATGTGTTTTGAATGCCTGTGATATGTCTGGCACTTAGTATGACTGATGAATGATAATTATATCCTTTAGTATTTTGGTGTTCTTTTTGTAAATGTTTCTCCTTTTGTAAAAATTGAAAAATATACAAATTTTTCTTTTTTAAAAATGATGTTAAAATAAAAAACTATTAAGTAGTCATTCCCGTTCTTGATTCTTTCAAGTTCTGCTGGAGTTAGTCGTTGTATTTAAAGTATTAATATCAGCACTGGCACTTTCTTTTGTTCATTGATAGATTTTAGCCTGACGCATTTCTGAACTTCTTGTTCTCATCAGAGTGTGGTAAATAAATAAATTATTACCGGATCTATTTTTTACTATAATCAATAAACAGGTAGCTCAATAAATAAGAGTCAAGATTCGAGGTAGTTGGAGTTGACAGGCTTTAATCAAGCATAAAGGACAGGAACAGGACAGCCTGTACGAGAATAGGATGGCAGGGCCCGACAGCTGTCGGGCAGGATCTGGGAATTGGCTAGCAAACTTTAATATCCGTGCACAATATATATATATCAAAATAATTGCATTACATTCAATACAGTAGGCGTAGCAGTAGGCGGGGTTTGTAGCAGTCGTGAAAGATAAGGGCAAAACTGATGCAACAAGAAGGCGTTACAGGGCGTATACATAGACATGTGATGCAAACGTAACAGAATATGTCATAAACAGGGCGGAAACATGGAGGGGGCTACCTGAGCAGCTGGGACCTCTAACCTAGTGGTGCGCGCAAATGGGCAATGACGTGTTACCAGGGAGAACTGGGGGCTATGACTTCTGCGCTAGAAGAGGAGACTAAAGTCTGGAGTGTCAGAGCGACATGTACCCAGGCATATCTAGTATCTGTTGTTTAGAGTACATGTTGATAGAATCCAAAAGTTATCAGGGCAAAGGCTAATAGACATTAAGACTGGTGCATACATTATTCTATATGTAGTGCGTGTGCGAGGAATATTCTATGAATATTAATACAGTATTTCTCTTACATGGAGACATAAAGGCTAGACTATGACGGAAACTATTGATGCGATTCAGTAGCTTAGGAATGCAGAGAAGGAGGGCTGGACTGATAACTAGAAACATAACATACTCTTGGCAGACTGGGAGGCAGAGCCAGGCCGAGCCAGGCACTGCGAGGCATGAAAGTAAGCTAAGGGTCAGGGATATAGGTGGGGGCTGTATCGCTCCTCGGAGAGTGTTCAGGAGACAGGAGCTGAATCTGAGTCCGGGCCCTTTTGAGGCCTAAAAACGGGGACAATTCAATGAATTAACGTGCACACTGTAAAATGTGGCAACGTAGGTTTACATGGGCCTAATATTCGTTGCTTTCACGAAGACTGGAAACTGGCATACTAGAGATGGACACAACTGTAATTGCGTCTTTAATCGATCAGAAGGGAATACATGCATATCGATCATGCACATATAATATAATATGGGGAACACGTAGGCACATACAACATGGCAAAATTTACTTTTCCACATTCCCTCCTTGTGCCCTACGTTTCCATCAGGAAACATCTATATTCATGATACCATCTATCATTTCATATAGCATCATTTGCTCGTCTCGAATTGTCTTGGAACGGGACTTAGGACTAGGAATACAAGAGGTAGCACAAATGCCGCAAATCGCAGGGCCACATTGTATACAGAGGCAGCAACTGAATATGATCATTACTGCAATACCTAGGAATGACAATACTTTCCATCCCCAGGCAGATATAATACTCCAGAACCAACCGGACCATGTCCAGGTGCCTGGATTCTGGTGTAACTGATGGGCAATTTTGTGAAGTCTGGTTATAGCTGAATAAACAGACGGCGCGTTATTTGGAATGAAAATGCAACAACTAGATCCGATGACTCTACATGCTCCTCCTCTATCGGCCAGTATGACGTCAAGAACGAGACGATTTTGGAGCACGACAAATCTCATAGCAGATTGCTCTTCGGTTAAGTTACCTAGAGCAGAAGTAGTCTCATTCACTACTGCTTCAAGGGTTCTGGTTAGTCTACGTATTAACTTACTATTCTGGATAGGTCCTATAAAGAAAAAGAAACCTTTATTGAAATCTGTATACTGTTCTAGAGCAGTTTCAGTTTGATCGACAATTGGGGACTCAATCTCCCTTCTATGTCTGACGTGTACTAGATGTGTGTTTCTGTGATAATCAGATGGGGCTAGAAAAACTGGTGGCAGTAGGAAGGCAATGTAACATGTTCCATCCCAATTGAGGGGCAGACGAACATATGCGGTCTGACCACAAACAAAATAAGAATGACGTGAAGCTTTGAAAATAGATTTCCCACTGTCACTATACTCGACAGTAGTAGTACAATCACTAAGTCCTACATGTGCGGAACCATTCTTTCTGACACATAATTCGCCTTTGACTGGTAGTACTGAACTAGCAGGTAAGTCTGGAGTAGTATCAGACTGAACATTCAGGACCATAAAATTCGAAGAATAATTACCTAAATTATAAACTTCATTTTCTAGATCTAACCCTGTTCTATGGGAGAGACCTTGCTTGTCTGGAAAACATGTTCTATTCAGAAGGGACATATCATTTGAAGATGACGTTAACGTGGACCATGCTCCACACGAACCATTATGTCAAAACGGATAAGGAAAGAGTGGCAGAACTCCCTTCGGTGTCTGGTAAGGGGGGAGTCGACCACACACCCAACAATTAGTATCATTGCTGGTCTGGTGTGAATAGTGTAACATTCTTATAAATGTATTATTTCTCATAGCAAGACGATAAGATAACTCGTGAGGAGGCAGATCACTAAATGTGTGCTCTACTGTAGCATTAGAAAACTTATTTACATGAGAAATTGGAAAACATAAATGTAATGCATAACTTGTGCAGGTAACCATCAAACTTAGAAACAATAAGAAACTTAGAAAAACGATACATCTTATAGAGTTTTGACTAACTCTCTCACTATGGGGGTCTATCTCATACATGTCAGATACCTGTCTAACCGTTTCACCCGAGAGGGACTTAGACAATTAAACTGGCTGACTTATTTTACTAGACCGGAGCTTTAACTTATACTCCTGTTGCGGAGTTTTCTCTAACAGAGGAACTTTCAGTTCAGGATTCAGATCAAAGTCTGGTTTCAGGCAGTCTTTAGAAATGGAACAGTTCTTTGAAAATGTTTGTTCTCGAACTCCATGGAACTTCTTTACATGGGACAGATGGACCCACCCCTTGCGGCCTTCCAACTTCACGGCCGTGCGGGTGGTCAGGAGGACAAGTCGCGGCTCTTTCCAACGAGGCTCCAGCGGACTTGAACGATCGAAGTTCCTTACAAGGACAAGGTCGCCTGGAATGAACTCATGCGGTTTCACTTCGGTATTGTCTGGAAATGCAGCGGCAACCTGGGAACGACAAGAGTGTAGGGCAGACATCAAGGAAGCTAGGTAATCTGTCAACATATTACTGGAAACATCTGTAATACTGCGGGGTCTAGGTGTACCCCACATGTTTGGGGGGCAGCCGAATACGACCTCATAAGGGGACAGACCTGATCTGGAATGTGCAACCATCCGCATATAAAATAGGGCAACTGGCAAGGCAACTAGCCAGTCTACACCTTTCTCTTTACATATCTTGGCAATACGGATTTTCAGGGTCTGATTATGTCTCTCTACGAGACCGGCTGCTTCAGGATGGCGCACACAATGGAACTTCCACTGGTACCCTAACAGAAGGGAAACATGTTTCATAAGCTCAGATGAGAATGGCTGGCCGTTATCAGAATACACGACCCTAGGGAGTCCATAACGGGGAAAGAATTCACGAACCAACTGTCTGGCAGTGGTCGCTGCTGTGTAATCTGGAACTGGATATGCTTCTGTCTACCTGGACAAAGCGCATACAACTACAAGGACATACTTGAAACCTCGACATCGCTCCATCTGAATATAATCCATCTGGAGGACTTCAAAAGGGTGGTCAGGGGGTTGGAATCCACCTTGTTCCACCGGGACACTTTTACCTGGATTGAATTGACAACATATCATACAAGTACGGACTTTCTGCTTGGCTGCAGCTCGTAAGTGTTTGTTGAACCAAAGGTTCTGTATACTATCTAACATGGCTTTTTCTCCTAGATGTGCTGGACTATGTGCGGTATTGATAATGACTTGAACCATAGAGTCGGGGAGAAACCATGTGGCTTTTCCCCTCGTCAACCATCCTTGATCTGTCTGGACCCCTCCTTGTTCGGACCATTTCTTGATTTCTTCGGGAGTAGCATGTAACTGTATGTCCATGACATCTTGTGTAGGGTCCTTAACTGTCATACATGTAGTCTGTTCTGGAATGGATGTCTGTGTCGGAATGTCTGGGGTCTGAGCTGTAAGCTTGGCTGTTCGATCTGCTAGATCGTTACCTTGGGAAATGATGTCAGTAACTTTCGTATGTGCCTTGCACTTCATGATAGCGATAGCTGTCGGTAAATGTATTGCATCTAACAGAGCTTGAATGAGGAGACCATGCTGAATCTTGGTTCCATGAGAAGTCATGAAACCTCTCTCCTGCCAGAGTACTCCGAAGTCGTGTACAACTCCGAATGCGTAACGTGAATCTGTATATATGTTTACTTTCAGGTTCTTGGCACGTATGCAAGCTTGGGTCAGAGCAACTAGCTCTGCTGCTTGAGCAGACAGGATGTCAATACGGTGTGTTTCTATAACTTCAGTGTCAGTAGTCACTGCATACGCGGCTACTAGTTCTCCTGTACTAGTTCTCATACATGAACCGTCCACATAAAGTGTCAGGTCGGGATTAGGTAATGCAATGTCTGTCAGGTCTTGTCTTGGCTTAGTCATAGTGTTAATAACTTCCACACAGTCATGTGTGGCAGGATTTGAAGTAACTGACGGTAACAGAGTAGCAGGATTTAGAACGTTGCAGCGTCTGATTTCTATGTGTGGCTGGAACAGTGTCAGTTCATAACCTGTTAAACGTGCAATGGTCAAGTGTTGAGTCTGTGTTCGGTTTAAAAGAACTTCCACGGAGTGTGGAACTTGTACTGTCGGGGAGTGTCCTAATACTATGGAATCACTTTGTCTGATTGCTAGAGCTGTGGCTGCAACTGACTTGAGGCACGCAGGCAAAGCCTGGGCTACTGGATCTAATGTGCTCGAGAAATAAGCACAAGGCTTGTACTGTCCTGCTTGATCTTGTGTGAGAACAGATAATGCAGTACCATCACGTTCTGTGACAAAAAGTGTAAAAGGCTTACTGTAGTTCGGTGTAGCTAGAACAGGTGCTTGGCATAAGGCTTTCTTTAATTCATTAAAACTAAGTGTATGTTCAGATGTCCAAGGGAGGACAGTCGATACGGCTGCCTCCTGTGTCGTTAACTGTATCAGTGGCTTGGCTAGATATGCGTACTGAGGAATCCATTGTCTGCAATAAGAAGTGAGGCCAATAAAAGCTCGTACCTCCTTCTGTGTCTTGGGCTGTGGAAGACTCGCTATTAACTGGATACGGTCTGGTGTCAACTGCCTACCCCACTTGGACAGCAAGTGGCCTAAGTAGATCACTTGCTGGACACAGAACTGGAGCTTCGAAGGGGAGACCTTGTGCCCCTGCTCGGCCAGGAAATACAGAACCGTAAGTGACGCACGCTCGCAGTCACGTTCAGAACGGGCTGTGATCAGTAGATCATCGACATACTGGAGCAGGGCAGTGTCAGTTGGCATGTGAATATTGTCTAGTTGTCTCTTAAGTGCTTGACTGTAAATACTAGGACGTTCTGTGAAACCTTGAGGAGCTCGTGTAAATTTATAGCTCCTTCCATTTAAACAAAAAACAAAAAGGTACTGGCTGTCTGGATGAATGGGAACACTGAAAAATGCATTCTTGAGGTCTATAACAGTGAAAAATGTAGCTTCAGAATCAATGGCTGTCAATAGGGATGAAATATCTGGGACTACTGGGTACTGGGGTATGATACATTTATTAAGTTCTCGAAGGTCAATCACTAATCGATATACTGGAGGTGCATTCGTATCAGTACGTTTCATGACTGGAATGATAGGAGAATTACATACATTGGAGTCAGTTTCTACAACCACTCCTTGAGCAATAAGCTCGTCAATAATTTTGGATAAGGCTGCTACAGCCTCAGGTGGCAATCTGTACTGTCTGATTCGTGGCAAGACTATACCTTGCTTGAGGGTCACACGATGGGGTGTGATTTGCATAAAACCTACATCAGTTGGACCTTGCGCCCATAGATGCTGTGGAACATTTAATAACCTTGGATCAAAATCACGTAATACATAGTGACCTTTAAAGTCTCTTAAAAACAATTGGATTCCTTCTGGAGAGCAGCAAATTACTGCACCTAATTCTTTCAATGTTTTAATGCCTAACAGATTTTCTGGACATGATTTCGTAAGTAACAAATCAGTAGTTCGGGACAATGGACCAACTTCTAGAGTAACTGGCTTTGAAATCTCGTTAACAATAGGCTTTCCTGAAAATCCAAGGGAAACATTTCTAGAGCCTGAGAGTGGAGCCCCTGGAACCTCGTCATGACTGATAGTAGTCCTACTTGCCCCTGTATCAATCAAAAACTTTCTGTCTTTCCCTAATACTTGACTGTGTACATAGGGACCCTCTTGATCTACAGGTATCTCGATGAGAGGCAAGCCTACCTCCCTCTCTAGGCTGTTTCATGAATACTGTTGATACTCTGGATACTCTGTCTGGGCATACTGGTACATCTGTTGTGTGACATGCTGTGTTGCAGCGATAGGCTGCGGTGCTGGAACTGTCTGTTGTGCATTCTGTGGTGACTGAAAAGTCTGTGAAACTTGTTCTTGTCTAGGCGGACGTGGTCTTTCTTTAGTCTTACCAGTTGCTATGTTGTGTTTCAGAACTGCACACTCGTTTATAAAATGACCTGGCTGTTTACAATAATTGCATGTCTCTTTAACGGGAGCTGCAGGATGACTGGCTTGATTCGGACCCCTCTTCTGACTGTCTTGTGGAACAGATTGTGCAACTAATACTTTCATTTTCGTGTCTTTCATACGTCTCCTTTCGTGTTCTTGCTCTTCCCTGATTCTATTCTGGTGATACTGGAGCATCTGTAACATTTGTGACGGGGTACTAGCTTGCCAGGTACTTTCGACTTTCAAAACTCGATTTTTAACTTGTGGACTTGAATTCTCGACTAGTTTAGAAACAAAATGATGAGGGTATGACTCGCTACTTGTCTTCAAACCACTGTTGATAATAAAACATTTCTCAAATCTAGAATAAAAATCACTAGTGTCTTCATCCTGTTTCTGTTTGCATGCTGAGATTGCATCCCAATCTTCCTTTTTCGTGGCTAATAACCTTGGCAAAACTTGTATCAATAACTCTGGCAATTCTTTACATTTGTCCCCAAGACCGGTACCTGGTACTCGTATATTATCTTCAGCTTCTAGAGCTGTCCAATCGATCTTTTTCTCTCCCACCTCCCGTTCTTTTTCCTTGAGTTTTTCATATACCCCTGCGGGCAACAGGACCTTTAGCATTTTAATGATATCTGGATACGTGTATTCTCCCATACGGAGCATGTCTTTTAATTCCCGATGGAACCCTGCTGGATCTTTATCGTGACAGGGAATTAACTTTTTCATCTCTAAGAGTTCCATCTTTGTGATAGGGGTGTAAACAAACACTCGTTCTAGATCACCACCCGCTGTTCTAACTGGGTGTACTTCTCGTAACGGATGCTGTCTATCTATGTAAAATGATTTACTTTCTGGGGGTGAGACATGAACAAAATGCGGATTCAGAAACGTTCGATATTTGTGGCGCTGTTCCAGAATGATACTAATTAAATTGGTACCTAAACCTTTCCATCTATACTGGAGTAACTCGTTCAGAACATCATGTAACGGACCTGGATCAGAATGCTGTCCCTCATACAGTGTGATGAGGTGCTGGATCATATACATACCCACCAGTCGCTGCTCGGCTGGGGGCAGTTTCAGAAACATTTGTGCCACTATTTCGTCAGGAAAAGTGGTAGAATCAGTAGTCCATCGGACTGCTGATCGGGCTAATTCTTGTTCATGCATGGTACTAAGTTCACTATAACCGATTCGTGATTTCAGAATGTGATCGGTAGCTTGAAATACTTGCTCAAGAGAACCTTGTTCTGGTGCTGGAAGAGGAAAAACTTTCTTGTGTTCTAGGCGTAAATGTCGGTCGGGAAGTCTAGTTCTACCTACATACGCTATTCTGGTGGGATTCTCGTCGTCTACCTCTTCAGTAGAAGAGTTGTCTTCTTTCTCACTTACTTGTGCTGCTTTTCGTTTCTCGTGTAACTTTATTATTTCCCTACGAATTTTCTTGTACATACTCTCTATACTACTGAGTGTCTTGTGTCTTCCCTCAGCTATATGATCACTCCACTTTGTCAGAACTCTCATTTCGATCGGATCTTTAGTCGGATAATCTTGTTCCCTTATTAAACAATTGATTAAAAACTTTAATAGCATGAGCTGGGTCTCAGCTTTCCTTTGAGACATGATTTCGCCAATACTTTCTGGATCTTCTCCTGTACGGATGAAACAATATATTCTGTCTAGATCTTCTTTCATATTCGGTAGGGTGTCCAAATACTCGGTCACCCGTCTTACACGCAATGAATATATAACCATATCATCATCGCCTGGGACTGGATCATAACGGCATTCGGTAAGAGCTCGTTTGATATCTGCAACGGACTGATGTTTGGGCGTACGCTGTAACGCACGTTCATGTAACTCGACTAACGTTACACGTTTGTGTGGCGGCGGGGTACCAGGAGGACCTCCCCCCGCGGCCCCTAAACTAGAATCGTCGACTGATACTCTTCGTGCTGGCAGAGTGACTGATGTAGCAGGAACTTGTACTATAGGCTGGACCGGGGGTACCGTAACAGGTGCTGTAACAGGTGCCCCGGTGGCTGGAGGAACAGGAATTACATTATTTACAGGAGCTGGCGGAACAGGATTTGCATATTCTGGGACTGTGTCGTCCAAATAGGACGAGAGAAAAATATCAGCTGCGGTCGGTTTGTGACGTAGCTTAATCGGAACTAATGGCGGCGGAAAATTACATGGTGCTTCCGGGGTTGCTTTTGGCAAGCCCTCGGCAAGAAGAGGATACATACCCTTAATAAGGGCATTTCTCTGTCTGTCTGACTGTTCGGCTTTTACATGTTCACCTATTTCGATTAATTCCCTTTCTTGGGCTCTTTCTGAGGATTCTCTACTTAATTCTGACTTTCTGATTTCTTTTTCGGTTCTTTTATGAGATTCTTTGCGCCATAACTCGATGGCATCTTTCTGGGACTGTCTGGCTTTCTTTTTCCATAATACTTCTTCTACTCGCATGATGCACTCGGCATCCCACGTACCTGATACGGGCCATCTATACTTTTCTTCTAATTCTTTGGTGTACTCCACCCATAAATCTAGATATAATATGGCACTTATGCCATGCTTTTGATACATAAAATGACCTGGACTGTCCCTCGGCGGGACAGGAACTGCTTCCTCGAGCAGACCTTTTCTAGTTTTTAACTGACGTAACTTCGTGAACAGAGGCATAACTAAGGCTGGACACAATACAATACACGATAAACACAATAATAACTTTAAGAAAACAAATCACTCATACCACGACATTGAAAACACATGGAATAACATTTAAAACAACAGTTCGGACAGAATATTACCTGGAATACTGAAAACAGAATACATGAATTTCTCGAGAACAGAACTTACTAGAACAGAAACTTTACTAGAATGACTAGATGCACTGCTAAAACAGCACAAAACTTACCGGTCCCATAAAGAGACACGTCAGGACCCGCGCCCACCTAAGTGAACACTTCGTGTTGGATTTGCGTACCCAAACCCACGGACCAGAGACAAATTAATTGACCCTGTCTAGATACTACCCCAGCAACGGTACTCACCGGGCAGCAAGAACGGAAGGCCTCGGACTGGACTGGACTGCTACGACGACGGACGGACGAACTTCAGACTTCAGTTACAGGTGGGCCTCCGGATACCTCGGACCTTGGACTCTCGGCTTGGGCTCTGGTCGGGACTCGCCGCGTTCCTCCACCGCCTCGTCTGGACGCTGGACCGCAACCTCCGTCTCCTCCGTGGGCCTGAGGGATACTTGAAGCAGAAATATCTGCACGTGCACGGTATGGTTCCGTCACGGCTGCAGAGGATCAGGGGGCCTGCGTGGCTTCTCCGGCGCGTGGGGAAAGGGCAAGTCCCTATTCGGGCGCCATTATGTGGTAAATAAATAAATTATTACCGGATCTATTTTTTACTATAATCAATAAACAGGTAGCTCAATAAATAAGAGTCAAGATTCGAGGTAGTTGGAGTTGACAGGCTTTAATCAAGCATAAAGGACAGGAACAGGACAGCCTGTACGGGAATAGGATGGCAGGGCCCGACAGCTGTCGGGCAGGATCTGGGAATTGGCTAGCAAACTTTAATATCCGTGCACAATATATATATCAAAATAATTGCATTACATTCAATACAGTAGGCGTAGCAGTAGGCGGGGTTTGTAGCAGTCGTGAAAGATAAGGGCAAAACTGATGCAACAAGAAGGCGTTACAGGGCGTATACATAGACATGTGATGCAAACGTAACAGAATATGTCATAAACAGGGCGGAAACATGGAGGGGGCTACCTGAGCAGCTGGGACCTCTAACCTAGTGGTGCGCGCAAATGGGCAATGACGTGTTACCAGGGAGAACTGGGGGCTATGACTTCTGCGCTAGAAGAGGAGACTAAAGTCTGGAGTGTCAGAGCGACATGTACCCAGGCATATCTAGTATCTGTTGTTTAGAGTACATGTTGATAGAATCCAAAAGTTATCAGGGCAAAGGCTAATAGACATTAAGACTGGTGCATACATTATTCTATATGTAGTGCGTGTGCGAGGAATATTCTATGAATATTAATACAGTATTTCTCTTACATGGAGACATAAAGGCTAGACTATGACGGAAACTATTGATGCGATTCAGTAGCTTAGGAATGCAGAGAAGGAGGGCTGGACTGATAACTAGAAACATAACATACTCTTGGCAGACTGGGAGGCAGAGCCAGGCCGAGCCGGGCACTGCGAGGCATGAAAGTAAGCTAAGGGTCAGGGATATAGGTGGGGGCTGTATCGCTCCTCGGAGAGTGTTCAGGAGACAGGAGCTGAATCTGAGTCCCGGCCCTTTTGAGGCCTAAAAACGGGGACAATTCAATGAATTAACGTGCACACTGTAAAATGTGGCAACGTAGGTTTACATGGGCCTAATATTCGTTGCTTTCACGAAGACTGGAAACTGGCATACTAGAGATGGACACAACTGTAATTGCGTCTTTAATCGATCAGAAGGGAATACATGCATATCGATCATGCACATATAATATAATATGGGGAACACGTAGGCACATACAACATGGCAAAATTTACTTTTCCACAAGAGGCTCGACAAATGAGTTCGTGCTGACACACCCACACTTAAATACCTAGTTTAGCGTCCTTTATGTGCGCAATGCTTTCTGGATTTTTTAGTGTGTGTCATCATTAATCCATAGATGGATGAACGTTAATTACCAAGCTGCCTTTATTCAAAGCCCTTGGATGGGCCTCAGACTGCGTGCCACTCATAAATCCCATATTGTCAGCTGTTTCACTCCTTGGGCTCGGCAGAATTTCCGGGCACCGTGACCCCCAGTGATCCCGGGGTCGTGCAACCTTCGCGGCTGGGCTGCCGCGTTAACATCTCGCTCCAAATTACCCACAGGCAAGGATGCACTAAACAGCAAGATCACGGGTAAGAGCGAACACCACAGTCCGATGTGTTTCCAGCTCTCATGTCATAGATTTTAGCCTGACGCGTTTCTGAACTTCTTGTTCTCATCAGAGGCTCGACAAATGAGTTCGTGCTGACACACCCACACTTAAATACTTTGTTTAGCGTCCTTTATGTGCGCAATGCTTTCTGGATTTTGTAGTGTGTGTCATCATTAATCCACAGATGGATGCACATTAATTACCAAGCTGCCTTCATTCAAAGCCCTTGGATGGGCCTCAGACTGCGTGCCACTCATAAATCCCATATTGTCAGCTGTTTCACTCCTTGGGCTTAGTAGAATTTCCGGGCACCGTGACCCCCAGTGATCCCGGGGTCGTGCAACCTTCGCTGCTGGGCTGCCGCGTTAACATCTTGCTCCAAATTACCCACAGGCAAGGATGCACTAAACAGCAAGATCACGGCTAAGAGCGAACACCACAGTCCGATGTGTTTCCAGCTCTCATGTCATAGATTTTAGCCTGACGCATTTCTGAACTTCTTGTTCTCATCAGAGGCTCGACAAATGAGTTCGTGCTGACACACCCACACTTAAATACCTTGTTTAGCGTCCTTTATGTGCGCAATGCTTTCTGGATTTTGTAGTGTGTGTCATCATTAATCCACAGATGGATGAACGTTAATTACCAAGCTGCCTTCATTCAAAGCCCTTGGATGGGCCTCAGACTGCGTGCCACTCATAAATCTTATAGTGTCAGCTGTTTCACTCCTTGGGCTCGGCAGAATTTCCGGGCACCGTGACCCCCAGTGATCCCGGGGTCGTGCAACCTTCGCGGCTGGGCTGCCACGTTAACATCTCGCTCCAAATTACCCACAGGCAAGGATGCACTAAACAGCAAGATCACGGATAAGAGCGAACACCACAGTCCGATGTGTTTCCAGTTCTCATGTCATAGATTTTAGCCTGACGCGTTTCTGAACTTCTTGTTCTCATCAGAGGCTCAACAAATGAGTTTGTGCTGACACACCCACACTTAAATACCTTGTTTAGCGTCTTTTATGTGCGCAATGCTTTCTGGATTTTGTAGTGTGTGTCATCATTAATCCACAGATGGATGCATGTTAAGTACCAAGCTGCCTTCATTCAAAGCCCTTGGATGGGTCTCAGACTGCGTGCCACTCATAAATCCCATATTGTCAGCTGTTTCACTCCTTGGGCTCGGCAGAATTTCCGGGCACCGTGACCCCCAGTGATCCCGTGGTCGTGCAACCTTCGCGGCTGGGCTGCCGCATTAACATCTCGCTCCAAATTACCCACAGGCAAGGATGCACTAAACAGCAAGATCACGGGTAAGAGCGAACACCACAGTCCGATGTGTTTCCAGCTCTCATGTCATAGATTTTAGACTGATGCTTTTCTGAACTTCTTGTTCTCATCAGAGGCTCGACAAATGAGTTTGTGCTGACACACCCACACTTAAATACCTTGTTTAGCGTCCTTTATGTGCGCAATGCTTTCTGGATTTTTTAGTGTGTGTCATCATTAATCCATAGATTGATGAACGTTAATTACCAAGCTGCCTTCATTCAAAGCCCTTGGATGGGCCTCAGACTGCGTGCCACTCATAAATCCCATATTGTCAGCTGTTTCACTCCTTGGGCTCGGCAGAATTTCCGGGCACCGTGACCCCCAGTGATCCCGGGGTCGTGCAACCTTCGCGTCTGGGCTGCCACGTTAACATCCCGCTCCAAATTACCCACAGGCAAGGATGCACTAAACAGCAAGATCACAGGTAAGAGCGAACACCACAGACCGATGTGTTTCCAGCTCTCATGTCATAGATTTTAGCCTGACGCGTTTCTGAACTTCTTGTTCACATCAGAGGCATCAGTCCTGCACATATGCTGTCCTCAAAACACATACAAAGAGAGAGTCAGTAATTCATGCATCCATGTGCTAAGTAATACCCCCACCAAACCATACAAACACTAATACTAATACTAAGAAAAACATCTAATAACCCATAAACATACACATGTACTTACTCACCAACCCATGCAGCCACTTATACAGAAAGTGAAACAATAATACATATATTTAAATATTTAAAGATTACTCACTAATATTTATTTTTCAGAAAGACACACATTCACTGGATGGTGTCATCAGTGATGTCATGAGTGATGTCACGGACCATGTCATGAGTGATGTAATATGTGACGTCATCAGCAGTGCATTGCACGCGCAAGTTATAGTGAGTCCAACTAACTATAACGTGGGAATTTCAATGGTTTTATGCGAGTAAAACTTCCAGCTAAGTATAACTGGTGTGAAACCTATGGTTTTTTTCAGTGAATTTAATAGGTTTTTTCAAATGCTAATTCCTAACTATAACTGGTGTGAAACCTATGGTTTTTTCAGTGAATTTCAATGTTTTTTTAATAGCAAATCTCTATAGGTATGAAAAGTAATATTTTTTTTAACGAATTTTATATTGTATAATTATGTAATAGTTTTTTTTTGCCCGGGGCGCGTACCGGTGAACGCACGGGTAAGCGCAATGTTACGGCGTGCCCCAGGGCGCGTACCGGTGAGCGTCCCGTTAGCGCTATTGCCGCGAACGAAAACATCGTGACGTATCGCGTAGCCGCGTGATGAGTCATATCACGCACTGCGTAAGCGCACCCGGAAGCACGCGAGCGCATGCGATCGCGCAACATCCCGACGCGCTTACGCTACGCGCCCCGGGGCGCGACTACGGGCGTGCCCAGGGGCGCGTAGCGTAAGCGCGTCGGGTCATGTGATCTGAAAATAACACTTTTCATTGGTGCAGATCAGTTTTGGTTTCCAAATGATGAAAGCCTGGATCATGTGACTTGAAAATAACACTTTTCATTGGTCCAGAACAGTTTTGTTTTCCAAATGATGAAAGCCCCCACCTTTTTTCCTTATTCTGACTTTGTCCTTTGACTGAGGAAGACCTGTTTGGAGATCTGTCTCTAATCTTTTCTACTTTAAAATGGCTACAGTATCAGCAGCAGCTGGAGCATCTGCACCACCACCACCACCACCACCACCAAGAGGACCACCACAACATCACATTGGTGGTCAGGAAGAAGAATAAGAGGAGGAGGAGGATGAGGAGGGGACAGGGAGATTCCTCCCAGAAGACAATACCCCATATAGGCCAAAGGAGCACATAGTATGGGAGTTTTTTTCTATTCCAGAGGGCAAAAAGAAAGTCAATGCACCAAAGGTGACTTGCCTAATCTGTGGCATGGAACTTTCAAGGGGGAACCCTAATAGAAAATATTCATTTGGTAATTATACCATGATTCGAAATATGGAGCGGAAGCATCCCAACAATTATGCTAGGGCAGAGGTCCGAGAAATGGCCAGGAACCCTTCTCGATCTTCACCAAGCACCTCCCAAAGAAAGCAACCCACTCCATCGGATCCAGAGGCAACCAAGTTTGCAAATTTTAAAATCGTATGCATATTTTGTGGGAAGACACTTTGCTATGGTGAGCAAAGTCTAAAACTTATCCTGTGTGCTAGTGATAACCACAAGTGCACGAAAAACACCAAATTTTTTCCTGATTTTTTTTTGCTCCAGTTGAGCCATTTACAATTCCCTGTTTTTGTTTCTCCCCATAAAAAATACAAAAAAAATATAAAACTGTTCAGAAAAGCTAAAAAAAGTAAAAAATGTTCAAAAAAAATTTAAAAAAATATAAAACAACAAAAAGAATAAAAAAACAGTTCTTTTTAGAACTACCTTTAATTTATAAAATTAGACCTATATTTTTAAAGAATCTCTGTCAATCTTTTTTCCTTAGGGTACGCGAACCGGGGCGCGCTCCCAAAAAAAAGAAAAAAAAAATTAATGAAGAAGTTAGCATGAGGGAAGAACACAGAGAGAATAATGTTAAGAGGAAGAGAGCTAGAGGGAGCAACACAGATGTATTGTTTATTACATAGTAAAAAATAGAGAAGGTGTAATAGGGTGAAAGTGAGAAAATTAAAATGAATAAGGGAGCGAAAAAAGGGAAGAGAGAGGAAGAAGACTAAAGTAGAGGTAGTGGGAGAATGTGAGTGGGTGTTGAAAGAAAAACAAAGGACAGTAAAAAATGGGGAATGAAGGGTAGTGACGGAACCGGGATAAATGAACAACGGTGAGGGAGGGTGAGAAAAGAGCAGTGAGTGTAAGTAAAGAGGGGTGAAAGAGGGTGAAAAAATTGAATTAGGATAAGACATGGGGAGTGACAGAGAGAAAGGACAGAGAGAGTAAAGGAAACAGTGCCTGAAAGGGTCTGAGTTAAACAGCAAAGAAAGGTAAGTAAGGCACTGTGGGTGACTTACAGGGAGTCAGTGGGTGTAGGTGGGGGTGTGGGTGTGTAAGGTGTGTCTGTGGGTGTGGGTGTGTGGGGTGTTTCAGTGTGGGTGAGGTGTGGGTGTGTGACATATGTGTGAGGGGTATGTGGGTGTGGGGTGTATGTGTGTGGGATGTGTGTGTGTGTGTGGAATGTGTGTGTGTGTGTGGGGAGTGTGTGTGTGTGTGTGTGTGTGTGTGTGTGAGGTGTGTGTGCGGTGTGTGTGTGGGGTGTATGTCAGAGGTGTGTGTATGTGTTGGGAGGGGGATGAGGTGTGTGTGTAGAAGTAAAGTAAATAATTAAGAAAAAGAAAATGAGGGAGGAAGCAAAGGAAGGGAACAGAGGGTAAGTGAAGTAAAGAATGGGGACTGAAGGAAGTTAAATATGAGAGGGGAAATAGGGAAAGGGGAGTAAACATGGAGAATAAGAATAAGTGAAGGAAGCAGAGTAAAGAAACAGGAGTGACGTTGGTTGAGAAAATATTAGTGAGGTTAAAGCAAAGGGTGATGACAAACTAAATTTTTTTACTCACACTTACCATATAATAATTGTAACTTTAATTACATTTTTTTACTACACTTTGTATCTGTGAAAGAGAGAAGAAAAAATAAGTTATAATTAGTAAAATATGTATTTTAAATTAAAAGATACAAATGAAGAGGTTAAAAAACATAACAGTGTATTTAGAAATAAAGTAAGAGTGAAGGACACAGAAAGGGAAATAAAGTAAGGTAGAAGGACAAAAAGAGAGAAGATCAATCAATCAATCAAGGCATTTATAGAGCGCACTACTCACCCGTAGGGTCTCAAGGCGCTAGGAGGGGGGGGGTGCCGTCACTGCTCGAACAGCCAGGTCTTGAGCTTCTTCCTGAAGGAGAGGTGGTCTTGGGTCAGGCGCAGGTCGGGAGGGAGGGAGTTCCAGGTCTTGGCGGCCAGGTAGGAGAAGGACCTTCCTCCTGTTGTCGCTCTTCGGATGCGGGAGACGGCGGCGAGGGCGTGGCTGGTTGATCTGAGGTGGCGCTTGGGAGCGTAGAAGTTGATTCGGTTGTTGAGGTAGCTCGGGCCTTGGTCGTGTAGGGCTTTGTGTGCGTGGGTGAGGAGACGGAAGGTGATTCTTTTGTTGACGGGGAGCCAGTGCAGGGCTCTCAGATGTCCGGAGATGTGGCTGTTTCGTGGGATGTCGAGGATGAGTCTGGCTGAGGCGTTCTGGATCCGCTGGAGTCTCTTCTGGAGCTTGGCGGTGGTTCCGGCGTAGAGGGCGTTGCCGTAGTCCAGTCGGCTGGTGACGAGGGCCTGGGTGACAGTCTTCCTGGTCTCAGTGGGGATCCACCAGAAGATCTTCCGTAGCATGCGTAGGATGTTGAAGCATGACGAGGAGACGGCGTTGACTTGTCTGGTCATGGAGAGGGAGGAGTCCAGGATGAAGCCCAGGTTGCGTGCGTGATCCGTCGGTTTGGGTGCGGTGCCCAGGGTGGGGGGCCACCAGGAGTCGTCCCAGGCGGAGGGCGGGAGCCCAGGATGAGGACCTCCGTCTTGTCTGAGTTCAACTTCAGGCGGCTGGTCGTCATCCACTCGGCTACATCTCTCATCCCTTCGTGCAGGTTGGCTCTGGCGGTGGCGGGGTCGTTGGTCAGGGAGAGGATCAGCTGGGTGTCATCGGCGTAGGAGATTATGTTGAGGTTGTGTTGGCGTGCGATGGCCGCGAGGGGGCTCATGTAGACGTTGAAGAGGGTGGGACTCAACGAGGATCCTTGAGGGACGCCGCAGATGACTTCGGTGGCCTCTGATTTGTACGGTGGTAGGCGGACTCTCTGTGTTCTTCCGTCGAGGAAGGAGGTGATCCATTCCAGTGCCTTCTCCTGGATTCCGATGTTGCCGAGGCGCTGCACTAGGGTGCGATGGCAGACTGTGTCGAATGCCGCGGAGAGGTCCAGGAGGATGAGGGCCGCTGTTTCTCCGTTGTCCATCAGGGTTCAGATGTCATCGGTGGCAGCGATGAGGGCAGAAGAAGAAATAGAAGGAGAGCAAATTACTAAGAGTAAGGCATATAGATTCACTGACAGAGAGGAAGAGAAGAACAGAGAAATGAACTGAAGGTAAGAAAGATACTAAAACAATGTGAGTTACCAAACTAAATCAGGAAACAGTAGTAAGTAAAAAGATAACGACTGAGATGGAAAAGAGTCTAATTAAGGATGCATTTAGAAGAATGAGGAATGGAAGATAACTGAGAGTAAGTGAAGAACAGTTATAGAGTGAAGGGATGAAGGGAGAGAGGATAATATACAAGGATTGAGAGAAAAGGAGTGAGGAATTTAGTAGACAGACAGACTAAGATGAAAACTGAGTGAAGTGGAGTACAATGAGTGAGCAAAGGAAATGAGTAAGGGAGCAAAAAAAAGAAAGAGAGGAGAAGAGGACTAACACAGTGGTACTGAGAGAAAATGATTCGGTGATGAAAGTAAAGAGAAGGACACTGAAAGAAAGGAAATGAGGGATAGTAATAGAACCAGAGTAAAAGAAATGGGATGAAGAACGATGAGAGAGGAGCAGTGAAATTGTTGTAAAAGAAATGATATAAGGTAGATAAACACAAGTGTACATAACACAAGGAGAGTGAAGCACTGAGGACATAGAGGTAGTGAACGAAAAATAGAGAGAAGAGGTTAAAAGAAAGGAGCAAATAAAGATAAGCGAGGGAGAGTGGGTGATTTATAGTGATAGAGTGCGACAATACTGCTGAGTGAGTAAAGAGGAATTACTAAAAGAGCAAAGGAGGAAAATACGGAAAAGGGAAGTAAAGCAGAGAGACTGAAAGCTGAAAAGTTATGCAAGGGAGAGAGGGGATGCAGACAGTTGAAATGAGACTGAGGGGTTGTAAAAGAAGTGGAGTAAAGGAACGGGGGTGAGAGAGAGTGAGAGAAAGACATTATAACTGAGTAAACAGAGCTGAAAGAGGATGGAAAAAGGAAAGTGACTGTCAGACAATGGGAATACAATTTAAATTACACAATACAAAGTATAGAATAACTTGTACAACATGTTACATAGTTTATTTTTGCTGTTCTCAGAATATATTGAATTTCACTTAAAACAGTGAGTTCAAATTACTCATCATATGACAGCGGGAAAAAAAAACACAATCTAAAAGATTGTGTTTTAAAAAAACCTTCGATACTGACAAATGACAAATGTACACTAATCTTTGATACACTTACTTTTCCTTTAGGCAAAATAGTATATCATGAAGGTCCTTTTCTCGTTGGAAAGTACTCTGCTGTTCACTAAAAAACTCAATTTCATCGACTTTCTAGAAGAAAAGCTCCAAGAACATCTGAAATATTTTCATTATTTTCATCTACTCCTTTTTTCAGTCATGACTCTTTACTCATTCCTTTACTTTTCCTTTAGGTCAAATAGTGTCAGATGTATGAGTATATTTTCAAATTAATTGAAAGAAACTCTGAAATTACCGTTTTTCTGACGTTCTGAAAGAAAGGCTCATACAACATATTCACAATATTTAAATGTTCGTAAAACCATCTCTGAGTCACTCATGTTCATCATTTTGTATAATACTGATATCACTTACTATGAGATCCACTTACAGTACCTATATGACAGGTCAATTTGTTATATTATCTTGATCACTTTTACTCAGAATATAATTTTAAACAGCAAACTAACCTTTATTAACTGCTCCCGTCTTCATAGGCCAATTACCTTTACTTAAATTTTGGTTCTAAAAACAGTAGGTATGAATTTTTTAAGTCAAAAGGCAAACGTTGTTTGAAAGTCAAATGAGTGTCATTACACTGGGTCCAACCTTTACAACTTTTTAAATAGCATGTGTAATGCCCTGATGTTGTTGAAGGACCGTCATGATAAATAATAGCTACAGTTGCAAAGGTTCTTCCTGAAATTGATAACTGAGAAGCCACAAATTTTTTAATAGAAGTTGACAATTTACTTCCATCCGGTCTACATCGTTGGAACATTAAAATCACATATTTACCATAAGTTTGTAAAAATAATCTGGACAGCATTGCAGACTTACATTGGGTGCACACCATATTGTTATCAGCTGCTTTAACTAGATTATTAAAAGGTACTGATTTGCAGTCTCGTAAACTCAAATATATAAATCTTTCAGTGTCTATTCTAGTACTGCTTGATAAACTATAGTTGTCACAGTCATGCTGCCATTGATAAGAAAGGCTAAAAAGATTTTTTATATCTACACCTTCATCTTCCAAAACATCAAAATATACATAAAAAATTCCTGACAATCCTGCTGAATAATCTGTGAAAATTGATTTTGACAAGAACATATGTCTAGAAGATTTCTAATTTCTGAAACACTTTCTATTTTTGCTCTATCACTGCTACATTTCTCAAACACGGAATTCAATAAACAGCAGAATGTTTGATCCCGATTTTCAACAATCTGTTCTTGAAAATTTTGAAGAAAAAAAACAACATTAACCACAACATTAGCATAGCAGTTGACACCAGAACTGTTTTCAAACTGAAATCCAACAACATCTTCAACAGAATCCTTTTTCTTTCTACTTACAATTACAGTTTCATCTACTTTTTGTCTTTTTGCTACTAACTCACTGCAATTATTCTCATTTCTTCTTTTTCGGCCTACCACACGTTTTTCAAACAGAGGATATTGAGGCAAATGTGGAGCATACTCTCTTCTCAACCTATTGTATTGTTTAACACAATCTAGCTCAGCACAAATTTTTGTTTCATCACACTCAATCAAGTACAATCCTGATAAAGTTCTGACTCGTGATAATGCCACATATGCCATACCCTCTTTAAACACGGAACTTCCAATGTTCACCAAAGCACTATCTTCACTTAAACCTTGAGATTTATGAATTGTCACCGCATATGCCAAACAAATAGGAAACTGTTTTCGGCGAACATATAAGTCTTTCACAAGCAAAAATCGAGCTGAACAACGACAAATTTGTTCTATTTCGTCAATGCCATCAAATTTAATTTTTAAAATTTCAATTCCATCTCTATTTTTTAAATTCACAAAACCAACAACATGACCCATTGCTCCATTTACCAGACCTCTTTCAACATTTAAATTCCTTCTCAAAATGATACGACAATTTAAACACACATTCAGAGTCTTTTCAAAACCAGCAGTTTTAGATATAGTCTTCTCTAATGAATTCAATTTTGATTTCAAATTTTCAGACAAAATAATTGTTGCTCCCATATGCTCTATTTTATCTATAGCTTCCAGTTTCACTATCTCTTCATTTTCTAACTTTAACATTTTGTTGTTGAACATGGAACATTCTTTCAGAGTTGGGATCAAACATATGCCAGATTTCTTCTCGTTAATTTTCTTAAAAATATTCTCTGGAAGAATGTTTTCATTTGGGTACAAATTTGAAATTAATCGTCCATGTAAAGCTTCTTTCCCATGCTGACTTACTTTTCCGATTCTTACATCTTGTAGAATATTTTTATAATCTTCATCCTTTGCCTGTCGCATATTTTGAAGCACTACTACATATTTGAAGTTTAACCATATATTAACATTTCCCATGCTTCCTAGGCACTTCCTGGTATCTTCATGCGTGAGCATTTTAAACACAGGTTGTCCTTTCACTGGAGTCAACTGCAGTAGATCTCCAAAAACAATAATGTTTTTTTTCCGAATAAGACATCATATTCTGTTCTAAGAATTTCTTGCATTCTCAAATGCACAAAAGCAAGCATTAGATTTTAGACCATGCTTACTTCATCAATGATAAGAAGTTACATTTTCTTCAGGATTCTCAAAACTTCAGAACAAGCATCTCCAGATAGCTTGTGGTATTGCAATTTATTATCATGCTCAACTGGTAGCATCAGTAAACGATGTAAAGTAATCCCTTTAATGTTATGTGCTGCCAGCCCAGTTGGAGCGGTAACAACACAAGACAGCGGTGATTCAGTCCTTTTCTGCAGATAATTTGCAATTGCTTTATTCAGAAAACTTTTTCCAGTTCCCGCTTCTCCACTCACGTACAGTCGGACAGGCTTGAATGATGTACATGAGCACTCTTTTTTCTCATGACTGAATCCATGTTCAACCTGTTCTGTGACTTCGTCATATATCTGTTTCTGCTCAATGTTTAGTTGTTTCACCAAATCTTCTAAGTTAATTAGATCCTCTTCAGCTTGTTCCATAGCTCTTTCCACCTCATACATGGCAGACTCATTTTGAATAATTGGTCCTCCTAGTGGATCCTGCCTCAATGAAGTAGAACTCTGACTGTCTTGAGAACTGTCTCTCGCAATCTCTGCAGCAATTGTTGCATCTTGCTCTATTTCTTCGGTCAACATTTGCAGATAATTTGGAAAAACAGGACATTCTATGGTATCCTTGGTTGCATTAAAAGAGTCTTCGTAACAGAGAAAATCTCCAAGTAGTTCCTCTTCTGTTCGCCAGGGTTTAAAGAGTTGCAAAAGAGCCAAATAGTAAAATTCCCTTTTGTCTGGATTTTCGCAACTAAATTTTCGATGATTAATCAAATGACATTTTCTCTGTTTCACTAGACATCCTTCACATCCAATGACAGCATATATTCCATTATTGATATCTTCTCTGATGTTCCTCTTATAAATATATCTTTGCAGAACTTCATAGAGACAAGCGTTCTCAAGGTAAGGACTTCTATTTGGATAGTATGTATCCAACATATTTGTCATCAAAATATCTGTACTTTCTGGTTCTTTCTCCGCCAAATACTCTATTTCTTGTACAGATTTCAAAACTCGGTTTCGTGTTGCAGCAAGACCTAGACTCACCCAAATGATGGTTCTAGATTTGGCATATAGACTTGCTGATGACAATCGATCAGAACATTCATATGCTCCAATTTCTCGATGTGACAACATCTTCAGACTGTAACTGTATAATTTCTTGCTTAGACTTTTTTCATGTGAAATATCCTCCCACATTTCCTTCAGTTCTGTCTTTTCTTTTTTTGTGATGTAAGACGTCACATATCGAGCCACAGCAATAGAGTTGTCAGCAACGAATTGAATATCCATGTTAGCATTCCACATGGACAAATTCACTGGGTTGTAGTCGTTGATGTACTTGGATTCTTCTTTTCTTTTTAAATTGTATGTATTTTTGGGTGATTTCCTCGTCACAGTATGTCACAGAGAAGACATCAAATTATTTACTCTTCCTTTAAAAATCACTGCTCGTGGAAAACCAAAACAACATTTTGTGTAGAACTTGTCCTTGTTTCTGAATTTTCGACGACAATACTTCCCACAACGATGGGATTGAAAGCGTAAAACTTGTTGCCTTAAACTGTTTTCCTCGTTAGTTTTCGGAACAGCACATGTTGAATACTCTTCAATTAAACTCATCACTGTTTCATCTGAATCTGTTCCAAATTTGGGTGCATCTTTAATCCACAACAACATATGTATGTGAGGAGCACCTCTCGCGTGATACTCCTTTCTCCAAAAGAAATACAAAACCTCTCCAAGGGGAGGATTTGTTTTGTTGGTAATAAAAGACATCATAGATTCAAATCTATGATTAAAATATCTGCATACATTCACTGGATCCAAAGAACACAGTTCTCCAGGTGTTTTGAATTCTATATTTTGTATATTTGCATTTGCCTCGCGTATAAATTGAAGTAAGTCGTCCCATGCATACTCGGCACAGCTAAGAGTGAGGAACCATGTAGGAGTTCCTAAGTTTCTTAGCATACATTTCAATTCCCCATGACGACGGTACCAATACTCGTTTGTACCACGCTGACATGCCATGAGATTGATTAGATGAGATTCCAAAATATTATCTTGCAGATTGACTTTCTCCATAAAGTCCCTCGCCGAAACATTTTGGAGATGTGCTCCACTTTTCAGTATATGGTTTACTGCATAAGAAAGCCCAGACAAGTCACCTTCATACAGTAGATGAAACAAATATGGAATACATTGACGAAACCTTGGATCTTCAGCATATAATCTTAAAGTCCGGTATTCAGATGCTGGAATTTGAAGTGCTCGATCGTCATATCGTCCACCTCGACCTGTTGGAAATAGCTGTGGTAAACAACGAGCTTCCAAACTTTCTTCCCATACACTAATGGGACTTCCTTTTGCTGATTTCATTTGAAACAAGTCAATTGCATTCCCCATTACTTCTTTGGAATGCAAAGGATGAACAGTATAATGTTCATATATTTCTTCACTTCTAAACACATCAACTTTTTCAATTTGGCCAGCTGCACAATCACAGTCTTCATCTGTAGCTGTTTCCTCTGCTCCAACACATACATGTTTGTAGTACTCATTGTTTTTGACCAAATACAACGTTGCCTTTTTGACTTTTCTAACATCCACTAAATCTTGCCAGATTTTCTTACTCTTTGTCAGAACCCCATTAACTAGAATTGCCAGAGGTTCTTCTTCCACTTTCTCTACACCAATTGTATCAATATTTTTCTTGAAATCTAGAGGCAAATAAACAACTCTTCCCTTTAATCCTCTCTGTAAATCTGAAGGAGGCAATTTCCCTATCTTAGGCTCCATGCGAACAATTGCCTGAAAAGGATGGACACATTGAATCAAAATACACTCATGTGTATTTAAATCCATCAATTCAGGAGGAATGTCTCCCAACTCAAGATTATTATGAACAGCTCTAGCAGGCATTCTGTTTTGATTTAATTTATTATAACAATATTTACAAATACGCTGATCAGAACTCAAATCAAAAGAATTCTCCACCCACAAATAAGTTGCAAAATCCTTCCACTCATAATTATTTATCTTTTCACTTTTTACATATAAATCAACTAATCTAGTTTTATGCCTATAATGAGTTCGTCGACAACACACACAAGTAAATTCGGCCTTTCACTTGATTTCACCTTAAACCTGGTAATTTCCTGGTCAAACTTTTCTGTACTTGAAATCTGTACATTGTCTTCCATATTACCTTGTATTACTGTGTCAATTTCTACACTGTCCTCTTTTTCACAAAAATAACAAATCTCAATTTCTTCACAAATCTTCTTCACATCTAATTCAGTTCCATGCAAAAGAGCACTATTTAACTGTTTAAGCTTAAGTGCTGGACTTTTTGCATAATACAACCTTCTCACTAATTTCCTCATTTTGTTATGATGCACTGCTCACATCCTAAAATGATGAAAAACACTCTGACAGACTTTTCTAGAAAGACAAGCCAGTGAATGCCCTTGCAAACCTGTATTTTCTCTCACTCTGCAAGGATCTAAGTCTTGCAACATCTTCATTTTCTGTTTTAGACTTTTCTTACTATATGTACGTAAGAAAGTACGAAGCACATCAATTGAATCCTGTCGCACACTACAAATACTACTACACTTCCAAGTGTACACTGGACCCTTTGTACGTCTCCCTAAAACTTCATCAGCTAACACCTCTTCTGCTTCTCTAGGCACAAGTTTCTCTTTTTCAATCGGACAACCGTCTTTCACCTCATATGCTCGACCACTGGTGTCAACTGCATGCACCAAATCATTCTCCTGGAAGTAACTCTCCTCATTAAAAAATGGCTCACAACTTGAACTATGCATCTATTCTCCAGAAAAAACTTTACAAAAATGAGTCCGATTAATTACTCGTTTGCATCTACTCTTTGATTTGAAAACATCAATTGTCTTGTTAAGTGTCCTAATTCTATTGATTACTAAAAGAAATAATTATTTCTTAACTTCAAAAGCCTGATCAACAATCTTCTCTACACTTTTCTTTTTCTTATAAAAAGCAGCTCTCTGTTTACCTTTCTTAATATTTTTTAACAAATTTAAAACCACCGTATTGCGAAACATTCATTTACGAATGTCCCTAAATTGATTTTGCCTTCTATTCCTATACATATTATTGTCTCCTGCTGCAGTAGTAAAATTTTGGGGGATCTCTCCTTCCTCTTCAAATTTGCTCTCTCCTTCTGTACATTCACATGTATATTATCATATACATATGTTCGGAAAAAAAGACTCAGTTGTCTTACCAGGGGCTTTTTTCACGTTTTTTGAAGTATTTGTTGTAGGAGACTGCTTTAATTCCGTTGCTGTTTTTGATTTTTTCCGCTTAGCATCTTTCCGTCTCCTCTGCCTTGAGGGCATATTTCCTTACTATTGAAATCTTGATTTCAATCTGTGGTAAACAAATAAAAAAAACTCATTATAGACCACTATTACCAAACAACAAAGCAATGACAACAAGCAAACGATATAAACACTATAATGCTTATACATATGACCTTATCTCTGTTTTTTAAATGTTATTCTAAAAAAATATTTCGGGCACATAAATTGAATGCCGGTGAATGCCCTTGCAAACCTGTATTTTCTCTCACTCTGCAAGGATCTAAGTCTTGCAACATCTTCATTTTCTGTTTTAGACTTTTCTTACTATATGTACGTAAGAAAGTACGAAGCACATCAATTGAATCCTGTCGCACACTACAAATACTACTACACTTCCAAGTGTACACTGGACCCTTTGTACGTCTCCCTAAAACTTCATCAGCTAACACCTCTTCTGCTTCTCTAGGCACAAGTTTCTCTTTTTCAATCGGACAACCGTCTTTCACCTCATATGCTCGACCACTGGTGTCAACTGCATGCACCAAATCATTCTCCTGGAAGTAACTCTCCTCATTAAAAAATGGCTCACAACTTGAACTATGCATCTATTCTCCAGAAAAAACTTTACAAGAATGAGTCCGATTAATTACTCGTTTGCATCTACTCTTTGATTTGAAAACATCAATTGTCTTGTTAAGTGTCCTAATTCTATTGATTACTAAAAGAAATAATTATTTCTTAACTTCAAAAGCCTGATCAACAATCTTCTCTACACTTTTCTTTTGCTTATAAAAAGCAGCTCTCTGTTTACCTTTCTTAATATTTTTTAACAAATTTAAAACCACCCTATTGCGAAACATTCGTTTACGAATGTCCCTAAATTGATTTTGCCTTCTATTCCTATACATATTATTGTCTCCTGCTGCAGTAGTAACATTTTGGGGGATCTCTCCTTCCTCTTCAAATTTGCTCTCTCCTTCTGTACATTCACATGTATATTATCATATACATATGTTCCGAAAAAAAGACTTAGTTGTCTTACCAGGGGCTTTTTTTGCAATTTTTGAAGTATTTGTTGTAGGAGACTGCTTTAATTCCGTTGCTGTTTTTGATTTTTTCCGCTTAGCATCTTTCCGTCTCCTCTGCCTTGAGGGCATATTTCCTTACTATTGAAATCTTGATTTCAATCTGTGGTAAACAAATAAAAAAAAACTCATTATAGACCACTATTACCAAACAACAAAGCAATGACAACAAGCAAACGATATAAACACTATAATGCTTATACATATGACCTTATCTCTGTTTTTTAAATGTTATTCTAAAAAAATATTTCGGGCACATAAATTGGTTTTACATTATTGACAAGGATTAGATAGTATCTGCATGATTAAAAAAATATATTTGCACATTTCAAAATCATATAATCTGTGTTTCCTCAGATTAGTAAGCAGATTGTACACATGAGGTAAGGGAAAGTCCTGGGAAGCATAGGTGGTGAGACCGGTGTCTAAGAGTGCACTGGACTGGACTTCATGAAGCCATTCCCCCACTACACTCTTAGACACAGCCCTCAACTTCTTTCCACCCCTGACCAGACCTCTCTTCCACTACACTCTTCAACACAGGCATCACTTCCTATGCACCCCTGGACAATCCTCACCTCATCTGCAACACTGAATAGACCTCAACTCATCTGCACCATTAGACAGGCCTCAGTTAATCTACACCCCTGGACACGCCTCTTCTCATCTGCACCCTGTTACCATCAATTATACTCAATGTATTGAGGTCTGTCCAAGGGGCACAGATTAGATAATGCTTGTCTAAGGGTCAGAGGAGGTAAGTCCTCTCCATTGCACTCATGGACACAGGCCTCAACTCCTTTGCACCCCTGGACATGCCTCACCTCATCTGCACAATCCACTTCCTAATTTGAGGAAACACAGGTGACATGATTGTGAAAGGTTCAAATATTTTTATGTAATCATGCACCCACTATTTATTCCTTCTCAAAAATGTAAACGCCATTGATTTGCCCCCAAATCGTTTTTTTAATAACATTTTAGAAACAGAGCGCAGGTCCTATGTACAACCCTTCCATTTCAGTACTGAAAACTCACTATTTTACAAAATACATTTCCTCTCTATTGCAAACATTCCTACCAAGCATTACCAACAAAATGACACAAACCAACAGCAAAGAAGCTCAGTCTGCTTCCTAATCTCAGATAACACAGGTTACATGATTGTGAAAAATGTAAATATTTTTATGTAATCATGCACACACTATTTATTCCTTCTCAAAAATGTAAATGCCATTGATTTGCCCCAAAATTGTTTTTTTGAATAACATTTTAGAAACAGAGCGCAGGTCCTATGTACAAGCATTTAATTTCACTACTGAAACTTCACTATTTTACAAAATACATTTCCTCTCTCTTGCAAACATTCCTACCAAGCATTACCCAAAAAATGACACAAACCAATAGCAAAGAAGCTCAGTCTGCTTCCTAATCTGAGGTAACACAGGTGACATGATTGTAAAAGGTTCAAATATTTTTATGTAATCATGCACACACTATTTATTCCTTCTCAAAAATGTAAAAGCCATTGATTTGCCCCAAAATCGTTTTTTGAATAACATTTTAGAAACAGAGCGCAGGTCCTATGTACAAGCATTCCATTTCAGTACTGAAAACTCACTATTTTACAAAATACATTTCCTCTCTATTGCAAACATTCCTACCAAGCATTACCAAAAAAATGACACAAACCAACAGCAAAGAAGATCAGTCTGCTTCCTAATCTGAGGTAACACAGGTGACATGATTGTGAAAAATGTAAATATTTGTATGTAATCATGCACACACTATTTATTCCTTCTCAAAAATGTAAATGCCATTGATTTGCCCCCAAATCGTTTTTTTGAATAACATTTTAGAAACAGAGCGCAGGTCCTATGTACAAGCATTCAATTTCACTACTGAAACTTCACTATTTTACAAAACACATTTCCTCTCTCTTGCAAACATTCCTACCTAACATTTCCAAAAAAATGACACAAACCAACAGAAAAGAAACTCAGTCTGCTTCCTAATCTGAGGTAACACAGGTGACATGATTGTGAAAGGTTCAAATATTTTTATGTAATCATGCACCCACTATTTATTCCTTCTAAAAAATGTAAAAGCCATTGATTTGCCCCAAAATCGTTTTTTGAATATTATTTTAGAAACAGAACGCAGGTCCTATGTACAAGCATTCCATTTCAGTACTGAAAACTCACTATTTTACAAAATACATTTCCTCTCTCTTGCAAACATTCCTACCAAGCATTACCAAAACAATGACACAAACCAACAGCAAAGAAACTCAGTCTGCTTCATAATCTGAGGTAACACAGGTGACAAGACTGCGAAAGGTTCAAATATTTTTATGTAATCATGCACACACTATTTATTTCTTCTCAAAAATGTAAAAGCCATTGATTTGCCCCAAAATCGTTTTTTCAATAAGATTTTAGAAACAGAGCACAGGTCCTATGTACAAGCATTCAATTTCACTACTGAAACCCATTGATTTGCCCTAAAATCATTTTTTAAATAACATTTTAGAAACAGAGCGTAAGTCCTATGTACAAGCATTCAATTTCACTACTGAAACACATTGATTTGCCCTAAAATCGTTTTTTAAATAACATTTTAGAAACAGAGCACAGGTCCTATGTACAAGCAATCCTCTATCTTGCAAATATTGATACCATGCATTTTTAAAATGCATGACACAAACCAACAGAGTGCAGGTCCTATGTACAAGCATTCCATTTCAGTACTGAAAACTCACAATTTTACAAAATACATTTCCTCTCTCTTGCAAACATTCCTACCGATCATTACCCAAAAAATGACACAAACCAACAGCAAATAAGCTCAGTCTGCTTCCTAATCTGAGGTAACACAGGTGACATGATTGTGAAAGGTTCAAATATTTTTATGTAATCATGCACAGACTATTTATTCCTTCTCAAAAATGTAAAAGCCATTGATTTGCCCCAAAATCATTTTTTGAATAACATTTTAGAAACAGAGCGCAGGTCCTATGTACAAGCATTCCATTTCAGTACTGAAAACTCACTATTTTACAAAATACATTTCCTCTCTATTGCAAACATTTCTACCAAGCATTACCAAAAAAATTTCTTAAACCAACAGCAAAGAAGCTCAGTCTGCTTCCTAATCTGAGGTAACACAGGTGACATGATTGTGAACATTTTTTATATTTTTATGTAATCATGCACACACTATTTATTCCTTCTCAAAAATGTAAAAACCATTAATTTGCCCCAAAATCGTTTTTTCAATTACATTTTAGAAACAGACCACAGGTCCTATGCACAAGCATTCAATTTCACTACAGAAACCCATCGATTTGCCCTAAAATCGTTTTTTAAATAACATTTTAGAAACAGAGCGCAGGTCCTATGTACAAGCATTCAATTTTACTACTAAAACCTCACTATTTCACAAAATACAAATCCTCTATCTTGCAAATATTGATACCATGCATTTTCAAAAAGCATCACACAAACCAACAGCAAAGAAGCCCAATAAGCTTCCTAATCTGAACTCTCTATCTATATTGAATGAATCATAACTCACCTTTACAAATGCTTTGGGAGATTGAGAACAGTGTCAGATACACACACCAATATTTTTTTAGCAGAGCAAAAGGTAAGTACTCCAGGCACTGTAACCATGAATGGCACAGAAAACCTCTAATTCTACACACATATCCCTCATGTTAACCAATTAAAACTTTTTCCTCTCTATTTTCAAACCAACACCCTTCCCCCCCTCAGCCCTTTTTACCTGTTACCATAGCAACTCCCTCCTCACTGAGCTCTCGAGGTTAAAAATGTATTCTACAATGTTGCAAATGAACTCATCAAGGATGTTTGACCTCACAATACACCAGCTTATCAGGTGCAATCTTTCTTTTAATGACTTTTTCTTAACCATTCAAATTACTTCTTTCACAGAACAGAACCTTGCACCCTAACTTTCAGTTTTCAACTATCTGAATCCACCAATCATTGCTTGTGATTCAACAGCACTGAAACTCCACAGTTTTTTTTTTTGCAAACTCCTACTGTTCCAACTGCCATCTTATTCGTACACTTCATCTGACTGCACCAGAACATCCTCTCACCATGTATTCTGTCTGGATTATTGGACATAGCTACATCCACTGGGCTCAAAGGTATGCAGCTCTCAGAAATTTTCACAACCTTGATTTACCAAATGTGCACATCAAATGGATTGGCCAAAGAGGATTGAGATGTCATCAATTGATACCATTGGTGAAAACCTTTCACCATCTGCCACACCCTGACCTTATAATTTTGCACTGTGGTGGAAATGACCTAGGTACTTTGACTGGGGTAGGTCTGGAAATGGTTTTAAAGGACACCTTTTGGCAATTGATGACACTTGTTCCACAAACTGCCTTGGTATATTCCAATATATGCCAAAGAGAGAAATGGAAGTGGTCCAACCAATTTTGTCAACAGATTGAGAAAGCAAGGAAACATGTGAATACATCTGTTTCTGCTTACATGAGAGACTATGGAATGGGTTCAATATACAACAACAACTTGCGTTACAACATGCAAGATATCTACAGAGGAAATGGTGTGCACTTCTCAGATGAGGGGAGTAGAATATTCCTCCTGAATTTAAGATTGTGCTTTGGAACCTACTTGTAGGTACCTAAATCAGCCCCAGAACCCAAAAGCTCTTTTCAGGGCTACCCTACATCTGATCACTCACAATGATTATTTTACTCTAACTTTTTTCACTAATTTTCACCAAAGTACGCTCCCCGGTACGTGTACCGGGCGCTCACCCCGCGAAAATTTTTAAAAAAAATGTTTTTTTTGGCCTATATGGGCCTCCCAAGCCCCCCTCACAAAACCTAGGGGGTCAGGGTGTGTCTACCGTGTCCCCTTTTACCCATTCCCAACATTGTTTGTCCTCGATCTTGTGTCTCAAATCTACCGAAACACAAGATGGAGGACTCTTGTTGCGCTTACCGGTACGCGTACCGGGGCGCGCACCGGTAAGCGCCCCCAAAAAATGTTGTAAGTCAATTTACGTAAAAACCACTGGAGAAACTTTCACCAAATATAGAATAGGCCCTACTACATACTGAGGTATCGGGTTCTTTCAGGCCTACATACTCTGCAAAGACTCTCGAACACCATATAATGGAAATTGGCACGGAAACTGGAAATACAAAAGACAAGTTTATTAGGACCCCATGGGGTGGTGGTACATTCCTGCAGCCCCCTTCAGCAATGCAAGAAGTATCACACCGAACATTGGTGTGCGACCTCTTTTATACAGTTTAACAGCATTAAAAAGATAGGCGGTATACATTTAAACAGTTTTAGGTACATATAATGACATTTTTGGAACACAGCCAGCATATAGGAGGGGCTTGATACCACTGGTCAGTTTGGGGAACATTCCTAAGGAGTGACCACTCGCTAGTCCAGAGATCAGATGTACGCATGCGCGAGACTGACCATCGCTGAAAATAGCCTGTTGCTGGGCAGGGTAAAGGTTCATTGACATGGAGGAAGGACAAAAAGGGCACGCTGACCATGAGGCCGCATGTTCATGAAAATGGAAGCCACCAAATACAAAATGGCCCCCGAACATTTGGTCAAGTTAACAGTAAGAGCTTGTGTAGCTGAACTAAACGCTAACACAGGTACAGCCAAATTACGACAATACCATTCCCTACTATTTTCCCAAATTTGGTGGAATTCCATTGAGCCATTTGCCCTGTAGCCCTGTCTAAATATCCTGAGGTAAATTACATGACAAAAACACATATGAACAGTTAGGATTTACAACCAATTAAAATGTTACTTTCATTTTCTACTATTTTTTCCTGACATTTGATTGGTTATGTACATGAATATAAATGTAAAATGAGAGGGAAACACGGCCATTTTGACTACACCTACCTGAGGTACATCTTGAAACAATTTTCTCCATTTATCTTCATCACCTTTCAATAAGGTAAGTTGTTAATTTGTAAAAACGTTTTCTGATAGTTATTTACTGTCCCTCTGATATAGTATAGATTGAGATAGGCTTCTCTGTTATAGTTATAGATTGAGTTAGGCTTCTCTTGTATAATTATGAAGTTACTTAGGATTCTTCACATACACTTTTTTGATATTTCTACTTCCTGCCTGATACCATACACTGCCCAAAGATAACTTCACTGTTAAAAACTCAGAAGTACGTGTCTCAACTTAAACCCAACACTGCCCTAACTCTACTGATATATTTATTTTTAATGCAATTTACAGCAAGAAAATAGAAGGAGAACAGAATGTTTCTTTCGAAATAGTTCTTCAAAAGAATCCTGAGGAAGACTTGGACTTTATGGATCAGTCTCTAGACGAAGAGTTAGTTAATTGTGTGGAAGAAATGGAATCATGGACTGAAAATGAGGACATACCTGACGATATAATGTTGGCAGTGTTATTACATTTTGAAAAATCAGAGCAATACATTTTTATTTAATAATTAAAAATTGCTCTAGACATTATTCTTTTTTATATGTAATTCATGAAATAGTACCAAAATGATTATAATATAAAGTGAGACTTATAGTATACTGTGCAACTTTTTTGTTTTACATAGTAATTTTGCTCATAGTTACTTCCTTTCTCCCACTTTATTATCTCCAATGTGTATTTGACATCTCCTTTTCATCTCCTGCCTCCATGTTGTTTCTGCTTTCCTGACAGACTATAGTATAGATTCCATATACCACAATAACTTCTGTAACAACATGCAAATTATCTACAGAGGACACAGTCTACATTGAATTTAAAACTCTGCATTGGTTCCTACATGCCAGTACTTATATCACCCACGCAACACAACAACTCTATGCAGAGCTACCCTACTTCTAAGCACTTTAAATGTTTATTTTACTGTTTCACTGGGTTTTCCCCATGTGTGAGGGGGGTGAGGTGTGTGTGGGGGATATGTGGGGGTGTCTGTGAGGTGTGTGTGTGTGGGGGGGGGTGAGGTGTGTGTGTGGGTGTAGGTGTGTGGGGTGTGTGGGTGTGGGTGGGGGTGAGTAAGATGTGTGTGTGGGTGGGAGTGAGTAAGGTGTGTGTGTGGGTGTGGGTGTGTGGGGTGTTTGGGTGTAGGTGGGGGTGTGGGTGTGTGAGGTGTGTGTGGGGGGGTGTGTGGGTGTGGGGGGTATGTGTGTGGGATGTGTGTGTGTGTGGGATGTGTGGATGTGTCTGTGAGGTGTGTGTGTGCGTGTGTGTGTGTGGGGGGGAGGTGTGTGTGTGGGATGTGTGGGGTGTGTCTGTGAGGTGTGTGTGTGTGTGTGCGGGGGGGGTGAGGTGTGTGTGTGAGTGTGGGTGTGTGGGGTGTGTGGGTGTGGGTGTGGGTGTGGATGTGTAAGGTGTCGGTGTGGGTGTGTGGGGTGTTTGGGTGTGGGTGGAGGTGTGGGTGTGTGAGGTGTGTGTGGGGAGTGTGTGGGTGTGGGGGTGTAGGGTTATGTGTGTGAGATGTGTGGGTGTGTGTGTGTGAGGAGTGTGTGTGTGGGTGTGTGTGGGGGGTGTGTGGGTGTGTGTGTGGGATGTGTGTGTGTGTGTGGGATGCGTGGATGTGTCTGTGAGGTGTGGGTGTGTGTGGGGGGAGGTGTGTGTGTCGGATGTGTGGGGTGTGTCTGTGAGGTGTGTGTGGGATGTGTGTGGGGGGGTGAGGTGTGTGTGTGAGTGTGGGTGTAGAGGGTGTGTGGGTGTTGGTGTGGGTGTGGATGTGTAAGGTGTCGGTGTGGGTGTGTGGGGTGTTTGGGTGTGGGTGGAGGTGTGGGTGTGTGAGGTGTGTGTGGGGAGTGTGTGGGTGTGGGGGTGTAGGGTTATATGTGTGGGGTGTGTGTGTGTGTGTGAGATGTGTGGGTGTATGTGTGTGAGGAGTGTGTGTGTGGGTGTGTGTGTGGTGTGTGTGTGGGGTGTGTGCGTGTGGGTGTGTGTGGGATGAACTTGTAGGTACCTAAATCAGCCACAGAACCCAAAAGCTCTTTTCAGAGCTACCCTACCTCTGATCACTCAAAATGATTATTTTACACAAATGTTTTCACTATTTTTCCCCATGGTACGCTCCCCGGTATGCTTCCCGTTTTTTTTTGCATTTGCCCCGCGGAGCCTTTTATGGCCCCCATATCAAACCTAGAGGGTCAGGGGGGTCTACCCTGCCCCGTTTTGGTCATTTCCCCCTTTGTTTTTTGCCACCTCTTGTGTCTCGATCCTACCGAGACACAAGATGGCGGCCGCTCCGCACTGTTTGGAATGTTTACAGACACCCGAGAGCCAATCAGCTTTCGTCGCGTAAACTCGTGTTACTCGCGGTGCGCGCTGGGAGCGCTCCCTGGTGCACGTACCGGGGCGCGGCTATAGATATATATATTTTTTTAAACCCAAATTACTCAAAATCCACTGGAGCACATATCTTGAGACATAGCAAAGGCACATCGGGCTACCAGTCCCTACAATTTTGCCAAGTTTGATGAAAATCCATTCAGCCGTTCGAGCTAAAAGTGAGTCCAACCGCCCTATGGAAATTAACATGCGGAAAACACGTTTTGGGACCCCCCTTTTCTCTCGGCCCCCGATTGACGAATCCCCCCAAACTTTCAGGGAAGGAGCGGAGAGCCGCGAGGCAAATTTGAGGACAATTTCAGGCAGATTCCTCAACCGGCGCCAAAGTTATTCCCAATAGAATGTTGCGATTTCCCTATGGAAAACAATCCTAACTATAACTACCTACTGGCGATCGCCAGTAGGTAATATATATATATATATATTCACTGAAAAAAAATAGGTTTTACACCAGTTATAGTTAGCTGGAAGTTTTACTCGCATAAAACCATTGACATTTCCACGTTATAGTTAGTTGGACTCACTATAACTTGCGCGTGCAATGCACTGCGGATGACGTCACATATTACATCACTCATGACATGGTCAGTGACATCACTCATGACATCACTAATGACACCATCCAGTGAATGTGTGTTTTTTCTGAAAAATAAATATTAGTGAGTAATGTTTAAATATTTAAATATATGTATTATTGTTTCACTTTGTGTATAAGTGGCTGCATGGGTTGGTGAGTAGCTACATGTGTATGTATATGGGTTATTAGATGTTTTTCTTAGTATCAGTATGAGTGTTTGTATGGTTTGGTGGGGGTATTACTTAGCACATAGATGCATGAATGACTGACTCTCTCTTTGTATGTGTTTTGAAGACAGCATATGTGCAGGACTGTATGGGTGTGTATATGTGTGTGTTAGTGAGTGAATGACTGTCTCACTAGTGTCTTTATCAGTAACTACATATGTTTTAATCTAGTATATGTGAATATTGATGTATATAAGTGAGTATATGTGAGAGTGAGGGATTGTAAGAGTTCCTGTTTAAATTAGTATGTGTTTCTATAAGTGATTGTTTAAGAGAGTAAGTATGTGTAAGTTTCCTTAGAAGTGAAGTGGTAGTGTGTGTATAGCTGTATATGCAAATAAACGGATGTTCAATAGTTTATTTGCATGTGTGAGTATGTGTGTGAGTAACTTTTGGATGCCTGTCAGTGTGTGACAGGATGTATAGGTGTATCACTACATATGATGAGTGAGTATGTGTATGAGTGACTATATAGAACTGTTTGTGAATTATTGAATTGGTTGTTGTAAGTGGTATGGGTATCTCCATTTTTTTGAAAATTTTAGTTTCTATTTTTGAATATGTGTTTCAAGGGTTACATTACAGTGAAAGGAGGTCTGTCACTCTGTCACAAGGATGGTGTCATCAGTGATGTCATGAGTGATGTCACTGACCATGTCATGAGTGATTTAATATGTGACGTCATCAGCAGTGCATTGCACGCGCAAGTTATAGTGAGTCCCACTAACTATAACGTGGAAATTTCAATGGTTTTATGCGAGTAAAACTTCCAGCTAACTATAACTGGTGTAAAACCTATGGTTTTTTCAGTGAATTTAATAGGTTTTTCAAATGCTAATTCCTAACTATAACTGGTGTGAAACCTATGGTTTTTTCAGTGAATTTCATAGGTTTTTTAATAGCAAATATCTATAGGTATGAAAGTAATAATTTTTATAACAAATTTTAAATTGTGTAAATATATATATATTGTTTTATTGTTTGCCCAGGTACGCGCGCCGGGGTGCTCCCGGGGCGCGTATCGGTGAACGTACGGGTGAGCGTAATGCTACGGAGCGCCCCAGGACGTGTACCGGGGAGCGTCCCGAGAGCGCTATTCCCGCGAACGAAAACAACATCATGACGTGTCGCGTGATGCGTCATATGACGCACTGCGTAAGCGCACCCGGAAGCACGCGATCGCATACGATCGAGCAACGTCTCGACTCGCTTATGCGACGTGCCCCGAGGCGCGCCCCGGGGCGCGAAGCCTAAGCGTGTCGGGTTATGTGATCTGAAAATAACACTTTTCATTGGTGCAGATCACTTTTGGTTTCCAAATGATGAAAGCTTGGATCATGTGACTTGAAAATAACACTTTTCATTGGTCCAGAACATTTTTGTTTTCCAAATGATGAAAGCCCCCTCCTTTTTTCCTTATTCTGACTTTGTCCTTTGACTGAGGAAGAACTGTTTCGAGTTCTATCTCAGAAAATGGCTACAGTAGTATCAGCAGCTGGAGCATCTGGCCCACCACCACCACCACCACCATCTAAAAGACCACCAGAAGATTATATTGGTGGTGATCAGGAAGAGGAGGAGGATGAGGAAGAGGAGGCACAGACAAAAGAGTTCCTGCCAGAAGATAAACAGCCCTACAAACCCAAAGAGCACTTTGTATGGCAGTTCTACAAACTCCCAAGGGGTTTTAAAAAAGTCAACGCAGCAAAGGTGACTTGCTTAATGTGTGGTGCTGAGCTATCCAGGGGGAACCCTAACAAAAAGTATTCCTTCGGGAATCATACGATGATTCGCCACATGATGCGTTGGCATCCAAACAACTACTCTAATGCAGAGTTAAGGGACCTCTGCAGTAAACTACCCCCATCAACGTCTTGACGCTCAACATCAAAACAACCCACTCCATCGGGTTCGGGGGCAAGAGACACATTGGCTGCTATCCAACCAAAGTTTAATGATTACAAAATTGTATGCAAATATCTCACTACTTATGGTGAGCAAAGCATTGAACTTATCATGGTTTCTGGTGATAACCATAAGTGTCCAAAAAACCCCTAATTTTTCCTGATTTTTTTCATGCTCCAGTTGAGCCATTTACAATTCCCTGTTTTTTGTTTCTCCCCATAAAAAATACAAAAAAAATATAAAAGTGTTCAGAAAAGCCAAAAAAAGTACAAAATGTTCAGAAAAACATAAAAAAATAAAACAACAAAAAGAAGAAAAAAACAGTTCTTTTTAGAACTACCTTTACTTTATAAAAATAAACCTATATTTTTAAAGAATCTGTGTCAATCTTTTTTCTGCAGGGTACGTGTACCGGTACGTGCACCGGGGCGCACACCGGGGAGCGCACCAAAAAAAGAAAAGAAAAAAAAATTAATGAAGGAGTTAGCATGAGGGAAGAACACAAAGAGAGTAATGTTAAGAGAAAGAGAGCTAGAGGGAGAATCACAGAGGGATTGTTTACTACATTGTTAAAAACAGACAAAGTGTAATAGGGTGAAAATGAGAAAAGTAAAATCACTAAAGGCGCGAAAGAAGGGAAGAGAGAGGAAGAACACTAAACTAGAGATAGTGGGAGAATGTGAGTGGGTGTTGAAAGAAAAAGATAGGACAGAAAAAAATTGAGAATGAACAGTAGTGGCGTAACTGGGATAAATGAAGAACGGTGAGGGAGGGTAAGAAAAGACCAGTTAGTATAAGTAAAGAGGGGTGAAAGAGAGTGAAAAAGTGAATTAGGATAAGAGATGGGGAGTGACAAACACAAAGGACAGAGAAAATAAAGGTAACAGTACCTGAATGGGTTTGAGTGAAATAGCCAACAAAGATAAGTAATGCAGTTTGTGTGAGTTATAGGGAGTCAGTGGGTGTATGTCGGGGTGTCGGTGTGTAAGGTGTTTCTGTGGTTGTGGCTGTGTGGGGTGTTTCGGTGTGGGTGGAGGTGAGGGTGTGTGAGATATGTGTGAGGGGTGTGTGGGTGTGGAGGGTATATGTGTGAGATGTATGTGTGTGTGTGTATGTGAAGTGTGTGTGTGGGGGGATGATTTTTTTCTGTGTATGAGGTGTGTGTGTGGTGTTTGTGTGGGGTGTATGTCAGAAGTGTGTGTATGTGTTGGGAGGGTGATGAGGTGTGTGTATAGGAGTAAGGTAAATAATTAAGAAAAACGGAATGAGTGAAGAAGCAAAGGAAGGGAACAGAGGGTAAGTGAAGTAAAGAATAGGGACTGAAAGAAGTGGAATATGAGAGGGGAAATAGGAAAATTGGAGTAAACATGGAGAATAAGAATAAGTGAGGGAAGCAGAGTAAAGAAACAGGAGTGAGGTTGGTTGACAAAATATTAGAGAGCTTAAAGCAAAGGGTGATGACAAACTACATTTTTTTAGTCACACTTACCATATAATAAATGTAACTTTAATTACATTTTTTTAGTACATTTTATATTTGTGAAAGAGAGCAGAAAAAATAAGTTATAATTAGTAAAATATGTATTTTAAATTAAAAGATACAAATGAAGAGGTTAAAAATCATAACAATGTGAAACATAGGAAATGAGAGATAGTAATGGAACCAGAGTAAAAGAAATGGGATGAAGAACGATGAGAGAGGAGCAGTGAAGTTGTTGTAAAAGAAATGATAGAAGGTAGATAAACACAAGTGAACATAACACAAGGAGAGTGAGGCACTGAGGACATAGAAGTACTGAACGAAAATTAGAGAGAAGCGGTCAAAAGTAAGGAGCAAACAAAGATAAGCGAGGGAGAGTGGGTGATTTATAGTGATAGAGTGCGATAATACTGCTGAGTGAGTAAACAGGAATTACTAAAAGAGCAAAGGAGGAAAATACGGAAAAGGGAAGTAAAGCAGAGAGACTGAAAGCTGAAAAGTTATGCAAGGGAGAGAGGGGATGCAGACAGTTGAAATGAGAATACGGGGTTGTCAAAGAAGTGGAGTAAAGGAACGGGGGTTTCAGATAATGAGAGAAAGACATTATAAGTGAGTAAAAAGAGCTGAAAGAGGATGGAAAAAGGAAAGTGAGTGTCAGAGAATGGGAATACAATTTAATTTACACAATCCAAAGTATATAATAACTTGTACAACATGTTACATAGTTTATTTTTGCTGTTCTCAGAATATATTGAATTTCACTTAAAACAGTGAGTTCAAATTACTCATCATATGACAGCGGGAAAAAAAAACCACAATCTAAAAGATTGTGTTTTAAAAAAAACCTTAGATACTGACAAATGACAAATGTACACTAATCTTTGATTGACTTACTTTTCCTTGAGGCCAAATAGTATATCATGGAGGTCCTTTTCTCGTTGCAAAGTACTTTAGTGTTCAGTAAAAAATCCATTTCATCGACTTTCTAGAAGAAAAACTCCAAGAACATCTGAAATATTTTCTTTTTTTTAAATATATTTTATTTTCCAAATTATACACACTTTTACTTATTCAATTCAATTCAAAAGTGCTTTATTCGAGTATTTACTCATAAAAGCAGACAAACAAACACACAATAAAATACAATTAAATTACAAAGTCAGACATGACTTTAAGCACAATACACATTAAAAAAGGGGTTTAAAATAACATTGCATTCAGTTATTTGTCATTAAGGTGCAAAGTTCATATAATAAGGTCATATTAAAAACAATCCTATTACATAGTTAAAAATTAATATAAAAAAAAAAAAAATAGACACCTGGCATGGGAACAGAGAATAGATAAACTAGCATTCTCTGATCAGCTAGGCAGAGAGTAGTCACCCTACTAGCAATCTCTGCCTAGTTACCCACGCCCACCCCAAGAACTTAGCAGTCGCTATAATAATCCAATTTAAGGAGGTAGTTTTAACAATGCGTAGAGCGACCATGCTGCTTTTAGTACCCAGATTTCTACACATGGGGGCCAACCAAACACGTCTAGGAACAGAATATGCATGACAAACAAACAAGAAGTGACCCAGCGTCTCTTTACCTTCCCCACAAACTGGGCAAGTAGCTGGACCTCCATTGCTCCATTTAGATGTTAAATTACCAAGAGGTAGAGAGCCAGCCCTCATTTGGAAAAACAGTTTCCTGTCCATGGGTTTAGTTATAATATCCCAGTAGATTTCAAACATTGGAAACAGTTTAGCTTCAAGGAAGGCAGTCGTCATAGACCCATTGTTATTGTTAAGGAGACTCTTATTTTCAACCTGTTCCCAATAAAGGTTTTTTATAAACATCTTAGATGGAAAGGATGACCCGGTTGGATCAGACCACAGTTCGCTTAACCCTAGTTCACTTAATGCTATTCTCAATGATCTAAACCATTTAATTTTATGAAATTGATCTGCTTTGATCACATCAGCAAATCCTTCTGCATATTGTGACAACTCGGGGGTGGTCCAAATTCTACGCCAATATAATATCGGTCGAAGTTTACACATAGCCGAGATTTCCTTCCTCCCAAGATCATATCTGAGTGGCAAGAGGGGACTACTCTGTGGGGTGCCAGTTAGTTTTCGGAGGAAGCTATTCTCTGACCTCTGTAGCTCCTGGAGGTTTTCTTGCCCCCACAGCTCTGCCCCATACAGTGCGGACCCTATTGCTTTAGCCTCATATATGATTAATGGCGGTTTGATTGGTTTAGTTAAAGATTTCATGTGCTCCTTAATGATGGTACCAGCCAGTTGTTTGTGTCTTAATACTGCCAGATTTAAGTGGTGGTTCCATCTGTTGTCATTTGAGATATGTATCCCCAGATAGGTAAAAGAATTCACTACTTCAAGGCAACGCCCACTCATGGTTATTTTGGATTTAAAATTCCTACAAGGATTAAAAACCATGAGTTTTGTTTTAGCTGCGTTTACCTCCAAGCCATGATCACTACAAAATTTGTCAAAAATTACCAATGCCTTTTGCAGACCGCTAGGGGATTTTGATAAAATTAAGGTGTCGTCTGCAAACATTAAAATAGGAACTTTTGCACCAGCGAGTGAGGGAGCATCTACGGGCTCAGCTTGCATACGGGGAACAATTCCGTTTATAAAAAGAGTAAACAATGTCGGTGCCATTGAACAACCTTGTCGAACCCCACGCTCGACAGGGAAGTCAATAGTATCGTTGCCGTAGCCACCCCATTGGATCTTAGCATAAGTGCCCTCGTGGAGTCTCATGATCAAGGTTAGAATAATCATCGGGACCCCCAGAGCTGCCAACACTTCCCACAATTTTGCCCTCGGCACCAGGTCGAATGCAGCTCGTAGGTCAACAAAAGCTGCGTAGAGACTGCATCCGCCGAGGACGACTGTCCGCCATTGTATCAGTTGGAAGCGGAAAACCTGGTCTACAGTGCTAGTAGCTCTGCGAAACCCAGCCTGAAAAGGGGATAGGACGTTCTGCTCCTCAGCCCAATCAAGCAGATTATTAATGATTACACGTCCTACCACTTTTTGGACCGTGTCTATTAAGCTGATTGGGCGGTAATTACAGGGTTGGGCACGATCCCCCTTTTTATATACTGGGATAATGACAGCACCCCACCAGGATACCGGGATTTCAGCACCCCTGGCTATATGATTTAGTAAAAGGCAGATGTACTTGCTCCACCTATCGGTGTCATCTAAGAAGACATCCGCCGGGACTCCGTCGTTACCCGGGGCTCTGCCCCTATGAACAGATTTCAGGGCAATCAGGATTTCGCTTAGCATAAAAATATCTTCATCTGCGAACAGATATATTAGGTTAGAGTTGCTAACAGGCTGATCTCTGGTAGAGTACTGCTCGCTGAAGAACTTAACCCAGGCATCATGAGGGACATTATTGTTGGAAGGCTCTGGAGATCTATCATGGCCCCATTTGACAATATGCCAAAATTGTCTAGAATTTCTAATTTCACTAGCACATCTCAGTTTCTGCCAGTGGTCTTCATCCCAGTCTCTTTTTGCCCTGGCAATACAGTTTTTATAGTGCTTCCTGGCAGACCGAATATCACTCAATTTATTGCTTTTGATTGCAGCTCCTAGTTTAAATCTTGCTGCCCTGCAATCATGATTGTACCACTTTGCTGATTTAAATGGACAAGCCCTATTATTTCGTGCGGGTTTTAAGAAAACGTTTTTGACTTCATTAAAGAGAGTCGTATGAACTGTGTTGACATCTTCTTGTCCTTGTACATAAGCAGTAATATTTTCCAGTGCCAGAATGGCCTTATCTGTCGCTGCTCTTATCTTTTCCAGGGCCTGCTGGTCAGTCTTAACACCAGACCATCTTAACCTGCGCATGTTATTGGATGGCGTAATCATTGGGGGCACAAGTAGGTCACCAGGATTTGGAGTAATTACGTTAGGTGTCCACCAATTATGTGAGACGCATAGCGGGTCGTGGTCGCTTTCTATCCTGGCTGTAACTACCATGTCACTGAGAGATGACCATATCGATAAACTACAGATGACGTAGTCAATGCGACTTTTGCTTCGCCCGTTATTAAACGTCATGGCGGGAACACGGTCTGATTGGGTTCGGCCGTTCAGGGCTCGTAGCCCATGCTCCAAGCACATAGCGTAGCACTTTTACTTATACAATTCAACATGTCTGTATACAGTACTTACTCAAATTATACATACATACAATACATAATCAAAAGAAAATATTAACCTTTTATCGGTTTTAATAAAAACAACACCACGTATTTAGTAATTACTCATTCTTACTTTCCACTTGTTTACTGGATCCCATATTTTTAAGCCCAAGGCCTTTTTCCTCTTACCCTTCCGGGCATAAATATTCTTTTCCAAATGATATACTGATAATAAATTGGCTAGCCAAGATTGCATTCCCGGGGGATTCTTATCAAGCCATGCCCTGGCTATAGTTAGCCTGTACACTGCCATAGCTATAAACAAAAAAATCCGTGGTGTTTCCTCCCCATATGCACCAACCCCTAAAAGTATCCAAGATGGGGTGAGCACAATTTGTATTCCTAGTGATCTATGTAAAAACATCTCTATATCCCTCACTAATGTATGCAGTTGAGGGCAAGTGGCGAATATATGGACACTATCTGCCTCTAGGGAGTTACATCTAGGACAACAAATACCCGCAGTACCACCCCACTTTGCAATCCTTGCTGGCGTAAAATATAGCGAGAAAAGGGTTTTATATTGTTGCGATTGCAAAGGGGATGAGCACAAAATTGTTTGTCCCAGTTCCAGAGATTCCTGAAACCAACCCTGGTCGCCACCCAGTTTCACAATCCACTTATTACTGTGTTTTTCCATATCATCATTCTTACTTTTTACAAGGATTGCATAAAAGTATTGTATTGTACAATCCCCTGACGTCTTTATTTTCTCTAAGATATCATTTCTGCTGAAGCCAGACGCTCCCCCCTGCTTGTTACCTAAAAAACTCCTAATTTGAAGATATTTAAAAAATGCCCTATTGCTTAAGCCGTATTTATATCTCATATCACTAAACTGCATCATTCCATCAGAATTAATAACATCACCGATCTGTGTGATCCCCCTTGACTCCCAGTCTGCCATTACAATATCTGAGAATACCTCTGGGGGAAACGATTTGTTTTTATACATCATAACATATCTGTTGTATCTACCTAATTTATATTTTTTCAAAAAGGCACTCCAAATATTCACTGCAGCAGCTATTGTTTTATATTTTGTCCTTTTAAAATATCCAAGATCAACGCTATTTAACAAATAATTTCCCGCTTCTGCCCCAAGTATTGTTGCATATACCTCTGTAGAGAAGCTAGATACCCTTCTATCAAGATTTGCCCCTCCAATTAAACCCTGCATATATTGTAAGGCTACAGCCATGTAATACAGTCTAAAATCTGGTGCTCCCCACCCTCCCTTCTCTCTCGGGAGGGAGATGAACCTATACGCCCTACGTGTCTTCCCTTGTGCCCATATAAATCTATTCATCAATGCCTCTAGTGCATTAAACCAATTTGTTTCAAACATTAATGGGATTTACCTAAAAAGAAAAAGAAACGTAGGGAGTATCAACATCTTAATTATATTAGTACATCCGACTAGTGACAAATGTAGATTGTTTAATCTGTCCAAGTCTACTTTTACCTGAGCCATTAAGGGATCCATGTTATTCTTGATTATATTTCCTAGATTCGCAGAGATCGCAATTCCCAAATATACTGCAGAATCAACCACCCTCTCATCATTGCAATCTACATACCTATTCTTTACAATTTGCGTTTTTACGGCGTTTAAACTATACCCCGATATCCAACCAAACTTTCTGGCTTCCTGCTCCACCTTCCTAATAGCCCCTACTGGGTTGGGTGTCATAATGGCCACATCATCTGCATACGCCAGAGATTTTATTGATCCACCTTTCATCCGCATTGCCGGTATCTTTGGATTCTGTTCTAATCGTCGGAGAAAAGGATCCAGATATAGCGCAAATAATAAGGGGGAGGAGGGGCATCCCTGTCGGGTCCCCCTACTAATTTTAACCCAGTCTGAGTGCCCTCTGTTAACCCTGATCTTAGCTTTTGGATCCTTATAAAGAGTTTGTATAGCCTTTATAAACCCATCCCCTATGCCACTCCATTTCATGATAGCCCATAGATAGCTCCAGGAGACCCTATCGAATGCTTTTTCAGCATCTAAGAATAGTGCTGCCATAGGGTCTCCTGAAGTACCTTCTGCATCGAACATAGTGATTACTTGCCTGACATGTTGCGTTGTACCCTTACCTGGGATAAACCCATGCTGTAAGGGACGAACCAATCTCTCAATAACCCTTGACAATCTTTTAGCCAGTATTTTAGAAAACACCTTTACATCAGCATTCATTAAAGTGATGGGTCTATATGAACCTGGGGCCGTTGCAGGTTTACCCTTTTTGGCTATCACTATGATGTCTGCAGCCCCCCACGAGTCAGGTATTGACTCCCCCTTCTGGGCCAGTATCATAATATTAAACATGTCAGCTGCTAATACCGTCTGAAATACTTTAAAGAATTGCAGTGGGATTAGGTCCGGGCCCGCTGCCTTCCCGGAGGGTAGACTCCCAAGGGCCATGAAAAATTCTTCCAATTGGAATGTGGCTTCTAATTCCTCTTTATCCTGTGTCTCAATTTCAGGGGGAGAGACACTCCTAGGATATCTCTCTATCTCTTCCTCACCTCCTATGTTAACAGAGGAGTAAAGATCGGCGTAAAACTGGCTGAAAACTTCCCTTACCTGCCCAGCCTCTGTAAATGAATTACCCTGTGGGTCAACGATTTGCTTGACATCCGAATTTGCTGCCCTTTGTCTACTCCGTGCCACTAGGATGTGCCCCACCCTTTCGCTAAACTCGTATGCCTTCTCCCTTTGAGTCAGATACTTCTCCACCACCTTTTTAGCCATTCCTTCCAAGGCTTCTGCTCTTGTTACAGCAATCCTAAGCAGTAACTGGTCGAGCGGGGAGTTCTGCACTATAGCAGCTGCTAAGTCTGCTTCAAGTTTTAAAAGATTTTGTCGAGTTTCCTCAGCTCTTAATTTCTCTTTTTTTTATTAAATAACACGAAGCTCAGTGTCTCCCCCCTTACCCCTGCTTTAAATGAGTCCCAAACAACTCCCGAGGGTGCTGTCCCTCTATTTATGTCCCAAAAGTCCTTTGTCCATGTGTTCATATAATCCCGATATGCCTGGTCTTGTAATAATGCCCGTTCAAAGGTCCATGAAACCTCTCTTTTTAGACTCTGGCCTAGCATAAGTGTTACTACCAGTGGACTATGGTCTGAGACTAGTCGTGGATGTTTCTCAATTTTTGAATCAGTGATCAAGTTCTTAGAGATTAAAAAGTAGTCCAAACGAACCAGCACCTTGTGTGGGGCTGAGTAGAATGTACTACCGTCTAAGTATGGGTGCCACCTTATCCAGGCGTCCTCCAGGAAGTTATGAAACACCATATCTGAAAGTGCTCTATAGACCATTTTTATCCTCCCTATATATTGTCCCCCAGGTTGTACAAATGAGCTACTAAGATCATGTATATTGAGATCCCCGCAGCAAACAATGCGCTCGGGCCATTGAGCTAACTCAACATCCAAATACTGAAAAACACCTGGGTCATCCTCTGTTGACCCATAGATTGTGACCAATGTGAAGGTATCCCCTTTAAAAACTACTTCCAGTATAGCCCATCTCCCCCACTGATCTTCTTTCTTTCTTTGCACTGTTACATCCCTCTTTCTCCCTAAAACCGCCACTCCTCTGGTCTTAGTCCCTTACTTAGAGTTCGCTAGAAGTGAAAAACCCAATTGTTCCAGTAAGTAGCCTTTAACACCCTCTATGTGAGTCTCCTGTAGGCATACTAAATACAAGTGCAATGTTTTAAGGAATGCTGCTACTCTTTGCCTTTTATTTATTTCATTCTGCCCGCAAACATTTATCGTGGTAATTCTACACGTCATCTCGAAGCACCCCTTGTCCATTCAAAAAACCTACAAAGTGTTTAAGAAAATTCCACTTTTGCTGACTCCATGCAATCTCCCTCTTGTACTGTATACATTCTGGATCTGCTGCATTGCTATTTTCATGTTGTATGACTTTTATCCCATTTTCTCCACAAGTGTGAGTTACCAAAACAAAAACAATCCAAAATGTCCTTTTTCTCCCCCCATCTCCCAGCCTGCCCCGCCCCCTACCACGGCCTTCCACCCCAGCGCCCCCCTCCCCTGAACCCTCCCTTCCCCTTTACAGGCAAATAGGTCAGCTTGAGTTGTGCTGTTCGCATCCCTCTCCTGCTTTTCTCTTTGATGTGTCATTTACCCTCCCCTTCTTGTGCTTATATTCAAAAAGTTTGTGGAGTGAGCTCTATATAGCAAGACTCTATACCTCCTCATGTTATCCGCCTTTCTGTTTCTTTGTCTCTTCTAAAAATTGCTGAGCTTTGATCTCTGAAGAGAACATCTGGGCCTTCCCCCTTATGATCATTAAGCCTTGCGGGAAAGAGGAGATACGCTTCACAGCCTAGGGCCTGAAATCGGGCAATCATCTGTCTAAGCCTCCACCTCCTCTCTATGGTGACGTGGCAGATGTCAGGCCTGGCAAAAAAAGTAACACCTTCAAAAGTTCTTCTACTATCCGGTCTTGCCTTGCCAATTATCTCCTCTCTCAGTAAAAAGTTCCCTATATTTACCAAGATTGCCCTGCGTAAATTCCCCTGAGTCTCACCTCCTGTACCTCCCATATCTCGTGGCTTCCTTATTGTAAAAGGGAACCTGTGTGCCCTCTGTACTTCCCTGTCTCACTGCCACTTGGACTCTGGAAAGGCTCCTTTCAACATATTAACTACAAATTGCCTGACATTCTGCCCTTCCGCCCCCTCTGCCACACCTAAGAGTCTAACATTAGTTCGCCTCTGCCTGTTTTCAAAGTCTTCATCTTCCAGCTCATGTCTTCTGTCAGTTTCTCTTGTTCAGTCTTGAAGGCCTGCCAATTCCCCACATTGTCCTCCAGTCTGCCTGTGCGTTCTTCTACTTCGGTGACTCTCACCTCTACTTCCTTATATAGTTTATTTATTTTTCTCAGTGAGCCCTGGATTTTTTTTGAGTCTTGTCTCGCTCTCCGAGTCTCAGTTCTTGCCTCTGCTTGCATCTCCTTTAAGGTATCAAATAATGCTTTGAGAGAGTTTTGCTGGGGTCCAGTGTCCAGAGTAGGGCCCCCACCTCCTCCACTACCACTACCCCTGTCCTGGTAGACCTGGGATGTAGCTGAATAATCCCACAATAATCGACTGTCTTGATGGGGGGGACTCTGAGGTGCGCCTCCTTATTTTAGAGAGTTTTTTTCTTTGTGTAGACGCTTTGCCCGTAGTACTGGAACCAGAGTCTGTTGCCTCATCCTCAACTTCCTCTTCTTGGCTCTCAGAGGAGATTATCGATTCTGAGTCCTTGTTTACTGAGTAAAAGTCCTCGCCTTCTATGGAGCCCCTTTCTACCTTTTCTGTTAGTTGCTTATTCTTATTGCTCTCCCCCTGTTCATTATCATCTGCCATGGCTTCCACGCTACCCCAGGATTTGATTCTCTGGTGTTGGGCTGTTTTATTCCCTTCTTTCATCTCTGCCTCTACCAGCATCAAGGCCCCCAACATATCGGCGCTTCTCAGGGACCCCCCCGTGTCTATTTCCCTTGTCATTTTTACCAGCGTCATACCTACAGACTCCGCCATCCGCTTCTCTGTGCAATCATTTGTCGTTGCCATTGACAGGTTTGGCTGTCTAAGCACTCCAGCAGCATCCTCCATTGCTGCTTCTGTTACTTTGCTCTCATAGGCCAAGCTAGCTGCCCGACCCGCTGCTACCGCCTCAGAGCTCTGGATTAGTTGCCTGGCAACCGGGCTCCCAGCGGCGTCGATCTCCTCCGCTGCGTCCTCGCGGACGCTCTCCCCCGGTACCTGCGTCTCCAGCGAACCGCCAGGCTGTTCAGGAGCTGTCATGGAGAAAACCTCCGTTAGGGTAGGCTGGCGCATCCCGCTGTCTTTGGGTTTATTTTTACACGCTCTGTCTTATTTTGAGGTTTGTTCCACTGTAGTCGCATTTATCTTTCTCAAAGCTGCGGTATCTTCTTTGGGAGCACCACAGCCTTACCGCGGACTTCTGTTTTCCTTTTTGGCGGCATAGTAGGAATAGCAGGTACCTTACGGATTGCCCCGAGGTCCTTACCCGTCGGTGTCTCGGCCTTCCCCGCTCCTTTCATTTCCCGGTCTGCCACCTCTCTGGGTTTATCCTGTCGCGGCGGGGGTCTGGGAGGCATCACGATAGCTAGATCCTTTCCGCTTTTTAGTGCTTTAATCGCACTCACCAGGTTACAGATGCACGCTTTCACCCAGTTTACTGCTGCACTTCTAAATCGGAGCTGCAATCTGAGTTGGCAATGCTCTCTCATTCTTTTCACTCCATCTTGCCACAATAAAACTTCAGGGGGAGCCTGACGCCCTAACCTGTAGAGTCATTCTGGGCAGGAGAGGAAAGTGATGCGACTGCTCAGCTCAACCCCTCAGCGGCCATCTTGCCTCATTATGTCATAGATTCCCAAACATCTGAAATATTTTCAATATTTTCATATACTCCTTTTTTTCAGTCATGACTCTTTACTCATTCCTGCACCTTTCCATTTGGCCAAATAGTGTCAGATGTATGAGTATATATCAATACTCCTCCCGTCTTCATAGGCCTATTACCTTTACCTAAATATTGGCTATAAAAACACTAGGTATGAATTTATAAAGCCAAAAGGCAAACGTTGTTTGAAAGTCAAATGAGTGTCGTTACATTGGGTCCAACCTTTAGAAGTTTTTAAATAGCATGTGTAATGCCCTGATGTTGTAGAAGGACCGTCATGAAAAATAATAGCTACAGTTGCAAAGGTTCTTCCTGATATCGATAACTGAGAAGCCACAAAATTTTTAATAGAAGTTGTCAATTTAGTTCCATCAGGTCTACATCGTTGGAACATTAAAATGACATAGTGACCATAATTTTGTAGAAATAATGTGGACAGCATTGCAGACTTACATTGGGTACACACCATATTGTGATCCGCTGCTTTAACTAGATTATTAAAAGGCACTGATTTGCAGTCTGGTAAAGTCAAATATATAAATCTTTCAGAGTCTATTCTAGTAGTACTTGATGAAGCACAGTTATCACAGTCATGTTGCCATTGATAAGAAAGGTTAAAACGATTTTTTATATCTACTCCTTCATCTTGCAATACATCAAACATATACATTAAAAATTCCTGAAAATCCTGCTGAATATTCTGTGAAAATTGATTTTGACCTGAACATATGTCTAGAAGATTTCTAATTTCTGAAACATTTTCTATTTTTGCTCTATCACTACTACATTTCTCTAACACAGAATTTAATAAACAGCACAATGTTTGTTCCCGATTTTCGACAATCTGTTTTTGTAAATTTTGAAGAAAAAAACAACATTAACTACTACATTAGCATAGCAGTTGACACCAGAACTTTTTTCAAACTGAAATCCAACAACATCCTCAACAGAATCGTTTTTCCTTCTCCTTACAATTACAGTTTCATCTACTTTTTGTCTTTTTGCTACTACCTCACTGCAATTACTCTCATTTCTTCTTTTTCGGCCTACCACACGTTTTTCAATCAGAGGATATTGAGGCAAATGTGGAGCATACTCTCTTCTTAACCTATTGTATTCTTTAACACAATCTAGATCAGCACAAATCTTTGTTTCATCACACTCAATCAAGTACAATCCTGATAAAGTTCTGACTCGTGATAAAGGCACATATGCCATACCCTCTTTAAACACAGAACTTCCAATGTTCACCAAAGGACTATCTACACTTTAACCTTGAGATTTATGAATTGTCACCGCATATGGCAAACAACTAGGAAACTGTTTTCGGCGAACATATAAGTCTTTCACGAGCAAAAATCTAGCTGAACAACGACAAATTTGTTCTATTTCATCAATGCCATCAAATTTAATTTTTAAAATTTCAATTCCATCTCTATTTTTGTAATTCACAAAACCAACAACATGACCCATTTCTCCATTTACCAGACCTCTTTCAACATTTCAATTCCTTCTCAAAATGACACGACAATTCAAACACACATTCAGAGTCTTTTCAAAACCAGCAGTTTTAGATATACTCTTCTCTAATGAATCCAATTTTGATTTCAAATTTTCAGACAAAACAATTGTTGCTCCCATATGCTCTATTTTATCTGTAGCTTCCAGTGTCACTATCTCTTCATTTTCTTAATTTAACATTTTGTTGTTGAAATGGAACATTCTTTCAGAGTTGGCATCAAACATATGGCAGATTTCCTCTCGTTAATTTTCCTAAAAATATTCTCTGGAAGAATGTTTTCATTTGGGTACAAATTTGAAATTAACCGTCCATGTAAAGCTTCTTTCCCTTGCTGACTTACTTTTCCAATCCTTACATCTTGTAAAATATTTTTATAATCTTCATCCTTTGCCTGCCGCATATTTTGAAGCAGTTCTGCATATTTGAAGTTTAACCATATATTAACATTTCCAATGCTTCCTAAGCAATTCCTGGTATCTTCATGTGTGAGCATTTTGAACACAGGTTGTCCTTTCACTGGAGTCAACTGCAGAAGATCTCCAAAAACAATAATATGTTTTCCTCCAAATAAGACATCATAGTCTGTTCTAAGAATTTCTTGCATTCTCAAATGCACAAAAGCAAGCATTATATTTGACACCATGCTTACTTCATCAATAATAAGAAGTTTCATTTTCTTCAGGACTCTCGAAACTTCGGAACACGCATCTCCAGATAGTTTGTGATACTCCAATTTTTTATCAGGCTCCACTGGCAGCATCAGTAAACGATGTAAAGTAATCCCTTTAATGTTATGTGCTGCCAGCCCAGTTGGAGCGGTAACAACACAAGACAGCGGTGATTCAGTCCTCTGCAGATAAGTTGCAATTGCTTTAATCAGAAAACTTTTTCCAGTTCCCGCTTCTCCACTCACGTACAGTTGGACAGGCTTAAATTATGTACATGAGCACTCTTTTTTCTCATGACTGAATCCGTGTTCAATCTGTTCTGTGACTTCGTCATATATCTGTTTCTGCTCAAAGTTTAGTTGTTTCACCAAATCTTCTAAGTTAACTTCATCATCTTGAGCTTGTTCCATAGCTCTTTCCACCTCATCCATGGCAGTGGCAGCTTCATTTTGGATAATTGGTCCTCCAAGTGGATCCTGACTCAATGAAGCAGAACTCTGACTGTTTTGGTAACTGTCTCTAGCAATCTCAGCAGCAATTGTGGCTTCTTGCTCTATTTCTTCGTTCAAAATTTGCAGATAATTTGGAAAAACAGGACATTCTATAGTATCCTTGGTTGTATTAAAAGAATCTTCGTAACAGAGAAAATCTCCAAGTAGTTCCGCTTCTGTACGCCATGACTTAAAGAGTTGCAAAAGAGCCAAATAGTAAAATTCCCTTTTCTCTGGATTTTCGCAACTCATTAGACATCCTTCACACCCAATGATAGCATATATTCCATTGTTAATATCTTCTCTGATGGTTCTCTTATAAATATAGTTTTGCAGAACTTCATTCAAACAAACGTTCTCAAGATGACTACTTCTATTTGGATAGTATGTATCCAACATGTTGGTCTTCAAAATATCTGTACTTTCTGTTTCTTTCTCCGCCAAATACTCTATTTCTTGTACAGATTTCAAAACTCGATTTCGTGTTGCAGCAAGACCTAGACTCACCCAAATGATGGTTCTAGATTTGGCATAGAGACTTGCTGATGACAATCGATCAGAACATTCATATGCTCCAATTTCTCGATGCGACAACATCCTCAGACTGTAACTGTATAATTTCTTGCTTAGACTCTTTTCATGTGAAATGTCCTCCCACATTTCCTTCAGTTCTGTCTTTTCTTTTTTTGTGATGTAAGACGTCACATATCGAGCCACAGCAATAGAGTTGTCAGCAACAAATTGAATATCCATGTTAGCATTCCACATGGACAAAATCACTGGGTTGTAGTCGTTGATGTACTTGGACTCTTCGTTTCTTTTTAAATTGTATGTATTTTTGGGTGATTTCCTCATAACACTATGTCGCAGAGAAGACATCAAATTATTTACTCTTCCTTTAGAAATCACTGGTCGTGGAAAGGCGAAACGACATTTTGTGTAGAACTTGTCCTTGTTTCTGAATTTTCGACTACAGTACTTTCCACAACGATGCTTTAAACTATTTTCTTCGGTAGATTTCGGAACAGCACATGTTGAATACTCTTCAATGAAGCTCATCACTGTTTCATCCGAATCTGTTCCAAATGTGGGTGCATCTTTAATCCACAACAACATATGTATATGAGGAGCACCTCTCGCTTGATACTCCTTTCTCCAAAAGAAATCCAAAACCTCTCCAAGGGGAGGATTTTTTTTGTTGGTAATAAAAGACATCATAGTTTCAAATCTATGATTGAAATATCTGCATACATTCACTGGATCCAAAGAACACAGTTCTCCAGGTGTTCTGAATTCTATATTTTGTATATTTGCATTTGCCTCTCATAGAAATTGGAGTAAGTCGTCCCATGCATACTCGGCACAGCTAAGAGTGAGGAACCATGTAGGAGTTCCTAAGTTTCTTAGCATACATTTCAATTCCCCATGACGACGGTACCAATACTCGTTTGTACCACACTGACATGCCATGAGATTGATTAGATGAGATTCCAAAATATTATCTTGCAGATTCACTTTCTCCATAAAGTCCCTCGCCGAAACATTTTGGAGATGTGCTCCACTTTTCAGTATATGGGTTACTGCATAAGAAAGCCCAGACAAGTCACTTTCATACAGTAGATGAAACAAATAGGGAATGCATTGACGAAACCTTGGATCTTCAGCATATAATCTTACAGTTCGATATTCAGATGCAGGAATTTGAAGTGGTCGATCGTCATATCGTCCACCTCGACCTGTTGGAAATAGCTGTGGAAAACAACGAGCTTCCAAACTTTCTTCCCATACACTAACGGGACTTCCTTTTGCTGCTTTCATTTGAAACAATTCAATTGCATTCCCCATTACTTCTTTGGAATGCAAAGGATGAACAGTATAATGTTCATATATTTCTTCACTTCTAGAGACATCAACTTTTTCAATTTGGCAGCCTGAACAATCACTGTCTTCATCTGCAGCTGTTTCCTCTGCTGCAACATAAACATGTTTGTAATACTCATTGTTTTTGACTAAATACAACGTTGCCTTTTTGACTTTCCTAACATCCACTAAATCTTGCCAGATTTTTTTACTCTTTGTCGGAACCCCATTAACTACAATAACTAAAGGTTCCTCTTCTACTTTTTCTATACCAATTGTATCAATATTTTTTTTGAAATCTAGAGGCAAATAAACAACTCTTCCCTTTAATCCTCTCTGCAAATCTGTAGGAGGCAATTTCCCTATCTTAGGCTCCATGCAAACAATTGCCTGAAAAGGGTGGACACATTGAATCAAAATAGACTCATATGTATTTAAATCCATCAATTCAGGGGGAATGTCTACCAACTCCAGATTATTATGAACAGCTCTTGCAGGCATTCTGTTTTGATTTAATTTATCATACAAATATTTACAAATACGCTGATCAGAACTCAAATCAAAACAATTCTCCACCCACAAATAAGTTGCAAAATCTTCCCACTCATAATTATTCACCTTTTCACTTTTTACGTATAAATCAACTAATCTAGTTTGATGCTTATAATGACTTCGTCGACAACACACACAAGTAAAATTCGGCCTTTCACTTGATTTCACCTTAAACCTGGTAATTTCCTGCTCAAACTTTTCTGTACTCGAAATCTGTACATTGTCTACCACATTACCTTGAATTGCTGTGTCAATTTCTACACTTTTCTCTTTTTTATCAAAATAACAAATCTCAATTTCTTCACAAATCTTCTTCACATCTAATTCAGTTCCATGCAAAAGAGCACTGTTTAATTGTTTAAGCTTAAGTGCTGGACTTTTTGCATAATACAACATTCTCACTAATTTCCTCATTTTAGTATGATACACTGCTAACATCCTAAAATGATGAAAAACACTCTGACAGACTATTCTAGAAAGACAAGCCAGTGAATGGCCTTGCAAACATGTCTTTTCTCTCACTCTGCAAGGATCTAAGTCTTGCAACAACTTCACTTTCTGCTTTAGACGTTTCTTACTATATGTACGTAAGAAATTACAAAACAAATCAATTGATTCCTGTCGCACACTACAAATACGACTACACTTCCAAGTGTACACTGGACCCTTAGTACGTCTCCCTAAAACTCCATCAGATAACACCTCTTCTGGTTCTCTAGGCACAAGTTTCTCTTTTTCAATCGGACAACCGTCTTTCACTTCATACGCTCGACCACAGGTGTCAACTGCATGCGCTAAATCCTTCCCTTGGAAGTAACTCTCCTCATTAAAAAATGGCTCACAACTTGAACTGTGCATCCATTCTCCAGAAAAAACTTTACAAAAATTAGTCCGATTAATTACTCTTTTCCATCTACTGTTTGATTTGAAAACATCAATTGTCTTGTTAAGTGTCCTAATTCTATTGATTATTAAAATAAATAATTTTTTCTTAACTTCAAAGGCCTGATCAACAATCTTCTCTACACTTTTCTTTTTCTTATAAAAAGCAGCTCTCTGTTTACCTTTCCTAATGTTTTTTAACAAATTTAAAACCACCCTATTGCGAAACATTCGTTTACGAATGTCTCTAAACTGATTCTGCCTTCTATTCCTATACATATTATTCTCTCCTGCTCCAGTTTTAGGATTCTTTGAAGTTCTATCCTTCCTTTTCAATTTTACTCTCTCATTTTTTATTTCTACATGCTGTCCATCATTTTTTTTAAAGTACATATGTTCCGAATAAAAGACTTAGTTGTCTTACCAGGAGCTTGGTTCCTGTTTTTTGAAGTATTTGTTGTGGAAGAGTGCTGTAATCCCGTTGCTGTTTTTGATTTTTCCCGGTTACGTTGTTTTCTTGTCCTTTCCCTTGTGGGCATCTTTGCTTACTCTTGAAATAACGATTTCAATCTGTGTTAAAGAAAAAAGTAGCACATTATAGACCACTATTACCAAACAACAAAGCAATGACAAAAAGCAAACGATCTATTCAGGGTTACAGATCAGGTGAGGATTCCCAAGGGGTGCACAAAACGTGAGGCCTGTATTGAAGAGTATAGTGGATGACAGCTCTGTCCACAAGTACAAAGAAGATGAGACCTGTGTATAAGTCCACTGCACTCTTATACACACGCTTCACCACCTATGCTTCCCGAGAAAGGCCTCTCTCCCACTACAGTCTTGATCCTAAACCTCACCTCCTCTTTCCCTCTGGACATGTCTCACCTCATCTGCACAATCTACTTCCTAATCTCAGGTAACACAGATGACATAATTGATCCTCATTTATAAAGCCATGCGTCAGTTTTGCGCTACTGAATCGTCACTTTTTGTGACGCATTGGCGTCATAATACATGTGCCTTGTTGCACCATATTTAAAAAGTGACGCATGTAGGTAGATGCGTCATTTTTAAAACCTTTTGTACCACATTATACCTCTGTCAAGTGTAATGTACAGAGAGGGGTCATTTCTCCACAAAAAGCCTCGTAATAATGACGCAGTAAAATCTATGAGATTTCACTGCGTCACTTTTAGGACACTGTTACATCAAAATCTTGCACCTCCTTGCAACAGGGATAAGACTGAGGCAAACGCTTTCACATGGAGCTTCACAATTCCTCTATGCAAACAAACTCAATATGCTTCCTACACTGAGTTAACACAGGTAACATCATTGTAAAGAGTCAAATTGACACCTGTGTCTAAGAATGCAGACGGGGATAGGCTTCATGGAGCCTAGTCCACTGCACTCTTAGATACAAGCCTCACATCTTACGCTCCCCAGGAAAGCCCAAACATGTACCTTTTTGCACCATATTTAAAAAGTGACGCATGTAGTTAGATGCGTCACTTTTTAAACCTCTGCGCCACATTATACTCAAAAATGTAAAAACCATTCATTTTCCCCAAAATAGCACAGATCCTATGTACAAGCATCTGCCTCACAGCAGGGATAAGACTGAAGCAAAAGCTTTCACATGGAGCTTCACAATTTTACAAAATACAATTCCTCTATGCAAACAAACTCAATATGCTTCCTACACTGAGTTAACACAGGTAACATCATTGTAAAGAGTCAAATTGACACCTGTGTCTAAGAGTGCAGTCGGGGATAGGCTTCATGAAACCTAGTCCACTGCACTCTTAGACACAAGCCTCACCACCTACGCTCCCCAGGAAAGCCCAAACATGTACCTTTTTGCACCATATTTAAAAAGTGACGCATGTAGTTAGATGCGTCACTTTTTAAACCTCTGCGCCACAATATACTCAAAGATGTAAAAAACATTCATTTTCCCCAAAATAGCACAGATCCTATGTACAAGCATCTGCCTCACAGCAGGGATAAGACTGAGGCAAATGCTTTCACATGGAGCTTCACAATTTTACAAAATACAATTCCTCTATGCAAACAAACTCAATTTGCTTCCTACACTGAGTTAACACAGGTAACATCATTGTAAAGAGTCAAATTGACACCTGTGTCTAAGAATGCAGACAGGGATAGGCTTTGTGGAGCCTAGTCCACTGCACTCTTAGATACAAGCCTCACATCCTACGCTCCCCAGGAAAGCCCAAACATGCACCTTTTTGCACCATATTTAAAAAGTGACGCATGTAGTTAGATGCGTCACTTTTTAAACCTCTGCGCCACATTATACTCAAAAATGTAAAAACCATTCATTTTCCCCAAAATAGCACAGATCCTATGTACAAGCATCTGCCTCACAGCAGGGATAAGACTGAAGCAAAAGCTTTCACATGGAGCTTCACAATTTTACAAAATACAATTCCTCTATGCAAACAAACTCAATATGCTTCCTACACTGAGTTAACACAGGTAACATCATTGTAAAGAGTCAAATTGACACCTGTGTCTAAGAGTGCAGTCGGGGATAGGCTTCATGAAGCCTAGTCCACTGCACTCTTAGACACAAGCCTCACCACCTACGCTCCCCAGGAAAGCCCAAACATGTACCTTTTTGCACCATATTTAAAAAGTGACGCATGTAGTTAGATGTGTCACTTTTTTAACCTCTGCGCCACATTATACTCAAAAATGTAAAAACCATTCATTTCCCCCAAAATAGCACAGATCCTATGTACAAGCATCTGCCTCACAGCAGGGATAAGACTGAAGCAAAAGCTTTCACATGGAGCTTCACAATTTTACAAAATACAATTCCTCTATGCAAACAAACTCAATATGCTTCCTACACTGAGTTAACACAGGTAACATCATTGTAAAGAGTCAAATTGACACCTGTGTCTAAGAGTGCAGTCGGGGATAGGCTTCATGAAGCCTAGTCCACTGCACTCTTAGACACAAGCCTCACCACCTACGCTCCCCAGGAAAGCCCAAACATGTACCTTTTTGCACCATATTTAAAAAGTGACGCATGTAGTTAGATGCGTCACTTTTTAAACCTCTGCGCCACAATATACTCAAAGATGTAAAAAACATTCATTTTCCCCAAAATAGCACAGATCCTATGTACAAGCATCTGCCTCACTGCAGGGATAAGACTGAGGCAAATGCTTTCACATGGAGCTTCACAATTTTACAAAATACAATTCCTCTATGCAAACAAACTCAATTTGCTTCCTACACTGAGTTAACACAGGTAACATCATTGTAAAGAGTCAAATTGACACCTGTGTCTAAGAATGCAGACGGGGATAGGCTTCGTGGAGCCTAGTCCACTGCACTCTTAGATACAAGCCTCACATCCTACGCTCCCCAGGAAAGCCCAAACATGTACCTTTTTGCACCATATTTAAAAAGTGACGCATGTAGTTAGATGCGTCACTTTTTAAACCTCTGCGCCACATTATACTCAAAAATGTAAAAACCATTAATTTTCCCCAAAATAGCACAGATCCTATGTACAAACATCTGCCTCACAGCAGAGATAAGACTGTGGCAAAAGCTTTCACATGAAGCTTCACAATTTTACAAAATACAATTCCTCTATGCAAACAAACTCAATATGCTTCCTACACTGAGTTAACACAGGTAACATCATTGTAAAGAGTCAAATTGACACCTGTGTCTAAGAATGCAGACGGGGATAGGCTTCATGAAGCCAAGTCCACTGCACTCTTAGATACAAGCCTCACCACCTACGGTCCCCAGGTAAGCCCAAACATGTACCTTTTTGCACCATATTTAAAAAGTGACGCATGTAGTTAGATGCGTCACTTTTTAAACCTCTGCGCCACATTATACTCAAAAATATAAAAACCATTCATTTTCCCCAAAATAGCACAGATCCTATGTACAAACATCTGCCTCACAGCAGGGATAAGACTAAGGCAAAAGCTTTCACATGGAGCTTCACAATTTTACAAAATACAATTCCTCTATGCAAACAAACTCAATATGCTTCCTACACTGAGTTAACACAGGTAACATCATTGTAAAGAGTCAAATTGACACCTGTGTCTAAGAATGCAGATGGGGATAGGCTTCATGGAGCCTAGTCCACTGCACTCTTAGATACAAGCCTCACATCCTACGTTCCCCAGGAAAGCCCAAACATGTACCTTTTTGCACCATATTTAAAAAGTGACGCATGTAGTTAGATGCGTCACTTTTTAAACCTCTGCGCCACATTATACTCAAAAATGTAAAAACCATTCATTTTACCCAAAATAGCACAGATCCTATGTACACACATCTGCCTCACAGCAGGGATACGACTAAGGCAAAAGCTTTCACATGGAGCTTCACAATTTTACAAAATACAATTCCTCTATGCAAACAAACTCAATATGCTTCCTACACTGAGTTAACACAGGTAACATCATTGTAAAGAGTCAAATGTATTTCTTTAAACATGCACACATTCTTTATTCCTTTTAAAAAATGTAAAAGCCATTCATTTTTCCCAAAATCGTTTTTGACATCACATTTAAAAAACACAGCACAGGTCCTATGTAGAAGCATTCCATGTCCCTTCTAAAACTTCACAATTTTACAAAATACAATTACTCTATGCAGTAAAAACTTGTTACCAAGCATTATCAAAAAGCATGACACAAAGCAACATTAAAAAAACACAATTTGCTTCCAAATCTTCTCCATAGAGTATACAAGTATCTATGTATATTAAATGAATCATAACTCACATTTACAAATATTTTAGGAAATTCAGGACAGTGTCAGATACACACACCAATATTTCTTTAGCAGAGGAAAAGGTATGTTCTCCAGGCACTGCAAACCATAAAGGCACAGAAACCCTATAATTCTACACACATATTGCTCATGGTAACCAATCAAATCTCTTCCCTCTGTATTTTCAAACCAACACCCTTCCCCCCCTCAGCCCTTTCTACCTGTTACCATAGCAACTCCCTCCTCACTGAGCTCCCAGGGTTAAAAGTGTATTCTACAATGTTGCAAATCACCTCAGCAAAGAGGTTTGACCTGCGAATACACCAGCTTTTCTGGTGCAAGGTTTCTTTAAATGACTTTTTTTTAACAATTCAAATTACTTCTTACACAGAACACAACCATGCACCCTAACTTTCAGTTTTCAACTATCTCATTCTACCAATCATTGCTTGTGATTCAAGAGCACAGAAACTCAACAGTTTTTTTGCAAACTCCTATTGTTCCAACTGCCATTTCTTTTCCACACTTCATCTGACTGCATCAGAATCTCCTCTCACCATGTATTCTGTCTGGATTATTGGACATAGCTATATCCACTGGGCTCAAAGGTATGCAGCTACCAGAAATGTTCACAACCTTGACTTACCAAATGTGAAGATTAAATGGATTGGCCAGAGAGGATTGAAATGTCACCAATTGATACCATTGGTGAAAACCTTTTTGCATTTGCCACACCCTGACCTTTTAATTGTGCACTGTGGAGGAAATGACTTGGGCACTTTGACTGGGGTAGGTCTGGAAATGCTTTTAAAGGACACCTTTGATCAATTGATGGCACTCTTTCCTCAAACTGCCTTGGTATATTCCAATATATGCCAAGGACAGAAATGGAAGTGGTCGAATCAATTTTGTCCACAATTTGAGAAAGCACGGAAACATGTGAATAAATCAGTTTCTGCTTACATGAGAGACTATGGAATGGGTTCAATATACAATAATAACTTGCGTTACAACATGCAAGATATCTACAGGGGAGATGGTGTGCACTTTTCAGATGAGGGGAACAGAATATTCCTCCTGAATTTAAGATTGTGCTTTGGAACCTACTTGTAGCCACAGAACCCAAAAGCTCTTTTCAGGGCTACCCTATCTCTGATCACTCCAAATGATTATCTTTTTCTAACATTTTTTTACTATTTTTACCAAAGTACGCTCCCCGGTAAGCGTACCGGGCGCTCCCCCCGCGAAAATGTAAAAATATATCTTTTTTTTGTCTATATGGGCCTTCTAACACCCCCTCAGAAAACCTAGGGGGTCAGGGAGTGCCTACCGTGCCCCCTTATACCCATTCCCAACGTTGTTTGTCCTCCATTTTCTGTCTCAAATCTACCGAAACACAAAATGAAGGACTCCCTTTACGGGCGCGCACCGGTAAGCGCTCCCAAAAATGTTTTAAAGTTAATTTACATAAAAACCACTGGAGACACTTTCACCAAATATAGAATAGGCTATACTACATACCAGTCCCTACCATTTTCCCAAATTTGGTGGAATTCCATTGAGCCATATGGCCTGTAGCCCTGTCTAAATATCCTGAGGTAAATTAAATGCCAAAACACATCTGTAGTGTTAGAATTTACAACCAATTAAAATGTTACTTTCATTTTCTACTTTTTTTTCCTGACATTTGATTGGTTATGTACATGAATATAAATGAAAAATGAGAGGGAAACACGGCCATTTTGACTACAACTACTTGAGGTACATCTTGAAAGGATTTTCGCATTTTGTCTTCTTCACCTCTCTGTAAAGTAAGTTGATAATTTGTAAGGGGCACTTTAATTTAATATGTAAAAACGTTTTCTGATAGTTATTTACTGTCCCTCTGCTATAGTTATAGATAGAGATAGGCTCCTCTGTTATATTTATGGATTGACTTAGGCTTCTCAGCTATAATTATGAATTTACTTACGTTTCTTCACAGGCACTTTTTTATATTTCTACTTCCTGCCTGTTACCATACACTGCCCAAAGTTAACTTCACTGTTAAAAAATCAAAACTACCTGTCTGAACTTAAACCCAACTGTGCCATATTTCTACTGATTTTTTTTAATGCAAATTTCAGCACAAAAATGGAAGGAGAACAGAACGTTTCCTTTGAAATTGTCCTAGAGATGAACAATGAAGAAATCATTGAACCCAATGACTTGGAATTCATGGATGAATCACAGGACCATGAACTTCTACAATGTGTAGAATCTGTGGATTTGTTAATTCAATATGAGGACGTTTCTGACAGTCAAATGTTGGAAGTTATGTTAACTCAAAAAGAGGACATTTCGGACAGTCAAATGTTAGACGTTATATTTAATTTGGAAAATGAATCTCAAAAATAAATTTATATTTAATAATTCTAAAATTGTTTGAGACATTATTTATTTTTATATGTAATTCTTAAACTAGTACCAAATTGATTATAATGTAAAGTCAGACTTATAGTATACTGTGCAACTTTTTTGTTTTACATAGTAATTTTGCTCATAGATACTTCCTTTCTCCCACTATATTATCTCCAATGTGTATTTGACATCTCTTTTTCATCTCCTGCCTCCATGTTCTTTCTGTTTTCCTGACAGACTATGGTATGGATTCCATATACCACAATAACTTCTATAACAACATGCAAATTATCTACAGAGGAAACAGTGTACATTGAATTTAAGACTCTGCATTGGTACCTACATGTTGGTACTTAAATCACCCACACAACACAACAACTCTATTCAGAGATACCCTACCTCTAAGCACTTTAAATTATTATTTTAGTGTTTCACCAGTCATCAGTGATGTCACTGACCATGTCATGAATGATGTAATATGTGACATCATCAGCAGTGGATTGCGGGTGCGCGATATATAGTTAGTGCAACTAACTATATATGGAATTTCAATGGTTTTGTGTGAGTAAAATAAGGTTTTCTAAATGCTAAATCCTAACTATATATGGTCTATAACCTATGGTTTTTTCAGTGAATTTTCAAGGTTTTGTAAATGCTAATTCCTAACTATATATGGTCTATAACCTATGGTTTTTTCAGTGAATTTCATTGGTTTTTTAACAGCTAATATCTGTAGCTGTAAAATGTATTCTTCTTTAAATCCAAAAATATATTTTATGTTTATTAATAAAAAAAAATTTAATATTTTTTTTCTTCGTTCCCGCTTCGCGAATCGGGAAACTTCCCGTTAGCTGACCTTGATGCCGCGAAATAGACCGCGAGCCGGTAAACGTTTCTTTACCGCAACTGCCGCGTTAGAAAACAACATCGTGACGCCTCCCGTCCACATGACGTTTCGCGTTGTCGCGTGATACGTCATATGACGTGCTACGTTAGCGAACTGGTACGCGAAGCGAGGCGCAAAGCGCAGGTTTCTGGAAGCAAACCGGGAGGCCCTGCAAAACGCGTAACGTAAACACAGCAGGTCATGTGACTTGGTAATAACACTTTTCATTGGTTCATTTCACTTTTGGTTTCCTAATGATGTAAGACTAGGTCATATAATCTAAAATGAACACTTTTCATTGGTTGAGAACTATTGGTTGAGCAACCACTGCGCCCTCACCGGCCTGGTCGCCCCACGATCCTCGCTCCTGCTCCTGCGCCCTCCTGCTTCCTGTGCCGACCGATCTCCAGCGTCGCCTGCTCCCGGCGCCCCAGCCGCCGCAGGGCCGCCAGAGAAGCCCGCACCCGGTTTTCCCGCCGCCACTGACTGCAGACACGCCCCCCCGCCAGCCGATTGGCTAAGACGCTCCCGCCTCCCAGCTGACCCGCCCTCACTGCTCCCTTCTTAAGGGGACCCTCTTCTCCCGCTCAGGAGCAACCACTGCGCCCTCACCGGCCTGGTCGCCCCACGATCCTCGCTCCTGCTCCTGCGCCCTCCTGCTTCCTGTGCCGACCGATCTCCAGCGTCGCCTGCTCCCGGCGCCCCAGCCGCCGCAGGGCCGCCAGAGAAGCCCGCACCCGGTTTTCCCGCCGCCACTGACTGCAGACACGCCCCCCCGCCAGCCGATTGGCTAAGACGCTCCCGCCTCCCAGCTGACCCGCCCTCACTGCTCCCTTCTTAAGGGGACCCTCTTCTCCCGCTCAGGAGCAACCACTGCGCCCTCACCGGCCTGGTCGCCCCACGATCCTCGCTCCTGCTCCTGCGCCCTCCTGCTTCCTGTGCCGACCGATCTCCAGCGTCGCCTGCTCCCGGCGCCCCAGCCGCCGCAGGGCTGCCAGAGAAGCCCGCACCCGGTTTTCCCGCCGCCACTGACTGCAGACACGCCTCCCCGCCAGCCGCTTGGCTAAGACGCTCCCGCCTCCCAGCTGACCCGCCCTCACTGCTCCCTTCTTATGACGCCCCCTCAGCGAGCGCGCAGCGGACGCGCGCAGCGGGAGCACCGACTGAGCGCCGAAGGTGCGCCAAAGGTAAGCCCGTCTGCGCCCGTCCGCGCCTGGACCGCGCCCAGTGCCAGGACCCCTGGCCCCCGCAGACCCCAGCCCACCCGCCGGAAGCCGACCAGACGAACCTACGACTCCACCGAACTCAACGCTCTCAACACCGGCCGAACCCCGGGCTGCTACCGAGCCACCCCGAGACGCACCCACGGACCCTTCATCTGCCAGTCCTGCAAGTTCTCCTGCACCCGGACCTGCTCTGCACCAGCACCCACCAAGCCGAACTCCAGCAGCACCCACCTGAAGTGCATCCTGCTCAACACCCGCTCCGTCCACAGACACGCCATCGAGCTCTGGAACCTGCTCGACACCACAGCCCCAGACGTCGCCTTCCTCACGGAAACCTGGATGAACGCCTCCTCAGCGCCCGACATCGCCATCGCCATCCCAGACGGCTACAAGATCATCCGGAGGGACCGCGTCAACCAGACAGGAGGAGGCATCGCCATCATCCACAGGAACACCATCCGCATCACGACCAACACCGACGACAACCTCGCACCCACGGAACACCTGCACTTCCAGATCCACGTCAACCCCAAGACCACCCTCAGAGGCACCCTCATCTACAGACCCCCGGGACCACGCACACAATTCAGCGAGGACATCGCCGACTTCGTCAGTCCAGACGCCCTCCTCTCCGCTGACTACATCCTCCTCGGGGACCTCAACTTCCACCTGGAGAACAACAACGACCGCAACACCACCACCCTGCTGGACAACCTCGCCAACCTCGGACTCAAGCAACTGGTGACCACCCCCACCCACTACGCTGGACACACGCTCGACCCGGTCTTCTCTTCCAGCAAGGACATCGCCTTCAGCCACGCCACGGGACTCCAATGGACGGACCACAGCTGCGTCCACTTCAGCTACAGAAGGACCACGCTCCACCATCACCAGCAACAGGCCCCCCGCAGAAGCTGGAACAAGATCACTGCAGACCAGCTCACTACCTCCCTGAGCAAGAACCCTCCCACCAGCACAACGAACCCCAGCCAAGCAGCCACCAACCTCACGAAATGGATCAGCGACTGCGCAGACGACCTCGCCCCGCTGAAAACCCCGCCGAGCAGACCCTGCAGCAAGAAAGCCCCATGGTTTAACGACGAACTCAAGAGCTCCAAGAAGAACTGCAGAGCACTCGAGAAAACCTGGCGCAGAGACCCAACACCGGACAACATGACTGCCCTCAAGCTCGCCACCCGAAAACACCACCAGCTGATCCGCGCCACCAAGAAAACCGCATTCAAGGAACGACTGGACAACAACGCACACAACAGCAAGGAACTCTTCAACATCGTGAAAGAGCTCTCCAACCCCAACGCCGGAAACAACGACATCACACCTTCGCAAGACCTCTGCAACTCCCTCGCCTCCTACTTCCACAACAAGATCGCGGACATACACAACAGCTTCAGCACTCAACCAACGCACGCCACGACCGAACCACCGCCCCCCACCACCACCCTCCGCGCCTGGACCCCGATCAGCACCGAAGACACCATCCGCACGATGAACTCCATCCACTCCGGATCTCCGACAGACCCCTGCCCTCACCACGTCTTCAACAAGGCCGACGCTGTCATCGCACCCCACCTGCGGGACATCATCAACACCTCCTTCAACACCGCCACCTTCCCGGAGAGCTGGAAGCACGCCGAACTCAGCGCTCTACTAAAGAAACCATCAGCAGACCCCACCGACCTCAAGAACTACCGCCCCATCTCGCTGCTCCCGTTTCCGGCCAAAGTCATCGAGAAGACCGTCAACAAGCAACTGGCCGCCTTCCTTGAGATGAACGGCTCCCTCGACCTCTCGCAGTCTGGCTTCCGGGCCAACCACAGCACCGAGACCGCCCTGATCGCAGCTACAGATGACATCCGAGCCCTGCTCGACAACGGAGAAACAGCGGCCCTCATCCTCCTGGACCTCTCCGCGGCCTTCGACACTGTCTGCCACCGTACCCTAGTACAGCGCCTCAGCAACGTCGGAATCCAGGAGAAGGCACTGGAGTGGATCACCTCCTTCCTCGCCGGAAGGACACAGAGAGTCCGCCTCCCCCCGTTCAGATCGGAGGCCACCGAAGTCATCTGCGGCGTTCCCCAAGGCTCCTCGCTCAGCCCAACTCTCTTCAACGTCTACATGAGCCCCCTCGCAGACGTCGCACGCCAGCACAACCTGAACATCATCTCCTACGCCGACGACACCCAGCTGATCCTCTCCCTCACCAACGACCCCGCCACCGCCAGAGCCAACCTGCACGAAGGGATGACAGACGTAGCCAAATGGATGTCGAACAGCCGCCTGAAACTGAACTCGGACAAGACGGAAGTCCTCATCCTGGGATCCTCACCCTCCGCCTGGGACGACTCCTGGTGGCCCCCCGCCCTGGGCAGCGCACCCAAACCAACTGACCACGCACGCAACCTGGGCTTCATCCTGGACTCCACCCTCTCTATGACCAGACAAGTCAACACCGTCTCCTCGTCGTGCTTCAACATCCTGCGAATGCTACGCAAGATCTTCCGATGGATCCCCACCGAGACCAGGAAGACGGTCACCCAGGCCCTCGTCACCAGCCGTCTGGACTACGGTAACTCCCTCTACGCCGGAACCACCGCCAAACTCCAGAAGAGACTCCAGCGGATCCAGAACACCTCAGCACGACTCATCCTGGACATCCCCCGCCGCAGCCACATCTCCGGACACCTGAGAGACCTGCACTGGCTCCCGGTCAACAAGAGAATCACCTTCCGGCTCCTCACCCACGCACACAAAGCCCTACACAACCAAGGACCAGGATACCTCAACAGCCGCCTCAACTTCTACGCTCCCACGCGCCAGCTTCGATCGACCAGCCACGCCCTCGCCGCCGTCCCCCGCATCCGAAGAGCCACCACAGGAGGAAGGTCCTTCTCCTACCTGGCTGCCAAGACTTGGAACTCCCTTCCGACCCACCTCCGCCTGACCCAGAACCACCTCGCCTTCAGAAAGCAGCTCAAGACCTGGCTGTTCGAGCAGTAGCGGACCCCCCCCCAGCGCCTTGAGACCCTCCGGGTGAGTAGTGCGCTATACAAATGCTCTGATTGATTGATTGATTGATTGATTGTTTTTCCCAAATGATGAAAATCCCTCCTTCTTTCCTCACTCTGACTTTCATCATTGTGAGAGAAAGACCCTTTGTTACCAGTGAGCAATGGCTTCTTTAGTAGCTTCAGCTGGTGCTTCCCCACCACCTCCACCACATCCAAGGAAGAGTGGACCACCTGCTGAAGTTATAATTCAGCAAGAAGAGGAAGAAGAGGAACAGGACGAAGAGCACGAAGAGAGGCACTTTTTGCCTGAGGAGCCCAGGACGTCTCACCGGAAAGAAAACTTCATTTGGCAATTTTTTAAAATTCCCAAAGGTCAGAAAAAAGTAAATGCAAGATACGTAACTTGCCTTATCTGTCAAGATAGACTGTCCAGAGGGACCGACAAAAAATACAGTTTCGGAAACTACACAATGCATCGCCATATGACTAGGTGGCATCCTAACAACTACAGTGCTGCACAGTTTCGTAACGACCTAGATAATCTCCCTATTATGGCCAGAAGATCTGTTGTACCGGAAGTAACGGGACCAGAGGGCAGGGAGATGGTGCCAAATATACAAACGAGATTTCGTGAAGTAAAACAAGTCTGCGTACATTGCAGTGGATTCATTTGCTACGGAGAAAGGAGCATCACTCTGATCAACAGAGCTATTGACAATCATGCTCATGTTTGTCCGAAACGCCCCAAACAATAAATTCTGTTTTTTTTTTTGTTGCTCCTGTTGAGCCCTTTACAATGAATCGTTTTCGTTGCCCCCTCCAAAAAAAAACAAAAAAAATATAAAACTGTTCAGAAAAATTCAAAAAAAGTAAAAAAATGTTCAGAAAACTAATAAAAAAAATGTAAAACAACAAAAACAATAAAAAAAAAGTTCTTTTCAAAACTACCTCCCCGGTATTAAAAAATTGGTACAATATTTGGAACTGTGCCAACCTCTATTTCTCCTAGTTCGCTTCCCAGTTCGCTCGCCGGTACGCGAACCGGAAGCGAACCAAAAACAGTAAGTATAAGGGAAGGAAACAGACAGTTATGTTAAAAGAAAGACAGCTATAGGGGAGTAAACTAGAGATACTATTACCCGTAATCCACTGCTGATGATGTCACATATTACATCATTCATGACATGCTCAGTATGTATGGAAAGGGGCAGATTTATATTAACTAGCACATCCCCAGAGATGCACCAGTTAACGTGCACCGCTGCTCTGCCACCCACGGTCTGCCGCATTTACAATCAGATAGGACAAAGCTGCATCAAAACCCTGCGCCTGCTTGAAGCAGGCATAGATCTTGACGCAGGTAGGCTGAAAGCTAAAGCAACAACTAAGTGTCGTGTGCAGAAGTTGCAAAAAAGGAAAAATGGCGTTTAAACCAGTAATGAGCCCATGCTAACTTAACACAGTGTAAAGATATCCAGGATCTACATCAGTTTGGGGTTCACGAACCTGGCAGGTACAAGGCACTGAGGCTTTGCACCGTGCATATCTCATCCCAAATCATATGTTGTTTGTGAATGAAACAATTTCCCAGACCAAATGCTTTGGATTGGCTACTTCTAAAAAATTAAACACCCCTACTATCCCGGAGTTAGAGGAATATGATAGTTGGAGTAATTTTACTCGGTTGTCCATTAAAGATTTACAGGCCCTACTCCATAATTCTTCCTTTAACATTTCCAGTATAAATCCAAAAGGTTGGCTGCTTTGGCAACGTGCCTTATCCACGGTTTAATAACGCTGCCTTTTGCTTTATATAAGTTTTCAAATTGTGTGAAATATATACCAATAGGTCGTTATGCACCTTTAGGTAGTGGTTTTCTTCATGAGGTCTGGTCGCTTCCATACACATACAGATGTTTCAAAGATGATCAAGAAGTTTATCTGAATGGAGAGGAATGCACTGAGACACCAGATCATTCACTAATGTGTAGGCACATACAGTTACACGGTTCATGCAACAAACACCGACCAAATATGGCTTGCGTGTTGCAAGGCACGCCAGTTCCTGCTATCATCCCCACGTTCAAGTTGTTGGAAAATGGTAGTTATTTGATGCTCAATAATGAAGATTGTTCTGGGTTAATTAAAAGTATTCCTTTTATCGTAACAGTAAGTGAACGGGTTATTTGCTGCAGAAATGTTCTATTTCCTCCCACACATGAACATAGGGAGTTTTCAATCTGGCCACAAATACCAACCTTGGGAGCAGATTTCAACGGCATGGCAAGAATAAGAGCTCTTTTGTCTCAGAGAGAGGTGGCCTTGAGTTCGGCCCGTGAAACTTTCGTGCTTCACATAGCGAACACCCGTACAGAGGTGCAGACCCTTTTAAATACAGATTTGCCTTTCCATTTCAGCAAGATGGTTCGGACTATCTTTAACGCGTCCTCCACAAAGGGCCTGGCGCACTTTTTTAAAGTTGTTACCAGTGGTCTTGTGACTTCATTTGAGAAAATCTTTGGAGTCATCCCTGCTTTCTTTCATTCTATTTTTCCACTGTGCTTGGTGGATTCCCATTTTTACTTGCATTACCAGCGGACGCTCTTGTGCTTTTTTACATTTTTAAATATGGATGTCCCTCCTGTGCAAGCTCCCGCCCTGCAGCTGCTGACGCTGTTCCGCAATCGCACGCTTGAATATTATGGCACAATGCCGTTGGCGATATTAAGCACGGCATATGGATTATCTTTTCGATTCTCCTACTTCACCTGTGTCCAGCCTGTATTTCACTGCCTGACCTGTGATTTCGATTGGGCCATTGATTTGTGTCTCTGCGGACCGGTTTCTCCTGACGTCGACTTTAATCAGCTGATGACTCCTATCATTACTCACGAGTTGGTTTGTCCTGGCGAAAGGATTATGGCTGTGGCATTGATGCATGGACTAATTGGTCCCTGGAATTTACTGGCGGCAACACAGTCTTTCTTGGAACAGAGCTTTCTTGAAAACCCACCGAGCTGTCCTCTGATGGTGATAGAGGATCCGGTGCTGGGAGAGCACGTATGTTCTTTTCCGCTTTTAAATTGGATGGCTGAACTCTTTTCGGATGAAGACGGTGACTTCCTATTGGAGGCTGTTGCAGCTTATTTTGCATACACAGTTATGTCATAGACCTTTTTCATGTTTGATATGCTGAGTACTAGCATTTCATTGACAATTCATTGACTTATTTGTCAAGTTTTTATTATTTAGCTTGCCTATTGGCTTAAGCCTCGATAAAGTAGTTGGCTGTTTTATTTTTCTTTAGCATTACATTTTCCTAGTTTTTAATGTTTTACCTTGCGGACCGTCCACATATAAAGTTGCAATCTGCTCTCATGAGATGCCACTTCTATTATCTTATTCAGTTCGTTTCCGGATCATGGGGAGGTGTCATCTAGATCCTGGATATCTTTACACCGTGTTAAGTTAGCATGGGCTCATTACCGGTTTAAACGCCATTTTTCCTTTTTTGCAACTTCTGCACACGACACTTAGTTGTTGCTTTAGCTTTCAACCTAGTAGTTCATCGTGGTTTACATGAGAATAATATGTTATTGCTCTACTATCTGCTTTGCTTGTTAAACTATATCTGTACAGCGACTGCTGAAGTTTCAAGAACAACACGATACAGAATTGTTATGAGGTCTGATCTCCACGACATGAGGCGGGTTTTATATTGCTTTGCCGAACACACATACACAACACTTGATGCGGTTCACATGAAGAGAGAGCTGGTGTATGCTGATGTGATTCCTTCAAATCTAAGACACTAAAGTATGGGCACGCCCTAAACCAACACAAAGAGACCTTCTTAGCAAATAATATAATATGTGTATTAGGGAGGGTCAGATATAAGCAGCCGCGGGCCGTGGAGGGAGTTACGGTGGGGCAGGGAGGCGGGGAGGGGGAGGGGCAGGGTGGAGCCCTCTCCACCCTGCCCCTCCCCCTCCCCGCCTCCCTGCCCCACCGTAACTCCCTCCACGGCCCGCGGCTGCTTATAAGTGTTGCTAACTCTTATTCATTTACAGCATGTTAACATACTGTCACCATTCGCTTTTTATGTACTAGTAACTATGCTTGTAATTTTGCTACTGATAATATGTGTACTTGTTATGTTATGTTATGTTAATAACTTTTATTCGGCGCACAGCTGCCCCAGCGAAGGGGCGTCCTGGCGCCAGATCAGATACCACAACACAACAGGTCAGAGCTGAAAAGAAGAAAGATCAATTAACAGAAGCGAACAGGTGAGTTTTAATGGCGCGTCTGAAAAGAGTAAGGCTATCCAGGGCACGGATGTGTACAGGGAGGGAGTTCCATAAATCAACCGCCAGAACACGAAAAGAGCGCCCTCCCATCCTACTCAGTCTGAACCTAGGCTTAATCGCCAGATGGTGAGATTCAGACCTGAGGGACCGTGTGGGGAGATACGGAGAAATGAGGCCCGCAAGAGCAGGAGGGGAGGAAAGCTTCAGAGTCTTAAATGTCAGACAGAGAGCCTTAAATTTGATTCTCTGTCTAACCGGAAGCCAGTGAAGGGAGGTCAGGACAGAAGAGACAGAACATCTTCTCGGGAGACCCACGATGGCGCGTGCAGCAGCGTTCTGCACAATCTGAAGCCTAGAAGCCTCAGCCTGGTTCACTCCAAGTAACAAAGCACTCCCGTAGTCCAATCGCGACAAGATGGAGGCCTGAACCACCAGTTGCCGCGTGGGGGGGTCGAAGAACTTAAGGACAGGTCGCAGTCCTCGCAGGATACCGAAACAGGTAGCTGCTGTCTTCTTTGTGTGACTGGCAAAAGAAAGATGGGAATCCAGCCAGACCCCCAGATTTTTAACTTCGGCCGCTGGAGTAGGAGAAGCCCCCAATTCGGGAGGCCACCACTGGTCTCCCCAAAGCTCCGTCTGCTTCCCTAAGATCAGGACCTCGGTTTTTTTAGCGTTAAGCTGTAAGCAGTTGCTACGCATCCACTTAGCCACAGCTATAAGTCCTGCCCGGAATCTGGGGGCATTCACCACAGGGTCCCCGCTGAGTGTCACCGCCAGCTGCGTGTCGTCGGCGTACGATGTCATGGTAAGGCCACATTCCCTGACAACAGCAGCCAGCGGTTTCACATACAGGTTGAACAATGTAGGGCTTAAAGCGGAGCCCTGAGGGACTCCCAGACCCAGAGAGTGGAACGAGGACTGGCCTGGTGGAATGGCTACTTTAAAAAAACGGTCCGAAAGGAAGGAGCGGAACCACTTAAGAGCTATCCCACCAATACCCACTTCCTCCAGACGCCGCAACAAAATGTCATGAGACACCGTGTCGAATGCGGCGCTCAGATCTAACAATAGGAGCGCCGCAGTCTGCCCCGCATCCAGCACTGACCGCAAATGCTCGGTCATAAAGAGCAGAGCTGTTTCAGTGCTGTGTTGAGAGCGGAACCCATTTTGACTCTCGTCAAGAATGTTATTACGAGAGAGATGGGTAGACAGGATGGTGTTCACGTGTGCCTCAGTGACCTTAGCGGTCCAAGGCAGGAGGGAGATGGGCCTGTAATTTTCCGGAAGCAAGGGGTCAAGATTGGGTTTCTTCAAAATAGGGCTGACCACAGCTTGCTTCCAGGAGGGAGGAACCACGCCCTCAGTGAGGGAAAGATTGATAAGATCCAGGATGGGCTCACGACACATAGGCGGGAGCAGCGTAAAAAGCTCCGGCTTCAGCGGGTCTAAGGGAGAGCCCGATTTAACTTTGAGGCTCAGAGTATCAAATACCTCAATAGACATAGCCGGCAAGGAGGACAAAGTTTCCACAACCAAAGTCTTCACAGCACTAGGAGCCTCCTCGGGAACGGAAGATGTAAAACCTCGGTAGATTACCTGCACCTTCTCCACGAAGAAGGATGCCAGACTCTCACAGTGTGAGTCCGTGCAGATTTCTATCGAGGTAGCCCGTTGTATTATCTAAGATACTACGCCTGAGAAGACGGCATTAGTAAATAAACTTTTCAAATACACATGTGTTCTTCTTAACTCCATGTTCTGGTTTCTAAGAAATATATAACGACCGACTGTTCATGAGTTCCACGTATCCTGAGGTACTATAAGTTCATATTCTGGATTGTCTAAACATTGAGAGTTTGTTATATCCAATGTGACACTGTACCTAGCTTGCTAAGGGGTTTTTGATTACTAAGGTGAGTTTTGGGGCACCCTAATTCGCCGAGGTTCCAATCCTCTGTCCACAGTTCTGTGTGAGAACAGAAACCCTGCGACAGGGGCACCCCTGAGCCTTGCTGGAGCTTCATCACACTTGCAATACAACTCCAGCAATGCGCCACCTTTACGGCACAGATACGTCACGCATCTGTGCTGTTTTTGCCCCATGATGCGCCGCATTGTAAATGCAGCACACCATAGGTGACGGAACAGCGGCACAGAATGACTAACACATCCCTGGTGATGCGCCAGTCATCATAAATCTATCCCTATGCTTCTTATCTTGTTAGAGATGAACCGCCATATGTATCATCAAAGTTTTTTGCATTTCCTAAATAGCGAACTTTAAGGAATAAATAGCGATTCTTTACCATTCCTAGTTTGCGATGAGCTATTTGCTAATTACAAATTACCCATTCATTTCCATGCAGCAGGAGGCCCATAGGAATGAAGGTGCAATTTGCGATTAGCAATTACCTCATCGCAAATTACGAATTTTTCCGAGGGTGCAGGGGTGTCTCAAGAACACCCTGCTGCACCCCTGAAAAAGAAATTTGGGGGCATATGGCGCACATAAATTTTGAAAACATTCCTTTACCTCAAAAACGATTTTCAACTCATAATTTGAAAACACTGCACATGGGGAAATGACTTAAAATGTCCTTAAGACACATAAAAGCGTTTTTTGATTGCCTTTGCAGCATGTTTCAGTCACCTTTAACATGCCTATGTAACGCAAACATTCAAAATGTAAATTTGCCATGCACAGGTGGGAGCATATTTACAAGCAATTTGCTCCACAGACAAACTTCTTACATTGAAATGGGAAAAATAACATCAGAGACTCTCAATTACCTTATAAAGAAGCAGACACCATTATGTCCTTGTCATCAATATTAAAACCATTGCTTTTTCTCAAAAACGATTTACAAGTCATAATTTGAAAACACTCCACAGCTCCTATGCACATAAAAACCCTGTCAGTACTAATACTTCACATTTTCTCCAATTACAATTTCTCAAAGAAACAAAATCTATTTGTAAAACACTTGAGACAAAGCAACATTTGAAAAACACAACTTTCTTCATAATTTTCTCCTTAAAGCACACTATTTTCTATCTAAATTAAAGAAATCTTTTCTCACCTTAGCAAATACTTTGAGTTTCAAAACAGTCTCAGAAACACACCAATTTGTCTTCAGCAGAGCAAAAGGTATGCACTCCAGAGTCTGCAGCTATCAAAAGCACAGAAATGCTGTAATTATTCACACATATCTCTCATGTCACCCAATCAAAACTCTTCCCTCACTTTTTTTCAAATCAAAACCCTTCCCCCCTCTGCCCCCTCTCTGCTTTTTCTGCATAGCAACCACCTCTTGCAAGACCTCTGGTGTTTCCAAGTTCACACAACAATGTTGCAATTGAACTCTGAACTCTCAGTGCACCTGCATATCCAGTGCAATCTTTCATTTAATGATTTTTTCTTCGCCACTCAAAATACATCTTTCAACGAACTCATCCATGCACCCTAACTTTCTGTTTTCAGCAATCAAAATCCACCAATCACTCTTACTGCTTCATTAACACAGAAACTCCTCAGTTTTTTTCATTTTACACTCTCATTTTTTCAACTGCCATTTCATTGCCACACTTCATCTGACTGCAGGAGAACCTTCTCTCGCCATGTTTTCTGTCTGGATTGTTGGACATAGTTACATCTATTGGGCTCAGAGGTACGCTGAAAACAGGAATTTACCTAACCTCAATTTACAAGATGTGGAAATTAAGTGGTTTGGCCACAGAGGATTAAAATGTCACCAATTGATACCATTGGCGAAAACCTTTATGCATTTGCCAAAACCTGACCTGTTAATTGTGCACTGTGGAGGTAATGATTTGGGCACTTTGACTGGGGTAGGTCTGGAAATGCTTTTAAAGGACACCTTTGAGCAATTGATGGCACTTTTTCCTCAGACTGCCTTGGTATATTCAAATATATGCCAAAGACAAAAATGGAGGTGGTCGAACCAATTTTGTCCACAAATTGAGAAATCGAGGAAGCATGTAAACAAATCTGTTTCAGCTTACATGAGAGACCATGGAATGGGCTCCCTGTACAACAATAACTTGTGTTACTACATGCAAGATATCTACAGAGGAGATGGAGTTGACTTCTCAGATGAGGGCAACAGAATTTTCACTCTGAATTTAAGACTGTGCATTGGTACCTACTTATAAGTACCTAAATGTACCATAAACCCAAAAGCTCTTCTCAGAGCTACCCTACATCTGATCACTCACAATTATTATTTTACTCTAACTTTTTTCACTAATTTTCAAGAAAGTACGCTCCCCAGAACGCTTCCCGGTTCGCGAACCGGGGGCACTCCACGCAAAAAAACTAAAAAAACGATATATTTTTTTTTTGCCCTGCGAGACCCTTTTAAAGCCTCCACATCAAACCTAGGGGGTCAGGGAGGATCTACTATGCCCCCTTATGGTCATTTGCCCCTTCGCTTTGGCCTCCTCTTGTCTCTCCATCCTACCGAGAGACAAGATGGCGGCCGCTACGGACTGTTTGGAATGTTTACAGACGCCGAAGAACCAATCAGCTTCGCAAAGCTCCGTAACGCGAAAAGTACGCGAAGCGGAGCGCTGTTACAGATATATATCTTTTTTTGAACGTTAATTTCTCAAAATCCACTGGAGCACATATATTGAGACCTAGCAAAGGCACATCGGGCTACCAGTCCCTACAATTTTGCCAAGTTTGTGCAAATCCATTCAGCCGTTCGATTATTATTATTTTATTTTTTTTTGCCCCGCGGGGCCCTTTTAAAACCTCCACATCAAACCTAGGGGGTCAGGGAGAATCTACTATGCCCCCTTATGGTCATTTGCCCCTTCGCTTTGGCCTCCTCTTGTCTCTCGATCCTACCGAGAGACAAGATGGCGGCCGCTACGGACTGTTTGGAATGTTTACAGACGCCGGAGAACCAATCAGCTTCGCTTCACAAAGCTCCGTTGCGCGAAAAGTACACGAACTGGAGCGCTGCCCGGTCCGCTGTTACAGATATATATCTTTTTTTGAACGTTAATTTCTCAAAATCCACTGAAGCACATATATTGAGACCTACAAAAGGCACATCGGGCTACCAGTCCCTACAATTTTGCCAAGTTTCGTGCAAATCCATTCAGCCCTTCGGGCTAAAAGTGAGGCCAACCGCCCTATGGAAAACTCAATGTTAAAAACACGTTTTGGGACCCCCCTTTTTTCTCGGCCCCCCCTTGACGAACCCCCCCAAATTTTCAAGGGCTGCTCAGAAACAAAATGTGCCATTTTCCTGAAAATGTCAGCCAATTCCGTCCACAAACGCCAAAGTTATTAGACATAGAATTTTCAAAAATCCCATAGGGAAAAAATCCTAACTATATATACCTACTGGCGACCGCCAGTAGGTAATATATATGCTCCGAAAGCCCCCCCCCCCCACCAGGGAAGGAAGCGGCCGCACTCGCGTGGTCAGTTAAAGAAAATTTTGTTTATTAACGCACAAACAGGACGCGTTTCGGCGAACGTGCCTTTTTCCCCTGTGTCAACCTGATTCACAGAGGCTACCACCATTTAAAGCATTTGAAAACACAATTACATTTTTTTCTTGAATTCATTAACACAGAAAAAGAACACATTTTGCAATGTTACTTTGGCGGCCATTTTAGAGTGGTCATATACGATTTGAAAATCAATCATGTTATGCCATTATATAACCATAATGAAATTATTTCAATTAAAAAATAAATAAATGGTTAACTCTAAGGCCGTGATTAACCGTTTAAAGTCCTACGCATATAGATTATGCAATGAACAACAAAATTGAGCCCTGTATGGGCTATGTCGCTAACTGATGGTGTGTCTAATTGATGCAGATAAATAATAGAAGAAATTATTGCAATATAGGCATGATAATGCATCACACATTCATAAATCTCAGTCAATAACCATCCTTGATATACACTCAATGCAGAAAACTTGTTTGTTACTACAAGCAGAGAAAGCACAACCCAATAGGTCTGAAGGATCATGGTGTTATTAACCCAGATGTATTGAAAGTTCCTCTTCAGAATTAAGACCAAAGGGAATGATGGTATGCAGATCAATAATGTACCTCGATTCAAGTCTGTGTAGTTTTTGCAGTCTATCTCCACCCCGTTCTCTCACTGGGATGTGGTCAATACGATAAAACTTCAGCAATGAGCGGTCACTGTTATGGATTTCAGAGAAGTGTCTCGCCACCGGTTATGTGGGATCCCTGTTCTCAATGGCTCGAGCATGCTCTAAAATTCTCTTTTTGGCAGGATGTTTAGTGCTGCCAACATAGATTGTCATTCAAGGACATACTAAACAATAAACACAGAAAGGTGTAGTGCAAGTCAAAAAATAATTTATCTTTTTCATACCCTTTCTGCCTGGCAACTGGAATGTTTGAACCTTTGTGCTATTCTTGTATGCCTTGCATTTAGAGCAGGGAAAAATCCTGTCATGGCATCCAGCCTAGGGACAAAGGAACTGGTTGATAATGACTCGTCACTAAATGATCTTTCAATGATCTACTTCGTCTAAACGTGATCTGTGGTTGTTCTGGTAACTCCTTACCAATCACTAGATCTGCCTTGAGTATATGCCAGTTCCGATAGAGTATCTTTCTTAGTCCTTAAGACTCACCAGAGAACGTGGTGATAAATCTGCTCGATTTTACATCACTTCCTATGGGTTGTCTGCGTTCTTTCAAAAGGCTGCTGCGTGGAATTTTCTTTACTTTTTCCAAGGTCTGGCTTAGTAACCCACTCTTGTATCCTCTGACCTTAAAACGATCAATAGCATCTTTTGCTGCTTGTTCAAAGTTTGTATCATTTGAACAATTCCTCTTGAGGAGATGTAGTTCCGCATAAGGAATGCTATTCTCTAAAGACTTCTGGTGGCTACTACTTGCCTCTAGGGTCGAATTACCCTCTGTGGTTTTTCTAAACAGCTTGGTGCAAAGTCTATCATCATGAATAAATACTTGCAGGTCTAAAAAGGATACCATAGTCTGACTCATCTGTCCACTGAAGTGGAGATTAAGAGAGTTCTTGTTAAGTTGATCAATGTATGCATCTGCCTGTAATTTTGGGCCCTTCCAAAGGATGAATAAATCATCTATGTACCTATGCCACGATACAATACAATTCACATATTCATTAAAAGGTTCCGCCCAGGCCACCTGCTTCTCCCACCAGCCCACGAACAAGTTTGCTTAGCTGGGGGCTGTCGTGTGCCCCACAAGTCTTACCTTTGCTTGTGAAGCGATTCCGCAGAGACGACAAGAGCACCCGTCCCTGTACCCACCTGACCCTCGTGGAATGGAGAGACCCAGCAGGGATGAGATGGACGCAGGGATGGGAGCCAGGGTGTAGAGCAGGGAAAGCGTGGAGTTGGCGGGGCGTTCCTGGTTCTACGGGAAACCAAGAAAAAGGAAAGATCAAGAACAGACCCGAAATGAAACCACCCCCTACCAGCACACACGGACCGTGCAACCCTCTGTGGACTCACCGCTTCTTCCAGGAAGGCAGGTCTCCGGATGATGTACAGCTCCGAAGAGGTAGGCAAAAGTAAGTCCCTCTGAACGCGTATTCCCTGAGTCCAAACAATTGAAGGCGCTCCTGCGCTTTGCACCAGTGTTTACTAAAGAAAGCGCTCCTGCGCGTTTGTACAAGCTATAACAAAAATAAAGCGCTCCTGCGCGTTTGCAAAAAGCTATAACAAATGAAAGCGCTCCAGCGCATTTGCACCCCAGCGTAAATGAAAGAAAAGCGCTTCTGCGCGTAAACGGTAATAATCAGTAGTTTTCAGCCCCTATCTGCAGGCTGGGCTTCCCTTCCAAAAAGGGCTCCGTGCGCGTGACACCTACGGTCCACTTTCTACTCTCACCCAACCGTGTGTCATAAAGGACCCTCAAAAGCGCTCCTTCGCGCTTAAGGGTTACAGAGTTTGCACGAGTGTAGTCAGAAGGCTCCAGGCGGGCGCGGTTTCCAACAGCTGAGTTGAGCTTGACACGGCGCGTGTCTCCAGGCAGGAACGACAGGTTCCCCACGATGAGGCTCCAGCGAGGAATCAGAATCCAAAGCACCAAGCCGGCGGGAAACGCAAGAGTTAAGCGTTTTCCCCCGGAAGTGCTTCTGTGCTTGCTGCCCGGGACTAGACCGGGTACTCGACTTCCGGCCGGAAGTGAGTATTCCGGCCTCCCGTGTGTGTCTGCGGGGATGGCCGGCCGTGGCAACGTCGCGAGCCATGACAGTACCCCCCCCCAGAACAGTACCCCCCCAAGCCTCCCCCGAGGTCAGAAAAGAGAAAAAGAGAGACAGGGCGAGGACACAGGGGATGACTCAGATGAAAAGCACGGACCAATTCAGGAGCGTGGCGGACATGGGACAAGGGCTCCCAGGACCGTTCATCGGGACCGTACCCCTTCCAGTCCACAAGGTAGAACAGCTTGCCCTTGGTACGACGGGACCCCAAAATAGCCCTGACCTCATACTCAACATGACCCTCCACCACCACCGGAGAAGGGGGAGACGGAAGAGAGCCGCCTGACTGGACCGCCCGAAGCAGGGAGACATGGAAGACTGGATGGATTTTCATGTGCGGAGGCAGGGACAGCTTCATGGCCACAGGGTTGATCACCTTCTCTACAAGAAAGGGACCTACAAAACGTGGCAACAGTTTTTTGGGCCCATGCACATTCAGGTGTCGAATAGACAACCACACGCTATCGCCTACGTGATATGTGGGTTCCTTTTGTCTGCGAGTATCAGCATGCTCTTTGTAGGTGTCTTTTGCCTTGGCCAGCTCGAACCGTGCCTGTTGCCAGATGCTGCGTAGTGTTTCATGGTAAGCTCGCACTGTGGGCAGGTGGCTGTCACGAGGCTCTTCCCATGCCGACGTGCGGGGATGGCGTCCATGGAGGCAAAAGAAAGGGGACATGCCGATGGCCGAATGCTTGCTGTTGTTGTACGCATACTCTGCCATCCATAGCACTTCGGACCATTCCTTCTCGACTATAAGCAGTAGACAACGGAGATACTGTTCCATGGTGTGGTTCGTTCTTTCAGCTTGACCGTCGGTCTGGGGGTGGTACGCTGAGGAGAGACGTACGTCCATTTCGAGTACCCTGCATACCTCTTTCCAGAAACGGGACACGAATTGCGATCCCCGATCCGTTATGACCACAGACGGGATGCAATGGAGGCGAACCACCTCTTGCACGAATATCAAGGCCAGTTCGGCCGCCGTGGGTAGCTTCGTTAAGGGAACGAAATGTGCCATCTTGGTGAGATGGTCCACTATAGTGAGGACCGTGGTGTGACCTGTTTTGGTGAGCGGGAGCTCAACCACGAAATCCATGGAGATGGTATGCCATGGGAAAGGAGGCACCGGTATGGACTGTAAAAGACCAACCGATGGTTCGGATCTGTTCTTGCCGAGCAGGCACACTGCGCAGTTCATCACGTGTGTCTTAGTATCGGCCACCATCGTTGGCCACCAAAACAGCCTTCGCAGGAGATCAAGCGTTTTGTGGTAACCAGGATGGCCGGAGAGGACATGATCGTGGCACTTGTAAAGGGCCTTCTTCTGTTCTGGTACCCCTGGAAGATGTTTCTGGTCTCTCAGGCGCCCTGAACCGCTCCCACTTGTCCCGCCTTCTTCGTCCCCTGGAAGTGTTTCTCCGGTAAGATGGAGGCAGGCTCGTGGTCTTCGGTGTCTTCTTCGGAGTCAACCAACCGTGACAGCGCATCAGCCTTGGCGTTGTCCTTTCCTGGCCGGAACATGATCACGAAGTCGTACTCGTTGAAGAATAGGGTCCATCGGAGCTGTCGGGCTGTGAGGGCACGCGCTGATCGTAGAAACTGCAGGTTTCTGTGGTCCGTGTAGATGGTCACCGTGTGTTTTGAGTCCTTCAAGAAGTGACGCCATACTTCAAATGCAGACTTGATGGCCAAGAGTTCCCGATCAGACACGGTGTAGTTGCGTTCGGCGGGTTGGAGTTTCTTTGAATAAAAGGCCACAGGATGCAGTTGTCCCGTCTTGAGGTTTCATTGTGAGAGTACCCCGCCGATGGCGTCCTTAGAGGCGTCTGCCTCGACTACGAAGGGTTGCTCAGTGTCGGGGTGCACTAGCACTGGGGCTACGGTGAACCGTCTCTTCAGTTCCTGGAAGGCGTCTTCTGCTTTTTGGTCCCAACCAAAACGAACCCCCTGGCGCAGCAAGCGTGTGATGGGAGCCACCATCTCGGAGAATCCGGTGATGAACCGACGGTAATAGTTGGAAAAACCGAGGAATCTTTGGACGCCTTTCACGGACTCCGGAGTGGGCCAAGACAGGATGGCTTCCACCTTTTTGTTGTCCATTTGGATGCCCGCCGGAGTGATGATATGTCCCAGGAACTCAACCGATGTGACGTGAAACACGCTCTTCTCCAACTTCACGTACAGACGGTGTTTCTCCAACTGCTGCAGGACGGAACGCACGTGTTGTACGTGTTCTCCGGTGCTTTGGGAGTAAATCAGAATGTCGTCGATGTAGACGATACAAAAGACGTCGATGAAGTCTCTCAACACTTCATCAATAAAGCACTGGAAAGCGGCGGGGGCGTTGCAGAGTCCGAAAGGCATGACCTGGTATTCGAACAGGCCGAACTTGGTCCGGAATGCGGTCTTCCATTCGTCACCCTTCCGGACTCTGACAAGGTGGTAAGCACCCCGTAGGTCCAGTTTCGTGTATATGGTGGCGTTCTTGACCTGGTCCAGGAGATTGGAGATCAACGGTAGCGGGTACCTGTTTTTTACGGTGATAGAGTTCATTGCGCGAAAGTCTATACAGGTCCTCAGATCCCCTTCCTTCTTCGACACGAAGAAAAGAGGAGAGGAAACCGGAGATCTGGAGTGTCGTATAAAACCGTTGTCCAGGTATTCATCCAGATAGGAGCGGAGGTGGATGTTTTCCTTTTCCGTGAGCGAGTAGATCCTGCTGCATGGTAACGTGGAGCCGGGAATCAGGTCTATGCGGCAGTTGAACGATCGGTGGGGTGGTAATGTGTTGGCTCCCTTCTTATCGAATACCTCCGCTAGGTCCCTATACTCCTTCGGTATGGTTCCTTGGGAAACCATTCCCATACCTACTACAGGCAACGAATGTGCCTGTATGAAACGAGGACTAGCCAGGTTAACCTCTGCGTAACAGGTGCTGCTGCAGTGCTCCGATTCTAGGTGGATGATTCTGGTCACCCAATCGATGCGTGGATTGTGCTTCACCAACCACGGCAACCCCAAGATGACCTTAAACTGCGGGGCGTCAATAACGTCGAAACAAAAGGGACTCGGTGTGGTTGTTTGAGAAGACCATTGTCAAGGTTTCTGTTCGGTGTCGAATGGTGCCGGAAGTAAGGTCCGTTCCGTCAACCGCCTTGACGGGTTCAGGTTGGGCCTTCGTCACTGTGTCAATGCCCAAGGCGCGGGAAAACGCTGTATCGATGAAGCATCCTGTCGCCCCGGAATCCAACATGGCGGTCACCACCCAGGTTCTGCCCGCCAGATTCCGTAAGGACACGTCCATGCCGAAGCGATGACTACCGTCGTATACCACAGGGATCGCAGAAGTACAGGACGAAGAACCCAGAAGACGGACCCCTGTGTCTACTGGGTTGTCTCGTTTCCCGTCTTGTCACCCTTGCTGATGGGCAACATGAACGGCCTTCTGCCTCGTGGTCTTGAGGGCTTAGCAGGGCATTCCCGTACAAAGTGGCCGCTTTTACCGCAATACAGGCACTGGTTCTGCTTCCTCCTTTTTTCCCGTTCTTGGCTGGTCAGGGGTCCTCTTATGCCTCCGATCTGCATGGGTTCGGTTGCTTCTCCTTGGGGAGTGGATTCCTCCTTGGCCTTTTCGACGCTCTTGTCCCCGATGGGCAATAGATGGGTGTCATTGCCTTTTCCCCTGTCGGTCTTTCTTTCCTGTAGACGGAAGTTCATTTTCACCACCATGTCAATGAACGGGCCTATGACTTCGGGCGGATCGGGATACTGTGAGATGAGGTCCTTCAGGTCATCCCGTAACCCCCGATAGAACACTGACACCTTCTTGTCCTCTGGCCAGTGGGCCTCGATGACCAGCCTGTTGAACATGGTAATGTAATGGAGCAAATCATGACTGCCTTGTTTGAGACCGAGCAACTCGTTGTCTGCTGCCTGCACGAAGGTATGACGAGCGAACATACGTCGCATGGATTCCTTAAACGTTGGCAAGTGGTTCAGCATGGGATCGTCGTTCTCCACCAAGGAAATGGACCACTGAGCAGCATCCCCGCCCATGTATGACAGTATATAGGCGACCTTGGAAGCATCGTCGGGAAAAGCCGCAATCCTTGCCATGAAATGCAACTGACACTGATGTATGAATATCCCGTACTTGGTGGTATCACCGTAGAAGCGTTCGGGCGGTGCCAACTGCACAGGATGGGGAGTGACCACCTGTATGGCTGTATCTTGGTGGGTAGCGGTAGAGGACCCCCCAAAGGTAAAGGTTGGTTGTCTCAACAGGCCGGCTCTGGGGCTGGGAGTGGTACCCCAAGGATTGGTGACCCCGGCTGCCATTTGACCCTGTAGGGCCGTGATATCTTGACGTAAGGCGAGATTCTCGGTTTGCATGGCAGCCAGCATAACTGCGATGTCGTGGAGAGTGACCTCCGGGTCGCTCATGTCGTCTGGGCGGAATGAGTAACGTGGGCTTTGGATTCTGTCGTGTGCCCCACAAGTCTTACCTTTGCTTGTGAAGCAATTCCGCAGAGACGACAAGAGCACCCGTCCCTGTACCCACCTGACCCTCGTGGAATGGAGAGACCCTGCAGGGATGAGATGGACGCAGGGATGGGAGCCAGGGTGTAGAGCAGGGAAAGCATGGAGTTGGCGGGGCGTTCCGGGTTCTACGGGAAACCAAGAAAAAGGAAAGATCAAGAACAGACCGGAAATGAAACCACCCCCTACCAGCACACACGGACCGTGCAACCCTCTGTGGACTCACCGCTTCTTCCAGGAAGGCAGGTCTCCGGATGATGTACAGCTCCGAAGAGGTAGGCAAAAGGAAGTCCCTCTGAACGCGTATTCCCTGAGTCCAAACAATTGAAGGCGCTCCTGCGCTTTGCACCAGTGTTTACTAAAGAAAGCGCTCCTGCGCGTTTGTACAAGCTATAACAAAAATAAAGCGCTCCTGCGCGTTTGCAAAAAGCTATAACAAATGAAAGCGCTCCAGCGCGTTTGCACCCCAGCGTAAATGAAAGAAAAGCGCTTCTGCGCGTAAACGGTAATAATCAGTAGTTTTCAGCCCCTATCTGCAGGCTGGGCTTCCCTTCCAAAAAGGGCTCCGTGCGCGTGACACCTACGGTCCACTTTCTACTCTCACCCAACCGTGTGTCATAAAGGACCCTCAAAAGCGCTCCTTCGCGCATAAGGGTTACAGAGTTTGCACGAGTGTAGTCAGAAGGCTCCAGGCGGGCGCGGTTTCCAGCAGCTGAGTTGAGCTTGACACGGCGCGTGTCTCCAGGCAGGAACGACAGGTTCCCCACGATGAGGCTCCAGCGAGGAATCAGAATCCAAAGCACCAAGCCGGCGGGAAACGCGAGAGTTAAGCGTTTTCCCCCGGAAGTGCTTCTGTGCTTGCTGCCCGGGACTAGACCGGGTACTCGACTTCCGGCCGGAAGTGAGTATTCCGGCCTCCCGTGTGTGTCTGTGGGGATGGCCGGCCGTGGCAACGCCGCGAGCCGTGACAGGGGCGAAGCAGAAGCCCATCACGTTCCCCCTTACTTGCTGGTGGTGCTGTTTATCGAAGAGAAAGATGTTGTTATGAAGAACAAATTCAACAAATTCTAAGAGCATTTCATTGTGCTCTGAATATTCAAGTGATCTTCCCTTAAGAAAATACCGGACTGCCTGCATACCCTTTTGATGATCAATCACAGTATACAGACTAGTTATGTCTAATGTGATCATCCACATGTCAGGTTTCCATGGTATGTCCATAATGTTCTTAATGAAGTGAGTGGAATCTTGGATATAAGAAGGCAAAGTTCTGACAAAGTCTGCAAGAAAATAATCAATATACTGGGCATAGAGTCAGTTAAGCAGTCAATTGCGGAGACGATCGGTCTGCCAGGTGGTCGTTTGGTGTCCTTATGTATTTTTGGTAAGTGGTAAAATGTAGATGTTACAGGATAAGGGCAAGCAAGATATTTATGTTCCTTATCATTAATCATGCCTTTTTCTGCCCATTTCATGAATAATTTGTGATATTGATCAATGCTTCTGATGTATTCATCTCTGCTAATTTTTTGATAGCAATTACCATTCAACAGTTGACGCATCGCCTCCTGCGTGTAGTATTCTCTTATCATCAATACTACGTTGCAGCCCTTGTCAGAGGGTTTAATTATTATCTGATGGTTATTCTGTAGTTCCTTTAAAGCCTTTTGTTCTCCTCTGGTTAGAATATATTGTGGGTTAGGCGCTGTAGTTGTTCTCATTCTCAAGAGATCTTGATTTACTGCTTCTTCAAATACATCAATAGCGTCGTAAGCTGATGTTGGTATGAAGGTAGATTTAGGTTTGAAATCCATTGGTGCTGATCTTTGTTTGATGCCAACTGTCATGACTTCCATCACGTTTAATTGAGGGTCCTGGGAGTCAGTTGGTACTTGACTAGAAATAAGTTGCATGACTCTGAGGTCAGTGCCGGTCAAGGTGGAGAGTTCAGTGTGGGCACTGGATATTGCTGCAGAGGGTGGTCAATTTTCACCCCTTAATTTAAAGAATTTTTGCAGTTTCAATTTGCGGGAGAAAAGATACAAGTCAATGCGAGTTTGGGTATATTCCAATTTCTTGGAGGGGCAGAAGGACATTCCTTTTTTCAACACACTTTCTTGATCTTTGGTTAACTTGTGTTGTATCAAATTGATAATGGAGAGATCTGCAGATTGTTCTATTTTCTCAGGCTTCTCTGGCTGCGTGTTTGGGTAGCCATTCCTAATTGTCGTCCTGTATCTACCGCCTCGTCTTGTCTCCCAGTTGCTCGGCTTTGTCGACTCTGATGGGCCTGTGGTCTGCCTCTCCACCCTCGTTGTCGGGAATTGCGCATTAGTTGAAACTCCTCTAAAAAACGCCCATGCCACTCAAAGGGTATAGGGTTGTATCAGTAGTTTCCTCAACCGATTGCTCTGTGTCTGTGCTCACGGCTGACGACGATGTTTCCTTAGACTGTGTATTCTTCGACCCTGCTCATCTTAGGACCTTACGTGGAGCATCAAATTTGCGTGCAAAGGTAAGGATTGTTCCTTGTTCGTAATCCTTTGCATCACGATAAAATTTCGTATGCTTTCTTAATTTGATTTTTTTCTTGGTATGAGATCAGACGGGTTTTCATTTTTTCACATAAATCAGCTTTATCTGCTGTTTTGGAATTTGCATCAATTAAGGCCTCTATCTCTGCTATTTCCTTCAGGCATTTCTCCCTGTCACTCCAGGCAAACTTTATGAGAATTTTTAACATCCCGGCGCTGGACTCAGCGGTGTACTCTGACCATTCTTCAAGAAGCGCAGGGTCCGGATTCTCATAGGAAGGGATGATGTAGATGCATAATCTGCGTGGTACTCTTTTGACCTCAAGATAACGCTGCAGTGAGGTCGCTTCCCACCATTTACGGATTTCACGTTCCATGAGCCTTTCCATTTTATTCAGCAGTGCCTTTAGTTAGTTGGGAGCCTCATTTACTGTAGTTTTATCAGAGCGCTGCATTGTACTGCATTTAAACACATCATCAGCCTCTTCATTTCTTGCGGTGTCTGAAAACATTTTTGTCAAATGCTAAGGTAGTAGCATGCAAACAGGTTGAATGTGCGTTGTGAGAAGTGAGAAATTTCTGTCGCTTATAAAGTGCCACTCACTCCAGCTGCTAATTATTCAGACAACTCCAGCACAGCGTGTATGCATATAACAATATTTATTCAGTGGGCGGGCAGGCGTGATGAAAACTCACCCGCCTGGTTGTTTCCCGCAGTTCCGTGGCTCTGGGTCGTTCAGCTTGCAGCGGTGCTCCAACGGCAATAACCAAGCTCCAAATTTCCACCTGGCTGAAAAGGAAAAGCCAGAGGGCACAGTGCTGTCGAGTTGCTTTCCAAAGCTTAAGGCAATTTGTATTGAATATCTATCTATATATAGATATATTCACTGAAAAAACCATAGGTTATAGACCATATATAGTTAGGAATTAGCATTTACAAAACCTTGAAAATTCACTCAAAAAAACATAGGTTATACACCATATATAGTTAGGAATTAGCATTTACAAAACCTTATTTTACTCACACAAAACCATTGAAATTTGCATATATATAGTTAGTTGCACTAACTATATATCGCGCACCCGCAATCCACTGCTGATCATGTCACATATTACATCATTCATGACATGGTCAGTGACATCACTGATGACATCACTGATGACATCTCAAATGACATCACTGATGACATCACTGATGACATCTCAAATGACATCACTGATGACATCACTGATGACTACATCCAGTGACTGTATGTTTCTGTAAAGTTAAAATATGTCTTACATATTGAAGAATGAGTGGATGTATAAGTGTCTGGATGAAGGATTTAGTAGGTGCATGACTGACTGTATGAGTGAGTGATTAAATGTGTCTCACTGAGTGCATGGGTTAGTGACTAAACTGTTTTAATTTGTGCATCATTATGTCTGTTGTTCTGTAAACTGCTGCATGTGTTGATCAGTAGCTACATGAGTAACTATATGGGTTATTGATTGGTTGCCCAAGTATTTGTATGGGAGACTGAGTGTGTGTGTGGGTGACTGGGAGGTGTATGACTCTGTGCATAGATGTGTGAGCAGTTGATTCACTAGATGTATGGGTTCAAAAGTGCATGTGGAAACAGCTGTATGGGTGGTTGACTGTGTGCATGAGTGTATTGGTGAGTGAATGGATATCTCAATGCTACATGTCAAAGTAAGTACATATGTAAAACACAGTACATGTGAGAGTTGACATATATAAATAACTGTGCATAAGAGCCAGTGAATGTGTGAGTGGCTGTATGGATCATTGTGAACATGTATCCGGGATTGTATAAGAGAGTAAATATGTGTTAGTATATGTTTGAATAAGTAAGGTGTGTATAACTGTATAGTTGAGAAAATGGAGGTGTGATTGATTCTTTGCATGACTGACTAGGTGTGTGTGTAACTTCATGGATGAGTGACAGTCTGTGAGTGTCTGTTTACACTGAGTGTATCTAAGGTTATATTAGAGTCTGAAGAGGTTCATCGTATTATCACATGAATGATGTCATCAGTGATGTAATCAGTAATGTCAAATGAGATGTCCAAAGTGATGTCATCAGTGATGTCATTTGAGATGTCATCAGTGATGTCATCAGTGATGTCATTTGAGATGTCATCAGTGATGTCATCAGTGATGTCACTGACCATGTCATGAATGATGTAATATGTGACATGATCAGCAGTGGATTGCGGGTGCGCGATATATAGTTAGTGCAACTAACTATATATGCGAATTTCAATGGTTTTGTGTGAGTAAAATAAGGTTTTGTAAATGCTAATTCCTAACTATATATGGTGTATAACCTATGGTTTTTTCAGTGAATTTTCTAGGTTTTGTAAATGCTAATTCCTAACTATATATGGTCTATAACCTATGGTTTTTTTCAGTGAATTTCAATGGTTTTTTAATAGCAAATATCAAAAGGTTTAAAATGTATTCTTCATTAAATCGAAAAATATATTTTATATGTTTTTAATATAATTTTTTAATGTATTTTTTTTAAATATTTTTTTTTGTTGCGCTACCGGTCCGCGAACCGGGTAGCTTCCCGTCAGCTCAATTTAGTGCCGCGACTTGGTCCGCGAACCGGTAAACGTTCCGTTTGCGCAACTGCCGCATTAGAAAACAACATCGTGACGCGTCGCGTAAGCGCGACGTATCGCGTTGTCGCGTAATGGGTCTTATGATGCGCCGCGTTAGCGCACCCGGAAGTGCTCCGGAGCGCGAACCGAGGCGCGAAGCGCAGCACCCCGGAAGCGATCCGGGGCGCGGCGCGGAGCGCGTAACGTAAGCGTAACAGGTCATGTGACTTGTTAATAAAACTTTTCATTGGTTCATTTCACTTTTGACTTCCTAATGATGTAAGGCTAGGTCATGTGACCTAAAAATAACACTTTTCATTGGTTTAGAACTATTTTTTTCCCAAATGATGAAAGGCCCCACCTTTTTTCTCACTCTGACTTTCAACTTTGTGGGTGGAAGACCTATTTTGATTCATAAGAAATGGCTTCATTAGTAGCTGCAGCTGGTGTACCCCCACCACCACCACCACCTCCTAGGAAGAGAGGACCACCTCCTCAGGTTATCCTTCAGCAAGAGGAGGAAGAAGAGGAAGAAGAGGAAGAGGAGCAAGAGAGGAGGCAGTTTTAGCTTGAAGAGCCGAGGAGGTCCCATGTGAAAGAAAATTACATCTGGCAATTTTTCACATTTCCCCGGGACCAAAAAAAAGTAAATGCCCGCTACTTTACCTGTCTCATCTGTAAAAAAGATCTCTCCAGAGGGACTGATAAGAAGTGCAGCTATGGCAATTACACTATGCATCGGCACATGGACAGGTGGCACCCTATAAATTATAGTGGTGCGCAGGTACGTGACCTGCAGGATAACCCCCCCTCCTGTGGCCAGTACATCATCTGAACAGGCAGTGACGGGACCAGAGGCGAGGGAGACGGTCCCAAACATACAGTTGAAGTTCGGGGACGTGAAGCAAGTGTGCATTTTTTGCGGCAAATTAATTTGCTACAGGGAGAGTAGCATAAATTTGATCAACACAGCTATTGAAAATCACAAATGTCCAAAACGCCCCAGAAAATAAATTAACTTTTTTTTTTTGTTGCTCCTGTTGAGCCCTTTACAATGAGTGATTTTCGTTCCCCCCCTTAAAAAAAACAAAAAAAATATAAAACCGTTCGAAAAATACAAAAAAAGTTAAAAAAAATCAGAAAAAAAAAAATATATATAAAACAACAAAAACTATAAAAAAAGTTATTTTCAGAACTACCTCCCCTTTATAAAAAATTGCTAGAATGTTTAGCACTGGCAAACTCTATTTCTTTTGATTCGCTTCCCGGTTCGCGCTCCGGTACACGAACCGGAAGCGAAAGAGAAAAAAAAAGAAAAAAAAAAAAGAAGAGTGAGTATTAGCGAAGGAATCAGAGAGTAATGTTAAAAGAAAGACAGCTAGAGGGAGTAACACAGAGATACTGTTTAATAGATCTATTTACCGAAGAAAAGATGTAAGAGGGTATAATTGAGAAAAACAAAATAGATAAGGAAGTGAAAGAAAAAAAGTAGAGTAGAAGAATAATAAACAAGAGTTTCTTAGAGAATGTGAGTGAATGTTCAAATTAAGAAGAAAAACAGTAAAGGATGTGGAATGAGAGGTAGGGATAGAACCGGACTAAAAGAACGACCCTGAGGGAAAGTGTTAAGAAAACAGTGAGCGAAAGTAAATAGGAATAAAACAAGATGTATAACAGTGACTAAGGTTAAAACATGTGGAATAAAATAGAGAAAAAACAGAAAGCAGAAAAGAAGAAGTGACAGAAAAGGAATGATTGAAACAGCAAAGAAATGTAAATAACATAGTGTGCTTGAACTACAGGGAGAAAGCATAATGAACAAGTAGTGAAAGAGTGATGAGTCAGAGACAGTGAGAGTAATAGAGACGGAGTGAGTGAATAGGAGTGAGGAACTATGAGAACAGAGGGACTGAGAAAAGGAATGGAAGGAGTAGAGTAAGTAAGTAATTGAAAAAGGAATGAGGGAAGTAGCAAAGGCAGGAAACTGAGGGTTAAAGAAATGAAGCAGTGGAACTAATAGAAGTTAAATGTGATAGAAATGTAACGAAAAGAGTACAAAACACTTACCTTATAATTGTCGTTAACTTAGTCACTTGTTATTTTTATACTTTCAATCTGAGAAAGAAAGAACAAAAATTTGAAAAATATTAAAACATGTATTTAAAAATTAGAAAAGACAAGGGAAAAGATTGAAGATCATCCAATTTTACAAAGAAATAAAGTTAGAGATAAACATGCAGAAAAAAAGAGAAAGAAATGGTGATAGACAGTCAGAGACAAAAAGAAATTGTAATTGAGGAAATTACTAAGAGAAAAAAAGGAAGATACTTTCAGTGACAGAAAAGAAGGATAGAAGAGAAAACTAAATTGAAGTTGTGTAAGCTACTAAAAGAAAGTGAGTAAGGTAAACTATATAAGGAAAGGGTGAATAAGGAAAAGAGAGTGAGGGAGAGAGGAGACAGAGGAAGTGAAGGAAAGAGTGTCAGATACAGACTGAGTGAGACAACAAAGAAAGATAAATGAGTGAGGGTGAGTTATACTAACTGATTGCACCAAAAAAGGAGAACCCAAAAATATTTAATTTAGAAAACAAAGAGAGGAAAGATGGAAAAGACAAGCGAAGCAGAAGGTTTAAAAGCTGGAAAATAGTGCAAGGGAGAAAAGAAAAAAGCAGAGTTGGAATAGGGAAACAAAGGTTGAAAGATAAGTGCAGTTAGAGAACAAGGGTGAAAGAGAATAAAACAAAAGGCAATGTGAGTATGTGAAGAGGATTGATAGAAGGTAGTAAAAGACGAGTGAGCATGAGAGAAGATGAGTACAAATTAAAATTCACTATACAAAGTACAGAATTAATTATACATGTTAAATGGTTTATTTTTGCTGTTCTCAGAATGTATCAAATTTCACTAAAAATAGTGAGTTGAAGGTATTCATCATATAACAGCGGGGAAAAAAAACACAATCAAAATGATTGTGTTCAAAAAACCCATATAACATAACCAATCAGAAATCAAAACTCCTCAAAAGTAACTTACTTTCCATGACATCGAAGGATGTCCTATGAACAGCTTATACTCTGTTGTGCTGCTATTATTTTCTGCCCGCCACTTTCTGAAAGAAAAGCTCCATCGTTTTGACAAATATGTTACATACAATAAATGACTTCTCGCTCTCTACCGCACTTCTCCTCAAGACCAAATAGTGTAAGAGCCATTTATAACTCGTGGAATTCTTTTAAGCAAATCCCGTCATTTTCTTTTTCCGCAACTTTCCGAAAGAAAACGTTCAAGATCATTTTCACAATCCTGTACTAGTAATATCTCACCCTTCTTGCTCACTCATATTCCACATTTCTTATGACACTGATACTGCTTACTATGAGGCACACTTACACTACCTCTATGACTAGTACAATTATTTAATTCTCTTAATCACTGTTAATCACAAAGCAATTTAAAACAGTACATACAATTATATCAACTCCTAGAATCATTATAGGCCAGTTAACTACCCTAAATTCTCTCTTCTGAAAACACAAAGTAAGAATATTTTAAGTCAAAAGGCAACATTGTATCATAGTCAAATGGGAATCATTTCCGAAACACCAGCTTTTTTTTACATTTTAAATAAGCTGTGTAATAAGCGGATGTTGTCAAAGGACCATCGTGTCATATAATAGCTGCAGTTACAAATGTTCTTCCTAAAATCAACAACTGTGTAACCATAACATTTGTAATTAAAGTTGAAAACTTACTTTCATCAGGTTTATATAGTTGGAATTTTAAAATGACATTATAACCAAAAGTTTGTACAAATAATGTGGACAGCATTGCAGACTTACATTACCTCTACTCCATGTTTTGATTGGCTGCTTGAATTAACTTATTAAAAGAAACAGTTTTTCTGAACTCATTCAAAGTGCAGTTATTTTTCCATGACGTCACGTGTTATGGTAAGAACACCGTTTGCTTTGGGAAATACTCTGTTGTCCTTTAACTAATCCGTGCCCACCACTTTCTGTAAGAAAACCTTCTTTTTTTTCAGGAACTACTTAAAACTCAGAAATAACTTTTCACTCTGTACTACACTTATCCTCAAGGCCAAATAGTGTAGGAGCCATAAGAACCTCTTGAAATTCCTCAGAACAAATCCCGAGATTCTTTCCCTAAAATTTTGGTTGTAAAAACACCAGGTAAGAATTTTTAAGGTCAAAAGGCAATTTTTTTTTAAAAGTTAAAACAGAATCATTGCAGAATGACCAGCCGTTTCTAGACTTCAAATAAGCTGTGTAATGTCCTGATGTTGTTGAAGGACCGTCATGATATATATTTGCTGCAGTTACAAAAGTCCTTCCTGATATTGACAACTGCGAAGCCACAACATTTTTAATTAAAGTTGTCAATTTTGTTCCATCAGGCCTACATCGATGGAACATTAAAATGACATACTGGCCATATCTACGTATAAATAATGTGGACAGCATTGCAGACTTACATTGGCTACACTCCATGTTGTGATCGGCTGCTTTTACTAGCTTATTAAAGGACACTGATTTACTGTCTGGCAAAGTTAAATATATAAATCTTTCTGAGTCTACACTAGTAGTACTTGAAACCCTACAGTTCTCGCAGTCATGCTGCCATTGATAAGAAAGGCCAAACAGATGATCTACATCTACACCTTCATCTTGCAATACATCAAGCATATACATTAAAAATTCCTGACAATCTTTCTGAATATTTTGAGAGAATTGCGTTTGACCTGAACATTTGTCTAACAGATTTCGAATTTCAGACACACTTTCTATTTTTGTTCTATCAGTGCTACATTTCTCTAACACAGAATTCAATAAACAGCAAAAAATGTGATCCGAATTGATCACAATCTGTTCTTTTAAAGTTTCTAGAGAAAAGACAACATTAACCACTACATTAGCATAGCAGTTGACACCAGAACTATTTTCAAATTGAAAACCAACAACATCTTCAACAGAATCCATTTTCTTTCTGCTTATAATTTCAGGTTCATCAACTTTTCGTCTTTTTGCTACAACCTCCCTACTATTGGTCACATTTCTTCGTTTCCGGCCTACCACACGTTTCTCAAACAAAGGATATTGAGGCAAATGTGGCGCATACTCTCTTCTTAACCTATTGTATTCCTTAACAAAATCTAGATCTGCACAAATGTTTGTGACATCACACTCAATCAAGTACAATCCCGATAAAGTTCTGACTCGTGACAATGCCACATATGCCATACCCTCCTTGAACACAGAACTGCCAATATTCACCAATGCACTGTCTACACTTAAACCTTGCGATTTATGGATTCTCACCACATATGCCAAGCAAACAGGAAACTGCTTACGGCGAACATATAAGTCTTTTACAAGCAAAAACCTAGCAGAGCAACGACCAATTAGCTGTACTTCCTCAATGCCATCAAATTTAATTTTTAAAAATTCAATTCCATCTCTATTTCTGTATTTCTCAAAATCAACAACATTACCCATTGATCCATTTACCAGACCTCTTTCAACATGTAAATTCCTTCTCAAAATGATACGGCAATTTAAGCACACATTCAGAGTCTTTTCAAAACCAGCAGTTTTAGATATAGTCTTCTCTAATGAATCCAATTTAGATTTCAAATTCTCAGACAAAATAATTGTTGCTCCCATATGCTCTATTCTGTCAATAGCTTCCAGTTTCACAATCTCTTGGTTTTCTAAATTCAACATTTTGTTGTTGAAGATGGCACATTCTGCAAGAGTTGGCATCAAACATATTCCAGATTTCTTCTTAGTAATTTTCTGAAAAATATTCTCTGGCAGAACGTCTTCTTCTGGATACAAATTTGACTGTAATCGTGCATGTAAAGCTTCTTTCCCATGCTCGGTCACTTTCCCAATTCTAACATCTTGTAGAATATTCTTGTAATCTTCATCCTTCGCCTGATGCATATTTTCACGCAGCTCAGCATAATTGAAGTTTAACCATATTTTAACGTTGCCAATGCTCCCTAGGCACTTCCTGGTATCTTCATGCGTGAGCAGTTTAAACACTGGTTGTCCTTTCACTGGTGTCAGCTGCAGAAGATCACCGAAAACAATGATGTGTCGGCCACCAAATAACACATCATACTCTGTTTTAAGAACTTCCTGCATTCTCAAATGCACAAAGGCAAGCATGACATTGGAAACCATGCTTACTTCGTCAATGATAAGAAGTTTCATTTTCCTCAAGACTCGTGAAACTTCACAACAAGCATCTCCAGATAACTTGTGGTATTGTAATTTGTTATCATGCTCCACTGGCAGCATCAGTAGACGATACAAAGTAATACCTTTAATGTTATGTGCTGCCAGTCCAGTTGGAGCGGTGACAACACAAGACAGCGATGACTCGGTCCTTTTCTGCAAATAACATGAAATTGCTTTAACGAGGAAACTTTTTCCAGTTCCCGCTTCTCCCCTCACGTACAGTCGGACAGGCTTCAACGACGTACATGAGCATTCTTTCTTCTCATGACTTAATCCATGATCAATTTGGTTGGTAACTTCGTCATATATTTTCCTCTGCTCAACGTTGAGTTGTCTTTCCAAATCTTCTAAGTTAAACGCATCCTCCTGAGCATGTGCCATGGCTCTTTCCACTTCAATCATGGCAGTGGCAGCTTCATTTTCGATAACTGGTCCTCCTAGTGGATCCTGACTCAATGAAACAGAACTCTGACTGTCCTGAGAACTGTCTCTAGCAATCTCGGCTGCAATTGTTGCTTCCTGCTCGATTTCCGCATTCAACATTTCTAGATATTTTGGAAAAACAGGACATTCTATGGTCTCTTTGGCTGCATTGAAAGAGTCTTCGTAACAGAGGAAATCTCCAAGCAGTTCCTCTTCTGCACGCCAAGGCTTGAAAAGTTGCAAAAGAGCTAAATAGAAAAACTCTTTTCTTTCAGGAGATTCGCCACTCAATTTTCGATGATTTACCAATTGGCATTTTCTTTGCTTGACCAGACATCCCTCACTTCCAATTACAGCATACACTCATTTATCAATATCTTCTTTGATGTTCCTCTTGAATATGTAATTTTGTAGAACCTCATACAGACAAACATTCTCGAGGTGACTGCTTCTATTTGGATAATATGTATCCAACATGTTGGTCTTCAAAATATCTGTACTGTTTGGCTCCTTTTCCGCCAAATACTCAATTTCCCGTACAGGTTTCAGAACTCGATTACGCATTGCAGCAAGACCAAGACTCGCCCAAATGATACTCCTAGATTTGGCATAGAGACTTGCTGAAGATAACCGGTCAGAACATTCGTAAGCTCCGATTTCTCGATGCGACAACATCTTCAGACTGAAACTGTACAACTTCTTACTGAGGCTCTTTTCATGGGAAATGTCCTCCCACATATCCTTCAATTCTGTCTTTTCTTTTTTTGTGATGTAAGATGTCACATACCGAGCCACAGCCATACAGTTATCAGCCACAAACTGTATATCCATGTTAGCATTCCACATGGACAAAATCACTGGGTTGTAGTCGTTGATGTACTTGGACTCTTCGTTTCTTTTCAAATTGTATGTATTTTTGGGTGATTTCCTCGTCACATTATGTCGCAGCGCAGACATCAAACTGTTCACTCTTCCTTTAGAAATCACCGTTCGTGGAAAGCTGAAACGACATTTTGTGTAGAACTTGTCCTTGTTTCTGAATTTACGACGACAGTACTTTCCACAACGATGGCTTTGAAAGCATAAAACTTGTTCTCTTAGGCTTTTGTCTTCCTTTGTCTTTGAAACAGCACATGTAGAATACTGTTCTATGAAATTCATCACTAAGTCATCCGGATCTGTTCCAAATTTGGGTGCATCTTTGATCCATAGCAGCATATGTATATGAGGAGCACCTCTTGCTTGATACTCCTTTCTCCAGAAGAAATCCAACACCTCTCCAAGAGGTGGATTTTTCTTGTTCATGATGAAAGACATCATAGCTTCAAATCTATGATTGAAGTACCTGCATACATTCACTGGATCCAAAGAGCACAGTTCTCCGGGTGTCTTGAATTTGATATTTTCAATGTTTCCATTTGCCTCTCGTAGAAATTCAAGTAAGTCTTCCCAGCCATACTCGGCACAGCTGAGAGTGAGGAACCATGTGGGAGTTCCTAAGTTTCTCAGCATACATTTTAAATCACCATGACGACGGTACCAGTACTCATTAGTACCACGCTGACATGCCATGAGATTAATCAGGTGAGAATCCAAAATACTGTCTTGCACATTGACTTTATCCATAAAGTCCCTTGCCGAGATATTTTGCATCTGTACACCACTTTTCAAGATGTGGTTCACTGCATATGACACTCCAGACAGATCACTTTCAAACAGTAGATGGAACAAATAGGGAATGCATTGACGAAACCTAGGATCTTCATGGTTACTTTTCATTTCCAGTAACTTTTAAAAATAAGTCTTTATAGTTCCATAGGCTCGAGCAGGTCAGCTTCCCACCCTATGTCATACAATTCTGACAAATCGGCACCCTCATCATATAATTCATCATCCACATGATCTAAATCATCCAAGGGATCTACTTCCACTGACGTTTCAATGACAAGTTCAATGATAAGATCAAGATCAACAGATTGCTCATTATCACTCATGGTTGATGTTGTCGTTATCTTTAAAGAAAGAGAACAACAATGAGATGTTGCAGAGTAAGAGACAAATCTCAGAGACTATAATAGTAAAATTGTTTAACAAGAGTAACATTTTGCAGATATTATTTAGCCATGTCCAGCGATGCTGAGGAGATGAGGCCTATGTCCAAGTTTTCAGTGAACAGGACTCATCTCTTCTTAACCTTGGATAAGCCTCACCGACTCTGTGTCCCCTGCTCATACTTAAATGTAAAGGGGCACATTTATGTTAACTGGCGCATCCCCAGGGATGCACCAGTTAATGTGCGCCACTGCTCTGCCACCCATGGTGTGCCGCATTTACAATGCGGAGCACCATGGGGCAAAAACAGCACAGATGCATCACACATCTGTACCGCAAAAGCGGCGCATTGCAGAAATCACGTCGCAAATGCGACATGACTACTGCAATGCACAGTGGTAAGCCACACATTGCATGGTGCATCACTCCTTATGCCTGTTTCAAACAGGCGTAAGGATTTGATTCAGCAATGCCATAAAGCTGACTCAGTGAAATCTTGTAAATTTCACTGTGTTAGTTTTACAGGGCTTTCATGCAAGTGAACGCCCACCCTGCAACAAAACGCCCACATGTGGCACAGGACTTTACAGCGTGACGCATCTGCCTAGATGCATCAAGTTGTAAATATGTCGTAACATTGCGCATCTTTTGCGCCGCTGCTGCGTCACAAAAGTGATGCAACGGCGGCGCAAAAGAGGCACACGGCCATCATAAATCTGCCCCTAACATTTTAAATGATTGGTTCAGGATGCTGATAAGGTGTGGCCTATCCACAGGTTTGTTTGAGGTGAGGCCTACTCAGGGTTGCGGATGAAATTTAGGTTTGTTGAAGAGTACAGAGGACATAATACATGTGCAGGCCTACCAATGAAGTGAGTCATGTCCACTGCACTCTTGAACAAAAGCCAGACCTCCTCTGTCTCCCTGGACAGGCCTAAACCTCATCTGCACAATGTGATTTGTAATGTTAGGAAACACAGGTGATGTAATTTAAAAACGTGCACATTTTTTTGCTCATTTCACAATGACATCACCTGTGTTTCCTTTGCTTAGGTATCTCATTGTGCAGATGTAGTCTAGCAAATCAAAGAGTACGCAGAAGATGAGCACTGTATGCAACAACTTTGACACTTACAGAAGCCTCAGCTTCTCCATGCCCTCTACACAGTCCTAAATATATACATTTTAAACTGACGGTATCTTGTTGCAGATGAAGTGAGGCCTATCTTTCAACATGGTGCATCTTTTGCACCGCCGCTGCGTTACAAAAGTGAGGCAATGGCGGCGCAAAAGAGGCGCACGGCCATCATAAATCTGCCCCTAACATTTTAAATGATTGGTTCAGAATGCCGATAAGGTATGGCCTATTCAGAGGTTTGTTTGAGGTGAGGCCTACTCAGGGTTGCAGATGAAATTTAGGCTTGTTGAAGAGTACAGAGGAGATAATACATGTGCAGGCCTACCAACGAAGTGAGTCATGTCCACTGCACTCTTGAACAAAGGCCAGACCTCCTCTGTCTCCCTGGACAGGCCTAAACCTCATCTGCACAATGTGATTCATAAGGTTAGGAAACACAGGTGATATAATTGAAAAACTTGCAAATATTTTTGCTCATTTCACAATCACATCACCTGTATTTCCTCAGCTAAGGTATCTCATTGTGCAGATGTAGTCTAGCATATCAAAGAGTACGCAGAAGATGAGCACTGTATGCAACAACTTTGACACTTACAGAAGCCTCAGCTTCTCCATGCCCCCTTTACAGTCCTAAATATATAAATTTTAAGCTGACGGTATCTTGTTGCAGATGAAGTGAGGCCTATCTTGCAACATAGTGCATCTTTTGCACCGCCGCTGCGTCACAAAAGTGACGCAACGGCGGCGCAAAAGAGGCGCACGGCCATCATAAATCTGCCCCAAACATTTTAAATGATTGGTTCAGAATGCCGATAAGGTATGGCCTATTCAGAGGTTTGTTTGAGGTGAGGCCTACTCAGGGTTGCAGATGAAATTTAGGCTTGTTGAAGAGTACAGAGGAGATAATACATGTGCAGGCCTACCAACGAAGTGAGTCATGTCCACTACACTCTTGAACAAAGGCCAGACCTCCTCTGTCTCCCTGGACAGGCCTAAACCTCATCTGCACAATGTGATTCGTAATGTTAGGAAACACAGGTGATATAATTGAAAAACGTGCAAATATTTTTGCTCATTTCACAATCACATCACCTGTATTTCCTCAGCTTAGGTATCTCATTGTGCAGATGTAGTCTAGCATATCCAAGAGTACGCAGAAGATGAGGGCTGTATACAACAGAGCAATGTACATTACTCACCTCCCTTGATATTTATTTAAAGAAGCAGACACCTTTTTGTCATTGTCATAAATGTAAAAACCATTCCTTTTCTTTATGAACCATTTTCATGTCATAATTTGAAAACACAGCACAACTCCTATGTACAAGTACACCCTGTCAGTACTTAAATTTCCCAAGCACACATGCGGGCGTATTTACAAGAGCCTTGCACCACGGAGAAATGACTTAAATTTACCAAGCACTCATGGGGGCTTATTTACAAGGACCTTGCACCACCTTTAAAGTCACTTTTAACGTGGGGAAAATAACGTGAATGTGGCTCATAAGCTTTGTAAATTTGCCCCCATGTTGACTATGAAACTCTTGCAGAACATATCGTGAAACCTTAATGACTTCAAGAAACGTGTTTTTAAACCGGCAAACAAGGAAATTATTCTCCCATATTCATGGTGGAAAGTGAAATATTTATTTAAAGAAGCAGACACCATTTTGACCTTCTCATAAATGTAAAAAGCATTTCTTTTTTTAAAAAAACGATTTTCTGGTCATAATTTGAAAACACAACACAGCTCCTATGTACAAGCACACCCTGTCAGTACTTAAATTTGCCAAGCACACATGGGGGCGTATTTACAAGGACCTTGCACCACGGGGAAATGACTTAAATTTGCAAAGCACTCATGAGGGCGTATTTACAAGGACCTTGCACCACCTTCAAAGTCACTTTTAACATGGGGAAAATAACGTGAACGTGGCTCAAACGCCTTGTAAATATGGTCCATGCTGACTATGAAACTCTATCAGTACATATCAAGTAACCTAAATGATTTTAAGAAACGTTTCTAAACACATCAAGTAAGCAAATTATTCACCCAGATTCATGGTGAAGTGACTTAAAATGCCCTAACACACATGAAGGCATATTTTACAAGGCCCTTGTACCACTTTAGCGTCACCTTTAACATAGGGAAAATAAGTTGAAAGTGGCTCAAAGTCCTTCTAAATATGACCCATGCTGGCTATGAAACTCTAGCAACACATATCAAGAAACCTAATTGACTTCTAGAAACGTTTTTAAACACATCAAGTAAGCAAATTATTCACCCAGATTCATGGGGAAGTGACTTAAAATGCCCTAACACACATGAAAGCGTTTTTTTAAGACCCTTGCACCACGTTTGCGTCACTTTTAACATGGCTATGAAACTCAAAAAAAAATAAATCTATTTGTAAAACACTTGACACAAAGCAACATTTTAAATACACAACTTTCTTCACAATTTTCTCCCTAAAGCATACTATTTTCTATCTAAATTAAATGAATCTTTTCTCACCTTAGCAAATACTTTTTGAGTTTCAAAACAGTCTCAGACACACACCAATGTTTCTTTAGCAGAGCAAAGGGTATGCACTCCAGAGGCTGCAACCAACAAAGGCACAGAAATGCTGTAATTCATCACACATATCTCTCATGTCACCCAATCAAAACTATTCCCTCACTTTTTTCAAATCAACACCCTTCCCCCTCTGCCCTTTCTGCCTTTTTTCCATAGCAACCACCTCCTGAAAGACCTGTCATGTTTACAAGTTCACACAACAATGTTTCAATTGAACTCTGAACTCTCAGTACACCTGCGTGTCCAGTGCAATCTTTCATAAAATGATTTTTTTCTTGACCATTCAAATTACATCTTTCAAATAACTCATCCATGCACCCTAACTTTCTGTTTTCAGCAATCAAAATCCACCAATCACTGCTACTGAATCATTAGCACAGAAACTCCACAGTTTTTTCATTACAAACTTCTACTGTTTCAACTGCCATTTTATTCCCACACTTCATTTGACTGCAGCAGAACCTCCTCTCACCATGTTTTCTGTCTGGATTGTTGGACATAGTTACATCCACTGGGCTCAAAGGTATGCTGATAACAGAAATTTACACAACCTCAATTTACAAAATGTGGAAATCAACTGGATTGGTCACAGAGGATTAAGATGTCACCAATTGATACCATTGGTGAAAACCTTTTTGCATTTGCCAAAACCTGACCTGTTAATTGTGCACTGTGGAGGAAATGACTTGGGCACTTTGACTGGGGTAGGTCAGACAGAAATGGAGGTGGTCCAACCAATTTTGTCCACAAATTGAGAAATCGAGGAAGCATGTAAATAAGTCTGTTTAAGCTTACATGAGAGACCATGGAATGGGCTCCATCTACAACAATAACTTGCGTTACTACATGCAAGATATCTACAGAGGAGATGGAGTTCACTTCTCAGATGAGGGGAACAGAATCCTGAATTTAAGACTATGTATTGGTACCAACTTATAAGTACCTAGAACTTACACAGAACCCAAAAGCTCTTTTCAGAGCTACCTTAACTATGATTACTCTTTAAAAATTTCAAATGTACCTTTTTTCACTAATTTTCACTTTTGTTCGCTTCCCGGTTCGCTACCCGGTTCGCGTACTGGCAGCTAACCTCGCGAAAAATTCATTTTTTTTTCTTTTTCGACATATATGAGCCTCCTCAGCCACCCTTAGAAAACCTAGGGGGTCAGGATACGTCTCCCGTGCCCCCTTACACCCTTTCCCAACATTCTTTATCCTCCATCTTGTGTCTAAATTCATCCAAAACACAAGATGGCGGACTCCCGTTACGCTATCGATTAGCTTCCTGGTCCGCGAACCGGGGCGCGCAACGGCAAACGCTGTTAAAAAAAAGGTGGGAAGTTAATTTACAAAGAAAGCACTGCAGACACTTTCACCAAATTTGAAATAGTTCCTAATGCATACCAGTCCCTACCATTTGCCCAAATTTGAATGAAGTCCATCGAGCCATTCAGGCTCTAGCCCTGTCTAAATATCCTTAGGTAAATTACATGACAAAAACACATTGGAAAGAGTTGACATTTTCAACCAATGATAACATAACTTTCAAGTTGTATTTTTATGTGCTGTCATTTGATTGGTTTGGTACATGAATATATATGAAAAATAAAAGGGAATAACAGCCATTTTGACTGGAACTCTTTGAGGCGCATTTAAAGAGCATTTCCTGGCAAAACCTTAGACACTTTTGTAAAGGTGAGTTAATAGTTTCTATGAGGAGATATGTTGTGCACCTAAAGTTAATTTTATAAAAACGTTTTCTGTTAGTTATTTACTGTCCCTCAGTTATAGTTATAGATTGACTTAGGCTTCTCTGTTGTAGTCATGGTTTGAGTTAGACATGGTTTGAGTTAGAGTTTCTAAGGGGAAATATGTTGTGCACCTAAAGTTATTTTTATTAAAACGTTTTCTGTTAGTTATTTACTGTCCCTCAGTTATAGTTATGGATTGACTTAGGCTTCTCTGTTGTAGTCATGGTTTGAGTTAGAGTTCATCACATGCTGTGCTTTATATTTCTACTTCCTGCCTTGTACCATACACTGTCCAAACATAAATTCACTGTTAAAAACTCAGAACTTTGTTGTACACGTTAATTAAAAAATAAAAATGTAGAAGTTTCTAACTTAAACTCTATTTCTCTCTCTCTTCTTATGCTACCTTAACAGCAATTATGGATAAAGAAGCTCAGGAAGCCAAACTTCAATCAGAAATTCAACAGGACATAGATGATTTTTATAATGAGGCTGTGGACAAACAACTTTTAGAATTCATGGACAATTTTGATAAAAAAGAGACAATTCATAAAGATGAAGAAATTCCAGATGAACTTTTACTCGAAATTTCTAACAATTTTTAAATTTAACATAAATAAAATGTTATTTATAAATTAAAAATTGTTTGAGACATTATTTTTTTTCTCCAAATATAAGATATAATAGTAGAGTAATTATTTAAAAAAGTCAGACTAATGGTTAAAGATTCAACATTTTAATATTACTATGTGCTCAGGAAGTGCTCAAAGGATCTGTTTCTGCTTTCCTGACAGACTATGTTATGTATTCCATATTAGAACATGCAAGACATCTACAGAGGAGATGGTGTACATTGAATTTTAGACTCTTCATTGGTACCTACATGTTGGTACTTTCATCACCCACACAACACAACAGCTCTGTTCAGAGCTACCCTACCTCAAAGCACTCTAAATATATTATTTTACTGTTTCCCTTGGTTTTCCCCTTGTTACGCTATCTGGAACACTACCCGGTACGCGAACCGGACGCTAACCGCGCGAAAATTTGAAAAAAGTGTGGGTTTTTTCCGCATATATGGGCCTCCTCAGCCATCCTCAGAAAACCTAGGGGGTCAGGATACATCTCCCGTGCCCCCTTATACCCATTTCCCACATTGTTTTTCCTCCATCTTGTGATTAAATTCGACCAAAACACAAGATGGCGGACTCCCGTTACGCTACCGGTTAGCTACCCGGTTCGCGTACCGGGTAGCGCCTCTACCGTGAAAAAACTGAATTTTCATTTTTTTATTTTTTGCCCCGCGGGACCCTTTAATAGCCCCCTCATCAATCCTAGGGGGTCGTTTTTCTTCACCTCTTGTCTCTCGACCCAGGGTAGCCCTAAACCGAGCACTACCTTATCCTTTCTTGTGACCGTCGCCCTACCTTTAAATTTTCCTACCTTCTAACCTACAGGAACAGCTGAGTCTGTCTTTGCTTGGCCTTTTAAAGCCTTCACATCAAACCTAGGGGGTCAGGGAGGATCTACTATGCCCCCTTATGGTCATTTCCCCCTTTGTTTTGGCCACCTCTTGTCTCTCGATCCTACCGAGAGACAAGATGGCTGCCGCTCCGGACTGTTTAGAATGTTGACAGACACCGGATAGCGAATCAGCTTCGCGAAGTTCCGTTACGCGTCAGGTACGCGAACCGGGGCGCTAACCGGAGCGCTGTTACAGATATATATATTTTTTTGAACGTTAATTTATCAAAATCCACTGGAGCACATATATTGACACCAAGCAAAGGCACATCGGGCAAACAATATCTACAATTTTGCCAAGTTTCGTAGAAATCCATTCAGCTGTTCGAGCTAAAAGTGAGTCCAACCGCCCTATGGAAAATACATGGGAAAAACACGTTTTTCTCGGCCCCCCCTTGACGAAACCCCCCCGAATTTTCAGGGGCTGCTCAGAATCAAAATGTTCCATTTTCCTGAAAATTTTAGCCAATTCCGTCCTCAAACGCCAAAGTTATTCAACATAGAATTTTCAAAAATCCCATAGGAAAAAAATCCTAACTATATATACCTACTGGCGACCGCCAGTAGGTAATATATATATAATTAATAAAAACTATGCACGAAGAATATGCTTAATAAACTGATGTGCAGCTATCATATTTCTCATTTATATATTGTATATATATATATATATTACCTACTGGCGGTCGTTAGGGTGCATGGATGAGTTATTTGAAAGATGTATTTTGAATGGTCAATAAAAAATCATTAAATGAAAGAATGCACTGGATATGCAGGTGCACTGAGAGTTCAGAGTTCAATTGCAACATTGTTGTGTGAACTTGCAAACACCAGAAGTCTTCCAAGAGGTGGTTGCCATGCAGAAAAGGCATGAAATGGCAGAGGGGGGAAGGGTTTTCATTTGAAAAAAAGTGAGGGAAGAGTTTTGATTGGGTGACATGAGAGATATGTGTGAAGAATTACAGCATTTCTGTGCTTTTGATAGCTGCAGACTCTGGAGTGCATACCTTTTGCTCTGCTGAAGACAAATTGGTGTGTTTCTGAGACTGTTTTCAAACTCAAAGTATTTGCCAAGGTGAGAAAATATTTCTTTAATTTAGATAGAGAATAGTGTGCTTTAAGGAGAAAATTATGAATTATGTGGCGCAAATTGCTTGTAAATATGCTCCCACCTGTGCATGGAAAATTTAGATTTTGAATGTTTGTGTTACATAGCCATGTTAAAAGTGATACAAACATGCTGCAAAGGCAATCAAAAAACGCTTTTATGTGTCTTAAGGACATTTTAAGTAATTTTCCCATGTGCAGTGTTTTGAAATTATGATTTGAAAATCGTTTTTGGGGAAAAGGAATTGTTTTTAAATTTATGACAAGGACATAATGGTGTATGCTTCTTTATAAGGCAATTGACTGTCCCTGATGTTATTTTTCCCATTTTAATGTAAGACCTTTCTCTGTGGCGCAAATTGCTTGTAAATATGCTCCCACCTGTGCATGGCAAATTTAGATTTTAAATGTTTGTGTTACATAGCAATGTTAAAAGTGACCCAACCATGCTGTAAAGGCAATCAAAAACACTTTCATGTGTCTTAAGGACATTTTAAGTAATTTCCCTGTGGGCAGTGTTTTCAAATTATGAATTGAAAATCGTTTTTGAGGTAAAGGAATGTTGTTAAAATTTATGTGCGCCATATGCCCCCAAATTTCTTTTTCAGGGGTGCAGCAGGGTGTTCTTGAGACACCCCTGCACCCTTGGAAAAATTCCTAATTTGTGATGAGCTAATTGCTAATCGCAAATTAAACCTTCATTCCTATGAGCCTCCTAGCCCATGGAAATGAATGGGTAATTTGCAATTAGCAATTTGCTCATTGCAAATTAGGAATGGTAAAGAATTGCTATTTATTCCTTAAAATTCGCTATTTAGGAAATGTAAAATAGTTTGATGGTACATATGGCGGTTCATCTGTAACAAGATAAGAAGCTTAGGGATACATTTATGATGACTGGCGCAATAAAGTGGACATTACTTACTTCATTGGTAGGCCTTTACATTTATTATCTCCTCTGTATTCTTTATCAAGCGTAACTTTAATCTGCAATTGTGAGTAGGCCTCACCATAAACAAACCTCTGGATAGGCCACACCTTATCGTCATCCTGGATTAATCATTTAAAATGCTAGGGACAGATTTATGATAGGTGTATGCCTCTTTTGCGCCACTGTGCGTCACTTTTATGATGCAGCGGCGGTGCAAAAGATTTGCTATGAGGCGACAAAATTACAAATTGATGCATTTAGGCAGATGTGTCATGGTGTAAAAAAAACGTGCCACATGAAACCGATGCAGCAGTGATGCAAAAGATGCACCATGTTGCAAGACAGGCCTCACTTGGGGCCATATGTATGAAGCTAATTAGCATTCGCAAAGATCAAAATTCTGCGAATTTCGGCCTTTGCGAATGCTAATTAGACAAATGGTATGTATCAAACAAGTTTGATGCAAAATAAGGAATAGCAAAATTTGCTATTCCTTATTTTGCGATTGCACTGAAGGATTTGCAAATTTTGCGATTACTTAAATGCAATGTATCAAACAAAAAATATGTAAAAAATGACATTAAGGATTTGGAAACTACCACCAACTTCTAGTTTGTGGTAATTTGCGAATTCTTTTCAAAAAGCTTTTTTTCCAAAAAACAAAAGGTGCCATATGACGCCAATACATGCCCTTAGGGCATGTATGTGCGCCATATGCAATTAGCAATTTGCTCATTGCAAATTAGGAATGGTAAAGAATTGCTATTTATTCCTTAAAATTCGCTATTTAGGACATGCAAAATAGTTTGATGGTACATATGGCGGTTCATCTGTAACAAGATAAGAAGCTTAGGGATAGATTTATGTGCCAGTCATCCTGCGCCGCTGTTCCGCCACCCATGGTGTGCTGCATTTACAATGCGGGGCATCATGGGGCAAAAATGGCACAGATGCGTGACGTATCTGTGCTGTAAAGGTAGTGATTGCTGGAGTTGTATCGCAAGTGCGATGCAGCTCAAGCAAGGCTCAGGGGTGCCCCATCTCCACAATGTTGCGTCAAGACCTATGCCTGCTTAAAGCAGGCGCAGGGTTTTGACACAGCTTTCTCCTATCTGATTGTAAATACGGCACACCATGGGTGGCAGAGCAGCGGTGCACGTTAACTGGTGCATGCCTGGGGATGTGCCATTTAACATAAATCTGCCCCTTTACATTTAAGTATGTGCAGGGGACACAGAGTTGGTGAGGCTTATCCAAGGTTAAGAAGAGATGAGTCATGTTCACTGAAAAATTAGACATAGGCTTCACCTGCTCAGCATCGCTGGACATGGCTAAATAATAGCTGCAAAATGTTACTCTTGTTAAACAATTTTACTATTATAATCTCTGAGATTTGTCTCTTACTCTGCAACATCTCATTGTTGTTATCTTTCTTTAAAGATAAAGACAACATCAACATGAGCGACAATCTGCAATCAGTTGATTTGATTTTGACCTCATCATTGAACTTGTAATTGAAACATCAGTGGATGTTGATCCCTTGGATGATTTAAATCCTGAGGATGAAGAAGAGCGTGATGAGGATGCAGATTTGTCCGAATTATATGACATAGGGCGGGAAGCTGACCTGCTTGAGCCTATGGAACTATAAACATTTATTTTTAAAATTTATAATAAATAAAAAGTAAAAGTGTAAACCGTTTAATTTAAAAATAAAGACACCTTCAAAAACAGGTTATGTGTAGTGTCTTCAATAAAATATTAAAATATGCTGATAAAATTATATCAGATTCACATATAAAATAGCACAGGTAACATGAACATAAATTCCATTTCTTTTCTGCTATTTCTGTATTGTAAATTTGCCAAGGACTAAAAAATCTTCTATTTAAAATGTCAAGTAGTGTGTTAAGTTTTTGATCACTGTTATTGATTTACTGTTTGGTAATAGTGGTTAATAACATTTTTTAATATATTTTACCACAGATTCAACTGCAGATCATTTCAACATTTCACCATGCCAACGAAAGAAAGAGAGAGAAAGGCTGCAAAACGTCAAAGACAGCAGGTGAATCAAAAGAAGCAGCAGTCCTCTAACAAAAAGATTTGTCAAGTCACGAAGAAAGCACCGGGTAAGAGTACAAAAACATTCATAAGAAATATGTGTAGTAAAAAAAATGTTACTACAGAAAATGTTTCAGTCCATAAAAAGAGAACCAATTCAAATGGAAAGGAAAGGCCAATCAAAAATGTTACTGCTAGAGCAAGAGATAACTCTGTGCATGATAGTAGAAGGAAACAACAGTTTAGGGACATTCGTAAACGAATGTTCCGCAACAGGATAATTGGCAATTTGTTAAAAAATATTAAGAAAGGTCAACAGAAAGTGTTTTTTTATAAGAGAAAAAAAAAAGTTGAGAAAGTTATTGATCAGGCATTTGAAATTAAACGTAAGTTATTTATTTTGATAATCAATAGAATTAGGAAGCTAAACAAGGCAATTTATGATTTCAAAAGAAATAGTAGATGGAAGAGAATAGTTAATCGTAGTAATTTTTGTGAAGTTTTTTCTGGAGAATGGATTCATAGTTCAAGCTGTGAGGCATTTTTTAATGAGGAGAGTTATTTCCAGGATAATGATTTGGTGCATGCAGTTGACACCAGTGGTCGTGCTTATGAAGTAAAAGATGGTTGTCCAGTTGAAAAAGAAAAACTTGTGACAACAGAGGCAGAAGAGGTGTTAGGTAATGAGGTTTTAGGAAGACGTGCTAAGGGTCCTGTGTACACCTGGAAGTGTAGTAGTATTTGTAGTGTGCGACAGGATTCCATCAATTTGCTTTGTGATTTTGTACGGTCATTTAATAAGAAAAGTTTGAAGCAGAAAATAAGGTTGTTGCAAGAATTAGATCCTTGCAGAGTGAGAGAAGTGACAGGTTTGCATGGTCATTCACTGGCTTGTCTTTCCAGGAGAGTATGCCAGAGTGTTTTTCATCATTTCAGAATGCTAGCAGTGCATCAAAATAAAGTGAGGAAATTAGTTAGAATGTTGTATTATGCTAAGAGTCCAGCAATTATGCTTAAACAATTATGCGCTGCTCTTTTGCATGGTTCTGAAATAGATGTGAAGAATATATGTGAAGAAATTGAGTTTTGTTACTTTGGAAGTAAAGAGGAGAATGTTGAAATTGACCAAGAAGAAGCGGGTAATGTGGAAGATAGTGTACAGGTTTCCAGTACAGATAATTTCCAGAGGGAAATTGTCACATTTCAGGTCAAATCAAGTGAGAGGCCAAATTTCACTTGTGTGTGTTGTCGACGCACTTATTATAAGAATCAGACTAAGTTAGTGGATTTATATGCAAAAAGTGAAAGGGAAAATAATAGTGAATGGAAGGATTTTGCAACATACTTCGATGGTAGAAAATTGTTTTGATTTGGGATTGGATCAACGTGTGTGTACTTATTGTTGTTGCAAATTAAATCAAAACCAGATGCCTGCTAGAGCAGTTCATAATAATCTGGAATTGGTTGAGATTCCTTCTGAATTGAAGGATTTAAATACTTATGAATCTATTTTGATTCAAAGTATCCATCCCTTTCAGGCTATTGTAAGAATGGAGCCAAAGACAGGGAAATTGCCTCCATCAGATTTACAGAGAGGATTAAAGGGAAGAGTTGTTTATTTGCCTCTAGATTTGAAGAAAAACATTAACACAATTGGAGTAGAAAAAGTGGAAGAGGAACCTCTGGTTATCTTAGTTAATGGGGTTCCGACAAAGAATAAGAAAATATGGCAAGATTTAGTAGATGTTAGGAAAGTTAAAAAGGCAACATTGTATTTGAAAAAAAATAATAAATACTATAAGAATGTATATGTTGCAGAAGAGGAAGTAAGTGAGGAAGAGGATAGCGATTTGTGTGCTGGTCAAATTGAGAAAGTAGAACCCTCTACTAGTGAAGAAATATATGAACATTATAGTGTTCATCCTTTGCATTCCAAGGAAGTCATGGGGAATGCTATTGAGTTGTTTCAAATGAAACAAGCCAAAGGGATTCCCATTAGTGTTTGGGAGGAAAGTTTGGAAGCTCAGTGTTTCCCACAGCTTTTTCCAACAGGTCAGGGAGGAAGATATGATGAGCGACCTCATCAAATTCCTGCTTCTGAATACCGGACTTTGCGATTGTATGCAGGAGATGCTAGGTTTCGACAATGCATTCCTTATTTGTTTCATCTCCTGTTTGAAAGCGATCTGTCTGGACTGTCATATGCAGTGAACCACATCTTGAAAAGTGGTATACACATGCAAAACATCTCGGCAAGTGACTTTATGGATAAAGTCAATGTCCAAGACAGTATTTTGGATTCTCACCTGATTAATCTCATGGCGTGTCAGCGTGGTACTAATGAGTACTGGTACCGTCGTCATGGTGATTTAAAATGTATGCTGAGGAACTTAGGTACTCCCACATGGTTCCTCACTCTGAGCTGTGCCGAGTATGGCTGGGAAGACTTACTTGAATTTCTACGAGAGGCAAATGCTAACGTAGATAACATCGAATTCAAGACACCCGGAGAACTGTGCTCTTTGGATCCAGTCAATGTATGTAGGTACTTCAATCATAGATTTGAAGCTATGATGTCTTTCATCATGAATAAGAAGAATCCACCTCTTGGAGAGGTGTTGGATTTCTTCTGGAGAAAGGAGTACCAAGCAAGAGGTGCTCCTCATATACATATGTTGCTGTGGATCAAGGATGCACCTAAATTTGGAACGGATCCAGAAGACTCAGTGATGAGTTTCATCCAACAGTATTCTACGTGTGCTGTTCCAAACGCAAAGGAGAAGAAAAGCCTAAGAGAAAAAGTTCTGCGTTTCCAAAGCCATCGATGTGGAAAGTACTGCCGTCGTAAATTCCGAAACAAGGACAAGTTCTACACCAAATGTCGTTTCGGCTTTCCACGACCGGTGATTTCTAAAGGAAGAGTAAACAGTTTGATGTCTTCGCTGCGACATAATGTCATGAAGAAATCACCTAAAAACACATACAATTTGAAGAGGAACGAAGAGTCCAAGTACATCAACGACTACAACCCGGTGATTTTGTCCATGTGGAATGGTAACATGGATATACAGTTTGTGGCTGATAACTGTATGGCTGTGGCTCGGTATGTGACGTCTTACATCACCAAAAAAGAGTAGACAGAATTGAAGGATATGTGGGAGGACATTTCCCATGAAAAGAGCCTCAGCAAGAAGTTGTACAGTTTCAGTCTGAAGATGTTGTCGCATCGAGAAATTGGAGCTTACGAATGCTGTGACCGGTTGTCTTCAGCAAGTCTCTATGCCAAGTCCAGGAGTATCATTTGGGCGAGTCTTGGTCTTGCTGCAACGCGTAATCGAGTTCTGAAACCTGTGCGGGAAATTGAGTATTTGGCGGAAAAGGAGCCAAACAGTACCGACATTTTGAAGACCAACATGTTGGATACATATTATCCAAATAGAAGCAGTCACCTCGACAATGTTTGTCTGTATGAGGTTCTTCAAAATTACATATTCAAGAGGAACATCAAAGAAGATACTGAGAAAGGAGTGTATGCTGTAATAGGAAGTGAGGGATGTCTGGTCAAGCAAAGAAAATGCCACTTGGTAAACCATCGAAAATTGAGTGGCGAATCTCCTGAAAAAAAGGAGTTTTTCTATTTAGCACTTTTGCAACTTTTCAAGCCTTGGCATGCAGAAGAGGAACTGCTTGGAGATTTCCTCTGTTACGAAGACTCTTTCAATGCCGCCAAGGAGACCATAGAATGTCCTGCTTTTCCCAAATATGTAGAAATGTTGAATGCGGAAATTGAGCAGGAAGCAACGATTGCAGCCGAGATTGCCAGAGACAGTTCTCAGGACAGTCAGAGTTCTGCTTCATTGAGTCAGGATCCACTAGGAGGACCTGTTATCGAAAATGAAGCTGCCACTGCCATGAATGAAGTGGAAAGAGCCATGGCACATGCTCAGGAGGATGCGGTTAACTTAGAAGAGTTGGAAAGACAACTCAACGTTGAGCAGAGGAAAATATATGACGAAGTTACCATGCAAATTGATCATGGATTAAGTCATGACAAGAAAGAGTGCTCATGTACGTCGTTGAAGCCTGTCCGACTGTACGTGAGTGGAGAAGCGGGAACTGGAAAAAGTTTCCTCATTAAAGCAATTTCATGCTATTTGCAGGAAAGGACAGAGTCATCGCTGTCTTGTGTTGTCACCGCTCCAACTGAACTGGCAGCACATAACATTAAAGGGATTACTTTACATCGTTTACTGATGCTGCCAGTGGAGCATGACAACAAATTACAATATCACAAGCTATCTGGAGATGCTTGTTTTGAAGTTTCAAGAATCTTGAGGAAAATGAAACTTCTTATCATTGACGAAGTAAGCATGGTTTCCAATGTCATGCTTGCCTTTGTGCATTTGAGAATGCAAGAAGTTCTCAAAACAGAGTATGATGTGTTATTTGGTGGCAAACACATCATTGTTTTCGGAGATCTTTTGCAGCTGACACCAGTGAAAGGGCAACCTGTGTTCAAAATGCTCACGCATGAAGATACCAGGAAGTGCCTAGGCAGCATTGGCAACGTCAATATATGGTTAAACTTCAATTATGCTGAACTGCATGAAAATATGCGTCAGGCGAAGGATGAAGTTTACAAGACTATTCTACAAGATGTTAGAATTGGAAAAGTGACCGAGCATGGGAAAGAAGCTTTACATGCACGATTACTGTCAAATTTATATCCAGAACAAGATGTTGTGCCTGAGAATATTTTTCAGAAAATTACTGATAAGAAATCTGGAATATGTTTGATGCCAACTCTTGCAGAATGTGCCAAATTCAACAACAAAATGTTGCATTTAGAAAAGCAAGAGATTGTGAAACTGGAAGCTATTGACAGAGTAGAGCATATGGGATCAACAATTATTTTGTCTGAGAATCTGAAAACAAAATTGGATTCATTAGAGAAGAGTATATCTAAAACTGCAGGTTTTGAAAAGACTCTGAATGTGTGCTTGAACTGCCGTATAATTTTAAGAAGGAATTTACATGTTGAAAGAGGTCTGGTAAATGGATCAATGGGTAATGTTGTTGATTTTGTAAAATACAGAAATAGAGATGGAATTGAATTTTTAAAAATTAAATGTGATGGCATTGAGGAAGTACAGCTAATTGGTCGTTGCTCTGCTAGATTTTTGCTTGTAAAAGACCTATATGTTCGCCGTAAGCAGTTTCCTGTTTGCTTGGCATATGCGGTGACAATCCATAAATCGCAAGGTTTAAGTGTAGACTGTGCATTGGTGAATATTGGCAGTTCTGTGTTCAAGGAGGGTATGGCATATGTGGCATTGTCATGAGTTAGAACTTTATCGGGATTGTACTTGATTGAGTGTGATGTCACAAACATTTGTGCGGATCTAGATTGTGTTAAGGAATACAATAGGTTAAGAAGAGAGTATGCGCCACATTTGCCTCAGTATCCTTTGTTTGAGAAACATGTGGTAGGCCGGAAACGAAGAAATGTGACCAATACTGGGGAGGTTGTAGCAAAAAGACGAAAAGTCGATGAACCTAAAATTACAAGCAGAAACAAAAAGGATTCTGTTGAAGATGTTGTTGGTTTTCAATTTGAAAACAGTTCTGGTGTCAACTGCTATGCTAATGTAGTGGTTAATGTTTTGTTTTCTCTAGAAAATGTAAAAGAAGAGATTGTGGTCAATTCTGATCAAAGATTTTGCAGTTTGTTAAATTCTGTGTTAGAGAAATGTAGCACTGATAGAACAAACATAGAAAGTGTGTCTGAAATTCGAAATCTGTTAGACAGATGTTCAGGCCAAACACAATTCTCTCAAAATATTCAGCAAGATTGTCAGGAGTTTTTAATGTATATGCTTGATGTATTGCATGCTGAAGGTGTAGATGTAGATCAGCTGTTTGGGCTTTCTTATCAATGGCAGCATGACTGCGAGAACTGTATGGTATCAAGTACTACTAGTGTAGACTCAGAAAGATTTATATATTTAACTTTGCCAGACAGTAAATCAGTCTCCTTTAATAAGCTAGTAAAAGCAGCTGATCACAACATGGAGTGTAGCCAATGTAAATCTGAAATGATGTCCACATTATTTATACGAACATATGGCCAGTATGTCATTTTAATGTTCCAACGATGTAGGCCTGATGGAACAAAATTGACAACTTTAATTAAAAATTTTGTAGCTTCGCAGTTGTCAATATCAGGAAGGACTTTTGTAACTGCAGCAATTATATATCATGACGGCCCTTCAATAACATCAGGACATTACACAGCTTATTTAAAGTCTAGAAATGGCTGGTCATTCTGCAACGATTCTGTTTTTATTTTCCCAAAAAAATTGCCGTATGACCTTAAAAACTCTTACCTGGTGTTTTTAAAACCAACATTTTAGGGAAATAATCTCGAGATGTGCTCTGTGGAATTTCAAGAAGTTCTAATGGCTCCTACACAATTTGGCCTTGAGGATAAGTGTAGTTCAGAGACATAACTTCTAACCATAAGACTGGACGTCATGGAGAAATAAGTGCACTTTGAATGAGTTCAGAAAAACTATTTCTTTTTATAAGCTAATTGAAGCAGCCAATCAAAACATAGAGTAGAGGGAATGTAAGTCTGCAATGCTGTCTACTGTTTTACATTGCTTTGTGATTGAAAGTGATGTAGAGAATTAAATAATTGTACTAGTCATAGAGTTAGTGTAAGTCTGCTTCATAGTAAGCAGTATCAGTGTCATAGGAAATGTAGAACATGACTGAGCAAGAAGAGGAAGATATTACTATTCCTGGATTGTGAAAATGATCTTCAACATTTTAATTCTGAAAGTTGCAGAAATGCCAAATGACGGGATTGGCTTACAAGAAATCCAAGAGTTATAAATGGCTCTGACAAGATTTGGCCTTGTGGAAACTTGTGGTAGAGAGCAAGAAGTCATTTATTGCATGTAACATGTTTTTAAAAACGATGGAGATTTTCTTTCAGAAAGTGGCGGGCTGAAAGTAATAACAGCACAACAGAGTGTAAGCTGTTCATAGGACATCCTTTGACGTCATGGAAAGTAAGTTAACTTTAAGGAGTTCTGAATTCTGATTTGTTATGTTGTATGGGTTTTTTAAACACAATCATTTTGATTGTGTTTTTTTTTCCCCGCTGTTATATGATGAATACCTTCAAGTCACTGTTTTTAGTGAATTTTGATACATTCTGAGAACAGCAAAAATAAACCATTTAACATGTATAATTAATTCTGTACTGTTTGCATTTATGATGTATATGTAGAACTGTGTAGGAGGCATGGAGAAGGTGAGGCTTCTGTAAGTGTCAAAGTTGTTGCATGCAGTGCTGCGCTTCTGCGTATTCTTTCATATGCTAGACTACATCTGCACAATGAGATACCTAAGCAAAGGAAACACAAGTGATGTGATTGTGAAATGAGCAAAATAAATTGCACGTATTTCATTTACATCACCTGTGTTTCCTATCATTACGAAGCACATTGTGTAGATCAAGTTTAGGTCTGTCCAGGGAAACATAGGAGGTTTGGACTTTGTTCAAGAGTGCAGTGGACATGACTCACTTCATTGGTAGACCTTCACATATATTATGTCCTCTATTCTCTTCAACAACTCGAAATTTCATCTGCAACCCTGAGTAGGCCTCACCTCAAACAAACCTCTGGATAGGAGACATCTTATTGGCATCCTGAAGCTATTATTTAAAATTTTAGTGTCTTGCGACACTTTTCTGAGACAACAGCAATGCAAAAGATGCACCATGTTTTAAGATAGGCCTCACTTCATCTGCATCAAGATACTGTTAGTTTAAAATGTATATCTTTAGGACTGTGTAGGGGGCCTGGAGAAGCAGAAGCTTCTGTAAGTGTCAAAGTTGTTGAAAAACTGTTTGTCCTTCAATCTTTTCCCTTGTCTTTTGTAATTTTTAAATACATGTTTTAATATTTTTCAAATGTTTGTTCTCTCTTTCACAGATTGAAAGTATAAAAACAAAAAGTGAGTAATTTAACGACAATTATAAGGTAAATGTTTTGTACTCTTTTCGTTACATTTCTATCACATTTAACTTCTATTAGTTCCACTGCTTCATTTCTTTAACCCTCAGTTTCCTGCCTTTGCTACTTCCCTCATTCCTTTCTCTATTACCTACTTACTCAACTCCTTCCACTCTTTTTTTCAGTCCCTCTCTTCTCATAGTTCCTCACTCTTGTTCACTCACTCCGTCTCTATTACTCTTAGTGTCTTTGACTGATCACTCTATCACTATTTGTTCATAATGCTTTCTCTGTGTAGTTGAAGCACACTAAGGGGCATATTATGAACACAGCCAATAAAATTATTGCTCTTTTTATTGGCAGAAAACTGGTGCAAAAGTGGTTTTAGCGGCAGTTTTCTGCCGCAAAAGCAGCTTTAGCGACACATTTCTGCCAATAAAAGCTGCAAAACTTTTATTGCCTATGTTGATGATATGGCTCTATGTTACTTACAGTTCTTTGCTATTTCAATTAATCTTTTTCTGTTATTTTTTGTTTTCTGTTTTCTATTTTTTCACTCTGTTATTCCTCATGTTTTAATCTTATTTTGAACATTCACTCACATTCTCCAAGAAACTCTTCTTTGTTAATGTTATACTCTCTTTTTTTTTCTTTCACTTCGTTATCTATTTTGTTTTTCACAATTATACCCTCTTCCGTCTTTTCTTCGGTAAATAGATCTATTAAACAGTATCTCTTCTTTACTCCCTATAGCTGTCTTTCTATTAACATCACTCTCTGTTTACTTTCCTTATACTTACTCTTTTTTTTTTTTTCTTACATTTTTTGGGTTAGCTCCCGGTCCGCGTACCGGGAAGCTAACCGGGAAGCGAACCAAAAGAAATAGAGCTTTCCAGAGTGCTAAACATTCTAGCAATTATTTTTGAAAGGGAAGGTAGTTCTGAAAAGAACTTTTTTTTTAATATTTTTGTTGTTTTATATTTTTTTTTATTTTTTGAACATTTTTTGTTTTTTTTGTATTTTTTGAACGATTTTATATTTTTTGGGTTTTTTTTGGGGGGGGCAACAAAAAACAGGCATTGAAAAGGGCTCAACAGGAGCAAAAAAAAAATTACTGGGGGCGGTTAGGGCAATTATGGTGTTCATACGCCAGGTTGATAGCATTTATGCTCATATTGCCACATGCTAACAACGCACGACAGTGCATACAAGTGTGGATCATGTGGCCAAAATGTTCTTGTATGTTTGGCACAGTTTCCCGTGCCTCTGCTGGTGTCAATGAAATGGATATTCTTGATCTGGCCACAGGAGTTGATCTTTGATTTTCCTGCAAATCCCGTATTTCCGCCCGGCTATAATTGAGTTGATGCTTCCTTGTCATGTGCCTGTGCATAGTTTGGTTGCCATAACTATATTTCTTATCCGTCCCTCTGGATAATTTTTCTTTACAGATGAGGCAGGTGACATACCTCGCATTCACTTTTTTTTGGCCAGGAGGGATCGAATAAAACTGTCAGATGAAACTGGCTTTCTTATGGGAAACCCGGGGCACTTCTTCTAAGAACTGTGGTTCTTCTCCCTCCTCTTCATCCATTTCTTCCTCTTCCTCCTCAGTGTTGGTCATCACCTGGGGAGGTGGTCCTCTCTTCCTATGAGGAGGTGGAGGTGGTGGTGGGGGTCCACCAGCTGAAGCAACTACTGGAGCCATTTCTGATATAGTAATAAAGGTCTTCCTCTCACAATGATGAAAGTCAGAGTGAGGAAAGAAGGAGGGGTTTTCATCATTTGGGAAAAACAATACTTCTCAACCAATGAAAAGTGTTATTTTTAGGTCACCTGACCTAGCCTTACATCATTATGAAACCAAAAGTGAAATGAACCAATGAAAAGTTTTATTAACAAGTCACATGACCTCTCACGCTCATGTTACGTGCTGCGGAACGCGCCCCGGTTAGCTTCCGGGTCGCTGAGCTTCGCGCCTCGGTCCGCGCCCCGGGACACTTCCGGGTGCGCTAACGCGGTACGTCACAAGACGCATTACGCGGCAACGCGATACATCGCGCTTTCGCGACGCGCCGCGGATCGCTTCCGGAGAGCTGCGTTTCGCGCCTCGGTCCGCGCCCCGGGGCACTTCCGGGTGCGCTAACGCAGTACGTCATAAGACGCATTACGCGGCAACGTGATACCGTCACTATGTTGATTTCTTACCGGTTCGCGGACCGGGTCGCGGCATCAATTTGAGCTAACGGAAAGCTTCCCGGTTCGCGGACCGGGAGCGAAACAAAAAAAATATTTTAAAAAAATTATTAATAAACATATAAAATATATTTTTGGATTTAAAGAAGAATACATTTTACAGCTATAGATATTAGCTTTTAAAAAACCAATGAAATTCACTGAAAAAACCATAAGTTATAGACCATATATAGTTAGGAATTAGCATTTACAAAACCTTGAAAATTCACTGAAAAAACCATAGGTTATACACCATATATAGTTAGGAATTAGCATTTAAAAAACCTTATTTTACTCACACAAAACCAATGAAATTCCATATATAGTTAGTTGTACTAACTATATATCGCGCACCCGCAATCCACTGCTGATCATGTCACATATTACATCATTCATGACATGGTCAGTGACATCACTGATGACATAACTGATGACATCTCAAATGACATCACTGATGACATCACTGATGACATCTCAAATGACATCACTGATGACATCACTGATGACAACATCCAGTGACTGTATTTTTCTGTAAAGTTAAAATATGTCTTACATATTTAAGAATGAGTGGATGTATAAGTGTCTGGATGAAGGATTTAGTAGGTGCATGACTGACTGTATGAGTGAGTGGTTAAATGTGTCTCACTGAGTGCATGGGTTAGTGACTAAACTGTCTTAATTTGTGCATCATTATGTCTGTTGTTCTGTAAACTGCTGCATGTGTTGATCAGTAGCTATATGAGTAACTATATGGGTTATTGATTGGTTGCCCAAGCATTTGTATGGGAGACTGAGTGTGTGTGTGGGTGGCTGGGAGGTGTATGACTCTGTGCATAGATGTATGGGTTCAAAAGTGCATGTGGAAACAGCTGTATGGGCGGTTGACTGTGTGCATGACTGTATTGGTGAGTGAATAGATATCTCAGTGCTACATGTCAAAGTAAGTACATATGTAAAATACAGTACATGTGAGAGTTGACATATATAAATAACTGTGCATAAGAGCCAGTGAATGTGTGAGTGGCTGTATGAATCATTGTGCACTTGTATCCAGGATTGTATAAGTGAGTAAATATGTTTTAGTATATGTTTGAATAAGTAAGGTGTGTATAACTGTATAGTTGTGAAAATGGAGGTGTGATTGATTCTTTGCATGACTGACTAGGTGTGTAAGTAACTCCATGGATGAGTGACAGTCTGTGAGTGTCCGGGGCGCGGACCGAGGCGCGAAACGAAGCTCCCCGGAAGCGATCCGCGACGCGTCGCGAAAGCGCGACGTATCGCGTTGCCGCATAATGCGTCTTGTGACGTACCGCGTTAGCGCACCCGGAAGTGCCCCGGGGCGCGGACCGAGGCGCGAAGCGCAGCGACCCGGAAGCTAACCGGGACGCGTCCCGCAGCGCGTAACATGAGCGTGAGAGGTCATGTGACTTGTTAATAAAACTTTTCATTGGTTCATTTCACTTTTGGTTTCATAATGATGTAAGGCTAGGTCAGGTGACCTAAAAATAACACTTTTCATTGGTTGAGAACTATTGTTTTTCCCAAATGATGAAAACCCCTCCTTCTTTCCTCACTCTGACTTTCATCATTGTGAGAGGAAGACCTTTATTACTACTACTTCAGAAATGGCTTCAGTAGTTGCTTCAGCTGGTGCACCCCCACCACCACCTCCACCTCATCATGGGAAGAGAGGACCACCTCCCCAGGTCATGACCAACACAGAGGAGAAGAGGAAGAAATGGAGGAACAGGAGGGAGAAGAACCACAGTTCTTGGAAGAGGTGCCCCGGGTTTCCCATAAGAAAGCCAGTTTCATCTGGCAGTTTTATTCAATCCCTCCTGGACAAAAAAAAGTGAATGCGAGGTATGTCACCTGCCTCATCTGTAAAGAAAAATTATCCAGAGGGACGGATAAGAAATATAGTTATGGGAACTATACTATGCATAGGCATATGACCAGGAAGCATCCAATCAATTACAGCCGGGCGGAAATACGGGATTTGCAAGATAATCCAACATCAACTCCTGTGGCCAGATCAAGATCAACAATTTCATTGACACCAGCAGAGGCACGGGAAACTGTGCCAAACATACAAGAGAATTTTGGCCACATGAAACACACTTGTATGCACTGTGGTGCGTTGATAGCATGTGGCAATATGAGTATAAATGCTATCAACCTGGCTTATGAACATCATAATTGCCCTAACCGCCCCCAGTAATTTTTTGCTCCTGTTGAGCCCTTTTCAATGACTGTTTTTTGTTGTTTTTTGTTGTTTCCCCCCCCCCCAAAAAACCAAAAAAAATATAAAATCGTTCAAAAAATACAAAAAAAACAAAAAATGTTCAGAACTACCTTCCCTTTCAAAAAAAATTGCTAGAATGTTTAGCACTCTGGCAAGCTCTATTTCTTTTGGTTCGCTTCCCGGTTAGCTTCCCGGTACGCGGACCGGGAGCTAACCAAAAATAAAAAAATAAAAAAGAGTAAGTATAAGGAAAGTAAACAGACAGTGATGTTAAAAAAAGACAGCTATAGGGAGTAAAGAAGAGATACTGTTTAATAGATCTATTTACCGAAGAAAAGACGGAAGAGGGTATAATTGTGAAAAACAAAATAGATAACGAAGTGAAAGAAAAAAAAAGAGAGTATAACATTAACAAAGAAGAGTTTCTTGGAGAATGTGAGTGAATGTTCAAAATAAGATTAAAACATGAGGAATAATAGAGAGAAAAAATAGAAAACAGAAAACAAAAAATAACAGAAAAAGATTAATTGAAACAGCAAAGAAATGTAAGTAACATAGAGCCATATCATCAACATAGGCAATAAAAGTTTTGCAGCTTTTATTGGCAGAAATGTGTCGCTAAAGCTGCTTTTGCGGCAGAAAACTGCCGCTAAAACCACTTTTGCACCAGTTTTCTGCCAATAAAAAGAGCAATAATTTTATTGGCTGTGTTCATAATATGCCCCTTAGTGTGCTTCAACTACACAGAGAAAGCATTATGAACAAATAGTGATACAGTGATCAGTCAAAGACACTAAGAGTAATAGAGACGGAGTGAGTGAACAAGAGTGAGGAACTATGAGAAGAGAGGGACTGAGAAAAAGAGTGGAAGGAGTTGAGTAAGTAGGTAATAGAGAAAGGAATGAGGGAAGTAGCAAAGGCAGGAAACTGAGGGTTAAAGAAATGAAGCAGTGGAACTAATAGAAGTTAAATGTGATAGAAATGTAACGAAAAGAGTACAAAACATTTACCTTATAATTGTCGTTAAATTACTCACTTTTTGTTTTTATACTTTCAATCTGTGAAAGAGAGAACAAACATTTGAAAAATATTAAAACATGTATTTAAAAATTACAAAAGACAAGAGAAAAAATTGAAGGACAAACAGTTTTTCAACAACTTTGACACTTACAGAAGCTTCTGCTTCTCCAGGCCCCCTACACAGTCCTAAAGATATACATTTTAAACTAACAGTATCTTGATGCAGATGAAGTGAGGCCTATCTTAAAACATGGTGCATCTTTTGCATTGCTGTTGTCTCAGAAAAGTGTCGCAAGACACTAAAAATTTAAATAATTGCTTCAGGATGCCAATAAGATGTGTCCTATCCAGAGGTTTGTTTGAGGTGAGGCCTACTCAGGGTTGCAGATGAAATTTCGAGTTGTTGAAGAGAATAGAGGACATAATACATGTGAACGTCTACCAATGAAGTGAGTCATGTCCACTGCACTCTTGAACAAAGTCCAAACCTCCTATGTTTCCCTGGACAGACCTAAACTTGATCTGCACAATGTGATTCATAATGATAGGAAACACAGGTGATGTAAATGAAATACGTGCAATTTATTTTACTCATTTCACAATCACATCACTTGTGTTTCCTTTGCTTAGGTATCTCATTGTGCAGATGTAGTCCAGCATATGAAAGAATTCGCAGAAGTGCAGCACTGCATGCAACAACTTTGACACTTACAGAAGCCTCACCTTCTCCATGCCTCCTACACAGTTCTACATATACATCATAAATGCAAACAGTACAGAATTAATTATACATGTTAAATGGTTTATTTTTGCTGTTCTCAGAATGTATCAAAAATCACTAAAAACAGTGACTTGAAGGTATTCATCATATAACAGCGGGGAAAAAAAAACACAATCAAAATGATTGTGTTTAAAAAACCCATACAACATAACAAATCAGAATTCAGAACTCCTTAAAGTTAACTTACTTTCCATGACGTCAAAGGATGTCCTATGAACAGCTTATACTCTGTTGTGCTGTTATTACTTTCAGCCCGCCACTTTCTGAAAGAAAATCTCCATCGTTTTTAAAAACATGTTACATGCAATAAATGACTTCTTGCTCTCTACCACAAGTTTCCACAAGGCCAAATCTTGTCAGAGCCATTTATAACTCTTGGATTTCTTGTAAGCCAATCCCGTCATTTGGCATTTCTGCAACTTTCAGAATTAAAATGTTGAAGATCATTTTCACAATCCTGGAATAGTAATATCTTCCCCTTCTTGCTCAGTCATGTTCTACATTTCCTATGACAGTGATACTGCTTACTATGAAGCAGACTTACACTACCTCTATGAGTACTACAATTATTTAATTCTCTACATCACTTTTAATCACAAAGCAATGTAAAACAGTAGACAGCATTGCAGACTTACATTCCCTCTACTCTATGTTTTGATTGGCTGCTTCAATTAGCTTATAAAAAGAAATAGTTTTTCTGAACTCATTCAAAGTGCACTTATTTCTCCATGACGTCCAGTCTTATGGTTAGAAGTTATGTCTCTGAACTACACTTATCCTCAAGGCCAAATTGTGTAGGAGCCATTAGAACTTCTTGAAATTCCACAGAGCACATCCCGAGATTATTTCCCTAAAATTTTGGTTTTAAAAACACCAGGTAAGAGTTTTTAAGGTCATACGGCAATTTTTTTTTGAAAATTAAAACAGAATCATTGCAGAATGACCAGCCATTTCTAGACTTTAAATAAGCTGTGTAATGTCCTGATGTTATTGAAGGGCCGTCATGATATATAATTGCTGCAGTTACAAAAGTCCTTCCTGATATTGACAACTGCGAAGCTACAAAATTTTTAATTAAAGTTGTCAATTTTGTTCCATCAGGCCTACATCGTTGGAACACTAAAATGACATACTGGCCATATGTTCGTATAAATAATGTGGAAATCATTTCAGATTTACATTGGCTACACTCCATGTTGTGATCAGCTGCTTTTACTAGCTTATTAAAGGAGACTGATTTACTGTCTGGCAAAGTTAAATATATAAATCTTTCTGAGTCTACACTAGTAGTACTTGATACCATACAGTTCTCGCAGTCATGCTGCCATTGATAAGAAAGCCCAAACAGCTGATCTACATCTACACCTTCAGCATGCAATACATCAAGCATATACATTAAAAACTCCTGACAATCTTGCTGAATATTTTGAGAGAATTGTGTTTGGCCTGAACATCTGTCTAACAGATTTCGAATTTCAGACACACTTTCTATGTTTGTTCTATCAGTGCTACATTTCTCTAACACAGAATTTAACAAACTGCAAAATCTTTCATCACAATTGACCACAATCTCTTCTTTTACATTTTCTAGAGAAAACAAAACATTAACCACTACATTAGCATAGCAGTTGACACCAGAACTGTTTTCAAATTGAAAACCAACAACATCTTCAACAGAATCCTTTTTGTTTCTGCTTGTAATTTTAGGTTCATCGACTTTTCGTCTTTTTGCTACAACCTCCCCAGTATTGGTCACATTTCTTCGTTTCCGGCCTACCACACGTTTCTCAAACAAAGGATACTGAGGCAAATGTGGCGCATACTCTCTTCTTAACCTATTGTATTCCTTAACACAATCTAGATCCGCACAAATGTTTGTGACATCACACTCAATCAAGTACAATCCCGATAAAGTTCTAACTCGTGACAATGCCACATATGCCATACCCTCCTTGAACACAGAACTGCCAATATTCACCAATGCACAGTCTACACTTAAACCTTGCGATTTATGGATTGTCACCGCATATGCCAAGCAAACAGGAAACTGCTTACGGCGAACATATAAGTCTTTTACAAGCAAAAATCTAGCAGAGCAACGACCAATTAGCTGTACTTCCTCAATGCCATCAAATTTAATTTTTAAAAATTCAATTCCATCTCTATTTCTGTATTTTACAAAATCAACAACATTACCCATTGATCCATTTACCAGACCTCTTTCAACATGTAAATTCCTTCTTAAAATTATACGGCAGTTCAAGCACACATTCAGAGTCTTTTCAAAACCTGCAGTTTTAGATATACTCTTCTCTAATGAATCCAATTTTGTTTTCAGATTCTCAGACAAAATAATTGTTGATCCCATATGCTCTACTCTGTCAATAGCTTCCAGTTTCACAATCTCTTGCTTTTCTAAATGCAACATTTTGTTGTTGAATTTGGCACATTCTGCAAGAGTTGTCATCAAACATATTCCAGATTTCTTATCAGTAATTTTCTGAAAAATATTCTCAGGCACAACATCTTGTTCTGGATATAAATTTGACAGTAATCGTGCATGTAAAGCTTCTTTCCCATGCTCGGTCACTTTTCCAATTCTAACATCTTGTAGAATAGTCTTGTAAACTTCATCCTTCGCCTGACGCATATTTTCATGCAGTTCAGCATAATTGAAGTTTAACCATATATTGACGTTGCCAATGCTGCCTAGGCACTTCCTGGTATCTTCATGCGTGAGCATTTTGAACACAGGTTGCCCTTTCACTGGTGTCAGCTGCAAAAGATCTCCAAAAACAATGATGTGTTTGCCACCAAATAACACATCATACTCTGTTTTGAGAACTTCTTGCATTCTCAAATGCACAAAGGCAAGCATGACATTGGAAACCATGCTTACTTCGTCAATGATAAGAAGTTTCATTTTCCTCAAGATTCTTGAAACTTCAAAACAAGCCTCTCCAGATAGCTTGTGATATTGTAATTTTTTGTCATGCTCCACTGGCAGCATCAGTAAACGATGTAAAGTAATCCCTTTAATGTTATGTGCTGCCAGTCCAGTTGGAGCGGTGACAACACAAGACAGCGATGACTCTGTCCTTTCCTGCAAATAGCATGAAATTGCTTTAATGAGGAAACTTTTTCCAGTTCCCGCTTCTCCACTCACGTACAGTCGGACAGGCTTCAACGACATACATGAGCACTCTTTCTTGTCATGACTTAATCCATGATCAATTTGCATGGTAACTTCATCATATATTTTCCTCTGCTCAACGTTGAGTTGTCTTTCCAACTCTTCTAAGTTAACCGCATCCTCCTGAGCATGTGCCATGGCTCTTTCCACTTCATTCATAGCAGTGGCAGCTTCATTTTCGATAACAGGTCCTCCTAGTGGATCCTGACTCAATGAAGCAGAACTCTGACTGTCCTGAGAACTGTCTCTGGCAATCTCGGCTGCAATTGTTGCTTCCTGCTCAATTTCCGCATTCAACATTTCTACATATTTGGGAAAAGCAGGACATTCTATGGTCTCCTTGGCAGCATTGAAAGAGTCTTCGTAACAGAGGAAATCTCCAAGCAGTTCCTCTTCTGCACGCCAAGGCTTGAAAAGTTGCAAAAGTGCTAAATAGAAAAACTCCTTTTTTTCAGGAGATTCGCCACTCAATTTTCGATGGTTTACCAAGTGGCATTTTCTTTGCTTGACCAGACATCCCTCACTTCCTATTACAGCATACACTCCTTTCTCAGTATTTTCTTTGATGTTCCTCTTGAATATGTAATTTTGAAGAACCTCATACAGACAAACATTGTCGAGGTGACTACTTCTATTTGGATAATATGTATCCAACATGTTGGTCTTCAAAATGTCAGTACTGTTTGGCTCCTTTTCCGCCAAATACTCAATTTCCCGCACAGGTTTCAGAACTCGATTACGCGTTGCAGCAAGACCAAGACTCGCCCAAACGATACTCCTGGACTTGGCATAGAGACTTGCTGAAGACAACCGGTCAGAGCATTCGTAAGCTCCAATTTCTCGATGCGACAACATCTTCAGACTGAAACTGTACAACTTCTTGCTGAGGCTCTTTTCATGGGAAATGTCCTCCCACATATCCTTCAATTCTGTCTTCTCTTTTTTGGTGATGTAAGATGTCACATACCGAGCCACAGCCATACAGTTATCAGCCACAAACTGTATATCCATGTTAGCATTCCACATGGACAAAATCACCGGGTTGTAGTCGTTGATGTACTTGGACTCTTCGTTCCTCTTCAAATTGTATGTGTTTTTAGGTGATTTCTTCATCACATTATGTCGCAGCGAAGACATCAAACTGTTTACTCTTCCTTTAGAAATCACCGGTCGTGGAAAGCCGAAACGACATTTGGTGTAGAACTTGTCCTTGTTTCGGAATTTACGACGGCAGTACTTTTCACATCGATGGCTTTGGAAACGCAGAACTTTTTCTCTTAGGCTTTTCTTCTCCTTTGCGTTTGGAACAGCACACGTAGAATACTGTTGGATGAAACTCATCACTGAGTCTTCTGGATCCGTTCCAAATTTAGGTGCATCCTTGATCCACAGCAACATATGTATATGAGGAGCACCTCTTGCTTGGTACTCCTTTCTCCAGAAGAAATCCAACACCTCTCCAAGAGGTGGATTCTTCTTATTCATGATGAAAGACATCATAGCTTCAAATCTATGATTGAAGTACCTACATACATTGACTGGATCCAAAGAGCACAGTTCTCCGGGTGTCTTGAATTCGATGTTATCTACGTTAGCATTTACCTCTCGTAGAAATTCAAGTAAGTCTTCCCAGCCATACTCGGCACAGCTCAGAGTGAGGAACCATGTGGGAGTACCTAAGTTCCTCAGCATACATTTTAAATCACCATGACGACGGTACCAGTACTCATTAGTACCACGCTGACACGCCATGAGATTAATCAGGTGAGAATCCAAAATACTGTCTTGGACATTGACTTTATCCATAAAGTCACTTGCCGAGATGTTTTGCATGTGTATACCACTTTTCAAGATGTGGTTCACTGCATATGACAGTCCAGACAGATCGCTTTCAAACAGGAGATGAAACAAATAAGGAATGCATTGTCGAAACCTAGCATCTCCTGCATACAATCGCAAAGTCCGGTATTCAGAAGCAGGAATTTGATGAGGTCGCTCATCATATCTTCCTCCCTGACCTGTTGGAAAAAGCTGTGGGAAACACCGAGCTTCCAAACTTTCCTCCCAAACACTAATGGGACTCCCTTTGGCTTGTTTCATTTGAAACAACTCAATAGCATTCCCCATGACTTCCTTGGAATGCAAAGGATGAACACTATAATGTTCATATATTTCTTCACTAGTAGAGGGTTCTACTTTCTCAATTTGACCAGCACACAAATCGCTATCCTCTTCCTCACTTACTTCCTCTTCTGCAACATATACATTCTTATAGTATTTATTATTTTTTTTCAAATACAATGTTGCCTTTTTATCTTTCCTAACATCTACTAAATCTTGCCATATTTTCTTATTCTTTGTCGGAACCCCATTAACTAAGATAACCAGAGGTTCCTCTTCCACTTTTTCTACTCCAATTGTGTTAATGTTTTTCTTCAAATCTAGAGGCAAATAAACAACTCTTCCCTTTAATCCTCTCTGTAAATCTGATGGAGGCAATTTCCCTGTCTTTGGCTCCATTCTTACAATAGCCTGAAAGGGATGGATACTTTGAATCAAAATAGATTCATAAGTATTTAAATCCTTCAATTCAGAAGGAATCTCAATCAATTACAGATTATTATGAACTGCTCTAGCAGGCATCTGGTTTTGATTTAATTTGTTACAACAATAAGTACACACACGTTGATCCAATCCCAAATCAAAACAATTTTCTACCATCAAGTATGTTGTGAAATCCTTCCATTCACTATTATTTTCCCTTTCACTTTTTGCATATAAATCCACTAACTTAGTCTGATTCTTATAATAAGTGCGTCGACAACACACACAAGTGAAATTTGGCCTCTCACTTGATTTGACCTGAAACGTCGCAATTTCCCTCTGGAAATTATCTGTACTGGAAACCTGTACACTATCTTCCACATTACCCGCTTCTTCTTGGTCAATTTCAACATTCTCCTCTTTACTTCCAAAGTAACAAAACTCAATTTCTTCACATATATTCTTCACATCTATTTCAGAACCATGCAAAAGAGCAGCGCATAATTGTTTAAGCATAATTGCTGGACTCTTAGCATAATACAACATTCTAACTAATTTCCTCACTTTATTATGATGCACTGCTAGCATCCTGAAATGATGAAAAACACTCTGGCATACTCTCCTGGAAAGACAAGCCAGTGAATGACCATGCAAACCTGTCACTTCTCTCACTCTGCAAGGATCTAATTCTTGCAACAACCTTATTTTCTGCTTCAAACTTTTCTTATTAAATGACCGTACAAAATCACAAAGCAAATTGATGGAATCCTGTCGCACACTACAAATACTACTACACTTCCAGGTGTACACAGGACCCTTAGCACGTCTTCCTAAAACCTCATTACCTAACACCTCTTCTGCCTCTGTTGTCGCAAGTTTTTCTTTTTCAACTGGACAACCATCTTTCACTTCATAAGCACGACCACTGGTGTCAACTGCATGCACCAAATCATTATCCTGGAAATAACTCTCCTCATTAAAAAATGCCTCAGAGCTTGAACTATGCATCCATTCTCCAGAAAAAACTTCACAAAAATTACTACGATTAACTATTCTCTTCCATCTACTATTTCTTTTGAAATCATAAATTGCCTTGTTTAGCTTCCTAATTCTATTGATTATCAAAATAAATAACTTACGTTTAATTTCAAATGCCTCATTAATAACTTTCTCAACTTTTTTTTTCTCTTATAAAAAACCACTTTCTGTTGACCTTTCTTAATATTTTTTAACAAATTGCCAATTATCCTGTTGCGGAACATTCGTTTACGAATGTCCCTAAACTGTTGTTTCCTTCTACTATCATGCACAGAGTTATCTCTTGCTCTAGCAGTAACATTTTTGATTGGCCTTTCCTTTCCATTTGAATTGCTTCTCTTTTTATGGACTGAAACATTTTCTGTAGTAATATTTTTTTTACTACACACATTTCTTATGAATGTTTTTGTACTCTTACCCGGTGCTTTCTTCGTGACTTGACAAATCTTTTTGTTAGAGGACTGCTGCTTCTTTTGATTGGCCTGCTGTCTTTGACGTTTTGCAGCCTTTCTCTCTCTTTCTTTCGTTGGCATGGTGAAATGTTGAAATGATCTGCAGTTGAATCTGTGGTAAAATATATTAAAAAATGTTATTAACCACTATTACCAAACAGTAAATCAATAACAGTGATCAAAAACTTAACACACTACTTGACATTTTAAATAGACGATTTTTTAGTCCTTGGCAAATTTACAATACAGAAATAGCAGAAAAGAAATGGAATTTATATTCATGTTACCTGTGCTATTTTATATGTGAATCTGATCTAACTTTATGATCATTTTTTTATATTTTATTGAAGACACTACACATAACCTGTTTTTGAAGGTGTCTTTATTTTTAAATTAAACGGTTTACACTTTTACTTTTTATTTATTATAAATTTTAAAAATAAATGTTTATAGTTCCATAGGCTCAAGCAGGTCAGCTTCCCACCCTATGTCATATAATTCGGACAAATCTGCATCCTCATCACGCTCTTCTTCATCCTCAGGATTTAAATCATCCAAGGGATCAACATCCACTGATGTTTCAATTACAAGTTCAATGATGAGGTCAAAATCAACTGATTGCAGATTGTCGCTCATGTTGATGTTGTCTTTATCTTTAAAGAAAGATAACAACAATGAGATGTTGCAGAGTAAGAGACAAATCTCAGAGATTATAATAGTAAAATTGTTTAACAAGAGTAACATTTTGCAACTATTATTTAGCCATGTCCAGCGATGCTGAGCAGGTGAAACCTATGTCTAATTTTTCAGTGAACAGGACTCATCTCTTCTTAACCTTGGATAAGCCTCACCAACTCTGTGTCCCCTGCACATACTTAAATGTAAAGGGGCAGATTTATGTTAAATGGCACATCCCCAGGCATGCACCAGTTAACGTGCACCGCTGCTCTGCCACCCATGGTGTGCCCTATTTACAATCAGATAGGAGAAAGCTGCGTCAAAACCCTGCGCCTGCTTTAAGCAGGCATAGGTCTTGATGCAACATTGTGGAGATGGGGCACCCCTGAGCCTTGCTTGAGCTGCATCGCACTTGCGATACAATTCCAGCAATGCGCCACCTTTACAGCACAGATACGTCACGCATCTGTGCCATTTTTGCCCCATGCTGCGCCGCATTGTAAATGCAGCACACCATGGGTGGCGGAACAGCGGCGCAGGATGACTGGCACATCCCTGGTGATGCGCCAGTCATCATAAATCTATCCCTAAGCTTCTTATCTTGTTACAGATGAACCGCCATATGTACCATCAAACTATTTTGCATTTCCTAAATAGCGAATTTTAAGGAATAAATAGCAATTCTTTACCATTCCTAATTTGCAATGAGCAAATTGCTAATTGCAAATTACCCATTCATTTCCATGGGCTAGGAGGCTCATAGGAATGAAGGTGCAATTTGCGATTAGCAATTAGCTCATCGCAAATTAGGAATTTTTCCAAGGGTGCATGGGTGTCTCAAGAACACCCTGCTGCACCCCTGAAAAAGAAATTTAGGGGCATATGGCGCACATACATGCCCTAAGGGCATGTATTGGCGTCATGTGGCACCTTTTGTTTTTTAAAAAAAAAATCTTTTTGAAAAGAATTCGCAAATTACCACCAACTAGAAGTTGGTGGTAGTTTCCAAATCCTTAATGTCATTTTTTACATATTTTTAGTTTGATACATTGCATTTAAGGAATCGCAAAATTTGCAAATCCTTCAGTGCAATCGCAAAATAAGGAATAGCAAATTTTGCTATTCCTTATTTTGCATCAAACTTGTTTGATACATACCATTTGTCTAATTAGCATTCGCAAAGGCTGAAATTTGCAGAATTTTGATCTTTGCGAATGGTAATTAGCTTGATACATATGACCCCAAGTGAGGCCTGTCTTGCAACATGGTGCATCTTTTGCATCACTGCTGCATCGGTTTCATGTGGCACGTTTTTTTTACACCATGACACATCTGCCTAAATGCATCAATTTGTAATTTTCTCGCCTCATAGCAAATCTTTTTCACCAGCACTGCATCATAAAAGTGACGCACAGTGGCGCAAAAGAGACATACACCTATCATAAATCTGTCTCTACCATTTTAAATGATTAATCCAGGATGACGATAAGGTGTGGCCTATCCAGAGGTTTGTTTATGGTGAGGCCTACTCAGGATTGCAGATTAAAGTTACGCTTGATAAAGAATACAGAGGAGATAATACATGTAAAGGCCTACCAATGAAGTAAGTAATGTCCACTTTATTGCGCCAGTCATCATAAATGTATCCCTAAGCTTCTTATCTTGTTACAGATGAACCGGCATATGTACCATCAAACTATTTTGCATTTCCAAAATAGCGAATTTTAAGGAATAAATAGCAATTCTTTACCATTCCTAATTTGCAATGAGCAAATTGCTAATTGCAAATTACCCATTCATTTCCATGGGCTAGGAGGCTCATAGGAATGAAGGTGCAATTTGCGATTAGCAATTAGCTCATCGCAAATTAGGAATTTTTCCAAGGGTGCATGGGTGTCTCAAGAACACCCTGCTGCACCCCTGAAAAAGAAATTTGGGGGCATATGGCGCACATACATGCCCTAAGGACATGTATTGGCGTCATATGGCACCTTTTGTTTTTTGGAAAAAAATGTTTTTTGAAAAGAATTCGCCAATTACCACAAACTAGAAGTTGGTGGTAGTTTCCAAATCCTTAATGTCATTTTTGACATATTTTTTGTTTGATACATTGCATTTAAGAAATCGCAAAATTTGCAAATCCTTCAGTGCAATCGCAAAATAAGGAATAGCAAATTTTGAATTAAGGACATTTTAAGTCATTTCCACATGTGCAGTGTTTTCAAATTATGATTTGAAAATCGTTTTTGGGGAAAAGGAATGGTTTGCAAATTTATGACAAGGACATAATGGTGTATGCTTCTCTATAAGGCATTTCACTGTCTCTGATGTCATTTTTCCCATATTACATTATAAGACCTTTCCCCATGGAGCACATTCCTTGTAAATATGCTCCCACCTGTGCATGGTGAATTTAGATTTTGACTGTTTGAGTCACATAGCCATGTTAAAAGTGACCCAAAAAAATTGCAAACGCTTTAAAAAAACACATTCATGTGTCTTAAGCACATTTTAAGTCATTTCCCCGTGGACAGTGTTTTGTAAGTGACGCAAAAGAGGCATACACCTATCATAAATCTGTCCCTAGCATTTTAAATGATTAATTCATGATGACGATAAGGTGTGGCCTATCCAGAGGTTTGTTTAAGGTGAGGCCTACTCAGGATTGCAGATTAAAGTTACGCTTGATGAAGAATACAGAGGACATAATACATGTAAAGCTCTACCAATGAAGTAAGTAATGTCCACTTCATTGCGCCAGTCATCATAAATGTATCCCTAAGCTTCTTATCTTGTTAGACATCAACCGGCATATGTATCATATAACTATTTTGCATTTCCAAAATAGCAAATTTTAAGGAATAAATAGCAATTCTTTACCATTCCTAATTTGCAATGAGCAAATTGCTAATTGCAAATTACCCATTCATTTCCATGGGCCAGGAGGCTCATAGGAATGAAGGTGCAATTTGCGATTAGCAATTAGCTCATCGCAAATTAGGAATTTTTCCAAGGGTGCATGGGTGTCTCAAGAACACCCTGCTGCACCCCTGAAAAAGAAATTTGGGTGCATATGGCGCACATACATGCCCTAAGGACATGTATTGGCGTCATATGGCACCTTTTGTTTTTTGGAAAAAAATGTTTTTTGAAAAGAATTCGCAAATTACCACAAAACTAGAAGTTGGTGGTGGTTTCCAAATCCTTAATGTCATTTTTTACATATTTTTGTTTGATACATTGCATTTAAGAAATCGCAAAATTTGCAAATCCTTCAGTGCAATCGCAAAATAAGGAATAGCAAATTTTGAATTAGGGACATTTTAAGTCATTTCCACATGTGCAGTGTTTTCAAATTATGATTTAAAAATCGTTTTTGGGGAAAAGGAATGGTTTGCAAATTTATGACAAGGACATAATGGTGTATGCTTCTCTATAAGGCATTTCACTGTCTCTGATGTCATTTTTCCCATATTACATTATAAGACCTTTCCCCATGGAGCACATTCCTTGTAAATATGCTCCCACCTGTGCATGGTGAATTTAGATTTTGACTGTTTGAGTCACATAGCCATGTTAAAAGTGACCCAAAAAAATTGCAAACGCTTTAAAAAAACACATTCATGTGTCTTAAGCACATTTTAAGTCATTTCCCCATGGACAGTGTTTTGTAAGTGGTGCAAAAGAGGCATACACCTATCATAAATCTGTCCCTAGCATTTTAAATGATTAATTCATGATGACGATAAGGTGTGGCCTATCCAGAGGTTTGTTTAAGGTGAGGCCTACTCAGGATTGCAGATTAAAGTTACGCTTGATGAAGAATACAGAGGACATAATACATGTAAAGCTCTACCAATGAAGTAAGTAATGTCCACTTCATTGCGCCAGTCATCATAAATGTATCCCTAAGCTTCTTATCTTGTTAGACATCAACCGGCATATGTATCATATAACTATTTTGCATTTCCAAAATAGCAAATTTTAAGGAATAAATAGCAATTCTTTACCATTCCTAATTTGCAATGAGCAAATTGCTAATTGCAGATTACCCATTCATTTCCATGGGCTAGGAGGCTCATAGGAATGAAGGTGCAATTTGCGATTAGCAATTAGCTCATCGCAAATTAGGAATTTTTCCAAGGGTGCATGGGTGTCTCAAGAACACCCTGCTGCACCCCTGAAAAAGAAATTTGGGGGCATATGGCGCACATACATGCCCTAAGGACATGTATTGGCGTCATATGGCACCTTTTGTTTTTTGGAAAAAAATGTTTTTTGAAAAGAATTCGCAAATTACCACAAACTAGAAGTTGGTGGTAGTTTCCAAATCCTTAATGTCATTTTTTACATATTTTTTGTTTGATACATTGCATTTAAGAAATCGCAAAATTTGCAAATCCTTCAGTGCAATCGCGAAATAAGGAATAGCAAATTTTGAATTAAGGACATTTTAAGTCATTTCCACATGTGCAGTGTTTTCAAATTATGATTTGAAAATCGTTTTTGGGGAAAAGGAATGGTTTGCAAATTTATGACAAGGACATAATGGTGTATGCTTCTCTATAAGGCATTTCACTGTCTCTGATGTCATTTTTCCCATATTACATTATAAGACCTTTCCCCATGGAGCACATTCCTTGTAAATATGCTCCCACCTGTGCATGGTGAATTTAGATTTTGACTGTTTGAGTCACATAGCCATGTTAAAAGTGACCCAAAAAAATTGCAAACGCTTTAAAAAAACACATTCATGTGTCTTAAGCACATTTTAAGTCATTTCCCCGTGGACAGTGTTTTGTAAGTGGCGCAAAAGAGGCATACACCTATCATAAATCTGTCCCTAGCATTTTAAATGATTAATTCATGATGACGATAAGGTGTGGCCTATCCAGAGGTTTGTTTAAGGTGAGGCCTACTCAGGATTGCAGATTAAAGTTACGCTTGATGAAGAATACAGAGGACATAATACATGTAAAGCTCTACCAATGAAGTAAGTAATGTCCACTTCATTGCGCCAGTCATCATAAATGTATCCCTAAGCTTCTTATCTTGTTAGACATCAACCGGCATATGTATCATATAACTATTTTGCATTTCCAAAATAGCAAATTTTAAGGAATAAATAGCAATTCTTTACCATTCCTAATTTGCAATGAGCAAATTGCTAATTGCAAATTACCCATTCATTTCCATGGGCTAGGAGGCTCATAGGAATGAAGGTGCAATTTGCGATTAGCAATTAGCTCATCGCAAATTAGGAATTTTTCCAAGGGTGCATGGGTGTCTCAAGAACACCCTGCTGCACCCCTGAAAAAGAAATTTGGGGGCATATGGCGCACATACATGCCCTAAGGACATGTATTGGCGTCATATGGCACCTTTTGTTTTTTGGAAAAAAATGTTTTTTGAAAAGAATTCGCAAATTACCACAAACTAGAAGTTGGTGGTAGTTTCCAAATCCTTAATGTCATTTTTTACATATTTTTTGTTTGATACATTGCATTTAAGAAATCACAAAATTTGCAAATCCTTCAGTGCAATCACGAAATAAGGAATAGCAAATTTTGAATTAAGGACATTTTAAGTCATTTCCACATGTGCAGTGTTTTCAAATTATGATTTGAAAATCGTTTTTGGGGAAAAGGAATGGTTTGCAAATTTATGACAAGGACATAATGGTGTATGCTTCTCTATAAGGCATTTCACTGTCTCTGATGTCATTTTTCCCATATTACATTATAAGACCTTTCCCCATGGAGCACATTCCTTGTAAATATGCTCCCACCTGTGCATGGTGAATTTAGATTTTGACTGTTTGAGTCACATAGCCATGTTAAAAGTGACCCAAAAAAATTGCAAACGCTTTAAAAAAACACATTCATGTGTCTTAAGCACATTTTAAGTCATTTCCCCGTGGACAGTGTTTTGTAAGTGGCGCAAAAGAGGCATACACCTATCATAAATCTGTCCCTAGCATTTTAAATGATTAATTCATGATGACGATAAGGTGTGGCCTATCCAGAGGTTTGTTTAAGGTGAGGCCTACTCAGGATTGCAGATTAAAGTTACGCTTGATGAAGAATACAGAGGACATAATACATGTAAAGCTCTACCAATGAAGTAAGTAATGTCCACTTCATTGCGCCAGTCATCATAAATGTATCCCTAAGCTTCTTATCTTGTTAGACATCAACCGGCATATGTATCATATAATTATTTTGCATTTCCAAAATAGCAAATTTTAAGGAATAAATAGCAATTCTTTACCATTCCTAATTAGCAATGAGCAAATTGCTAATTGCAGATTACCCATTCATTTCCATGGGCTAGGAGGCTCATAGGAATGAAGGTGCAATTTGCGATTAGCAATTAGCTCATCGCAAATTAGGAATTTTTCCAAGGGTGCATGGGTGTCTCAAGAACACCCTGCTGCACCCCTGAAAAAGAAATTTGGGGGCATATGGCGCACATACATGCCCTAAGGACATGTATTGGCGTCATATGGCACCTTTTGTTTTTTGGAAAAAAATGTTTTTTGAAAAGAATTCGCAAATTACCACAAACTAGAAGTTGGTGGTAGTTTCCAAATCCTTAATGTCATTTTTTACATATTTTTTGTTTGATACATTGCATTTAAGAAATCGCAAAATTTGCAAATCCTTCAGTGCAATCGCGAAATAAGGAATAGCAAATTTTGAATTAAGGACATTTTAAGTCATTTCCACATGTGCAGTGTTTTCAAATTATGATTTGAAAATCGTTTTTGGGGAAAAGGAATGGTTTGCAAATTTATGACAAGGACATAATGGTGTATGCTTCTCTATAAGGCATTTCACTGTCTCTGATGTCATTTTTCCCATATTACATTATAAGACCTTTCCCCATGGAGCACATTCCTTGTAAATATGCTCCCACCTGTGCATGGTGAATTTAGATTTTGACTGTTTGAGTCACATAGCCATGTTAAAAGTGACCCAAAAAAATTGCAAACGCTTTAAAAAAACACATTCATGTGTCTTAAGCACATTTTAAGTCATTTCCCCGTGGACAGTGTTTTTTAAGTGGCGCAAAAGAGGCATACACCTATCATAAATCTGTCCCTAGCATTTTAAATGATTAATTCATGATGACGATAAGGTGTGGCCTATCCAGAGGTTTGTTTAAGGTGAGGCCTACTCAGGATTGCAGATTAAAGTTACGCTTGATGAAGAATACAGAGGACATAATACATGTAAAGCTCTACCAATGAAGTAAGTAATGTCCACTTCATTGCGCCAGTCATCATAAATGTATCCCTAAGCTTCTTATCTTGTTAGACATCAACCGGCATATGTATCATATAACTATTTTGCATTTCCAAAATAGCAAATTTTAAGGAATAAATAGCAATTCTTTACCATTCCTAATTTGCAATGAGCAAATTGCTAATTGCAAATTACCCATTCATTTCCATGGGCTAGGAGGCTCATAGGAATGAAGGTGCAATTTGCGATTAGCAATTAGCTCATCGCAAATTAGGAATTTTTCCAAGGGTGCATGGGTGTCTCAAGAACACCCTGCTGCACCCCTGAAAAAGAAATTTGGGGGCATATGGCGCACATACATGCCCTAAGGACATGTATTGGCGTCATATGGCACCTTTTGTTTTTTGGAAAAAAATGTTTTTTGAAAAGAATTCGCAAATTACCACAAACTAGAAGTTGGTGGTAGTTTCCAAATCCTTAATGTCATTTTTTACATATTTTTTGTTTGATACATTGCATTTAAGAAATCACAAAATTTGCAAATCCTTCAGTGCAATCACGAAATAAGGAATAGCAAATTTTGAATTAAGGACATTTTAACCCCTTCGACGCTCATGACGAGCTGGGCTCGTCATGCAGTAGCCTCCTGCTACGCTCATGACGAGCCCAGCTCGTCATGAATAATGGTAATCATGATTTTCCAGCACAGGGGAAAAATCCCTATAGCATTCAAAAGGTTAAGTCATTTCCACATGTGCAGTGTTTTCAAATTATGATTTGAAAATCGTTTTTGGGGAAAAGGAATGGTTTGCAAATTTATGACACGGACATAATGGTGTATGCTTCTCTATAAGGCATTTCACTGTCTCTGATGTCATTTTTCCCATATTACATTATAAGACCTTTCCCCATGGAGCACATTCCTTGTAAATATGCTCCCACCTGTGCATGGTGAATTTAGATTTTGACTGTTTGAGTCACATAGCCATGTTAAAAGTGACCCAAAAAAATTGCAAACGCTTTAAAAAAACACATTCATGTGTCTTAAGCACATTTTAAGTCATTTCCCCGTGGACAGTGTTTTGTAAGTGGCGCAAAAGAGGCATACACCTATCATAAATCTGTCCCTAGCATTTTAAATGATTAATTCATGATGACGATAAGGTGTGGCCTATCCAGAGGTTTGTTTAAGGTGAGGCCTACTCAGGATTGCAGATTAAAGTTACGCTTGATGAAGAATACAGAGGACATAATACATGTAAAGCTCTACCAATGAAGTAAGTAATGTCCACTTCATTGCGCCAGTCATCATAAATGTATCCCTAAGCTTCTTATCTTGTTAGACATCAACCGGCATATGTATCATATAACTATTTTGCATTTCCAAAATAGCAAATTTTAAGGAATAAATAGCAATTCTTTACCATTCCTAATTTGCGATGAGCAAATTGCTAATTGCAATTTACCCATTCATTTCCATGGGCCAGGATGCCCATATGAATGAAGGTGCAATTTGCGATTAGCAATTAGCTCATCGCAAATTAGGAATTTTTCCAAAGGTGCAGGGGTGTCTCAAGAACACCCTGCTGCACCCCTGAAAAAGAAATTTGGGGGCATATGGCGCACATAAATTTTAACAACATTCCATTACCTCAAAAACGATTTTCAATTCATGATTTGAAAACACTGCCCACAGGGAAATTACTTAAAATGTCCTTAAGACACATGAAAGTGTTTTTTGAAAGCCTTTGCAATTTTTTTGGGTCACTTTTAACATGGTTATGTAACTCAAACAGTAAAAACCAAAATTAACATGCACAAGTGTGACCATATTTACAATGAATGTGCCCCACGGAAAAAGGTCTTTTAATATAATATGGGAAAAATGACATCAGAGACACAGAAATGCCTTATAAAGAAGCATACACCATTATATCCTTGTCATAAATTTACAAACCATTCCTTTTCCCCAAAAACGATTTTCAAATCATAATTTCAAAACACTGCACATGGGAAAATTACTTAAAATGTCCTTAAGACACATAAAAGCGTTTTTTGATTGCCTTCGCAGCATGTTTGTATCACTTTTAACATGGCTATGTAACACAAACATTCAAAATCTAAATTTACCATGCACAGGTGGGAGCATATTTACAAGCAATTTGCGCCACAGAGAAAGGTCTTACATTAAAATGGGAAAAATAACATCAGAGACATTCAATTGCATTATAAAGAAGCATACACCATTATGTCCTTGTCAGAAATATTATAACCATTCATCTTCCTCAAAAACGATTCTCAAGTCATAATTTGAAAAGACTCCACAGCTCCTATGCAGAAAAACACCCTGTCAGTACTAATACTTCACATTTTCTCCAATTACATTTTCTCAAAGAAACAAAATCTATTTGTAAAACACTTGAGACAAAGCAACATTTGAAAAACACAACTTTCTTCATAATTTTCTCCTTAAAGCACACTATTCTCTATCTAAATTAAAGAAATATTTTCTCACCTTAGCAAATACTTTGAGTTTGAAAACAGTCTCAGAAACACACCAATTTGTCTTCAGCAGAGCAAAAGGTATGCACTCCAGAGTCTGCAGCTATCAAAAGCACAGAAATGCTGTAATTCTTCACACATATCTCTCATGTCACCCAATCAAAACTCTTCCCTCACTTTTTTTCAAATGAAAACCCTTCCCCCCTCTGCCATTTCATGCCTTTTCTGCATAGCAACTACCTCTTGCAAGACCTCTGGTGTTTGCAAGTTCACACAACAATGTTGCAATTGAACTCTGAACTCTCATTGCACCTGCGTATCCACTGCAATCTTTCATTTAATGATTATTTATTGACCATTCAAAATACATCTTTCAAAGAACTCATCCATGCACCCTAACTTTCTGTTTTCAGCAATCAAAATCCACCAATCACTGTTACTGCTTCATTAACACAGAAACTCCACAGTTTTTTTCCATTTAAACTCTCATTTTTTCAACTGCCATTTCATTGCCACACTTCATCTGACTGCAGCAGAACCTTCTCTCACCATGTTTTCTGTCTGGATTGTTGGACATAGTTATATCCACTGGGCTCACAGGTATGCTGAGAACAGAAATTTACCTAACCTCAATTTACAAGATGTGGAAATTAAATGGTTTGGCCACAGAGGATTAAAATGTCACCAATTGATACCATTGGTGAAAACCTTTATGCATTTGCCCAAACCTGACCTGTTAATTGTGCACTGTGGAGGTAATGATTTGGGCACTTTGACTGGGGTAGGTCTGGAAATGCTTTTAAAGGACACCTTTGAGCAATTGATGGCACTTTTTCCTCAGACTGCCTTGGTATATTCAAATATATGCCAAAGACAGAAATGGAGGTGGTCAAACCAATTTTGTCCACAAATTGAGAAGTCGAGGAAGCATGTAAACAAATCTGTTTCAGCTTACATGAGAGACCATGGAATGGGCTCCCTGTACAACAATAACTTGCGTTACTACATGCAAGATATCTACAGAGGAGATGGAGTTCACTTCTCAGATGAGGGCAACAGAATTTTCACTCTGAATTTAAGACTGTGCATTGGTACCTACTTATAAGTACCTAAATGTACCATAAACCCAAAAGCTCTTCTCAGAGCTACCCTACATCTGATCACTCACAATTATTATTTTACTCTAACTTTTTTCACAAATTTTCAACAAAGTACGCTCCCCGGGGCGCTACCCGGTACGCGAACCGGGAGCTAACCTCGCGAAATTTTTTTTAAAATTTTTTTTTTTTTGCACATATAAGCCTCCTCAGCCACCCTCACAAAACCTAGGGGGTCAAGATAAGTCTACCGTGCCCCCTTCTACCCATTCTGAACATTATTTGCCCTCCATTTTGTATCTTAATTCGACCGAAACACAAAATGGTGGACTCCCGTAACGCTTAAGGTTCGCGAACCGGGGCGCTCAACAGTTCGCGTACCGGGTCGCTCCCTGGGAAGCGCACCATCAAAAAAGGTGGGAAAGTAGTTTACAGAAAAAATTAAAATTAAAAAATAATCAACAAAACCAACAATCAATTAACATACAGTATTTGAAAAGTCTATCATTCATTTTTCATTGCAGTACGCTGCCCAGAACGCTTCCCGGTTCGCGGACCGGGCGCTACCCACGCAAAAAATTATTTTTTTTTGCCCCGCGGGGCCCTTTTAAAGCCTCCACTTTAAACCTAGGGGGTCAGGGAGGATCTACTATGCCCCCTTATGGTTATTTCCCCCTTTGTTTTGGCCTCCTCTTGTCTCTCAATCCTACCGAGAGACAAGATGGCGGCCGCTCCGGACTGTTTAGAATGTTGACAGACACCGGAGAGCCAATCAGCTTCGCTACGCGAAGTTCCGGTACGTGTAAGGTCCGCGAACCGGGGCGCTGCCCGGTCCGCTGTTACAGATATATATCTTTTTTTAAACGTTAATTTCTCAAAATCCACTGGAGCACATATATTGAGACCTACAAAAGGCACATCGGGCTACCAGTCCCTACAATTTTGCCAAGTTTCGTGCAAATCCATTCAGCCGTTCGGGCTAAAAGTGAGGCCAACCGCCCTATGGAAAACTCAATGTTAAAAACACGTTTTGGGACCCCCCTTTTTTCTCGACCCCCCCTGGACGAACCCCCGCCCAATTTTCAGGGGCTGCTCAGAAACAAAATGTGCCATTTCCCTGAAAATTTCAGCCAATTCCGTCCACAAACGCCAAAGTTATTAGACCTAGAATTTTCAAAAATCCCATAGGGAAAAAATCCCATCTATATATACCTACTGGCGACCGCCAGTAGGTAATATATTACCTACTGGCGGTCGCCAGTAGGTATATATAGTTAGGATTTTTTTCCTATGGGATTTTTGAAAATTCTATGTCTAATAACTTTGGCGTTTGTGGACGGAATTGGCTGAAATTTTCAGGAAAATTGAACATTTTGTTTCTGAGCAGCCCCTAAAAATTTGGGGGGGGTTCGTCAAGGGGGGGCCGAGAAAAAAGGGGGTCCCAAACGCGTTTTTCCCATGTTAATTTCCATAGGGCGGTTGGCCTCACTTTTAGCCCGAACGGCTGAATGGATTTGCACGAAACTTGGCAAAATTGTAGGGAATGTTAGCCCATGTGCCTTTGCTAGGTCTCAATATATGTGCTCCAGTGGATTTTTATAAATTAACGTTCAAAAAAATATATATATCGGTAACAGCGCTACGGTGAGGCGCCCCGGTTCGCGTACTTGACGCGTAACGGAACTTCGCGAAGCGAAGCTGATTGGCTCTCCGGTGTCTGTCAACATTCTAAACAGTCCGGAGCGGCCGCCATCTTGTCTCTCGGTAGGATCGAGAGACAAGAGGAGGCCAAAACAAAGGGGGAAATTACCATAAGGGGGCATAGTAGATCCTCCCTGACCCCCTAGGTTTGATGTGGAGGCTTTAAAAGGCCAAGCAAAGACAGACTCAGCTGTTCCTGTAGGTTAGAAGGTAGGAAAATTTAAAGGTAGGGCGACGGTCACAAGAAAGGATAAGGTAGTGCTCGGTTTAGGGCTACCCTGGGTATCCAATATGTTGGTATTAATGGCCTCACACACCCTTGCGAGTGTCATGCTTCATCATTGGCAGTTGCTCCTCGTTGGGCAGGCGGTGCAATGCCCAACGGGCTCACCTCAAAGAGGGCTCTTTGGCGGAGATCTTTTTACCAACTGCCTAAGGGTGAAGTGCGAGTGAGGGGCCAGAGAAGAACGGATAGTGTAAATAAGTGGGTTAAAATGTGGCACAAGGTACCGGAGATCAATTTATTCTGGTGGTCCCTTGCCACAAGTAAAAACAGTGAGTAGCCTATGATCGCTGGAAAATTAGGATTCCACGTAACGATCCAGGACTACAATACATATCGTGAGGTCAACATGTTTCTCGCCTATGCACACTGGCAGCGATTCTTCAGGACCTAATGGTTACATCTATCTGTAGTGAGACATGACCTTATTAAGTATCAGTTCGAAAAAGTTGTACTACCTGTATGGGACAGCTCTTGCCTAGGGAGACAAAAGAGATCATTACCATGGTTTGGTGACAACATTTCCCTTCTGGTGATCGTGAACAAGCCGTGCTGTGGTGGGTGCAGTGACATAAAGATAGTGACATACCAGTGATAATTTAGTGACCAGTATGTATTGACTCCATATCACACTGCTATTTAACACAGCACTACTAGGTAAAGCTAAAAATAAAATAAAATATAAGGTTTAAAAACAGCAGCAATTACTGTACAGGCGTCCGTCCACAACCTATAGTGAGGGTCACATGTATACTCACCTATAGGTCAAGGTGTCTAGGTGTCAACAGTACCCGGTAGGATTTACATCAAGGGGAAAGAACCATAGGGGTTTAAGGCAAAAAAGGGGGGGTGGGGGGGGAGAGGAAGGGAGGAAAACAAGCACAACAGCAAATGGTATAAAACATTTTTCATGAATACTATATACACACAGTTGCCTAGTGGTGGTGGGATGGGCGGGTGAAATGTTTATGGTCAGCTCTGACCCAGCAACACTCTTGGGCCGCTGTGTATGGCTTTATTACCAAGCTCCATATCGGGTAAAGGCTTAAAATTAGTTCTTAGACACATCCAAAATTAGGCTATACACTACCGCTGCTGTACAGTAGTAGATTACAGAAGTGCATTCCATTCATGTGGGCATATCAAATCAAAACATATCTTGGAAGTACCTCTCAGGAAGGGTGCATTATATAATTCCTTATAATCACCCTTCGTGTCTCCCTAGGCAAGAGCTGTCCCATACAGGTAGTACAACTTTTTTGAACTGATACTTAATAAGGTCATGTCTCACTACAGACAGATGTAACCATTAGGTCCTGAAGAATCGCTGCCAGTGTGCATAGGCGAGAAACATGTTGACCTCACGATATGTATTGTAGTCCTGGATCGTTACGTGGAATCCTAATTTTCCAGCGATCATAGGCTACTCACTGGTTTTACTTGTGGCAAGGGACCACCAGAATAAATTGATCTCCGGTACCTTGTGCCACATTTTAACCCACTTATTTACACTATCCATTCTTCTCTGGCCCCTCACTCGCACTTCACCCTTAGGCAGTTGGTAAAAAGATCTCCGCCAAAGAGCCCCTCTTTGAGGTGAGCCCGTTGGGCATTGCACCGCCTGCCCAACGAGGAGCAACCGCCAATGATGAAGCATGACACTCGCAAGGGTGTGTGAGGCCATTAATACCAACATATTGGATACCCAGGGTAGCCCTAAACCGAGCACTACCTTATCCTTTCTTGTGACCGTCGCCCTACCTTTAACTTGTCCTACCTTCTAACCTACAGGAACAGCTGAGTCTGTCTTTGCTTGACTTTGTCCCTTTGGGCTCTAACTGTGGCTGGACCTTCCATTCTGAGGTTTTCCTGAATGGTAATTTGAGCCCTTGGATCTTGTTGAGATCCACTTCCCCTCCTTTTTGACACGAGGCTTTAAAAGGGCCCCACGGGGCAAAAAAAATAAAAAATGTTTTGTTTTTTTTGCGTGGGGAGCGCCCGGTACGCGCACCGGGAAGCGGTCTGGGGAGCGTACTATAAGGAAAAAAGAATGATAGACTATGATATTTTGAAATATTGTATGTTTATTGATTGTTCTTTTTGTTGTTTTTTTTGTGTTTTTTATTTAAGTAGCAGTATTTATGATTATTAAATATAAATTTATTTTTGTGATTGTGCACAGTATACTATAAGTCTGACTTTACATTATAATCAATTTGGTACTAGTTCATGAATTACATATAAAAATGATTAAAGACTCAAACAATTTTTTATTATTAAATATAATTTTATTTTTCTGATTCTTTTTCAAAATGTAATAGAAAGTCCAACATGTGACTGTCCGATATATCTTCTTTTTGACTGAACATAACTTCCCACATTTGACCGTCCTCATATTGAAGTAAGAAATCCACAGATTCTACACATTGTAGAAGTTCATGGTCTCGTGATTCATCCATGAATTCCAAGTCAATGGGTTCAATGATTTCCTCATTGTTCATCTCTAGGACAATTTCAAAGGAAACGTTCTGTTCTCCTTCCATTTTTGTGCTGAAATTTGCATAAAAAATAAATATATCAGTAGAGATAGGGCACTGTTGGGTTTAAGTTCAGACAGGTACTTTTGAGGCGTGAAGTAGTACTATTAAAAAGTGCCTGTGAAAAAGCCTAAGTAAATTCATAATTATACCACAGAAACCTAAATCAATCCATAATTATAATAAACAAGCCTTTCTCAATGTCTAACTCTTACAGAGGGATAGTATATAACTATCTGAAAATGTTTTCAAATTTATAAAATAACATCTTACCTTTTAAAAACAAGTTTAAGTTGTCAGTGAAAATGAACTTGCAATGTAGTTCAGGAAGTAGTAGTCAAAATGGCTGTGTTTCTCTCTCTTTCTTTATATATATTCAGGTACATAACCAATCAAATGTCAGGTAAAAAAAGTAGAAAATAAAAGTAACATTTTAATTGGTTGTCCATTCCAACACTTCAGATGTGTTTTGTGAAGTAATTTACCTCAGGGTATTTAGAGAGGTCTACAGGCTAAATGGCTAAATGGAATTCCAATCAAATTTGTGAAAATGGTAGGGATTGGTATGTAGTATGAGCTAATCTATATTTGGTGAAAGTGTCTCCAGTGGTTTTTCTGTATATTACTTTCCCACCTTTTTTGAGCTAGCGCTTCCCGGTGCGAACCGGCAGCGTTACGGGAGTCCTCCATTTTGTGTTTTGGTAGAATTGAGATACAAGATGGAGGGCAAATAATGTTCAGAATGGGTAGAAGGGGGCACGGTAGACGTATCCTGACCCCCTAGGTTTTCTGAGGAGGCCCATATGTGCGAAAAAAAAACATTTTTTTTCAAATTTTCGCGCGTTTAGCGTCCGGTGCGCGTACCGGGTAGCGCTCTGGGGAGCGTACTTTGGTGAAAATTAGTGAAAAAAGTTAGAGTAAAATAATAATTGTGAGTGATCAGATGTAGGGTAGCTCTGAAAAGAGCTTTTGGGTCCTGTGGCTGATGTAGGTACCTACAAGTAGGTACCAATGCACAGTCTTAAATTGAGGATGAAAATTCTGTTCCCCTCATCTGAGAAGTGAACTCCAACTGCTCTGTAGATATCTTGCATGTAGTAACGCAAGTTATTGTTGTAGATGGAGCCCATTCCATGGTCTCTCATGTAAGCTGAAACAGACTTATTTACATGCTTCCTCGATTTCTCAATTTGTGGACAAAATTGGTTGGACCACTTCCATTTCTGTCTTTGGCATATATTTGAATATACCAAGGCAGTTTGAGGAAATAGTGCCATCAATTGCTCAAAGGTGTCCTTTAAAAGCATTTCCAGACCTACCCCAGTCAAAGTGCCCAAGTCATTTCTTCCACAGTGCACAATTAACAGGTCAGGTTTTGGCAAATGCAAAAAGGTTTTCACCAATGGTATCAATTGGTGACATCTTAATCCTCTGTGGCCAATCCAGTTGATTTCCACATTTTGTAAATTGAGGTTGTGTAAATTTCTGTTATCAGCATACCTTTGAGCCCAGTGGATATAACTATGTCCAACAATCCAGAGAGAAAACATGGTGAGAGGAGGTTCTGCTGCAGTCAGATGAAGTGTGGTAATGAAATGGCAGTTGAAACAGTAGGAGTATGTAATGAAAAAAACTGTGGAGTTTCTGTGGTAATTAATCAGTAGCAGTGATTGGTGGATTTTGATTGCTGAAAACAGACAGTTAGGGTGCATGGATGAGTTCTTTGAAAGATGTATTTGAATGGTCAAGAAAAAATCATTTTTATGAAAGATTGCACTGGATACGCAGGTGTACTAAGAGTTTAGAGTTCAATTGAAACATTGTTGTGTGAACTTGCAAACATCAGAGGTCTTTCAGGAGGTGGTTGCTATGCAAAAAAGGCAGAAAGGGCAGAGGGGGGAAGGGTGTTGATTTGAAAAAAGTGAGGGAAGAGTTTTGATTGGGTGACATGAGAGATATGTGTGATGAATTACAGCATTTCTGTGCCATTGTTGGTTGCAGCCTCTGGAGTGCATACCTTTTGCTCTGCTGAAGACAAATTGGTGTGTGTCTGAGACTGTTTTGAAACTCAAAAATGATTTGCTAAGGTGAGAAAAAAATCATTTAATTTAGATAGAGAATATTATGCTTTAGGGATACATTTATGAAGAAAGTTGTGTATTTAAAATGTTGCTTTGTGTCAAGTGTTTTACAAATAGATTTAGTTTCTTTGAGTTTCATAGCCATGTTAAAGTGACGCAAAAGTGGTGGAAGGGCCTTAAAAATACGCTTTCATGTGTGTTAGGACATTTTAAGTCACTTCCCCATGAATGTGGGTAAATAAGTGATTTACTTGATGTGTTTAAAACGTTTTTTGAAATCAATTAGGTTTCTTGATATGTACTGCTAGAGTTTCATAGGCTGCTTGAGGCATATTTACAAGGCCTTTGAGTCCCTTTGATGTTATTTTCCCCATTTTAATTTAAGTCATTTCCCCGTGGTGCAAAGTCCTTGTAAATACGCCCCCATGTGTGCTTGGCAAATTTAGACTTTGTTTCTTTGAGTTACATAGCCATGTTAAAAGTGACGCAAAAATGGTGCAAGGGCCTTCAAAATACGCTTTCATGTGAGTTAGGGCATTTTAAGTCACTTCCCCTTGAATGTAGTTGAATAACTGCTTTAGTTGATGTGTTTAAAAACGTTTATTGAAGTCATTTAAGTTTCTTGATATGTACTGCTAAAGTTTCATAGGCTGCTTGGGGCATATTTACAAGGCCTTTGAGTCCCTTTGATGTTATTTTCCCCATTTTAATTTAAGTTATTTCCCTGTGGTGTAAGGTCCTTGTAAATACGCCCCCATGTGTGCTTGACTAATTTAAGTACTGATAGGATGTGCTTCTACATAGGACCTGTGTTGTGTTTTCAAATTATGACCAGAATTTTATTTATTTATTTTTTTTTAAACGCTTTTCACATTTATGAGAAGGTCATATTTTGTGTGCTTCTTTAAATAAATATTGAACTGAGAAATATTAAACTAAGGCTTCTGTAAGTGTCAAAGGAGGTGAGTAATGTATATTGCTCTGTTGGATACAGTCCTCATCCTCTGCGTACTCTTGGATATGCTAGACTAAATCTGCTCAATGAGATAACTAAGCTGAGGAAACACAGGTTATGTGAATCTGAAATGAGGAAAAGAAATTCCACATTTTTCAATTACATCACCTGTGTTTCCTAACTTTACGAATCACATTGTGCAGATGAGGTTTAGGCCTGTCCACGGACGCAGAAGAGGTCTGGCCTTTCTTCAAGAGTGAAGTGGACATGACTCACTTCATTGGTAGGCCTGCACATGTATTATCTCCTCTGTACTCTTCAACAAGACTAAATTTCATCTGCAATCCTGAGTAGGCCTCACCTCAAACAAACCTCTGGATAGGCCACACCTTATCGTCATCCTGAATCAATCATTTAAAATGTTAGGGGCAGATTTATGATGGCCGTGTGCCTCTTTTGCGCCACTGTGCGTCACTTTTGTGACGCTGCGGCGGTGCAAAAGATTTGCTATGTTGTGACATATTTACAACTTGATGCATCTAGGCAGATGTGTCATGCTGTAACGTCCTGTGCCACATTAAACCGATGCAGCAGTGATGCAAAAGATGCACCATGTTGCAAGACAGGCCTCACTTCATCTCCAACAAGATACCGTCAGTTTAAACTGTAAACATTTAGGACTGTGTAGGGGGCATGGAGAAGCTGAATCTTCTGTAAATGTCAAAATTGTTGTAAACAGTGCTCAACTTCTGTGTACTCTTTGATATGCTAGACTCCATCTGCACAATGAGATACCTAAGCAAAGGAAACACAGGTGATGTGATTGTGAAATGAGGAAAAGAAATTCCACATTTTTCAATTACATCACCTGTGTTTCCTAACTTTACGAATCACATTGTGCAGATGAGGTTTAGGCCTGTCCACGGACACAGAAGAGGTCTGGCCTTTGTTCAAGAGTGAAGTGGACATGACTCACTTCATTGGTAGGCTTGCACATGTATTATCTCCTCTGTACTCTTCAACAAGCCTAAATTTCATTTGCAACCCTGAGTAGGCCTCACCTCAAACAAACCTCTGGATAGGCCACACCTTATTGTCATCCTGAATCAATCATTTAAAATGTTAGGGGCAGATTTATGATGGCCGTGTGCCTCTTTTGCGCCACTGTGCATCACTTTTGTGACGCAGCGGCGGTGCAAAAGATTTGCTATGTTGCCACATATTTACAACTTGATGCATCTAGGCAGATGTGTCATGCTGTAAAGTCCTGTGTCACATGAAACCGATGCAGCAGTGATGCAAAAGATGCACCATGTTGCAAGACAGGCCTCACTTCATCTCCAACAAGATACCGTCAGTTTAAACTGTAAACATTTAGGACTGTGTAGGGGGCATGGAGAAGCTGAATCTTCTGTAAATGTCAAAATTGTTGTATAAAGTGCTCGACTTCTGTGTACTCTTTGATATGCTAGACTCCATCTGCACAATAGGATACCTAAGCAAAGGAAACACAGGTTATGTGATTCTGAAATGAGGAAAAGAAATTCCACATTTTTCAATTATATCACCTGTGTTTCCTAACTTTACGAATCACATGGTGCAGATGAGGTTTAGGCCTGTCCACGGACACAGAAGAGGTCTGGCCTTTGTTCAAGAGTGAAGTGGACATGACTCACTTCATTGGTAGGCCTGCACATGTAATATCTCCTCTGTACTCTTCAACAAGCCTAAATTTCATCAGCAACCCTGAGTAGGCCTCACCTCAAACAAACCTCTGGATAGGCCACACCTTATCGTCATCCTGAATCAATCATTTAAAATGTTAGGGGCAGATTTATGATGGCCGTGTGCCTCTTTTGCGCCACTGTGCGTCACTTTTGTGATGCTGCGGCGGTGCAAAAGATTTGCTATGTTGCGACATATTTACAACTTGATGCATCTAGGCAGATGTGTCATGCTGTACAGTCCTGTGCCACATGAAACCGATGCAGCAGTGATGCAAAAGATGCACCATGTTGCAAGACAGGCCTCACTTCATCTCCAACAAGATACCATCAGTTTAAACTGTAAACATTTAGGACTGTGTAGGGGGCATGGAGAAGCTGAATCTTCTGTAAATGTCAAAATTGTTGTAAACAGTGCTCAACTTCTGTGTACTCTTTGATATGCTAGACTCCATCTGCATTATGAGATACCTAAGCAAAGGAAACACAGGTGATGTGATTGTGAAATGAGGAAAAGAAATTCCACATTTTTTAATTACATCACCTGTGTTTCCTAACTTTACGAATCACATTGTGCAGATGAGGTTTAGGCCTGTCCACGGACGCAGAAGAGGTCTGGCCTTTGTTCGAAAGTGAAGTGGACATGACTCACTTCATTGGTAGGCCTGCACATGTATTATCTCCTCTGTACTCTTCAACAAGCCTAAATTTCATCTGCAACCCTGAGTAGGCCTCACCTCAAACAAATCTCTGGATAGGCCACACCTTATCGGCATCCTGAAACAATCATTTAAAATGTTAGGGGCAGATTTATGATGGCCGTGCGCCTCTTTTGCGCCGCCATTGCGTCACTTTTGTGACGCAGCGGCGATGCAAAAGATTTGCTATGTTGCGACATATTTACAACTTGATGCATCTAGGCAGATGTGTCATGCTGTAAAGTCCTGTGCCACATGAAACCGATGCAGCAGTGATGCAAAAGATGCACCATGTTGCAAGACAGGCCTCACTTCATCTCCAACAAGATACCGTCAGTTTAAACTGTAAACATTTAGGACTGTGTAGGGGGCATGGAGAAGTTGAATCTTCTGTAAATGTCAGAATTGTTGTATACAGTGCTCAACCTCTGTGTACTCTTTGATATGCTAGACTCCATCTGCACAATAGGATACCTAAGCAAAGGAAACACAGGTTATGTGATTCTGAAATGAGGAAAAGAATTCCACATTTTTCAATTATATCACCTGTGTTTCCTAACTTTACGAATCACATTGTGCAGATGAGGTTTAGGCCTGTCCACGGACACAGAAGAGGTCTGGCCTTTGTTCAAGAGTGAAGTGGACATGACTCACTTCATTGGTAGGCCTGCACATGTATTATTTCCTCTGTACTCTTCAACAAGCCTAAATTTCATCTGCAAACCTGAGTAGGCCTCACCTCAAACAAACCTCTGGATAGGCCACACCTTATCGTCATCCTGAATCAATCATTTAAAATGTTAGGGGCAGATTTATGATGGCCGTGTGCCTCTTTTGCGCCACTGTGCGTCACTTTTGTGACGCTGCGGCGGTGCAAAAGATTTGCTATGTTGCGACATATTTACAACTTGATGCATCTAGGCAGATGTGTCATGCTGTACAGTCCTGTGCCACATGAAACCGATGCAGCAGTGATGCAAAAGAGGCACCATGTTGCAAGACAGGCCTCACTTCATCTCCAACAAGATACCATCAGTTTAAACTGTAAACATTTAGGACTGTGTAGGGGGCATGAAGAAGCTGAATCTTCTGTAAATGTCAAAATTGTTGTAAACAGTGCTCAACTTCTGTGTACTCTTTGATATGCTTGACTCCATCTGCACAATGAGATACCTAAGCAAAGGAAACACAGGTGATGTGATTGTGAAATGAGGAAAAGAAATTCCACATTTTTCAATTACATCACCTGTGTTTCCTAACTTTACGAATCACATTGTGCAGATGAGGTTTAGGCCTGTCCACGGACACAGAAGAGGTCTGGCCTTTGTTCAAGAGTGAAGTGGACATGACTCACTTCATTGGTAGGCCTGCACATGTATTATCTCCTCTGTACTCTTCAACAAGCCTAAATTTGATCTGCAACCCTGAGTAGGCCTCACCTCAAACAAACCTCTGGATAGGCCACACCTTATTGTCATCCTGAATCAATCATTTAAAATGTTAGGGGCAGATTTATGATGGCCATGTGCCTCTTTTGCGCCACTGTGCGTCACTTTTGTGACGCAGCGGCGGTGCAAAAGATTTGCTATGTTGCGACATATTTACAACTTGATGCATCTAGGCAGATGTGTCATGCTGTAAAGTCCTGTGCCACATGAAACCGATGCAGCAGTGATGCAAAAGATGCACCATGTTGCAAGACATGCCTCACTTCATCTCCAACAAGATACCGTCAGTTTAAACTGTAAACATTTAGGACTGTGTAGGGGGCATGGAGAAGCTGAATCTTCTGTAAATGTCAAAATTGTTGTATACAGTGCTCAACTTCTGTGTACTCTTTGATATGCTAGACTCCATCTGCACTATGAGATACCTAAGCAAAGGAAACACAGGTGATGTGATTGTGAAATGAGGAAAAGAAATTCCACATTTTTCAATTACATCACCTGTGTTTCCTAACTTTACGAATCACATTGTGCAGATGAGGTTTAGGCCTGTCCACGGACGCAGAAGAGGTCTGGCCTTTGTTCGAAAGTGAAGTGGACATGACTCACTTCATTGGTAGGCCTGCACATGTATTATCTCCTCTGTACTCTTCAACAAGCCTAAATTTCATCTACAACCCTGAGTAGGCCTCACCTCAAACAAATCTCTGGATAGGCCACACCTTATCGGCATCCTGAAACAATCATTTAAAATGTTAGGGGCAGATTTATGATGGCCGTGCGCCTCTTTTGCGCCGCCATTGCGTCACTTTTGTGACGCAGCGGCGATGCAAAAGATTTGCTATGTTGCGACATATTTACAACTTGATGCATCTAGGTAGATGTGTCATGCTGTAAAGTCCTGTGCCACATGAAACCGATGCAGCAGTGATGCAAAAGATGCACCATGTTGCAAGACAGGCCTCACTTCATCTCCAACAAGATACCGTCAGTTTAAACTGTAAACATTTAGGACTGTGTAGGGGACATGGAGAAGCTGAATCTTCTGTAAAGTCAGAATTGTTGTATACAGTGCTCAACCTCTGTGTACTCTTTGATATGCTAGACTCCATCTGCACAATGAGATACCTAAACAAAGGAAACACAGGTTATGTGATTCTGAAATGAGGAAAAGAAATTCCACATTTTTCAATTACATCACCTGTGTTCCCTAACTTTACGAATCACATTGTGCAGATGAGGTTTAGGCCTGTCCACGGACACAGAAGAGGTCTGGCCTTTGTTCAAGAGTGAAGTGGACATGACTCACTTCATTGGTAGGCCTGCACGTGTATTATCTCCTCTGTACTCTTCAACAAGCCTAAATTTCATCTGCAACCCTGAGTAGGCCTCACCTCAAACAAATCTCTGGATAGGCCACACCTTATCGGCATCCTGAATCAATCATTTAAAATGTAAGGGGCAGATTTATGATGGCCGTGCGCCTCTTTTGCGCCGCCATTGCGTCACTTTTGTGACGCAGCGGCGATGCAAAAGATTTGCTATGTTGCGACATATTTACAACTTGATGCATCTAGGCAGATGTGTCATGCTGTACAGTCCTGTGCCACATGAAACCGATGCAGCAGTGATGCAAAAGATGCACCATGTTGCAAGACAGGCCTCACTTCATCTCCAACAAGATACCATCAGTTTAAACTGTAAATATTTAGGACTGTGTAGGGGGCATGGAGAAGCTGAATCTTCTGTAAATGTCAAAATTGTTGTAAACAGTGCTCAACCTCTGGTACTCTTTGATATGCTAGACTCCATCTGCACAATGAGATACCTAGGCAAAGGAAACACAGGTGATGTGATTGTGAAATGAGGAAAAGAAATTCCACATTTTTCAATTACATCACCTGTGTTTCCTAACTTTACGAATCACATTGTGCAGATGAGGTTTAGGCCTGTCCACGGACACAGAAGAGGTCTGGCCTTTGTTCAAGAGTGAAGTGGACATGACTCACTTCATTGGTAGGCCTGCACATGTATTATCTCCTCTGTACTCTTCAACAAGCCTAAATTTCATCTGCAACCCTGAGTAGGCCTCACCTCAAACAAACCTCTGGATAGGCCACACCTTATTGTCATCCTGAATCAATCATTTAAAATGTTAGGGGCAGATTTATGATGGCCATGTGCCTCTTTTGCGCCACTGTGCGTCACTTTTGTGACGCTGCGGCGGTGCAAAAGATTTGCTATGTTGCGACATATTTACAACTTGAAGCATCTAGGCAGATGTGTCATGCTGTACAGTCCTGTGCCACATGAAACCGATGCAGCAGTGATGCAAAAGATGCACCATGTTGCAAGACAGGCCTCACTTCATCTCCAACAAGATACCATCAGTTTAAACTGTAAATATTTAGGACTGTGTAGGGGGCATGGAGAAGCTGAATCTTCTGTAAATGTCAAAATTGTTGTAAACAGTGCTCAACTTCTGTGTACTCTTTGATATGCTAGACTCCATCTGCACAATGAGATACCTAGGCAAAGGAAACACAGGTGATGTGATTGTGAAATGAGGAAAAGAAATTCCACATTTTTCAATTACATCACCTGTGTTTCCTAACTTTACGAATCACATTGTGCAGATGAGGTTTAGGCCTGTCCACGGACACAGAAGAGGTCTGGCCTTTGTTCAAGAGTGAAGTGGACATGACTCACTTCATTGGTAGGCCTGCACATGTATTATCTCCTCTGTACTCTTCAACAAGCCTAAATTTCATCTGCAACCCTGAGTAGGCCTCACCTCAAACAAACCTCTGGATAGGCCACACCTTATTGTCATCCTGAATCAATCATTTAAAATGTTAGGGGCAGATTTATGATGGCCATGTGCCTCTTTTGCGCCACTGTGCGTCACTTTTGTGACGCAGCGGCGGTGCAAAATATTTGCTATGTTGCGACATATTTACAACTTGATGCATCTAGGCAGATGTGTCATGCTGTAAAGTCCTGTGCCACATGAAACCGATGCAGCAGTGATGCAAAAGATGCACCATGTTGCAAGACATGCCTCTCTTCATCTCCAACAAGATACCGTCAGTTTAAACTGTAAACATTTAGGACTGTGTAGGGGGCATGGAGAAGCTGAATCTTCTGTAAATGTCAAAATTGTTGTATACAGTGCTCAACTTCTGTGTACACTTTGATATGCTGGACTCCATCTGCACTATGAGATACCTAAGCAAAGGAAACACAGGTGATGTGATTGTGAAATGAGGAAAAGAAATTCCACATTTTTCAATTACATCACCTGTGTTTCCTAACTTTACGAATCACATTGTGCAGATGAGGTTTAGGCCTGTCCACGGACGCAGAAGAGGTCTGGCCTTTGTTCGAAAGTGAAGTGGACATGACTCACTTCATTGGTAGGCCTGCACATGTATTATCTCCTCTGTACTCTTCAACAAGCCTAAATTTCATCTGCAACCCTGAGTAGGCCTCACCTCAAACAAATCTCTGGATAGGCCACACCTTATCGGCATCCTGAAACAATCATTTAAAATGTTAGGGGCAGATTTATGATGGCCGTGCGCCTCTTTTGCGCCGCCATTGCGTCACTTTTGTAACGCAGCGGCGATGCAAAAGATTTGCTATGTTGCGACATATTTACAACTTGATGCATCTAGGCAGATGTGTCATGCTGTAAAGTCCTCTGCCACATGAAACCGATGCAGCAGTGATGCAAAAGATGCACCATGTTGCAAGACAGGCCTCACTTCATCTCCAAAAAGATACCGTCAGTTTAAACTGTAAACATTTAGGACTGTGTAGGGGGCATGGAGAAGCTGAATCTTCTGTAAATGTCAAAATTGTTGTATACAGTGCTCAACTTCTGTGTACTCTTTGATATGCTAGACTCCATCTGCACAATGAGATACCTAAGCAAAGGAAACACAGGTTATGTGATTCTGAAATGAGGAAAAGAAATTCCACATTTTTCAATTACATCACCTGTGTTTCCTAACTTTACGAATCACATTGTGCAGATGAGGTTTAGGCCTGTCCACGGACACAGAAGAGGTCTGGCCTTTGTTCAAGAGTGAAGTGGACATGACTCACTTCATTGGTAGGCCTGCACATGTATTATCTCCTCTGTACTCTTCAACAAGCCTAACTTTCATCTGCAACGCTGAGTAGGCCTCACCTCAAACAAATCTATGGATAGGCCACACCTTATCGGCATCCTGAATCAATCATTTAAAATGTTAGGGGCAGATTTATGATGGCCGTGCGCCTCTTTTGCGCCGCCATTGCGTCACTTTTGTGACGCAGCGGCGATGCAAAAGATTTGCTATGTTGCGACATATTTACAACTTGATGCATCTAGGCAGATGTGTCATGCTGTAAAGTCCTGTGCCACATGAAACCGATGCAGCAGTGATGCAAAAGATGCACCATGTTGCAAGACAGGCCTCACTTCATCTCCAACAAGATACCGTCAGTTTAAACTGTAAACATTTAGGACTGTGTAGAGGGCATGGAGAAGCTGAATCTTCTGTAAATGTCAAAATTGTTGTATACAGTGCTCAACTTCTGTGTACTCTTTGATATGCTAGACTCCATCTGCACTATGAGATACCTAAGCAAAGGAAACACAGGTGATGTGATTGTGAAAAGAGGAAAAGAAAGTCCACATTTTTCAATTACATCACCTGTGTTTCCTAACTTTACGAATCACATTGTGCAGATGAGGTTTAGGCCTGTCCACGGACGCAGAAGAGATCTGGCCTTTGTTCAAGAGTGAAGTGGACATGACTCACTTCATTGGTAGGCCTGCACATGTATTATCTCCTCTGTACTCTTCAACAAGCCTAAATTTCATCTGCAACCCTGAGTAGGCCTCACCTCAAACAAACCTCTGGATAGGCCACACCTTATCGTCATCCTGAATCAATCATTTAAAATGTTAGGGACAGATTTATGATAGCCGTGTGCCTCTTTTGTGCCGCTGTGCGTCACTTTTGTGACGCAGCGGCGGTGCAAAAGATTTGCTATGTTGCGACATATTTACAACTTGATGCATCTAGGCAGATGTGTCATGCTGTAAAGTCCTGTGCCACATGAAACCGATGCAGCAGTGATGCAAAAGATGCACCATGTTGCAAGACATGCCTCACTTCATCTCCAACAAGATACCGTCAGTTTAAACTGTAAACATTTAGGACTGTGTAGGGGGCATGGAGAAGCTGAATCTTCTGTAAATGTCAAAATTGTTGTATACAGTGCTCAACTTCTGTGTACACTTTGATATGCTGGACTCCATCTGCACTATGAGATACCTAAGCAAAGGAAACACAGGTGATGTGATTGTGAAATGAGGAAAAGAAATTCCACATTTTTCAATTACATCACCTGTGTTTCCTAACTTTACGAATCACATTGTGCAGATGAGGTTTAGGCCTGTCCACGGACACAGAAGAGGTCAGGCCTTTGTTCAAGAGTGAAGTGGACATGACTCACTTCATTGGTAGGCCTGCACATGTATTATCTCCTCTGTACTCTTCAACAAGCCTAACTTTCATCTGCAACCCTGAGTAGGCCTCACCTCAAACAAATCTATGGATAGGCCACACCTTATCGGCATCCTGAATCAATCATTTAAAATGTTAGGGGCAGATTTATGATGGCCGTGCGCCTCTTTTGCGCCGCCATTGCGTCACTTTTGTGACGCAGCGGCGATGCAAAAGATTTGCTATGTTGCGACATATTTACAACTTGATGCATCTAGGCAGATGTGTCATGCTGTAAAGTCCTGTGCCACATGAAACCGATGCAGCAGTGATGCAAAAGATGCACCATGTTGCAAGACAGGCCTCACTTCATCTCCAACAAGATACCGTCAGTTTAAACTGTAAACATTTAGGACTGTGTAGGGGGCATGGAGAAGCTGAATCTTCTGTAAATGTCAAAATTGTTGTATACAGTGCTCAACTCCTGTGTACTCTTTGATATGCTAGACTCCATCTGCACAATGAGATACCTAAGCAAAGGAAACACAGGTTATGTGATTCTGAAATGAGGAAAAGAAATTCCACATTTTTCAATTACATCACCTGTGTTTCCTAACTTTACGAATCACATTGTGCAGATGAGGTTTAGGCCTGTCCACGGACACAGAAGAGGTCTGGCCTTTGTTCAAGAGTGAAGTGGACATGACTCACTTCATTGGTAGGCCTGCACATGTATTATCTCCTCTGTACTCTTCAACAAGCCTAACTTTCATCTGCAACGCTGAGTAGGCCTCACCTCAAACAAATCTATGGATAGGCCACACCTTATCGGCATCCTGAATCAATCATTTAAAATGTTAGGGGCAGATTTATGATGGCCGTGCGCCTCTTTTGCGCCGCCATTGCGTCACTTTTGTGACGCAGCGGCGATGCAAAAGATTTGCTATGTTGCGACATATTTACAACTTGATGCATCTAGGCAGATGTGTCATGCTGTAAAGTCCTGTGCCACATGAAACCGATGCAGCAGTGATGCAAAAGATGCACCATGTTGCAAGACAGGCCTCACTTCATCTCCAACAAGATACCGTCAGTTTAAACTGTAAACATTTAGGACTGTGTAGGGGGCATGGAGAAGCTGAATCTTCTGTAAATGTCAAAATTGTTGTATACAGTGCTCAACTTCTGTGTACTCTTTGATATGCTAGACTCCATCTGCACTATGAGATACCTAAGCAAAGGAAACACAGGTGATGTGATTGTGAAAAGAGGAAAAGAAATTCCACATTTTTCAATTACATCACCTGTGTTTCCTAACTTTACGAATCACATTGTGCAGATGAGGTTTAGGCCTGTCCACGGACGCAGAAGAGATCTGGCCTTTGTTCAAGAGTGAAGTGGACAGGACTCACTTCATTGGTAGGCCTGCACATGTATTATCTCCTCTGTACTCTTCAACAAGCCTAAATTTCATCTGCAACCCTGAGTAGGCCTCACCTCAAACAAACCTCTGGATAGGCCACACCTTATCGTCATCCTGAATCAATCATTTAAAATGTTAGGGACAGATTTATGATAGCCGTGTGCCTCTTTTGTGCCGCTGTGCGTCACTTTTGTGACGCAGCGGCGGTGCAAAAGATTTGCTATGTTGCGACATATTTACAACTTGATGCATCTAGGCAGATGTGTCATGCTGTAAAGTCCTGTGCCACATGAAACCGATGCAGCAGTGATGCAAAAGATGAACCATGTTGCAAGACATGCCTCACTTCATCTCCAACAAGATACCGTCAGTTTAAACTGTAAACATTTAGGACTGTGTAGGGGGCATGGAGAAGCTGAATCTTCTGTAAATGTCAAAATTGTTGTATACAGTGCTCAACTTCTGTGTACACTTTGATATGCTGGACTCCATCTGCACTATGAGATACCTAAGCAAAGGAAACACAGGTGATGTGATTGTGAAATGAGGAAAAGAAATTCCACATTTTTCAATTACATCACCTGTGTTTCCTAACTTTACGAATCACATTGTGCAGATGAGGTTTAGGCCTGTCCACGGACGCAGAAGATGTCTGGCCTTTGTTCGAAAGTGAAGTGGACATGACTCACTTCATTGGTAGGCCTGCACATGTATTATCTCCTCTGTACTCTTCAATAAGCCTACATTTCATCTGCAACCCTGAGTAGGCCTCACCTCAAACAAATCTGTGGATAGGCCACACCTTATCGGCATCCTGAAACAATCATTTAAAATGTTAGGGGCAGATTTATGATGGCCGTGCGCCTCTTTTGCGCCGCCATTGCGTCACTTTTGTGACGCAGCGGCGATGCAAAAGATTTGCTATGTTGCGACATATTTACAACTTGATGCATCTAGGCAGATGTGTCATGCTGTAAAGTCCTGTGCCACATGAAACCGATGCAGCAGTGATGCAAAAGATGCACCATGTTGCAAGACAGGCCTCACTTCATCTCCAACAAGATACCGTCAGTTTAAACTGTAAACATTTAGGACTGTGTAGGGGGCATGGAGAAGCTGAATCTTCTGTAAATGTCAAAATTGTTGTATACAGTGCTCAACTTCTGTGTACTCTTTGATATGCTAGACTCCATCTGCACAATGAGATACCTAAGCAAAGGAAACACAGGTTATGTGATTCTGAAATGAGGAAAAGAAATTCCACATTTTTCAATTATATCACCTGTGTTTCCTAACTTTACGAATCACATGGTGCAGATGAGGTTTAGGCCTGTCCACGGACACAGAAGAGGTCAGGCCTTTGTTCAAGAGTGAAGTGGACATGACTCACTTCATTGGTAGGCCTGCACATGTATTATCTCCTCTGTACTCTTCAACAAGCCTAACTTTCATCTGCAACCCTGAGTAGGCCTCACCTCAAACAAATCTATGGATAGGCCACACCTTATCGGCATCCTGAATCAATCATTTAAAATGTTAGGGGCAGATTTATGATGGCCGTGCGCCTCTTTTGCGCCGCCATTGCGTCACTTTTGTGACGCAGCGGCGATGCAAAAGATTTGCTATGTTGCGACATATTTACAACTTGATGCATCTAGGCAGATGTGTCATGCTGTAAAGTCCTGTGCCACATGAAACCGATGCAGCAGTGATGCAAAAGATGCACCATGTTGCAAGACAGGCCTCACTTCATCTCCAACAAGATACCGTCAGTTTAAACTGTAAACATTTAGGACTGTGTAGGGGGCATGGAGAAGCTGAATCTTCTGTAAATGTCAAAATTGTTGTATACAGTGCTCAACTCCTGTGTACTCTTTGATATGCTAGACTCCATCTGCACAATGAGATACCTAAGCAAAGGAAACACAGGTTATGTGATTCTGAAATGAGGAAAAGAAATTCCACATTTTTCAATTACATCACCTGTGTTTCCTAACTTTACGAATCACATTGTGCAGATGAGGTTTAGGCCTGTCCACGGACACAGAAGAGGTCTGGCCTTTGTTCAAGAGTGAAGTGGACATGACTCACTTCATTGGTAGGCCTGCACATGTATTATCTCCTCTGTACTCTTCAACAAGCCTAACTTTCATCTGCAACGCTGAGTAGGCCTCACCTCAAACAAATCTATGGATAGGCCACACCTTATCGGCATCCTGAATCAATCATTTAAAATGTTAGGGGCAGATTTATGATGGCCGTGCGCCTCTTTTGCGCCGCCATTGCGTCACTTTTGTGACGCAGCGGCGATGCAAAAGATTTGCTATGTTGCGACATATTTACAACTTGATGCATCTAGGCAGATGTGTCATGCTGTAAAGTCCTGTGCCACATGAAACCGATGCAGCAGTGATGCAAAAGATGCACCATGTTGCAAGACAGGCCTCACTTCATCTCCAACAAGATACCGTCAGTTTAAACTGTAAACATTTAGGACTGTGTAGGGGGCATGGAGAAGCTGAATCTTCTGTAAATGTCAAAATTGTTGTATACAGTGCTCAACTTCTGTGTACTCTTTGATATGCTAGACTCCATCTGCACTATGAGATACCTAAGCAAAGGAAACACAGGTGATGTGATTGTGAAAAGAGGAAAAGAAATTCCACATTTTTCAATTACATCACCTGTGTTTCCTAACTTTACGAATCACATTGTGCAGATGAGGTTTAGGCCTGTCCACGGACGCAGAAGAGATCTGGCCTTTGTTCAAGAGTGAAGTGGACATGACTCACTTCATTGGTAGGCCTGCACATGTATTATCTCCTCTGTACTCTTCAACAAGCCTAAATTTCATCTGCAACCCTGAGTAGGCCTCACCTCAAACAAACCTCTGGATAGGCCACACCTTATCGTCATCCTGAATCAATCATTTAAAATGTTAGGGACAGATTTATGATAGCCGTGTGCCTCTTTTGTGCCGCTGTGCGTCACTTTTGTGACGCAGCGGCGGTGCAAAAGATTTGCTATGTTGCGACATATTTACAACTTGATGCATCTAGGCAGATGTGTCATGCTGTAAAGTCCTGTGCCACATGAAACCGATGCAGCAGTGATGCAAAAGATGCACCATGTTGCAAGACATGCCTCACTTCATTTCCAACAAGATACCGTCAGTTTAAACTGTAAACATTTAGGACTGTGTAGGGGGCATGGAGAAGCTGAATCTTCTGTAAATGTCAAAATTGTTGTATACAGTGCTCAACTTCTGTGTACACTTTGATATGCTGGACTCCATCTGCACTATGAGATACCTAAGCAAAGGAAACACAGGTGATGTGATTGTGAAATGAGGAAAAGAAATTCCACATTTTTCAATTACATCACCTGTGTTTCCTAACTTTACGAATCACATTGTGCAGATGAGGTTTAGGCCTGTCCACGGACGCAGAAGATGTCTGGCCTTTGTTCGAAAGTGAAGTGGACATGACTCACTTCATTGGTAGGCCTGCACATGTATTATCTCCTCTGTACTCTTCAATAAGCCTACATTTCATCTGCAACCCTGAGTAGGCCTCACCTCAAACAAATCTCTGGATAGGCCACACCTTATCGGCATCCTGAAACAATCATTTAAAATGTTAGGGGCAGATTTATGATGGCCGTGCGCCTCTTTTGCGCCGCCATTGCGTCACTTTTGTAACGCAGCGGCGATGCAAAAGATTTGCTATGTTGCGACATATTTACAACTTGATGCATCTAGGCAGATGTGTCATGCTGTAAAGTCCTCTGCCACATGAAACCGATGCAGCAGTGATGCAAAAGATGCACCATGTTGCAAGACAGGCCTCACTTCATCTCCAACAAGATACCGTCAGTTTAAACTGTAAACATTTAGGACTGTGTAGGGGGCATGGAGAAGCTGAATCTTCTGTAAATGTCAAAATTGTTGTATACAGTGCTCAACTTCTGTGTACTCTTTGATATGCTAGACTCCATCTGCACAATGAGATACCTAAGCAAAGGAAACACAGGTTATGTGATTCTGAAATGAGGAAAAGAAATTCCACATTTTTCAATTATATCACCTGTGTTTCCTAACTTTACGAATCACATGGTGCAGATGAGGTTTAGGCCTGTCCACGGACACAGAAGAGGTCAGGCCTTTGTTCAAGAGTGAAGTGGACATGACTCACTTCATTGGTAGGCCTGCACATGTATTATCTCCTCTGTACTCTTCAACAAGCCTAACTTTCATCTGCAACGCTGAGTAGGCCTCACCTCAAACAAATCTATGGATAGGCCACACCTTATCGGCATCCTGAATCAATCATTTAAAATGTTAGGGGCAGATTTATGATGGCCGTGCGCCTCTTTTGCGCCGCCATTGCGTCACTTTTGTGACGCAGCGGCGATGCAAAAGATTTGCTATGTTGCGACATATTTACAACTTGATGCATCTAGGCAGATGTGTCATGCTGTAAAGTCCTGTGCCACATGAAACCGATGCAGCAGTGATGCAAAAGATGCACCATGTTGCAAGACAGGCCTCACTTCATCTCCAACAAGATACCGTCAGTTTAAACTGTAAACATTTAGGACTGTGTAGGGGGCATGGAGAAGCTGAATCTTCTGTAAATGTCAAAATTGTTGTATACAGTGCTCAACTTCTGTGTACTCTTTGATATGCTAGACTCCATCTGCACTATGAGATACCTAAGCAAAGGAAACACAGGTGATGTGATTGTGAAAAGAGGAAAAGAAAGTCCACATTTTTCAATTACATCACCTGTGTTTCCTAACTTTACGAATCACATTGTGCAGATGAGGTTTAGGCCTGTCCACGGACGCAGAAGAGATCTGGCCTTTGTTCAAGAGTGAAGTGGACATGACTCACTTCATTGGTAGGCCTGCACATGTATTATCTCCTCTGTACTCTTCAACAAGCCTAAATTTCATCTGCAACCCTGAGTAGGCCTCACCTCAAACAAACCTCTGGATAGGCCACACCTTATCGTCATCCTGAATCAATCATTTAAAATGTTAGGGACAGATTTATGATAGCCGTGTGCCTCTTTTGTGCCGCTGTGCGTCACTTTTGTGACGCAGCGGCGGTGCAAAAGATTTGCTATGTTGCGACATATTTACAACTTGATGCATCTAGGCAGATGTGTCATGCTGTAAAGTCCTGTGCCACATGAAACCGATGCAGCAGTGATGCAAAAGATGCACCATGTTGCAAGACATGCCTCACTTCATCTCCAACAAGATACCGTCAGTTTAAACTGTAAACATTTCGGACTGTGTAGGGGGCATGGAGAAGCTGAATCTTCTGTAAATGTCAAAATTGTTGTATACAGTGCTCAACTTCTGTGTACACTTTGATATGCTGGACTCCATCTGCACTATGAGATACCTAAGCAAAGGAAACACAGGTGATGTGATTGTGAAATGAGGAAAAGAAATTCCACATTTTTCAATTACATCACCTGTGTTTCCTAACTTTACGAATCACATTGTGCAGATGAGGTTTAGGCCTGTCCACGGACGCAGAAGATGTCTGGCCTTTGTTCGAAAGTGAAGTGGACATGACTCACTTCATTGGTAGGCCTGCACATGTATTATCTCCTCTGTACTCTTCAATAAGCCTACATTTTATCTGCAACCCTGAGTAGGCCTCACCTCAAACAAATCTCTGGATAGGCCACACCTTATCGGCATCCTGAAACAATCATTTAAAATGTTAGGGGCAGATTTATGATGGCCGTGCGCCTCTTTTGCGCCGCCATTGCGTCACTTTTGTGACGCAGCGGCGATGCAAAAGATTTGCTATGTTGCGACATATTTACAACTTGATGCATCTAGGCAGATGTGTCATGCTGTAAAGTCCTGTGCCACATGAAACCGATGCAGCAGTGATGCAAAAGATGCACCATGTTGCAAGACAGGCCTCACTTCATCTCCAACAAGATACCGTCAGTTTAAACTGTAAACATTTAGGACTGTGTAGGGGGCATGGAGAAGCTGAATCTTCTGTAAATGTCAAAATTGTTGTATACAGTGCTCAACTTCTGTGTACTCTTTGATATGCTAGACTCCATCTGCACAATGAGATACCTAAGCAAAGGAAACACAGGTTATGTGATTCTGAAATGAGGAAAAGAAATTCCACATTTTTCAATTATATCACCTGTGTTTCCTAACTTTACGAATCACATGGTGCAGATGAGGTTTAGGCCTGTCCACGGACACAGAAGAGGTCAGGCCTTTGTTCAAGAGTGAAGTGGACATGACTCACTTCATTGGTAGGCCTGCACATGTATTATCTCCTCTGTACTCTTCAACAAGCCTAACTTTCATCTGCAACCCTGAGTAGGCCTCACCTCAAACAAATCTATGGATAGGCCACACCTTATCGGCATCCTGAATCAATCATTTAAAATGTTAGGGGCAGATTTATGATGGCCGTGCGCCTCTTTTGCGCCGCCATTGCGTCACTTTTGTGACGCAGCGGCGATGCAAAAGATTTGCTATGTTGCGACATATTTACAACTTGATGCATCTAGGCAGATGTGTCATGCTGTAAAGTCCTGTGCCACATGAAACCGATGCAGCAGTGATGCAAAAGATGCACCATGTTGCAAGACAGGCCTCACTTCATCTCCAACAAGATACCGTCAGTTTAAACTGTAAACATTTAGGACTGTGTAGGGGGCATGGAGAAGCTGAATCTTCTGTAAATGTCAAAATTGTTGTATACAGTGCTCAACTCCTGTGTACTCTTTGATATGCTAGACTCCATCTGCACAATGAGATACCTAAGCAAAGGAAACACAGGTTATGTGATTCTGAAATGAGGAAAAGAAATTCCACATTTTTCAATTATATCACCTGTGTTTCCTAACTTTACGAATCACATGGTGCAGATGAGGTTTAGGCCTGTCCACGGACACAGAAGAGGTCAGGCCTTTGTTCAAGAGTGAAGTGGACATGACTCACTTCATTGGTAGGCCTGCACATGTATTATCTCCTCTGTACTCTTCAACAAGCCTAACTTTCATCTGCAACCCTGAGTAGGCCTCACCTCAAACAAATCTATGGATAGGCCACACCTTATCGGCATCCTGAATCAATCATTTAAAATGTTAGGGGCAGATTTATGATGGCCGTGCGCCTCTTTCGCGCCGCCATTGCGTCACTTTTGTGACGCAGCGGCGATGCAAAAGATTTGCTATGTTGCGACATATTTACAACTTGATGCATCTAGGCAGATGTGTCATGCTGTAAAGTCCTGTGCCACATGAAACCGATGCAGCAGTGATGCAAAAGATGCACCATGTTGCAAGACAGGCCTCACTTCATCTCCAACAAGATACCGTCAGTTTAAACTGTAAACATTTAGGACTGTGTAGGGGGCATGGAGAAGCTGAATCTTCTGTAAATGTCAAAATTGTTGTATACAGTGCTCAACTCCTGTGTACTCTTTGATATGCTAGACTCCATCTGCACAATGAGATACCTAAGCAAAGGAAACACAGGTTATGTGATTCTGAAATGAGGAAAAGAAATTCCACATTTTTCAATTACATCACCTGTGTTTCCTAACTTTACGAATCACATTGTGCAGATGAGGTTTAGGCCTGTCCACGGACACAGAAGAGGTCTGGCCTTTGTTCAAGAGTGAAGTGGACATGACTCACTTCATTGGTAGGCCTGCACATGTATTATCTCCTCTGTACTCTTCAACAAGCCTAACTTTCATCTGCAACGCTGAGTAGGCCTCACCTCAAACAAATCTATGGATAGGCCACACCTTATCGGCATCCTGAATCAATCATTTAAAATGTTAGGGGCAGATTTATGATGGCCGTGCGCCTCTTTTGCGCCGCCATTGCGTCACTTTTGTGACGCAGCGGCGATGCAAAAGATTTGCTATGTTGCGACATATTTACAACTTGATGCATCTAGGCAGATGTGTCATGCTGTAAAGTCCTGTGCCACATGAAACCGATGCAGCAGTGATGCAAAAGATGCACCATGTTGCAAGACAGGCCTCACTTCATCTCCAACAAGATACCGTCAGTTTAAACTGTAAACATTTAGGACTGTGTAGGGGGCATGGAGAAGCTGAATCTTCTGTAAATGTCAAAATTGTTGTATACAGTGCTCAACTTCTGTGTACTCTTTGATATGCTAGACTCCATCTGCACTATGAGATACCTAAGCAAAGGAAACACAGGGGATGTGATTGTGAAAAGAGGAAAAGAAATTCCACATTTTTCAATTACATCACCTGTGTTTCCTAACTTTACGAATCACATTGTGCAGATGAGGTTTAGGCCTGTCCACGGACGCAGAAGAGATCTGGCCTTTGTTCAAGAGTGAAGTGGACATGACTCACTTCATTGGTAGGCCTGCACATGTATTATCTCCTCTGTACTCTTCAACAAGCCTAAATTTCATCTGCAACCCTGAGTAGGCCTCACCTCAAACAAACCTCTGGATAGGCCACACCTTATCGTCATCCTGAATCAATCATTTAAAATGTTAGGGACAGATTTATGATAGCCGTGTGCCTCTTTTGTGCCGCTGTGGGTCACTTTTGTGACGCAGCGGCGGTGCAAAAGATTTGCTATGTTGCGACATATTTACAACTTGATGCATCTAGGCAGATGTGTCATGCTGTAAAGTCCTGTGCCACATGAAACCGATGCAGCAGTGATGCAAAAGATGCACCATGTTGCAAGACATGCCTCACTTCATCTCCAACAAGATACCGTCAGTTTAAACTGTAAACATTTAGGACTGTGTAGGGGGCATGGAGAAGCTGAATCTTCTGTAAATGTCAAAATTGTTGTATACAGTGCTCAACTTCTGTGTACACTTTGATATGCTGGACTCCATCTGCACTATGAGATACCTAAGCAAAGGAAACACAGGTGATGTGATTGTGAAATGAGGAAAAGAAATTCCACATTTTTCAATTACATCACCTGTGTTTCCTAACTTTACGAATCACATTGTGCAGATGAGGTTTAGGCCTGTCCACGGACGCAGAAGATGTCTGGCCTTTGTTCGAAAGTGAAGTGGACATGACTCACTTCATTGGTAGGCCTGCACATGTATTATCTCCTCTGTACTCTTCAATAAGCCTACATTTCATCTGCAACCCTGAGTAGGCCTCACCTCAAACAAATCTCTGGATAGGCCACACCTTATCGGCATCCTGAAACAATCATTTAAAATGTTAGGGGCAGATTTATGATGGCCGTGCGCCTCTTTTGCGCCGCCATTGCGTCACTTTTGTAACGCAGCGGCGATGCAAAAGATTTGCTATGTTGCGACATATTTACAACTTGATGCATCTAGGCAGATGTGTCATGCTGTAAAGTCCTCTGCCACATGAAACCGATGCAGCAGTGATGCAAAAGATGCACCATGTTGCAAGACAGGCCTCACTTCATCTCCAACAAGATACCGTCAGTTTAAACTGTAAACATTTAGGACTGTGTAGGGGGCATGGAGAAGCTGAATCTTCTGTAAATGTCAAAATTGTTGTATACAGTGCTCAACTTCTGTGTACTCTTTGATATGCTAGACTCCATCTGCACAATGAGATACCTAAGCAAAGGAAACACAGGTTATGTGATTCTGAAATGAGGAAAAGAAATTCCACATTTTTCAATTACATCACCTGTGTTTCCTAACTTTACGAATCACATTGTGTAGATGAGGTTTAGGCCTGTCCACGGACACAGAAGAGGTCTGGCCTTTGTTCAAGAGTGAAGTGGACATGACTCACTTCATTGGTAGGCCTGTACATGTATTATCTCCTCTGTACTCTTCAACAAGCCTAACTTTCATCTGCAACCCTGAGTAGGCCTCACCTCAAACAAATCTATGGATAGGCCATACCTTATCGGCATCCTGAATCAATCATTTAAAATGTTAGGGGCAGATTTATGATGGCCGTGCGCCTCTTTTGCGCTGCCATTGCGTCACTTTTGTGACGCAGCGGCGATGCAAAAGATTTGCTATGTTGCGACATATTTACAACTTGATGCATCTAGGCAGATGTGTCATGCTGTAAAGTCCTGTGCCACATGAAACCGATGCAGCAGTGATGCAAAAGATGCACCATGTTGCAAGACAGGCCTCACTTCATCTCCAACAAGATACCGTCAGTTTAAACTGTAAACATTTAGGACTGTGTAGGGGGCATGGAGAAGCTGAATCTTCTGTAAATGTCAAAATTGTTGTATACAGTGCTCAACTTCTGTGTACTCTTTGATATGCTAGACTCCATCTGCACTATGAGATACCTAAGCAAAGGAAACACAGGTGATGTGATTGTGAAAAGAGGAAAAGAAATTCCACATTTTTCAATTACATCACCTGTGTTTCCTAACTTTACGAATCACATTGTGCAGATGAGGTTTAGGCCTGTCCACGGACGCAGAAGAGGTCTGGCCTTTGTTCAAGAGTGAAGTGGACATAACTCACTTCATTGGTAGGCCTGCACATGTATTATCTCCTCTGTACTCTTCAACAAGCCTAAATTTCATCTGCAACCCTGAGTAGGCCTCACCTCAAACAAACCTCTGGATAGGCCACACCTTATCGTCATCCTGAATCAATCATTTAAAATGTTAGGGACAGATTTATGATAGCCGTGTGCCTCTTTTGTGCCGCTGTGCGTCACTTTTGTGACGCAGCGGCGGTGCAAAAAATTTGCTATGTTGCGACATATTTACAACTTGATGCATCTAGGCAGATGTGTCATGCTGTAAAGTCCTGTGCCACATGAAACCGATGCAGCAGTGATGCAAAAGATGCACCATGTTGCAAGACATGCCTCACTTCATCTCCAACAAGATACCGTCAGTTTAAACTGTAAACATTTAGGACTGTGTAGGGGGCATGGAGAAGCTGAATCTTCTGTAAATGTCAAAATTGTTGTATACAGTGCTCAACTTCTGTGTACACTTTGATATGCTGGACTCCATCTGCACTATGAGATACCTAAGCAAAGGAAACACAGGTGATGTGATTGTGAAATGAGGAAAAGAAATTCCACATTTTTCAATTACATCACCTGTGTTTCCTAACTTTACGAATCACATTGTGCAGATGAGGTTTAGGCCTGTCCACGGACGCAGAAGATGTCTGGCCTTTGTTCGAAAGTGAAGTGGACATGACTTACTTCATTGGTAGGCCTGCACATGTATTATCTCCTCTGTACTCTTCAACAAGCCTAAATTTCATCTGTAACCCTGAGTAGGCCTCACCTCAAACAAACCTCTGGATAGGCCACACCTTATCGTCATCCTGAATCAATCATTTAAAATGTTAGGGACATATTTATGATAGCCGTGTGCCTCTTTTGCGCCGCTGTGCGTCACTTTTGTGACGCAGCGGCGGTGCAAAAGATTTGCTATGTTGCGACATATTTACAACTAGATGCATCTAGGCAGATGTGTCATGCTGTAAAGTCCTGTGCGTTTTGTTGTAGGGTGGCCAGTCATTTGCATGAAAGCCCTGTAAAACTAACACAGTAAAATTAAGAATATTTCACTGAGTCACATTTATGGCATTTCTGAATCAAATCCTTACGCCTGTTTGAAACAGGTTAAGAAGAGATGAGTCCTGTTCAATGAAAACTTGGACATAGGCCTCACCTCCTCAGCATCGCTGGACATGGTTAAATAATATCTGCAAAATGTTACTCTTGTTAAACAATTTTACAATTATAGTCTCTGAGATTTGTCTCTTACTCTGCAACATCTCATTGTTGTTCTCTTTCTTTAAAGATAACGACAACATCAAGCATGAGTGATAATGAGCAATCTGTTGATCTCGATATTATCATTGAAATTGTGATTGAAACATCAGTGGAAGTAGATCCCTTGGATGATTTAAATCCTGAGGATGATGAAGAACATGATGAGGATGCCGATTTATCAGAATTGTATGACATAGGGTGGGAAGCTGACCTGCTTGAGCCTATGGAACTATAAACATTTATTTTTAAAAGTTACTGGAAATGAAAAGTAAACATGTAAACCGTTTCATTTAAAATTAAACACAACTTCAAAAACAGCTTGTGTGTAGTGTCTTTAATAAAATAGTCGAATATGCTCATAAAATTAGTTCAGATTCACATATAAAAGAGCACAGGTCAAATGTAGAAGCATTCCATTTCTTTGCTACTATTTGTGACTACTAAATTTGCCAATGCACAGAAAATTATTGTATGTAAAATTGACAAGTAGTGTGTTAAATTTTTGACGACTGTTATTGATTTACTGTTTGGTAATAGTGGTTAATAACATTTTTGATTATATTTTACCACAGATTCAACTGCAGATCATTTCAAAATTAGAGAATGCCGTCTAAGGAAAGAAGCCGAAAGGCTACAAAACGTCAAAGACAGCAGATTACTAAATGCTTGCAGCAGTCCTCTACAATAAAATCTCGTCAAGTCACCAAGAAAGCTCCGGGTAAGAGAACAAAATCATTCCTTAGAAGCATTTGTAGAAAAAAAAGTTTAACTACAGAACATGTTTTAGTCCAGAAAAAGAGAGCCAATTTAAACGGAAAGGAAAGGTCAATCAAAAATGTTACTGCTAGAGCAGGAGATAACTCTGTGCAAGGTAGTAGAAGGAAAAATCAGTTTAGGGACATTCGTAGACGAATGTTCCGCAACAGGATAATTGGCAATTTGTTAAAAAATATTAGGAAAGGTCAACAGAAAGTGTTTTTTTATAAGAGAAAAAAAAAAGTTGAGAAAATTATTGATCAGGCATTTGAAATTAAGCGAAAGTTATTTATTTTGATAATCAATCGAATTAGGAAACTAAACAAGGCAATTTATGATTTCAAATCAAATAGTAGATGGAAGAGAACAGTTAATCGTAGTCATTTTTGTGAAGTTTTTACAGGAGAATGGATGCATAGTTCAAGTTGTGAGGCATTTTTTAATGAGGATAGTTATTGCCAGGATAATGATTTGGTGCATGCAGGTGACACCAGTGGTCGAGCATATGAGGTGAAAGATGGATGTGTGGTTGAAAAAGAAAAACTTGTGACAACAGAGGCAGAAGAGGTGTTAGGTGATTAAGTTTTAGGGAGACGTCCTAAGGGTCCAGTGTACACCTGGAAGTGTAGTAGTATTTGCAGTGTGCAACAGGAATCAATTGATTTGTTTTGTAATTTCTTACGTACATATAGTAAGAAAAGTTTGAAACAAAAAATTAAGTTGTTGCAAGACTTAGATCCTTGCAGATTGAGAGAACTGACGGGTTTGCATGGTCATTCATTGGCTTGTCTTTCCAGGAGAGTATGCCAGAGTGTTTTTCATCATTTCAGGATGCTAGCAGTGCATCATAATAAAGTGAGGAAATTAGTTAGAATGTTGTATTATGCTAAGAGTCCAGCAATTATGCTTAAACAATTATGCACTGCTCTTTTGCATGGTTCTGAAGTAGATGTGAAGAATATTTGTGAAGAAATTGAGTTTTGTTACTTTGCAAGTAAAGAGGAGAATGTTGAAATTGACCCAGAAGAAGAAGGTAATGTGGAAGATAGTGTACAGGTTTCCAGTACAGATAATTTTCAGAAGGAAATTGCCACGTTTCAGGTGAAATCAAGTGAGAGGCCTAATTTCACTTGTGTGTGTTGTCGACGCACTTATTATAAGAATCAGACTAAGTTAGTGGATTTATATGTGAAAAGTAAAAGGGAAAATAATAGTGAATGGAAGGATTTTGCAACATACTTGATGGTAGAAAATTGTTTTGATTTGGGATCGGATCAACGTGTGTGTACTTATTGTTGTAACAAATTAAATCAAAACCGGATGCCTGCTAGAGCGGTTCATAATAATCTGGAATTGGTTGAGATTCCTTCTGAATTGAAGGATTTAAATACTTATGAATCTATTTTGATTCAAAGTATCCATCCCTTTCAGGCGATTGTAAGAATGGAGCCAAAGACAGGGAAATTGCCTCCATCAGATTTACAGAGAGGATTAAAGGGAAGAGTTGTTTATTTGCCTCTAGATTTGAAGAAAAACATTAATACAATTGGAGTAGAGAAAGTGGAAGAGGAACCTCTGGTTATCTTAGTCAATGGGGTTCCGACAAAGAGTAAGAAAATATGGCAAGATTTAGTGGATGTTAGGAAAGTGAAAAAGGCAACATTGTATTTGAAGAAAAACAATAAGTACTACAAGAATGTATAGGTTGCAGAAGAGGAAGTAAGTGAAGAAGAGGATAGCGATTTGTGTGCTGGTCAAATTGAGAAAGTAGAAGCCTCTAAAAATGAAGAAATATATGAACATTATAGTGTTCATCCTTTGCATTCCAAGGAAGTCATGGGGAATGCTATTGAGTTGTTTCAAATGAAACAATCCAAAGGAAGTCCTATTAGTGTTTGGGAGGAAAGTTTGGAAGCTCGGTGTTTCCCACAGCTATTTCCAACAGGTCAAGGAGGAAGATATGATGAGCGACCTGATCAAATTCCTGCTTCTGAATACCGGACTTTACGATTGTATGCAGAAGATACTAGGTTTCGTCAATGCGTTCCCTATTTGTTTCATCTACTGTTTGAAAGCGATCTGTCTGGACTGTCATATGCAGTGAACCACATCTTGAAAAGTGGTGTACAGATGCAAAACATCTCGGCAAGTGACTTTATGGATAAAGTCAATGTGCAAGACAGTATTTTGGATTCTCACCTGATTAATCTCATGGCGTGTCAGCGTGGTACTAATGAGTACTGGTACCTTCGTCATGGTGATTTAAAATGCATGCTGAGGAACTTAGGACCTCCCACATGGTTCCTCACTCTCAGCTGTGCCGAGTATGGCTGGGAAGACTTACTTGAATTTCTACAAGAGGCAAATGGAAACATTGAAAATATCGAATTAAAGACACCCGGAGAACTGTGCTCTTTGGATCCAGTGAATATATGCAGGTACTTCAATCATAGATTTGAAGCTATGATGTCTTTCATCATGAACAAGAAAAATCCACCTCTTGGAGAGGTGTTGGATTTCTTCTGGAGAAAGGAGTACCAAGCAAGAGGTGCTCCTCATATACATATGCTGCTGTGGATCAAAGATGCACCCAAATTTGGAACAGATCCGGATGACTTAGTGATGAGTTTCATAGAACAGTATTCTACATGTGCTGTTCCAAAGGCAAAGGAAGACAAAAGCCTAAGAGAACAAGTTTTACGCTTCCAAAGCCATCGTTGCGGAAAGTACTGTTGTCGTAAATTCAGAAACAAGGACAAGTTCTACACAAAATGTCGTTTCGCCTTTCCACGACCGGTGATTTCTAAAGGAAGAGTGAACAGTTTGATGTCTTCGCTGCGACATAATGTGATGAAGAAATCACCCAAAAATACGTACAATTTGAAAAGAAACGAAGAGTCCAAGTACATCAACGACTACAACCCAGTGATTTTGTCCATGTGGAATGCTAACATGGATATACAGTTTGTGGCTGATAACTGTATGGCTGTGGCTCGGTATGTGACATCTTACATCACCAAAAAAGAAAATACAGAATTGAAGGATATGTGGGAGGACATTTCCCATGAAAAGAGCCTCAGTAAGAAGTTGTACAGTTTCAGTCTGATGATGTTGTCGCATCGAGAAATCGGAGCTTACGAATGTTCTGACCGGTTGTCTTCAGCTAGTCTCTATGCCAAATCCAGGAGTATCATTTGGGCGAGTCTTGGTCTTGCTGCAACGCGTAATCGAGTTCTGAAACCTGTACGGGAAATTGAGTATTTGGCGGAAAAGGAGCCAAACAGTACAGATATTTTGAAGACCAACATGTTGGATACATATTATCCAAATAGAAGCAGTCACCTCGAGAATGTTTGTCTGTATGAGGTTCTACAAAATTACATATTCAAGAGAAACATCAAAGAAGATATTGATAAAGGAGTGTATGCTGTAATTGGAAGTGAGGGATGTCTGGTCAAGCAAAGAAAATGCCACTTGGTAAACCATCGAAAATTGAGTGGCGAATCTCCTGAAAGAAAAGAGTTTTTCTATTTAGCACTTTTGCAACTTTTCAAGCCTTGGCGTGCAGAAGAGGAACTGCTTGGAGATTTCCTCTGTTACGAAGACTCTTTCAATGCCGCCAAGGAGACCATAGAATGTCCTGTTTTTCCCAAATATCTATAAATGTTGAATGCGGAAATCAAGCAGGAAGCAACGATTGCAGCCGAGATTGCTAGAGACAGTTCTCAGGACAGCCAGAGTTCTGTTTCATTGAGTCAGGGTCCACTAGGAGGACCAGTTATCGAAAATGTAGCTGCCACTGCCATGATTGAAGTGGAAAGAGCCATGGCACCTGCTCAGGAGGATGCGGTTAACTTAGAAGACTTGGAAAGACAACTCAACGTTGAGCAGAGGAAAATATATGACGAAGTTACCAACCAAATTGATCATGGATTAAGTCATGAGAAGAAAGAGTGCTCATGTACGTCATTGAAGCCTGTCCGACTGTACGTGAGTGGAGAAGCGGGAACTGGAAAAAGTTTCCTCATTAAAGCAATTTCATGTTATTTGCAGAAAAGGACTGAGTCATCGCTGTCTTGTGTTGTCACCGCTCCAACTGGACTGGCAGCACATAACATTAAAGGTATTACTTTGCATCGTCTACTGATGCTGCCAGTGGAGCATGATAACAAATTACAATACCACAAGTTATCTGGAGATGCTTGTTGTGAAGTTTCAAGAGTCTTGAGGAAAATGAAACTTCTTATCATTGACGAAGTAAGCATGGTTTCCAATGTCATGCTTGCCTTTGTGCATTTGAGAATGCAAGAAGTTCTCAAAACAGAGTATGATGTGTTATTTGGTGGCAAACACATCATTGTTTTCGGTGATCTTCTGCAGCTGACACCAGTGAAAGGACAACCTGTGTTCAAAATGCTCACGCATGAAGATACCAGAAAGTGCCTAGGGAGCATTGGCAACGTCAATATATGGTTAAACTTCAATTATGCTGAACTGCGTGAAAATATGCGTCAGGCGAAGGATGAAGATTACAAGAATATTCTACAAGATGTTAGAATCAGAAAAGTGACCGAGCATGGGAAAGAAGCTTTACATGCACGATTACTGTCAAATTTGTATCCAGAACAAGACGTTGTGCCTGAGAATAATTTTCGGAAAATTACTGAGAAGAAATCTGGAATATGTTTGATGCCAACTCTTGCAGAATGTGCCATCTTCAACAACAAAATGTTGCATTTAGAAAACCAAGAGATTGTGAAACTGGAAGCTATTGACAGAGTAGAGCATATGAGATCAACAATTATTTTGTCTGAGAATTTGAAATCAAAATTGGATTCATTAGAGAAGACTATATCTAAAACTGCAGGTTTTGAAAAGACTCTGAATGTGTGCTTAAATTGCCGTATCATTTTAAGAAGGAATTTACATGTTGAAAGAGGTCTGGTAAATGGATCAATGGGTAATGTTGTTGATTTTGTGAAATACAGAAATAGAGATGGAATTGAATTTTAAAAAATTTAATTTGATGGCATTGAGGAAGTACAGCTAATTGGTCGTTGCTCTGCTAGGTTTTTGCTTGTAAAAGACTTATATGTTCGCCGTAAGCAGTTTCCTGTTTGCTTGGAATATGCGGTGACAATCCATAAATAACAAGGTTTAAGTGTAGACAGTGCATTGGTGAATATTGGCAGTTCTGTGTTCAAGGAGGGTATGGCATATGTGACATTGTCACGAGTCAGAACTTTATCGGGATTGTACTTGATTGAGTGTGATCTCACAAACATTTGTGCGGATCTAGATTGTGTTAAGGAATACAATAGGTTAAGAAGAGAGTATGCGCCACATTTGCCTCAATATCCTTTATTTGAGAAACGTGTGGTAGGCCGGAAACGAAGAAATGTGACCAATAGTAGGGAGGTTGTAGCAAAAAGACGAAAAGTCGATGAACTTGAAATTATAAGCAGAAAAAAAATGGATTCTTAAGAAGATGTTGGTTTTCAATTTGAAAATAGTTCTGGTGTCAACTGCTATGCTAATGTAGTGGTTAATGTTGTCTTTTCTCTAGAAACTTTAAAAGAAGAGATTGTGGTCAATTTGGATCAAAGATTTTGCAGTTTGTTGAATTCTGTGTTAGAGAAATGTAGCACTGATAGAACAAAAATAGAAAGTGTGTCTGAAATTCGAAATCTGTTAGACAAATGTTCAGGTCAAATGCACCTCTCTCAAAATATTCAGCAAGATTGTCAGGAGTATTTAATGTATATGCTTGATGTATTGCAAGATGAAGGTGTAGATGTAGATCATCTGTTTGGCCTTTCTTATCAATGGCAGTATGACTGCGAGAACTGTAGGGTATCAAGTACTACTAGTGTAGAGTCTGAAAGATGTATATATTTAACTTTGCCAGACAGTAAATCAGTGTCCTTTAGTAAGCTAGTAAAAGCAGCTGATCACAACATGGAGTGTAGCCAATGTAAGTCTGCAATGTTCTCCACATTATTTATACGAACATATGGCCAGTATGTCATTTTAATGTTCTAACGATGTAGGCCTGATGGAAAAAATTGACAACTTTAATTAAAAATGTTGTGGCTTCGCAGTTGTCAATATCAGGAAGGACTTTTGTAACTGCAGCAATTATATATCATGACGGTCCTTCAACAACATCAGGACATTACACAGCTTATTTAAAGTCTAGAAACGGCTGGTCATTCTGCAATGATTCTGTTTTAACTTTAAAAAAAAAATTGCCTTTTGACCTTAAAAATTCTTACCTGGTGTTTTTAAAACCAAAATGTTAGGGAAAGAATCTCGGGATCTGCTCTGAGGAATTTCAAGAGGTTCTAATGGCTCCTACACTATTTGGCCTTGAGGATAAGTGTAGTACAGAGTAAAAAGGTAAATGTGGAAATGTGGAACATGAGTGAGCAAGAAGGATGAGATATTACTAGTACATGATTGTGAAAGTGATCTTGAACGTTTTCTTTCTAAAAGTTGCGGAAAAAGAAAATGACGGGATTTGCTTAGAAGAATTCCAAGAGTTATAAATGGCTCTTACATGATTTGGCCTTGAGGAAATGTGCGGTAGAGAGCGAGAAGTCATTTATTGTATGTAACATATTTGTCAAAACGATGGAGCTTTTCTTTCAGAAAGTGGCGGGCTGAAAATACTAGCAGCACAACAGAGTATAAGCTGTTCATAGGACATCCTTTGACGTCATGGAAAGTAAGTTACTTTTAAGGAGTTTGGATTTCTGATTGGTTATGTTATATGGGTTTTTTAAACACAATCATTTTGATTGTGTTTTTTTTTCCCCGCTGTTATATGATGAATACCTTCAACTCACTGTTTTTTAGTGAAATTTGATACATTCTGAGAACAGCAAAAATAAACCATTTAACATGTATAATTAATTCTGTACTTTTTGTATTTATGATATACATTGAGAACTGTGCAGGAGGCATGGAGAAACTGAGGCTTCTGTAAGTGTCAAGGGAGGTGAGTAATGTACATTGCTCTGTTGCATACAGTCCTCACCTTCTCCGTACTCTTGGATATGCTAGACTACATCTGCACAATGAGATACCTAAGCTGAGGAAATACAGGTGATGTGATTGTGGAATGAGCAAAAAAAATTGCACGTTTTTCAATTACATTACCTGTGTTTCCTAACATTACGAATCACATTGTGCAGATTAGGTTTAGGCTTGTCCAGGGACACAGAAGAGGTCTGGCCTTTGTTCAAGAGTGCAGTGGACATGACTCACTTCATTGGAGGCCTGCACATGTATTATAACCTCTGTACTCTTCAACAAGCCTAAATTTCATCTGCAACCCTGAGTAGGCCTCACCTCAAACAAACCTCTGGATAGTCCACACCTTATCGTCATCCTGAATCAATCATTTAAAATGTTAGGGGCAGATTTATGATGGCCGTGCGCCTCTTTTGTGCCGCTGTTGCATCACTTTTGTGTTGTAGCAGTGATGCAAAACATGCACCATGTTGCAAGATAGGCCTCACTTCATCTCCAACAAGATACCGTCAGTTTAAAATGTATATATTTAGGACTGTGTAGGGGGCATGGAGAAGCTGAGGCTTCTGTAAGTGTCAAAGTTGTTGCATACAGTGCTCACCTTCTGCGTACTCATTCATATGCTAGACTACTTCTGCACAATGAGATACCTAAGCAAAGGAAACACAAGTGATGTGATTGTGGATTGAGCAAAAAAAATTGCACGTTTTTCAAATACATTACCTGTGTTTCCTAACATTACAAATCACATTGTGTAGATGCCTCACTCAGTCTGTATCTGACACTCTTTCCTTCACTTCCTCTGTCTCCTCTCTCTCTCACTCTCTTTTCATTATTCACCCTTTCCTTATGTAGTTTACCTTACTCACTTTCTTTTAGTAGCTTACACAACATCAATTTAGTTTACTCTTCTATCCTTCTTTTCTGTCACTGAAAGTATCTTCTTTTTTTCTTTCTAAGTAATTTACTCTATTTAAATTTCTTTTTGTCTCTGACTGTCTATCACCGTTTCTTTCTCTTTTTTTTCTGCATGTTTATCTCTAACTTTATTTCTTTGTAAAATTGGATGATTGTCAATCTTTTCCCTTGTCTTTTCTAATTTTTAAATACATGTTTTAATATTTTTCAAATTTTTGTTGTTTCTTTCACAGATTGAAAGTATAAAAATAACAAGTGACTAAGTTAACGACAATTATAAGGTAAATGTTTTGTACTCTTTTCATTACATTTCTATCACATTTAACTTCTATTAGTTCCACTGCTTCATTTCTTTAACCCTCAGTTTCCTGCCTTTGCTACTTCCCTCATTCCTTTCTCTATTACTTACTTACTCTACTCCTTCCACTCCTTTTCTCAGTCCCTCTGTTCTCATAGTTCCTCACTCTTCTTAACTCACTCCGTCTCTATTACTCTCACTGTCTCTGACTGATCACTCTTTCACTACTTGTTCATTATGCTTTCTCCCTGTAGTTCAAGCACACTAAGGGGCATATTATCAACACAGGCAATAAAATTATCGCTGCTTTTATCGGCAGAAAAATGTCAAAAAAGCGGCTTTAGCGGCAGTTTTCTGCCGCAAAAGCGGCTTAAGCGGCAGATTTCTGCCGATAAAAGCAGCGATAATTTTATCGCCTATGTTGATAATATGCCCCTATGTTATTTACATTTCTTTGCTGTTTCAATCATTCCTTTTCTGTTACTTTTTCTTTTCTGCTTTCTGTTTTTTCTCTCTGTTATTCCACATGTTTTAATCTTATTTTGAACATTCACTCACATTCTCTAAGAAACTCTTGTTTATTATTCTTCTACTCTCCTTTTTTTCTTTCACTTCCTTATCTATTTTGTTTTTCACAATTATACCCTCTTCCATCTTTTCTTCGGTAAATAGATCTATTAAACAGTATCTCTGGTTTACTCCCTATAGCTGTCTTTCTTTTAACATTACTCTCTGTTTCCTTCCCTTATACTTACTCTTCTTTTTTTTAATTCTTTTTTTTGGTTCGCTTCCGGTTCGCGTACCGGCGAGTGAACCGGGAAGCGAACCAAAAGAAATAGAGGTTGCCAGAGTGCTAAACATTCTAGCAATTTTTTTTATAAAGGGGAGGTAGTTCTGAAAAGAACTTTTTTTTTATTGTTTTTGTAGTTTTATATTTTTTAATTATTTTTCTGAATTTTTTTTAACTTTTTTTGTATTTTTTGAACGATTTTATATATTTTTTTGTTTTTTTTGGGGGGGGAACAAAAATGATTCATTATAAAGGGCTCAACAGGAGCAAAAAAAAAGATAATTTATTTTCTGGGGCGTTTTGGACAGTTGTGATTGTCAATTGCAGCATTTATTAAATTTACGCTACTCTCCCTGTAGCAAATCAATTTTTCGCAATAAATGCATACAAATTTCACTTCCACAAACTTCAGCTGAATATTTGGGACCGTCTCCCTCGCCTCTGGTCCCGTCAGTGCCTGTTGATGTGATGTACTGGCCACAGGACGGGGGTTATCGAGCAGGTCAGGTACTTGCGCAGCACTGTAGTTGTTAGGGTGCCACCTCTCCATATGGCGATGCATCGTATAATTGCCATAACTATATTTTTTATCTGTCCCTCCGGACAGATCATTTTTACATAGAAGGCAAGTTACGTAGCAGGCATTCACTTTTTTTTGGCCTCGGGGATATTTAAAAAAGTGCCAAATACAATTCTCTTTCACTTGGGACCTCCTAGGCTCTTCTGACAAAAAATGCCCCTCTTCTTCCTCTTCCTCTTGTTCCTCTTCTTCCTCCTCTTGCTCAACCGTAACCTGAGGAGGTGGTCCTCTCTTCCTAAAAGGTGGTGGTGGTGGGGGGGGTGCACCAGCTGAAGCTACAACACTTGCCATCGCTAAGTGATGAAAAAAGGTCTTCCTCTCACAAAGATGAAAGTCAGAGTGAGGAAACAAGGATGGGTTTTCTTCATTTGGGAAAAATAAATAGTTCTAAACCAATAAAAAGTGTTATTTTTAGGTCACATGACCTAGCCTTACATCATTAGGAAACTGAAAGTGAAATGAACCAATGAAAAGTGTTATTTACAGGTCACATGACCTGTTACGCTTACGTTACGCGATCCGCGCCGCGTCCTGGATCGCTTCCGGTAAGCTGCGCTTCGCGCCTTGCTTCTCACACCGGAGCACTTCCGGGTGCGCTAACGCGGCGCGTCATATGACGCATTACGCGACAACGCGATACGTCGCGCTTAAGCGACACGTCACGATGTTGTTTTCTAACGCGGCAGTTGCGCAGACGGAACGTTTAGCGGTTCGCGGACCGAGGCGCGGCACCAAATTGAGCTAACGGGAAAAAATTATTTAAAAAAATACATAAAAAAATTGTATTAAAACATATAAAATATATTTTTCGATTTAAAGAAGAATACATTTTAAAGCTTTTGATATTTGCTATTAAAAAACCATTGAAATTCACTGAAAACACCATAGGTTAAAGACCATATATAGTTAGGAATTAGCATTTACAAAACCTTGAAAATTCACTGAAAAAACCATAGGTTATAGACCATATATAGTTAGGAATTAGTTTACAGAACAACAGACATAATGATGCACAAATTAAGACAGTTTAGTCACTAACCCATGCACTCAGTGAGACACATTTAATCACTCACTCATACAGTCAGTAATGCACCTACTAAATCCTTCGTCCAGACACTTATACATCCACTCATTCTTCAATATGTAAGACATATTTAAACTTTACAGAAACATAAAATCACTGGATGTTGTCATCAGAGAGGGAGAAGTGTGGCTCACTGGTTAGAGGCGGCAGACCCGTAAGCAGAGAACGGCCCGGGACTAGGGTTCGATTCCCGACGCGGCAGGGTCGTGGACCAGGGTCAGCGGACTCGATAATTCTCGCCTCGGTGCCTACTCTAGTCAGAAACCACACTCGGCAACTCTGGGCATCAGCTTGCCTCATCTTCACAACGGCCCCCCCAGACCGCCGGGGATGCTTGGTCGCACCTTAGAGATACCCATCAGGGACCATCTCTCAGGGTGAGCCAGGACGGGTTCCCCAGCGGTCGAAGCGTGGAGATACTCCTCCGGGAGTCGATTCCTAGCGCTATATAAACCCACAATTAAATTAAATTAAATTAAATCAGTGATGTCATTTGAGATGTCATCAGTGATGTCATCAGTGATGTCACTGACCATGTCATGAATGATGTAATATGTGACATCATCAGCAGTGGATTGCGGGTGCGCGATATATAGTTAGTGCAACTAACTATATATGGAATTTCAATGGTTTTGTGTGAGTAAAATAAGGTTTTGTAAATGCTAATTCCTAACTATATATGGTCTATAACCTATGGTTTTTTCAGTGAATATATATATTACCTTCTGGCGGTCGCCAGTAGGTAGTTATAGTTAGGATTGTTTTCCATAGGGAAATCGCAACATTCTATTGGGAATAACTTTGATGCCGGTTGAGGAATCTGCCTGAAGTTTTCCTCAAATTTGCCTCGTGGTGCTCCGGTCCTTCCCTTAAAGTTTGGGGGGATGCGTCAAGCGGGGGCCGAGATAAAAGGGGGGTCCCAAAACGTGTTTTCCCCATGTTAATTTCCATAGGGCGGTTGGACTCACTTTTAGCCCGAACGGCTGAATGGATTTCCACCAAACTTGGCAAAATTGTAGGGACTGGTAGCCCGATGTGCCTTTACTATGTCTCAAGGTATGTGCTCCAGTGGATTTTGAGTAATTTAGGTTAAAAAAAAATATATATATCTATAAGCGCGCCCCGGTACGCGCACCGGGGCGCTTACCAGCGCGCTACGCGAGTTCGCGCGCGGAAAGCTGTTTGGCTCTCGGGTGTCTGTAAACATTCCAAACAGTCAGGAACGGCCGCCATCTTGTTTCTCGGTAGGATTGAGACACAAGAGGTGGCAAAAACAAAGGGGGAAATGACGAAAAGGGGGCAGGGTAGACCCCCCTGAACCCCTAGGTTTGATGTGGGGGCCATAAAAGGGTCCTGCGGGACAACATTTTTTAATTTTTTTTTCAATTTTCGCGGGGGGGGGACCCGGTACGCTCCCCGGTGCGCGTACCGGGGAGCGTACCACGGGGAAAACCCAGTGAAACAGTAAAATAATAATTTAAAGTGGTTAGAGGTAGGGTAGCTCTGAATAGAGTTGTTGTGTTGTGTGGGTGATTTAAGTACCAACATGTAGGTACCAATGCAGAGTCTTAAATTCAATGTACACTTTGGAGATAATATAGTGCGAGAAAGGTAGTAACTTACTATGTAACCCCAAAAAATTGCACAGTATATTATAAGTCTCACTTTATAATATAATCTTTTTGGTACGACTTCAAGAATTACATAAGAATTACATATAAAAATGAATAATGTCTGAAACAATTTTTAATTATTAAATAAAAATTTCTTGTTGAGATTTTTGATACTCTATTAAAACTTCTAACATCAGGGGGCATATTACCAAGCAATAGCGATAATTATCGCTATTGCTTGGTTAGAGACAAAAATTTACCGCTGAGTCAGCGATATTCATGCATTACCGAGCTAATGCTCTTAGCCATGTTATCCACCTCCCATTGGATAACATGGCTAAGATCTGCTCAGGGCAGGTGTTAGCTTTTGGAGATATTCGCGCTTAGCGCGAATATCTCCAAAAGTTGGTAATAGGAGATAGCGATGTTAGCGACTGTTTCCAGTCGCTAAAATCTTGGCACGCCCACTTTGCATGTCATTAGTGATAAATATCACTGACATGCAAAGTAGGGCCCAAGATGGTCGCTATCTCCTACTAGCTGTTGCTAACTGGTGTTAGCGACAGCTAGGTAATAGGGAGATAATTTTATCTCCGCTTTCTTGGCTTTTAATAAACCCCCTTGATAATATGCCCCCAGATTATCTGGAATCTCCTCCACAATTTCATTGCATGATTCCATTGCTTCAAGACAGTTTATTAGTTCTTGATCGCCAGACTCATCCATGAAATCTAAGTCTTCGTTAAGGATGTTGTTATCCATAATTTCAAAAGAAATTGTATTGGTCTCCTCTTTACCTTCCATTTTTTGGCTGTAAATTGCATAAAAAATAACTATATTAGTAGAGTTAGGGCACTGTTGGGTTTAAGTTCAGACAGGTAGTTCTGATTTTTTAACAGTGAAGTTATCTTTGGGCAGTGTATGGTATCAGGCAGGAAGTAGAAATATAAATAAATGTATGTGATGAAGCCTAAGTAAATTCATATTTATACAAGAGAAGCCTAACTCAATCCATAACTATAATAGAGAAGCCTACCTCAATCTATAACTATTACAGAGGGATAGTATATAACCATCAGAAAATGTTTTCCCAAATTAACTTAAAGTGCACAACATACTTCACTTTCCAAAATAACAACTTACCTTTGTGAAAGCAGTTGAGGTTCTCAGTGAAAATCCTTTTCAAATGTACTTCAGGAAGTAGTAGTCAAAATGGCTGTGTTTCCCTCTCTTTTTTATATATATTCATGTACATAACCAATCAAATGTCAGGAAATAATAGTAGAAAATGAAAGTAACATTTTAATTGGTTGTAAATTCTAACACTTCATATGTGTTTTTGTCATGTCATTTACCTCAGGATATTTAGACAGGGCTACAGGCCAAATGGCTCAATGGAATTCCACCAAATTTGGGAAAATGGAAGGGACTGGTATGTAGTATGGCCTATTCTATATTTGGTGAACATCTCTACAGAGGTTTCTATGTAAATCAACTTTAAAAAAAAATTGGGAGCGCTTACCGGTGAGCGCCCCGGTGCGCGTACCGGTAAGCGCAACGGGAGTCCTCCATTTGGTGTTTCGGAAGAATTGAGACACAAGATGGAGGACAAACAACGTTGGGAATGGGTAAAAGAGGGTACGGTATACAGTCCCTGACCCTCTAGGTTTTCTGAGGGGGTCTTAGGAGGCTCATATAGGCCCAAAAAAAATACATTTTTAAAATTTTCGCGGTGGGAGCGCCTGGTATGCGCACCAGGAAGCGTACGGGGGAGCGTACTTTGGTGAAAAATAGTGAAAAAAGTTAGAAAAAGATAATCATTTGGAGTGATCAGAGGTAGGGTAGCCCTGAAAAGAGATTTTGGGTTGTGTGGCTGATTTAGGTACCTACAAGTAGGTACCAATGCACAAATTCTTAAATTCAGGAGGAATATTCTGTTCTCCTCATCTGAGAAGTGCACACCATCTCCTCTGTAGATATCTTGCATGTTGTAACGCAAGTTATTGTTGTATATTGAATCCATTCCATAGTCTCTCATGTAAGCCGAAACAGATTTATTCACATGTTTCCGTGCTTTCTCAAATTGTGGACAAAATTGGTCGGACCACTTCCATTTCTGTCTTTGGCATATATTGGAATATACCAAGGCAGTTTGTGGAAAAAGTGTCATCAATTGCCCAAAGGTGTCCTTTAAAACCATCTCCAGACCTACCCCAGTCAAAGTGCCTAGGTCATTTCCACCACAGTGCAAAATTATGAGGTCAGGGTGTGGCAGATGGTAAAATGTTTTCACCAATGGTATCAATTGTTTCAAGTTTCAATTGATGACATCTCAATCCTCTTTGGCCAATCCACTTCATGTGCACATTTGGTAAATCATGGTTGTGAAAATTTCTGATAGCTGCATACCTTTAAGCCCAGTGAATGTAGCTATGTCCAATAATCCAGACAGAGTACATGGTGAGAGGAGGTTCTGGTGCAGTCAGATTAAGTGTAGGAATGAAATAGCAGTTGGAACAGTAGGAGTTTGCAAAAAAAACTGTGGAGTTTCAGTGCTCTTGAATCACAAGCAATGATTGGTGGATTCAGATAGTTGAAAACTGAAAGTTAGGGTGCATGGTTCTGTTCTGTGAAACAAGTAATTTGAATGGTCAAGAAAAAGTCATTAAAAGAAAGATTGCACCTGATAAGCTGGTGTATTGAAAGGTCAAACACCCTTGCTGAGTTCGTTTGCAAAATTGTAGAATACACTTTTAACCCTGAGAGCTCAGTGAGGAGGGAGTTGCTATGGTAACAGGTAGAAAGGGCTGAGGGGGGAAGGGTGTTGATTTAAAAATAGAGAGGGAAGAGTTTTGATTGGTTCCCATGAGGAATATGTGTGTAGAATTAGAGGTTTTCTGTGCCATTCATGGTTGCAGTGCCTGGAGAACATACCTTTTGCTCTTCTAAAGAAATATTGGTGTGTGTATCTGACACTGTTGTCAATCTCCCAAAGCATTTTTAAAGGTGAGTTATGAATCATTCGATATAGATAGAGAGTTCAGATTAAGAAGCACACCCCACACACCCACACACACACCTTACACACCCACACCCCCACCTACACGCACTGACTCCCTATAAGTCACCCACACTGCCTTACTTACCTTTCTTTGCTGTTTCACTCAGACCCTTTCAGGCACTGTTTCCTTTACTCTCTCTGTCCTTTCTCTCTGTCACTCCCCATGTCTTATCCTAATTCAATTTTTCACCCTCTTTCATCCCTCTTTACTTACACTCACTGCTCTTTTCTCACCCTCCCTCACCGTTGTTCATTTATCCCGGTTCCGTCACCACCCTTCATTCCCCATTCTTTACTGTCCTTCCTTTTCTTTCAACACCCACTCACATTCTCCCAGTACCTCTACTTTAGTCTTCTTCCTCTCTCTTCCCTTCTTTCGCTCCCATGTTCATTTTACTTTTCTCACTTTCACCCTATTACACCTTCTCTGTTTTTTACTATGTAATAAACAATCCCTCTGTGTTGCTCCCTCTGGCTCTCTTTCTCTTAACAATACTCTCTCTGTGTTCTTCCCTCATGCTAACTCCTTCATTCATTTTTTTTCTTTTTTTTGGGTGCGCGCCCCGGTGCGCGTACCCTAAGGAAAAAAGATTGACAGAGATTCTTTAAAAATATAGGTTTATTTTTATAAATTAAAGGTAGTTCTAAAAAGAACTGTTTTTTTATTCTTTTTGTTGTTTTATATTTTATTTATTGTTTTTTTGAATTTTTTTTACTTTTTTGGGCTTTTCTGAACAGTTTTATATTTTTTTGTATTTTTTATGGGGAGAAACAAAAAACAGGGAATTGTAAATGGCTCAACTGGAGCAAAAAACAATCAGGAAATAATTCGTTTTTTTTCAAGCACTTGTGGTTATCACCAGCACAGAGGATAAGTTTTAGACTTTGCTCACCATAGCAAAGTGTCTTCCCACAAAATTTGCACATGATTTTAAAATCAGCAAACTTGGGTTGAATTGTAGACATTGTCTCTCTTGCCTTTGGATCCGATGGAGTGGGTTGGTTTCTTTGGGAGGTGCTCGGTGAAGATTGAGAAGGGTTCCTGGCCATTTCTCGGACCTCTGCCCTAGCATAGTTGTTGGGATGCTTGCGCTCCATATGCCGAATCATGGTGTAATTACCAAATTCATATTTCCTATTAGGGGTCCCCCTTGAAAGTTTCATGCCACAGATTAGGCAAGTCACCTTTGGTGCATTCACTTTTTTTTGCCCTCTGGGATAGAAAAAAACTCCCATACTATGTGCTCCTTTGGCCTATATGGGGTATTGTCTTCTGGGAGGAATGTCCTTCTCCCCTCCTCATCCTCCTCCTCTTCTTCTTCTTGACCACCAATGTGATGTTGTGGTGGTCCTCTTGGTGGTGGTGGTGGTGGTGCAGATGCTCCAGCTGCTGCTGCTACTGTAGCCATTTTAAAGGAGAAAAGATTAGAGACAGATCTCCAAACAGGTCTTCCTCAGTCAAAGGACAAAGTCAGAATAAGGAAAAAAGGTGGGGGCTTTCATCATTTGGAAAACAAAACTGTTCTGGACCAATGAAAAGTGTTATTTTCAAGTCACATGATCCAGGCTTTCATCATTTGGAAACCAAAACTGATCTGCACCAACGAAAAGTGTTATTTTCAGATCACATGACCCGACGTGCTTACGCTACGTGCCCCGGGGCGCGCCCGTAGTCGCGCCCCTGGGCGCGTAGCGTAAGCACGTCAGGACGCTGCGCGATCGTATGCGCTCGCGTGCTTCCGGGTGCGCTTACGCAGTGCGTGATATGACGCATCACGAGGTTACGCAAAACGTCACGATGTTGTTTTCGTTCGCGAGAATAGCGCTAACGGGATGCTCACCGGTACGCGCCCCGGGGCGCGCCGTAACATTGCGCTTACCCATGCGTTCACCGGTACGCGCCCCGGGAGCGCTCCGGGCAAAAAATTAAAAAAAATATATATATATTACATAATTTACAATATAAAATTAGTTATAAAACATATTACTTTTCATACCTATAGAGATTTGCTATTAAAAAATCATTGAAATTCACAGAAAAAACCATAGGTTTCACACCAGATATAGTTAGGAATTAGCATTTAAAAAACCTATTAAATTCACTGAAAAAAAACATAGGTTTCACACCAGTTATAGTTAGCTGGAAATTTTACTGGCATAAAACCATTGAAATTCCCACGTTATAGTTAGTTGGACTCACTATAACTTGCGCGTGCAATGCACTGCTGATGATGTCACATATTACATCACTCATGACATGGTTAGTGACATCACTCATGACATCACTGATGACACCATCCTTGTGACAGAGTGACAGACCTCCTTTCACTGTAATGTAACCCTTGAAACACATATTCAAAAATACAAACTAAAATGTTCAAAAAAATGGAGATACCCATACCATTTACAACAACCAATTCAGTAATTCCACCATCTATATACACATCCACTTTTTCACAAACAGTTCTATATAGTCACTCATACATATACTCACTCATCATATGTAGTGATACACCTATACATCCTGTTACACACCAACAGTCATCCAAAAGTTACTCACACACATACTCACAGATGCAAATAAAGTATTGAACATCCATTTATTTGCATATACAGCTATACACACACTACCACCTTACTTCTAAGGAAACTTACACATACTTACTCTCTTAAACAATCACTTATAGAAACACATACTTATTTAAACAGGAACTCTTACAATCTCTTACTCTTGACATATACTCACTTATATACATGAATATTCACATATACTACATTAAACCATATGTAGTTACTGATAAAGACACTAGTGAGACAGTCATTCACTCACTAACACACACATATACACACTCATTCACCAAACCATACAAACACTCACACTGATACTAAGAAAAACATCTAATAACCCATCTACATACACATGTAGCTACTCACCAACCCATGCAGCCACTTATACACAAAGTGAAACACTAATACATATATTTAAATATTTAAACATTACTCACTAATATAAGTATTCACTAAGATACTCTTAATAAACCATTTAACCAATCAATTTAAAAAAAAAAAACATTCATGTAAACACTTATTTAAACCTTTATTCTTCCATCAACTTTTACATATACATATATAACACATATTTATTTTTCAGAAAGAAACACATTCACTGGATGGTGTCATCAGTGATGTCATGAGTGATGTCCCTAACCATGTCATGAGTGATGTAATATGTGACGTCATCAGCAGTGCATTGCACGCGCAAGGTATAGTGAGTCCAACTAACTAAAACGTGGGAATTTCAATGGTTTTATGCCAGTAAAATTTCCAGCTAGGTTTCACACCAGTTATAGTTAGCTGGAAATTTTACTGGCATAAAACCATTGAAATTCCCACGTTATAGTTAGTTGGACTCACTATAACTTGCGCGTGCAATGCACTGCTGATGACGTCACATATTACATCACTCATGACATTGTCAGTGACATCACTCATGACATCACTGATGACATCTCAAATGACATCACTGATGACAACATCCTTGTGACAAAGTGGCAGACCTCCTATCAGCATAAAATAACCTTTGACACACACATTCAAAAATAGAAACTAACATTTTCTTAAAAAAGGAGAAACCAATACCAATTACAACAACTTATTAGGTAATTCCAACATCTACATACACATCCACTCATTCACCAACAGTTCTATATAGTCACTCATGCATGTACTTACTCATCATATGTACTCATACACCTATACATCCTGTTACACACTAATACTCATCCATATAGTTACTCACACACAAATTGACACATGCAAATAAACTATCAAAAAACCATTTACTTGATTATACTGCTATATACACACAACTACACATACTTCTACAGAAACGGAAACATATTTACTCTCTTAAACAATCAATTATAAAAACACATACTCACTAACCCACCCATACACACAATCATCCAACCATACAGTCTTGCACACATGCTGTCTTCAAAATACATACAAATAGTGAATCAATCATTCATGCATCTGTGCTCTAAGTAATATCCCCCACCGAACCATACAGACACTGATACTGATACTCAAAAAAACAACTAATAACCCATATACACACTCATGTAGCTACTCACCAACCCATGCAGCCACTTATACACAAAGTGAGACACAGATACAGATATTTAAATATTTAAACATTACTCGCTAATATATGTATTCACTAAGATACATTTAATAAGTCAGTTAAACAATCAATTTTACACAAAAAAACATCCATTTAGACATTTATTTACCCATTTATTGTTCCATCAACCTTTAGATATACATATATAAAAAATATTTATTTTTCAGAAAGATACACATTCACTGGATGATGTCATCAGTGATGTCATTTGAGATGTCATCAGTGATGTCATGAGTGATGTCACTGACCATGTCATGAGTGATGTAATATGTGACGTCATCAGCAGTGCATTGCACGCGCAAGTTATAGTGAGTCCAACTAACTATAACGTGGGAATTTCAATGGTTTTATGCGAGTAAAATTTCCACCTAACTATAACTGGTGCGAAACCTATGTTTTTTTCAGTGAATTTAATAGGTTTTTTAAATGCTAATTCCTAACTATAACTGGTGTGAAACCTATAGTTTTTTCAGTGAATATATATTACCTACTGGCGGTCGCCAGTAGGTATATATAGTTAGGATTTTTTCCCTATGGGATTTTTGAAAATTCTATGTCTAATAACTTTGGCGTTTGTGGACGGAATTGGCTGAAATTTTCTGGAAAATGGAACATTTTGTTTCTGAGCAGCCACTGGAAATTTGGGGGGAGTTGGTCCAGGGGGGGCCGAGAAAAAAGGGGGGTCCCAAAACGTGTTTTTAACATTGAGTTTTCCATAGGGCGGTTAGCCTCACTTTTAGCCCGAACGGCTGAATGGATTTGCACGAAACTTGGCAAAATTGTAGGGACTGGTAGCCCGATGTGCCTTTTGTAGGTCTCAATATATGTGCTGCAGTGGATTTTGAGAAAATAACGTTCAAAAAAAGATATATATCTGTAAGCGCGGACCAGGCAGCGCCCCGGTACGCGTACTTGACGCGTAACGGAACTTCGCGTAGCGAAGTTGATTGGCTCTCCGGTGTCTGTCAACATTCTAAACAGTCCGGAGCGGCCGCCATCTTGTCTCTCGGTAGGATCGAGAGACAAGAGGAGGTCAAAAGCGAAGGGGCAAATGACCTTAAGGGGGCATAGTAGATACTCCCTGACCCCCTAGGTTTGATGTGGAGGCTTTAAAGGGGCCCCGCTAAGCAAAAAAAAAAATAATTTTTTTTTGTTTTTTTTCGTGGTTAGCGCCCGGTACGCGAACCGGGAAGCGTACTGGGGAGCGTATCACAATAAAAAATGAATGATAGACTTTTCAAATGCTGTATGTTAATTGATTGTTGGTTTTGTTGATTATTTTTTTTTTTTTAAACTTTTTTTATTGTGTTTCATAATTTATTAAACTTTCTAACATTTCATTGTCAGAAATTTCATAATCATGGAATATAGATTGTAGTCTCTGAGGTTGTAAAATGTCCTCATTTGCAAGGAGGTTATCTACTGCTTGCACACATTGCAGTAGTTCTTGGTCCCATGTTTCATCCATAAATTCAATCTCATTTGGATCAATGATTTCTGTGTTGGACTCTGGAAGGACAATTTCAAATGAAATGTTTTGTTCACTTTCCATTTTTCCTGAAATTTGCATAAAAAAAATATATATTAGTAGAGGTAGGGCACTGTTGGGATTAATTTTAGATAGGCAGTTTTTATCAGAGAATTTATCTTTGGGCAGTGTATAGTATCAGAGTGGAAGTAGGAATATAAAAAAGTGTATCTAAATTTATAAGTACTACAGAGGGATAGTATATAACTAACAGAAAAAGTTTGCCATATTAACTTAAAGTGCACAATATACTTCAGTTTTAAAAATAACAACTTACCTTTAAAAAGAAGTTGAAGTTATTAATGAAAATCCAAATGAAATGTACACCAGGAAGTAGTAGTCAAAATGGCTGTGTTTCCTTCTCTTCCTTTATATATATTCGGGTACATAACCAATCAAATGTCAGGTAAAAAAAGTAGAAAATGAAAGTAACATTTTAATTGGTTGTCAATTCCAACACTTCAGATGTGTTTTGTGAAGTAATTTACCTCACGGTATTTAGAGAGGACTACAGGCTAAATGGCTAAATGGAATTCCAATCAAATTTGTGAAAATGGTAGGGATTGGTATGTAGTATGAGCTATTCTATATTTGGTGAAATTGTCTCCAGTGGCTTTTCTGTGAACTACTTTCCCACCTTTTTTGATGGTGCGCTTCCCAGGAAGCGACCCGGTACGCGAACCGGTGAGCGCCCTGGTACGCGAACCTTAAGCGTAACGGGAGTCCACCATTTTGTGTTTCGGTCGAATTATGATACAAGATGGAGGGCAAATAATGTTCAGAATGGGTAGAAGGGGGCACGGTAGACTTATCTTCACCCCCTAGGTTTTGTGAGGGTGGCTGAGGAGGCCCATATGTGCGGAAAAAAAAACATTTTTTTTAAAAATTTCGCGAGGTTAGCTCCCGGTACGCGTACCGGGTAGCGCACCAGGGAGCGTATTTTGTTGAAAATTAGTGAAAATAGTTAGAGTAAAAAAATAATTGTGAGTGATTAGATGTAGGGTAGCTCTGAGAAGAGCTTTTGGGTTTATGGTACATTTAGGTACTTATAAGTAGGTACCAATGCACATTTTTAAATTCAGAGTGAAAACTCTGTTGCCCTCATCTGAGAAGTGAACTCCATCTCCTCTGTAGATATCTTGCATGTAGTAACGCAAGTTATTGTTGTACAGGGAGCCCATTCCATGGTCTCTCATGTAAGCTGAAACAGATTTGTTTACATGCTTCCTCGACTTCTCAATTTGTGGACAAAATTGGTTTGACCACCTCCATTTCTGTCTTTGGCATATATTTGAATATACCAAGGCAGTCTGAGGAAAAAGTGCCATTAATTGCTCAAAGGTGTCCTTTAAAAGCATTTCCAGACCTACACCAGTCAAAGTGCCCAAGTCATTACCTCCACAGTGCACAATTAACAGGTCAGGTTTTGGCAAATGCATAAAGGTTTTCACCAATGGTATCAATTGGTGACATTTTAATCCTCTCTGGCCAAACCACTTAATTTCCACATCTTGTAAATTGAGGTTAGGTAAATTCCTGCTTTCAACGTACCTTTGAGCCCAGTGAATATAACTATGACCAACAATCCAGACAATAAACATGGTGAGAGAAGGTTCTCCTGCAGTCAGATGAAGTGTGGCAATGAAATGGCAGTTGAAAAAATGTGAGTTTGAAATGAAAAAAACTGTGGAGTTTCTGTGTTCATGAAGTAGTAACAGTGATTGGTGGATTTTGATTGATGAAAACAGAAAGTTAGGGTGTAGAGATGTGTTCTTTGAAAGATGTATTTTGAGTGGTCAATAAAAAATCATTAAATGAAAGAAAGCACTGGATATGCAGGTGCACTGAGAGTTCAGAGTTCAATTGCAACATTGTTGTGTGAATTTGCAAACACCAGAGTTTCTCCAAGAGGTGGTTGCTATGGAAAATAGGCAGAAAGGGCAGAGGGGGAAGGGTTTTCATTTGAAAAAAAGTGAGGGAAGAGTTTTGATTGGGTGACATGAGAAATATGTGTGAAGAATTACACCATTTCTGTGCTTTTGATAGCTGCAGACTCTGGAGTGCATACCTTTTGCTCTGCTGAAGACAAATTGGTGTGTTTCTTAGACTGTTTTCAAACTCAAAGTATTTGCTAAGGTGAGAAAATATTTCTTTACTTTAGATAGAGAATAGTGTGCTTTAAGGAGAAAATTATGATTTATGTGGCGCAATTTGCTAGTAAATATGCTCTCACATGTGCATGGAAATTTTTGATTTTGAATGTTTTTGTTATATAGCCATGTTAAAAGTGACGCAACCATGCTGGAAAGCCAATCAAAAAATGCTTTCATGTGTTTTAATGACATTTTAAGTCATTTTCTGATGTGCAGTGTTTAGAAATTATGATTTGAAAATCGTTTTTGTGGAAAAGGAATTGTTTTTAAATTCATGACAAGGATATAATGGTGTATGGTTATTTATAAGGCAATTGACTGTCCTTGATGTTATTTTTCTCATTTTAGTGTAAGACCTTTCTCTGTGGCGCAAATTGCTTGTAAATATGCTCTTACATGTGCATGAAAATTTTAATTATCAATGTTTGTGTTACATAGCCATGATAAAAGTGAACCAACCATGCAGGAAAGCCAATAAAAAAACGCTTTCATGTGTTTCAATGACATTTTAAGTCATTTTCTCATGTGCAGTTTTTTGAAATTATGATCTGAAAATCGTTTTTGGGAAAAAGGAATTGTTTTTAAATTCATGAGAAGGACATAATGGTGTATGGTTCTTTATAAGGCAATTGACTGTCCCTGATGTTATTTTTCCCATTTTAATGTCAGACCTTTCTTTGTGGCGCAAATTGCTTGTAAATATGCTCCCACCTGTACATTGAAAATTTTGATTTTGAATGTTTATGTTACATAGCCATGTTAAAAGTGACCCTACCATGCAGGAAAGCCAATCAAAATACGCTTTTATGTGTCTTAAGGACAATTTAAGTAATTTTCCCATGTGTAGTGTTTTGAAGTTATGATTTGAAAATCGTTTTTGAGGTAAAGGAATGTTGTTAAAATTTATGTTCGCCATATGCCCCCAAATTTCTTTCTCAGGGTTGCAGCAGGGTGTTCTTGAGACACCCCTGCACTTTTGGAATAAATTCCTAATTTGTGATGAGCAAATTGTTAATCGCAAATTGCACCTTCATTTATATGAGCCTCCTAGCCCATGGAAATGAATGGGTAATTTGCAATTAGCAATTTTCTCATCGCAAATTTGGAATGGTAAAGAATCGCTATTTATTCCTTAAAATTCGCTTTTTTGGAAATGCAAAATAGTTATATGATACATATGGCGGTTGATGTCTAACAAGATAAGAAGCTTATGGATACATTTATGATGACTGGTGCAATGAAGTAGAAATCACTTACTTCATTGGTAGGCCTTTACAATAAATTATCTCCTCTGTATTCTTCATCAAGCATAACTTTAATCTGCAATCCTGAGTAGGCCTCACCTTAAACAAACCTCTGGATAGGCCACATCTTATTGTCATCCTGATTTAATCATTTATAATTCTAGGGACAGATTTATGATAGGTGTATACCTCTTTTGTGCCACTTAGAAAACATTGTCCATGGGGAAATGACTTAAAATGTCATTAAGACACATGAATGTTTTTTTTTTAAAACGTTTGCAATTTTTTTGGGTCACTTTCAACATGGCTATGTGTCTGAAACAGTCAAAATCTAAATTTGCAATGCACTGGTGGGAGCATATTTACAAGGAATGTGCTTCATGGGGAAAGGTCTTATAATGTAATATGGGAAAAATGACATTAGAGATACTGAAATGCCTTATAGAGAAGCATACACCATTATGTCCTTGTCATAAATTTGCAAACCATTACTTTTCCCCAAAAACGATTTTCAAATTATATTTAGAAAACAGTGCACATGTGGAAATTACTTAAAATGTCAATAATTCAAAATTTGTGATTCCTTAAATGCAATGTATAAAAAAAAAATATGTAAAAAATGATATTAAGGATTTGGAAACTACCACCAACTTGTAGTTTGTGGTAATTTGCGAATTCTTTTCAAAAAGCATTTTTTTTTTTAAAAAAAAAAGGTCCCATATGACGCCCATACATGCCATTAGGGCATGTAGGTGTGCCATGTGCTCCCAAATTTCTTTTTCAGGGGTGCAGCAGGGTGTTCTTGAGATACCCCTGCACGCTTGAAAAAAATCCTATTTTGTGATGAGCTAATTGCTAATCACAACTTGCAACATTAATTCCTATGAGCCTCCTAGCCTATGGAAATGAATGGGTAATTTGCAATTAGCAATTTGCTCATTGCAAATTAGGAATAGTAAAGAATCGCTATTTATTCCTTAAAATTTGCTATTTATAATATGTAAAATATTTTGATGATACATATGGCAGTTCATCTGTAACAAGATAAGAAGCTTAGGGATAGATTTATGATGAGTGGCGCATCCCCAGGGATGTGACAGTCATCCTGCGCCACTGTTCCGCCACCCATGGTGTGCTGCATTTACAATGCGGCGCAGCATGGGGCAAAAAAGGCACAGATGCGTGACGCATCTGTGCTGTAAAGGTGGCGCATTGCTGGAGTTGTATCGTAAGTGCGATGCAGCTCCAGCAAGGATCAGGGGTGCCCCATCTATACAATGCTGCGTCAAGACCTATGCCAGCTTCAAGCAGGCGCAGGGTTTTGAAGCAGCTTTCTCCTATCTGATTGTAAATGCGGCACACCATGGGTGGTAAAGCAGTGGTGCACATTAACTGGTGCATGCCTGGGGATGTGCCATTTAATATAAATCTGCACTTTAACATTTGAGTATGTGCAGGGGACACAGAGTCGTTGAGGCTTATCCAAGGTTAAGAACAGATGAGTCCTGTTCAGTGAAAAATTAGACATAGGCTTCACCTGCTCAGCATCGCTGGACATGGCTAAATAATAGCTGCAAAATGTTACTCTTGTTAAATAATTTTACTATTATAATCTGTGAGATTTGTCTCTTACTCTGCAACATCTCATTGTTGTTGTCTTTCTTTAAAGATAAAGACAACCTCAACATGAGCGACAATCTGCAATCAGTTGATTTTGACCTCATCATTGAACTTGTAATTGAAACATCAGTGGATGTTGATCCATTGGATGATTTAAATCCTGAGGATGAAGAAGAGCGTGATGAGGATGCAGATTTGTCCGAATTATATGATATAGGATGGGAAGCTGACCTGCTTGAGCCTTTGGAATTATAAACATTTATTTTTAAAATTTATAATCAATAAAAAGTAAAAAGGTAAACCGTTTCATTTAAAAATAAAGACACCTTCAAAAACAGGTTATGTGTAGTGTCTTCAATAAAATATTAAAATATGCTCATAAAATTAGATCAGATTCACATATAAAATAGCATAGGTAACATAAATATAAATCTCATTTCTTTTCTGCTATTTCTGTATTGTAAATTTGCAAGGACTAAAAAATCTTCTATTTAAAATGTCAAGTAGTGTGTTATGTTTTTGATCACTATTACTGATTTACTGTTTGATAATAATGTTTAATAACATTTTTATTATATTTTTCCTCAGATTCAACTATGCCTACAAAAATAAGAGAGATGAAGGCTGCAAAACGTCAAAGACAGCAGGAGAAAAAAAAAATGCAGCAGTCCTCTAACAAAAAGATTTCTCAAGCGATGAAGAAAGCACCGGGTAAGAGCTCTAAATATTTCATAAAAAATATTTCTAATAAAAAAAATATTAGTACAGAAAATGTTTCAATCCATAACAACACAAGTAAATCAAATGGAGAGAAAAGGACAAATGAAAATGTTACTGCTAGAGCAAGAGATAAATCTGTGCATGATAGTAGAAGGAAACAACAGTTTACGGAGATTCGTAAACGAATGTTCCGTAACAGGATAATTGGCAATTTGTTAAAAAATATTAAGAAAGGTCAACAGAAATTAGTTTTTTATAGGAGAAAAAAAAAAGTTGAGAAAGTTATTGATCAGGCTTTTGAAATTAAACGTAAGTTATTTATTTTGATAATCAATAGAATTAGGAAGCTAAACAAGGCAATTTTTGATTTCAAAAGAAATAGTAGATGGAAGAGAATAGTTAATCGTAGTAATTTTTGTGAAGTTTTTTCTGGAGAATGGATACATAGTTCAAGCTGTGAGGCATTTTTTAATGAAGAGAGTTATTTCCAGGATAATGATTTGGTGCATGCAGTTGACATCAGTGGTCGTGCTTATGAAGTGAAAGATGGTTGTCCAGTTGAAAAAGAAAAACTTGTGACAACAGAGGCAGAAGAGTTGTTAGGTAATGAGGTTTTAGGAAGACGTGCTAAGGGTCCTGTGTACACCTGGAAGTGTAGTAGTATTTGCAGTGTGCGACAGGATTCCATCAATTTGCTTTGTGATTTTGTACGGTCATTTAACAAGAAAAGTTTGAAGCAGAAAATGAGGTTGTTGCAAGAATTAGATCCTTGCAGAGTGAGAGAAGTGACAGGTTTGCATGGTCATTCACTGGCTTGTCTTTCCAGGAGAGTATGCCAGAGTGTTTTTCATCATTTCAGGATGCTAGCAGTGCATCATAACAAAGTGAGGAAGTTAGTTAGACTGTTGTATTATGCTAAGAGTCCAGCAATTATGCTGAAACAATTATGCGCTGCTCTTTTGCATGGTTCTGAAATAGATGTGAGGAATATATGTGAAGAAATTGAGTTTTGTTACTTTGGAAGTAAAGAGGAGAATGTTGAAATTGAGCAAGAAATAGAGGGTCATTTGGAAGATACTGTACATGTTTCCAGTACAGATAATTTCCAGAGGGAAATTGCGACGTTTGACATGAAATCAAGTGAGAGGCCTAATTTCACTTGTGTGTGTTGTCGACGCACTTATTATAAGAATCAGACTAAGTTAGTGGATTTATATGCAAAAAGTGAAAGGGAAAATAATAGTGAATGGAAGGATTTTGCAACATACTTGATGGTAGAAAATTGTTTTGATTTGGGATTGGATCAACGTGTGTGTACTTATTGTTGTAACAAATTAAAACAAAACCAGATGCCTGCTAGAGCAGTTCATAATAATCTGGAATTGGTTGAGATTCCTTCTGAATTGAAGGATTTAAATACTTATGAATCTATTTTGATTCAAAGTATCCATCCCTTTCAGGCTATTGTAAGAATGGAGCCAAAGACAGGGAAATTGCCTCCATCAGATTTACAGAGAGGATTAAAGGGAAGAGTTGTTTATTTGCCTCTAGATTTGAAGAAAAACATTAACACAATTGGAGTAGAAAAAGTGGAAGAGGAACCTCTGGTTATCTTAGTTAATGGGGTTCCGACAAAGAATAAGAAAATATGGCAAGATTTAGTAGATGTTAGGAAAGTTAAAAAGGCAACATTGTATTTGAAAAAAAATAATAAATACTATAAGAATGTATATGTTGCAGAAGAGGAAGTAAGTGAGGAAGAGGATAGCGATTTGTGTGCTGGTCAAATTGAGAAAGTAGAACCCTCTACTAGTGAGGAAATATATGAACATTATAGTGTTCATCCTTTGCATTCAAAGGAAGTCATGGGGAATGCTATTGAGTTGTTTCAAATGAAACAAGCCAAAGGGAGTCCCATTAGTGTTTGGGAGGAAAGTTTGGAAGCTCGGTGTTTCCCACAGCTTTTTCCAACAGGTCAGGGAGGAAGATATGATGAGCGACCTCATCAAATTCCTGCTTCTGAATACCGGACTTTGCGATTGTATGCAGGAGATGCTAGGTTTCGACAATGCATTCCTTATTTGTTTCATCTCCTGTTTGAAAGCGATCTGTCTGGACTGTCATATGCAGTGAACCACATCTTGAAAAGTGGTATACACATGCAAAACATCTCGGCAAGTGATTTTATGGATAAAGTGAATGTCCAAGATAGTATTTTGGATTCTCACCTGATTAATCTCATGGCGTGTCAGCGTGGTACTAATGAGTACTGGTACCGTCGTCATGGTGATTTAAAATGTATGCTGAGGAACTTAGGTACTCCCACATGGTTCCTCACTCTGAGCTGTGCCGAGTATGGCTGGGAAGACTTACTTGAATTTCTACGAGAGGCAAATGCTAACGTAGAAAACATCGAATTCAAGACACCCGGAGAACTGTGCTCTTTGGATCCAGTCAATGTATGTAGGTACTTCAATCATAGATTTGAAGCTATGATGTCTTTCATCATGAATAAGAAGAATCCACCTCTTGGAGAGGTGTTGGATTTCTTCTGGAGAAAGGAGTACCAAGCAAGAGGTGCTCCTCATATACATATGTTGCTGTGGATCAAGGATGCACCTAAATTTGGAACGGATCCAGATGACTCAGTGATGAGTTTCATCCAACAGTATTCTACGTGTGCTGTTCCAAACGCAAAGGAGAAGAAAAGCCTAAGAGAAAAAGTTCTGCGTTTCCAAAGCCATCGATGTGGAAAGTACTGCCGTCGTAAATTCCGAAACAAGGACAAGTTCTACACTAAATGTCGTTTCGGCTTTCCACGACCGGTGATTTCTAAAGGAAGAGTAAACAGTTTGATGTCTTCGCTGCGACACAATGTCATGAAGAAATCACCTAAAAACACTTACAATTTGAAGAGGAACGAAGAGTCCAAGTACATCAACGACTACAACCCGGTGATTTTGTCCATGTGGAATGCTAACATGGATATACAGTTTGTGGCTGATAACTGTATGGCTGTGGCTCGGTATGTGACGTCTTACATCACCAAAAAAGAGAAGACAGAATTGAAGGATATGTGGGAGGACATTTCCCATGAAAAGAGCCTCAGCAAGAAGTTGTACAGTTTCAGTCTGAAGATGTTGTCGCATCGAGAAATCGGAGCGTACGAATGTTCTGACCGGTTGTCTTCAGCAAGTCTCTATGCCAAGTCCAGGAGTATCGTTTGGGCGAGTCTTGGTCTTGCTGCAACGCGTAATCGAGTTCTCAAACCTGTGCGGGAAATTGAGTATTTGGCGGAAAAGGAGCCAAACAGTACCGACATTTTGAAGACAAACATGTTGGATACATATTATCCAAATCGAAGCAGTCACCTAGAGAATGTTTGTCTGTATGAGGTTCTGCAAAATTACATGTTCAAGAGGAACATCAAAGAAGATACTGAGAAAGGAGTGTATGCTGTAATAGGAAGTGAGGGATGTCTGGTGAAGCAAAGAAAATGCCACTTGATAAACCATCGAAAATTGAGTGGCGAATCTCCTGAAAAAAAGGAGTTTTTCTATTTAGCACTTTTGCAACTTTTCAAGCCTTGGCGTGCAGAAGAGGAACTGCTTGGAGATTTCCTCTGTTATGAAGACTCTTTCAATGCCGCCAAGGAGACCATAGAATGTCCTGCTTTTCCCAAATATGTAGAAATGTTGAATGCGGAAATTGAGCAGGAAGCAACGATTGCAGCCGAGATTGCCAGAGACAGTTCTCAGGACAGTCAGAGTTCTGCTTCATTGAGTCAGGATCCACTAGGAGGACCTCTTATTGAAAATGAAGCTGCCACTGCTATGAATGAGGTGGAAAGAGCCATGGCACATGCTCAAGAGGATGCGGTTAACTTAGAAGAGTTGGAAAGGCAACTCAACGTTGAGCAGAGGAAAATATATGACGAAGTTACCATGCAAATTGATCATGGATTAAGTCATGATAAGAAAGAGTGCTCATGTACGTCGTTGAAGCCTGTCCGACTGTACGTGAGTGGAGAAGCGGGAACTGGAAAAAGTTTCCTCATTAAAGCAATTTCATGCTATTTGCAGGAAAGGACAGAGTCATCGCTGTCTTGTGTTGTCACTGCTCCAACTGGACTGGCAGCACATAATATTAAAGGGATTACTTTACATCGTTTACTGATGCTGCCAGTGGAGCATGACAACAAATTAGAATATCACAAGCTATCTGGAGATGCTTGTTTTGAAGTTTCAAGAATCTTGAGGAAAATGAAACTTCTTATCATTGACGAAGTAAGCATGGTTTCCAATGTCATGCTTGCCTTTGTGCATTTGAGGATGCAAGAAGTTCTCAAAACAGAGTATGATGTGTTATTTGGTGGCAAACACATCATTGTTTTCGGAGATCTTCTGCAGCTGACACCAGTGAAAGGGCAACCTGTGTTCAAAATGCTCACGCATGAAGATACCAGGAAGTGCCTAGGCAGCATTGGCAACGTCAATATATGGTTAAACTTCAATTATGCTGAACTGCATGAAAATATGCGTCAGGCAAAGGATGAAGTTTACAAGACTATTCTACAAGATGTTAGAATTGGAAAAGTGACCGAGCATGGGAAAGAAGCTTTACATGTACGATTACTGTCAAATTTATATCCAGAACAAGATGTTGTGCCTGAGAATATTTTTCAGAAAATTACTGATAAGAAATCTGGAATATGTTTGATGCCAACTCTTGCAGAATGTGCCAAATTTAACAACAAAATGTTGCATTTAGAAAAGCAAGAGATTGTGAAAGTGGAAGCTATTGATAGAGTAGAGCATATGGGATCAACAATTATTTTGTCTGAGAATCTGAAATCAAAATTGGATTCATTAGAGAAGACTATATCTAAAACTGCAGGTTTTGAAAAGACTCTGAATGTGTGCTTGAACTGCCGTATAATTTTAAGAAGGAATTTACATGTTGAAAGAGGTCTGGTAAATGGATCAATGGGTAATGTTGTTGATTTTGTGAAATACAGAAATAGAGATGGAATTGAATTTTTAAAAATTAAATTTGATGGCATTGAGGAAGTACAGCTAATTGCTCGTTGTTCTGCTAGATTTTTGCTTGTAAAAGACTTATATGTTCGCCGTAAGCAGTTCCCTGTTTGCTTGGCATATGCGGTGACAATTCATAAATCGCAAGGTTTAAGTGTAGACACTGCATTGGTGAATATTGGCAGTTCTGTGTTCAAGGAGGGTATGGCATATGTGGCATTGTCACGAGTTAGAACTTTATCGGGATTGTACTTGATTGAGTGTGATGTCAGAAACATTTGTGCAGATCTAGATTGTGTTAAGGAATACAATAGGTTAAGAAGAGAGTATGCGCCACATTTGCCTCAGTTTCCTTTGTTTGAGAAACGTCTGGTAGGCCGGAAACGAAGAAATGAGAACAATACTGGGGAGGTTGTAGCAAAAAGACAAAAAGTGAATGAACCTAAAATTACAAGCAGAAACAAAGAGGATTCTGTTGAAGATGTTGTTGGTTTTCAGTTTGAAAACAGTTCTGGTGTCAACTGCTATGCTAATGTAGTAATGAATGTTTTGTTTTCTCTAAAAAATGTAAAAGAAGAGATTGTGGTCAATTCTGATCAAAGATTTTGCAGTTTGTTGAATTCTGTGTTAGAGAAATGTAGCACAGATAGAACAAAAATAGAAAGTGTGTCTGAAATTCGAAACCTGTTAGACAGATGTTCAGGGCAAACACAATTCTCTCAAAATATTCAGCAAGATTGTCAGGAGTTTTTAATGTATATGCTTGATGTATTACATGCTGAAGGTGTAGATGTAGATCAGCTGTTTGGGCTTTCTTATCAATGGCAGCATGACTGCGAGAACTGTATGGTATCAAGTACTACTAGTGTAGACTCAGAAAGATTTATATATTTAACTTTGCCAGACAGTAAATCAGTCTCCTTTAATAAGCTAGTAAAAGCTGCTAATCACAGCATGGAGTGTAGCCAATGTAAATCTGAAATGATGTCCACATTATTTATACGAACATATGGCCAGTACGTCATTTTAATGTTCCAACGATGTAGGCCTGATGGAACAAAATTGACAACTTTAATAAAAAATTTTGTAGCTTCGCAGTTGTCAATATCAGGAAGGACTTTTGTAACTACAGCAATTATATATCATGACGGCCCTTCAATATCATCAGGACATTACACAGCTTATTTAAAGTCTAGAAATGGCTGGTCATTCTGCAATGATTCTGTTTTAATTTTCAAAAAAAAATTGCCGTATGACCTTAAAAACTCTTACCTGGTGTTTTTAAAACCAAAATTTTAGGAAAATAATCTCGGGATATGATCTGTGGAATTTCAAGAAGTTCTAATGGCTCCTACACAATTTGGCCTTGAGGATAAGTGTAGTTCAGAGACATAACTTCTAATCAAAGGATTGGACATCATGGAGATGTATGTGCACTTTAAATGAGTTCAGAAAAACTGTTTCTTTTCATAAGCTAATTGAAGCAGCCAATCAAAACATGGAGTAGAGGGAATGTAAGTCTGCAATGCTGTCTACTGTTTTACATTGCTTTGTGATTAAAAGTGATGTAGAGAATTAAATAATTGTAGTACTCATAGAGGTAGTGTAAGTCTGCTTCATATTAAGCAGTATCAGTGTCATAGGAAATGTAGAACATGACTGACCAAGAAGGGGAAGATATTACTATTCCAGGATTGTGAAAATGATCTTCAACATTTTAATTCTGAAAGTTGCGGAAATGCCAAATGATGGGATTGGCTTACAAGAAATCCAAGAGTTATAAATATCTCTGACTAGATTTGGCCTTGTGGAAAATAGTGGTAGAGAGCAAGAAGTCATTTATTGCATGTAACGTGTTTTTAAAAACGATGGAGGTTTTCTTTCAGAAAGTGGCGGGCTGAAAGTAATAACAGCACAAAAGAGTGTAAGCTGTTCATAGGACATCCTTGGACGTCATGGAAAGTAAGTTAACTTTAAGGAGTTCTGAATTTTATTTTCTGATGTTGTATGGGTTTTTTAAACACAATCATTTTGATTGTGTTTTTTTTTCCCCGCTGTTACATGATGAATACCTTCAAGTCACTGTTTTTAGTGAATTTTGATACATTCTGAGAACAGCAAAAATAAACCATTTAACATGTATAATTAATTCTGTACTGTTTGCATTTATGATGTATATGTAGAACTGTGTAGGAGGCATGGAGAAGGTGAGTTTTCTGTAAGTGTTAAATTTATTGTATGCAGTGCTGCACTTCTACGTATTCTTTCATATGCTGGACTACATCTGCACAATGAGATACCTAAGCAAAGGAAACACAAGTGATGTGATTGTGAAATGAGCAAAATAAATTGCACATATTTCAATTACATCACCTGAGTTTCCTATCATTACGAATCACATTGTGCAGATCAAGTTTAGGTCTGTCCAGGGAAACATAGGAGGTTTCTACTTTGTTGAAGAGTGCAGTGGACATGACTCACTTCATTAGTAGACTTTCACAGATATTATCTCCTCTGTACACTTCAACAAGTGTAAATCTCATCTTGAACTCTGAGTAGGCCTCACCTCAAACAAATCTCTGGATAGGAGACATGTTATTGGCATACTGAAGCGACACTTTTCTGAAACAAGAGCAATGCAAAAGATGCACCATGTTTTAAGATAGGCCTCACTTCATCTGCATCAAGATACTGTTAGTTTAAAATGTATATCTTTAGCATTGTGTAGAGGACCTGGAGAAGCAGAAGCTTCTGTCAGTGTCAAAGTTGTTGAAAAACTATTTGTCCTTCAATATTTTCCCTTGTCGTTTGTAATTTTTAAATACATATTTTAATTTTTTTCAAATGTTGGTTCTCTCTTTCACAGATTGAAAGTATAGAAATAAAATGTGATTAATTTAACGGCAATTACAAGGTAAATAGTTGTACTCTTTTCGTTACATTTCTATCACATTCACCTACTATTAGATCCACTGCTTCACTTCTTTAATCCTCAGTTTCCTGCCTTTGCTACTTTCCTCATTCCTTTCTCTATTACCTATTTACTCAACTCCTTCCACTCTTTTTCTCAGTCCCTCTGTTCTCATAGTTCCTCAGTCTTGTTCACTCACTCCATCTCTATTACTCTTAGTGTCTGTGAATTACTTTCCCAACTTTTTTTTTTTTGGGGACCGCTTCCTGGGAAGTTGCCCGGTTCGCAAACCAGCAGCGTTATGGCAGTCCACCATTTTGTGTTTCGTTCGAATCAAGATACAAGATGGAGGGCAAATAATGTTCAGAATAGGTAGAAGGGGGCACGGTAGATGTATCTTGACCCCCTTGGTTTTCTGAGGGTGGCTGAGGAGGACCATAGTTCTTCACTCTTGTTCACTCTCTCTGTTTCTATTAATGTCACTGTTTATGACTGATCAAAAAAATGTTTTTTAAAAAAGAACAGTAACTATAAGGGAAGGAAATAGACAGTTATGTTAAAAGAAAGACAGCTATAGGGAGTAAACTAACGATACTGTTACCTACAATCCACTGCTGTTGATGTTACTGACCATGTCATGAATGATGTAATATGTGACATCATCAACAGTGGATTGTAGGTAACAGTATCCTTAGTTTACTCCCTAGAGCTGTCTTTCTTTTAACATAACTGTGTATTTCCTTCCCTTATAGTTACTGTTCTTTTTTAAAAAATATTTTTTTGGTTAGCTTCCGGTACGCGTACCGGGTAGCGCTCCGGGAGCGAACTAAGAGAAATACAGGTTGGCAGAGTTCCAAATATTCTACCAATTTTTTTATAATGGGGAGTTAGTTCTGAAAAGAACTTTTTTTTTAATGTTTTTGTTGTTTTATATTTTTTTTAGTATTTTTTGAACATTTTTTTACTTTTTTTGTATTTTCTGAACGTTTTTAAAAATTTTTTGGTTTTTTTGGGGGGGGGGGAAACAAAAACGATCCATTATAAAGGGCTCAACAGGAGCAAAAAAAAAAAAGAATTTATTTTTTGGTGCGTCTTGTGCAAACATTAATATGATTTTGAATTGCTCGCAAAATCAAAGTGATGCTACTTTCTCTGTAGCAGATGAAAGCGCCACATTCCACGCACACTTGTTTTACGTGCCCAAACAACATTTGGATGTTTGCAATCACCTCCCTCGCCTCTGGTCCCGACACCTCTGGAACCACCGATCTTCTTGCCATTTGGAGGGGATTTTGTTGTTGGTCACGTAGCTGGGCAGCACTATAATTATTTGGGTGCCACCTACTCATATGCCGATGCATAGTATGATTGCCATAACTATATTTTTTATCAGTGCCCCTTGACAATCTGTCACCGCATATGCGGCAAAACACGTAACGAGCATTCACTTTCTTTTGCCCCTCAGGAATTCTGTAGAATTGCCAGATATAATTCTCCTGTCGATTGTACCTCCTGGGCTCCTCTGGCAAAAACTCATGCTCTTCCTCCTCTTCCTCCTCTTCCTGTTCTTCCTCTTCTTGCAGAATTACTTCTGCAGGTGGTCCTCTCTTTCTTGGATTTGGTGGAGGTGGTGGGCTAGCACCAGCTGAAGCTACTAATGAAGCCATCACAAAGTCTCAATAAAGGGTCTTTCTCTCACCAAGATGAAAGTCAGAGTGATGAAAGAAGGAGGGGTTTTCATCATTTGGGAAAAACAAAAGTTCTAAACCAATGAAAAGTGTCCATTTTAGATCACATGACCTTGTATTACATCATTAGGAAACCAAAAGTGAAATGAACCAATGAAAAGTGTTATTATCGAGTCACATGACCTGCTATGTTTACATTACGCGGTCGGCGCCGCGCCGCGGATCGCTTCCGGTTCGCGTACCGCTGCGCTTCCGGGTACGCGAACGTAGCACGTAATATGACGTATTACGCGAGAACGCGAAACGTCATGCTGACGCGAAGCGTCGCGATGTTGTTTTGTAACGCGAGAGGTGCGCTAAAGGAACGTTTACCAGTTTGCGTACCGGGTCGCGCCTCCGGATTGAGCTAACGGGAAGCTAACCGGTACGCGTACTGGGAGCGAAACAAACAAAATACAAAAAAAATTGTATAAAAAACATGTAAAAAATATTTTTCTTTTTAAAGAATAATACATTGTAAAGGTTTTGATATTAGCTATTAAAAAACCAATGAAATTCACTGAAAAAACCATAGGTTATAGACCATATATAGTTAGGAATTAGCATTTACAAAACCTTAAAAATTCACTGAAAAAACCATAGGTTATAGACCATATATAGTTAGGGATTAGCATTTAAAAAACCTTATTTTACTCACACAAAACCATTGAAATTCCATATATAGTTAGTTGTACTAACTATATATCACGCACCCGCAATCCACTGCTGATGATGTCACATATTACATCATTCATGACATGGTCAGTGACATCACTGATGACATCACTGATGACATCTCAAATGACATCACTGATGACATCACTGATGACATCTCAAATGACATCACTGATGACATCACTGATGACATCTCAAATGACATTACTGATGACATCACTGTTGTGATAATACGATGAACCTCTTCAGACTCTAATATAACCTTAGATACACTCAGTGTAAACACAGACTCACAGATTGTCACTCATCCATGAAGTTACACACACACCTAGACAGTCATGCAAACAATCAATCACACCTCCATTTCCTTAACTATACAGTTAAACACACCTTACTTACTTATTCAAACAAATACTAAAACATATTTACTCACTTATACAATCCTGGATACAAGTTCACAATGATCCATACAGCCACTCACACATTCACTGGCTCTTATGCACAGTTATTTATATATGTCAACTCTCACATGTACTGTATTTTACATATGTACTTAATTTGACATGTAGCACTGAGATATCTATTCACTCACCAATACAGTCATGCACACAGTCAACCGCCCATACAGCTGTTTCCAACATGCACTTTTGAACCCATACATCTATGCACAGAGTCATACACTTCCCAGCCACTCACACACACACTCAGTCTCCCATACAAATGCTTGGGCAACCAATCAATAACCTATATAGTTACTCATATAGCTACTGATCAACACATGCAGCAGTTTACAGAACAACAGACATAATGATGCACAAATTAAGACAGTTTAGTCACTAACCCATGCACTCAGTGAGACACATTTAATCACTCACTGATAGAGTCAGTCACGCACCTACTAAATCCTTCATCCAGACACTTCTACATCTACTCATTCTTCAATATGTAAAACATATTTAAACTTTACAGAAACACACAGTCACTGGATGATGTCATCAGTGATGTCATCAGTGATGTCATTTGAGATGTCATCAGTGATGTCATCAGTGATGTCACTGACCATGTCATGAATGATGTAATATGTGACATCATCAGCAGTGGATTGCGGGTGCGTGATATATAGTTAGTACAACTAACTATATATGGAATTTCAATGGTTTTGTGTGAGTAAAATAAGGTTTTTTAAATGCTAATCCCTAACTATATATGGTCTATAACCTATGGTTTTTTCAGTGAATTAATATATATATATATATATATATTACCTACTGGCGATCGCCAGTAGGTAGTTATAGTTAGGACCTAGTTTCCATAGGAAATCCTCAACATTCTATTTGGATTAACTTTGGCCGTGGTGGATGAATCCTTGCGAATTTCTCAAAGAAGATGGCTCGGTCCGCTGCGCTCCTTCCCTGAAAGTTTTGGGGGGATTGGTGAAGTGGGGGCTGAGATAAAAGGGGGTCCCAAAAAGTGTTTTCTCCATGTTATTTTCCATAGGACGTTTAGACACGGCTACAGGTCGAACGGCTGAATGGATTTATAAGAAATTTGGGAAAACTGTAGAGTCCGGCTCGCAGATTACGCTTTTTTTGGTGTAAATCTGTTCAGTAGTTGCTGAGAAAATTAAACTTAAAGTCAATTATATATCTATAAGCGCGCACGGGTGCGCGCACTCAAACGGCTGCGCACGAGCGGATTTTTTTTTTTGCTGCGTGACGTCTGTTAACGTTCGATTCGAAGGAAATCAGGAAGTGTTGACCACCATTTTGTCACTGTGAGTAAATATATTGTCATTTCAAAGCGTTGGAACATGGAAAGGGGAGAAGGTAGAGATTGTTTTGCTGCGTAGGATCTCTCAGGGTGTGCAGTAAGGCCCTTAAACGCGAAAATATATATATATATTTTTTGCGGGGTGCACGCACCTGGGCGCGCACACCTATTTACAAGAGTGTGAAAATGGAGATAAATCAGAAGTTTGGGTGCTTTGATATAAGGTGGCTCTGAAAAGAGCCCTTGTGTTAATTGAGTTTTTTCTGCATTTATAAGTAAGTACCGATGCAGAGTCTGATGTTGCAGAGGAAGATTCTGTTTCCCTCATCCGTGAAATGAACACCATCTGTCCTATAGATGTCTTGCATGTGGTAACGCAAGTTGTTGTGGTAAATAGAACCCATGCTATAATCTCTGAGGAAAGCAGAAACAGATTTATTAACACGTCTCCTTGCTTTCTCAATTTGTGCACAATGTTGATTGGACCAATTCCATTTCTGTCTTTGCCATATATTGGAATATACCAAGGCAGTTCGAGGAAAAAGTGTCATCAATTGTCGAAAGGTGTCTTTTAGAAGCATTTCCAGACCTACCCCAGTCAATGTGCCAAGATCGTTCCCACCACAGTGCACAATTATAAGGTCTGGTTCTGGGAGATGCATAAAAGTTTTCACCAATGGTATTAATTGGTGACATCTTAATCCTCTTTGCCCAATCCACGTTATCTGCACATTTGGTAAATCAAGGTTGGAAATTCGTCTGCTTGCTGCATATTTTCCACTCCAGTGAATATAGCTGTGTCCTAAAAGCCAAACCTTCATTTTCAAGGCAGATGCACTCGTACTCCGATGGGTTCTGGAAGTGGAATGGCAGTTAGAAGCTGAAAGTCAGGATAAAAAAATGGATGAAGCTTGGTGTGGTTGAAAAACAAAAAATGATTGGTTGATTCTAATACGTGAAGATTGAAGACTATGTTGCATGTTAATGTTATGTAAAAGAAAAAGTAGTATTGGGTGTGAAAAAAATGACATGTAACAGAGCTGTGGATAGGCAGGTGTTTCTGGAGGGAAAACAGTGTTGTTAGTTTGCTGTAGAACGTTGAGATATGAACTTTTGACCTGTGCCTTCAGTCAGGTGCAGAATGAGGTGTTACCATGGAAACAGCCAGAGATGGCAGTGGGTGATGGGTGACTTTTATGTGACATTGATAATATTGTGAGGGACAACCAACTGAAATGTAAATTTGAATACAAAATTTTGCGGGAGGAAATATGATTGGCTGAAGAGACATATATGAGTCTGTATTGACTGTATATCTGTGCCATTGAATTTTGGTTGCAGTGATAGCAGCATAATTGAGATTCCGTCAAACGAATATCTATTTTGTGACTGTCTCTGTTGTACATCGTACAAAGCATTGGTAAAGGTAAGTCTGTAACTGTTTGTTTTGTCATGTACCGTAAAATATGGTTTACTCACAAACAATGATTGATTTTCCTCATAGTTTGAAACTAAAGTCATTTTTGGCTGTCATAATGTGCTGTATTTCTAAAATTATTTTTAATTTAAATGTGATATATGAAGTATAAAATATGTTTAATATAAAGAGTAATTATTTGTGTGATTTTGAAGCCTTTATATATAATGAGAGAAGTTGTTTATGAAGTGAAAAAATGATATTAGCAGAGAGACAGATAATGCAGATAGAGAGAGAAATGGTAAATTACATGTGATACCGTCGTGAAAATTTTTTAATGGTTAATGAATTCGTAAACTTTCTGTCACACGACAAAATTAGAGTGCGGTTTCTGGACGCGGCCTGCATTGGTGGGTGTAGGGTTAGAGGGGTAGGTGGTTGAGTGAAATAAAATGAAAAGTTGGTATATTACATGTGATACCGTCTTCAAAAAGTGGTAATGCTTAATGAATTCTTAAACTTTCTGACAGACGACAAAATTACATTGTAGTTTGTGGCCGCGGCTTGTACTGGTGGGGTGAGAGGGGGAGGTGGTCGAGTAAAATAAAATGAAAAGTTCTGACCATGAGGTTGTACACAGATTTGTGCAGTAAATGTGTTCGTAAATTGAGGTACCAAACGGAGTATAAAAATATCTCTCTCACTCCTGCTGTTTGACTGCATCTTCATCTCTCTTCTGTTTTCCGTCTCCGTTGCCCTGTGTTATCTTATTGTGTCTGTGTCTGTCTGTGTCTGCCTTCAGTCCGGGCTGAGGAACATTGCTGTGGAGGCACACACAGATAGTCGCATCAAAGTAATTGGAACGATTTCAAAAAAATATTTATATAATTGAAATGCTTTTTTGAAGCGCTAGTGAATGTTTTCTTTCAGAATTACCGCTCGGTTGCTTCCATAGAGCAGAGGGTATGTTGTATTTCACTACTTAGTGCCTCTGCATCTGCACTCTGTTCTCTGGTGGCTGGCGGAGAAGTGTTTGTTATTGTGGAGATTAAAGCGTGATAAGGAGTGAAATACGACATAGCGTCTGGTCTGTAGAAGCGTGGGAGTAGTGATTAACACTGAGTGAAGCAGAACTGCGACGGTGCTTGAGAAGAGTAATAAATTATTTTTTTACAGAGGTACAACTGTCTGCATGGTGCGCGACCTACTAAGAAAGGGTTCACGGGCTGTTATAGGCCTGTGGGTTCTAGTATGAGTAAATCAGGTCGACAAAAGAAAATATTAAGTTAGTACAGCTGAAGTTAAGTGGAACACATGAATACTGTTTCAGTATACAATCATTTTAGTTGAGATTATGGATTAAAAGAGAGAACGTGTATATTTGAAATGTTTATTCAGAAATGCACTGTTTTCAAGGCAAGTTTCCAATCTAATACGAGTAGAGACATTGCAAAAAACAAAGTAATCGGTATAGTCAGTAGTACATAGAATACAAACAGTATAGTTGATGAAAAATGAATATGGTTTTGCAAAATTAATTATACACTCTTATGAGGAAGTATATTATATTTTAATAAATGGAAGAAGGTCTCTGGCCTTTCAGTTTAGGAACGATATATGAAAATGCTAGTGGTTAGACATTATGTCTTTATCAATCAGCTCTCTGCATGCGAAGCACTATCATGTTTCTGTTATGCTATTGTGTAAGGGAAAAAAAAACGCGCCAAAACCGACAAAATGGCGAGAGGTGCATGTATGAAAGCCCTGTAAAATTAACACAGTGAAATTTAGAAGATTTCACTGAGTCAGCTTTATAGCATTGCTGAATCAAATCCTTACGCCTGTTTGAAACAGGCATAAGGAGTGATGCACCATGCAATGTGTGGCTTGCTCCTGTGCATTGCAGTAGACATGTCACACTTGCGACGTGATTCCTGCAATACGCCGCTTTTGCGGCACAGATGCGTGACGCATCTGTGCTGTTTTTGCTCAGTGGTGCTCCACGTTGTAAATGCGGCACACCATGGGTGGCAGAGCAGTGGTGCACTTTAACTGGTGCATCTCTGGGGATGCGCCAGTTAACATAAATCTGCCCCTTTACATTTAAGTATGAGCAGGGGACACAGAGTCGGTGAGGCTTATCCAAGGTTAAGAAGAGATGAGTCCTGTTCAATGAAAACTTGGACATAGGCCTCACCTCCTCAGCATCGCTGGACATGGCTAAATAATAGCTGTAAAATGTTACTCTTGTTAAACAATTTTACTATTATAGTCTCTGAGATTTGTCTCTTACTCTGCAACATCTTATTGTTCTTCTCTTTCTTTAAAGATAACGACAATATCAACCATGAGTGATAATGAGCAATCCGATGATCTCGATCTTATCGTTGAACTTGTCATTGAAACGTCAGTGGAAGTAGATCCCTTAGATGATTTAAATCCTGAGGATGAAGAAGAACATGATGAGGATGCCGATTTGTCAGATTTGTATGACATAGGGTGGGAAGCTGACCTGCTTGAGCCTATGGAACTATAAACATTTATTTTTAAAATTTACTGGAAATAAAAAGTAAAAATGTAAACCGTTTCATTTAAAATTTTTGACAATGATGAGAGTAAAAAAAGGTTAACCTGATGTTTTAAAGTTATTCACAGGCTTCTTTAGAGGAAGTATTCTATATGATTGTAGAGTGGGTGTTTGACTTTTTTATAGGTAATAGAATGCATTTTGTATGCTGTAGCAGGAGGAGTACTACATACTTGAAGATTCTTCAGTGCTTATTTTCATTTTGTAAGTGGTATTGAGACCGACACAGAACTTCAATGGATCGGAGGGGCTGTTCCTGTGCATCTGGAGGACTGCCAAGCCGTTGCAGCAGTGGGAGTGAGGCCTCTCACGACACAGAACTTCAATGGATCGGAGGGGCTGTTCCTGTGCATCTGGAGGACTGCCAAGCCGTTGCAGAAGTTGGAGTGAGGCCTCTCACAGGGGCGTGGCGCAGCTCCTTTTGATGTTCACAATTGTAGATAACAGGGTAGAGATGTCTGTGGAATTTATAGATGGTTAGTCACACTAGAGTTTGGGCGGCGCCCCTAGCACTTCATTACGGCACACAGGGGAGCCGCGTTGCACAGTTTGAGAATCAGAGACTTAGGAGATAAACCTTCATAATAGGAAGGCTTCTAAGTGATAAAAATCGCCGGTGCTCGGCGTTAAAAATATCACTGCTATCGGTGGAATTTTCCACGGTGTTAGTGCTTCTACAGCAATGGGAACACATATCTGATAGAAAATCCTGTAACAATCTCAGTATTTCACATTATCGCGTGAAAAGAAAGTCTTCCGAAAGATGTTGAACGTTGTTCTCTTTTGAGAGTACAAAAGATAGTGAGGGAAGTAGGTTGAGTCCTCCGTGTAAATTGCAGAATAGAAACTACTAAGAACCAATTGGAAGTGTTGTTTTCGAGTCACATGACTTCACATGCACGTCTCAGGACGTGTACGCGGTGACAGTATCTGGTCACGTACGCCATTTGGAAGTAGCGGTCTAATTCAGCGAAGTTTCAAAACGTGAAAAGGAGTAAATCCAAACACATCCGGATTTAATATATCTTCTGAGCTCGATTCAAGTATACAATTGTTAAAGTATAAAACCTTTTATATTTTTTTTAAAAATAGCAAGGTGTGTACATTCGGTCACGCACGAAAGTTTAAAAAGACATTCGGCTCCATTTAATGTAAATTTTCATAATAATAAAAAAGAAGCCTAGGTTTAGTGTCTTTGACGTAGTATAAGTTCTTTGATGGGTCTATAAAGAAATTTAATAAGTTGCAAAGTTTTCACGAAATATATATATATGCGGGTGCGCGCACACAGTCGCGCACGAACGAAAGCCAAAAAAGCGGAGATAAACCCCCTTTATAATATGCTCCTGGAGCTCTTTTTGGTAGAATGAGTTAGTTCTGAAAATAACTTTTTTTTTTTTTTTTTTTAAAACAAGTGTTATGTTGTTTTTGATTTTTTAAACTTGCAACATTTTCATGTGTGAGACAGGATCAAAATGAAATGAAGAAATGTATCTTTTCTTGGGGCATTTATGACTCTCAATTTTTAGTTTAGTAAGAATGAGGCTCTGCTCTCTGTACAGAAGAATTTCTCCACATTCGTTGCATTTCATGTGCACCTTTGCAAGATATGGTCTCAAGTCCATCACAGCACTCGATGGAGATACAGGTCGTCCACCAGAAGATGTGCTGGCCACCTCTGATGGTAATAGCGTGGCCAGGGCTCTTGTCGATGCCTTTGCAAATTCCACAGGGTGCACCTGTTTGACATGCCGCACCATGGTATGTATGGAAAAGGAATATTTTTTTCTTGGATTTCCTCTTGAGAGAACCGAATTGCATATCGTGCAGGTAACTTTTGGCGCATTCACTTTCTTTTGTTCTTCAGGATAAGTGAAAAATTGCCAAATAAAAGATTCCTTTTTTCTTTTTAAAGGTAGTCGGTCATTTCCTTCAGATTCGGAAGACGAATGCGGGGCGGCAGCCATTTCAGCAAAGTCTTCCGAAAGATGTTGAACGTTGTTCTCTTTTGAGAGTACAAAAGATAGTGAGGGAAGTGGGTGGAGTCCTCCGTGTAAATTGCAGAATAGAAACTACTAAGAACCAATTGGAAGTGTTGTTTTCGAGTCACATGACTTCACATGCGCGTCTCGGGACGTGTAGGCGGTGACAGTATCTGGTCACGTGCGCCATTTGGAAGTAGCGGTCTAATTCAGCTAAGTTTCAAAACGTGTAAAGGAGTAAATCCAAACACATCCGGATTTAATATATCTTCTGAGCTCGGTTCAAGCATACAATTGTTAAAGTATAAAAGCTTTTATATTTTTTTTAAAAATACCAAGGTGTGTACATTCGGTCACGCACGAAAGTTTAAAAAGACATTCGGCTCCATTTAATGTAAATTCTCATAATAATAAAAAAGAAGCATAGGTTTAGTGTCTTTGACGTAGTATAAGTTCTTTGATGGGTCTATGAAGAAATTCAATACGTTCAGATTGCAAAGTTTTCACGGAATATATAGGCGGGTGCGAGCAGTCGGTCGCGCACGAAAGCCTGGAAATGCGCTATCCATTTTATTGAGAACTGTTGCCGAGAGTGCGCACACCGGGTCGTGCACGAAAGTTTAGAAAGGCAATTTTTATTTACAGGCAAATTTTAATGCGTTGAAAAAAAGGCAAGGTACAGACTTTCTAATTCTGTATCGCTTTACAAGGAGTCTCTATGCAACTTGAACAGTGAAGAAAACAGCTTGTTTCCGAAAAAAATATTGCCAGAACTTTATTGACAAAAGTATTGGTTGTATACACGAGATATTTCTGAATTAGAATTTTAAAAACCAATGAAATTCACTGAAAAAACCATAGGTTTTACACACGTTATAGTTAGGAAGTAGCATTTACAAAACCTATGAAATTCACTGAAAAAAACATAGGTTTGACACCAGTTGTAGTTAGCTGGAAATTTTACTGATATAAAACCAACTCGATTACGCGTTGCAGCAAGACCAAGACCCAAACGATACTCCTGGACTTGGCATAGAGACTTGCTGAAGACAACCGGTCAGAACATTCGTACGCTCCAATTTCTCGATGCGACAACATCTTCAGACTGAAACTGTACAACTTCTTGCTGAGGCTCTTTTCATGGGAAATGTCCTCCCACATATCCTTCAATTCTGTCTTCTCTTTTTTGGTGATGTAAGACGTCACATACCGAGCCACAGCCATACAGTTATCAGCCACAAACTGTATATCCATGTTAGCATTCCACATGGACAAAATCACCGGGTTGTAGTCGTTGATGTACTTGGACTCTTCGTTCCTCTTCAAATTGTATGTGTTTTTAGGTGATTTCTTCATCACATTATGTCGCAGCGAAGACATCAAACTGTTTACTCTTCCTTTAGAAATCACCGGTCGTGGAAAGCCGAAACGACATTTGGTGTAGAACTTGTCCTTGTTTCGGAATTTACGACGACAGTACTTTCCACATCGATGGCTTTGGAAATGCAGAACTTTTTCTCTTAGGCTTTTCTTCTCCTTTGCGTTTGGAACAGCACACGTAGAATACTGCTGTATAAAACTCATCACTGAGTCTTCTGGATCCGTTCCAAATTTAAGTGCATCCTTGATCCACAGCAACATATGTATATGAGGAGCACCTCTTGCTTGGTACTCTTTTCTCCAGAAGAAATCCAACACCTCTCCAAGAGGTGGATTCTTCTTATTCATGATGAAAGACATCATAGCTTCAAATCTATGATTGAAGTACCTACATACATTTACTGGATCCAAAGAGCACAGTTCTCCGGGTGTCTTGAATTCGATGTTTTCTACGTTAGCATTTGCCTCTCGTAGAAATTCAAGTAAGTCTTCCCAGCCATACTCGGCACAGCTCAGAGTGAGGAACCATGTGGGAGTTCCTAAGTTCCTCAGCATACATTTTAAATCACCATGACGACGGTACCAGTACTCATTAGTACCACGCTGACACGCCATGAGATTAATCAGGTGAGAATCCAAAATACTGTCTTGGACATTGACTTTATCCATAAAGTCACTTGCCGAGATGTTTTGCATGTGTATACCACTTTTCAAGATGTGGTTCACTGCATATGACAGTCCAGACAGATCGCTTTCAAACAGGAGATGAAACAAATAGGGAATGCATTGTCGAAACCTAGCATCTCCTGCATACAATTGCAAAGTCCGGTATTCAGAAGCAGGAATTTGATGAGGTCGCTCATCATATCTTCCTCCCTGACCTGTTGGAAAAAGCTGTGGGAAACACCGAGCTTCCAAACTTTCCTCCCAAACACTAATGGGACTCCCTTTGGCTTGTTTCATTTGAAACAACTCAATAGCATTCCCCATGACTTCCTTGGAATGCAAAGGATGAACACTATAATGTTCATATATTTCTTCACTAGTAGAGGGTTCTACTTTCTCAATTTGACCAGCACACAAATCGCTATCCTCTTCCTCACTTACTTCCTCTTCTGCAACATATACATTTTTATAGTATTTATTATTTTTTTCAAATACAATGTTGCCTTTTTAACTTTCCTAACATCCACTAAATCTTGCCATATTTTCTTATTCTTTGTCGGAACCCCATTAACTAAGATAACCAGAGGTTCCTCTTCCACTTTTTCTACTCCAATTGTGTTAATGTTTTTCTTCAAATCTAGAGGCAAATAAACAACTCTTCCCTTTAATCCTCTCTGTAATTCTGATGGAGGCAATTTCCCTGTCTTTGGCTCCATTCTTACAATAGCCTGAAAGGGATGGATACTTTGAATCAAAATAGATTCATAAGTATTTAAATCCTTCAATTCAGAAGGAATCTCAACCAATTCCAGATTATTATGAACTGCTCTAGCAGGCATCTGGTTTTGATTTAATTTGCAACAACAATAAGTACACACACGTTGATCCAATCCCAAATCAAAACAATTTTCTGCCATCAAGTATGTTGCGAAATCCTTCCATTCACTATTATTTTCCCTTTCACTTTTTGCATATAAATCCACTAACTTAGTCTGATTCTTATAATAAGTGCGTCGACAACACACATAAGTGAAATTTGGCCTCTCACTTGATTTGACCTGAAACGTCGCAATTTCCCTCTGGAAATTATCTGTACTGGAAACCTGTACACTATCTTCCACATTACCCGCTTCTTCTTGGTCAATTTTAACATTCTCCTCTTTACTTCCAAAGTAACAAAACTCAATTTCTTCACATATATTCTTCACATCTATTTCAGAACCATGCAAAAGAGCAGCGCATAATTGTTTAAGCATAATTGCTGGACTCTTAGCATAATACAACATTCTAACTAATGTCCTCACTTTATTATGATGCACTGCTAGCATCCTGAAATGATGAAAAACACTCTGGCATACTCTCCTGGAAAGACAAGCCAGTGAATGACCATGCAAACCTGTCACTTCTCTCACTCTGCAAGGATCTAATTCTTGCAACAACCTCATTTTCTGCTTCAAACTTTTCCTATTAAATGACCGTACAAAATCACAAAGCAAATTGATGGAATCCTGTCGCACACTGCAAATACTACTACACTTCCAGGTGTACACAGGACCCTTAGCACGTCTTCCTAAAACCTCATTACCTAACACCTCTTCTGCCTCCGTTGTCACAAGTTTTTCTTTTTCAACTGGACAACCATCTTTCACTTCATAAGCACGACCACTGGTGTCAACTGCATGCACCAAATCGTTATCCTGGAAATAACTCTCCTCATTAAAAAATGCCTCACAGCTTGAACTATGCATCCATTCTCCAGAAAAAACTTCACAAAAATTACTACGATTAACTATTCTCTTCCATCTACTATTTCTTTTGAAATCATAAATTGCCTTGTTTAGCTTCCTAATTCTATGGATTATCAAAATAAATAACTTACGTTTAATTTCAAATGCCTGATCAATAACTTTATCAACTTTTTTTTTTCTCTTATAAAAAAGCACTTTCTGTTGACCTTTCTTAATATTTTTTAACAAATTGCCAATTATCCTGTTGCGGAACATTCGTTTACGAATGTCCCTAAACTGTTGTTTCCTTCTACTATCATGCACAGAGTTATCTCTTGCTCTAGCAGTAACATTTTTGATTGGCCTTTCCTTTCCGTTTGAATTGCTTCTCTTTTTCTGGACTGAAAAATTTTCTGTAGTAATATTTTTTTTACTACAAATATTTCTTATGAATGTTTTTGTACTCTTACCCGGTGCTTTCTTGGTGACTTTACAGATCTTTTTGTTAGAGGACTGCTGCTTTTTTTCATTCACCTGCTGTCTTTGACGTTTTGCAGCCTTTCTCAGTCTTTCTTTCGTTGGCATGGTGAAATGTTGAAATGATCTGCAGTTGAATCTGTGGTAAAATATATAAAAAAATGTTATTAACCACTATTACCCAACAATAACAGTAATCAAAAACTTAAAACACTACTTGACATTTTTACATAGAAGATTTTTTAGTGCTTGGCAAATTTAGAATACAAAAATAGCAGAAAAGAAATGGAATTTATATTCATGTTACATGTGCTATTTTATCTGTGAATCTGATCTAATTTTATGAGCATATTTTAATATTTTATTGAAGACACTACACATAACCTGTTTTTGAAGGTGTCTTTATTTTTAAATTAAACGGTTTACATTTTTACTTTTTATTTATTATAAATTTTAAAAATAAATGTTTATAGTTCCATAGGCTCAAGCAGGTCAGCTTCCCACCCTATGTCATATAATTCGGACAAATCTGCATCCTCATCACGTTCTTCTTCATCCTCAGGATTTAAATCATCCAAGGGATCAACATCCACTGATGTTTCAATTACGAGTTCAATGATGAGGTCAAAATCAACTGATTGCTGATTGTCGCTCATGTTGATGTTGTCTTTATCTTTAAAGAAAGATAACAACAATGAGATGTTGCAGAGTAAGAGACAAATCTCAGAGATTATAATAGTAAAATTGTTTAACAAGAGTAACATTTTGCAGCTATTATTTAGCCATGTCCAGCGATGCTGAGCAGGTGAAGCCTATATCTAATTTTTCAGTGAACAGGACTCATCTCTTCTTAACCTTGGATAAGCCTCACCGACTCTGTGTCCCCTGCACATACTTAAATGTAAAGGGGCAGATTTATGTTAAATGGCACATCCCCAGGCATGCACCAGTTAACGTGCACCACTGCTCTGCCACCCATGGTGTGCCGCATTTACAATCAGATAGGAAAAAGCTGCGTCAAAACCCTGCGCCTGCTTTAAGCAGGCATAGGTCTTGACGCAACATTGTGGAGATGGGGCACCCCTGAGCCTTGCTGGAGCTGCATCGCACTTGCGATACAACTCCAGCAATGCGCCACCTTTACGGCACAGATGCGTCACGCATCTGTGCCATTTTTGCCCCATGCTGCGCCGCATTGTAAATGCAGCACACCATGGGTGGCGGAACAGCGGCGCAGGATAACTGGCACATCCCTGGTGATGCGCCAGTCATCATAAATCTATCCCTAAACTTCTTATCTTGTTACAGATGAACCGCCATATGTATCATCAAACTATTTTGCATTTCCTAAATAGCGAATTTTAAGGGATAAATAGCGATTATTTACCATTCCTAATTTGCGATGAGCAAATTGCTAATTGCAAATTACCCATTCATTTCCATGGGCCAGGAGGCCCATAGGAATGAAGGTGCAATTTGCGATTAGCAATTAGCTCATCACAAATTAGGAATTTTTCCAAAGGTGCAGGGGTGTCTCAAGAACACCCTGCTGCACCCCTGAAAAAGAAATTTGGGGGCATATGGCGCATGTATGGGCGTCATATGGCACCTTTTGTTTTTTGGAAAAAAAGCTTTTTGAAAAGAATTCGCAAATTACCACCAACTAGAAGTTGGTGGTAGTTTGCAAATCCTTAATGGCATTTTTTGCATATTTTTTGTTTGATACATTGCATTTAAGGAATCGCAAAATTTGCAAATCCTTCAGTGCAATCGCAAAATAAGGAATAGCAAATTTTGCTATTCCTTATTTTGCATCAAACTTGTTTGATACATACCATTTGTCTAATTAGCATTCGCAAAGGCCGAAATTCGCAGAATTTTGACCTTTGCGAATGGTAATTAGCTTGATACATATGGCCCCAAGTGAGGCCTGTCTTGCAACATGGTGCATCTTTTGCATCACTGCTGCATCGGTTTCATGTGGCACGTTTTTTTTACACCATGACACATCTGCCTAAATGCATCAATTTGTAATTTTGTCGCCTCATAGCAAATCTTTTGCACCACCGCTGCATCACAAAAGTGACGCACAGTGGCGCAAAAGAGGCATACACCTATCATAAATCTGTCCCTAGCATTTTAAATGATTAATTCAGGATGACGATAAGGTGTGGCCTATCCAGAGGTTTGTTTAAGGTGAGGCCTACTCAGGATTGCAGATTAAAGTTACACTTGATGAAGAATACAGAGGAGATAATACATGTAAAGGCCTACCAATGAAGTAAGTAATGTCCACTTTATTGCACCAGTCATCATAAATGTATCCCTAAGCTTCTTATCTTGTTACAGATGAACCGCCATATGTATCATCAAACTATTTTGCATTTCCTAAATAGCGAATTTTAAGGAATAAATAGCGATTCTTTACCATTCCTAATTTGCAATGAGCAAATTGCTAATTGCAAATTACCCATTCATTTCCATGGGCCAGGAGGCCCATTGGAATGAAGGTGCAATTTGCGATTAGCAATTAACTCATCGCAAATTAGAAATTTTTCCAAGGGTGCAGGGGTGTCTCAAGAACACCCTGCTGCACCCCTCAGAAAGAAATTTGGGGGCATATGGCGCACATACATGCCCTAAGGGCATGTATGGGCGTCATATGGCACCTTTTGTTTTCTGGAAAAAAAGCTTTTTGAAAAGAATTCGCAAATTAACACCAACTAGAAGTTGGTGGTAATTTGCAAATCCTTAATGGAATTTTTTGCATATTTTTTGTTTGATACATTGCATTTAAAGAATCGCAAAATTTGCTAATCCTTCAGTGCAATCGCAAAATAAGGAATAGCAAATTTTGCTATTCCTTATTTTGCATCAAACTTGTTTGATACATACCATTTGTCTAATTAGCATTCGCAAAGGCTGAAATTCGCAGAATTTAGGCCATTGCGAATGCTAATTAGCTTGATACATATAGCCCCAAGTGAGGCCTGTCTTGCAACATGGTGCATCTTTTGCATCACTGCTGCATCGGTTTCATGTGGCACGGTTTTTTTACACCATGACACATCTGCCTAAATGCATCAATTTGTAATTTTGTCGCCTCATAGCAAATCTTTTGCACCGCCGCTGCATCAGAAAAGTGACGCATAGTGGCGCAAAAGAGGCATACACCTATCATAAATCTGTCCCTAGCATTTTAAATGATTAATTCAGGATGACGATAAGGTGTGGCCTATCCAGAGGTTTGTTTAAGGTGAGGCCTACTCAGGATTTCAGATCAAAGTTACACTTGATGAACAATACAGAGGAGATAATACATGTAAAGGCCTACCAATGAAGTAAGTTATGTCCACTTCATTGTGCCAGTCATCATAAATCTATCCCTATGCTTCTTATCTTGTTAGAGATGAACTGCCATATGTATCATCAAACTATTTTGCATTTTCTAAATAGCGAATTTTAAGGAATAAATAGCGATTCTTTACCATTCCTAATTTGCAATGAGCAAATTGCTAATTGCAAATTACTCATTCATTTCCATGGGCCAGGAGGCCCATAGGAATGAAGGTGCAATTTGCGATTAGCAATTAGCTCATCGCAAATTAGGAATTTTTCCAAGGGTGCATGGGTGTCTCAAGAACACCCTGCTGCACCCCCTGAAAAAGAAATTTGGGGGCATATGGCGCACATACATGCCCTAAGGGCATGTATGGGCGTCACATGGCACCTTTTGTTTTTTGGAAAAAAAGCTTTTTGAAAAGAATTCGCAAATTACCACCAACTAGAAGTTGGTGGTAATTTGCAAATCCTTAATGGCATTTTTTGCATATTTTTTTGTTTGATACATTGCATTTAAGAAATCACAAAATTTGCAAATCCTTCAGTGCAATCGCAAAATAAAGAATAGCAAATTTTGCTATTCCTTATTTTGCATCAAACTTGTTTGATACATACCATTTGTCTAATTAGCATTCGCAAAGGCCCAAAATTCACAGAACTTCGACCTTTGCAAATGCTAATTAGCTTCATACATATGGCCCCAAGTGAGGCCTGTCTTGCAACATGGTGCATCTTTTGCATCACTGCTGCATCAGTTTCATGTGGCACGGTGTTTTTTACACCATGACACATCTGCCTAAATGCATCAATTTGTAATTTTGTCGCCTCATAGCAAATCTTTTGCACCGCCGCTGCATCACAAAAGTGACGCACAGTGGCGCAAAAGAGGCATACACCTATCATAAATCTGTCCCTAGCATTTTAAATGATTAATTCAGGATGACGATAAGGTGTGCCCTATCCAGAGGTTTGTTTAAGGTGAGGCCTACTCAGGATTGCAGATGAAAGTTACGCTTGACGAAAAATACAGAGGAGATAATACATGTAAAGCTCTACCAATGAAGTAAGTGATGTCCACTTCATTGCGCCAGTCATCATAAATGTATCCCTAAGCTTCTTATCTTGTTAGAGATGAACCGCCATATGTATCATCAAACTATTTTGCATTTCCAAAATAGCGAATTTTAAGGAATAAATAGCGATTCTTTACCATTCCTAATTTGCAATGAGCAAATTGCTAATTGCAAATTACCCATTCATTTCCATGGGCCAGGAGGCCCATAGGAATGAAGGTGCAATTTGCGATTAGCAATTAGCTCATCGCAAATTAGGAATTTTTCCAAGGGTGCAGGGGTGTCTCAAGAACACCCTGCTGCACCCCTGAAAAAGAAATTTGGGGGCATATGGCGCACATAAATTTTAACAACATTCCTTTACATCAAAAACGATTTTCAAGTCATAATTTGAAAACACTGCACCCGGGGGGAAATGACTTAAAATGTCCTTAAGACACATGAAAGTGTTTTTTTAAAGCCTTTGCAAGTTTTTGGGTCACTTTTAACATGGCTATGTAACTCAAACAGTCAAAATCTAAATTTACCATGCACAGGTGGGAGCATATTTACAAGGAATGTGCCCCACGAGGAAAGGTCTTTTAATGTAATATGGGAAAAATGACATCAGAGACACTGAAATGCCTTATAAAGAAGCATACACCATTATATCCCTGTCATAAATTTACAAACCATTCCTTTTCCCCAAAAACGATTTTCAAATCATAATTTGAAAACACTGCACATAGGGAAATGACTTAAAATGTCCTTAAGACACATGAAAGCGTTTTTTGATTGCCTTTCCAGCATGGTTGGGTCACTTTTAACATAGCTATGTAACACAAACATTCAAAATCTAAATTTGCCATGCACAGGTGGGAGCATATTTACAAGGAATTTGCCCCACGGGGAAAGGTCTTTTAATGTAATATGGGAAAAATGACATCAGAGACACTGAAATGCCTTATAAAGAAGCATACACCATTATATCCTTGTCATAAATTTACAAACCATTCCTTTTCCCCAAAAACGATTTTCAAATCATAATTTGAAAACACTGCACATAGGGAAATGACTTAAAATGTCCTTAAGACACATAAAAGCGTTTTTTGATTGCCTTTGCAGCATGGTTGGGTCACTTTTAACATAGCTATGTAACACAAACATTCAAAATCTAAATTTGCCATGCACAGGTGGGAGCATTTTTACAAGCAATTTGCTCCACAGAGAAAGGTCTTACATTAAAATGGGAAAAATAACATCAGAGACACTCAATTGCCTTATAATGAAGCATACACCATTATTTCCTTGTCATAAATATTATAACCATTCATTTTCCTCAAAAACGATTTTCAAATCATAATTTGAAAAGACTCCACAGCTCCTATGCACAATAACACCCTGTCAGTACTAATACTTCACATTTTCTCCAATTACATTTTCTCAAAGAAACACAATCTATTTGTAAAACACTTGAGACAAAGCAACATTTGAAGAACACAACTTTCTTCATAATTTTGTCCTTAAAGCACACTATTCTCTATCTAAATTAAAGAAATCTTTTCTCACCTTAGCAAATACTTTGAGTTTCAAAACAGTCTCAGAAACACACCAATTTGTCTTCAGCAGAGCAAAAGGTATGCACTCCAGAGTCTGCAGCTATCAAAAGCACAGAAATGCTGTAATTCTTCACACATATCTCTCATGTCACCCAATCAAAACTCTTCCCTCACTTTTTTTCAAATGAAAACCCTTCCCCCCTCTGCCATTTCATGCCTTTTCTGCATGGCAACCACCTCTTGGAAGACCTCTGGTGTTTGCAAGTTCACACAACAATGTTGCAATTGAACTCTGAACTCTCAGTGCACGTCATATCAAGTGCATTCTTTCATTTAATGATTTTTTCTTGACCACTCAAAATACATCTTTCAAACAACTCATCCATGCACCCTAACTTTCTGTTTTCAGCAATCAAAATCCACCAATCACTGTTACTGCTTCATTAACACAGAAACTCCACAGTTTTTTTCATTTTAAACTCTTATTTTTTCAACTGCCATTTCATTGCCACACTTCATCTGACTGCAGGAGAACCTTCTCTCACCATGTTTTCTGTCTGGATTGTTGAACATAGTTACATCTATTGGGCTCAGAGGTATGCTGAGAACAGGAATTTACCTAACCTCAATTTACAAGATGTGGAAATTAAGTGGTTTGGCCACAGAGGATTAAAATGTCACCAATTGATACCATTGGTGAAAACCTTTATGCATTTGCCAAAACCTGACCTGTTAATTGTGCACTGTGGAGGTAATGATTTGGGCACTTTGACTGGGGTAGGTCTGGAAATGCTTTTAAAGGACACCTTTGAGCAATTGATGGCACTTTTTCCTCAGACTGCCTTGGTATATTCAAATATATGCCAAAGACAGAAATGGAGGTGGTCAAACCAATTTTGTCCACAAATTGAGAAGTCGAGGAAGCATGTAAACAAATCTGTTTCAGCTTACATGAGAGACCATGGAATGGGCTCCCTGTACAACAATAACTTGCGTTACTACATGCAAGATATCTACAGAGGAGATGGAGTTCACTTCTCAGATGAGGGCAACAGAATTTTCATTCTGAATTTAAGACTGTGCATTGGTACCTACTTATAAGTACCTAAATGTACCATAAACCCAAAAGCTCTTCTCAGAGCTAACCTACATCTGATCACTCACAATTATTATTTTACTCTAACATTTTTCACTAATTTTCAACAAAGTACGCTCCCCGGGGCGCTACCCGGTACGCAAACCGGGAGCTAACCTCGCTAAATTTTTTAAAAAATGTTTTTTTTCTCGCACATATGGGCCTCCTCAGCCACCCTCAGAAAACCTAGGGGGTCAAGATAAGTCTACCGTGCCCCCTTCTACCCATTCTAAACATTATTCGCCCTCCATCTTGTATCTTAATTTGACCGAAACACAAAATGGTGGACTCCCGTAACGCTTAAGGTTCGCGAACCGGGGCGCTCACCAGTTCGCGTACCGGGTCGCTCCCTGGGAAGCGCACCATCAAAAAAGGTGGGAAAGTAGTTTACAGAAAAGCGACTGGAGACAATTTCACCAAATATAGATTAGCTCATACTACATACCAATGCGTACCATTTTCACAAATTTGATTGAAATTCCATTTAACCATTTAGCCTGTAGACCTCTCTAAATACCCTGAGGTAAATTACTTCACAAAACACATCTGAAGTGTTGGAATTGACAACCAATTAACATGTTACGTTCATTTTCTACTTTTTTTACCTGACATTTGATTGGCTATGTACCTGAATATATATAAAGGAAGAGAGAGAAACACAGCCATTTTGACTACTACTTCCTGAACTACATTGCAAGATAATTTTCACTCACAACTTAAACTTCTTTTTAGAAGGTGAGATATTATTTTATAAATTTGAAAACATTTTCAGATATTTATATACTATCCCTCTGTAAGAGTTAGACATTGAGAAAGGCTTCTTTATTATAATTATGGATTGATTTAGGTTTCTGTGGTATAATTATGAATTTACTTAGGCTTCTTCACAGGCACTTTTTAATAGTACTACTTCACGCCTGAAACCATACAGTGCCCATAGATTACTTCTCTGTTATAAACTCACAAGTACCTGTCTGAACTTAAACCCAACAGTGCCCTATATCTACTAATATATTTATTTTCTATGCAAATTACAGCAATAAAATGGAAGGTGAGCAGAATGTTTCCTTCGAAATTGTTCTGGAGAACAACACAGAAAAAGATATTGAGGACAATGATGACTCAGATTTCATGGATGAATCACGGGACCATGAATTAGTTCAATGTGTAGAATCTGTGGATCATTTACTTCATTATGATGACGGTCAAATGTGGGAACTTATGTTCAATCAACAAGAGGACACATCGGACAGTCAAATGCTAGACGTTCTATTAAATTTTGAAAAACAATCCGAAAAATAAAATTGTATGTAATATTAAAACATTTTTGAGTCTTTAATCATTTTTATATGTAATTCATAAACTAGTTAAATGTTAGAAATGTTATTAAATTTTGAAACACAATCACAATAATAAATAATTGCTTAAAAAATAAAAAAAATTAAAAATAATCAACAAAACCAACAATCAATTAACATACAGTATTTGAAAAGTCTATCATTCTTTTTTCCTTATAGTACGCTGCCCAGAACGCTTCCCGGTTCGCAAACCGGGCGCTACCCACGCAAAAAAACTAAAACAAAATTTTTTTTTTTTGCCCCGCGGGGCCCTTTTAAAGCCTCCACATTAAACCTAGGGGGTCAGGGAGGATCTACTATGCCCCCTTATGGTCATTTCCCCCTTTGTTTTGGCCTCCTCTTGTCTCTCAATCCTACCGAGAGACAAGATGGCGGCCGCTCCGGACTGTTTAGAATGTTGACAGACACCGGAGAGCCAATCAGCTTCGCTACGCGAAGTTCCGTTACACGTAAAGTCCGCGAACCGGAGCGCTGCCCGGTCCGCTGTTACAGATATATATCTTTTTTTGAACGTTAATTTCTCATAATCCACTGAAGCACATATATTGAGACCTAGCAAAGGCACATCGGGCTACCAGTCCCTACAATTTTGCCAAGTTTCGTGGAAATCCATTCAGCCGTTCGGGCTAAAAGTGAGGCCAACCGCCCTATGGAAAACTCAATGTTAAAAACACGTTTTGGGACCCCCTTTTTTCTCGACTCCCCTTGACGAAACCCCCCCAAATTTCCAGGGGCTGCTCAGAAACAAAATGTTCCATTTTCCAGAAAATTTCAGCCAATTCCGTCCACCAACGCCAAAGTTATTAGACATAGAATTTTCAAAAATCCCATAGGGAAAAAATCCTAACTATATATACCTACTGGCGACCGCCAGTAGGTAATATATATATATATATATATATATATACACATATATATTACCTACTGGCGGTCGCCAGTAGGTATATATAGTTAAGATTTTTTTCCTATGGGATTTTTGAAAATTCTATGTCGAATAACTTTTGTGTTTGAGGACGGAATTGGCTGAAATTTTCAGAAAAATTGAACATTTTGTTTCTGAGCAGCCCCTGAAAATTTGGGGGGGGTTTCGTCAAGGGGGGGCCGAGAAAAAAGGGGGGGTCCCAAAACGCGTTTTTCCCATGCAATTTTCCATTGGGCGGTTGGGCTCACTTTTAGCTTGAACGGCTGAATGGATTTCCATGAAACTTGGCAAAATTGTAGATATTGTTTGCCCGATGTGCCTTTGCTAGGTCTCAATATATGTGCTCCAGTGGATTTTGATAAATTAACATTCAAAAAAATATATATATCTGTAACAGCGCTCCGGTTAGCGCCCCGGTTTGCGTACCTGACGCGTAACGGAACTTCGCGAAGCGAAGCTGATTGGCTCTCCGGTGTCTGTCAACATTCTAACCAGTCCGGAGTGGCCGCCATCTTGTCTCTCGGTAGGATCGAGAGACAAGAGGTGAAGAAAAATGAAGGGGGAAATGAATGAAAGGGGGCAAGGTAGACCCCTTCTGACCCCCTAGGATTGATGAGGGGGCTATTAAAGGGTCCCGCGGGTCAAAAAATAAAAAATAAACAAAAATCAGTTTTTTCGCGATAGAGGCGCTACCCGGTACGCGAACCGGTTAGCTAACCGGTAGCGTAACGGGAGTCCGCCATCTTGTGTTTCGGTCGAATTTAATCACAAGATGGAGGAAAAACAATGTGGGAAATGGGTAAAAGGGGGCACGGGAGACGTATCCTGACCCCTAGGTTTTATGAGGGTGGCTGAGGAGGCCCATATATGCGGAAAAAAACCCACATTTTTTTTCAAATTTTCGCGCGGTTAGCGTCCGGTGCGCGAACCGGGTAGCGCTCCGGAAAGCGTAAATCATGAAAATTATTTCAAATTTGTTTAGAGTGATCATAGTTAGGGTAGCTCTGAGAAGAGCTTTTGGGTCTGTGGTAGATTTAGGTACTTATAAGGAGGTACCAATACATAGTCTTAAATTCAGGATGAAAATTCTGTTCCCCTCATCTGAGAAGTGAACTCCATCTCCTCTGTAGATATCTTGCATGTAGTAACGCAAGGTATTGTTGTAGATGGAGCCCATTCCATGGTCTCTCATGTAAGCTGAAACAGACTTATTTACATGCTTCCTCGATTTCTCAATTTGTGCACAAAATTGCTTGGACCACCTCCATTTCTGTCTTTGGCATATATTTGAATATACCAAGGCAGTTTGAGGAAAAAGTGCCATCAATTGTTCAAAGGTGTCCTTTAAAAGCATTTCCAGACCTACCCCAGTCAAAGTGCCCAAATCATTTCCTCCACAGTGCACAATTAACAGGTCAGGGTTTGGCAAATGCAAAAAGGTTTTCACCAATGGTATCAATTGGTGACATCTCAATCCTCTGTGGCCAATCCACTTGATTTCCACATTTTGTAAATTGAGGTTGTGTAAATTTCTCTTATCAGCATACCTTTGAGCCCAGTGGATGTAACTATGTCCAATAATCCAGACAGAAAACATGGTGAGAGGAGGTTCTGCTGCAGTCAGATGAAGTGTGGGAATAAAATGGCAGTTGAAACAGTAGGAGTTTGTAATGAAAAAAACTGTGGAGTTTCAGTGCTAATGATTCAGTAGCAGTGATTGGTGGATTTTGATTGCTGAAAACAGAAAGTTAGGGTGTATGGATGAGTTCTTTGAAAGATGAAATTTGAATGCTTAAGAAAAAATCATTTAAAGAAACAATGCACTGGATACGCAGGTGTACTGAGAGTTCAGAGTTCAATTGAAACATTGTTGTGTGAACTTGTAATCATGGGAGGTCTTTCAGGAGGTAGTTGCTATGGAAAAAAGGCAGAAAGGGTAGAGGGGGGAAGGGTGTTGATGAATTACAGCATTTCTGTGCCTTTGTTGGTTGCAGCGTCTGGAATGCATACCCTTTGCTCTGCTAAAGAAAAATTGGTGTGTGTCTGAGACTGTTTTGAAACTCAAAAAGTATTTGCTAAGGTGAGAAAAGATTCATTTAATTTAGATAGAGATTAGTATGCTTAAGGGAAAAAATTAGGAAGAAAGTTGTGTATTTAAAATGTTGCTTTGTGTCAAGTGTTTTAGAAATAAATTTTGTTTCTTTGAGAAATTGTAATTGGAGATAATGTGAAGTATTAGTACTGACAGGGTGTGCTTGTACATAGGAGCTGTGCTGTGTTTTCAAATTATGACTTGAAAATCGTTTTTGAGGAAAAGGAATGCTTTTAAAATTTATGACAAGGAAATAATGGTGTCTGCTTCTTTAAACAAATATTTCACTTGCCCCATGATTTAGGGAGAATAATTTGCTTACTTGATGTGTTTAAAAACGTTTCTTGAAGACATTTAGGTTTCTTGATATGTACTGCTAGAGTTTCATAGCCAGCATGGGGCATATTTAGAAGGACTTTGAGCCACTTTCACGTTATATTCCCCATATTAAAAGTGACGTACAAGTGGTGCAAGGGCCTTGTAAATACACTCTCATGTTTGAGCCACGTTCATGTTATTTTCCATATGTTAAAAGTGACGCAAAAGTGATGCAAGGGCCTTGTAAAATATGCCCTCATGTGTGTTAGGGCATTTTAAGTCACTTCACCATGAATCTGGGTGAATAATTTGCTTACTTGATGTGTTTAAGAACGTTTCTTGAAATCATTTAGGTTTCTTGATATATACTGCTAGAGTTTCATAGCCTGCTTGGGGCATATTTACAAGGCCTTTGAGTCACTTTCACGTCATTTTCCCTATGTTAAAAGTGACGCAAAAGTGGTGCAAGGGCCTTGTAAAATATGCCCTCATGTGTGTTAGGGCATTTTAAGTCACTTCACCATGAATCTGGGTGAATAATTTGCTTACTTGATGTGTTTAAGAACGTTTCTTGAAATCATTTAGGTTTCACAATATGTACTGCTAGAGTTTCTTAGTCACTATGATGATAATGATATACATTTAGAACTGTGTAGGAGGCATGGAGAAACTGAGGCTTCTGTAAGTGTCAAGGGAGGTGAGTAATGTACATTGCTCTGTTGCATACAGTCCTCATCTTCTGCGTACTCTTGGATATGCTAGACTACATCTGCACAATGAGATACCTAAGCTGAGGAAATACAGGTGATGTGATTGTGAAATGAGCAAAAATATTTGCACGTTTTTCAATTATATCACCTGTGTTTCCTAACATTACAAATCACATTGTGCAGATGAGGTTTAGGCCTGTCCAGGGAGACAGAGGAGGTCTGGCCTTTGTTCAAGAGTGCAATGGACATGACTCACTTCGTTGGTAGGCCTGCACATGTATTATCTCCTCTGTACTCTTCAACAAGCCTAAATTTCATCTGCAACCCTGAGTAGGCCTCACCTCAAACAAACTTCTGGATAGGCCACACCTTATCGGCATCCTGAACCAATCTTTTAAAATGTTAGGGGCAGATTTATGATGGCCGTGCACCTCTTTTGCGCCGCCGTTGCGTCACTTTTGTGATGCAGCAGCGGTGCAAAAGATGCACCATGTTGTGTGTTAGGGCATTTTAAGTCACTTCACCATGAATCTGGGTGAATAATTTGCTTACTTGATGTGTTTAAGAACGTTTCTTGAAATCATTAACGTTTCACAATATCTTCTGCAAGAGTTTCATAGTCAACATGGGGGCAAATTTACAAAGCTTATGAGCTACATTCACGTCATTTTCCCCATTTTAAAAGTGACTTTAAAGGTGGTGCAAGGTCCTTGTAAATAAGCCCTCATGAGTGCTTGGTAAATTTAAGTACTGACAGGGTGTACTTGTACATAGGAGTTGTGCTGTGTTTTCAAATTATGACATGAAAATAGTTCATAAAGAAAAGGAATGCTTTTTACATTTATGGCAATGACAAAAAGGTGTCAGCTTCTTTAAATAAATATATCACTTCTCACCACCCTGGGGATGCGCCAGTTAACATAAATCTGCCCCTTTACATTTAAGTATGAGCAGGGGACACAGAGTCGGTGAGGCTTATCCAAGGTTAAGAAGAGATGAGTCCTGTTCACTGAAAACTTGGACATAGGCCTCACCTCCTCAGGATCGCTGGACATGGCTAAATAATAGCTGCAAAATGTTACTCTTGTTAAACAATTTTACTATTATAGTCTCTGAGATTTGTCTCTTACTCTGCCATATCTCATTGTTGTTCTCTTTCTTTAAAGATAACGACAACATCAACCATGAGTGATAATGAGCAATCTGTTGATCTCGATCTTATCATTGAACTTGTCATTTAAACGCCAGTGGAAGTAGATCCCTTGGATGATTTATATCCTGTGGATGATGAAGAATATGATGAGGATGCCGATTTGTCAGAATTGTATGACATAGGTTGGGCAGCTGATCTGCTCGAGCCTATTGAACTATAAAGACTTTTAAAAATAAATTTAAGTTACTGGAAATGAAAAGTAACCATGTTGACCGTTTTATTTAAAATTAAATACAACTTCAAAAACAGCTTGTGCGAAGTGTCTTTAATAAAATATTGAAATATGCTAATAAAATTAGTTCAGATTCACATATAAAAGAGCACAGGTCAAATGTAGAAGCATTCCATTTCTTTGCTACTATTTGTGAGTTTTAAATTTGTCAATGCACTAAAAATTATTGTATGTAGAATTGACAACTAGTGTGTTAATTTTTTGACGACTGTTATTGATTTACTGTTTGGTAATAGTGGTTAATAACATTTTTTATTATATTTTACCACAGATTCAACTGCAGATCATTTCAAAATTAAAAAATGCCTTCACGGCAAAGAAGGAGAAAGGCTACAAAACGTCAAACACAGCAGCTTACTACATGCTTGCAGCAGTCCTCTACAATAAAAACTCGTCAAGTCACCAAAAAAGCTCCGGGTAAGACAACGAAATCTTTCCTAAGAAACATTTTCAGAAAAAAAAGTATCACTGCAGAACATGTTTTAGTCCAGAAGAAGAGAGTCAATTTAAACTGGAAGGAAAGGCCCCTTAATAAAGTTAGTGGTAGAGCAGGAGAAAACTCTGTGAGTGCCGGTAGAAGGCACAATCAATTTAGGGACATTCGTACACGAATGTTCCGCAACAGGATAATTGTAAATTTGATGAAAAATGTAAAGAAAGGTCAACAGAAACTGGCTTTTTATAAGAAAAAGAAAAATGTTGAGAATATTATTGATCAGGCTTTGGAAATGAAGCTAAAGTTATTTATTTTGGTAATCAATAGAATTAGGAAACTAAACAAGGCAATTTATGAATTCAAAACAAATAGTAGATGGAAGAGAATAGTTAATCGTACACATTTTTGTGAAGTATTTTCAGGAGAATGGATGCATAGTTCAAGTTGTGAGGCATTTTTCAATGAGGAGAGTTACTTCCAGGACAATGATTTGGTGCATGCAGTTGACACCAGTGGTCGAGCATATGAGGTGAAGACGGTTGTCCAGTTGAAAAAGAAAAACTTGTGTCAACAGAGGCAGAAGAGGTGTTAAGTGATGAAGTTTTAGGGAGACGTCCTAAGGGTCCAGTGTACACCTGGAAGTGTAGTAGTATTTGCAGTGTGCGACAGGATTCCATCAATTTGCTTTGTGATTTTGTACGGACATTTAATAAGAAAAGTTTAAAACAGAAAATGAAGTTGTTGCAGGAATTAGATCCATGCAGAGTGGGAGAAGTGACAGGTTTACATGGTCATTCACTGGCTTGTCTTTCCAGGAGAGTATGCCAGAGTGTTTTTCATCATTTCAGGATGCTAGCAGTCCATCATAATAAAGTGAGGAAATTAGTGAGAATGTTGTATTTTGCTAAGAGTCCAGCAATTAAGCTTAAACAATTAAGCAGTGCTCGTTTGCATGGTTCTGAAGAAGATGTGAAGAATATTTGTGAAGAAATTGAGTTTTGTTACTTTGCAAGTAAAAAGGAGAATGTTGAAATTAACCCAGAAGAAGAAGGTAATGTGGAAGAGAGTGTACAGATTTCCAGTACAGATAATTTTCAGAAGGAAATTGCCACGTTTCAGGTGAAATCAAGTGAGAGGCCTAATTTCACTTGTGTGTGTTGTCGACACACTTATTATAAGAATCAGACTAAGTTAGTGGATTTATATGCAAAAAGTGAAAGGAAAAATAATAGTGAATGGAAGGATTTCGCAACATACTTGATGGTAGAAAATTGTTTTGATTTGGGATCGGATCAACGTGTGTGTACTTATTGTTGTAACAAATTAAATCAAAACCGGATGCCTGCTAGAGCGGTTCATAATAATCTGGAATTGGTTGACATTCCTTCTGAATTAAAGGATTTAAATACTTATGAATCTATTTTGATTCAAAGTGTCCATCCCTTTCAGGCTATTGTACGAATGGAGCCAAAGACAGGGAAATTGCCTCCATCAGATTTACAGAGAGGATTAAAGGGAAGAGTTGTTTATTTGCCTCTAGATTTGAAGAAAAACATTAATACAATTGGAGTAGAGAAAGTGGAAGAGAAACCTCTGGTTATCTTAGTTAATGGGGTTCCGACAAAGAGTAAGAAAATCTGGCAAGATTTAGTGGATGTTAGGAAAGTCAAAAAGGCAACATTGTATTTGATGAAAAACAATAAGTATTACAAGAATGTATGTGTTGCAGAAGAGGAAGTAAGTGAAGAAGAGGACTGCGATTTGTGTGCTGGACAAATTGAGAAAGTAGAAGCCTCTAAAAATGAAGAAATATATGAACATTATAGTGTTCATCCTTTGCATTCCAAGGAAGTCATGGGGAATGCTATTGAGTTGTTTCAAATGAAACAAGCCAAAGGGAGTCCCATTAGTGTTTGGGAGGAAAGTTTGGAAGCTCGGTGTTTCCCACAGCTATTTCCAACAGGTCAAGGAGGAAGATATGATGAGCGACCTGGTCAAATTCCTGCTTCTGAATACCTGACTTTACGATTGTATGCAGAAGATCCTAGGTTTCGTCAATGCATTCCCTATTTGTTTCATCTACTGTTTGAAAGTGATCTGTCTGGACTGTCATATGCAGTGAACCACATCTTGAAAAGTGGTGTACAGATGCAAAATATCTCGGCAAGGGACTTTATGGATAAAGTCAATGTGCAAGACAGTATTTTGGATTCTCACCTGATTAATCTCATGGCATGTCAGCGTGGTACTAATGAGTACTGGTACCGTCGTCATCGTGATTTAAAATGTATGCTGAGGAACTTAGGAACTCCCACATGGTTCCTCACTCTCAGCTGTGCCGAGTATGGCTGGGAAGACTTACTTGAATTTCTACGAGAGGCAAATGGAAACATTGAAAATATAGAATTCAAGACACCCGGAGAACTGTGCTCTTTGGATCCAGTGAATGTATGCAGGTACTTCAATCATAGATTTGAAGCTATGATGTCTTTCATCATGAACAAGAAAAATCAACCTCTTGGAGAGGTGTTGGATTTCTTCTGGAGAAAGTAGTATCAAGCAAGAGGTGCTCCTCATATACATATGCTGATATGGATCAAAGATGCACCCAAATTTGGAACAGATCCGGATGACTTAGTGATGAGTTTCATAGAACAGTATTCTACATGTGCTGTTCCAAAGACAAAGGAAGACAAAAACCTAAGAGAACAAGTTTTACGCTTTCAAAGCCATCGTTGTGGAAAGTACTGTCGTCGTAAATTCAGAAACAAGGACAAGTTCTACACAAAATGTCGTTTCGGCTTTCCACGACCGGTGATTTCTAAAGGAAGAGTGAACAGTTTGATGTCTTCACTGCGACATAATATGACGAGGAAATCACCCCAAAATACATACAATTTGAAAAGAAACGAAGTGTCCAAGTACATCAACGACTACAACCCAGTGATTTTGTCCATGTGGAATGCTAACATGGATATACAGTTTGTGGCTGATAACTGTATGGCTGTGGCTCGGTATGTGACATCTTACATCACAAAAAAAGAAAAGACAGAATTGAAGGATATGTGGGAGGACATTTCCCATGAAAAGAGCCTCAGTAAGAAGTTGTACAGTTTCAGTCTGAAGATGTTGTCGCATCGAGAAATCGGAGCTTACGAATGTTCTGACCGGTTATCTTCAGCAAGTCTCTATGTCAAATCTAGGAGTATCAGTTGGGCGAGTCTTGGTCTTGCTGCAACGCGTAATCGAGTTCTGAAACCTGTACGGGAAATTGAGTATTTGGCGGAGAAGGAGCCAAACAGTACAGATATTTTGAAGACCAACATGTTGGATACATATTATCCAAATAGAAGCAGTCACCTCGAGAATGTTTGTCTGTATGAGGTTCTACAAAATTACATATTCAAGAGGAACATCAAAGAAGATATTGATAAAGGAGTGTATGCTGTAATTGGAAGTGAGGGATGTCTGGTCAAGCAAAGAAAATGCCAATTGGTAAATCATCGAAAATTGAATGGCGAATCTCCTGAAAGAAAAGAGTTTTTCTATTTAGCTCTTTTGCAACTTTTCAAGCCTTGGCGTGCAGAAGAGGAACTGCTTGGAGATTTCCTCTGTTACGAAGATTCTTTCAATGCAGCCAAGGAGACCATAGAATGTCCTGTTTTTCCAAAATATCTAGAAATGTTGAATGCGGAAATCGAGCAGGAAGCAACAATTGCAGCCGAGATTGCTAGAGACAATTCTCAGGACAGTCAGAGTTCTGTTTCATTGAGTCACGATCCACTAGGAGGACCAGTTATCGAAAATGAAGCTGCCACTGCCATGATTGAAGTGGAAAGAGCCATGGCACATGCTCAGGAGGATGCGGTTAACTTAGAAGATTTGGAAAGACAACTCAACGTTGAGCAGAGGAAAATATATGATGAAGTTACCAACCAAATTGATCATGGATTAAGTCATGAGAAGAAAGAGTGCTCATGTACGTAGTTGAAGCCTGTCCGACTGTACGTGAGTGGAGAAGCAGGAACTGGAAAAAGTTTCCTCATTAAAGCAATTTCATGTTATCTGCAGAAAAGGACCGAGTCATCGCTGTCTTGTGTTGTCACCGCTCCAACTGGGCTGGCAGCACATAACATTAAAGGGATTACTTTACATCGTCTACTGATGCTGCCAGTGGAGCATGATAACAAATTACAATACCACAAGTTATCTGGAGATGCTTGTTGTGAAGTTTCAAGAATCCTGAAGAAGATGAAACTTCTTATCATTGACGAAGTAAGCATGGTTTCTAATGTCATGCTTGCCTTTGTGCATTTGAGAATGCAGGAAGTTCTTAAAACAGAGTATGATGTGTTATTTGGTGGCAAACACATCATTGTTTTCGGTGATCTTCTGCAGCTGACATCAGTGAAAGGACAACCAGTGTTTAAACTGCTTACGCATGAAGATACCAGGAAGTGCCTAGGGAGCATTGGCAACGTTAACATATGGTTAAACTTGAATTATGCTGAACTGCGTGAAAATATGCGTCAAGCGAAGGATGAAGATTACAAGAATATTCTACAAGATGTTAGAATCGGAAAAGTGACCGAGCATGGGAAAGAAGATTTACATGCACGATTACTGTCAAATTTGTATCCAGAAGAAGACGTTCTGCCAGAGAATATTTTTCGGAAAATTACTGAGAAGAAATCTGGAATATGTTTGATGCCAACTCTTGCAGAATGTGTCATTTTCAACAACAAAATGTTGAATTTAGAAAACCAAGAGATTGTGAAACTGGAAGCTATTGACGGAATAGAGCATATGGGAGCAACAATTATTTTGTCTGAGAATTTGAAATCTAAATTGGATTCATTAGAGAAGACTATATCTAAAACTGCTGGTTTTGAAAAGACTCTGAATGTGTGCTTAAATTGCCGTATCATTTTGAGAAGGAATTTACATGTTGAAAGAGGTCTGGTAAATGGATCAATGGGTAATGTTGTTGATTTTGAGAAATACAGAAATAGAGATGGATTTGAATTTAAAAAAATTAAATTTGATGGCATTGAGGAAGTACAGCTAATTGGTCATTGCTCTGCTAGGTTTTTGCTTGTAAAAGACTTATATGTTCGCCGTAAGCAGTTTCCTGTTTGCTTGGCATATGCGGTGACAATCCATAAATCGCATGGTTTAAGTGTAGACAGTGCATTGGTGAATATTGGCAGTTCTGTGTTCAAGGAGGGTATGGCATATGTGGCATTGTCACGAGTCAGAACTTTATCGGGATTGTACTTGATTGAGTGTGATGTCACAAACATTTGTGCGGATCTAGATTGTGTTAAGGAATACAATAGGTTAAGAAGAGAGTATGCGCCACATTTGCCTCAATATCCTTTGTTTGAGAAACGTGTGGTAGGCCGGAAACGAAGAAATGTGACCAATAGTAGGGAGGTTGTAGCAAAAAGACGAAAAGTCGATGAACCCGAAATTATAAACAGAAAGAAAATGGATTCTGTTGAAGATGTTGTTGGTTTTCAATTTGAAAATAGTTCTGGTGTCAACTTCTATGCTAATGTAGTGGTTAACGTTGTCTTTTCTCTAGAAACTTTAAAAGAACAGATTGTGATCAATCCGGATCAAAGTTTTTGCTGTTTGTTGATTTCTGTGTTAGAGAAATGTAGTACTGATAGAACAAAAATAGAAAGTGTGTCTGAAAATGTTCAGGTCAAACGCAATTCTCTCAAAATATTCAGCAAGATTGTCAGGAGTTTTTAATGTATATGCTTGATGTATTGCAAGATGAAGGTGTAGATGTAGATCATCTGTTTGGCCTTTCTTATCAATGGCAGCATGACTGCGAGAACTGTAGGGTATCAAGTACTACTAGTGTAGACTCAGAAAGATTTATATATTTAACTTTGCCAGACAGTAAATCAGTGTCCTTTAATAAGCTAGTAAAAGCAGCCGATCAAAACATGGAGTGTAGCCAATGTAAGTCTGCAATGCTGTCCACATTATTTATACGAACATATGGCCAGTAGGTCATTTTAATGTTCCAACGATGTAGGCCTGATGGAACAAAATTGACAACTTTAATAAAAAATTTTGTGGCTTCGCAGTTGTCAATATCAGGAAGGACTTTTGTAACTGCAGCAATTATATATCATGATGGCCCTTCAATAACATCAGGACATTACACAGCTTATTTAAAGTCTAGAAATGGCTGGTCATTCTGCAATGATTCTGTTTTAATTTTCAAAAAAAAATTGCCGTATGACCTTAAAAACTCTTACCTGGTGTTTTTAAAACCAAAATTTTAGGGAAATAATCTCGGGATGTGCTCTGTGGAATTTCAAGAAGTTCTAATGGCTCCTACACAATTTGGCCTTGAGGATAAGTGTAGTTCAGAGACATAACTTCTAACCATAGGACTGGACATCATGGAGAAATACGTGCACTTTGAATGAGTTCAGAAAAACAGTTTCTTTTTATAAGCTAATTGAAGCAGCCAATCAAAACATGGAGTAGAGGGAATGTAAGTCTGCAATGCTGTCTACTGTTTTACATTGCTTTGTGATTAAAAGTGATGTAGAGAATTCAATAATTGTAGTAGTCATAGAGGTAGTGTAAGTCTGCTTCATAGTAAGCAGTATCAGTGTCATAGGAAATGTAGAACATGACTGAGCAAGAAGGGGAAGATATTACTATTCCAGGATTGTGAAAATGATCTTCAACATTTTAATTCTGAAAGTTGCGGAAATGCCAAATGACGGGATTGGCTTACAAGAAATCCAAGAGTTATAAATGGCTCTGACCAGATTTGGCCTTGTGGAAACTTGTGGTAGAGAGCAAGAAGTCATTTATTGCATGTAACGTGTTTTTAAAAACGATGGAGATTTTCTTTCAGAAAGTGGCGGGCTGAAAGTAATAACAGCACAAAAGAGTGTAAGCTGTTCATAGGACATCCTTGGACGTCATGGAAAGTAAGTTAACTTTAAGGAGTTCTGAATTTTGATTTCTTATGTTGTATGGGTTTTTTAAACACAATCATTTTGATTGTGTTTTTTTTCCCCGCTGTTATATGATGAATACCTTCAAGTCACTGTTTTTAGTGAATTTTGATACATTCTGAGAACAGCAAAAATAAACCATTTAACATGTATAATTAATTCTGTACTGTTTGCATTTATGATGTATATGTAGAACTGTGTAGGAGGCATGGAGAAGGTGAGGCTTCTGTAAGTGTCAAAGTTGTTGCATGCAGTGCTGCACTTCTGCGTATTCTTTCATATGCTAGACTACATCTGCACAATGAGATACCTAAGCAAAGGAAACACAAGTGATGTGATTGTGAAATGAGCAAAATAAATTGCACGTATTTCAATAACATCACCTGTGTTTCCTATCATTACGAATCACATTGTGCAGATCAAGTTTAGGTCTGTCCAGGGAAACATAGGAGGTTTGGACTTTGTTGAAGAGTGCAGTGGACATGACTCACTTCATTGGTAGACCTTCACATGTATTATCTCCTCTGTACTCTTCAACAAGTGTAAATCTCATCTGCAACCCTGAGTAGGCCTCACCTCAGACAAACCTCTGGATAGTAGACATCTTATTGGCATCCTGAAGCAATTATTAAAAATTTTAGTGTCTTGCGACACTTTTCTGAAACAACAGCAATGCAAAAGATGCACCATGTTTTAAGATAGGCCTCACTTCATCTGCATCAAGATATTGTTAGTTTAAAATGTATATCTTTAGGACTGTGTAGGGGGCCTGGAGAAGCAGAAGCTTCTGTAAGTGTCAAAGTTGTTGAAAAACTGTTTGTCCTTCAATCTTTTCCCTTGTCTTTTCTAATTTTTAAATACATGTTTTAATATTTTTCAAATGTTTGTTCTCTCTTTCACAGATTGAAAGTATAAAAACAAAAAGTGAGTAATTTAACGACAATTATAAGGTAAATATTTTGTACTCTTTTCGTTACATTTCTATCACATTTAACTACTATTAGTTCCACTGCTTCATTTCTTTAACCCTCAGTTTCCTGCCTTTGCTACTTCCCTCATTCCTTTCTCTATTACCTACTTACTCAACTCCTTCCACTCTTTTTCTCAGTCCCTCTCTTCTCATAGTTCCTCACTCTTGTTCACTCACTCCGTCTCTATTACTCTTAGTGTCTTTGACTGATCACTCTATCACTACTTGTTCATAATGCTTTCTCTGTGTAGTTGAAGCACACTAAGGGGAATATTATGAACACAGCCAATAAAATTATTGCTCTTTTTATTGGCAGAAAACTGGTGCAAAAGTGGTTTTAGCGGCAGTTTTCTGCCACAAAAGCAGCTTTAGCGACACATTTCTGCCAATAAAAGCTGCAAAACTTTTATTGCCTATGTTGATGATATGGCTCTATGTTACTTACATTTCTTTGCTGTTTCAATTAATCTTTTTCTGTTATTTTTTGTTTTCTGTTTTCTATTTTTTCTCTCTGTTATTACTCATGTTTTAATCTTATTTTGAACATTCACTCACATTCTCCAAGAAACTCTTCTTTGTTAATGTTATACTCTCTTTTTTTTTCTTTCACTTCGTTATCTATTTTGTTTTTCACAATTATACCCTCTTCTGTCTTTTCTTCGGTAAATAGATCTATTAAACAGTATCTCTTCTTTACTCCCTATAGCTGTCTTTCTTTTAACATCACTCTCTGTTTACTTTCCTTATACTTACACTTTTTTTTTTAAAATTTTTTTTTTGTTTAGCTCCCGGTCCGCGTACCGCGAAGCTAACCCGGGAGCGAACCAAAAGAAATAGAGCTTGCCAGAGTGCTAAACATTCTAGCAATTTTTTTTGAAAGGGAAGGTAGTTCTGAAAAGAACTTTTTTTTTTATATTTTTGTTGTTTTATATTTTTTTTTATTTTTTGAACATTTTTTGTTTTTTTTGTATTTTTTGAACGATTTTATATTTTTTTTGGTTTTTTTTTGGGGGGGAAACAACAAAAAACAGGCGTTGAAAAGGGCTCAACAGGAGCAAAAAAAAATTACTGGGGGCGGTTAGGGCAATCATGGTGTTCATACGCCAGGTTGAGTGCATTGATGCTCATGTTGCCACAAGCTAATAATGCACGACAGTGCATACATAAGTGAATCATGTGCCCAAAATTTTCTTGAATATTTGGCACAGTTTCCCGTGCCTCTTCTGGTGTTAGAGAAATCGGTATTGTTGGTCTGGCCACAGGAGTTGGTCTTGGATTGTCCTGCATATCCCTTATTTCCGCCCGGCTGTAATTTAGTGGATGCTTCCTTGTCATGTGCCTGTGCATTGTGTGATTTCCATAGCTATATTTTTTGTCCGTCCCTCTGGACAATTGTTCTTTGCATATGCGGCAGGTGACATACCTCGCATTGACTTTTTTTTGGCCAGGAGGGATCGAATAAAACTGCCAGATGAAACTGGCTTTCTTTCTGGAAACCCGGGGCAACTCTTCTAAGAACTGTGGTTCTTCTCCCTCCTCATCCATTTCTTCATCTTCCTCCTCAGTGTTGGTAATGACCTGGGGAGGTGGTCCTCTCTTCCCATGAGGAGGTGGAGGTGGTGGTGGGGGTGCACCAGCTGAAGCAACCAATGAAGCCATTTTCCAACAAGCAAAATAGGTCTTCCTCTCACAATGATGAAAGTCAGAGTGAGGAAAGAAGGAGGGGTTTTCATCATTTGGGAAAAACAATACTTCTCAACCAATGAAAAGTGTTATTTTTAGGTCACCTGACCTAGCCTGACATCATTATGAAACCAAAAGTGAAATGAACCAATGAAAAGTTTTATTAACAAGTCACATGACCTCTCACGCTCATGTTACGCGCTGGGGAACGCGCCCCGGTTAGCTTCCGGGTCGCTGAGCTTCACGCCTCGGTCCGCGCCCCGGGACACTTCCGGGTGCGCTAACGCGGTACGTCACAAGACGCATTACGCGGCAACGCGATATGTCGCGCTTTCGCGACGCGCCCCGGTTAGCTTCCGGGTCGCTGAGCTTCGCGCCTCGGTCCGCGCCCCGGGGCACTTCCGGGTGCGCTAACGCAGTACGTCATAAGACGCATTACGCGGCAACGCGATACCGTCACTAAGTTGATTTTTTACCGGTTCGCGGACCGGGTCGCGGCATCAAATTGAGCTAACGGGAAGCTTCCCGGTTCGCGGACCGGGAGCGAAACAAAAAAAATATTTAAAAAAAATTATTAATAAAAATATAAAATATATTTTTGGATTTAAATAAGAATACATTTTACAGCTATAGATATTTGCTATTAAAAAACCATTGAAATTCACTGAAAAAACCATAGGTTATAAACCATATATAGTTAGGAATTAGCATTTACAAAACCTTGAAAATTCACTGAAAAAACCATAGGTTATAGACCATATATAGTTAGGAATTAGCATTTAAAAAACCTTATTTTACTCACACAAAACCAATGAAATTCCATATATAGTTAGTTGTACTAACTATATATCACGCACCCGCAATCCACTGCTGATAATGTCACATATTACATCATTCATGACATGGTCAGTGACATCACTGATGACATCACTGATGACATCTCAAATGACATCACTGATGACATCACTGATGACATCTCAAATGACATCACTGATGACATCACTGATGACATCTCAAATGACATCACTGATGACATCACTGATGACATCTCAAATGACATCACTGATGACATCACTGATGACATCTCATTTGACATTACTGATCACATCACTGATGACATCATTCATGTGATAATACGATGAACCTCTTCAGACTCTAATATAACCTTAGATACACTCAGTGTAAACAGACACTCACAGACTGTCACTCATCCATGGAGTTACTTACACACCTAGTCAGTCAGGCAAAGAATCAATCACACCTCTATTTTCACAACTATACAGTTATACACATCTTACTTATTCAAACATATACTAAAACATATTTACTCACTTATACAATCCTGGATACAAGAGCACAATGATCCATACAGCCACTCACACATTCACTGGCTCTTATGCACAGTTATTTATATATGTCAACTCTCACATGTACTGTATTTTACATATGTACTTACTTTGACATGTAGCACTGAGATATCCATTCACTCACCAATACAGTCATGCACACAGTCAACCGCCCATACAGCTGTTTCCACATGCACTTTTGAACCCATACATCTATGCACAGAGTCATACACCTCCCAGCCACCCACACACACACTCAGTCTCCCATACAAATGCTTGGGCAACCAATCAATAACCCATATAGTTACTCATATAGCTACTGATCAACACATGCAGCAGTTTACAGAACAACAGACATAATGATGCACAAATTAAGACAGTTTAGTCACTAACCCATGCACTCAGTGAGACACATTTAACCACTCACTCATACAGTCAGTCATGCACCTACTAAATCCTTCATCCAGACACTTATACATCCACTCATTCTTAAATATGTAAGACATATTTTAACTTTACAGAAAAATACAGTCACTGTATGATGTCATCAATGATGTCATCAGTGATGTCATTTGAGATGTCATCAGTGATGTCATCAGTGATGTCATTTGAGATGTCATCAGTGATGTCATCAGTGATGTCACTGACCATGTCATGAATGATGTAATATGTGACATTATCAGCAGTGGATTGCGGGTGCGTGATATATAGTTAGTACAACTAACTATATATGGAATTTCATTGGTTTTGTGTGAGTAAAATAAGGTTTTTTAAATGCTAATTCCTAACTATATATGGTCTATAACCTATGGTTTTTTCAGTGAATATATATATACATAAAATACATATAAAATATATTTTTCCTTTAAAAAAAGAATACATTTAACAGCTTTTAATATTTGGTATTAAAAAACCATTGAAATTCACTGAAAAAACCATAGGTTATAGACCATATATAGTTAGGAATTAGCATTTACAAAACCTTGAAAATTCACTGAAAAAACCATAGGTTATACACCATATATAGTTAGGAATTAGCATTTACAAAACCTTATTTTACTCACACAAAACCATTGAAATTCGCATATATAGTTAGTTGGACTAACTATATATCGCGCACCCGCAATCCACTGCTGATCATGTCACATATTACATCATTCATGACATGGTCAGTGACATCACTGATGACATCACTGATTACATCTCAAATGACATCACTGATGACATCACTGATGACATCTCAAATGACATCTCAAATGACATCACTGATGACATCACTGATCACTGATATATATATATATTCACTGAAAAAACCATAGGTTATAGACCATATATAGTTAGGGATTAGCATTTAAAAAACCTTATTTTACTCACACAAAACCATTGAAATTCCATATATAGTTAGTTGTACTAACTATATATCACGCACCCGCAATCCACTGCTGATGATGTCACATATTACATCATTCATGACATGGTCAGTGACATCACTGATGACATCACTGATGACATCTCAAATGACATCACTGATGACATCACTGATGACATCATCCAGTGACTGTGTGTTTCGGTAAAGTTTAAATATGTTTTACATATTGAAGAATGAGTAGATGTAGAAGTGTCTGGATGAAGGATTTAGTAGGTGCGTGACTGACTGTATGAGTGAGTGATTAAATGTGTCTCACTGAGTGCATGGGTTAGTGACTAAACTGTCTTAATTTGTGCATCATTATGTCTGTTGTTCTGTAAACTACTGCATGTGTTGATCAGTAGCTATATGAGTAACTATATAGGTTATTGATTGGTTGCCCAAGCATTTGTATAGGAGACTGAGTGTGTGTGTGAGTGGCTGGGAAGTGTATGACTCTGTGCATAGATGTATGGGTTCAAAAGTGCATGTTGGAAACAGCTGTATGGGCAGTTGACTGTGTGCATGACTGTATTGGTGAGTGAATAGATATCTCAGTGCTACATGTCAAATTAAGTACATATGTAAAATACAGTACATGTGAGAGTTGACATATATAAATAACTGTGCATAAGAGCCAGTGAATGTGTGAGTGGCTGTATGGATCATTGTGAACTTGTATCCAGGATTGTATAAGTGAGTAAATATGTTTTAGTATTTGTTTGAATAAGTAAGTAAGGTGTGTTTAACTGTATAGTTAAGGAAATGGAGGTGTGATTGATTGTTTGCATGACTGTCTAGGTGTGTGTGTAACTTCATGGATGAGTGACAATCTGTGAGTCTGTGTTTACACTGAGTGTATCTAAGGTTATATTAGAGTCTGAAGAGGTTCATCGTATTATCACAACAGTGATGTCATCAGTAATGTCATTTGAGATGTCATCAGTGATGTCATCAGTGATGTCATTTGAGATGTCATCAGTGATGTCATCAGTGATGTCATTTGAGATGTCATCAGTGATGTCATCAGTGATGTCACTGACCATGTCATGAATGATGTAATATGTGACATCATCAGCAGTGGATTGCGGGTGCGTGATATATAGTTAGTACAACTAACTATATATGGAATTTCAATGGTTTTGTGTGAGTAAAATAAGGTTTTTTAAATGCTAATCCCTAACTATATATGGTCTATAACCTATGGTTTTTTCAGTGAATTTTTAAGGTTTTGTAAATGCTAATTCCTAACTATATATGGTCTATAACCTATGGTTTTTTCAGTGAATTTCATTGGTTTTTTAATAGCTAATATCAAAACCTTTACAATGTATTATTCTTTAAAAAGAAAAATATTTTTTACATGTTTTTTATACAATTTTTTTTTATTTTTTTTTGTTTCGCTCCCAGTACGCGTACCGGTTAGCTTCCCGTTAGCTCAATCCGGAGGCGCGACCCGGTACGCGAACTGGTAAACGTTCCTTTAGCGCACCTCTCGCGTTACAAAACAACATCGCGACGCTTCGCGTCAGCATGACGTTTCGCGTTCTCGCGTAATACGTCATATTACGTGCTACGTTCGCGTACCCGGAAGCGCAGCGGTACGCGAACCGGAAGCGATCCGCGGCGCGGCGCCGACCGCGTAATGTAAACATAGCAGGTCATGTGACTCGATAATAACACTTTTCATTGGTTCATTTCACTTTTGGTTTCCTAATGATGTAATACAAGGTCATGTGATCTAAAATGGACACTTTTCATTGGTTTAGAACTTTTGTTTTTCCCAAATGATGAAAACCCCTCCTTCTTTCATCACTCTGACTTTCATCTTGGTGAGAGAAAGACCCTTTATTGAGACTTTGTGATGGCTTCATTAGTAGCTTCAGCTGGTGCTAGCCCACCACCTCCACCAAATCCAAGAAAGAGAGGACCACCTGCAGAAGTAATTCTGCAAGAAGAGGAAGAACAGGAAGAGGAGGAAGAGGAGGAAGAGCATGAGTTTTTGCCAGAGGAGCCCAGGAGGTACAATCGACAGGAGAATTATATCTGGCAATTCTACAGAATTCCTGAGGGGCAAAAGAAAGTGAATGCTCGTTACGTGTTTTGCCGCATATGCGGTGACAGATTGTCAAGGGGCACTGATAAAAAATATAGTTATGGCAATCATACTATGCATCGGCATATGAGTAGGTGGCACCCAAATAACTATAGTGCTGCCCAGCTACGTGACCAACAACAAAATCCCCTCCAAATGGCAAGAAGATCGGTGGTTCCAGAGGTGTCGGGACCAGAGGCGAGGGAGGTGATTGCAAACATCCAAATGTTGTTTGGGCACGTAAAACAAGTGTGCGTGGAATGTGGCGCTTTCATCTGCTACAGAGAAAGTAGCATCACTTTGATTTTGCGAGCAATTCAAAATCATATTAATGTTTGCACAAAACGCACCAAAAAATAAATTCTTTTTTTTTTTTTGCTCCTGTTGAGCCCTTTATAATGGATCGTTTTTGTTTCCCCCCCCCCCAAAAAAACCAAAAAAATTTTAAAAACGTTCAGAAAATACAAAAAAAGTAAAAAAATGTTCAAAAAATACTAAAAAAAATATAAAACAACAAAAACATAAAAAAAAAAGTTCTTTTCAGAACTAACTCCCCATTATAAAAAAATTGGTAGAATATTTGGAACTCTGCCAACCTGTATTTCTCTTAGTTCGCTCCCGGAGCGCTACCCGGTACGCGTACCGGAAGCTAACCAAAAAAATATTTTTTAAAAAAGAACAGTAACTATAAGGGAAGGAAATACACAGTTATGTTAAAAGAAAGACAGCTCTAGGAAGTAAACTAAGGATACTGTTACCTACAATCCACTGTTGATGATTTCACATATTACATCATTCATGACATGGTCAGTAACATCAACAGCAGTGGATTGTAGGTAACAGTATCGTTAGTTTACTCCCTATAGCTGTCTTTCTTTTAACATAACTGTCTATTTCCTTCCCTTATAGTTACTGTTCTTTTTTAAAAAACATTTTTTTGATCAGTCATAAACAGTGACATTAATAGAAACAGAGAGAGTGAACAAGAGTGAAGAACTATGGTCCTCCTCAGCCACCCTCAGAAAACCAAGGGGGTCAAGATACATCTACCGTGCCCCCTTCTACCTATTCTGAACATTATTTGCCCTCCATCTTGTATCTTGATTCGAACGAAACACAAAATGGTGGACTGCCATAACGCTGCTGGTTTGCGAACCGGGCAACTTCCCAGGAAGCGGTCCCAAAAAAAAAAAAGTTGGGAAAGTAATTCACAGACACTAAGAGTAATAGAGATGGAGTGAGTGAACAAGACTGAGGAACTATGAGAACAGAGGGACTGAGAAAAAGAGTGGAAGGAGTTGAGTAAATAGGTAATAGAGAAAGGAATGAGGAAAGTAGCAAAGGCAGGAAACTGAGTATTAAAGAAGTGAAGCAGTGGATCTAATAGTAGGTGAATGTGATAGAAATGTAACGAAAAGAGTACAACTATTTACCTTGTAATTGCCGTTAAATTAATCACATTTTATTTCTATACTTTCAATCTGTGAAAGAGAGAACCAACATTTGAAAAAAAATTAAAATATGTATTTAAAAATTACAAAAGACAAGGGAAAATATTGAAGGACAAATAGTTTTTCAACAACTTTGACACTGACAGAAGCTTCTGCTTCTCCAGGTCCTCTACACAATGCTAAAGATATACATTTTAAACTAACAGTATCTTGATGCAGATGAAGTGAGGCCTATCTTAAAACATGGTGCATCTTTTGCATTGCTCTTGTTTCAGAAAAGTGTCGCTTCAGTATGCCAATAACATGTCTCCTATCCAGAGATTTGTTTGAGGTGAGGCCTACTCAGAGTTCAAGATGAGATTTACACTTGTTGAAGTGTACAGAGGAGATAATATCTGTGAAAGTCTACTAATGAAGTGAGTCATGTCCACTGCACTCTTCAACAAAGTAGAAACCTCCTATGTTTCCCTGGACAGACCTAAACTTGATCTGCACAATGTGATTCGTAATGATAGGAAACTCAAGTGATGTAATTGAAATATGTGCAATTTATTTTGCTCATTTCACAATCACATCACTTGTGTTTCCTTTGCTTAGGTATCTCATTGTGCAGATGTAGTCCAGCATATGAAAGAATACGTAGAAGTGCAGCACTGCATACAATAAATTTAACACTTACAGAAAACTCACCTTCTCCATGCCTCCTACACAGTTCTACATATACATCATAAATGCAAACAGTACAGAATTAATTATACATGTTAAATGGTTTATTTTTGCTGTTCTCAGAATGTATCAAAATTCACTAAAAACAGTGACTTGAAGGTATTCATCATGTAACAGCGGGAAAAAAAAAACACAATCAAAATGATTGTGTTTAAAAAACCCATACAACATCAGAAAATAAAATTCAGAACTCCTTAAAGTTAACTTACTTTCCATGACGTCCAAGGATGTCCTATGAACAGCTTACACTCTTTTGTGCTGTTATTACTTTCAGCCCGCCACTTTCTGAAAGAAAACCTCCATCGTTTTTAAAAACACGTTACATGCAATAAATGACTTCTTGCTCTCTACCACTATTTTCCACAAGGCCAAATCTAGTCAGAGATATTTATAACTCTTGGATTTCTTGTAAGCCAATCCCATCATTTGGCATTTCCGCAACTTTCAGAATTAAAATGTTGAAGATCATTTTCACAATCCTGGAATAGTAATATCTTCCCCTTCTTGGTCAGTCATGTTCTACATTTCCTATGACACTGATACTGCTTAATATGAAGCAGACTTACACTACCTCTATGAGTACTACAATTATTTAATTCTCTACATCACTTTTAATCACAAAGCAATGTAAAACAGTAGACAGCATTGCAGACTTACATTCCCTCTACTCCATGTTTTGATTGGCTGCTTCAATTAGCTTATGAAAAGAAACAGTTTTTCTGAACTCATTTAAAGTGCACATACATCTCCATGATGTCCAATCCTTTGATTAGAAGTTATGTCTCTGAACTACACTTATCCTCAAGGCCAAATTGTGTAGGAGCCATTAGAACTTCTTGAAATTCCACAGATCATATCCCGAGATTATTTTCCTAAAATTTTGGTTTTAAAAACACCAGGTAAGAGTTTTTAAGGTCATACGGCAATTTTTTTTTGAAAATTAAAACAGAATCATTGCAGAATGACCAGCCATTTCTAGACTTTAAATAAGCTGTGTAATGTCCTGATGATATTGAAGGGCCGTCATGATATATAATTGCTGTAGTTACAAAAGTCCTTCCTGATATTGACAACTGCGAAGCTACAAAATTTTTTATTAAAGTTGTCAATTTTGTTCCATCAGGCCTACATCGTTGGAACATTAAAATGACGTACTGGCCATATGTTCGTATAAATAATGTGGACATCATTTCAGATTTACATTGGCTACACTCCATGCTGTGATTAGCAGCTTTTACTAGCTTATTAAAGGAGACTGATTTACTGTCTGGCAAAGTTAAATATATAAATCTTTCTGAGTCTACACTAGTAGTACTTGATACCATACAGTTCTCGCAGTCATGCTGCCATTGATAAGAAAGCCCAAACAGCTGATCTACATCTACACCTTCAGCATGTAATACATCAAGCATATACATTAAAAACTCCTGACAATCTTGCTGAATATTTTGAGAGAATTGTGTTTGCCCTGAACATCTGTCTAACAGGTTTCGAATTTCAGACACACTTTCTATTTTTGTTCTATCTGTGCTACATTTCTCTAACACAGAATTCAACAAACTGCAAAATCTTTGATCAGAATTGACCACAATCTCTTCTTTTACATTTTTTAGAGAAAACAAAACATTCATTACTACATTAGCATAGCAGTTGACACCAGAACTGTTTTCAAACTGAAAACCAACAACATCTTCAACAGAATCCTCTTTGTTTCTGCTTGTAATTTTAGGTTCATTCACTTTTTGTCTTTTTGCTACAACCTCCCCAGTATTGTTCTCATTTCTTCGTTTCCGGCCTACCAGACGTTTCTCAAACAAAGGAAACTGAGGCAAATGTGGCGCATACTCTCTTCTTAACCTATTGTATTCCTTAACACAATCTAGATCTGCACAAATGTTTCTGACATCACACTCAATCAAGTACAATCCCGATAAAGTTCTAACTCGTGACAATGCCACATATGCCATACCCTCCTTGAACACAGAACTGCCAATATTCACCAATGCAGTGTCTACACTTAAACCTTGCGATTTATGAATTATCACCGCATATGCCAAGCAAACAGGGAACTGCTTACGGCGAACATATAAGTCTTTTACAAGCAAAAATCTAGCAGAACAACGAGCAATTAGCTGTACTTCCTCAATGCCATCAAATTTAATTTTTAAAAATTCAATTCCATCTCTATTTCTGTATTTCACAAAATCAACAACATTACCCATTGATCCATTTACCAGACCTCTTTCAACATGTAAATTCCTTCTTAAAATTATACGGCAGTTCAAGCACACATTCAGAGTCTTTTCAAAACCTGCAGTTTTAGATATAGTCTTCTCTAATGAATCCAATTTTGATTTCAGATTCTCAGACAAAATAATTGTTGATCCCATATGCTCTACTCTATCAATAGCTTCCACTTTCACAATCTCTTGCTTTTCTAAATGCAACATTTTGTTGTTAAATTTGGCACATTCTGCAAGAGTTGGCATCAAACATATTCCAGATTTCTTATCAGTAATTTTCTGAAAAATATTCTCAGGCACAACATCTTGTTCTGGATATAAATTTGACAGTAATCGTGCATGTAAAGCTTCTTTCCCATGCTCGGTCACTTTTCCAATTCTAACATCTTGTAGAATAGTCTTGTAAACTTCATCCTTTGCCTGACGCATATTTTCATGCAGTTCAGCATAATTGAAGTTTAACCATATATTGACGTTGCCAATGCTGCCTAGGCACTTCCTGGTATCTTCATGCGTGAGCATTTTGAACACAGGTTGCCCTTTCACTGGTGTCAGCTGCAGAAGATCTCCGAAAACAATGATGTGTTTGCCACCAAATAACACATCATACTCTGTTTTGAGAACTTCTTGCATCCTCAAATGCACAAAGGCAAGCATGACATTGGAAACCATGCTTACTTCGTCAATGATAAGAAGTTTCATTTTCCTCAAGATTCTTGAAACTTCAAAACAAGCATCTCCAGATAGCTTGTGATATTCTAATTTGTTGTCATGCTCCACTGGCAGCATCAGTAAACGATGTAAAGTAATCCCTTTAATATTATGTGCTGCCAGTCCAGTTGGAGCAGTGACAACACAAGACAGCGATGACTCTGTCCTTTCCTGCAAATAGCATGAAATTGCTTTAATGAGGAAACTTTTTCCAGTTCCCGCTTCTCCACTCACGTACAGTCGGACAGGCTTCAACGACGTACATGAGCACTCTTTCTTATCATGACTTAATCCATGATCAATTTGCATGGTAACTTCGTCATATATTTTCCTCTGCTCAACGTTGAGTTGCCTTTCCAACTCTTCTAAGTTAACCGCATCCTCTTGAGCATGTGCCATGGCTCTTTCCACCTCATTCATAGCAGTGGCAGCTTCATTTTCAATAAGAGGTCCTCCTAGTGGATCCTGACTCAATGAAGCAGAACTCTGACTGTCCTGAGAACTGTCTCTGGCAATCTCGGCTGCAATCGTTGCTTCCTGCTCAATTTCCGCATTCAACATTTCTACATATTTGGGAAAAGCAGGACATTCTATGGTCTCCTTGGCGGCATTGAAAGAGTCTTCATAACAGAGGAAATCTCCAAGCAGTTCCTCTTCTGCACGCCAAGGCTTGAAAAGTTGCAAAAGTGCTAAATAGAAAAACTCCTTTTTTTCAGGAGATTCGCCACTCAATTTTCGATGGTTTATCAAGTGGCATTTTCTTTGCTTCACCAGACATCCCTCACTTCCTATTACAGCATACACTCCTTTCTCAGTATCTTCTTTGATGTTCCTCTTGAACATGTAATTTTGCAGAACCTCATACAGACAAACATTCTCTAGGTGACTGCTTCGATTTGGATAATATGTATCCAACATGTTTGTCTTCAAAATGTCGGTACTGTTTGGCTCCTTTTCCGCCAAATACTCAATTTCCCGCACAGGTTTGAGAACTCGATTACGCGTTGCAGCAAGACCAAGACTCGCCCAAACGATACTCCTGGACTTGGCATAGAGACTTGCTGAAGACAACCGGTCAGAACATTCGTACGCTCCGATTTCTCGATGCGACAACATCTTCAGACTGAAACTGTACAACTTCTTGCTGAGGCTCTTTTCATGGGAAATGTCCTCCCACATATCCTTCAATTCTGTCTTCTCTTTTTTGGTGATGTAAGACGTCACATACCGAGCCACAGCCATACAGTTATCAGCCACAAACTGTATATCCATGTTAGCATTCCACATGGACAAAATCACCGGGTTGTAGTCGTTGATGTACTTGGACTCTTCGTTCCTCTTCAAATTGTAAGTGTTTTTAGGTGATTTCTTCATGACATTGTGTCGCAGCGAAGACATCAAACTGTTTACTCTTCCTTTAGAAATCACCGGTCGTGGAAAGCCGAAACGACATTTAGTGTAGAACTTGTCCTTGTTTCGGAATTTACGACGGCAGTACTTTCCACATCGATGGCTTTGGAAACGCAGAACTTTTTCTCTTAGGCTTTTCTTCTCCTTTGCGTTTGGAACAGCACACGTAGAATACTGTTGGATGAAACTCATCACTGAGTCATCTGGATCCGTTCCAAATTTAGGTGCATCCTTGATCCACAGCAACATATGTATATGAGGAGCACCTCTTGCTTGGTACTCCTTTCTCCAGAAGAAATCCAACACCTCTCCAAGAGGTGGATTCTTCTTATTCATGATGAAAGACATCATAGCTTCAAATCTATGATTGAAGTACCTACATACATTGACTGGATCCAAAGAGCACAGTTCTCCGGGTGTCTTGAATTCGATGTTTTCTACGTTAGCATTTGCCTCTCGTAGAAATTCAAGTAAGTCTTCCCAGCCATACTCGGCACAGCTCAGAGTGAGGAACCATGTGGGAGTACCTAAGTTCCTCAGCATACATTTTAAATCACCATGACGACGGTACCAGTACTCATTAGTACCACGCTGACACGCCATGAGATTAATCAGGTGAGAATCCAAAATACTATCTTGGACATTCACTTTATCCATAAAATCACTTGCCGAGATGTTTTGCATGTGTATACCACTTTTCAAGATGTGGTTCACTGCATATGACAGTCCAGACAGATCGCTTTCAAACAGGAGATGAAACAAATAAGGAATGCATTGTCGAAACCTAGCATCTCCTGCATACAATCGCAAAGTCCGGTATTCAGAAGCAGGAATTTGATGAGGTCGCTCATCATATCTTCCTCCCTGACCTGTTGGAAAAAGCTGTGGGAAACACCGAGCTTCCAAACTTTCCTCCCAAACACTAATGGGACTCCCTTTGGCTTGTTTCATTTGAAACAACTCAATAGCATTCCCCATGACTTCCTTTGAATGCAAAGGATGAACACTATAATGTTCATATATTTCCTCACTAGTAGAGGGTTCTACTTTCTCAATTTGACCAGCACACAAATCGCTATCCTCTTCCTCACTTACTTCCTCTTCTTCAACATATACATTCTTATAGTATTTATTATTTTTTTTCAAATACAATGTTGCCTTTTTAACTTTCCTAACATCTACTAAATCTTGCCATATTTTCTTATTCTTTGTCGGAACCCCATTAACTAAGATAACCAGAGGTTCCTCTTCCACTTTTTCTACTCCAATTGTGTTAATGTTTTTCTTCAAATCTAGAGGCAAATAAACAACTCTTCCCTTTAATCCTCTCTGTAAATCTGATGGAGGCAATTTCCCTGTCTTTGGCTCCATTCTTACAATAGCCTGAAAGGGATGGATACTTTGAATCAAAATAGATTCATAAGTATTTAAATCCTTCAATTCAGAAGGAATCTCAACCAATTCCAGATTATTATGAACTGCTCTAGCAGGCATCTGGTTTTGTTTTAATTTGTTACAACAATAAGTACACACACGTTGATCCAATCCCAAATCAAAACAATTTTCTACCATCAAGTATGTTGCAAAATCCTTCCATTCACTATTATTTTCCCTTTCACTTTTTGCATATAAATCCACTAACTTAGTCTGATTCTTATAATAAGTGCGTCGACAACACACACAAGTGAAATTAGGCCTCTCACTTGATTTCATGTCAAACGTCGCAATTTCCCTCTGGAAATTATCTGTACTGGAAACATGTACAGTATCTTCCAAATGACCCTCTATTTCTTGCTCAATTTCAACATTCTCCTCTTTACTTCCAAAGTAACAAAACTCAATTTCTTCACATATATTCCTCACATCTATTTCAGAACCATGCAAAAGAGCAGCGCATAATTGTTTCAGCATAATTGCTGGACTCTTAGCATAATACAACAGTCTAACTAACTTCCTCACTTTGTTATGATGCACTGCTAGCATCCTGAAATGATGAAAAACACTCTGGCATACTCTCCTGGAAAGACAAGCCAGTGAATGACCATGCAAACCTGTCACTTCTCTCACTCTGCAAGGATCTAATTCTTGCAACAACCTCATTTTCTGCTTCAAACTTTTCTTGTTAAATGACCGTACAAAATCACAAAGCAAATTGATGGAATCCTGTCGCACACTGCAAATACTACTACTTTTCCAGGTGTACACAGGACCCTTAGCACGTCTTCCTAAAACCTCATTACCTAACAACTCTTCTGCCTCTGTTGTCACAAGTTTTTCTTTTTCAACTGGACAACCATCTTTCACTTCATAAGCACGACCACTGATGTCAACTGCATGCACCAAATCATTATCCTGGAAATAACTCTCTTCATTAAAAAATGCCTCACAGCTTGAACTATGTATCCATTCTCCAGAAAAAACTTCACAAAAATTACTACGATTAACTATTCTCTTCCATCTACTATTTCTTTTGAAATCAAAAATTGCCTTGTTTAGCTTCCTAATTCTATTGATTATCAAAATAAATAACTTACGTTTAATTTCAAAAGCCTGATCAATAACTTTCTCAACTTTTTTTTTTCTCCTATAAAAAACTAATTTCTGTTGACCTTTCTTAATATTTTTTAACAAATTGCCAATTATCCTGTTACGGAACATTCGTTTACGAATCTCCGTAAACTGTTGTTTCCTTCTACTATCATGCACAGATTTATCTCTTGCTCTAGCAGTAACATTTTCATTTGTCCTTTTCTTTCCATTTGATTTACTTGTGTTGTTATGGATTGAAACATTTTCTGTACTAATATTTTTTTTATTAGAAATATTTTTTATGAAATATTTAGAGCTCTTACCCGGTGCTTTCTTCATCGCTTGAGAAATCTTTTTGTTAGAGGACTGCTGCATTTTTTTTTCTCCTGCTGTCTTTGACGTTTTGCAGCCTTCATCTCTCTTATTTTTGTAGGCATAGTTGAATCTGAGGAAAAATATAATAAAAATGTTAATAAAAAAATATTATCAAACAGTAAATCAGTAATAGTGATCAAAAACATAACACACTACTTGACATTTTAAATAGAAGATTTTTTAGTCCTTGCAAATTTACAATACAGAAATAGCAGAAAAGAAATGAGATTTATATTTATGTTACCTATGCTATTTTATATGTGAATCTGATCTAATTTTATGAGCATATTTTAATATTTTATTGAAGACACTACACATAACCTGTTTTTGAAGGTGTCTTTATTTTTAAATTAAACGGTTTACCTTTTTACTTTTTATTGATTATAAATTTTAAAAATAAATGTTTATAATTCCAAAGGCTCAAGCAGGTCAGCTTCCCATCCTATATCATATAATTCGGACAAATCTGCATCCTCATCACGCTCTTCTTCATCCTCAGGATTTAAATCATCCAATGGATCAACATCCACTGATGTTTCAATTACAAGTTCAATGATGAGGTCAAAATCAACTGATTGCAGATTGTCGCTCATGTTGAGGTTGTCTTTATCTTTAAAGAAAGACAACAACAATGAGATGTTGCAGAGTAAGAGACAAATCTCACAGATTATAATAGTAAAATTATTTAACAAGAGTAACATTTTGCAGCTATTATTTAGCCATGTCCAGCGATGCTGAGCAGGTGAAGCCTATGTCTAATTTTTCACTGAACAGGACTCATCTGTTCTTAACCTTGGATAAGCCTCAACGACTCTGTGTCCCCTGCACATACTCAAATGTTAAAGTGCAGATTTATATTAAATGGCACATCCCCAGGCATGCACCAGTTAATGTGCACCACTGCTTTACCACCCATGGTGTGCCGCATTTACAATCAGATAGGAGAAAGCTGCTTCAAAACCCTGCGCCTGCTTGAAGCTGGCATAGGTCTTGACGCAGCATTGTATAGATGGGGCACCCCTGATCCTTGCTGGAGCTGCATCGCACTTACGATACAACTCCAGCAATGCGCCACCTTTACAGCACAGATGCGTCACGCATCTGTGCCTTTTTTGCCCCATGCTGCGCCGCATTGTAAATGCAGCACACCATGGGTGGCGGAACAGTGGCGCAGGATGACTGTCACATCCCTGGGGATGCGCCACTCATCATAAATCTATCCCTAAGCTTCTTATCTTGTTACAGATGAACTGCCATATGTATCATCAAAATATTTTACATATTATAAATAGCAAATTTTAAGGAATAAATAGCGATTCTTTACTATTCCTAATTTGCAATGAGCAAATTGCTAATTGCAAATTACCCATTCATTTCCATAGGCTAGGAGGCTCATAGGAATTAATGTTGCAAGTTGTGATTAGCAATTAGCTCATCACAAAATAGGATTTTTTTCAAGCGTGCAGGGGTATCTCAAGAACACCCTGCTGCACCCCTGAAAAAGAAATTTGGGAGCACATGGCACACCTACATGCCCTAATGGCATGTATGGGCGTCATATGGGACCTTTTTTTTTTTTTAAAAAAAATTATTTTTGAAAAGAATTCGCAAATTACCACAAACTACAAGTTGGTGGTAGTTTCCAAATCCTTAATATCATTTTTTACATATTTTTTTTTTATACATTGCATTTAAGGAATCACAAATTTTGAATTATTGACATTTTAAGTAATTTCCACATGTGCACTGTTTTCTAAATATAATTTGAAAATCGTTTTTGGGGAAAAGTAATGGTTTGCAAATTTATGACAAGGACATAATGGTGTATGCTTCTCTATAAGGCATTTCAGTATCTCTAATGTCATTTTTCCCATATTACATTATAAGACCTTTCCCCATGAAGCACATTCCTTGTAAATATGCTCCCACCAGTGCATTGCAAATTTAGATTTTGACTGTTTCAGACACATAGCCATGTTGAAAGTGACCCAAAAAAATTGCAAACGTTTAAAAAAAACACATTCATGTGTCTTAATGACATTTTAATTCATTTCCCCATGGACAATGTTTTCTAAGTGGCACAAAAGAGGTATACACCTATCATAAATCTGTCCCTAGAATTATAAATGATTAAATCAGGATGACAATAAGATGTGGCCTATCCAGAGGTTTGTTTAAGGTGAGGCCTACTCAGGATTGCAGATTAAAGTTATGCTTGATGAAGAATACAGAGGAGATAATTTATTGTAAAGGCCTACCAATGAAGTAAGTGATTTCTACTTCATTGCACCAGTCATCATAAATGTATCCATAAGCTTCTTATCTTGTTAGACATCAACCGCTATATGTATCATATAACTATTTTGCATTTCCAAAAAAGCGAATTTTAAGGAATAAATAGCGATTCTTTACCATTCCAAATTTGCGATGAGAAAATTGCTAATTGCAAATTACCCATTCATTTCCATGGGCTAGGAGGCTCATATAAATGAAGGTGCAATTTGCGATTAACAATTTGCTCATCACAAATTAGGAATTTATTCCAAAAGTGCAGGGGTGTCTCAAGAACACCCTGCTGCAACCCTGAGAAAGAAATTTGGGGGCATATGGCGAACATAAATTTTAACAACATTCCTTTACCTCAAACACGATTTTCAAATCATAACTTCAAAACACTACACATGGGAAAATTACTTAAATTGTCCTTAAGACACATAAAAGCGTATTTTGATTGGCTTTCCTGCATGGTAGGGTCACTTTTAACATGGCTATGTAACATAAACATTCAAAATCAAAATTTTCAATGTACAGGTGGGAGCATATTTACAAGCAATTTGCGCCACAAAGAAAGGTCTGACATTAAAATGGGAAAAATAACATCAGGGACAGTCAATTGCCTTATAAAGAACCATACACCATTATGTCCTTCTCATGAATTTAAAAACAATTCCTTTTTCCCAAAAACGATTTTCAGATCATAATTTCAAAAAACTGCACATGAGAAAATGACTTAAAATGTCATTGAAACACATGAAAGCGTTTTTTTATTGGCTTTCCTGCATGGTTGGTTCACTTTTATCATGGCTATGTAACACAAACATTGATAATTAAAATTTTCATGCACATGTAAGAGCATATTTACAAGCAATTTGCGCCACAGAGAAAGGTCTTACACTAAAATGAGAAAAATAACATCAAGGACAGTCAATTGCCTTATAAATAACCATACACCATTATTTCCTTGTCATGATTTTAAAAACAATTCCTTTTCCACAAAAACGATTTTCAAATCATAATTTCTAAACACTGCACATCAGAAAATGACTTAAAATGTCATTGAAACACATGAAATCATTTTTTGATTGACTTTCCAGCATGGTTGAGTCACTTTTAACATGGCTATATAACAAAAACATTCAAAATCAAAAATTTCCATGCACATGTGAGAGCATATTTACTACCAAATTGCGCCACATAAATCATAATTTTCTCCTTAAAGCACACTATTCTCTATCTAAAGTAAAGAAATATTTTCTCACCTTAGCAAATACTTTGAGTTTGAAAACAGTCTCAGAAACACACCAATTTGTGTTCAGCAGAGCAAAAGGTATGCACTCCAGAGTCTGCAGCTATCAAAAGCACAGAAATGGTGTAATTCTTCACACATATTTCTCATGTCACCCAATCAAAACTCTTCCCTCACTTTTTTTCAAATGAAAACCCTTCCCCCTCTGCCCTTTCTGCCTATTTTCCATAGCAACCACCTCTTGGAGAAACTCTGGTGTTTGCAAATTCACACAACAATGTTGCAATTGAACTCTGAACTCTCAGTGCACCTGCATATCCAGTGCTTTCTTTCATTTAATGATTTTTTATTGACCACTCAAAATACATCTTTCAAAGAACACATCTCTACACCCTAACTTTCTGTTTTCATCAATCAAAATCCACCAATCACTGTTACTACTTCATGAACACAGAAACTCCACAGTTTTTTTCATTTCAAACTCACATTTTTTCAACTGCCATTTCATTGCCACACTTCATCTGACTGCAGGAGAACCTTCTCTCACCATGTTTTCTGTCTGGATTGTTGGTCATAGTTATATTCACTGGGCTCAAAGGTACGTTGAAAGCAGGAATTTACCTAACCTCAATTTACAAGATGTGGAAATTAAGTGGTTTGGCCAGAGAGGATTAAAATGTCACCAATTGATACCATTGGTGAAAACCTTTATGCATTTGCCAAAACCTGACCTGTTAATTGTGCACTGTGGAGGTAATGACTTGGGCACTTTGACTGGTGTAGGTCTGGAAATGCTTTTAAAGGACACCTTTGAGCAATTAATGGCACTTTTTCCTCAGACTGCCTTGGTATATTCAAATATATGCCAAAGACAGAAATGGAGGTGGTCAAACCAATTTTGTCCACAAATTGAGAAGTCGAGGAAGCATGTAAACAAATCTGTTTCAGCTTACATGAGAGACCATGGAATGGGCTCCCTGTACAACAATAACTTGCGTTACTACATGCAAGATATCTACAGAGGAGATGGAGTTCACTTCTCAGATGAGGGCAACAGAGTTTTCACTCTGAATTTAAAAATGTGCATTGGTACCTACTTATAAGTACCTAAATGTACCATAAACCCAAAAGCTCTTCTCAGAGCTACCCTACATCTAATCACTCACAATTATTTTTTTACTCTAACTATTTTCACTAATTTTCAACAAAATACGCTCCCTGGTGCGCTACCCGGTACGCGTACCGGGAGCTAACCTCGCGAAATTTTTAAAAAAAATGTTTCTTTTTCCGCACATATGGGCCTCCTCAGCCACCCTCACAAAACCTAGGGGGTCAAGATAAGTCTACCGTGCCCCCTTCTACCCATTCTGAACATTATTTGCCCTCCATCTTGTATCATAATTCGACCGAAACACAAAATGGTGAACTCCCGTTACGCTTAAGGTTCGCGTACCAGGGCGCTCACCGGTTCGCGTACCGGGTCGCTTCCTGGGAAGCGCACCATCAAAAAAGGTGGGAAAGTAGTTCACAGAAAAGCCACTGGAGACAATTTCACCAAATATAGAATAGCTCATACTACATACCAATCCCTACCATTTTCACAAATTTGATTGGAATTCCATTTAGCCATTTAGCCTGTAGTCCTCTCTAAATACCGTGAGGTAAATTACTTCACAAAACACATCTGAAGTGTTGGAATTGACAACCAATTAAAATGTTACTTTCATTTTCTACTTTTTTTACATGATATTTGATTGGTTATGTACCCGAATATATATAAAGGAAGAGAAGGAAACACAGCCATTTTGACTACTACTTCCTGGTGTACATTTCATTTGGATTTTCATTAATAACTTCAACTTCTTTTTAAAGGTAAGTTGTTATTTTTAAAACTGAAGTATATTGTGCACTTTAAGTTAATATGGCAAACTTTTTCTGTTAGTTATATACTATCCCTCTGTAGTACTTATAAATTTAGATACACTTTTTTATATTCCTACTTCCACTCTGATACTATACACTGCCCAAAGATAAATTCTCTGATAAAAACTGCCTATCTAAAATTAATCCCAACAGTGCCCTACCTCTACTAATATATATTTTTTTTATGCAAATTTCAGGAAAAATGGAAAGTGAACAAAACATTTCATTTGAAATTGTCCTTCCAGAGTCCAACACAGAAATCATTGATCCAAATGAGATTGAATTTATGGATGAAACATGGGACCAAGAACTACTGCAATGTGTGCAAGCAGTAGATAACCTCCTTGCAAATGAGAACATTTTACAACCTCAGAGACTACAATCTATATTCCATGATTATGAAATTTCTGACAATGAAATGTTAGAAAGTTTAATAAATTATGAAACACAATAAAAAAAATTAAAAAAAAAAAAAATAATCAACAAAACCAACAATCAATTAACATACAGCATTTGAAAAGTCTATCATTCATTTTTTATTGTGATACGCTCCCCAGTACGCTTCCCGGTTCGCGTACCGGGCGCTAACCACGAAAAAAAACAAAAACATTTTTTTTTTTTTTTTGCTTAGCGGGGCCCCTTTAAAGCCTCCACATCAAACCTAGGGGGTCAGGGAGTATCTACTATGCCCCCTTAAGGTCATTTGCCCCTTCGCTTTTGACCTCCTCTTGTCTCTCGATCCTACCGAGAGACAAGATGGCGGCCGCTCCGGACTGTTTAGAATGTTGACAGACACCACAGAGCCAATCAACTTCGCTACGCGAAGTTCCGTTACGCGTCAAGTACGCGTACCGGGGCGCTGCCTGGTCCGCGCTTACAGATATATATCTTTTTTTGAACGTTATTTTCTCAAAATCCACTGCAGCACATATATTAAGACCTACAAAAGGCACATCGGGCTACCAGTCCCTACAATTTTGCCAAGTTTCGTGCAAATCCATTCAGCCGTTCGGGCTAAAAGTGAGGCTAACCGCCCTATGGAAAACTCAATGTTAAAAACACGTTTTGGGACCCCCCTTTTTTCTCGGCCCCCCCTGGACCAACTCCCCCCAAATTTCCAGTGGCTGCTCAGAAACAAAATGTTCCATTTTCCAGAAAATTTCAGCCAATTCCGTCCACAAACGCCAAAGTTATTAGACATAGAATTTTCAAAAATCCCATAGGGAAAAAATCCTAACTATATATACCTACTGGCGACCGCCAGTAGGTAATATATATATATATATATATATTCACTGAAAAAAACATAGGTTATACACCATATATAGTTAGGAATTAGCATTTAAAAAACCTTATTTTACTCACACAAAACCATTGAAATTCCATATATAGTTAGTTGCACTAACTATATATGGCGCACCCGCAATCCACTGCTGATGATGTCACATATTACATCATTCATGACATGGTCAGTGACATCACTGATGACATCACTGATGACATCTCAAATGACATCACTGATGACAACATCCAGTGACTGTATGTTTCTGTAAAGTTAAAATATGTCTTACATATTGAAGAATGAGTGGATGTATAAGTGTCTGGATGAAGGATTTAGTAGGTGCATGACTGACTGTATAAGTGAGTGATTAAATGTGTCTCACTGAGTGCATGGGTTAGTGACTAAACTGTTTTAAATTGTGCATCATTGTGTCTGTTGTTATGTAATCTGATGCATGTGTTGATCATTAGCTATATGACTAACTCTATGGGTTATTGATTGCTTGCCCAAGTATTTGTATGGGAGACTGAGTGTGTGTGTGGGTGTCTGGGAGGTGTATGACTCTGTGCATAGATGTGTGAGCAGTTGATTCACTAGATGTATGGGTTCAAAAGTGCATGTGGAAACAGCTGTATGGGCGGTTGACTGTGTGCATGAGTGTATTGGTGAGTGAATGGATATCTCAGTGCTACATGTCAAAGTAAGTACATATGTAAAACACAGTACATGTGAGAGTTGACATATATAAATAACTGTGCATAAGAGCCAGTGAATGTGTGAGTGGCTGTATGGATCATTGTGAACTTGTATCAGGGATTGTATAACAGAGTAAATATGTGTTAGTATATGTTTTAATAAGTAAGGTGTGTATAACTATATAGTTGAGGAAATGGAGGTGTGATTGATTCTTTGCAAGACTGACTAGGTGTGTGAGTAACTCCATGGATGAGTGACAGTCTGTGAATGTCTGTTTACACTGAGTGTATCTAAGGTTATATTAGAGTCTGAAGAGGTTCATCGTATCATCACATGAATGATGTCATCAGTGATGTGATCAGTAATGTCAAATGAGATGTCATCAGTGATGTCATCAGTGATGTCATTTGAGATGTCATCAGTGATGTCATCAGTGATGTCACTGACCATGTCATGAATGATGTAATATGTGACATCATCAGCAGTGGATTGCGGGTGCGCGATATATAGTTAGTGCAACTAACTATATATGGAATTTCAATGGTTTTGTGTGAGTAAAATAAGGTTTTTTAAATGCTAATTCCTAACTATATATGGTCTATAACCTATGGTTTTTTCAGTGAATTTTCAAGGTTTTTTAAATGCTAATTCCTAACTATATATGGTCTCTAACCTATGTTTTTTTCAGTGAATTTCAATGTTTTTTTAATAGCAAATATCATAAGCTGTCGAATGTCAAGTACGTGGTAAGTAAAAACATTTTCGTGTTTATGCACACTGATCTGCTTTGAATGCTGCCCCCCCTCATTTGTATTAGGAGTACTCTCTCTTTGCAGATAGTGAAGGGTAGTTAACGCAGGCCTTTGCCCCCGTTGTAATCCATCGTGCCTGCTTCTCTCTCCATTTGATTGATTGTTATCCAAGTATTTACTGTTTTAGAATTGGTTCTCTTTGGTTCATTCTCTATTTACAAACAAGCACAGAGTCGCAATACTCTGTTTAGTCTTTGCAGATAGTGAAAAATTGTGTAAAAAAACAAAAGGGATCGAGCAAAATCAGTAGGCCACTAATGGGATCTCTTTTTGACCTCGCTAAAATAGAAACATTAGGAACAACCCCTCATGAGAAATACGAAACTAGTGAGATGAACTGAACTCCACACCATGATGGCTGCAAGACAGCTCGGCTCCGCCACCCACCCCGCCCAAAATAACGATAAACTCTATGCAAATATTACAAATATATACAACACACCAGCAAAGTAACAGGGTAAAACATTTTATTAAATAACTATTTACATAACTATTTTATACTTTTTGTTGCCCGATCCGGCTAGCTCAATCGATCGAGCATGAAACTCATGCACTCTGATAGTTCAAAGTTTTGAGGAGTGCTTGTTAGACTGTCTGAAGCTTATTTGCACCTGCTACAGGTTCACTATTCTCAATGTAAGTGGGGGCTGTTTGAGGACGTGACTGCATTTGAAAACAATGTGATGCGGTGCCTCCCTGAAACGCTTGACGGAGGCCCCCGAGGGACGTGTGATGGCGCGGACTCGGAGGGGGCGCTTGGCTCCGGCCCCCTCCCCAAGTCGTGTTGCCCTGGTGTGGCCTGAGATCGCCCCCGACATAGGTGGCCGGCTCCCGGGGTTAAGCGGAACTTTTTGCCTTTTGGTGACTCTTCCATTCTGGACCTTGTCCCACAATCCGTTTGACCTGAAGACACGCTGTAGTGGGGCGCCCCTTTACCGTTTCAGTTGCCATTCCGCCCGCTTTTGCTACACTGTGCCTCTTCCACTATTCAGCTGTTTACCGCCCGCTCTTGCGACTACAGCGTTTCGCTCACCATGTAGTTGAGTTGCTCCCGCTCTTGCGGTGCAGCGATAGGCGGCTGCCACAGGACTCTCAAAATGGCGGCCGGCTCTTCAGATTTGGGCGTGGTCCACTAAAATGGCCCTGCGACACCTTGGAACTCGGACGCTTGTCTGCTAGGGCTTGGGCTCCATTCTCGAAAGCGTCCCCTCAGCCTTGAAGATTCTACAAAAGTCTTGGGGGCCCCCGACTCCCGCAGGCTTCTGGTGGGGAGCGGCTGCCATGATTGCTCGTGGAATGGCCACGACGGAGCTACGAGATGGTGGTGCTCTCATGCTGACGCCAGCTTCAGTCTGAAACATCCAGAAACACTGTAGACTACCAATTCGATCAGTTCCGGTAGCGCCCCAACGTGACCCGGTAGAGAAGAACTTGCCCTCCCCTCTTTGACTGATGGTTCTTGTTGCCTGTCCCTTCTGTTGTCATTTAACAGAACTATTTAGCCTGCTGAAAGGGGTTGTGTTCCGACCGCTGGTTGGTGGAGACATTTTGACTATATTCTGGACCTGCGTTGTCGCGTAATGCGTCATATGACGCGCCGTGTTAGCGCATCCGGAAGTGCTCCCATGCGCGAAGCGCAGCTTCCCGGAAGCGATCCGGGGCGCGGCGCGCAGCGCGTAACGCAAGCATAACAGGTCATGTGACTTGTTAATAAAACTTTTCATTGGTTCATTTTACTTTTCTTATTCTAATGATGAAAGGCTTGGTCATATGACCTAAAAATTACACTTTTTATTACTTTTAAACATTATTTTTTCTTAAACATATATGTTATAATGTTCCAGGCTAATGTACTTTCCCGGAAAATTTACAACTGTCCTGCAAGTAAAATATATTCCTTTTTCGAGAAAAAGGGCGTTTCTTCGTCCCATGACGGAGCCGTTGAGCAAAAGAGGCTCGGCCTGCTGTCTTAGTTGCCGATTCGCCTGAATATCAGATTCTTATCGATCACTTTATGTTGCAGGAGTAGAAAACACAACAGCCCTTGACCATTTATCTTTACTGCGTACCTGCGTATTATACCTTTTACCCTTCATGTAATTGGACTGCTTTATTTCACTTGCCTTTTACTGATTCGAAAACAGTGACTATTATTAAAAACTTTACCAATGTAAATACTACTACCATGTTTTCTTTTAAAAACCTTTATTGTGAAAATGTCAGTATACAAATACGGGCCTATAACCACGTGGGCCGGCCACGGAGCAAACTGTAATCGTATATGATGAGGAGACATTTACACTGTAGAGGAACGTAACGGGTGGGCCATTAGGTTGCAAGAACTAAGGTGTCTAACAGTTGCGGAATCGGTGGACGTACATTTTATAATTAAAAAACGACAGGGCCAGTTACAATAAAATTATCTAGATATACATTTGCGGGCAAGTACCATGGGTGACGTTAATTCGAACTTTCAATAGTACAGTAATCAATAACCCATCAGAACTTAATATCAATAGGGATGTCGAAATATTCAATCAATTCTCGTCCCCGCCCGCCATGTGCTTCAAAACTGCATACGTATCTCGTGATATCAAGGTTGTGCAACCAGTACACAACAAGGAGTTACGAGTCCCATTTATTCCGGCGCCATTTTGGGCGAGGACGGGCAGGTCCAGGATATAGTCAAAATGTCTCCACCAACCATCGACTATGATGATGTTCATATGCTGTATTTATTAGAGTAGTATCAAAAAACAAGAGTGCCAGGGCTCGGGTTCAACTCACAACCGCTTTTTATTTAGCTGGTGTGGACCTTCTTTTTATCGATTCCGAAGGTTTGTATTTTCATTTAAACATTTTTACAATTTCAAGATTATTTACATTTTGTATATGCTACAGAGGATTAGACATTCCTTAAGCAGTCAAAACAATACAAATATAAGTCATAAATTGCAATACTTTCAAAAAAGACAAATCATCACATTCATTAATAGTTGCACTTTCACTATTTGAACTGGAAAACAAACTCAATTTTGTACACCTGAAAATGTTCTGATACTAGTCCTTATGACCAAGCAAACATAGTTAATAGGACTAGACACATTGGGCCATATGATTTTGATTGAATCGCCCTATGTTCGTGTGCAAACCCTTGAAATTTAGGTTGCCTTTGAAACAGCCGAACAGCCGACGCGTTTCCAAACCCTTTGTTCAGTTAATAGGGTTCTTCCTCAGGGCTGAGCTGTGTACCTATGGTGTAAGATTGGGGGACATTTAGTATCTCCTATTCTCAAATTTCGTTTGACCAACATGCGTGTCCTGCCCCAACACAATGGAAGGGGAGGAATTCCAATTCAATACAATGAAATGGACGCATAAAGAATTCTCTAATTGCAAAACAAGTAATGTAATATATGCAATTATGTGCCCGTGTCCCAAGCTGTATATTGGGAAAACTACCCAAAAAGTAAATCAGCGAGTAGCACAACACAGATCCAGAATCAGACACAAAGTGTTGACTGCCCCCATGGTACAACACTTTGTGGAACATCAACACACTGAGATAGATTTTAAATGGACAGTACTATCAGCAATGAAAGTTCCCCCCAGAGGAGGAAACATTGATGCCATGTTGTTGAAAAAAGAAGCCTATTTAATTTTAAAATTCAACTGTGTGGTGGATGGGTTGAACGAAATGTCGGAATTACAAAGATCAAATTACTGAGCCCCCTGCTAAACCACCCCCTGTAAATATGCACTTTGTGCCAGGCACTGCGTTAAACACTACGTTTTCCAGCTTTGCAGACTTCAAGCTCCAAAATGTACTAAACACTGTATGACACAGAACACTACAAGTCCCACAATGCTTAGCAGAATATTTAAAAAGGAAATGAGTTCTGCCGGGTGTTGGAAATCACATTCGACTTGCAGCGAAGGGAACGACTTACATTCGGCTTCACGGAGATTTCTGAAACTCATTAGAGAGCTAGCGGCAAAGGTAAGAAGCCCAGAACAAACGTACCGAGGCATAGTCAACCAAAACCACGACCGCATCCAGAAAACATATTAAAAGGTCGCTGTGTTTTAATTCCACAGAACCTCGAACCGCTAGGAAGAAAAGACGTAACAAACAAATATTTACGCGACCCCCAGCAGAAAGTGGAGCCGCACACGAGATTTTTTCCGCGTCACACAACTGTAAGTCCCACTGCTTTAGACTGCGTAATTAATAATTGGGTCATCGGAAGCGTTGAACTGATTCAAACCTTCATTTCAGCAGAATTAAACACCGCAGAACTCCAAAAGATTTCAACTAACGGGTACGTTAACCCAGTGAGCGATCTGAAACACACAACAAGTAAGTGCTGGCATAGCGTAAACACGGACACGAGATGTGTAAACATGTATTACAAGATTAAAAAAACTTACAAATACACCATCCTTTAATTTCATCGTTTAGGCAAGGGTGATAACTAAGGATAACCAGATGCCCTGTGTTCAAAAACCACAGTGAACATCAACGTAAAAAAAAGAGGTAACTCTCGCACGTTTTATTCATGCAATATGTTGGTCAAACGAAATTTGAGAATAGGAGATACTAAATGTCCCCCAATCTTACACCATAGGTACACAGCTCAGCCCTGAGGAAGAACCCTATTAACTGAACAAAGGGTTTGGAAACGCGTCGGCTGTTCGGCTGTTTCAAAGGCAACCTAAATTTCAAGGGTTTGCACACGAACATAGGGCGATTCAATCAAAATCATATGGCCCAATGTGTCTAGTCCTATTAACTATGTTTGCTTGGTCATAAGGACTAGTATCAGAACATTTTCAGGTGTACAAAATTGAGTTTGTTTTCCAGTTCAAATAGTGAAAGTGCAACTATTAATGAATGTGATGATTTGTCTTTTTTGAAAGTATTGCAATTTATGACTTATGTTTGTATTGTTTTGACTGCTTAAGGAATGTCTAATCCTCTGTAGCATATACAAAATGTAAATAATCTTGAAATTGTAAAAATGTTTAAATGAAAATACAAACCTTCGGAATCGATAAAAAGAAGGTCCACACCAGCTAAATAAAAAGCGGTTGTGAGTTGAACCCGAGCCCTGGCACTCTTGTTTTTTGATACTACGTATATTGTCCAACCAGGACCCGTAGGACAAAAACCCTTCCAGTGATAAAAGTAGAAAGAGCAGGCTAAGCCTGCACGGGTTTTTCGGCAATCAAGCCAAAACAACATTACAGTAATCTGTAAAACGGGTTATAGAATATAACCTGTTGGAACATGTCAGAGGAGGAAACACTTTCCTTTTCTGAAGACCACATTAAAAATTTGATTTCGGGACCTTCTCCATTCTCCTCAATCAAACTCAGCACAAATGCACAGCAACAAAACAAAAGTGACAAGCTACTAAGATTGCACAAAAAACATACACGCACAGAATTACACGGGCATTTCTTATTTGAACGCCTCAAGGCAGGTACCATCCCTTGGGGGCTTCAAGTAAAAAACGTACCGGTGGTGTTCACAGAGGACCCAGTATATAAAAAGGGTTTTAGCTATATAGCGACTAAATGTAGCAGGGACCTCATGGTCCATACCGTTGAAACAGCTAAGAGAATTTGCCAAAAAGAACAGGAAGAAATCGAGGCACTAATCAAGGCAATAGAAGACAACCACACTGTGACAGAAGCAAAAGCTCTACTCGAAAAAATTGACAAAGAAATCGCAACATTTAGAGACAACACCATTAACTTTAGGTCCAACAAATTTGACAAAGACGTTAAGGCCTTTAAAATTGAGTCAGTTTACCCATACCTAAAAGAGGACTACTACACCCAAATAGAATCTCGACGAGCATTATCACAATACCAAGGGAGGTCCAAAAATAGATTCACAACTTTTTCTGAGAGTTCATCATCAGAATCTGCGAGTGATTCAGACCCAAGGGAGGGCTCGTCCAAACGTAATAATCCTTTTTTAGAGAAAGGCGAAGGCAGAGGCAGAGTCAGATTCAAACCACAGCCCCAACCATGGGAAATGAGAACACGAAGAACACAGTACAAGACGTAAACCTCACCTCCATAGTAAACATATCGAACAAAGAACTAACCATACATGAAAAATCTGTTCTGGAATTAGGTCTCAAGTTTGTGCCAACAACCAATACCGACCTAACGAATTTGAAAATAGAAGCACTAGAGTTCTGTTGTAAACTGAGACTAAAGGCATTTTTCCATAACAGAGAGGACACTAGAGTAGCAGAACCCTCGAATCTTTCTAATAAATCTACATTCATTCCCCCTACATATACAATACCAAAGGAAATAATAGCCTTTGAACAGATCGTTCTATCCTCCATCACACAGTTAAGTCAACAAAAATTTTTTCTGAAGAGGAACATCACCAGAGAGCAACAAACAGCATTGAACAATCTCCGCAATGATGATTCCATAGTGGTAAAACCCGCCGACAAGGGGGGCGCACTGGTGGTCTGGGCTAAGGAAAAATACATTGCAGAAGCGAATAGTCAAATCAAGAACACTGAGTGGTACAGAGAAGTAAAAGAAGACCCAACTTCACAAATAAGAGCTGAGATTCAGATAAAACTCACAGAGGGTCGTGATAAGGGGATATTAGGAACAAAGGAGTTTCAATATCTTGATAAAAAAAGTTCACGTATTCCAGTCATTTATTTTCTACCGAAAATACACAAGAACTTAATGGAACCACCCGGGAGACCCATAGTCTCCGGGTGTGATTCTCTATTAGAACCACTGGCCAAGTATGTGGATGTGTTCCTAAAACCTTTCCTGCCGAAAGTGACATCGTACCTTAAAGATACTACGGACTTTATCAACAAGGTTGAAGGGGTCCCATTTGATGACATTCAAGAACTGATGGTATCCTTCGATGTCACCTCCCTGTACACCCAAATCCCTCAGGATGAGGGATTGGAAGCAATGGAGTACTACTTGGATACACGTCCCAGACCACAAAGAGTCCCCACGGACTTTATCATTGACTTAGCGAGGATAGCCCTCAAAAGGAACTATTTTCGGTTCATGGACGCGTTCTACGTGCAGGTGAAGGGGACCGCCATGGGGTGTCCTTATGCCCCGGAAATGGCGGTCCTCTTCATGGCCCTGTATGAGGAGCGCTTCATCTACCACAACAATCCATTCAAACAAAACATTACAACATGGTATCGTTTCATAGATGATATCTGGTGTCAATGGAAAGGGTCTGAAGAAATGCTTGCCCAATTCCATCAGTGGCTCAACACCAGACACCCTGACATAAAGTTCACAATGACACACAGCAGAACATCTCTCACCTTCCTTGACGTAGTAGTTTTTCCCAATGAAAACAAATTCACAACCACCATTACATCGCAAAAACACGGACAAAAACACAATCTTACATTATGCAAGTTACCACCCCAAAAGTTTAAAATCCAATTTACCGTATGGACAAATGTTGAGAATTCGTCGTAACTGTTCTCGAAAGGAAGACTTCATAATACACTCCCAAATACTCAGTGAACAATTAAGGGATAGAGGTTATCCCTCGAAATTGTTGAAACATTCAACCACACGGGCTTGGTATACGCCACGAGAAAAACTATTGAGAAAGAAAGAGACCAAACCCCTTGAAAGGCCGGTCTGTGTCACAACATTCGGGCCATACACAAACAAACTGAAGTCTATCATCTTAAAGAACTGGCACTTGATCACGAATTCGGAAGTTCCAATGGAGAAACCATTGTTTGCTCTGAAGAAGAACAAAAGTATTGCCCAATACATTGTAAGAGCTGATCTGGGAGTCAGCCAAGCTAAAGCGGACTTGCGCACGCTATGGAAATTACCACCCATAACAGGTCATCACAAATGTGGCTCGTGCGTGTCCTGCCCCAACACAATGGAAGGGGAGGAATTCCAATTCAATACAATGAAATGGACGCATAAAGAATTCTCTAATTGCAAAACAAGTAATGTAATATATGCAATTATGTGCCCGTGTCCCAAGCTGTATATTGGTAAAACTACCCAAAAAGTAAATCAGCGAGTAGCACAACACAGATCCAGAATCAGACACAAAGTGTTGACTGCCCCCATGGTACAACACTTTGTGGAACATCAACACACTGAGATAGATTTTAAATGGACAGTACTATCAGCAATGAAAGTTCCCCCCAGAGGAGGAAACATTGATGCCATGTTGTTGAAAAAAGAAGCCTATTTAATTTTAAAATGCAACTGTGTGGTGGATGGGTTGAACGAAATGTCGGAATTACAAAGATCAAATTACTGAGCCCCCTGCTAAACCACCCCCTGTAAATATGCACTTTGTGCCAGGCACTGCGTTAAACACTACGTTTTCCAGCTTTGCAGACTTCAAGCTCCAAAATGTACTAAACACTGTATGACACAGAACACTACAAGTCCCACAATGCTTAGCAGAATATTTAAAAAGGAAATGAGTTCTGCCGGGTGTTGGAAATCACATTCGACTTGCAGCGAAGGGAACGACTTACATTCGGCTTCACGGAGATTTCTGAAACTCATTAGAGAGCTAGCGGCAAAGGTAAGAAGCCCAGAACAAACGTACCGAGGCATAGTCAACCAAAACCACGACCGCATCCAGAAAACATATTAAAAGGTCGCTGTGTTTTAATTCCACAGAACCTCGAACCTCTAGGAAGAAAAGACGTAACAAACAAATATTTACGCGACCCCCAGCAGAAAGTGGAGCCGCACACGAGATTTTTTCCGCGTCACACAACTGTAAGTCCCACTGCTTTAGACTGCGTAATTAATAATTGGGTCATCGGAAGCGTTGAACTGATTCAAACCTTCATTTCAGCAGAATTAAACACCACAGAACTCCAAAAGATTTCAACTAACGGGTACCTTAACCCAGTGAGCGATCTGAAACACACAACAAGTAAGTGCTGGCATAGCGTAAACACGGACACGAGATGTGTAAACATGTATTACAAGATTAAAACAACTTACAAATACACCATCCTTTAATTTCATCGTTTAGGCAAGGGTGATAACTAAGGATAACCAGATGCCCTGTGTTCAAAAACCACAGTGAACATCAACGTAAAAAAAAGAGGTAACTCTCGCACGTTTTATTCATGCAATATGTTGGTCAAACGAAATTTGAGAATAGGAGATACTAAATGTCCCCCAATCTTACACCATAGGTACACAGCTCAGCCCTGAGGAAGAACCCTATTAACTGAACAAAGGGTTTGGAAACGGGTCGGCTGTTCGGCTGTTTCAAAGGCAACCTAAATTTCAAGGGTTTGCACACGAACATAGGGCGATTCAATCAAAATCATATGGCCCAATGTGTCTAGTCCTATTAACTATGTTTGCTTGGTCATAAGGACTAGTATCAGAACATTTTCAGGTGTACAAAATTGAGTTTGTTTTCCAGTTCAAATAGTGAAAATGCAACTATTAATGAATGTGATGATTTGTCTTTTTTGAAAGTATTGCAATTTATGACTTATGTTTGTATTGTTTTGACTGCTTAAGGAATGTCTAATCCTCTGTAGCATATACAAAATGTAAATAATCTTGAAATTGTAAAAATGTTTCAATGAAAATACAAACCTTCGGAATCGATAAAAAGAAGGTCCACACCAGCTAAATAAAAAGCGGTTGTGAGTTGAACCCGAGCCCTGGCACTCTTGTTTTTTGATACTACGTATATTGTCCAGCCAGGACCCGTAGGACAAAAACCCTTCCAGTGATAAAAGTATTTATTAGAGTAACACTCATCTGTCCACATGAAATTTATTTGCCACAATTACCATAACTATATTTTTTTTCGGTTCCTCTGGAGAGTACATCATGGCAGATGAGGCAGGTAACGTACCGGGCATTTACCTTTTTTGCATGTAGAGGAAAGGAAAAAAAAATCGAGCGTCCGAGTTCTAAGGTGTCCCAGGGCCATTTTAGTGGACCAGGCCCAAATCCAAAGAACAGGCCGCCATTTTGAGAGTCCTGTTGCAGCTGCCTGTCGCTGTAGCAGCAAGAGTGGGCTAAACTCAGCTAGACGGCGCTCCATTGAAGTAACATAGACTTGCTGAGGATCTTTCATATTTTCAACACACACCAGTGCGGCAACTTGCTAGACACCACCTCGGTGCCATCCTGATCTCGGCGCCCCACTGCAGATGAAGTGCCTCCACATGGAGGGAGAGACTCGTTTGCGCCGCCTCCCCCCCGCTTCTCAGAACTCTGAACTATGACACCACCTCGGTGCCATCCGGATCTTGGCGCCTTGTGCTGGTTCCGGCCTATTCACACATCGGTCCGCTACTGACGCCACCTCACAGGCCAACGGGGCGCCCCACGCCGACTTTCGGCGCAGCATTGTAGGATGGCCACACCAGTGCGGCAACTTGCTGGACACCACCTCGGTACCATCCGGATCTTGGCGCGTTGTGCTGCCTTCGGCCTATTCGCACATCGGTCCGCTACTGACGCCGCCTCATTTTGGGGGCGACGCACAGCATCACATTGCTTTCCAATGCAGTCAGATCCTCAAACAGCCCCCACTGACTGACACGAACTCACAGGCCAACGGGGCGCCCCACGCCGACTTTCGGCGCAGCATTGTAGGATGGCCACACCAGTGCGGCAACTTGCTGGACACCACCTCGGTGCCATCCGGATCTTTGCGCGTTGTGCTGCCTTCGGCCTATTCGCACATCGGTCCGCTACTGACGCCGCCTCTTCTTGGGGGCGACGCACAGCATCACATTGCTTTCCAATGCAGTCAGATCCTCAAACAGCCCCCACTGACTGACGCGAACTCACAGGCCAACGGGGCGCCCCACGCCGACTTTCGGCGCAGCATTGTAGGATGGCCACACCAGTGCGGCAACTTGCTGGACACCACCTCGGTGCCATCCGGATCTTGGCGCGTTGTGCTGCCTTCGGCCTATTAGCACATCGGTCCGCTACTGACGCCGCCTTATCTTGGGGGCGACGCACAGCATCACATTGCTTTCCAATGCAGTCAGATCCTCAAACAGCCCCCACTGACTGACGCGAACTCACAGGCCAACGGGGCGCCCCACGCCGACTTTCGGCGCAGTATTGTAGGATGGCCACACCAGTGCGGCAACTTGCTTGACACCACCTCGGTGCCATCCGGATCTTGGCGCGTTGTGCTGCCTTCGGCCTATTCGCACATCGGTCCGCTACTGACGCTGCCTCACGTGCCAACGGATTTTCTACGCTTTTTATAGCCCTATGCCGCATAGCAGGTCATGTGACTTGTTTATAAAACTTTTCATTGGTTCATTTTACTTTTGGTTTCCTAATGATGGAAGGCTTGATCATATGACCTAAAAATACACTTTTCATTGGATTAAACCATTTTTTTTCCCAAACGATGAAAGCCCCATCTTGTTTCTGGATGTTTCAGACTGAAGCTGGCGTCAGCATGAAAGCACCACCATCTCGTGGCTCCGTCGTGGTCATTCCTTGAGCAATCATGGCAGCTGCTCCCCACCGGAAGCATGCAGGAGTCGGTGGCCCCCATGACTTTTGTAGAATCTTCAAGGCTGAGGGGACGCTTTCGAGAATGGGGTCCAAGACCTAGCAGACAAGCGTCCGAGTTCCAAAGTGTCCCAGGGCCATTTCAGTGGACCAGGCCCAAAAAGGAAAGAGCCTGCCGCCATTTTGAGAGTCCTGTGGCAGCCGCCTATCGCTGCACCGCAAGAGTGGGCGCAACTCAGCTGAATGGCGGATTTTGGCACAGTGTACCAAAAGCGGGCGGAATGGCAACTGAAATGGTAAAGGGGCGCCCCACTACAGCAGACGAGCCTCCACCTGGGGAGGCCCGTTCACGCCGCCTCACCCCCCCCCGGGCGCCCCACGCCTTTATTCGGAGCAGCATTGTAGGATACCAAAACCAGTGCGGCAACTTACTGGACATCACCTGGGTGCCATCCACATCTCAGCGCGTTCTGCTGCCTTGGGACTATTTGCACAACAGACCGCTACTGACGAGGCCTCCCCCCGCACCCCCCGGGACGCCCCACGGAATGGCAACTGAAACGGTAAAGGGGCGCCCCACTACAGCAGACGAGCCTCCACCTGGGGAGGCCCGTTCACGCCGCCTCAACCCCCCCCCCCGGGGCGCCCCACGCCGTTATTCGGAGCAGCATTGTAGGATACCAAAACCAGTGCGGCAACTTACTGGACATCACCTGGGTGCCATCCACATCTCAGCGCGTTCTGCTGCCTTGGGACTATTCGCACAACAGACCGCTACTGACGAGGCCTCCCCCCGCACCCCCCGGGACGCCCCACGGAATGGCAACTGAAACGGTAAAGGGGCGCCCCACTACAGCAGACGAGCCTCCACCTGGGGAGGCCCGTTCACGCCGCCTCAACCCCCCCCCCCCGGGGCACCCCACGCCGTTATTCGGAGCAGCATTGTAGGATACCAAAACCAGTGCGGCAACTTACTGGACATCACCTGGGTGCCATCCACATCTCAGCGCGTTCTGCTGCCTTGGGACTATTCGCACAACAGACCGCTACTGATGAGGCCTCCCCCCGCACCCCCCGGGATGCCCCACGCCATTTTTCGGAGGATACCAAAAACCAGTGCGGCACCCAGGTAACATCACCTGGGTGCCGTCCAGAACTCAGCACGTTGTGCTGCCTTGGGACTATTCGCACAAAACACAGCTACTGACCATTGTTGCTTCTTTTTAAAAAAAAATGTTTAAATGTATTTACTGTTTTTGTTGCGTTGTATATATTTATAAGTTATTAAAGTTTTATAATCCTACTACTTTGTTGGAGTGCTATATATTTTTAATGTGACACATAATTGTAAAAACTTTGATGTACAAAGAGGCATCCCTGGAATCTTCCGCTTCAGGCTCGGTCCCCTCCCCAATCACAATACAGGATGGTTTTCAGATAGTAGGAACGCGTGTGGTGTGACGGATCTCATCGGGTGGGGGCCTTGATCTACTGTAACTCCTTTGAAGAGGGGTGATTCTTTACAGCTGGGTCTATAAACTACATCTGCATGGCTAGGTGATAGCCTGGGACCGGCCTGGACAATCGGACACAGAGGAAGAGGAGTGTCAGAGGGTGCGGTAGTGAATAGGGCGAAAGGGAGGTGTCGGGCGGGCACAGGGTGTGATTCTCAAGGAAGAGCAGCGCAGATGGGGGGAGGTTTATTGCCCATGCATAAGACAGAGAGCGGGGGTGACCAGTGCCTGGGGGAGATGCTTGCGAGGGTGGGGACCCATGCTAAGGATCGACAGCGTGCAGAGAGTGGGTCTGGTCAAGGCATCTAAAATGGCTGCCGTGCACGACAAAAGTGTGGCATTTGAAAAAAGGCAAGATGGCGCAGACAATGTTTATCAACACTTCCTGATTTCCTTCGAATTGAACGTTAACAGACGTTATCTCTCCCACACTACCGGTCCCCCTGGGCTTAAACGCCGAGATGGTAGGGACTGCATCCCGTGGAGATAGGCCGAGACGTCACTCAGCAAAAAAAAAAAAAAGAAAAAAAAAAAAGTCTATAAACATACAATAAGTTAAAAGTCAATCATTCTTGTTTCCTTGTAGTACGCTCCCCAGTCTGCTTTCCGTTACGCGTACCGGGTGCACCCCACGATAAAAAATGATTTTTTTTTAATTTATTTTTTTGCCCCGCGGGGCCCTTTTAAAGCCTCCACATCAAACCTAGGGGGTCAGGGAGGATCTACTATGCCCCCTTATGGTCATTTGCCCCTTCGCTTTGGCCTCCTCTTGTCTCTCGATCCTACCGAGAGACAAGATGGCGGCCGCTATGGACTGTTTGGAATGTTTACAGACACCGGAGAGCCAATCAGCTTCGTTTCGCAAAGCTCCGTAACGCGAAAAGTACGCGAACCGGATCGCTGCCCGGAGCGCTGTTACAGATATATATCTTTTTTTGAACGTTAATTTCTCAAAATCCACTGAAGCACATATATTGAGACCTAGCAAAGGCACATCGGGCTAACAGTCCCTACAATTTTGCCAAGTTTCGTGCAAATCCATTCAGCCGTTCGGGCTAAAAGTGAGGCCAACCGCCCTATGGAAATTAACATGGGAAAAACATGTTTTGGGACCCCCCTTTTTTCTCGGCCCCCCCTTGACGAACCCCCCCCCAAATTTTCAGGGGCTGCTCAGAAACAAAATGTTCCATTTTCCTGAAACTTTCAGCCAATTCCGTCCACAAACTCTAAAGTTGTTAGACATAGAATTTTCAAAAATCCCATAGAGAAAAAATTCTAACTATATATACCTACTGGCGACCGCCAGTAGGTAATATATACATATATATTACCTACTGGCGGTCGCCAGTAGGTAGTTATAGTTAGGCCATAGTTTCAATAGGAACTCCGCAACATTCTATTGGGAATAGCTTTGGCGCTGGTTGATGATTCTTTGTGAGATGGCCCGCTCCGCTCTGCTCCTTCCCTGAAAGTTTTGGGGTGATTCGTCAAGTGGGGGCTGAGAAAAAAGGGGATGTTTTTTTCCATAGGACGATTAGACACGGCTACAGCCCGAACAGCTAAACGGAATTACAAGAAATTTGGCAAAATGGTAGAGTCTGATTCGCAGATCGCCCTTTTGTTTAAATGGTGTAAATCCCTCCAGTAGTTGTTGAGAAAATCAAATTTGAAATAATGTATATATCTATAAGCGTGCACCGTGCGCGCACTCGGGTGTGCCCGAGCGGAATACTGATTTGCTGTTAGACGTCTGTGAACATTTGATTTGGTGGTAACCAGCAAGTGTTGGCCGCCATTTTGTCAGTGTGAGGCTGAAAAGAGGGCAAAATAAAAGTGAAAAACATGAAAAGGGGGCAGGGTAGAGAGTCCCTAAAACCGCGGGGTGCGCGCATGGTGCACGCACCCTCGAGGCACAAGAGAGTGAAAAACAAAAGTGGAGAACGTGAAAAGGGGGTATGGTAAAGACTACCTGACCCCCAGGCCTTCTCAGGGGTTCCCTGGAGGACCCTGAAGGGCAAAAAAAACATTTTAAAAAAAAAATATGCAAGGTGCGTGCACGGCGCTCGCAGTCTTCAGCCGCCAGTTTGTGTCGAAGCAGAAGAGAGTGAAAAACTAAAGTGGAGAACGTGAAAAGGGGGCAGTGTAGAGTCTCCCTGACCCCCTAGGCCTTCTCAGGGGGTCCCTGAAGAAATCAGATGGGCAAAAAAACCTTTTTTTTTTTTAATCGTGTGGTGCGCGCAAGGTGGAAAAAACAACAAAAAATAGACAGTTAAATAACAATTTTGAGTGTTTAGATTTTGAGTGTTTAGATGTCGGTTGGCTCTAAAAATAGCCGTTGTGTTCATTGAGTGTTTTTTGTACCTACAAGTAAGTACCGATGCAAAGTCTAAAGTTTAAAGGACTGTTGTGGTATATAGAACTCATACCATAGTCTCTGAGGAAAGCAGAAACAGACTTATTCACATGTTTCCTTGCTTTCTCAATCTGCGGACAATATTGGTTGGACCAGTTCCATTTTTGCCTTTGGCATATATTAGAATATACAAAGGCAGTTTGTGGAAAAAGTGACATCAATTGCCCAAAGGTGTCCTTTAAAAGCATTTCCAGACCTACCCCAGTCAAAGTTCATAGTTCATTGCCACCACAGTGCACAATTATGAGATCAGGGTGTGGGAGATGCAAAAATGATTTTACCAATGGCATCAATTGGTGACATCTCAATTCTCTCTGTCCAATCCACATAATATCCACATTTGGTAAATCAAGTTTGAGAAAGCATCTATTTGCTGCATACCTTTCACTCCAGAAAATAAAACTGTATCCTACAAATCACACTCTAAGCATCTTGAAGGCAGATCTGGTTGTACTCAGATGGGCTCTGGAAATGAAATGGCAGTTTGAAAAATAGGAGTTTAGAAAAAATGTGGATGAGATTCAGTGCACTTGAAAAAAAAAAGAAATGATTGGTGGTTTCTGATAATTCAACATTGAAAACTAGGGTGCATACTACTGTTTTTTAAAAGGAATAATACTATTGGTTTAGAAAAAGTAATTGAAAAGAATATTGCATAGGACAAGCTGGTATATTGAGAAGTCAAACACACTTGCTGATTTGGTTTGCAACATTGAGTGATGAACATTTCACCTTTTGAGTTCAGGTGTTCTATGGAGAGTTACCATGGTAACATGCAGAGAGAGCAGTGGGGGAAGGTTAACCATTATGTGAGTTTGAAAGTGTTGAAATGTACAACCAATTAAAATGTTAGTTTGGTTTTGAATTTGTGTGGAAGAAATTTCATTGGTTATGTACATGGATATGTGTGAAAAATGAGAGGGAATCAGGGCCATTTTGTGGTTGCAGTGTCTGAGGTACATTTCAGAGATTCTGCTTAAGAAAATCTGGTGTGTGATTGACACTGTACTAAATCTTCAAAAGCATTTTTAATGGTGAGTTATTAATTTGTAAGGCAATATATGTTGTGCACTTTAACTTAATAATATAAATGTGTTCTAATGTGGAAGTTACCTACTCTCCCTCTCTTTCACTCTCTCTCACTGTCTTCTTTTCTATTCACCACTGTTCTTTTTCCTTCCTCTCTTTTTCTATAAATCCTTCTGTTTCACTTACTCCTTTTTCCTTTTTCTTAATATGCTTTTTTTTCTCTCACTCGCCTTTCCTCACCCTCATATCTCTTTCCTCACTGTCATTATCCCTTTTCTTTACTCCTCTTTTCTAACTCCCTCTCTCCATCTGATTTACTTCATTTTGTTTATTCCTACCCTCTCATTGTCTCCCTCTTTCTCGCTCCCTCACCCTTGCTCCCTTTATACAACACTTCTAGCAAGACCCCCCCCCCCTTCACTGTAGTAATCATTTGACTGAATTGCAAGGATTTCTGTTATGTGTCTAAGATCACAGTGTGAGTCAGTATTCATTTCAGAAGATTCTGGCAGAATAATTTACTTTTCTCTTTCTGACTGTAGCTTTTCACCCTCTTTCTGTACCATCTTCTCTCTGTATGTATTATCTCCCTCTCTGTGTGTTTCATCTCCCCTCTGCATGTAACATTTCTTTCTCTGTTTGCAGCATTTCTTTCTTGCTGTACCATGTTATCCCTTTGTGTGCATTATCTCTGTGTCTTTGTGAACCATTTGTCTCTCTTTGTGAACAATATTACCCTGTCTCTGTTTTATCTGCTCTCTGTCTACAGCAACTCTCCTCTGCCTGCAGCTCTGCACCATGTATTGTTTTTGGTTGTAATATTGGGAAAAAAATATTGCAGTAAATTTAGAATATATTTGAAAATTAACTTAGGATTGTTATTTGAAATGTAGTGTTCATATACATTGAATGTTTTTAGTCAGTTAAATGTTTTAGGATGGGAAATGGGTTTTGGTAAAATGTATGGTTTAACATTTTTGGTCCAGGATCAGTGTCTCTCTACATGAAAGAATTTCATGTTGATCTTTTTCTACAATCTCCCCTGTCTGTCCTCACAGTCTACCTCTCTCTGCTTATACAGTCCTTTGTTTTCTGAAATTTCCACTCTTTCCTTAATTTGTATTGGCTTTCTTGAGAGTGCTATTTTTTACCTGTTTCTTGTGTTCTGTTGTGGTTGTCTTTACTGTCCTCTAATGTTCCCATTTCTTTTTATACTCCCTCCTCTGCTTTCTTCATATTACTCTCTGTTTCATTAGACCTCCTCTTAGCAATGACCCACTTAATATAGATAGAGTGCTGTATACACTCTTGGGCAGATTTACAAGCATATGGGGCCTCTTTCTTCTTGTATTGTGTTTCATGTTTGGATGTAATGCTAGCAAAAAACTAATGGTACATAGTCGAAATATATTTTGGAAATGAGTCAGGTTTCTGCACTGTAATGTAGTGCTGATCTACATGGGCTGTGTTCTGTCTCTTAAACTATTTACTATGGTATATGTGTTTTAGTAAAATGTATGGTTTTAACATTTTTGACTAGGATCACACTGAGTGTCTGTGTAAATTAAAGATTTGCACCTTTTTCTATAATGTCACCTGTGTCTCCTCACAGTTTACATCTCTCTGCTTATAGGGTACTCTTTATTTTGATATCGTGTCTCATGTTTTGATTAAATGCTGGTATGGAAATAGTGCTGTAAATTGGAAATGTATTTTCTGTCTGCACGATCCCTCTCCCAATGCCTGCACCCTCTCATGTGCATCTTTAGAGGCCTATTATGATATGGCTGCTGGTGTGTATTAGACAGCACTACCATGTTAAATCGTTTCCTTCTCTGCCTGTAGTCTCGCACCTCCTGCTTTTACCATTTTATCTCTGTCTTCACTATCTCCCCCTCTGTATGCTCCAATTAGCCTCTGCATGTAACATTTCTCTCACTGTTTCCAGTATTTCTTCTCTGTTATACCATTTTATCCTCTGTGTGTACCATGTCTGTGTCTGCTTGCACTGTGTCTCAGCTTGAACCATCTCACCCTCTCTCTGCATCATCGTTTCTCTGACTGCACCATCTGTCCCTCTGCCTGTAGCCCTGCACCATCTATCATCTGCCTGTACCAGTTTAGTCTCTGCCTGCATTATCTCATGTTCTGTCTGTACCATCCCTCTCCCTCTACCTGCACCCTCTGCCTGCACCCTCTCATGTACATCTGCAGAGGCCTATTATGATATGGCTGCTGGTGTGTATTAGACAGCGCTACCATGTTAAATCTTTTCATTTCAGCCTGTAGTCTCGCACCCTCTGCTTGTACGGTTTTATTTCTTTCTTCACTATCTCCCAGTCTGTGTGCTCCAATTTGCCTCTGCATGTAGTATTTGTCTCACTGTTTCCAGCATTTCTTCTCTTTTGTACCATTTTATCCTCTGTGTGTACCATGTCTGTGTCTGCTTGCACTATCTGTGTCTCTGCTTGAACCATCTCACCCTTTCTCTGCATCATAGTTTCTCTGATTGCACCATCTGTCCCTCTGCCTGCAGCCCTGCACCATCTATCCTCTGCCTGTACCAGTTTAGTCTCTGCCTGTATTATCTCATTTTGTGTCTGTACCATCCCTCTCCATTCGCCTGCCTATTCTGCCTTCACCCTCTCATGTACATCTGCAGAGGCCTATTATGATATGGCTGGTGGTGAGTTGTAGACAGTGCTATCATGTTAAATCTTTCCTCTCTATGCCTGTAGTCTCGTACCCTCTGCCTGTATTATTTTGTCTCTGTTTCTCAGTCCCAACTTGACTCTCTACACTGCTTGAACACCACTTCCTTGTCCTAAACCCTGAAACTCCATCCCTAGAAAAATATTCTAAACTCTTTCAACACTACTGCAGTGCTGTAAACCCTGAAAGAATACTCCCAGCAGGACTCCATTTTACTGTAGTAATCATTTTACTGAATTTCAAGGGATAGTGTTATGTGTCTAAGATCACAGTGTGAGTCATTTTTCATTTCAGAAGAATGTAGCAGAATAATTTGCCTAGTTGATGTGTTTAAAAATATGGGAATACATGTACTTATGAAGTTGATACAGCTAGTTTTGTATTATCTATTAGTGAAAATGATACAATTAAGTGTTTATATTTTTTGCAAGGTTCAGCAACATTGTACTATATATAATGGATCAAAATCAGGACAACTTTCAAGTCAATTTTGAAATTTCCATCGATGTCTTAGAGGACTTAAATGTACCTTTTGAGGATAACATTGATACACATGATAATGGAGAAGGAGATTTAAGCAGTGATTTTTTTGATCAAAGTATGGACAATGACTTGATGGAAGCAGTAGATGACATTGAGTTTCAAGTGCAAATTTTGAAGTAGAGGACAATGCAAACGAAATTCCATATGAAATCATGCTGGATTTTTTATTACAGTATGAAATGCTTGAAGAATACATTTATGACTTTGAAATAAAAATGATTCAAGAGAGTCTTTTTGTACAATTGTAATAATGTTCTTAGTTGATATGTTTAAAAATATGGGAATACATATTCTGATGAAATGAGTGAGGCTTTAGGATATGTAGTGCTAGAAACTGATACGCAGTACGTCTGTCAGGCCTCTTAATTCGCAAATAGTCTCTATGCTGTATACTGAAGATCCTGGCTGTGCTGTAGAAATGCCATGCTAACTCTCTCTGAAACATGTAGTAATAATTTCAGTGAATTGCAAGGCATATTTCTGTCTGTTTTCATTCAGAATGCGAGTCAGTGTCTTTTTTCAAATATTGAGACAGAATCGCTTGCTCGGTGTATCTGTTTTAAGACATGGGAATACGTTTACTCATGGAGTGAGTTAGGCTTTAGGACATCCAGTGCTTTTTACTCGTAGCCCTTGCATGATACCATACACAGCATACACACAACTGTATTGCTCTAAAGTCAGAAATATCAACCCCACCACGACACCCCTACACTGCCTGAACACCACTGCACTGTTCTGAACCCTGAAACACCATTCTCAGCAAATGCCCCTTTAATGTTGAAATACCACCGCACTGCCATAAACTCATAAACAGCACTCACTGCATGATTTTCTACTCTGCTCAGACACTGTTGCTGTGCCTTAAACTTACTTATGAAGTAAACCAGTGTTTATATTATTTAGTGGATCTTATTGATATTTAGTATGTTAGTAGTGGTCTATAACATGTTTTTTTCTTCACAACAGATTGTAATTATCTACAGAAAGAAAAACCAACATGCCTACTAAGAATGCGAAAAGAAAAAAATATAAACAGGCTTACTTTTCCAAGAAAACACAATTACAAGATTTATCTAAACAACAATGTACGGAGAAAAAGAAGAATGATCCTGGTAAGACAACAAAGGATTTTATAAGGAAATTAACCCAAAGTAAAAAAGTGTAGTTAATGTGCAAAAGAAAAAAAATGTATCTGTAACTACAAAGAAATACCAGACCCCCCCAAAAAATTTTGGAAAAGTATGTGGCGATCAAATTGTCTATAGTAATGGACGAAAAAATCAGTTTATTCAAATTCGCAAGAGAATGTTTTATAACAGAGTAGTTTTAAATGGATTAAAAATGTAAAGAATTGTAAAATGAAAACAGCTTTTTATAAGAAAAAGAAAAATGTTGAGAGTATTGTTGATGAGGCTTTTGAAATAAAAAAGAAGTTGTATATTTTAGTAATCAATAGAATTCGTACACTAGGCAAGGCAATCAATGTTTTGAAAGCGAAAAGTAAGTGGAAAAGACTAATTAATAGAACAAATTGTTGTAATGTTTTTTTCTGGAGAATGGAAGCATAGTTCAAGTTGTGAGCCATTTTTTAATGAAGAGACTTACTTTCAGACTAATGATTTGTTGCATGCAGTTGACACCAGTGGTCGAGCATATGAGGTGAAGGACGGTTGTCCGATTGAAAAAGAGAAAATAGTGCCTAGAAATGCAGAAGAGGTGTTAGGTGATGAAGTTTTAGGGAGACGTCCTAAGGCTCCAGTGTACACTTGGAATTGTAGTAGTATTTATAGTGTACGACAGGATTAAATTGATTTGTTTTGCAATTTCTTACGTAAGAATACTAAGAAAAGTCTTAAACAAAAGATTAAGATGCTGTAAGAATTAGATCCTTGCAAACTGAGAGAAAAAATGGGTTTGCAAGGGCATTCTCTGGCTTGTCTTTCTAGAAAAGTATGCCAGAGTGTTTTTCACCATTTCAGGATGTTAGCAGTGCATCATATAAAAGTGAGGACATTAGTGAGAAGGCTGTATTATGCAAAAAGTCCAGCACTTAAGCTAAAACAGTTAAACAGTGTTCTTTTGCATGGAACTGTATTCACATTTGTGAAGAAATTGAGGTTAGTTACTTTCGTGAAAAAGAGGACAGTGCAGAAACTGATACAGTAATAGAAGGAAATGTGGAAGAAAATGTACAGAATTTTAGTACAGAAAATCTTGACCAAGAAATTACAAGGTTTAAGGTCATTCCAGGTGAAAGGCCAAACTTTTCTTGTGTGTGTTGTCGACGAACTCATTATAAGAATCAGACTAGGTTAGTTGATTTATATGTAAAAAGTGAAAATGAAAATAATAATAATAAGTGGAAGGATTTTGCAACTTATTTGTTGGTAGACAATTGTTTTGATTTGGGTTTTGATCAACGTATTTGTAAATATTGTTATAATAAATTAAATGATAACAAAATGCCTGCTAGAGCTGTACATAATAATCTTGAGTTAGTAAATATCCCTTCTGAACTGATAGATTTAAATACCTATGAGTCTATTCTGATTCAATGTGTGCATCCATTTCAGGCTATTGTTCGCATGAAGCCTGAAACAGGGAAATTGCCTCCTTCAGATTTACAGAGAGGATTAAAGGGAAGAGTTGTTTATTTGCCTCTAGATTTAAAGAAAAATATTGAAACAATTGGTGTAGAAAAAGTGGAAGAGGAACCTCTAGTTATTCTAGTTAATGGCATTACAAAGAGTAAGAAAATCTGGCAAGAATTAGTGGATGTTAGGAAAGTGAAAAAGGCAACGTTGTATTTGGTAAAAAACAATCAATACTACAAAAATGTATGCGTAGGAGAAGAGGAAACAACTGTAGAAGAGGACAGTGATTTGTCAGCTGAACAAATTGAAAAAGTGGATGTGTCATCAAGATTATATGCAGAAGATCCAAGGTTTCGCCAATGTATTCCATTTTTGTTTCATCTTCTGTTTGAGAGTGACTTGTCTAGGTGGAGAGGGTGTGGGGAAGGAGTGGGTAGGGGAGGATTAAAGCATGAGCAAATTCAGGATCAAAGGCATTAGGTACACCAATATTTGTTGAGAAGAAGTTCTTTGAGTTTCTTTTTGAAGAGAGGGTAGGAGGGGTTGCAGCGAAGATCTTTGGGGAGAGAGTTCCAAATCGTAGGAGCGTTACCAGAAAATGCCTGGGATTGGGTCTTTTTACATTTGAGTCTAGGAGGGATTAGGACAAGGGAGTTTGAGCTCCTCATGGACCTGGAGCACCCTGCTTTCTGTAGATTGACTGCAAGGTAAGAGGGAGTGGTTTGGTGAAGAGCTTTATGAGTGATGCAGGCACTCTTGTAGGTTGATCTTCCTTCTATAGGGAGCCAGTTGAGAGTTCTGAGGACGGGGGAGATGGGGTCAAATCTTTTACAGTCAGCGATAAGTCTAGCTGCTAGATTCAGAACAGATTTAATCGGTGCAAGATGGACTTTAGGTGTGCCGGCAAGTGTGGCGTTGCCATAGTCAATCCTGGAAAGTACAAGGGATTGGACAACGGTTCTAAAATCATCAGCTGGAATAAAAGGTTTGATTTTTTTGAGGTGGTGAAGGGTGTAAAGAGCACTTTTGGCAGCATTTTTTATGTGGGGGATGAGGTTAAGATTTTGGTCAATGCTGATGCCTCTGGATTTCACAGACTTTGAGGTGGAGAGGGTGCAATTAAGTGCTTTGACATCGTTGATCCAGAGTTGAATGGGAAAGGAATTGTTTTTGGGAGTGAAAAGGATGATTTCAGTTTTTGTTCTGATTCAATTTTAGATGATTCAGATGGAACCATGCTTGAACTCTAGTCAAGGTGTCATTAAGGTGAAGAATGTCATTGTGAGATTTGATCTTGTAGTATAGCTGGGTGTCGTCAGCATAAAGGTGGTAACTGATTTTGGCTTGTTTAAGAATGAGAGTGAGTGGTTCCATGAAAAGATGAAATAGGGTTGGGGAGAGGATGGATCCTTGAGGGACACCGAGTGAGACAGGTTGTGGATTAGAGAGGGAATGGTTTAACTTGATTTGCTGTGATCTGCTTTGAAGGAACGAGGAGAACCAATTGAATACAGTGCCTTCAACGCTGAATCGATTTTTGAGAGTGTTGAGAAGGGTGGGATGGTGGACAGTATCAAAAGCAGCCGAGAGGTCAAGTAGGATTAGTAGGGATGATTCACCTCTATCTAGGGAGCGATGAATATCAGCTGTGATGTTTAACATAGCAGTTTCGGTGCTGCATCCCTTTCTAAAACCGGATTGGAAGGTGTCCAGGAGATTGAAGGAGAAGATATGGTTCTCTATTTGGGACAGGACACATTTTTCAAGGGCCTTAGATAGGAAAGGAAGGTTGGAGATGGGGCGTAGGTTGTTAATGTCATTGGGGTCAGCCAAGGTGTTTTTAAGAATGGAGGAGATTTGCCCAAGCTGAAGGGAGGCAGGGACAATGCCAGAGGAAAAAGAGGAGTTGATAATATTGGTCCAGATGGGGGCAATGATGTGTTTGAGTTCTTGAACGAAATGGGCGGGGAGGGGGTCTTTGGTATGGGAGGAAGGTTTACGTTTAGAAATTATGTTGATAATCGTGGATATAGAAACTGGACTGAATTCACTCCTTGAAGCGTTGTTTTTAGCAGAGTGGACCTTGGGAGAGGAGTCAGATTGTGGGAGAACGGGGATGGATTGAGGGGGGTCGTGAAGTGTGGGAAGAGAGGAGGAGGAGAGAGAGTTAGGAGAGTTAGCGAGTGTGTGTTGGTTGAGGGTAGGTTGGGGTGAGAGTGGGGGGAAGAGAATGATAGTTCTATCTTGTTGATTTTGTTCGTGAAGAAGCTGGCAATTTCTTTGCATCTTTCCATAGAGGCTAATATTTTAGGAGGGCCAGAAGACGTTTGCTTTTTAACGATGTTAAAGAGTTTTCTGGGGCGGTTTCTAGCCTGGTCAAGTTGTGACAGGAGAAAGGAGGCTTTTTTGTTGAAGATACGTTTTTTGTATTGAGCTCTAGCAGTTCTTAGGAGAGCCAGATTATCTGCAGAGGGATGATTCCTCCAAACACGTTCAGATTGTCTGAGGGACCGTCTTTCATTATTGAGTTCAGAATTGAACCAAGACTTGGGAGGGTTGTTTTTTGGTTGCTTGAGTTTAATTGGAGCAATTTGATCAAGGGCTTTAGGAATAGAATTATTATAATGCTTGGTTAAGTCATTGGTGCTGTCAGAGAAAGGGGGGAGAAGTAGGCAAGTTTTATTAGAGGATTCCAATTCGCCAGGTGGGATACGGTGAAAGTTGCGTGTTAGTTTAGAAGGTAAAGTGTTGATGGGGGCAGGGCTAGTAATGGAGCTATTCAGGGTGAAGAGGATAAGGTGGTGGTCGGACCAGTCAACAGGAAGTATATTAGAGAGAGAGGCCAGATCCTTGCTAGTCATTATAGCATCAAGGGTTGCACCTTTGGTATGAGTAGGGGAATTACAGAGTTGGGTCATGTTGGTGATGTCCATGGCATCCTTAAATAGGATGACAGCAGGTTCATTTTTTATATTCCAGTGGATGTTGAAGTCACCAACGAAGAGATTATTGGAGTGGGGGAGCGATGATTGAATAATAAGATCAGACATCTCTTCATTAAACGAGATACTATTCCCAGGGGGGTGGTGGATAGTGTGCAACCGAATGGAGGGGGAGTTAGGAATGATGAGATCGGTGCAGAGGTATTCAAAGGATGAGGGGTCTTGCAGCTGTATAAGCGAGATGTTAAGTTCATCTTTAAAGATTAGTGCAAGGCCTCCTCCTGTTTGCTCGACTCTTTCTTTCTTGATGATAGAATACCCTGGGGGAATGAGCAAGTCGAGGATGGGGGTGGATTGGGCGGTGAGCCAGGTTTCAGTTTGGAAAGCGATGTCTATGTTTTCATTGAGAATGGTTTCCGCAATCTCAGTTGTGTGGCACGAGGCGGATCAGCAATTGATCAACATGCAGCAGAGGGGAGTAGGGTCTGGTAATTAGGTGTGCGGACATGGGGGAAGGGTCTAAGTTGTTGGGTGGCCTAAGTGAGGGTGGATGAAGGGGGAGTCTGCTCGTTCCTGTGAGAACTGGGATCGTAGATTAAAAAGTAAGGCGGATAGAGGACGAGGATGGTGAGGGAGAGGTAGGTAATTCTGTGAGAGAGTTAACTGCTGAGGTTATCAGGTAAGTATCAAGTAGGTGCGGGAAAGTAGTGTTGGTTTCCGCAATCTCAGTTGCGTGGCACGAGGCGGATCGGCAATTGATCAACGAGTAGCAGAGGGGAGTAGGGTCTGGTAATTGGGTGGGCTGACATGGGGGGATGGGTCTAAGTTGTTGGGGTGGCCTAAGTGAGGGTGGATGAAGGGGGAGTCTGCTCGTTCCTGTGAGAACTGGGATCGTAGATTGAAAAGTAAGGGGGATGGTGAGGGAGAGGTATGTAATTCCGTGAGAGAGTTAACTGCTGAGGTTATCAGGTAAGTATCAAGTAGGTGCAGGAAAGTTGTGTTGGCGTGGGGTGGGACGCTTAAGGAAGGTTGAGCGGGTAAGGAACTGGACGTGTGATTACTAGGGAGAGGAGGAGTGTTGAAGTTGGTGATAGCACTAGTTGGGCAGTTAGAGGGTGGATTAATATGATTGTTGGTGGGGTCACAAGTTTGGCAGTTAGAGGGTGGATTGATATGATTGTTGATGAGGGATGGAAGAGTGAATTGTGGGGGGATCAGTGTGTTGGCGTGAGCTAAGGGGTGGGCTTTAGAAAGGAGTGATATCTTGTTTCTGAGTGAAGAGAGTTCTAAGACAAGGGATGAAAGGAGAAGTTCAATATTAAGGAGTGATTGCGTGTGAATTGATGGGTGTGGTGGATCTGTAATAAATAGGAGGTGGGTTGGATAAGTGTTGTCAAGAGGGTTGTTAATGTGGGAAGGACGGGGGGGAAGCCTGGGGGGTACGGGGGAGGAGTTGTAGTGTGGGGGAGGATCATTTTGGGAGAGAGGGGGTGTACAGGAGGTAGATATAGGAAGAGCATCATTTGTAGGTGGAGGGTCAGGTGGAAATTGCGTAAAGTCAGTAAGAGTTGGCGTATCGGTTGAATCAGAAGGAGTAGTGGTATGGAGGTCGGAGGGAGTGCGGTGAGTAGAAGAGAGTGTATTAATAGGAAGAAGGGATAACAAGGGGTAGGTGGAGGGGGCTGTGGGCGTCATTAGGGGGTTGTATGGTGAGGAGGATGAGATCGGATTGTTGAGTAAGGGAATCAAAGGAGAGGAGGGCTTAGCAGAGCGTAGCAAAATCATGGTATGCGGGGGAGCGAGATTAGGTGTGAGGATAGCATGAGAATTAGAGAATATTGAGGAATCACGAAGGGGGGTGGGGGAGTCAATTGTGGAGGCGGATGGAGGGGGGACGAGAGTATTAGGGGACAGGGAGACAGGGGGGTCACATGTTAAAGTATTGAGAGCGAGGGTGGTAGATAGAGAATGAGAATGATCAACATGATTGTGGGAGGAGGAGGAGGGGGTGCGAATAGAGCAAGGGGATAATGTGGGAGGGGGGCGAGGCGAATCAAATCTAGTGTTAGTGATGAAAGCCGGGGAGGACAGTTGTGGTTGGGAGGGGGAAACAGTGTTGGGAGTAGGTAGGGTGGAAGGTAAATAAGGAGGGGGATGAGGGGGATCAGAACTAGTATTAGTGATGTAGACAGGGGAAGTCAAATGTGGATGAGAAAGGGTGGCAGTGTTAGGAGTATGAGACGATAAAGGTAAATCAGGAGGCGATAGGGGGAAGGAGAAACGACGGGTAAGGCAGGCAATAAAAGATGGGGTACAAAAGGGATAAGATATACGGGTGGCGGGGATAGGACGGGTGATGAAGTGTCTGGTGAAGGGTTCAAAGATTGTGTGAGGGATTGGTATATGGAACTGAAGTGGTGTTCAAAGATATCGAGGTGTTTCTCAGATGCTTGGATGAGAATGGTTCCAGATTTGAAAATGGAGATATCCATTTCTCCTGGAAAGGAAGGAGATGGGTTGGTGGAGAGTTTCAGACCATATGGATTATTGTGTGACTTAGAGATAGGGAGGTGACGTAGATATAGGCTTTGCGTTTGGTGAAGAATATGAAATTAGTGATAAGTGAGTTAAGGTTGTTATGATGATCCGCAAATAGGGTTTCTGGGTGGAGACAGAGAATCTCATGGCATGTCAGCATGGTACTTTCGAGTATTGGTACCGTCGTCATGGGGATTTGAAATGTATGCTAAGAAACTTACGAACTCCTACATGGTTCCTTACTCTAAGCTGTGCTGAGTATGCTTGGGAAGACTTACTTCAATTTCTTCGAGAGGCAAATGCAAACATAGAAAATATAGAATACAAGACACCTGGAGAACTGTGCTCTTTGGATCCAGTTAATGTATGCAGGTATTTCAATCATAGATTTGAAGCTATGATGTCTTTTATCACAAACAAAAAAAATCCTCCTCTTGGAGAGGTTCTGGATTTCTTTTGGAGAAAGGAGTATCAAACAGGAGGTGCTCCTCACATACATATGCTGCTATGGATCAAAAATGCCCCCAAATTTGGGAGAGATTCGGATAACACTGTGATGAGTTTTATTGAACAATATTCTACATGTGCTGTACCAAAAAGTAAAGAACAAAACATTTTAAGACATCAAGTCTTACAGTTTCAAACCCATCGTTGTGGAAAATACTGTCGTCAAAAGTTCAAATCTAAGGACAAGTTCTACACAAAATGTCGTTTTGGATTTCCACGACCAGTAGTATCAAAAAGAAGAATAAACAATTTTATGTTATCTTTGCGACATACTATCACAAGAAAATCACCGAAAATACCTACAACTTAAGAAGAAATGAAGAGTCAAAATACATAAATGACTATAACCCAGTCATTTTGTCCATGTGGAATGCTAACATGGATATTCAATATGTTGCAGACAACTCAATTGCTGTGGCTCGATATGTAACGTCTTACATTGCGAAATCTGAAAAGACAGAAATAAAGAAAATGTGGGAGGAAATTTTTCATGAAAAGAGCCTAAGTAAGAAATTGTACAGCTACAGTTTGAAGATATTGTCTCATCGAGAAATTGGAGCATATGAATGTTCAGATCGCTTATAATCTGCAAGTCTATATGCCAAATCTAGAACAATCATTTGGGTGAGTTTAGGTCTTGCAAGAACACGAAACTGAGTTTTAAAATCTGTACAAGAAATTGAGTATTTAGCAGAGAGAGAACCAATCAGTACAGATATTTTGAAGACAAATATGTTGGATACATACTATCCAAATAGAAGTAATCATTTTGAGAACGTTTGTCTCTATGAAGTACTGCAAAGCTATACTTTTAAGAGGAATATTACAGAAGATATAAATAAAGGAGTACATGCTGTGATTGGTGAAACAAATAAAAGGACATTTGATTAATCATCGAAAACTGAGTTGCCAAACTCCTGACAAAAGGGAATTTTACTATTTAGCTCTTTTGCAACTCTTTAAGCCATGGCGTCCAGAAGAGGAACTACTTGGAGATTTTCTCAGTTATGAAGATTCATTCAACGCAACCAAAAATACTATAGAATGTCCTGTTTTTAATAATTATCTACAAATTTTGAACGACGAAATACAGCAAGTAGCTACAATTGCAGCAGAGATTGCTAGAGACAGTTCTCAAGATAGTCAAAGTTCTGCTTTGTTGAGTCAGGATCCACTAGGAGGACCAAATATCCAAAATGAAGCAGTCACTGCCATGAATGAGGTGGAAAGAGCAATGGAACAAGCTCAGGAGGATGTAATAAACTTAGAAGAATTGGAAAAACAACCAAATGTTGAGCAAAAACAAATATATGATGAAGTGACAGAGCAGATTAAGCATGGTTTATGTCATGAGAAAAAAGAGTACTCATGTACGTCATTTAAACCTGTCTGACTGTACGTGAGTGGAGAAGCAGGAACTGGAAAAAGTTTTCTAATTAAAAGAATTGCAACTTATCTACAGAAAAGAACTGAGTCGTCACTCTCTTGTGTTGTTAACGCTCCAACTGGATTGGCAGCACATAACATTAAAGGGATTACTTTAAATCATTTATTGATGCTGCCAGTAGAGCACGAAAATAAATTAGAATTCCGCAAGCTATCTGGAGAAGCTTGTTGTGAAGTTTCCAGAGTCCTGAAAAAAATGAAACTTCTCATTATTGATGAGGTAAGCATGGTATCAAATTTAATGCTTGCTTTTGTGCATTTAAGAATGCAACAAATCCTTAAAACAGAATATGATGTGTTATTTGGAGGCAAACACGTCATTGTTTTGGGAGATCTACCACAGCTAAGTCCTGTGAAAGGACAACAGGTGTTTAAAACCCTTACACATGAAGATACCTCAACCTCCTGTGAGATAATTCTTGCTTTTAAAGGTTTTTTAAAAAGAATGGTTACCCCCCTTGTATTCAAATTTTGGAAAGAGGATACATAACTGTCAATCCACCTATTTTTCTTAACCACTTGGAGGATCTCAGCTTCTATTAAATGTGTCTCCTGGAGTATAATGACCTGCGCATCTATATTGCGCAAGTATTGCATGATCTTATTTGCTCTTTGCTTGGTGTGCAGGCTATTAACATTCCAGGAGAGAATCCTGAGATTACTCATGATTCAGAGACCCTGACATTGCTGTAATTTCTCTGGATTCAATGCCGCAAAAGTCAACACTTACTCCTACTTTTTTTTTTTTTCGAATCACTATCCATATTTTGAAATGATAAAAGAATAGCCAAAAACCTAAACGTAAATGAGGAAATTTTATGTTTAATGACCACCCCCCAGTGCCCCAACCTACCTATCTTTTTTGCCCTTTTCCTTATTTTATTTTTTTCCCCTAAAGGTTATTTAGTATTTTTTTTCCTTCACTCTTTTAGTTTTATCCTTAGTCTTCTACTATAATTAAATTACTTTATTTCCACTACTTATATGAGCGAGGGTTCTACGTTCATAGTTCTCTTTTTATTAACGCACTGTGGAATGATTAGAGGAATGCTACCAGGTGTACAGGATAAAAATACTCTTTGATTAGCCTTTGGCCCCCTTTTTCCCCCCGATAGACAGCAACAGCTCGTCTGCCACCTGGACAGAAAGAACGTTGAACATCTTGTTATTAAACATGATCTTTAAAGCTGCTGGAAAGCCCATTTGTACCGTTGCACCCAGATCACGAAATGCCTCCATCCTCCTTCCCAGTTTCCATTGTTTTTCCAAGGTGGTCCTACATAGGTTGGACCGTATTTGAAAGGTGAATCCTTTGCAGGTAAGAGATGTTTGCCTTAGCACTAGATTGAGGATCTGTTCTTTTAGAGTGTAGGTATGAAGTTTATCAAGATCTTACTAGGCTTAGTTCTCTGGGGGTTCCGCCTGAAGGGATCCCTGTGAATCCTTTGGACATCCTTAAAGAGCTCTTCTTCCGGCATGTCGAGGTTGAGGGACAGTTTTAACAGCGTGATAATAAAACCTTTGATGTCCGAACCCTCACTTCCCTCTGGCACATTTAGGATTCTGATATTGCAGTGCCTAGCATTGTTCTCTAGTTATTCCATCCTCTCTGCTAGTGACAAATCTTCTCTCTTCAATTTTGATATTTCAAGTTTAGTATCTTCGAGGTGTAGGATAGCCCACCCACTGTCTCTTCAAAAGCCTCCGTTCTTGCAGTGAGACCATCAATCTTGCTGTCAAGAGACTCACAGTAATTTCTGATCTCTCTCTGGATTGATGCGGACTCTTCAAAGCCTCTCTTTATGTCAGCTGACAGGCTTGAGAACATAAGCTGTAGGGAAGCCATTGAAATGCTGGAGGGAGGGTCCAAAATTGGAGCCGTGTGGCCGCTGGCTATTGGCATATCTTCTGTAGTCGGAAGGGGTGGTTGTAGTGAGCAGTCAGATTGATCTAAATGTATATGCTCGGCAAGGATCTCCCCCTTATGGCACACTTAATCTCCTTCTGTACCCTTACTGGTAAATAAGGTTGAAGAAGGATCAACCACTAAAGGATACAAAGAACCCTGTTTAATGTTACTACAGGGGGTACAGCTGACTGCCTCGACTTCTCCGTTTTGGGCACACTGCTCACTCAAAGCTCTAGGGGATATAATGTGATTGCCTTGCTCACTGTGGCTTAAAGCTACAGTCTTCTCCGAGGCCTGCCGGAGAGGGGCCCCCTCCATATCTAAGGGTGGGAGGGTAGCTGATGAGTCTTCCATACGAAGAAATTGAGGGATTGGCACGGAGACTAGCGGGGGTACAAAGCTAAAAGATTCTAGAGAGCATAACTGTTTTGGGGTCACAAAAGGGTCAGGTCTGCAAGAAATAGGAGGGGAAGGGTCACGTTCAGATGGGAGATTATCTTGGACTAAGTCCAACACCTGGGGAACTACTTTGAAAAAAGAGCGAAGCAAGGGCGTAATCTTAGAGCTAGGTATAGGTGTTGGTTTAATTGCCTTTCTTGCCCTATATGAGCGCTTGGCCTTAACCTCAGCTATTAGATATGAGGATGTGTTACTGAGGTTTACTGATGGTTTACTGAGTACTTGGCTCCCTGATGTTGTAGAGACGCTCTGCGCAAAAACGCCCTGTTCCTGCTCCTGTTCCTGTTCAAAAAAAGGCTGAATGGACTGAGTAGAGTAGATTTTACACTATTAGCTTTACTGGCTCCCTTTCTCTGCGTTCCTTTAAATGTAGAGATTTCTGCATTAGAGGGGGTCAAAACTGATGTTTGAGCATGCAAACCCACTAAATGCCTCCCCCCCTCAGACCCCTTCACCTCACTCTCCAGCGCAGTAATAGTTTCATCAGAAGGCTCCCCTGATGTTGTAGATGCTGCAAACGTTACGTCTGTTGCTTCTGGAACCTCAACCGATGGCGCTATGTCGGTACAGTGAATTGCTGGAGCAGAAGCAGGCCCCTCGCAATGAACGTCTCTCCGAAAGCTCCGCAAACGCCTTCCAAGGCGGAGCTCCAGGGTGGCTCGGAGCCACAACCACACGCATCCCGGCGCCTCCCTCTGTGGAACTTCTGAGGCTCTGGTCTAAGAGCCGCCGGGTCAGCCTGCGTGTTAGCCTGCACCACGCCCCTGGGAGCGTAACACATTATACAAACGCACCACAGAGAAAGTTGAAAAAGATGCGATGGGGTCAGCGCGGAAGGGTAAGAGTTTTTCACCACATTAACGTGCAAGCTTGAGAGCGGGCTCAACAGCAATCAAAATCCGTTAGTCATCTCCTCCGGACACTCTCTGCTGGGAGCTCGGGGCACGGAGCTCGAGTGCCGCGGCCGCTAAACTGCCACCATGTTCCTCGTGACCACCAGAAGTAATCATCTTGAAAACGTTTGTCTCTATGAAATCCTGCAAAGCTATACTTTTAAGAGGAATATTACAGAAGATATCAATAAAGGAGTACATGCTGTGATTGGATCTCAAGGATGTTTGTTACTCCTTAGCACACGTTTTGGTATTAAATGATATTGTTAAATACAAGTGTTTCCACAATACAGTTCATCCATCAGAAAATAAAATGTCTTAATCCTTTTGTTCAGGGTTTGTCGCTGTTTATTGAAGGAGACGTCAAGGATGTCTGGTGAAACAAAGAAAAGGACATTTGATTAATCATCAAAAACTGAGTTGCGAAACTCCTGAGAAAAGGGAATTTTACTATGTAGCTCTTTTGCAACTCTTTAATCCAAGGCGTTCAGAAGAAGAACTACTTGGAGATTTTCTCAGTTATGAAGATTCATAACAGGAGGTTGATCCTGGTGGAAGATGGGCGATCACGTCTATAGATATGGGTGGAACTCATCTGACTCTTGCGGGTTATTATGGGCCTAATCGAGATGACTCTTCAGCTCTTGAATCAATATTTTCTCATCTCTTAAATTTTCCGGAGCCTATTATTATAGCAGGGGACTTTAGCATTGTATTAAACCCCTTGCTTGATAAATCCCCAAGTAGCAGGCAGCTAACTCTATCCAAAACAAGAGCTTTTCTTCTTGACTGCATGTGTCAATACGGCCTTATGGACATATGGAGGGTGAGAGCAGGGTTGGAACCAGGATTTTCTTTTAGAAATTTCAAATATCGGCACCAATCCAGAATCAACTTTTTTCTAATTAGTCGAAACCTCTTCGATTCAGTAAAAAACATAAGATACCTCCCCTCGCACCTGTCTGACCACTCCTCAGTAGCATTATCTCTACCCGGAATATACACATCAGCTTCTAGATCTTGGTCTTTCGATCGTTCATTCCTTACATCGTCGGACGATATCTTATCTATTAAAACAGATACCCGAGAGTTCATGGAACTAAACATTGGAAATCGTATCTATTGAAACCGATCTTCTTAGGGTACAAGCCGAAATAGAAGCCATTCACAGTGCCTCAACCAAGATCTTATACCCCTACAGACTAACCTGCTCACACTGAAAGAGAAAATGGCCACGGTTTTAAATCAACGTATCCTCCAAAGATGGGAGAGTAGTAAATTATCCCATTTTGAATATGGGGAGGGTGCCGGTAAATTACTGGCCTGGAAGACCAAAACTGACCAGGCTCGAAACATCATAGCTTCGGTAACTATGAACAAAGGCACCCTCTCATCAGATACAGAAATTAGGATAGCCTTTATGGACTTCTTTAAAAAGAAATATCAGCAGGACAAGAACATTACCTAAGATAATGTAGACAGAGGGCTAGACGGTGTCTCCCTTCCATCATTTTCTTTAGAACAAAGTGTTTTTTTGGATGGGGAAATCACCGAGGAAGAGGTTATATCAGCTATCCAGGGAAGCAAGAGCAACAAGGCAGCAGGCCCTGATGGCCTACCAGCCGAAATTTATGAGAATTTAGCGGCTAAAATATCGCTCTTCCTTGTTATACTCTTTAATCATATACTGCAGGATGGGGCTTTGCCACCTACATCCTGGAATGGCGCGTCCATCACGCTTATTTTGAAGCCAGGCAAACCTGCTAATAACTGTGGGTCATATCGCCCCATATCAATCCTGAACGCGGATTATAAAATGTTCGCATCTCTTTTAGCAAATAGGCTGGCCTAGGTGGCCCATGATATTTTACATCTTAATCAGAAGGGCTTCGTGAGGGGTCGTTAGTTGCATGAACTCACTTACGATCTCATAGGTGCCATAGACATAGCAGTCAAGGATTCTAAGCCCTTGTCCCTACTCACGTTGGAAGCCACCAAGGCCTTAGACAGGGTTAATTGGGTTTTCCTGTCGGGGGCCTTGAGAAAGTGCAACGTGGGAGAGGGTTTTCGCAGGGCTGTGAAACTGCTGTATAATTGTCCATCAGCATCAGTGCTGGTAAATGGGGCCTTGTCTGAACCCTTTGTAATAACTTGAGGTACACGGCAGGGCTGCCCTCTATCCCTTCTCCTATTTGATCTCTACATAGAGCCCTTTGCGCAGAGATTAAGAGAGGATAATGCCATCAAATCCTTCTCATATGGAGATTGGGAAAAGAGGGTGGCCCTCTAAGCGGACGATGTCATGATAATGACCTCGGATATCAGTACCGCATTTCCTACAGCAATTAAATTAGCTCTGGAATTCGGGGAAGTGTCAGGTTACGAGGTAAATGCCTCAAAAACTGAGGTTATGACTTGGAACGATGATGCGGGAGGCTCTAATGAATATCTCAGTGAAAACCTGCGCTACTTGGGGCTGAACATCGTTAAAGACATTAGTCAGATTGGCCATTTAAATTTTGCAGCAATAGCAAAAGAGTTTCGTAAGCTAATGAGATCTTGGCAACACCTCCCTTTGTCTCTGTTGGGAAGAGCGAATCTTGTAAAGATGTCAATTCTACCAATTGTTTATTTTTTGTTTAATACAATTCCACTTTTCTTTGACCCTTCTTCGCTGGCAAAGTTACAGGGAGAAATCTCTTCCTTTCTCTGGAGACACAAAAATCCCAGGATAGCCTGGAAAAAGATCAGGCGCCGGAGGGAGAAGGGTGGTCTGGCGGGCCCCGACATACTGATATATGCATGGGCGTTTCAGCTCTCGCACTCACGCATGCTCCTCAAAACACCAACAGAAGAGGGAGTAGGCAATAAGTTCTCGGCTCGCCTACGCTGTGAAGGAGTTGGTCCTTCAGGTTACCTTTTCAAGTTTGGAGACCCCAAATTTAAAAAAAAAGTAAAACTGAAGGTGTTTTGTGGCCTTGCAAGAACTTGGGCAAAAATTAGATCTACAATTAATTTGGGGTACTATTCTAGTAGATCTCCAATCTGGGATCTACCCTTGGCTCCAAGCTGGGCGAGTGACGTACTAGCACTCCCACTCAGAGAAGCCGGAATTTCAACCTGGGGAGACTTGTTTGGTGAAGTGTCCTTGCTTCCTTGGGAGTATCTAGTAAATAAGGTGGGGCCCAACATGTCAAGATTTAAATATCTTCAAATATCGAGTTGGGCTCAAGCGGCAACCACACAATGTGCACGGTGAACAAACTTGCCACTAGGAGGAGGCTGTGAACTCGAAACTCTTCTGATGGATAAACCACCAGCAAAGAAAGAGATCTCAGTGTGGTACAATTTAATATTGGAGGAGATCGATGTCAACTTTCCTCTTCAAGAGTTACTGTGGGGAGAATTAATGCCAGGCGTGCAGGTGAAAGATCCTTGGCTATTCTCTTGGAGGGTCCTCTGGGATTTAGTTAAACCAGCTTGGCTGCGCAGAAATCATCTTCTTACCCTACATAGGGCATATTATTCCCCTCAGAGGTTGTCAAAGTTCTCTCTGGATGGCCCTGTGGCTTGTGCAAGGTGTGGTTTAAAAGATGCCCCGGATACTCATTTGTTATTTGACTGCCCCCAGCTAAAGATCTTTTGGGACTCGATTAGCAGCAAACTTTCATCATCTTTTGGTTCCAATGTAATGATTAATCTTTGCATGGTTATTTTTGGAGTTGTGGATCAGACTCGAAGTCCAGCAGAGAACTTATTGTTTTAATCCATTCTGCCAGCTCGAAGAGAAATCTGTAAACATTGGAAAGATGCTCCCCCCCAACGTTCCATGATTGGTGTAACTCTATCTTAAAGATTTCGAAATTAGATCTTGCCAGGGCTGGGAAGAAAGATAAAAAAGCTTTTTGGCATTTGTTGGACTGGACACCCTGAACTTCTTCTTTTTTTTTTTTCCCAGGTCCGATGATTACACTGCCATGGTTTAATCACTCTGCAATGCCCAACTATCTGTCGGCATTGGCTATGATAGCAACTGGTTCATTGGTGTCACCTGTCATTTGAGCAACATAGTTGGTTTGTTGGGAATGAGTCATGCGTTGCTGATGGGAACTGTTACCACCATCCGCCTGTCTTCCCAACCAGTTTCCACTGAGTCAGCACGACTATACTCTATGTGCCCCACTACCTTCTTCAGCTGTTTGGCAGTCAGAAAGCATGAACGTGGATGAGTATAACAAAAAAAAGATGATTACTTCTATTTGGATATTATGTATCCAACATATTTGTCTTCAAAATATCTGTACTGTTTGGTGCTTTCTCTGCTAAATACTCAATTTCTTGTACAGATTTCAAAACTCGGTTTCGTGTTCTTGCAAGACCTAAACTCACCCAAATGATTGTTCTAGATTTGGCATATAGACTTGCAGATGATAAGCGATCTTAACATTTATATGCTCCAATTTCTCGATGAGACAACATCTTCAAACTGTAGCTGTACAATTTCTTAGTTAGGCTCTTTTCATGAGAAATTTCCTCCCACATTTCCTTTAGTTCTGTCTTTTCAGATTTCGTAATGTGAGATGTAACATATTTAGCCACAGCAATAGAGTTGTCTGCAACATATTGAATATCCATGTTAGCATTCCACATGGACAAAATGACTGGGTTATAGTCATTTATGTATTTTGACTCTTCATTTCTCCTTAAGTTGAAGGTATTTTTCGGTTATTTTCTTGTGACAGTATGTCGCAAAGATGACATAAAATTGTTCACTCTTCCTTTTGATATTACTGGTCGTGGAAATCCAAAACGAAATTTTGTGTAGAACTTGTCCTTTGATTTGTACTTTCGACGACAGTATTTTCCACAACAATGGGTTTGAAACCGTAAGACTTGATGTTTTAAATTCTTTTGTTCTGTACTTTTAGGAACAGCACATGTAGAATACTGTTCAATAAAACTCATCTCTGTGTCATCGGAATCTGTTCCAAATTTGGGGGCATTTTTGATCCATAGCAGCATATGTATGTGAGGACCACCTCTTGCTTGATACTCCTTTCTCCAAAAGAAATCCAGAACCTCTCCAAGAGGAGGATTTTTTTGTTTGTGATAAAAGACATCATAGCTACAAATCTATGATTGAAATACTTGCAAACATGAACTGGATCCAAAGAGCACAGTTCACCAGGTGTCTTGTATTCTATATTTTCTATGTTTGCATTTGCCTCTCGAAGAAATTGAAGTAAATCTTCCCAAGCATACTCAGCACAGCTTAGAGTAAGGAACCATGTAGGAGTTCCTAAGTTTCTTAGCATACATTTCAATTCCCCATGACGACGGTACCAATACTCGTTAGTTAGTACCACACTGACATGTCATGAGATTAATTTGCTGAGATTCCAAAACAGTGTCTTTCTGTTGGACTTTATCCTTACAGTCCCTTGCCGAAACATTTTGCAGATGTACTCCACTTTTTAGTATGTTGTTTACTGCATAAGAAAGTCCAGACAAGTCACTCTCAAACAGAAGATGAAACAAATATGGAATACATTGGCGAAACCTTGGCTCTTTTGCATATAATCTTGATGTCCGGTATTTAGATGCTGGTATCTGCACAGGTCGGTCATCATATCGTCCACCTTGACCTGTTGGAAATAACTGAGGAAAACAACGAGCTTCCAAGCTTTCTTCCCATACACTAATGGGACTTCCTTTTGCTTCTTTCATTTGGAATAACTCAATAGCATTCCCCATTACTTCTTTGGAATGCAGTGGATGAGCACTATAATGTTCATAAATTTGTTCACTTCTGGACACATCCACTTTTTCAATTTATCCAGCTGGCAAATCACTGTCCTCTTCTATGGTTGTTTCCTCTTCTCCTACATATACATTTTTTCAGTATTGATTGTTTTTTACCAAATACAAAGTTGCCTTTTTCACTTTCCTAACTTCGACTAATTCTTGCCAGATTTTCTTACTCTTCGTAGGTGTGCCATTAACTAGAATAACTAGAGGTTCCTCTACCACATTTTCAACACCAATTGTTTCAATATTTTTCTTTAAATCTAGAGGCAAATATACAACTCTTCCCTTTAATCCTCTCTGTAAATCAGAAGAAGGAAATTTCCCTGTCTTAGGCTCCATACGAACAATGGCCTGAAATGGATGCACACATTGAATAAAAATAGACTCATAGGTATTTAAATCCATCAGTTCTGAAGGAATATTTACCAACTCAAGATTATTATGTACAGCTCTAGCTGGCATTTTGTTTTCATGTAATTTCTTATAACAATATTAACAAATATGTTGATCAGAACCCAAATCAAAACAATTCTCTACCAACAAATAAGTTGCAAATTATTTCCACTCATTATTATTCTCCTTTTCACTTTTTAAATATAGATCAACTAACCTGGCCTGATTTTTATAATGTATTCTTCTACAACAAATACAAGAAAAATTGGGCCTTTCTCCTGAAATGACCTTAAACCTTGTAATTTCTTGGTCAAAATTTCCTGTACTAAAATTTTGTACATTTTCTTCCACATTTCCTTCTATTACTGTATCAGTTTCTGCACTGTCCTCTTTTTCACAAAAGTAACTAACCTCAATTTCTTCACAAATGTTCTTTACATCTAATACAGATCCATGTAAAAGAGCACAGTTTAACTGTTTTAGCTTAAGTGCTAATACAACCTTCTCACTAATTTCCTCACTTCAGTATGATGCACTGCTAACATCCTAAAATGGTGAAAAACACTCTGGCATACTTTTTTTAGAAAGACAAGCTAGAGAATGACCTTGCAAACCCATTTTTTCTCTCACTCGGCAAGGGTCTAGTTCTTGCAACATCTTAATCTTCTGTTTAATTCTTTTCTTAGTATACTTACATAAGAAATTGCAAAAAAAATCAATTTAATCCTGTCATACACTACAAATACTACTACAATTCCAAGTGTACACTGGAGCCTTAGGACGTCTCCCTAAAACTTCATCAGGTAACACCTCTTCTGCCCTTCTTGGGACAATTTTCTCTTTTTCAACCGGTCAACCGTCCTTCACCTCATATGCTCGACCACTGGTGTCAACTGCATGCAACAAATCATTAGTCTGAAAGTAAGTCTCTTCATTAAAAAATGGCTCAGAACGTGAACAATGCTTCCATTCTCCACAAAAAACATTGCACAAATTAGTTCTATAAATTAGTCTTTTCCACTTACTTTTCACTGTCAAAAGATTGATTGCCTTGTCTAGTGTACAAAGTCTATTGATTACTAAAATAAACAATTTCTTTTTCAATTCAAAAGCCTGATCAACAATTCTTTCTATTCTTTTTATTTTGCTTATAAAAAGCGGTTTTCCTTTTAGAAGTCTTTACATTTTTTTATAAATTTAATACAACTCTGTTATAAAACATTCTCTTGCGAATTTGAACAAACTGTTTTTTCGTCTAATACTATAGACAATTTCATCGCCACACACTTTTCCAACATTCTTCTTTTTTATATGCTTTTTCTTTGTTCTTACAGATATTTTTTTTATCTTTTCCACATTGTCCACACTTTTTTCTTTCAGTTAATTTCCTTATAAAATCCTTTGTTGTCTTACCAGAAGCATTCTTCTTTTTCTCTGTACAATGTTGTTTAGATACATCTTATTTATACATTTCTTTATTCGGCTTTTCACATGGAAAGACCATAAAAGGAGCATTTAAAAATTACATTTACACTTATTTACACAAGCCTATAGTTTACAGTTCATTATTCCAAAGAAATTCATACAAAAACATTCAACGTGGTCATTTTGGTTAATTAAGTTAAAACTGATTCCAGGTTATTTTTTAGAGATTTCTTCTATGTTTCCTGATACATTTCAGGAAATTTAAAACGATGTAGCAAACATGTTCAGAGTCAAGCATTTGTAGACTAAGCATTGCAGGGCGGTATTGCCCAGAACCCCATCGCCTCAATGTTGGTAAAATCCAGATTCTCCTGTGGTGGTGATAAAATTTACAAAACATGATAACATGTATGTTTGTTTGTTTCGATTCCCCATCGCAAGGACATAAAAGTAGAATTTGATCCCAACTATTACTTTCTGGGAATGTCACCAATCTAAAGAAAGTGTCCAATCTGAATCTTGTTAACAACATCCTCTCGTATGTAGAGAGCTGGAGAGTTAGGTACGGCTGGATGGAATGTGTTATCTGGACCATGTTTGCATGCAAAACCGAAGGTTTTCGCACTTCAGACATCAGTCTCAGTGTCTCTAGGTGACTGAGAGCTAGATTCTTTAAAACCTTCTTAGGGAGGTTGACCAATGTCTCTGCTTGAAGATAATAATTCTCTAGACCAAGATCTTTTAGAAAATTTCTAACATAGCTGAGCCATTTTACTTTTAGGGACTGATCAAGAGCCATGGTGTCAGCTACAATGGACTGAGTAAGGGCATTTTTGACCGAGGTCCAAATGCGTCTCCACAACATCAGTGGTTGGATCTTTATCAGATCTTCTAAATAAGGTATTCCTAATTCCAGATGCGAAACATAGGTTGATGTTCCTTTCGGGGTAGCTAGAATGAATCTTAAAAAGGTGTTTTCCACTACCTGGAGTGGGCTAATGTCTGTATGTCCCCATACTCCCACTCCGTACAGGGCGAATGCCTGACACTTCGCACTATAGATTTTCAGGAGCTCCACTGGTGCCCTCCTCCCCAATCTCTGGGAGAAACTCATTAGGGCCGCTGTGGATCTTCTGAACAGGTGACATCTTGCCTCAACTGCTGGCCTCCAGGTGAGTTTTTCATCTATCATAATCCCGAGGTATGGGTACTGGGGGGTGACATCCAGTTTTTGGTTGTCGGGGTAAATGTATTTTCCTCGTTTTTTCCTAGAACCGGTGGTCATGACAAACGTTTTTTTTAGATACGTCTTGTAATTGTGTTTTCTTGGAAAAGTAAGCCTGTTTATATTTTCTTCTTTTGACATCCTTTGTAGGCATGTTGGTTTTTCTTTCTGTAGATAATAACAATCTATTGTGAAGACAAAAACATGTTATAGACCACTACTAACATACTACATAGCAATTAGAACAACTATATGATGTAAACACTGGTTCACTTCATAAGTAAGTTTAAGGTACAGCAACAGTGTCTGAACAGAGTAGGAAATTATGCAGTGAGTGCTGTTTCTGACTTTATGGCAGTGCAGTGGTGTTTCAACATTATATGGGAATTTGCTGAGAATGGTGTTTCGGGGTTCAGAACAATGCAGTGGTGTTTAGGCAGTGTAGGGGGTCATGGTGGGATTGATATTTCTGACTTTAGAGCAATACAGTTCTGTGTACGCAGTGTATGGTATCTAGCAAGGCCTACGAGTAAAAAGCACTGGATGTCCTAAAGTCTAACTCACTCCATGAGTACATATATTCCCATGTCTTAAAACACATACACCGAGCAAGCGATTCTGTCACAATATTTAAAAAAAGACACTGACTCGCATTTTGAATAAAAACAGACAGAAAAATGCCTTGAAATTAACTGAATTGGTTACTACATGTTGCACAAAGAGTTGGTATGGTATTTCTACAGCACAGCCAGGATCTTCAGTACACAGCATGGAGACTATTTGCAAATTAGGAGGCCTGAAAGATGTACTGCATAGCAGTTTCTAGTACTACATATCTTAAACCCTGACTCACTACATCAGAACATGTATTCTCATATTTTTAAACACATCAATGAACCAAATTCTTACAATAGAACAAAAAGACTCACTCGAATAATGTTTAATTCTAAATCATAAATGTATTCATCAAACATTTCATACTCCAGTAAAACCTCCAACATCACTTCATCTGGTATTTCATTAACATTGTCTGCAATTTCAAAATTTGCATCTTGAAAGTCAATGTCTTCCACTGCTTCTAATAACTCAATGTCCAAACTTTCATCAAAGAAAACTCCATTTTCTTCATCAATGTCCTCTCCAAAAGGTCCATTAAAGTCCTCTACTATTTCATACGAAATGTCAAATTTGACTGCAAAGTTCCCCTGATTCTGTTTCATTTTATATATATGATAATTTTGCTGGACCTTGCAAAAAAATATAAACACTTAATTATATCATTTTCACTAATAGATAATAAAATACTACCTTTATCAATTTCATAAGTACATTTATTCCCATATTTTTAAACACAACAACTACGCAAATTATTCTGCCACATTCTTCTGAAATGAAAACTGACTTACACTGTGATCTTAGACAGATAACACTATCCATTCCAATTCAGTAAAATGATTACTACAATGAAAGGGAGTCTTGCTGGGAATATTCTTTCAGGGTTTACAACACTGCACTTGTGTTGCAAGAGTTAAGAATATTTTTCTACGAATGGAGTTTCAGGGTTTAGGACAATGAAGTGAACTTCAAGCAGTGTAGTGAGTCAAGGTGGGACTGAGAATGTACAAATGAAAATTCACTGAAATGATTACTACATGCTATAGACACAGTTGCTTTTGCATTTCAACAGCACTCCCAGCATCTAAATTGCACAGCATAAACAACATTTGAAAATTAAGAGGCCTGAAACACATACTGCATAGGACTTTCTACAACTACATCACCTAAATCATGACTCAGTTCATGATTTAGGTGATTTATCACACAGATGGATAGAAAGTACAAACAGAGACAAAATGGTACAGGCAGGTGCGTGACTACAGGCAGAGAAGGAAAAGATTTAACATGGTAGCACTGTGTAATACACACCAGCAGCCATATCATAATAGGCCTCTGCAGATGCACATGAGAGGGTGCAGAAAGTGGGAGAGGGTTGGTGCAGACAGAAAATGAGATACTGCAGACAGAGACTAAACTGGCACAAGCAGAGGATAGATGGTGCAGGGCTGCAGGCAGAGGGAGAGATGGTGCAGTCAGAGAAAAGGTGGTGCAGAAAAAGGGTGAGATGGTTCAAGCAGAAACACAGATAGTGCAAGCAGACACAGACATGGTACACACAGAGGATAAAATGGTACAACAGAGAAGAAATGCTGGAAACAGAGAAATGTTACATGCAGAGGCTAATTGGAGCACACAGAGGGGGAAATAGTGAAGATAGAGATAAAATGGTCCACACAGATGGTTCGAGACTACAGGCAGAGAAGGAAAAGATTTAACATGTAAGCGCTGTCTAATACACACCAGCATCCATATTATAATAGGCCTCTGCAGATGCACATGAGAGGGTGCAGGCAGTGGGAGAGGGTTGGTGCATATAGAAAATGAGATACTGCAGGCAGAGACTAAACTGGTACAATCAGAGGATAGATGGTGCAGGGCTGCAGGCAAAGGGAGAGATGGTGCAGTCAGAGAAAAGGTGGTGCAGAGAAAGGGTCAGATGGTTCAAGCAGAATCACAGATAGTGAAAGCAGACACAGACATGGTACACACAGAGGATACAATGGTACAACAGAGAAGAAATGCTGGAAACAGTAAGATAAATGTTACATGCAGAGGCTAATTGGAGCACACAGAGGGGGAGATAGTGAAGACATATATAAAATGGTACACACAGAGGGTGCGAGACTACAGGCAGAGAATGAAAAGATTTAACATGGTAGCACTGTGAAATACACACCAGCAGCCATATCATAATAGGCCTCTGCAGATGCACATGAGAGGGTGCAGGCTGTGGGAGAGGGTTGGTGCAGACAGAAAATGAGATACTGCAGGCAGAGACTAAACTGGTACAATCAGAGGATAGATGGTGCAGGGCTGCAGGCAGAGGGAGAGATGGTGTAGTCAGAGAAAAGGTGGTGCAGAGAAAGGGTGAGATGGTTCAAGCAGAAACACAGATAGTGCAAGCAGACACAGACATGGTACACACAGAAGATAAAATGGTACAACAGAGAAGAAATGCTGGAAACAGTGAGAGAAATGTAACATGCAGAGGCTAATTGGAGCACACAGAGGGGGAGATAGTGAAGACAGAGATAAAATGGTACACACAGAGGGTGCGAGACTACAGGCAGAGAAGGAAAAGATTTAACATGTAAGCGCTGTCTAATACATACCAGCAGCCATATCATAATAGGTCTCTGCAGATGCACATGAGAGGGTGCAGGCAGTGGGAGAGGTTTGGTGCAGACAGAAAATGAGATACTCCAGGCAGAGACTAAACTGGTACAATCAGAGGATAGATGGTGCAGGGCTGCAGGCAGAGGGAGAGATGGTGCAGTCAGAGAAAAGGTGGTGCAGAGAAAGGGTGAGGTGGTTCAAGCAGAAAACATATAGTGCAAGCAGACACAGACATGGTACACACAGATGATAAAATGGTACAACAGAGAAGAAATGCTGGAAACCGTGAGAGAAATGTTACATGCAGAGGCTAATTGGAGCACACAGAGGGGGAGATAGTGAAGACAGAGATAAAATGGTACACACAGAGGGTGCGAGACTACAGGCAGAGAAGGAAAAGTTTTAACATGGTAGCGCTGTCTAATACACACTAGCAGCCATATTATCATAGGCCTCTAGAGATGCACATGAGAGGGTGCAGGCTTAGGGTGCAGCCAGAGGGAGAGGGATAGTGCAGACAGAAAATACATTTCCAATTTACAGCACTATTTCTATACCAGCATTTAATCAAAACATGAGACACAATATCAAAATAAAGAGTACCCTATAAGCAGAGAGATGGAAACTGTGAGGAGACACACATGACATTACCGAAAAATGTGCAAATATATTTCTTTAATTTACACAGACACTCAGTGTGATCTTAGTCCCTAATGTTAAAACCATACATTTCACCAAAACACATATACCACAGAAAAACGTTTAAGAGACAGAACACAGCCCATGAATATGAGCACTACATTACAATGCAGAAACTCATTACCAAAATACATTTCCAATATGCACATTAGTTTTTTGCCAGCATTACATCCAAACATGAGACACAATACAGGAAGAAAGAGGCCCAATATGCTTGTAAATCTGCCCATAGTGTATACAGCACTCTATCTATATTAAATGGGTCATTGCTAAGAGGAGGTCTAATGAAACAGAGAGTATTATTAAGAAAGCAGAGGAGGGAGTATAAAATTAAAGTGGAACATTAGGGGACAGTAAAGACAACCACAACAGAGGGAACACAAGAAACAGTTAAAAAAATAGCACTCTCAAGACAGACAAGAAACAATAGGGAAAAAGTGGAAATTTCAGAAAATGAAGGACAGTATAAGCAGAGAGAGGTAAACTGTGAGGAGAGACAGGGGAGATTATAGAAAAAAGTGCAAATATAATTCTTTAATTTTCACAGACACTCAGTGTGATCCTGGACAAAAAGTATAAAACCAAACATTTAACCAAAACACATTTAGCACACGAAAAAGTTTAAGAGACAGAACACAGCCTATCTTTTTCAAAATACATTTCCAATTTGCAGCATTACTTTTTTGCCAGCATTACATCCAAACATGAGACACAATATCAGAAGTTTCTATGTTGTTTACCAGCGACGACATATGTATTTAATTTTGCTTGGATATAATCAGAACTTTCAAATGATTTAATGTCAATTCTGTATGTGCTTAGACTATTCTTTTTCCTTTTCATTGTCTTGTCCCTCATGCTGCTTGCTTTGTTTTGTTTGCATATTTTTTGTTTCCTGTGTTGCTAATAAAAAAGTTATAAAAAAGAGACACAATATCAGAAGAAAGAAGACAGTATAAGCAGAGAGAAGTAGATTGTGCGGAGACACAGGTAAGATTATAGAAAAAGGTGCAAATATAATTCTTTAATTTACACAGACACTCAGTGTGATCCTGGACAAAAAATGTAAAACCATACATTATACCAAAACACATTTATCACACAAAAAAGTTTAAGAGACTACATTACAGTGCAGAAACCTGAGTCATTTTCAAAATACATTTCCAATTTGCAGCATTCCTTTTTTGCCAGCATTACATCCAAACATGAAACTCACACTGTGACCTTAGACACATACCAAAAATCCATGCAATTCAGTCAAATGATTAATACAGTGAAGGGGGGGAGGGGGTCTTGCTAGTAGTGTTGTATAAAGAGAGCAAGGGTGAGGGAGAGAGAAAGAGGAAGACAATGAGAGGGAAGAAATAAACAAAAGGAAGTAAATCAGATGGAGAGAAGGAGTTAGAAAACAGGAGTAAAGTAAAGGGATAATAACAGTGAGGAAAAAGATATGAGGGTAAGGAGAGGAGAGTGATAGAAAAAAAGCATATTAAGAAAAAGGATAAAGGGGTAAGTGAAACAGAATGATTTATAGAAAAAGAGAGGAAGGAAAAAGAACAGTGGTGGAGAGAAAGGAAGACAGTGAGAGATAATGAAAGAAAGGGAAAGTGAGTAATTTCCACATTACAACACATTTTTAATATTAACTTACAGTGCACAACATATATCCCCTTACAAATTGATAACTCACCTTTAAAAATGCTTTTGAAGATTTAGAACAGTGTCAATCACACACCAGATTTTCTTAAGCAGAATCTCTGAAATGTACCTCAGACACTGCAACCACAAAATGGCCCTGATTCCATCTTATTTGTCACACATATCTCTGTACATAACCAATTTAATTTCTTCCCACACAAATTCAAAACCAAACTAACATTTTAATTGATTGTACATTTCAACACTATCAACCTTCCCCCACTGCTCTCTCTCCTGTTACCATGGTAACTCTCCATAGAACACCTAACTCAACTCAAAAGGTGAAAAGTTCATCTCTCAATGTTGCAAACCAAATCAGCAAGTGTGTTTGACTTCTCAATATTCCAGCTTATCCTGAGCAATGTTCTTTTCAATTACTTTTTCTACACCAATAGTATTATTCCTTTTAAAAAACAGTAGTATGCACCCTAGTTTTCAATGTTAAATTATCAGAAACCACCAATCATTTCTTGTTTTTCAAGTGCACTGAATCTCAACCACATTTTTCTCTAAACTCCCATTTTTTCAAACTGCCATTTCATCTCCAGAGCCCATCTGAGTACAACCAGATCTGCCTTTAAGATGCTCAGCCTTGATTTACCAAATGTGGATATTATGTGTATTGTCCAGAGAGGATTGAGATGTCACCAATTGATGTCATTGGTAAAATCCTTTATGCATCTCCCACACCCTGACCTCATACTTGTGCACTGTGGTGGCAATGACCTATGCACTTTGACAGGGGTACGTCTGGAAATGCTTTTAAAGGACACCTTTGGGCAATTGATGTCACTTTTCCACAAACTGCCTTGGTATATTCTAATTTATGCCAAAGTCAAAAATGGAACTGATCCAACCAATATTGTCCGCAGATTGAGAAAGTAAGCAAACATGTGAATAAGTATATTTCTGCTTTCCTCAGAGACTATGGTATGGGTTCTATATATCACTACAACTTGCGTTACAACATGCAAGGCATCTATAGGAGAGATGTTGTACATTTCACATATGAGGGGAACAGAGTCTTCATTTTAAACTCTGCATTGGTACTTACTTGTAGGTACAAAAAACCCTCAAAGAACACAACGGCTCTCTTTAGAGCCACCCAACATCTAAACAAACAAACTTGTTATTTGAATGCATTTTTTTGTTATTTTTTCTGATGTGCGGCACCGTGCGCGCACCTCGCAAATTTAAATTTAAAAAAAAAAAAGGTTTTTCCTTCAGGGACCCCCTGAGAAGGCCTAGGGGGTCAGGGAAACTCTACCCTCCCTCCTTTTCCACGTTCTCCGCTTTTGTTTTTCACTCGCTTCTGAAACTTCACAAAATGGCGGTGTCCTCTCTCCCCTCTCCTATTTAATATTTATGTTGAACCATTTGTTCAAATCATAAGAGAGGACATCCATATTCTGCCTTTTTCTTTCTCTTGTTGGGAGAAGAAAGTCGGGCTATATGCTGACAACATTCTCATTTATACAACTGATCCGGCACAGACTCTCCCTACGGTCATAAAAAGGGCCGAAGAATTTGGAACATTTTGAGGCTATCAAATAAATGCCGGAAAAACTGATAAAATGGCTTGGAACATCACAATATAACACAAAAAGGAGATCCCAGGGGAAGTTTAACGACCACAACTGCTATGCCCCCTGACTGTACAGTTACACCAACAAAAGATAGCAGTAATTCAAAGGACTAACTCAATTATGTATCTAACCAAAAACAACAAAGTGTTAGAAAACAAGTAAAGAATCTTGTGAGAGAACCACTTAACGTGAACGAGTTCCCATCAGTCCACCTTCGAGACCGCCCTTCATCATCTGGGATCTCTTACACATCGAGAGTAATGGTACCCAAAATAAACCGGCAGATGTTACAAACCAATTTAAGGGTGTACCAGAAAGAAACACTCAGATGTGAACAAAGTGTGTCTTGCAGGGAACTGGTAAGCAGTGTTCAATAAAGTGAATGTGATAAAGTGAAACATACAAAAATTGTTCTAAAATTGTATAGTGATAGGGGAAACAAACTTTATTATGCACCCTTTCACTCCCAAATCAATAAAAACAGTGCAAGTAGTAGTATAACAAATGACTACCAACGAGATTGTTAGGTCGACATGTTTCTGCAGTCACTCGGCGCTAAACAGTCTCCAGCTGCTTCTTCAGGACCAGTAGTGCTACTGCTGTATATAAACATTAAAAAATATCACCTGAAAAGTGCGATATATACGCATCCTCCCATTAATAGGAAGGGAACAGCCCCACCTCACCTGGCACCAGCTCAGGTACTGGGTGCACCGCTCTATCCGTCGGTACACCGTTCGTCCCTCTGGGCTGTTTCGTGGGGTGCCAGGTGAGGTGGGGCTTCTGCCTTGAGGTGCGTGCACCGTGCACGCACCTTGAGATTTAAAAAAAAAAATACATTAATTTTTTGACCCTTCAGGGGTCCTTCAGGGAACACCTAGGGGGTCAGGGACTCTCTACCCTGCCCCCTTTTCACGCTGTCCACTTTTGGCCTCTGCTGCGCGCACAGGTGTGTGCACGGTGCGCGCTTATAGATATGAACATTTATTCAATTTTGATTTTCTCAACAACTACAGGTGGGATTTACACCATTTAAACAAAAGGGCGATCTGCGAATCAGACTTTACCATTTTGGCAAATTTCTTGTAACTCCGTTCATCCGTTTGGGCTGTAGCCGTGTCTAATCGTCCTATGGAAAATAACATGGGGAAAACACGTTTTGGGACCCCCCTTTTTTCTCAGCCCCCACTTCACGAATCACCCCTAAACTTTCAAGAAAGGAACAGAGCAGAGCAGGCCATCTTCTTTGAGAAATTCGTGAAGATTCCTCCACCGGCGCCAAAGTTATTCCCAATAGAATGTTGCGTATTTCCTATGGAAGCTAGGTCCTAACTATAACTACCTACTGGCGACCGCCAGTAGGTCATATATATATATATAAATATATATATATATATATTTATATATATTACCTACTGGCGGTCGCCAGTAGGTATATATAGTTAGGATTGATTTCCAAAGGGAAATCGCAACATTCTATTGGGAATAACTTTAGCGCCGGTTGAGGAATCTGCCTGAATTTTTCAGCAACTTTGCCTCGCGGCGCTCCGGTCCTCATGCGGGGGCCGAGATAAAAGGGGGGTCCCAAAACGTGTTTTCCCCATGTTAATTTCCATAGGGCGGTCTGTCGCACTTTTAGCTCGAACGGCTGAATGGATTTTCACCAAACTTGGCAAAATTGTAGGGACTGGTACCCCGATGTGCCTTTGCTATGTCTCAAGATATATGCTCCAGTGGTTTTTACGAAAATTAACTTTGAAAAAATATATATTGGGCTACAATGGGCTATATATATGTTAGAGCCCAAATGTAGCCCAATGTAGCCCAATGTAGCCCAAAGATGGCCACCAGAGACAACAAAAAACAAATGTAGTCCAAATATCAGCCAGATGTAGCCCAACTATAGCCCAATGACAGAATGTCCCAGAGTGTTCTAAAGAACAACTAGTGTGCTAACAGTCTTACTTATGACAAAAGTATGGCACACCTGAAGTCAACTTGATTGGAATAAAGTGTTAACACTTAAAACATTTAATTTGCAAAGGAACAAAATGAGGGGGTTCATTTTTGCCATAGAAATTATGATTAGTGCAGAAAAAAGAAAAATTAGGGCACATTTTGAGTGACTTCTCAAATCCTCTTATATTTCATTAAAACAAATTCTGATATGCAGTCTCCCAAGATGGCCACCAGAGACAAAAGAGCCCAAATGTAGCCCAAATATCAACCAGATGTAGCCCAACTATAGCCCAATGACAGAATGTCCCAGAGTGTTCTAAAGAACAACTAGTGCGCTAACAGTCTTACTTATGACAAAAGTATGGCACACCTGAAGTCATCTTGATTGGAATAAAGCGGTAACACTTAATACATTTAATTTGAAAAGGAACAAAATGAGGGGTTTCATTTTGCCATATAAATTATATATATATATATATATATATTCACTGAAAAAACCATAGGTTATAGACCATATATAGTTAGGAATTAGCATTTAAAAAACCTTATTTTACTCACACAAAACCATTGAAATTCCATATATAGTTAGTTGCACTAACTATATATCGCGCACCCGCAATCCACTGCTGATCATGTCACATATTACATCATTCATGACATGGTCAGTGACATCACTGATGACATCACTGATGACATCTCAAATGACATCACTGATGAGATCACTGATGACGTCATCCAGTGACTGTGTGTTTCTGTAAAGTTTAAATATGTTTTACATATTGAAGAATGAGTAGATGTATAAGTGTCTGGACGAAGGATTTAGTAGGTGCATGACTGAATGTATGAGTGAGTGATTAAATGTGTCTCACTGAGTGCATGGGTTAGTGACTAAACTGTCTTAATTTGTGCATCATTATGTCTGTTGTTCTGTAAACTGCTGCATGTGTTGATCATTAGCTATACGAGAGGCTATATGTGTTATTAATTGGTTGCCCAAGTATTTCTATGGCAGATTGAGTTTGTGTGGGGGTGGCTGGAAGGTGTGTGACTCTATGCATAGATGTGTGAGCAGTTTATTCACTAGGTGTATGAGTTCAAGAGTGCATGTGGAAACAGCTACATGGGCAGTTGACTGTGTGCATGAGTGTATTGATGAGTGAATGGATATCTCAATGCTACATGTCATAGTAAGTACATATGTAAAACACAGTACATGTGAGAGTTGGCATATATAAATAACTGTGCATGAGAGCCACTGAATGAGTGAGTGGTTGTATCGATCATTGTGAACTTGTATCAGGGATTGTATAAGAGAGTAAATATGTGTTAGTATATGTTTCAATAAGTAAGGTGTGTTTAACTGTATAGTTGAAGAAATGGAGGTGAGATTGTTTCTTTGCATGACTTTGCTAATTCCTAACTATATATGGTCTATAACCTATGGTTTTTTCAGTGAATTTTCAAGGTTTTGTAAATGCTAATTCCTAACTATATATGGTCTATAACCTATGGTTTTTTCAGTGAATTTCAATGTTTTTTTAATAGCAAATATCATAAGCTGTCGAATGTCAAGTACGTGGTAAGTGAAAACATTTTCGTGTTTATGCACACTGATCTGCTTTGAATGGTGCCCCCCCCCTCATTTCTATTAGGAGTACTCTCTCTTTGCAGATAGTGAAAGGTAGTTAACGCAGGCCTTTGCCCCCGTTGTAATCCGTCGTGCCTGCTTCTCTCTCCATTTGATTGATTGTTATCCAAGTATTTACTGTTTTAGAATTAGTTCTCTTTGGTTCATTCTCTATTTACAAACAAACACAGAGTCGCAATACTCTGTTTAGTCTTTGCAGATAACGAAAAATCGTGTAAAAAAAAAGAAAAGGAATCGAGCAAAATCAGTAGGCCACTAATGGGATCTCTTTTTGACCTCGCTAAAATAGAAACATTAGGAACAACCCCTCATGACAAATACAAAACTAGTGAGATGAACTGAACTCCACACAATGATGGCTGCAAAACAGCTCGGCTCCGCCACCCACCCCGCCCAAAATAACGATAAAGAGCGGCTGCCATGATTGGTTGCGGAATGGCCACGACGGAGCTACGAAATGGTGCTGCTCTCATGCTAACCCCAGCTTCAGTCTGAAACATCCAGAAACACTGTAGACTACCAATTCGATCAGTTCCGGTAGCGCCCCAATGTAACCCGGTAGAGAAGAACTAGCCCTCCCCTCTTTGACTGATGGTTCTTGTTGCCTGTCCCTTCTGTTGTCATTTAACAGAACTATTTAGCCTGCTGAAAGGGGTTGTGTTTCGACCGCTGGTTGGTGGAGACATTTTGACTATATTCTGGACCTGCGTTGTCGCGTAATGCGTCATATGACGCGCCGCGTTAGCGCATCCGGAAGTCATCCGGGGCGCGCAGCGCGTAACGTAAGCATAACAAGTCATGTGACTTGTTAATAAAACTTTTCATTGGTTCATTTTACTTTTCTTATTCTAATGATGAAAGCCTTGGTCATATCACCTAAAAATTACGCTTTTAATTACTTCCGAACATTATTTTTTCTTAAATATATGTTATAATGTTCCAGGCTAATGTACTTTCCCGGAAATTTTACAACTGTCCTGCAAGTAAAATATATTCTTTTTTCGAGAAAAAGAGCGTTTCTTCGTCCCATGACGGAGCCGTTGAGCAAAAGAGGGTCGACCTGCTGTCTTAGTCGCCGATACGCCTGAATATGAGATTCTTATCGATCACTTTATGTTGCAGGAATAGAAAACACAACAGCCCTTGACCATTTATCTTTACTGCGTTCCTTCGTATTATACCTTTTACCCTTCATGTAATTGGTCTGCTTTATTTCACTTGCCTTTTAATGATTCTAAAACAGTGACTATTATTAAAAACTTTACCAATGTATATACTACTACCATGTTTTCTTTTAAAAACCTTTATTGTGAAAATTTCATTATACAAATACGAGCCTATAACCACGTGGGCCTGCCACGGAGCAAACTGTAATCGTATATGATGAATAGACATTTACACTGTAGAGGAACGTAACGGGCGGGCCATTAGGTTGCAAGAACTAAGGTGTCTAACAGTTACGGAATCGGTGGACGTACATTTTATAATTAAAATACGACAGGGCCAGTTACAATAAAATTATCTAGATATACATTTGCGGGCAAGTACCATGGGTGACGTTAATTCGAACTTTCAACAGTACAGTAATCAATAACACATCAGAACTTAATATCAATAGGGATGTCGAAATATTCAATCAATTCTCGTCCCCGCCCGCCATGTGCTTCAAAACTGCATACGTATCTCGTGATTTCAAGGTTCTGCAACCAGTACACAACAAGGAGTTACGAGACCCATTTATTCCGGCGCCATTTTGGGCGAGGACGGGCAGGTCCAGGATATAGTCAAAATGTCTCTACCAACCATCGACTATGATGATGTTCATATGCTGTATTTATTAGAGTAACACTCATCTGTCCACATGAAATTAATTTACCACAATCTAAACATGTCATTTTAATCTTTCCAAAGTTCTTCTAAATATTTGGGACAGTTTCCCTTGCCTCTGAAGCTCTCAGTGCCACTTCTTTGATGAATGTACTAGCAGGTCAGGGGTTCTCCTCCAAATCTCTCTTTTATGCAGCACTATAATTAATTGGTGCCACCTCTCCATATGACGATGCATGGTATAGTTACCACAACTCTATTTTTTTTTTCGGTTCCTCTGGAGAGTTCATCGTGGCAGATGAAGCGTGTAACGTACCGGGCATTTACCTTTTTTTGCATGTACAGGAAAGGAAAAAAAAATCGAGCGTCCAAGTTCTAAGGTGTCCCAGGGCCATTTTAGTGGACCAGGCCCAAATCCAAAGAACAGGCCGCCATTTTGAGAGTCCTCTTGCAGCCGCCTGTCGCTGTAGCATCAAGAGCAGCCGAAACTCAGCTGAATGGCAACTGAAACGGTAAATGGGCGCCCCACTACATTTCAGCATTGTAGGATGACCACACCAGTACAGCAACTTGCTAGACATCACCTCGGTGCCATCCGGATCTCGGCGCCCCACTGCAGATGAAGTGCCTCTCAACTATGAAACCACCACGGTGACATCCGGATCTTGGCGCGTTGTGCTGCCTTCGGCCTATTCGCACATCGGTCCGCTACTGACGCCATCTCACAGGCTAATGGGGTGACCCACGCCGAGTTTCAGCATTGTAGGATGACCACACCAACTTGCTAGACATCACCTCGGTGCCATCCGAATCTTGGCATCTCAACGCCTAGTGGTATCTTCCATACAGAAAATATTGTTACGCTGCCTTTGGCCCCATTCGCACATCAGTCCGCAACTTAGACATCACCTCGGTGCCATCCGGATCTTGGCATCTCAGCGCCTTGTGGTGTCAGTCAGAAAATATTGTTGCGCTGCCTTTGGCCCCATTCGCACATCAGTCCGCTACTGACACCATCTCACAGGCCAATAGGGCGCCCCACGCCGACTTTTACCATTGTACGATGGCCACACCAGTGGCACAACTTGCTAGACATCACCTCGGTGCCATCCGAATCTTGGCATCTCAACGCCTAGTGGTATCTTCCATACAGAAAATCTTGTTACGCTACCTTTGGCCCCATTCGCACATCGGTCCGCAACTTAGACATCACCTCGGTGCCATCCGGATCTTGGCATCTCAGCGCCTTGTGGTGTCTTCTACTCCGAAAATATTGTAGAAAATATTGTTGCGCTGCCTTTGGCCCCATTCACACATCAGTCCGCTACTGACACCATCTCACAGTCCAACAGGGCGCCCCACGCCGACTTTTACCATTGTACGATGGCCACACCAGTGCCACAACTTGCTAGACACCACCTCGGTGCCATCCGGATCTTGGCATCTCAGCGCCTTGTGGTGTCTTCAAATCAGAAAATATTGTTGCGCTGCCTTTGGCCCCATTCGCACATCGGTCCGCTACTGACGCCATCTCACAGGCCAACGGGGCGCCCCACGCCGACTTTCAACATTGTAGGATGGCCACAGAAGTGCGACAACTTACTAGACACCACCTCGGTGCCATCCGGATCTTGGCGCGTTGTGCTGCCTTCGGCCTATTCGCACATCGGTCCGCTACTGACGCAAACTCACAGGCCAACGGGGCGCCCCACGCCGACTTTCAGCATTTTAGGATGGCCACACCAGTGCGGCAACTTGCTACACACCACCTCGGTGCCATCCGGATCTTGGAATCTCAGCGCCTAGTGGTGTCTTCTATTCCGAAAATATTGTTGCGCTGCCTTCGGCCCCATTCACACATCGGTCCGCTACTGACGCCATCTCACAGTCCAACGGGGCGCCCCACGCCGACTTTCAGCATTGTAGGATGGCCACACCAGTGCGGCAACTTACTAGACACCACCTCGGTGCCATCTGGATCTTGGCGCGTTGTGCTGCCTTCGGCCTATTCGCACATCGGTCCGCTACTGACGCAAACTCACAGGCCAACGGGGCGCCCCACGCCGACTTTCAGCATTGTTGGATGGCCACACCAGTGCGGCAACTTACTAGTCACCACCTCGGTGCCATCCGGATCTTGGCGCGTTGTGCTGCCTTCGGCCTATTCGCACATCGGTCTGCTACTGACGCAAACTCACAGGCCAACGGGGCGCCCCACGCCGACTTTCAGCATTGTAGGATGGCCACACCAGTGCTGCAACTTGCTGGACACCACCTCGGTGCCATCCGGATCTTGGCGCGTTGTGTTGCCTTCGGCCTATTCGCACATCGGTCCGCTACTGACGCCGCCTCACGTGCCAACGGGGTGCCCCACGCCGACTTTCAGCATTGTAGGATGGCCACACCAGTGCTGCAACTTGCTGGACACCACCTCGGTGCCATCCGGATCTTGGCGCGTTGTGTTGCCTTCGGCCTATTCGCACATCGGTCCGCTACTGACGCCGCCTCACGTGCCAACGTATTTTCTCCGCATTTTACACCCTATGCCGCATAACAGGTCATGTGACTTGTTTATAAAACTTTTCATTGGTTCATTTTACTTTTGGTTTCCTAATGATGGAAGGCTTGATCATGTGACCTAAAAACAACACTTTTCATTGGATGAAAACTTTTTTTTTTTCCCAAACGATGAAAGCCCCACCTTGTTTCTGGATGTTTCAGACTGAAGCTGGCGTCAGCATGAGAGCACCACCATCTCGTAGCTCAGTCGTGGTCATTCCGCGAGCAATCATGGCAGCCGCTCCCCACCAGAAGCCTGCAGGAGTCGGAGCCCCCAAAACTTTTGATGAATTCTCAAGGCGGAGGGGACGCTTTCGAGAATGGGGTCCAAGACCTAGCAGACAAGCGTCCGATTTCCAAGGTGTCCCAGGGCCATTTCAGTGGACCAGGCCCAAAAAGGAAACAGCCTGCCGCCATTTTGAGAGTCCTGTGACAGCCGCCTATCGCTGCACCGCAAGAGTGGGCGCAACTCAGCTGAATTGCGGCTTTTGACACAGTGGACCAAAAACGGACGGAATGGCAACTGAAACGGTAAAGGGGCGCCCCACTACAACAGATGACACTCCACCTGGAGAGGCCCGTTCACGCCGCCTCCCCCGGGGCGCCCCACGCCGTTATTCGGAGCAGCATTGTAGGATACCAAAACCAGTGCGGCAACTTACTGGACATCACCTTGGTGCCATCGTTCTGCTGCCTTGGAACTATTCGCGCAACAGTTTGCTACTGATGACCCACCCCCCGCGACGCCCCATGCCGTTATTTGCTGGGTGGCAACTTACTAGACATCACTTTCGTGTCATCTAGATTTCAGCGCGTTCTGCTGCCTTGGAACTATTCGCACAACAGTTTGCTACTGATGACCCACCCCCCGCGACGCCCCACGCCGGAAATCTGGACGTTGTGCTGCGTTGGGACTATTCACACAGCCGACCGCTACTTCGTTGTTTTTCCCTAAAAATGTTTATATGTTATTACTATTTTTGTTTTCTTGTATATATTTATAAATTATTAAAGTTTTATAATCTTACTACTTTGTCGGAGTGCTATATATTTTTAATGTGACACATAATTGTAAAAATTTTGATGTACAAAGAGTCATCCCTGGAATCTTCCGCTTCAGGCTCGGTCCCCTCCCCAATCACAATACAGGATGGTTTTCAGATAATAGCAACGCTTCTGCTGTGACGGATCTCATCGAGTGTGGGCCTTGATCTACTATAAGTCCTTTGAAGAGGGGTGATTCTTTACAGCTGTGGCCATAAACTACATCTGCAGGGCTAGCTGATACCCTAGGACCAGCCTGGACAATCGGACACAGAGGAAAAGGAGTGTCAGAGGGTGCGGTAGTGAATAGGGCGAAAGGGAGGTGTCGGGCGGGCACAGGGTGTGATTCTCAGGGAAGAGCAGCGCAGATGGGGGGAGGTTTATTACCCATGCATAAGACAGAGAGCGGGGGTGACCACTGCCTGGGGGAGATGCTTGCGAGGGTGGGGAGCCATGCTAAGGATCGACAGCGTGCACAGAGTGGGTCTGGTCAAGGCATCTAAAATGGCTGCCGTGCACGACAAAAGTGTGGCATTTGAAAAAAGACAAGATGGCGCAGACAATGTTTTTCAACACTTCCTGATTTCCTTCGAATCGAACGTTAACAGACGTTGGGGCATATTACCAAAGTTAAGCGATATTTATCCCTAACGATGCTTAGCAACGATTTTTTTACCGTCAGAAATTATCGCAGATAAACCTTGCTATTATCAAGGTTTATCGGAAATACGATAAAAAACTACCGCAATGCATTAATATCGCTGAAAACTCAGCGATATTCATGCATTACCGAGCTAATGCTCTTAGCCATGTTATACACCTCCCATTGGATAACATGGCTAAGAACTGCTCAGGGCAGGTGGTAGCTTTTGGAGATATTCGCGCTTATCTCGAATATTTCCAAAAGTTGATAATAGGAGATAGCGATGTTAGCGACTGTTTCCAGTCGCTAACATCTTGGCATGCCCACTTTGCATGTCATTAGTGATAAATATCACTCACATGCAAAGTGGGGCCCAAGATGGTCGCTATATTCTACTAGCCGTCGCTAACTGGTGTTAGCAACAGCTAGGTAATACACATATAATTTTATCTCCGCGAAGCGGAGCGCTGTTACAGATATATATCTTGTTTCTGAACGTTAATTTCTCAAAATGCACTGAAGCACATATATTGAGACCTAGCAAAGGCACATCGGGCTACCAGTCCCTACAATTTTGCCAAGTTTCGTGCAAATCCATTCAGCTGTTCGATCCTACCGAGAGACAAGATGGCGGCCGCTACGGACTGTTTGGAATGTTTACAGACACCGGAGAGCCAATCAGCTTCGCTTCGCAAAGCTCCGTAACGCGAAAAGTACGCGAAGCGGTGCGCTGTTACAGATATATATCTTTTTTTGAACGTTAATTTCTCAAAATCCACTGGAGCACATATATTGAGATCTAGCAAAGGCACATCGGGCTACCAGTCCCTACAATTTTGCCAAGTTTCGTGCAAATCCATTCAGCTGTTCGATTATTATTATTTTTATTTTTTTTTGCAACGCGGGGCCCTTTTAAAACCTCCACATCAAACCTAGGGGGTGAGCGACAATGTACTATGCCCCCTTATGGTCATTTGCCCCTTCGCTTTGGCCTCCTCTTGTCTCTCGATCCTACCGAGAGACAAGATGGCGGCCGCTACGGACTGTTTGGAATGTTGACAGACGCCGGAGAACCAATCAGCTTCGCTTCACAAAGCTCCGTTGCGCGTAAAGTACGCGTCCTGGGACGCTGCCAGGTCCGCTGTTACAGATATATATCTTTTTTTAAACGTTAATTTCTCAAAATCCACTGGAGCACATATATTGAGACCTACAAAAGGCACATCGGGCTACCAGTCCCTACAATTTTGCCAAGTTTCGTGCAAATCCATTCAGCCGTTCGGGCTAAAAGTGAGGCCAACCGCCCTATGGAAAACTCAATGTTAAAAACACGTTTTGGGACCCCCCTTTTTTCTCGGCCCCCCCTTGACAAACCCCCCCAAATTTTCAAGGGCTGCTCAGAAACAAAATGTGCCATTTTCCTGAAAATTTCAGCCAATTCCGTCCACAAACGCCAAAGTTATTAGACATAGAATTTTCAAAAAACCCATAGAGAAAAAATCCTAACTATATATACCTACTGGCGACCGCCAGTAGGTAATATAGATATATATATATATATATATATATATATATATTCACTGAAAAAACCATAGGTTTTACACACGTTATAGTTAGGAAGTAGCATTTACAAAACCTATGAAATTCACAGAAAAAACCATAGGTTTGACACCAGTTATAGTTAGCTGGAAATTTTACTGATATAAAACCAATGAAATTCCACGTTATAGTTAGTTGGACTCACTATAACTTGCGCGTGTAATGCACTGCTGATGACGTCACATATTACATCACTCATGACATCACTGATGACACCATCCAGTGAATGTGTGTCTTTCTGAAAAATAAATATGTGTTATATATGTATATATTATTGAATATCTTAGTGAATACATATATTACTGAGTAATGTTTAAATATTTAAATATATGTATTAGTGTTTCACTTTGTGTATAAGTGGCTGCATGGGTTGATGAGAAGGTACATGTGTATGTATATAGGTTATTAGATGTTTTTCTTAGTATCAGTATGAGTGTTTGCATGGTTTGGTGGGGGTATTACTTACTACATAGATGCAAGAATGACTGAGTCTCTGTTTGTATGTGTTTTGAAGACAGCATATGTGCAGGACTGTATGGGTGGATTTGTGTGCATATGTCTGTGTTAGTGAGTAAATGACTGTCTTATTAGTGTCTTTATCAGTAGCTACATATGTTTTAATGTAGTATATGTGAATATTGATGTATATAAGTGACTATATGTGAGAGTGAGGGATTGTAAAAGTTCCTGTTTAAATTAGTATGTGTTTCTAGAAGTGATTTTTTAAGAGAGTAAGTATGTGTAAGTTTCCTTAGAAGTAAAGTGGTAGTGTGTGTATATTTGTTTATGCAAATAAATGTATGTTCAATAGTTTATTTGCATGTGTGAGTATGTGTGTGAATAACTTTTGGATGACTGTCGGTGTGTAACAGGATGTGTAGGTGTATCACTACATATGATTAGTGAATATATGTATGAGTGACTATATAGAACTGTTGGTGAATTAGTGCATGTGTATATACATGGTGGAATTATTGAATTGGTTGTTGTAACTGGTATGGGTATCTCCATTTTTTTGAACATTTTAGTTTCTATTTTTGAATATGTGTTTCAAGGGTTAGATTACAGTGAAAGGAGGTCTGTCATTGTGTCACAAGGATGGTGTCATCAGTGATGTCATGAGTGATTTAATATGTGACGTCATCAGCAGTGCATTACACGCGCACGTTATAGTGAGTCCAACTAACTATAACGTGGAATTTCATTGGTTTTATATCAGTAACATTTCCAGCTAACTATAACTGGTGTCAAACCTATTGTTTTTTCAGTGAATTTCATAGGTTTTGTAAATGCTACTTCCTAACTATAACGTGTGTAAAACCTATGGTTTTTTCAGTGAATTTCATAGGTTTTTAAAATGCTAATTCAGAAATATCTCGTGTATACAACCTATACTTTTGTCAATAAAGTTCTGGCAATATTTTTTCGGAAACAAGCCGTTTTCTTCACTGTTCAAGTTGCATAGAGACTCCTTGTAAAGCGATACAGAATTAGAAAGTCTGTACCTTGCCTTTTTTCAACGCATTAAAATTTGTCTGTAAATAAAAATAGCCTTTCTAAACTTTCGTGCAGGACCCGGTGTGCGCACTCTCGGCAACAGTTCTCCAGTGACTGTATGTTTCTGTAAAGTTAAAATATGTCTTACATATTGAAGAATGGGTGGATGTATAAGTGTCTGGATGAAGGATTTAGTAGGTGCGTGACTGACTGTATGAGTGAGTGATTAAATGTGTCTCACTGAGTGCATGGGTTAGTGACTAAACTGTCTTAATTTGTGCATCATTATGTCTGTTGTTCTGTAAACTGCTGCATGTGTTGATCAGTAGCTATATGAGTAACTATATGGGTTATTGATTGATTGCTGAAGTATTTGTATGGGAGACTGAGTGTGTGTGTGTGGCTGGCTGGGAGGTGTGTGACTCTGTACAGATCAATGGGTACTTGTATCAATGATTGTATAAGAGAGTAAGTATGTGTTAGTATATGTTTGAAAATTTAAGGTGCTCTATGTTTAACTGTATAGATTAGAAAATGGAGGTGTGATTGATTCTTTGCATGACTGACTAGGTGTGTGAGTAACTCCATGGATGAGTGGCAGAGTGTAAGTGTCTGTATAGGTGTATGAGTGCATATGATAGTGTTGTAAAGATGAGTGATTGTATGTATGAATGATTGTATGGGTGAATGAGTGAATGTGTGTGTAGACGTAGGAATCAGTGAGTGCTGCTGTAGTAACTAGTATTGGTGTGTCAATGGTTTCAAAAATTATACTCTGTATTTAACACTGGTTGTAACAGAGGTTATATTAAAATGTGAGGAGATGCATTGTATTGTCACATGAATGATATCATCAGTGATGTGGTCATTGATGTCAAATGAGATGTCATCAGTGATGTCATCAGTGATGTCATTTGAGATGTCATCAGTGATGTCATCAGTGATGTCAATGACCATGTCATGAATGATGTAATATGTGACATCATCAGCAGTGGATTGTGGGTGCGCGATATATAGCTAGTGCAACTAACCATATATGGAATTTCAATGGTTTTGTGTGAGTAAAATAAGGTTTTGTAAATGCTAATTCCTAACTATATATGGTCTATAACCTATGGTTTTTCAGTGAATTTCAATGTTTTTTTAATAGCAAATATCAAAAGCTTTAAAATGTCAAGTACGTGGTAGGTAAAAACATTTTCGTGTTTATGCATGCTGATGTGCTTTGAACGCTGCCCCCCCCCTTTTCTTTTAGGAGTATCCTCTCTTTGCAGATAGTGAAGGGTAGGTAACGCAGGCCTTTGCCCCCGTTGTAATCCGTCGTGCCTGCTTCCCTCTCCATTTGATTGATTGTTATCCAAGCATTTCCTGTTTTGGAATTGGTTCTCTTTGGTTCATTCTCTATTTATAAACAAGCACAGAGTCGCAATACTCTGTTTAGTCTTTGCAGATACTGAAAAATCGTTAGAAAAAACAAAAGGAATCAAGCAAAATCAGTAGACCACTGATGGGATCTCTTTTTGACCTCGCTAAAATAGAAACATTAAGAATAACCCCTCATGAGAAATATGAAACTAGTGAGAGGAACCGAGCTCGACGCCATGATGACTGCGAGACAGCTCGGCTCCGCCGCCCACCCCGCCCAAAATAACGACAAACCCTATACAAATATTATAAATATATACAACACACCAGCAAAGTAATAGGGTAAAACGTTTTATTAAATAACTATTTACATGGCAGCCTGCTGCAACATCGATCCAAATGCATGCCGCCTCTCCCGGTATTTCTCCCCAACTACTCTGCGGCCTACGAAATGGAGAGGCCGAGGCGTTGACTAGGCGGGGCCTCCGGCCGCAACCACAGCGCCAACGTTCGCTGGTGACGGAGGGGAGCCTTGCCGGTGAGACCACTGATCTGAAGAACCGCTGCCTGCGGTGCCCCCTGACCCGCTTGACGGAGACCCCCAAGAGGTGATGTGGTGGCGCGGACTCGGAGGGGACGCTTGACTCCTGCCCCCTCCCCAAATCTTGATGCCCTGGTGTGGCCTGAGATCGCCCCCGACATAAGCGGCCGGCTCCCGGGGTCAGGCGGAACTTTTAGCCTTTTGGTGACTCTTCCATTCTGGACCTTGTCCCACAATCCGTTTGACCTGAAGACACGTCCTGCGGTGCCCTGGTCTGACCATCACATATACCTGCGCCAGGAGACGGCGTGGGGTGCACTGGAAGGGAGAGGCGGCGCGAACGAGCCTCCACCACCTCCCCAGGTAGAGGTTTCTCAACTGCACCCCAGCGCTTCACTTGGCCAGATGAATTGTGCCCGCTCTTGCGCCAGGAGACGGCGTGGGGTGCACGGGAAGGGAGAGGCGGCGCGAACGAGCCTCCCCCACCTCCCCAGGTGGAGGTTTCTCAGCTGCACCCCAGCGCTTCACTCCACATAGGCGGCCGGCTCCCGGGGTCCGGCGGAACTTTTAGCCTTTTGGTGACTCTTCCATTCTGGACCTTGTCCCACAATCCGTTTGACCTGAAGACACGTCCTGCGTTGCCCTGGTCCGACCATCACATATACCTGCGCCAGGAGACGGCGTGGGGTGCACTGGAAGGGAGAGGCGGCGCGAACGAGCCTCCCCCACCTCCCCAGGTGGAGGTTTCTCAGCTGCACCCCCGCGTTTCACTCGGCCAGCTGAATTGCGCCCGCTCTTGCGGCACAGTACCTCGCTCGGCCAGCTGAGTTGCGCCTGCTCTTGCTATTACATCGTCTCACCCGCCATCCGGCTGAATTGCACCCACTCTTGCGGTACAGCGACAGGCGGCTGCCAGGGAGCTCACGAAATGGCGGTCGGCTCCACAGACTTGGGCCTGGCCTGCAAGGATGGCTCTGGACAACCCTAGAACTCGGACGCTTGACTGCTAGGGCATGGGCCCCATTCCCAAAAGCGTCCCCTCAGCCTTGAAGATACTACAAGAGTCACCGGGGCCCCCGACTCCCGCAGACTTACGGTGGGGAGCGACTGCCATGATTGCTCGCGGAATGGCCACGACGTAGCCACGGGGTGCTCTCATGCTGACGCCAGCTTCAGTCTGAAACATCCAGAAACACTGTAGTATCGCGTTGTCGCGTAATGCGTCATATGACGCGCCGCGTTAGCGCATCCGGTGCGCGAAGCGCAGCTTCCCGGAAGCGATCCGCGGCGCGGCGCGAAGCGCGTAACGTAAGCATAACAGGTCATGTGACTTGTTAATAAAACTTTTCATTGGTTCATTTCACTTTTGGTTTCCTAATGATGTAAGGCTAGGTCATGTGACCTAAAAGTAACACTTTTCATTGGTTTAGAACAAAACCACACCTCCTCAGGTGGTGGTTGAGCAAGAGGTGCCCCCCCTCCCCACCTTCATGTTGCCTGATTCGGCCAGCTCAATCGATCGAGAATGAGACTCTGTTGTGATCTGAAGAACCGCTGCCTGCGGTGCCTCACAGAACCGCTTAATGAAGGCCCCCGAGGGGCGGTGTGGTGGCGCGGACTGGGAGGGGCGCTTATCTCCTACCCCGTCCCCAAGTCTCGCTTGGCCAGCTGAGTTCCGATCACTCTTGCGGCCTACGACATGGAGAGGCCGAGGCGTTGACTAGGCGGGACCTCCGGCCGCAACCACAGCACCAACGATCGCTGCTGACGGAGGGGAGCCTTGCCGGTGAGAGCCACTGATCTGAAGAACCGCTGCCTGTGGTGCCCCCATGAGCCGCTAGACGGAGGCCCACGAGGGGCGGTGTGGTGTGGTGGCGAGGACTGAGAAGGGTCGCTTGGCTCCTGTGCCCTCCCCAAGTCTCGCTCGGCCAGCTGAGTTTCGCCCACTCTTGCGACCTACGACATGGAGAGGCCGGGGCGTTGACTAGGCGGAGCCTCCGGCCACAACCACAGCGCCAACGATCGCTGCTGATGGAGGGGAGCCTTGCCGGTGAGAGCCACTGATCTAAAGAACCGCTGCCTGCGATGCCTCCCTGAACAGCTTAACGGAGGCCCCCGAGGGACGGTGTGGTAGCGCGGACTGGGATGGGGCGCTTGGCTCCTGCGCCCTCCCCATGTCTCGCTCGGCCAGCTGAGTTTCGCCCACTCTTGCGGCCTACGACATGGAGAGGCCGGGGCGTTATGGATCAGTATGAGCAAATTGATCTCAGTCTTGTTGCCCTGGTGTGGCCTGAGATCGCCCCCGACATAAGCGGTCGGCTCCCGGGGTCCGGCGGAACTTTTAGCCTTTTGGTGACTCTTGTCTTCTGGACCTTGTCCCACAATCCGTTTGACCTGAAGACATGTCCTGTGGTGCCCTCGCAATGCGGCCTGGTCCCTGAATGTGTGCAGGGGGATGGTATTGATTGGATCAAGATGGCGGCTTCACACAAAGCTGACTCAAGTGTTGCTGCTGATGCTATGCAGACAAAAACTGGTTTTCAGTTTGTACATTCTTCAGGCTTTTTCTTCATAAATGTAACAATATGAGACTCACTAGGAGAACGGCCGTTTATCTTTCCTTTCAAAATGCTGCCAACAATATTTTCTGAATGGAAGACACCATCTGAGATCACCCCCGACATAGGCGGACAGCCCCCGGGGTCCGGCGGGACTTTTAGCCTTTTGGTGACTCTTGTCTTCTGGACCTTGTCCCACAATCCGTTTGACCTGAAGACACGTCCTGCGGTGCCCTCGCAATGCGGCCTGGTCCCTGAATGTGTGCAGGGGGACGGTATTGATTGGATCAAGATGGCGGCTTCACACAAAGCTGACTCAAGTGTTGCTGCTGATGCTATGCAGACAAAAACTGGTTTTCAGTTTGTACATTCTTCAGGCTTTTTCTTCATAAATGTAACAATGTGAGACTCACTAGGAGAACGGCCATTTATCTTTCCTTTCAAAATGCTGCCAACAATATTTTCTGAATGGAAGACACCATCTGAGATCGCCCCCGACATAGGCGGCCGGCCCCCGGGGTCCGGCGGGACTTTTAGCCTTTTGGTGACTCTTGTCTTCTGGACCTTGTCCCACAATCCGTTTGACCTGAAGACACGTCCTGCGGTGCCCTCGCAATGCGGCCTGGTCCCTGAATGTGTGCAGGGGGACTGTATTGATTGGATCAAGATGGCGGCTTCACACAAAGCTCACTCAAGTGTTGCTGCTGATGCTATGCAGACAAAAACTGGTTTTCAGTTTGTACATTCTTCAGGCTTTTTCTTCATAAATGTAACAATGTGAGACTCACTAGGAGAATGGCCGTTTATCTTTCCTTTCAAAATGCTACCAACAATATTTTCGGAATGGAAGACACCATCTGAGATCGCCCCCAACATAGGCGGCCGGCTCCCGGGGTCCGGCGGGACTTTTAGCCTTTTGGTGACTCTTGTCTTCTGGACCTTGTCCCACAATCCGTTTGACCTGAAGACACGTCCTGCGGTGCCCTCGCAATGCGGCCTGGTCCCTGAATGTGTGCAGGGGGACGATATTGATTGCATCAAGATGGCGGCTTCACACAAAGCTGACTCAAGTGTTGCTGCTGAAGCTATGCAGACAAAAACTGGTTTTCAGTTTGTACATTCTTCAGGCTTTTTCTTCATAAATGTAACAATGTGAGACTCACTAGGAGAACGGCCGTTTATCTTTCCTTTCAAAATGCTGCCAACAATATTTTCTGAATGGAAGACACCATCTTGTAGCATAAAGGGCTGCGTCAAGGGTGGTATTGCCCAGAATGTCTTGTTTTCTAGTGCTCGTAATGACGAAGCCAGAACTGCCGAAAGGGATTCTGGTCCTGCCGCTACTTATTGGACACATTGAACTATACTCTGGTCCTGCCTGACCTCGACCAAAATGGCGCCAGTATGGGAGCGAATTGCAACTCCTTATGATGTTCTAGTTACTTAGCCTTGACGTTATGGGGGATGTATGTGGTCTTTATGCACATTGCGGGAGGGTAAGGGTACTGACTAGGAATACGGACAACCCTATTGATGTCAATTTTTCATTATTGATTATTGTATTAATAAAGTTTCGAAGTAATGTTACCCATGATACTCGCCCATGGTGTGCGTATTGATGATTTTATTGTAACTGATCCTGTTATACTTTCAATTAAAAAATCAACCTTCACTGATCCTGCAACCGTTTGTCACGTTTAGTTTTTTCAATTAAATGGCTCGCTTGTTACATACTCCTATACCCCTGGCTTTTGAAAGACACCATCTTGTAGAATAAAAGGCTGCGTCAAGGATGGTATTGCCCAGAATGTCTTGTTTTCTAGTGCTCGTAATAACGAAGCCAGAACTGCCTTGGTATATTCCAATATATGCCAAAGACAGAAATGGAATTAGTCCAATCAACATTGTGCACAAATTGAGAAAGCAAGGAGACATGTTAATAAATCTGTTTCTGCTTTCCTCAGAGATTATAGCATGGGTTCTATTTACCACAACAACTTGCGTTACCACATGCAAGACATCTATAGGACAGATGGTGTTCATTTCACGGATGAGGGAAACAGAATCTTCCTCTGCAACATCAGACTCTGCATCGGTACTCACTTATAAATGCAGAAAAAACTCAATTAACACAAAGGCTCTTTTCAGAGCCACCTTATATCAAAGCACTCAAACTTCTGATTTATCTCCATTTTCACACTCTTGTAAATAGGTGTGCGCGCCCGGGTGCGTGCACCCCGCAACTTTAAAAAAAATATATATATATATTTTCGCGTTTAAGGGCCTTACTGCACACCCTGAGAGAACCTATGCAGCAGAACAATCTCTACCTTCTCCCCTTTCCATGTTCCAACGCTTTGAAATGACAATATATTTATTCGCAGTGACAAAATGGCGGTCAACACTTCCTGATTTCCTTCGAATCGAACATTAACAGACGTCACGCAGCAAAAAAAAAATTCAGCTCGCGCGCAGCCGCTTGAGTGCGCATACCCGTCCGCGCTTACAGATATATAATTGACTTTAACTTTAATTTTCTCATCAACTACTGAACGGATTTACACCATTCCAAAAAAAGCGTAATCTGCGAGCCGGACTCTACAGTTTTGCCAAATTTCTTATAAATCCATTCAGCCGTTCGACCTGTAGCCGTGTCTAAACGTCCTATGGAAAATAACATGGAGAAAACACGTTTTGGGACCCCCCTTTTATCTCAGCCCCCACTTCACCAATCCCCCCCAAACTTTCAGGGAAGGAGCGCAGCGGACCGAGCCATCTTCTTTGAGAAATTCGCAAAGATTCATCCACCAGGGCCAAAGGTAATCCAAATAGAATGTTGAGGATTTCCTATGGAAACTAGGTCCTAACTATAACTACCTACTGGCTACCGCCAGTAGGTAATATATATATAGATATTCACTGAAAAAACCATAGGTTATAGACCATATATAGTTAGGAATTAGCATTTAGAAAACCTTATTTTACTCACACAAAACCATTGAAATTCCATATATAGTTAGTTGCACTAACTATATATCGCGCACCCGCAATCCACTGCTGATGATGTCACATATTACATCATTCATGACATGGTCAGTGACATCACTGATGACATCACTGATGACATCTCAAATGACATCACTGATGACATCACTGATGACATCTCATTTGACATTACTGATCACATCACTGATGACATCATTCATGTGATGATACAATGAACCTCTTCAGACTCTAATATAACCTTAGATACACTCAGTGTAAACAGACACTCACAGACTGTCACTCAAAGGTTCAAAATAAGCTTTATTCGATATTCAGAAAAAATATCATATAAGCATACCTCATATACATAATTAAAAAACAAGAATACATATATATTTAAGAATTAGTTAAAAATCATTCCTTTAAAATTCCAGTGAAAACTTCTGGGAGAATTAAGAAACATGTACGTTGGACAGGACAATTTAAAAGACAGAAAGGCGTTGGTCAATGTCACCAGTCTCAATCCAAAGTTTTCCTAAATTTTATCACTGATTTTAAAAACTGTTCCATTTTGGCTATCACCTCTTTATCCTCCAGTTCCTTTAGACGCTCAAAAGCAGTTTTACATGTGCGAATATTCCATCTCTTTAGTAAAGGTAATAAAAGGGCTTTTCTCAAAGCTCCATAGTACTTGCAAAACAGGATGGTATGAATATTTGACTGTTGTGAACTAAGATCACAGGGGCAAAGACAAATGATCCGTGACCAATCATTAGGTTTTGGGAATGTTACGTGACGAAAAAAGGAGCCCATTCTAAATCTCGTGAGTAACATCCTTGAATAGCATGGAATGTCTGATGATAGGTATAATTGAAGCCCCTTGATGGGTGTCACCCGTTGGTATGCCAGGATCATGTCAGAAATTTTTTGTTTGTTCCATCTGACTGTTTCCAAGTGGTCCATTAAAATCTTTCTCAGATGTTTTCGCGAGATGTTTTCTAGTAAGGATGGATTTAAGAACCACTCTTGGCGTCCGATTTCAAAAAAGAAGTTTCTCACATAGTTTAGCCAGTTAGTTTGTTTAAAATGTTTAGCCCCTTCCAATTTAAGAATGTCTTGTAACACCTCTCTATTAAAGGCAGTTTCATGAGTAGTCCAAATTTTGTGCCAGAGAAGGAGGGGTTCCGTTTTGATGATGTCTATTATATACGGAAGATCTAGCTCGATGTGCATTTTATATACAGAGGTTCCCTTTGAGGCAGCAAGGAGATACCTTAGAAATTGGTTTTCCAAAGTTTGTATTGATGAAATGAAAGACTGTCACTCATCCATGGAGTTACTCACACACCTAGTCAGTCTTGCAAAGAATCAATCACACCTCGATTTCCTCAACTATATAGTTATACACACCTTACTTATTGGAACATATAATAACACATATTTACTCTGTTATACAATCCCTGATACAAGTTCACAATAATCCATACAGCCACTCACACATTCACTGGCTCTTATGCACAGTTATTTATATATGTCAACTATCACATGTACTGTGTTTTACATATGTACTTACTTTGACATGTAGCACTGAGATATCCATTCACTCACCAATACACTCATGCACACAGTCAACCGCCCATACAGATGTTTCCACATGCACTTTTGAACCCATACATCTAGTGAATCAACTGCTCACACATCTATGCACAGTGTCATACACCTCCCAGACACCCACACACACACTCAGTCTCCCATACAAATACTTGGGCAACTAATCAATAACCCATATAGTTAGTCATATAGCTAATGATCAACACATGCATCAGATTACAAAACAACAGACACAATGATGCACAATTTAAAACAGTTTAGTCACTAACCCATGCACTCAGTGAGACACATTTAATCACTCACTTATACAGTCAGTCATGCACCTACTAAATCCTTCATCCAGACACTTATACATCCACTCATTCTTCAATATGTAAGACATATTTTAACTTTACAGAAGCATACAGTCACTGGATGTTGTCATCAGTGATGTCATCAGTGATGTCATTTGAGATGTCATCAGTGATGTCATCAGTGATGTCACTGACCATGTCATGAATGATGTAATATGTGACATCATCAGCAGTGGATTGCGGGTGCGCGATATATAGTTAGTGCAACTAACTATATATGGAATTTCAATGGTTTTGTGTGAGTAAAATAAGGGTTTCTAAATGCTAATTCCTAACTATATATGGTCTATAACCTATGGTTTTTTCAGTGAATTTTCAAGGTTTTGTAAATGCTAATTCCTAACTATATATGGTCTATAACCTATGGTTTTTTCTGTGAATTTCATTGGTTTTTTAACAGCTAATATCTGTAGCTGTAAAATGTATTCTTCTTTAAATCCAAAAATATATTTTATATGTTTATGAATAATTTTTTTTTAAAATATTTTTTTTTCTTCGTTCCAGCTTCGCGAATCGGGAAGCTTCCCGTTAGCTGACCTTGATGCCGCGAAATAGACCGCGAGCCGGTAAACGTTTCTTTACCGCAAGTGCCGCGTTAGAAAACAACATCGTGACGCCTCCCGTCCGCATGACGTTCCACGTTGTCGCGTGATACGTCATATGACGTGCTACGTTAGCGAACTGGTACGCGAAGCGAGTGCCAAAGCGCAGGTTTCTGGAAGCAAACCGGGAGGCCCTGCAAAGCGCTTAACGTAAACACAGCAAGTCATGTGACTTGGTAATAACACTTTTCATTGGTTCATTCCACTTTTGGTTTCCTAATGATGTAAGACTAGGTCATATAATCTAAAATGAACACTTTTGATTGGTTGAGAACTCTTGTTTTTCCCAAATGATGAAAATCCCTCCTTCTTTCCTCACTCTGACTTTCATCATTGTGAGAGAAAGACCCTTTGTGATCACTGAGCAATGGCTTCTTTAGTAGCTTCAGCTGGTGCTTCCCCACCACCTCCACCACATCCAAGGAAGAGTGGACCACCTGCTCAAGTTGTAATTCAACAAGAAGAAGAAGAAGAGGAACAGCAGGACGAGCACGAAGAGAGGCAGTTTTTGCCTGAGCAGCCCAAGACGTCTCACCGGAAAGAAAACTTCATTTGGCAATTTTTTTAAATTCCCAAAGGTCAGAAAAAAGTAAATGCAAGATACGTAACTTGCCTTATATGTCAAGATAGACTGTCCAGAGGGACCGACAAAAAATACAGTTTCGGAAACTACACAATGCATCGCCATATGACTAGGTGGCATCCTAACAACTACAGTGCTGCACAGTTTCGGAACGACCTAGATAATCTCCCTATTATGGCCAGAAGATCTGTTGTACCGGAAGTAACGGGACCAGAGGGCAGGGAGATGGTGCCAAATATACAAATGAGATTTGGTGAAGTAAAACACACCTGCGTATTTTGCGATGGATTCATTTCCTACGGAGAAAGAAGCATCACTCTGATCAACAGAGCTATTGACTATCATATGCAAGTTTGTCCGAAACGCCCAAAATAATAAATACTTCTTTTTTTTGTTTTGTTGCTCCTGTTGAGCCCTTTACAATGAATCGTTTTCATTGCCCCCTCCAAGAAAAACCCAAAAAAATATAAAACTGTTCCGAAAAATTCAAAAACAGTAAAAAAATGTTCAGAAAAATAAAAAAAAAAGTTCTTTTCAGAACTACCTCCCCGTTATTAAAAAATTGGTACAATATTTGGAACTGTGCCAACCTCTATTTCTCTTAGTTCGCTTCCTAGTTCGCTCGCTGGTACGCGAACTGGAAGCGAACCAAAAACAGTAAGTATAAGGGAAGGAAACACACACTTATGTTAAAAGAAAGACAGCTATAGGGGAGTAAACTAGAGATACTATTACCCATAATCCACTACTGATGATGTCACATATTACATCATTCATGACATGCTCAGTGACATCATCAGCAGAGGATTGCGGGTTTTTTGGCAACATGCCTTATCCACGGTTTAATAACGCTGCCTTTTGCTTTATATAAGTTTTCAAATTGTATGAAATATATACCAATAGGTCTTTATGAACCTTTAGGTAGTGCTTTTGTTCATGAGGTCTGGTCGCTTCCATACACATACAGATGCTTCAAAGATGATCAAGAAGTTTATCTGAATGGAGAGGAATGCACTGAGACGCCAGATCATTCACTAATGTGTAGGCACATACAGTTACACGGTTCATGCAACAAACACCGACCAAATATGGCTTGCGTGTTGCAAGGCACGCCAGTTCCTGCTATCATCCCCACGTTCAAGTTGTTGGAAAATGGTAGTTATTTGATGCTCAATAATGAAGATTGTTCTGAGTTAATTAAAAGTATTCCTTTTATCGTAACAGTAAGTGAACGGGTTATTTGCTGCAGAAATGTTCTATTTCCTCCCACACATGAACATAGGGAGTTTTCAATCTGGCCACAAATACCAACCTTGGGACACGTTTCAACGGCATGACAAGAATAAGAGCTCTTTTGTCTCAGAGAGAGGTGGCCTTGAGTTCGGCCCGTGAAACTTTCGTACTTCACATAGCGAACACCCGTACACAGGTTTGCCTTTCAATTTCAGCAACATGTTTCCGACTATCTTTAACGCATCCTCCACAAAATCCCTGGCACACTTTTTTAAAGTTGTTACCAGTGGTCTCGTGACTTCATTTGAGAAAATCTTTGGAGTCATCCCTGCTCCCTTTCATTGTATTTTCTGCACTCTGGTTCGTGGATTGGCATTTTTACTTGCATTACCAGCGGACGCTCTTGTGCTTTTTTACATTTTTAAATATGGATGTCCCTCCTATGCAACCTCCGACCCTGCAGCTGCTGACACTGTTCCGCAATCGCATGCTAGAATATTATGGCACAATGCCGTTGGCGATATTAAGCACGGCATATGGATTATCTTTTCGGTTCTCCTACTTCACCTGTGTCCAGCCTGTATTTCACTGCCTGACCTGTGATTTCGATTGGGCCATTGATTTGTGTCTCTGCGGACCGGTTTCTCCTGACGTCGACTTTAATCAGCTGATGACTCCTATCATTACTCACGAGTTGATTTGTCCTGGCGAAAGGATTATGGCTGTGGCATTGATGCATGGACTACTTGGTCCCTGGAATTTACTGGCGGCAGCACAGTCTTTCTTGGAACACAGCTTTCTTGAAAACCCACCGAGCTGTCCTCTGATGGTGATAGAGGATCCGGTGCTGGGAGAGCACTATGTTCTTTTCCGCTTTTAAATTGGATGGCTGAACTGTTTTCGGATGAAGACGGTGACTTCCTATTGGAGGCTGTTGCAGCTTATTTTGCATACACAGTTATGTCATAGACCTTTTTCATGTTTGATATGCTGAGTACTAGCATTTCATTGACAATTCATTGACTTATTTGTCAAGTTTTTATTATTTACCTTGCCTATTGGCTTAAGACTCGATAAAGTACTTGGCTGTTTTATTTTTCTTTAGCATTGAATTTTCCTAGTTTTTAATGCTTTACCTTGCGGACCGTCCACATATAAACTTGCAATCTGCTCTCATGAGATGGCACTTCTATTATCTTATTCAGTTCGTTTCCGGATCATGAGGAGGTGTCATCTAGGTCCTGGATATCTTTACACCGTGTTAAGTTAGCATGGGCTCATTACCGGTTTAAACGCCATTTTTCCTTTTTTGCAACTTCTGCACACGACACTTAGTTGTTGCTTTAGCTTTCCACCTAGTAGTTCATCGTGGTTTACATGAGAATAATATGTTATTGGTCTACTATCTGCTTTACTTGTTAAACTATATCTGTACAGCGAGTGCTAAAGTTTCAAGAACAACACGATACAGAATTTTTATGAGGTCTGATCTCCACGACTTCATACTCATAACATAAGTGCAACTTCTGCCAATTCTGGGCATGAGGCGGGTTTTATATTGCTTTGCCGAACACACATACACAACAGTTGATGCGGTTCACATGAAGAGAGAGCTGGTGTATGCTGATGTGATTTCTTCAAATCTAAGACACTAAAGTATGGACACGCCCTAAACCAACACAAAGAGACCTTCTTAGCAAATAATATAATATGTGTATTAGGGAGGGTGAGATATAAGCAGCCGCGGGCCGTGGAGGGAGTTACGATGGGGCAGGGAGGCGGGGAGGGGGAGAAGCAGGGTGGAGCCCTCTCTACCTTGCCCCTCCCCCTCCCCGCCTCCCTGCCCCACCGTAACTCCCTCCACGGCCCGCGGCTGCTTATAAGTGTTGCTAACTCTTATTCATTTACAGCATGTTAACATACTATCACCATTCACTTTTTATGTACTAGTAACTATGCTGGTAATTTTGCTACTGATAATATGTGTACTTTTATTATCTAAGGTACTACGCCTGAGAAGACGGCATTAGTAAATAAACATTTCAAATACACATCTGTTCTTCTTAACTCCATGTTCTGGTTTCTAAGAAATCTATAACGACCGACTGTTCATGAGTTCCACGTATCCTGAGGTACTATAAGTTCATATTCTGGATTGTCTAAACATTGAGAGTTTGTTATATGCAATGTGACACTGTACCTAGCTTGCTAAATAGTTTTTGATTACTAACGTGAGTTTTGGGACACCCTAATTCGCCGAGGTTCCAATCCTCTGTCCACAGTTCTGTGTGAGAACAGAAACCCTGCGACAGGGGCACCCCCGACCCTTGCTGGAGCTTCATCACACTTGCGATACAACTCCAGCAATGCGCCACCTTTACGGCACAGATACATCACGCATCTGTGCTGTTTTTGCCCCATGATGCGCCACATTGTAAATGCAGCACACCATAGGTGACGGAACAGCGGCACAGAATGACTAACACATCCCTGGTGATGCGCCAGTCATCATAAATCTATCCCTATGCTTCTTATCTTGTTAGAGATGAACCGCCATATGTATCATCAAAGTTATTTGCATTTCCTAAATAGCGAACTTTAAGGAATAAATAGCGATTCTTTACCATTCCTAGTTTGCGATGAGCTATTTGCTAATTAGCCGAATGTAGCCCAATGAAGCCCAATGTAGCCCAATGTAGCCCAAAGATGGCCGCCAGACACACAAAAAAACAAATGTAGCCCAAATATCAGCCATATGTAGCCCAACTATAGCCCAGTGACAGAATGACCAATCAGCTTCGCAAACCTCCGTTACGCGAAGCGGAGCGCTGTTACAGATATATATCTTTTTTTGAACGTTAATTTCTCAAAATCCACTGGAGCACATATATTGAGACCTAGCAAAGGCACATCGGGCTACCAGTCCCTAATATTTTGCCAAGTTTCGTGCAAATCCATTCAGCCGTTCAATTATTATTTTTATTATTTTTTTTTGCCCCGCGGGGCCCTTTTAAAACCTCCACATCAAACCTAGGGGGTCAGCGAGGATCTACTATGCCCCCTTATGGTCATTTGCCCCTTCGCTTTGGCCTCCTCTTGTCTCTCGATCCTACCGAGAGACAAGATGGCGGCCGCTACAGACTGTTTGGAATGTTGACAGACGCCGGAGAACCAATCAGCTTCGCTTCACAAAGCTCCGTTGCGCGAAAAGTACGCGTCCTGGGCCGCTGCCCAGTCCGCTGTTACAGATATATATCTTTTTTTAAACGTTAATTTCTCAAAATCCACTGGAGCACATATATTGAGACCTACAAAAGGCACATCGGGCTACCAGTCCCTACAATTTTGCCAAGTTTCGTGCAAATCCATTCAGCCGTTCGGGCTAAAAGTGAGGCCAACCGCCCTATGGAAAACTCAATGTTAAAAACACGTTTTGGGACCCCCCTTTTTTCTCGGCCCCCACTGGACGAACCCCCCCCAAATTTTCAAGGGCTGCTCAGAAACAAAATGTGCCATTTTCCTGAAAATTTCAGCCAATTCCGTCCACAAACGCCAAAGTTATTAGACATAGAATTTTCAAAAAACCCATAGAGAAAAAATCCTAACTATATATACCTACTGGCGACCGCCAGTAGGTAATATATATATATATATTCACTGAAAAAAACATAGGTTATAGACCATATATAGTTAGGGATTAGCATTTAAAAAACCTTATTTTACTCACACAAAACCATTGAAATTCCATATATAGTTAGTTGCACTAACTATATATCGCGCACCCGCAATCCACTGCTGATGATGTCACATATTACATCATTCATGACATGGTCAGTGACATCACTGATGACATTACTGATGACATCTCAAATGACATCACTGATGACATCATCCAGTGACTGTGTGTTTCTGTAAAGTTTAAACATGTTTTACATATTGAAGAATGAGTAGATGTAGAAGTGTCTGGATGAAGGATTTAGTAGGTGCGTGACTGACTGTATGAGTGAGTGATTAAATGTGTCTCACTGAGTGCATGGGTTAGTGACTAAACTGTCTTAATTTGTGCATCATTATGTCTGTTGTTCTGTAAACTGCTGCATGTGTTGATCAGTAGCTATATGAGTAACTATATGGGTTATTGATTGATTGCCCAAGTATTTGTATGGGAGACTGAGTGTGTGTGTGGCTGGCTGGGAGGTGTGTGACTCTGTGCAGATCAATGTGTACTTGTATCAATGATTGTATAAGAGAGTAAGTATGTGTTAGTATATGTTTCAAAATGTAAGGTGCTCTATGTTTAACTGTATAGATTAGAAAATGGAAGTGTGATTGATTCTTTACAGGACTGACTAGGTGTGTGAGTAACTCCATGGATGAGTGACAGAGTGGGAGAGTCTGTATAGGTGTATGAGTGCATATGATAGTGTTGTAAAGATGAGTGATTGTATGTATGAATGATTGTATGGGTAAATGAGTGAATGTGTGTGTAAACATAGGAATCACTGAGTGCGTATGTAGTAACTAGTATTGGTGTGTCAATGGTTTCAAAAATTATACTCTGTATTTAACACTGGGTGTAACAGAGGTTATATTAAAGTGTGAGGAGATGCATTGTATTGTCACATGAATGATATCATCAGTGATGTGGTCATTGATGTCAAATGAGATGTCATCAGTGATGTCATCAGTGATGTCATTTGAGATGTCATCAGTGATGTCATTTGAGATGTTATCAGTGATGTCATTTGAGATGTCATCAGTGATGTCATCAGTGATGTCATTTGAGATGTCATCAGTGATGTCACCAGTGATGTCACTGACCATGTCATGAATGATGTAATATGTGACATCATCAGCAGTGGATTGCGGGTGCGTGATATATAGTTAGTGCAACTAACTATATATGGAATTTCAATGGTTTTGTGTGAGTAAAATAAGGTTTTTTAAATGCTAATCCCTAACTATATATGGTCTATAACCTATGGTTTTTTCAGTGAATTTTCAAGGTTTTTTAAATGCTAATTCCTAACTATATATGGTCTCTAACCTATGGTTTTTTCAGTGAATTTCAATGGTTTTTTAATAGCAAATATCATAAGCTGTCGAATGTCAAGTACGTGGTAAGTAAAAACATTTTCGTGTTTATGCACACTGATCTGCTTTGAATGCTGCCCCCCCTCCCCCTCATTTCTATTAGGAGTACTCTCTCTTTGCAGATAGTGAAGGGTAGTTAACGCAGGCCTTTGCCCCCGTTGTAATCCGTCGTGCCTGCTTCTCTCTCCATTTGAGTGATTGTTATCCAAGCATTTACTGTTTTAGAATTGGTTCTCTTTGGTTCATTCTCTATTTACAAACAAGCACAGAGTCGCAATACTCTGTTTAGTCTTTGCAGATAGTGAAAAATTGTGTAAAAAAACAAAAGGAATCGAGCAAAATCAGTAGGCCACTAATGGGATCTCTTTTTGACCTCGCTAAAATAGAAACATTAGGAACAACCCCTCATGAGAAATACGAAACTAGTGAGATGAACTGAGCTCCACACCATGATGGCTGCAAGACAGCTCGGCTCCGCCACCCACCCCGCCCAAAATAACGATAAACTCTATGCAAATATTACAAATATATACAACACACCAGCAAAGTAACAGGGTAAAACATTTTATTAAATAACTATTTACATAACTATTTTATACTTTTTGTTGCCCGATCCGGCTAGCTCAATCGATCGAGCATGAAACTCATGCACTCTGATAATTCAAAGTTTTGAGGAGTGCTTGTAACACTGTCTGAAGCCTATTTGCACTTGCTACAGCTTCACTATTCTCAATGTAAGTGGGGGCTGTTTGAGGACGTGACTGCATTTGAAAACAATGTGATGCGGTGCCACCCTGAACCGCTTGACGGAGGCCCCCAAGGGACGGTGTCATGGCGCGGACTCGGAGGGGGCGCTTGGCTCCGGCCCCCTCCGCAAGTCGTGTTGCCCTGGTGTGGCCTGAGATCGCCCCCGACATAGGTGGCCAGCTCCCGGGGTCAAGCGGAACTTTTTGCCTTTTGGTGACTCTTCCATTCTTGACCTTGTCCCACAATCCGTTTCACCTAAAGACACGCTGTAGTGGGGCGCCCCTTTACCGTTTCAGTTGCCATTCCGCCCGCTTTTGCTACACTGTGCCTCTTCCGCTATTCAGCTGTTTACCGCCTGCTCTTTTGACTACAGCGTCTCGCTCACCATGTACTTGAGTTGCTCCCGCTCTTGGGGTGCAGCGATAGGCGGCTGCCACAGGACTCTCAAAATGGCGGCCGGCTCTTCAGATTTGGGCTTGGTCTACTAAAATGGGCCTGCAACACCTTGGAACTCGGACGCTTGTCTGCTAGAGCTTGGGCTCCATTCTCGAAAGCGTCCCCTCAGCCTTGAAGATTCTACAAAAGTCTTGGGGGCCCCCGACTCCCGCAGGCTTCTGGTGGGGAGCGGCTAGCATGATTGCTCGTGGAATGGCCACGACGGAGCTACGAAATGGTGGTGCTTTCATGCTAACGCCAGCTTCAGTCTGAAACATCCAGAAACACTGTAGACTACCAATTCGATCAGTTCCGGTAGCGCCCCAACGTGACCCGGTAGAGAAGAACTTGCCCTCCCCTCTTTGACTGATGGTTCTTGTTGCCCGTCCCTTCTGTTGTCATTTAATAGAACTATTTAGCCTGCTGAAAGGGGTTGTGTTCCGACCGCTGGTTGGTGGAGACATTTTGACTATATTCTGGACCTGCGTTGTCGCGTAATGCGTCATATGACGCGCCGCGTTAGCGCATCCGGAAGTGCTCCGGTGCGCGAAGCGCAGCTTCCCGGAAGCGATCTGGGGCGCCGCGCGCAGCGCGTAACGTAAGCATAACAGGTCATGTGACTTGTTAATAAAACTTTTCATTGGTTCATTTTACTTTTCTTATTCTAATGATGAAAGGCTTGGTCATATGACCTAAAAATTACGCTTTTTATTACTTTCGAACATTATTTTTTCTTAAACATATGTTATAATGTTCCAGGCTAATGTACTTTCCCGGAAAATTTACAACTGTCCTGCAAGTAAAATATATTACTTTTTCGAGAAAAAGGGCGTTTCTTCGTCCCATGACGGAGCCGTTGAGCAAAAGAGGCTAGGCCTGCTGTCTTAGTCGCCGATACGCCTGAATATCAGATTCTTATCGATCACTTTATGTTGCAGAAGTAGAAACACAACAGCCCTTGACCATTTATCTTTACTGCGTTCCTGCGTATTATACCTTTTACCCTTCATGTAATTGGACTGCTTTATTTCACTTGCCTTTTACTGATTCTAAAACAGTGACTATTATTAAAAACTTTACCAATGTAAATATTACTACCATGTTTTCTTTTAAAAACCTTTATTGTGAAAATGTCAGTATACAAATACGGGCCTATAACCACGTGGGCCGGCCACAGAGCAAACTGTAATCATATATGATGAGTAGACATTTACACTGTAGAGGAACGTAACGGGCGGGCCATTAGGTTGCAAGAACTAAGGTGTCTAACAGTTGCGGAATCGGTGGACGTACATTTTATAATTAAAATACGACAGAGCCAGTTACAATAAAATTATCTAGATATACATTTGCGGGCAATTACCATGGGTGACGTTAATTCGAACTTTCAATAGTACAGTAATCAATAACACATCAGAACTTAATATCAATAGGGATGTCGAAATATTCAATCAATTCTCGTCCCCGCCCGCCATGTGCTTCAAAACTGCATACGTATCTCGTGATTTCAAGGTTCAGCAACCAGTACACAACAAGGAGTTACAAGTCCCATTTATTCCGGCGCCATTTTGGGCGAGGACGGGCAGGTCCAGGATATAGTCAAAATGTCTCTACCAACCATCGACTATGATGATGTTCATATGCTGTATTTATTAGAGTAACACTCATCTGTCCACATGAAATTAATTTGCCACAATCTAAACATGTCATTTTAATCTTTCCAAAGTTCTTCTAAATATTTGGGACCGTTTCCCTTGCCTCTGATGCTGTCAGTGCCACTTCTTTGGTGAATGTACTGGCAGGTCGGGGGTTCTCCTCCAAATCTCTCTTTTGTGCAGCACTATAATTAATCGGTGCCACCTCTCCATATGACGATGTATGGTATAGTTACCATAACTATATTTTTTTTCGGTTTCTCTGGAGAGTACATCGTGGCAGATGAGGCAGGTAACGTACCGGGCATTTACCTTTTTTGCATGTAGAGGAAAGGAAAAAAAATTTGAGCGTCCAAGTTCTAAGGTGTCCCAGGGCCATTTTAGTGGACCAGGCCCAAATCCAAAGAACAGGCCGCCATTTTGAGAGTCCTGTTGCAGCCGCCTGTCGCTGTAGCATCAAGAGCGGCCGAAACTCAGCTGAATGGCAACTGAAACGGTAAAGGGGCGCCCCACTACAGCAGACGAGCCTCCACCTGGGAAGGCCCGTTCACGCCGCCTCCCCCCCCCCCCTTCGGGCACCCCACGCCGTTATTCGGAGCAGGATTGTAGGATGGCCACACCAGTGCGGCAACTTGCTAGACACCACCTCGGTGCCAACGGAATCTCAGCGCCTTGTGGTGTCTTCTATTCAGAAAATATTGTTGTGCTGCCTTCGGCCTATTCGCCGCAAGTGCGCACGCAACTCAGCTGCATAGCGAGTGAAACACCAAGGGGCGCCCCACTGCAGCCGAGGAACCTTCATCTTGGGGGCGACGCACAGCATCACGGGGGCGACGCACAGCATCACATTGCTTTCCAATGCAGTCAGATCCTCAAACAACCCCCACTGACTGACGCAAACTCACAGGCCAACGGAGCGCCCCACGCCGACTTTCGGCGCAGCATTGTAGGATGGCCACACCAGTGCGGCAACTTGCTAGACACCACCTCGTTGCCATCCGGATCTTGCCGCGTTGTGCTGCCTTTGGCCCTATTCGCACATCGGTCCGCTACTGACGCCATCTCACAGGCCAACGGGGCGCCCCAGGCCGACTTTCAGCATTGTAGGATGGCCACACCAGTGCGGCAACTTGCTAGACACCACCTCGGTGCCATCCGGATCTTGGCGCGTTGTACTGCCTTCGGCCTATTCGCACATCGGTCCGCTACTGACGCCATCTCACAGGCCAACGGGGCGCCCCACGCCAACTTTCAGCATTGTAGGATGGCCACACCAGTGCGGCAACTTGCTAGACACCACCTCGGTGCCATCCGGATCTTGGTGCGTTGTGCTGCCTTCGGCCTATTCGCACATCGGTCCGCTACTGACGCCGCCTCACGTGCCAACGGATTTTCTACGCTTTTTATACCCTATGCCGCATAACAGGTCATGTGACTTGTTTATAAAATGTTTCATTGGTTCATTTTACTTTTGGTTTCCTAATGATGGAAGGCTTGATCATATGACCTAAAAATGACACTTTTCATTGGATGAAAACTTTTTTTTTTTCCCAAACGATGAAAGCCCCACCTTGTTTCTGGATGTTTCAGACTGAAGCTGGCGTCAGCATGAGAGCACCACCATCTCGTCGCTCCGTCGTGGTCATTCCGCGAGCAATCATGGCAGCCGCTCCCCACCGGAAGCCTGCAGGAGTCGGGGGCCCCCAAGACTTTTGTAGAATCCTCAAGGCTGAGGGGACACTTTCGAGAATGGGGTCCAAGACCTAGCAGACAAGCGTCCGATTTCCAAGGTGTCCCAGGGCCATTTCAGTGGACCAGGCCCAAAAAGGAAAGAGCTTGCCGCCATTTTGAGAGTCCTGTGGCAGCCGCCTATCGCTGCACCGCAAGAGTGGGCGCAACTCAGCTGAATGGCGGATTTTGACACAGTGTACCAAAAGCGGGCGGAATGGCAACTGAAACGGTAAAGGGGCGCCCCACTACAGCAGACGAGCCTCCACCTGGGGGGGCCCGTTCACGCCGCCTCACCCCCCCCCCGGGGCGCCCCACGCCGTTATTCGGAGCAGCATTGTGGGATACCAAAACCAGTGCGGCAACTTACTTGACATCACCTGGGTGCCATCCACATCTCAGCGCGTTCTGCTGCCTTGGGACTATTCGCACAACAGACCGCTACTGACGAGCCACCCCCCGGGACGCCACACGCCGTTATTTGGAGCAGCATTGTAGGATACCCAAAACCAGTGCGGCACCCAGGCAACATCACCTGGGTGCCGTCCAGAACTCAGGACGTTGTGCTGCCTTGGGACTATTCGCACAACCGACCGCTACTGACCATTGTTCCTTCTTTTTTCCTAAAAATGTTTAAATGTTTTTACTGTTTTTGTTGCGTTGTTTATATTTATAAGTTATTAAAGTTTTATAATCCTACTACTTTGTTGGAGTGCTATATATTTTTAATGTGACACATAATTGTAAAAACTTTGATGTACAAAGAGGCATCCCTGGAATCTTCCGCTTCAGGCTCGGTCCCCTCACCAATCACAATACAGGATGGTTTTCAGATAGTAGGAACGCGTGTGGTGTGACGGATCTCATCGGGTGGGTGCCTTGATCTACTGTAACTCCTTTGAAGAGGGGTGATTCTTTACAGCTGGGGCCATAAAGTACATCTGCAGGGCTACCTGATAGCCTGGGACCGGCCTGGACAATCGGACACAGAGGAAGAGGAGTGTCAGAGGGTGCGGTAGTGAATAGGGCGAAAGGGAGGTGTCGGGCGGGCACAGAGTGTGATTCTCAGGGAAGAGCAGCGCAGATGGGGGGAGGTTTATTGCCCATGCATAAGACAGAGAGCGGGGGTGACCAGTGCCTGGGGGAGATGCTTGCGAGGGTGGGGAGCCATGCTAAGGATCGACAGCGTGCAGAGAGTGGGTCTGGTCAAGGCATCTAAAATGGCTGCCGTGCACGACAAAAGTGTGGCATTTGAAAAAAGGCAAGATGGCGCAGACAATGTTTTTCAACACTTCCTGATTTCCTTCGAATCGAACGTTAACAGACGTTATCTCTCCCACACTACCGGTCCCCCAGGGCTTAAACGCCGAGATGGTAGGGACTGCATCCCGTGGAGATAGGCCGAGACGTCACTCAGCAGAAAAAAAAGTAAAACAAAGTCTATAAACATACAATAAGTTAAAAGTCAATCATTCTTGTTTCCTTGTAGTATGCTCCCCAGTCCGCTTCCCGTTACGCTAACCGGGCGCACCCCACCAAAAAAAATGAATTTTTTTTTTTTTTGCCCCGCGGAGCCCTTTTAAAGCCTCCACATCAAACCTATGGGGTCAGGGAGGATCTACTATGCCCCCTTATGGTCATTTGCCCCTTCGCTTTGGCCTCCTCTTGTCTCTCGATCCTACCGAGAGACAAGATGGCGGCCGCTCCGTACTGTTTGGAATGTTTACAGACACCGGAGAGCTAATCAGCTTCGCTTCGCAAAGCTCCGTAACGCGAAAAGTGCGCGAAACGGAGCGCTGTCACAGATATATATCTTTTTTTGAACGTTAATTTCTCAAAATCCACTGGAGCACATATATTGAGACCCAGCAAAGGCACATCGGGCTACCGGTCCCTACAATTTTGCCAAGTTTCATGCAAATCCATTCACCCGTTCGATTTTTTTTAAATTTTTTTTTTTTCGCCCCGCGGGGCTCTTTTAAAACCTCCACATCAAACCTAGGGGGTCAGGGAGGATCTACTATGCCCCCTTATGGTCATTTGCCCCTTCGCTTTGGCCTCCTCTTGTCTCTCGTTCCTACCGAGAGACAAGATGGCGGCCGCTACGGACTGTTTGGAATGTTTACAGACGCCGGAGAACCAATCAGCTTCGCTTCGCAAAGCTCCGTAACGCGAAAAGTACGCGAAGCGGAGCGCTGCCCGGAGCGCTGTCACAGATATATATCTTTTTTTGAACGTTAATTTCTCAAAATCCACTGGAGCACATATATTGAGACCTAGCAAAGGCACATCGGGCTACCAGTCCCTACAATTTTGCCAAGTTTCGTGCAAATCCATTCAGCCGTTCGAGCTAAAAGTGAGTCCAACCGCCCTATGGAAATTAACATGGGAAAAACGCGTTTTGGGACCCCCCTTTTTTCTCGGCCCCCCCTTGACAAACCCCCCCCCAAATTTTCAGGGGCTGCTCAGAAACAAAATGTTCAATTTTCCTGAAAATTTCAGCCAATTCTGTCCACAAACGCCAAAGTTATTAGACATAGAATTTTCAAAAATCCCATAGAGAAAAAATCCTAACTATATATACCTACTGGCGACCGCCAGTAGGTAATATATCTATATATATATATATATATTCACTGAAAAAACCATAGGTTATAGACCATATATAGTTAGGAATTAGCATTTAAAAAACCTTATTTTACTCACACAAAACCATTGAAATTCCATATATAGTTAGTTGCACTAACTATATATCGCGCACCCGCAATCCACTGCTGATGATGTCACATATTACATCATTCATGACATGGTCAGTGACATCACTGATGACATCACTGATGACATCTCAAATGACATCACTGATGACATCACTGATGACAACATCCAGTGACTGTATGTTTCTGTAAAGTTAAAATGTGTCTTACATATTGAAGAATGAGTGGAAGTATAAGTGTCTGGACAAAGGATTTAGTAGGTGCATGACTGAATGTATGAGTGAGTGATTAAATGTGTCTCACTGAGTGCATGGGTTAGTGACTAAAGTGTCTTAATTTGTGCATCATTATGTCTGTTGTTCTGTAAACTGCTGCATGTGTTGATCAGTAGCTATATGATTAACTATATGGGTTACTGATTGATTGTCCAAGTATTTGTATGGGAGACTGAGTGTGTGTGTGGCTGGCTGGGAGGTGTGTGACTCTGTGCAGATCAATGTGTACTTGTATCAATGATTGTATAAGAAGGTAAGTATGTGTTAGTATATGTTTGAAAATGTAAGGTGCTCTATGTTTAACTGTATAGACAAGAAAATGGAAGTGTGATTGATTCTTTACAGGACTGACTAGGTGTGTGAGTAACTCCATGGATGAGTGGCAGAGTGTGAGTGTCTGTATAGGTGTATGAGTGCATATGATAGTGTTGTAAAGATGAGTGATTGTATGTATGAATGATTGTATGGGTAAATGAGTGAATGTGTGTGTAAACATAGGAATCACTGAGTGCGTATGTAGTAACTAGTATTGGTGTGTCAATGGTTTCAAAAATTATACTCTGTATTTAACACTGGGTGTAACAGAGGTTATATTAAAGTGTGAGGAGATGCATTGTATTGTCACATGAATGATATCATCAGTGATGTGGTCATTGATGTCAAATGAGATGTCATCAGTGATGTCATCAGTGATGTAATTTGAGATGTCATCAGTGATGTCATTTGAGATGTTATCAGTGATGTCATTTCAGATGTCATCAGTGATGTCATTTGAGATGTCATCAGTGATGTCATCAGTGATGTCACTGACCATGTCATGAATGATGTAATATGTGACATCATCAGCAGTGGATTGCGGGTGCGCGATATATAGTTAGTGCAACTAACTATATATGGAATTTCAATGGTTTTGTGTGAGTAAAATAAGGTTTTTTAAATGCTAATTCCTAACTATATATGGTCTATAACCTATGGTTTTTTCAGTGAATTTTCAAGGTTTTGTAAATGCTAATTCCTAACTATATATGATCTATAACCTATGGTTTTTTCAGTGAATTTCAATGTTTTTTTAATAGCAAATATCATAAGCTGTCGAATGTCAAGTACGTGGTAAGTGAAAACATTTTCGTGTTTATGCACACTGATCTGCTTTGAATGGTGCCCCACCCCTCATTTCTATTAGGAGTACTCTCTCTTTGCACATAGTGAAGGGTAGTTAATGCAGGCCTTTGCCCCCGTTGTAATACGTCGTGCCTGCTTCTCTCTCCATTTGATTGATTGTTATCCAAGTATTTACTGTTTTAGAATTGGTTCTCTTTGGTTCATTCTCTATTTACAAACAAACACAGAGTCGCAATACTCTGTTTAGTCTTTGCAGATAACGAAAAATCGTGTAAAAAAAAAAGAAAAGGAATCGAGCAAAATCAGTAGGCCACTAACGGGATCTCTTTTTGACCTCGCTAAAATAGAAACATTAGGAACAACCCCTCATGACAAATACAAAACTAGTGAGATGAACTGAACTCCACACAATGATGGCTGCAAAACAGCTCGGCTCGGCCACCCACCCCGCCCAAAATAACGATAAAGAGCGGCTGCCATGATTGGTTGCGGAATGGCCACGACGGAGCTACGAAATGGTACTGCTCTCATGCTAACCCCAGCTTCAGTCTGAAACATCCAGAAACACTGTAGACTACCAATTCGATCAGTTCCGGTAGCGCCCCAATGTAACCCGGTAGAGAAGAACTAGCCCTCCCCTCTTTGACTGATGGTTCTTGTTGCCTGTCCCTTCTGTTGTCATTTAACAGAACTATTTAGCCTGCTGAAAGGGGTTGTGTTCCGACCGCTGGTTGGTGGAGACATTTTGACTATATTCTGGACCTGCGTTGTCGCGTAATGCGTCATATGACGTGCCGCGTTAGCGCATCCGGAAGTCATCCGGGGCGCGCAGCGCGTAACGTAAGCATAACAAGTCATGTGACTTGTTAATAAAACTTTTCATTGGTTCATTTTACTTTTCTTATTCTAATGATGAAAGGCTTGGTCATATGACCTAAAAATTACGCTTTTTATTACTTCCGAACATTATTTTTTCTTAAATATATGTTATAATGTTCCAGGCTAATGTACTTTCCCGGAAAATTTACAACTGTCCTGCAAGTAAAATATATTCTTTTTTCGAAAAAAAGAGCGTTTCTTCGTCCCATGACGGAGCCGTTGAGCAAAAGAGGGTCGACCTGCTGTCTTAGTCGCCGATACGCCTGAATATGAGATTCTTATCGATCACTTTATGTTGCAGGAATAGAAAACACAACAGCCCTTGACCATTTATCTTTGCTGCGTTCCTTCGTATTATACCTTTTACCCTTCATGTAATTTGTCTGCTTTATTTCACTTGCCTTTTAATGATTCTAAAACAGTGACTATTATTAAAAACTTTACCAATGTATATACTACTACCATGTTTTCTTTTAAAAACCTTTATTGTGAAAATTTCATTATACAAATACGAGCCTATAACCACGTGGGCCGGCCACGGAGCAAACTGTAATCGTATATGATGAGTAGACATTTACACTGTAGAGGAACGTAACGGGCGGGCCATTAGGTTGCAAGAACTAAGGTGTCTAACAGTTACGGAATCGGTGGACGTACATTTTATAATTAAAATACGACAGGGCCAGTTACAATAAAATTATCTAGATATACATTTGCGGGCAAGTACCATGGGTGACGTTAATTCGAACTTTCAATAGTACAGTAATCAATAACACATCAGAACTTAATATCAATAGGGATGTCGAAATATTCAATCAATTCTCGTCCCCGCCCGCCATGTGCTTCAAAACTGCATACGTATCTCGTGATGTCAAGGTTCTGCAACCAGTACACAACAAGGAGTTACGAGTCCCATTTATTCCGGCGCCATTTTGGGCGAGGACGGGCAGGTCCAGGATATAGTCAAAATGTCTCTACCAACCATCGACTATGATGATGTTCATATGCTGTATTTATTAGAGTAACACTCATCTGTCCACATGAAATTAATTTGCCACAATCTAAACATGTCATTTTAATCTTTCCAAAGTTCTTCTAAATATTTGGGACCGTTTCCCTTGCCTCTGATGCTGTCAGTGCCACTTCTTTGATGAATGTACTAGCAGGTCAGGGGTTCTCCTCCAAATCTCTCTTTTATGCAGCACTATAATTAATTGGTGCCACCTCTCCATATGACGATGCATGGTATAGTTACCATAACTATATTTTTTTTCGGTTCCTCTGGAGAGTTCATCGTGGCAGATGAAGCGTGTAACGTACCGGGCATTTACCTTTTTTTGCATGTACAGGAAAGGAAAAAAAATCGAGCGTCCGAGTTCTAAGGTGTCCCAGGGCCATTTTAGTGGACCAGGCCCAAATCCAAAGAACAGGCCGCCATTTTGAGAGTCCTGTTGCAGCCGCCTGTCGCTGTAGCATCAAGAGCAGCCGAAACTCAGCTGAATGGCAACTGAAACGGTAAAGGGGCGCCCCACTACAGCAGACGAGCCTCCACCTAGGAAGGCCCGTTCACGCCGCCTCCCCCCCACCCCCCTTCGGGCACCCCACGCCGTTATTCGGAGCAGTATTGTAGGATGGCCACACCAGTGCGGCAACTTGCTAGACATCACCTCGGTGGTAACCGAATCTCAACGCCTTGTGGTGTCTTCTATTCAGAAAACATTGTTATGCTGCCTTCGACCTATTCGCTGCAAGTGCGCACACAACTCAACTGCATAGCTTGCTAGACACCACCTTGATGCCATCCGGATCTTGGAATCTCAGCGCCTTTTGGTGTCTTCTCTTCAGAAAATATTGTTGCGCTGCCTTTGGCCCCATTCGCACATCGGTCCGCTACTGACGCCATCTCACAGGCTAATGGGGCGCCCCACGCCGACTTTCAGCATTGTAGGATGACCACACCAGTACAGCAACTTGCTAGACATCACCTCGGTGCCATCCGGATCTCGGCGCCCCACTGCAGATGAAGTGCCTCTCAACTATGAAACCACCACGGTGACATCCGGATCTTGGCGCGTTGTGCTGCCTTCGGCCTATTCGCACATCGGTCCGCTACTGACGCCATCTCACAGGCTAATGGGGCGCCCCACGCCGAGTTTCAGCATTGTAGGATGACCACACCAGTACAGCAACTTGCTAGACATCACCTCGGTGCCATCCGGATCTCGGCGCCCCACTGCAGATGAAGTGCCTCTCAACTATGAAACCACCAGGGTGACATCCGGATCTTGGCGCGTTGTGCTGCCTTTGGCCTATTCGCACATCGGTCCGCTACTGACGCCATCTCACAGACTAATGGGGCGCCCCACGCCGAGTTTCAGCATTGTAGGATGACCACACCAGTACAGCAACTTGCTAGACATCACCTCGGTGCCATCCGGATCTTGGCATCTCAACGCCTAGTGGTATCTTCCATACAGAAAATATTGTTGCGCTGCCTTTGGCCCCATTCGCACATCGGTCCGCAACTTAGACATCACCTCGGTGCCATCCGGATCTTGGCATCTCAGCGCCTTGTGGTGTCAGTCAGAAAATATTGTTGCGCTGCCTTTGGCCCCATTCGCACATCAGTCCGCTACTGACACCATCTCACAGGCCAACAGGGCGCCCCACGCCGACTTTTACCATTGTAGGATGGCCACACCAGTGCCACAACTTGCTAGACACCACCTCGGTGCCATCCGGATCTTGGCATCTCAGCGCCTTGTGGTGTCTTCTATTCCGAAAATATTGTTGCGCTGCCTTTGGCCCCATTCGCACATCGGTCCGCTACTGCCGCCATCTCACAGGCCAACGGGGCGCCCCACGCCGACTTTCAACATTGTAGGATGGCCACACCAGTGCTGCAACTTGCTGGACACCACCTCGGTGCCATCCGGATCTTGGCATCTCAGCGCCTTGTGGTGTCTTCTAGTCAGAAAATATTGTTGCGCTGCCTTTGGCCCCATTCGCACATCGGTCCGCTACTGACGCCATCTCACAGGCCAACAGGGCGCCCCACGCCGATATTCAACATTGTAGGATGGCCACACCAGTGCGGCAACTTACTAGACACCACCTCGGTACCATCCGGATCTTGGCGCGTTGTGCTGCCTTCGGCCTATTCGCACATCGGTCCGTTACTGACGCAAACTCACAGGCCAACGGGGCGCCCCACGCCGACTTTCAGCATTGTAGGATGGCCACACCAGTGCTGCAACTTGCTGGACACCACCTCGGTGCCATCCGGATCTTGGCGCGTTGTATTGCCTTCGGCCTATTCGCACATCGGTCCGCTACTGACGCCGCCTCACGTGCCAACGTATTTTCTCCGCATTTTATACCCTATGCCGCATAACAGGTCATGTGACTTGTTTATAAAACTTTTCATTGGTTCATTTTACTTTTGGTTTCCTAATGATGGAAGGCTTGATCATATGACCTAAAAAAAACACTTTTCATTGGATGAAAACTTTTTTTTTTCCCAAACGATGAAAGCCCCACCTTGTTTCTGGATGTTTCAGACTGAAGCTGGCGTCAGCATGAGAGCACCACCATCTCGTAGCTCCGTCGTGGTCATTCCGCGAGCAATCATGGCAACCGCTCCCCACCAGAAGCCTACAGGAGTCGGGGGCCCCCAAAACTTTTGATGAATCCTCAAGGCGGAGGGGACGCTTTCGAGAATGGGGTCCAAGACCTAGCAGACAAGCGTCCGATTTCCAAGGTGTCCCAGGGCCATTTCAGTGGACCAGGCCCAAAAAGGAAAGAGCCTGCCGCCATTTTGAGAGTCCTGTGACAGCCGCCTATCGCTGCACCGCAAGAGTGGGCGCAACTCAGCTGAATGGCAGATTTTGACACAGTGGACCAAAAACGGACGGAATGGCAACTGAAACGGTAAAGGGGCGCCCCACTACAACAGATGACACTCCACCTGGAGAGGCCCGTTCATGCCGCCTCCCCCGGGGCGCCCCACGCCGTTATTCGGAGCAGCATTGTAGGATACCAAAACCAGTGCGGCAACTTACTGGACATCACCTTGGTGCCATCGTTCTGCTGCCTTGGAACTATTCGCACAACAGTTTGCTACTGATGACCCACCCCCCGCGACGCCCCACGCCGGAAATCTGGACGTTGTGCTGCGTTGGGACTATTCGCACAGCCGACCGCTACTTCGTTGTTTTTCCCTAAAAATGTTTATATGTTATTACTGTTTTTGTTTTCTTGTATATATTTATAAGTTATTAAAGTTTTATAATCTTACTACTTTGTCGGAGTGCTATATATTTTTAATGTGACACATAATTGTAAAAACTTTGATGTACAAAGAGTCATCCCTGGAATCTTCCGCTTCAGGCTCGGTCCCCTCCCCAATCACAATACAGGATGGTTTTCAGATAATAGGAACGCGTCTGCTGTGACGGATCTCATCGAGTGTGGGCCTTGATCTACTATAACTCCTTTGAAGAGGGGTGATTCTTTACAGCTGGGGCCATAAACTACATCTGCAGGGCTAGCTGATACCCTAGGACCGGCCTGGACAATCGGACACAGAGGAAAAGGAGTGTCAGAGGGTGCGGTAGTGAATAGGGCGAAAGGGAGGTGTCGGGCGGGCACAGGGTGTGATTCTCAGGGAAGAGCAGCGCAGATGGGGGGAGGTTTATTACCCATGCATAAGACAGAGAGCGGGGGTGACCACTGCCTGGGGGAGATGCTTGCGAGGGTGGGGAGCCATGCTAAGGATCGACAGCGTGCACACAGTGGGTCTGGTCAAGGCATCTAAAATGACTGCCGTGCACGACAAAAGTGTGGCATTTGAAAAAAGACAAGATGGCGCAGACAATGTTTTTCAACACTTCCTGATTTCCTTCGAATCGAACGTTAACAGACGTTGGGGCATATTACCAAAGTTAAGCGATATTTATCCCTAACGATGCTTAGCAACGATTTTTTTACCGCTAAGCATCGTCAGAAATTATCGCAGATAAACCTTGCTATTATCAAGGTTTATCGCAAATACGATAATAAACGACCGCAATGCATTAATATCGCTGAAAACTCAGCGATATTCAGGCATTACCGAGCTAATGCTCTTAGCCATGTTATCCACCTCCCATTGGATAACATGGCTAAGAACTGCTCAGGGCAGGTGCTAGCTTTTGGAGATATTCGCGCTTATCTCGAATATTTCCAAAAGTTGATAATAGGAGATAGCGATGTTAGCGACTGTTTCCAGTCGCTAACATGTTGGCATGCTCACTTTGCATGTCATTAGTGATAAATATCACTCACATGCAAAGTGGGGCCCAAGATGGTCGCTATCTCCTACTAGCCGTCGCTAACTGGTGTTAGCAACAGCTAGGTAATACAGATATAATTTTATCTCCGCGGAGCGCTGTTACAGATATATATCTTGTTTTTGAACGTTAATTTCTCAAAATCCACTGAAGCACATATATTGAGACCTAGCAAAGGCACATCGAGCTACCAGTCCCTACAATTTTGCCAAGTTTCGTGCAAATCCATTCAGCCGTTCGATTATTATTATTATTTTTTTTTTTTCCCGCGGGGCCCTTTTAAAACCTCCACATCAAACCTAAGAGGTCAAGGAGGATCTACTATGCCACCTTATGGTCATTTGCCCCTTCGCTTTGGTCTCCTCTTGTCTCTCGATCCTACCGAGAGACAAGATGGCGGCCGCTACGGACTGTTTGCAATGTTTACAGACGCCGGAGAACCAATCAGCTTCGCAAACCTCCATTACGCGAAGCGGAGCGCTGTTACAGATATATATCTTTTTTTTAACGTTAATTTCTCAAAATCCACTGGAGAACATATATATTGAGACCTAGCAAAGGCACATCGGGCTACCAGTCCCTAATATTTTACCAAGTTTCGTGCAAATCCATTCAGCCGTTCGATTATTATTATTATTTTTTTTTTTTGCCCCGCGGGACCCTTTTAAAACCTCCACATCAAACCTAGGGGGTCAGTGAGGATCTACTATGCCCCCTTATGGTCATTTGCCCCTTCGCTTTGGCCTCCTCTTGTCTCTCGATCCTACCGAGAGACAAGATGGCGGCCGCTACGGAGTGTTTGGAATGTTTACAGACGCCGGAGAACCAATCAGCTTCGCTTCACAAAGCTCCGTTGCGCGAAAAGTACGCGAACTGGAGCGCTGCCCGGTCCGCTGTTACAGATATATATCTTTTTTTGAACGTTAATTTCTCAAAATCCGCTGAAGCACATATATTGAGACCTACAAAAGGCACATCGGGCTACCAGTCCCTACAATTTTGCCAAGTTTCGTGCAAATCGATTCAGCCCTTCGGGCTAAAAGTGAGGCCAACCGCCCTATGGAAAACTCAATGTTAAAAACACGTTTTGGGACCCCCCTTTTTTCTCGGCCCCCCCTTGACAAACCCCCCCCAAATTTCCAAGGGCTGCTCAGAAACAAAATGTGCCATTTTCCTGAAAATTTCAGCCAATTCCATCCACAAACGCCAAAGTTATTAGACATAGAATTTTCAAAAATCCCATAGAGAAAAAATCCTAACTATATATACCTACTGGCGACCGCCAGTAGGTAATATATAGATATATTACCTACTGGACAGTAGGTAATATATATATATATATATATATATATATTCACTGAAAAAACCATAGGTTATAGACCATATATAGTTAGGAATTAGCATTTAAAAAACCTTATTTTACTCACACAAAACCATTGAAATTCCATATATAGTTAGTTGTACTAACTATATATCGCGCACCCACAATCCACTGCTGATCATGTCACATATTACATCATTCATGACATGGTCAGTGACATCACTGATGACATCACTGATGACATCTCAAATGACATCACTGATGACATCTCAAATGACATCACTGATGACATCACTGATGACTACATCCAGTGACTGTATAATTCTGTAAAGTTAAAATATGTCTTACATATTGAAGAAGGAGTGGATGTATAAGTGTCTTGATGAAGTATTTAGTAGGGGCATGACTGACTGTATGAGTGACTGATTAAATGTGTCTCACTGAGTGCATGGGTTAGTGACTAAACTGTCTTAATTTGTGCATCATTATGTCTGTTGTTCTGTAAACTGCTGCATGTGTTGATCAGTAGCTATATGATTAACTATATGGGTTATTGATTGGTTGCCCAAGCATTTGTATGGGAGACTGAGTGTGTGTATGGGTGGCTGGGAGGTGTATGACTCTCTGCATAGATGTGTGAGCAGTTGATTGACTAGATGTATGGGTTCAAAAGTGCATGTGGAAACAGCTGAATGGGCGGTTGACTGTGTGCATGAGTGTATTGGTGAGTGAATGGATATCTCAGTGCTATATGTCAAAGTAAGTACATATGTAAAATACAGTACATGTGAGAGTTGACATATATAAATAACTGTGCATAAGAGCCAGTGAATGTGTGAGTGGCTGTATGGATCATTGTGAACTTGTATCCAGGATTGTATAAGTGAGTAAATATGTTTTAGTATATGTTTGAATAAGTAAGGTGTGTATAACTGTATAGTTGAGGAAATGGAGGTGTGATTGATTCTTTGCATGACTGACTAAGTGTCTGAGTAACTCCATGGATGAGTGACAGTCTATGAGTGTCTGTTTACACTGAGTGTATCTAAGGTTATATTAGAGTCTGAAGAGGTTCATTGTATTATCACATGAATGATGTCATCAGTGATGTGATCAGTAATGTCAAATGAGATGTCATCAGTGATGTCATCAGTGATGTCATTTGAGATGTCATCAGTGATGTCATTTGAGATGTCATAAGTGATGTCATCAGTGATGTCATTTGAGATGTCATCAGTGATGTCATCAGTGATGTCATTTGAGATGTCATCAGTGATGTCTTCAGTGATGTCACTGACCATGTCATGAATGATGTAATATGTGACATGATCAGCAGTGGATTGCGGGTGCGCGATATATAGTTAGTACAACTAACTATATATGGAATTTCAATGGTTTTGTGTGAGTAAAATAAGGTTTTTTAAATGCTAATTCCTAACTATATATGGTCTATAACCTATGGTTTTTTCAGTGAATTTTCAAGGTTTTGTAAATGCTAATTCCTAACTATATATGGTCTATAACCTATGTTTTTTTCAGTGAATTTCATTGGTTTTTTAAAAGCTAATATCTGTAGCTGTAAAATGTATTCTTCTTTAAATCCAAAAATATATTTTATATGTTTATTAATACATTTTTTTTTAAATATTTTTTTTTGTTCGCTCCCGGTTCGCGAACCGGGAAGCTTCCCGTTAGCTCATCTTGATGCCGCGACCCAGTCCGCGAACCGGTAAACGTTCCGTTTGCGCAACTGCCGTGTTAGAAATCAACATCGTGACGCGTCGCGAAAGCGCGACGTATCACGTTGTCGCGTAATGCGTCTTATGACGTGCCGCGTTAGCGCACCCGGAAGTGCTCCGGTACGCGAACTGAGACGCGAAGCGCAGCTCCCCGGAAGCGATCCGCGGCGCGTTCCGCAGCGCATAACTTAAGCGTAAGAGGTCATGTGACTTGTTAATAAAACTTTTCATTGGTTCATTTCACTTTTGGTTTCATAATGATGTAAGGCTAGGTCAGGTGACCTAAAAATAACACTTTTCATTGGTTTAGAACTATTGTTTTTCCCAAATGATGAAAACCCCTCCTTCTTTCCTCACTCTGACTTTCATCTTTGTGAGAGGAAGACCTTTTTTGAGAGTTGAGCAATGGCTTCATTAGTTGCTTCAGCTGGTGCACCCCCACCACCACCTCCACCTCCTCATGGGAAGAGAGGACCACCTCCCCAGTTCATCAGCAACACAGAGGAGGAAGAGGATGAACTAGAGGAAGAGGAGACAGAAGGACCACAGTTCTTACAAGAGGTGCCCCGGGTTTCCCATCGGAAAGCCAGTTTTATTTGGCAGTTTTTTTCACTCCCTCGAGGGCAGAAGAAAGTAAATGCTAGGTATGTCACCTGCCTCATTTGTAAAGACCGGTTATCTAGAGGCACTGATAAAAAATATAGCTTCGGTAACTATACAATGCATCGTCACATGAACAGGTGGCATCCATTAAACTACAGCCAGGCAGAGATACGTGACATGCAGGATAACCCAACAACAACTCCTGTGGCCAGGTCAACATCACAGATATCGTTGACAGGAGCAGAGGCACGGGAAACCGTGCCAAACATTCAGGAGAACTTTGCTCATATCAAATTTACCTGTATGTATTGCGGTGCATTGCTGTCATGTGGTAACATGAGCATTACGTTAATCAACCTAGCTTATGTAAATCACAATTGCCCTAACCGCCCCAGACAGTAATTTTTTTTGCTCATTCCACAATCATATCACCTGTGTTTCCTTTGCTTAGGTATCTCATTGTGGAAATGTAGTCTATCATATGAAAGACTACGTAGAATATGAGCACTGTATGCAACAACTTTGACACTTACAGAAGCCTCTCCTTCTCCATGCCTCCTACACAGTTCTAAATGTACATCATAAATGCAAACAGTACAGAATTAATTATACATGTTAAATGGTTTATTTTTGCTGTTCTCAGAATGTATCAAATTTCACTAAAAACAGTGACTTGAAGGTATTCATCATATAACAGCGGGGAAAAAAAACCACAATCAAAATGATTGTGTTTAAAAAACCCATACAACATAACAAATCAGAATTCCGAACTCCTTGAAGTTAACTTACTTTCCATGACGTCGAAGGATGTCCTATGAACAGCTTACACTCTGTTGTGCTGTTATTACTTTCAGACCGCCACTTTCTGAAAGAAAACCTCCATCGTTTTGAAAAACATGTTACATACAATAAATGACTTCTTGCTCTCTACCACACGTTTCCACAAGGCCAAATCATGTCAGAGCCATTTATAACTCTTAGAATTCTTGTAAGCCAATCCCGTCATGTTGTATTTCCGCAACTTTCACAATTAAAATGTTGAAGATCATTTTCACAATCCTGGACTAGTAATATCTTCCCCTTCTTGCTCAGTCATGTTCTACATTTCCTATGACACTGATACTGCTTACTATGAAGCAGACTTACACTATCTCTATGACTACTACAATTATTTAATTCTCTACATCACTTTTAATCACAAAGCAATATAAAACAGTAGACAGCATTGCAGACTTACATTCCCTCTACTCCATGTTTTGATTGGCTGCTTCAATTTGCTTATAAAAAGAAATAGTTTTTCTGAATTCATTCAAAGTGCAGTTATTTCTCCATGACGTCCAGTGTTATGGTAAGAAGTTATGTCTCTGTACTACACTTATCCTCAAGGCCAAATCGTGTAGGAGCCATTAGAACTTCTTGAAATTCCTCAGAGCACATCCCGAGATTCTTTCCCTAAAATTTTGGTTTTAAAAACACCAGGTAAGAGTTTTTAAGGTCATTCAGCAATTTTTTTTGAAAATTAAAACAGAATCATTGCAGAATGACCAGCCATTTCTAGACTTTAAATAAGCTGTGTAATGTCCTGATGTTATTGAAGGACCGTCATGATATATAATTGCTGCAGTTACAAAAGTCCTTCCTGATATTGACAACTGTGAAGCCACAACATTTTTAATTAAAGTTGTCAATTTTGTTCCATCAGGCCTACATCGTTGGAACATTAAAATAACATACTGGCCATATGTTCGTATAAATAATGTGGACATCATTTCAGATTTACATTGGCTACACTCCATGTTGTGATCAGCTGCTTTTACTAGTTTATTAAAAGAGACTGATTTACTGTCTGGCAAAGTTAAATATATAAATCTTTCTGAGTCTACACTAGTAGTACTTGATACCCTACAGTTCTCACAGTCATGCTGCCATTGATAAGAAAGCCCAAACAGGTGATCTACATCTACACCTTCAGCATGCAATACATCAAGCATATACATTAAAAACTCCTGACAATCTTGCTGAATATTTTGAGAGAATTGTGTTTGGCCTGAACATCTGTCTAACAGATTTCGAATTTCAGACAAACTTTCTATTTTTGTTCTATCAGTGCTACATTTCTCTAACACAGAATTTAACAAACTGCTAAATCTTTGATCAGAATTGACCACAATCTCTTCTTTTACATTTTCTAGAGAAAACAAAACATTAACCACTACATTAGCATAGCAGTTGACACCAGAACTGTTTTCAAATTGAAAACCAACAACATCTTCAACAGAATCCTTTTTGTTTCTGCTTATAATTTCAGGTTCATCGACTTTTCGTCTTTTTGCTACAACCTCCCCAGTATTGGTCACATTTCTTCGTTTCCGGCCTACCACACGTTTCTCAAACAAAGGATATTGAGGCAAATGTGGCGCATACTCTCTTCTTAACCTATTGTATTCCTTAACACAATCTAGATCCGCACAAATGTTTGTGACATCACACTCAATCAAGTACAATCCCGATAAAGTTTAACTCGTGACAATGCCACATATGCCATACCCTCCTTGAACACAGAACTGCCAATATTCACCAATGCACTGTCTACACTTAAACCTTGCGATTTATGGATTGTCACCGCATATGCCAAGCAAACAGGAAACTGCTTACGGCGAACATATAAGTCTTTTACAAGCAAAAATCTAGCAGAACAACAACCAATTAGCTGTACTTCCTCAATGCCATCAAATTTAATTTTTAAAAATTCAATTCCATCTCTATTTCTGTATTTTACAAAATCAACAACATTACCCATTGATCCATTTACCAGACCTCTTTCAACATGTAAATTCCTTCTTAAAATTATACGGCAGTTCAAGCACACATTCAGAGTCTTTTCAAAACCTGCAGTTTTAGATATAGTCTTCTCTAATGAATCCAATTTTGTTTTCAAATTCTCAGACAAAATAATTGTTGATCCCATATGCTCTACTCTGTCAATAGCTTCCAGTTTCACAATCTCTTGCTTTTCTAAATGCAACATTTTGTTGTTGAATTTGGCACATTCTGCAAGAGTTGGCATCAAACATATTCCAGATTTCTTCTCAGTAATTTTCTGAAAAATATTCTCAGGCACAACATCTTGTTCTGGATATAAATTTGACCGTAATCGTGCATGTAAAGCTTCTTTCCCATGCTCGGTCACTTTTCCAATTCTAACATCTTGTAGAATAGTCTTGTAAACTTCATCCTTCGCCTGACGCATATTTTTATGCAGTTCAGCATAATTGAAGTTTAACCATATATTGACGTTGCCAATGCTCCCTAGGCACTTCCTGGTATCTTCATGCGTGAGCATTTTGAACACAGGTTGCCCTTTCACTGGTGTCAGCTGCAGAAGATCTCCGAAAACAATGATGTGTTTGCCACCAAATAACACATCATACTCTGTTTTGAGAACTTCTTGCATTCTCAAATGCACAAAGGCAAGCATGACATTGGAAACCATGCTTACTTCGTCAATGATAAGAAGTTTCATTTTCCTCAAGATTCTTGAAACTTCACAACAAGCATCTCCAGATAGCTTGTGATATTGTAATTTGTTGTCATGCTCCACTGGCAGCATCAGTAAACGATGTAAAGTAATCCCTTTAATGTTATGTGCTGCCAGTCCAGTTGGAGCGGTGACAACACAAGACAGCGATGACTCTGTCCTTTCCTGCAAATAACATGAAATTGCTTTAATAAGGAAACTTTTTCCAGTTCCCGCTTCTCCACTCACGTACAGTCGGACAGGCTTCAACGACGTACATGAGCACTCTTTCTTCTCATGACTTAATCCATGATCAATTTGCATGGTAACTTCGTCATATATTTTCCTCTGCTCAACGTTGAGTTGTCTTTCCAACTCTTCTAAGTTAACCGCATCCTCCTGAGCATGTGCCATGGCTCTTTCCACTTCATTCATAGCAGTGGCAGCTTCATTTTCGATAACAGGTCCTCCTAGTGGATCCTGACTCAATGAAGCAGAACTCTGACTGTCCTGAGAACTGTCTCTGGCAATCTCGGCTGCAATCGTTGCTTCCTGCTCAATTTCAGCATTCAACATTTCTACATATTTGGGAAAAGCAGGACATTCTATGGTCTCCTTGGCAGCATTGAAAGAGTCTTCATAACAGAGGAAATCTCCAAGCAGTTCCTCTTCTGCACGCCAAGGCTTGAAAAGTTGCAAAAGTGCTAAATAGAAAAACTCCTTTTTTTCAGGAGATTCGCCACTCAATTTTCGATGGTTTACCAAGTGGCATTTTCTTTGCTTGACCAGACATCCCTCACTTCCTATTACAGCATACACTCCTTTCTCAGTATCTTCTTTGATGTTCCTCTTGAATATGTAATTTTGAAGAACCTCATACAGACAAACATTCTCGAGGTGACTGCTTCGATTTGGATAATATGTATCCAACATGTTGGTCTTCAAAATGTCGGTACTGTTTGGCTCCTTTTCCGCCAAATACTCAATTTCCCGCACAGGTTTCAGAACGCTATTACGCGTTGCAGCAAGACCAAGACTCGCCCAAACGATACTCCTGGACTTGGCATAGAGACTTGCTGAAGACAACCGGTCAGAACATTCGTAAGCTCCGATTTCTCGATGCGACAACATCTTCAGACTGAAACTGTACAACTTCTTACTGAGGCTCTTTTCATGGGAAATGTCCTCCCACATATCCTTCAATTCTGTCTTCTCTTTTTTGGTGATGTAAGATGTCACATACCGAGCCACAGCCATACAGTTATCAGCCACAAACTGTATATCCATGTTAGCATTCCACATGGACAAAATCACCGGGTTGTAGTCGTTGATGTACTTGGACTCTTCGTTCCTCTTCAAATTGTATGTGTTTGAAGGTTGTTTCTTCATCACATTATGTCGCAGCGAAGACATCAAACTGTTTACTCTTCCTTTAGAAATCACCGGTCGTGGAAAGCCGAAACGACATTTGGTGTAGAACTTGTCCTTGTTTCGGAATTTACGACGACAGTACTTTCCACATCGATGGCTTTGGAAACGTAGAACTTTTTCTCTTAGGCTTTTCTTCTCCTTTGCGTTTGGAACAGCACACATAGAATACTGTTGTATGAAACTCATCACTGAGTCTTCTGGATCCGTTCCAAATTTAGGTGCATCCTTGATCCACAGCAGCATATGTATATGAGGAGCACCTCTTGCTTGGTACTCCTTTCTCCAGAAGAAATCCAACACCTCTCCAAGAGGTGGATTCTTCTTATTCATGATGAAAGACATCATAGCTTCATATCTATGATTGAAGTACCTGCATACATTGACTGGATCCAAAGAGCACAGTTCTCGGGGTGTCTTGAATTCGATGTTTTCGATGTTTCCATTTGCCTCTCATAAAATTCAAGTAAGTCTTCCCAGCCATACTCAGCACAGCTCAGAGTGAGGAACCATGTGGGAGTTCCTAAGTTCCTCAGCATACATTTTAAATCACCATGACGACGGTACCAGTACTCATTAGTACCACGCTGACACGCCATGAGATTAATCAGGTGAGAATCCAAAATACTGTCTTGGACATTGACTTTATCCATAAAGTCACTTGCCGAGATATTTTGCATGTGTATACCACTTTTCAAGATGTGGTTCACTGCATATGACAGTCCAGACAGATCGCTTTCAAACAGGAGATGAAACAAATAGGGAATGCATTGTCGAAACCTAGCATCTCCTGCATACAATCGCAAAGTCCGGTATTCAGAAGCAGGAATTTGATGAGAACGCTCATCATATCTTCCTCCCTGACCTGTTGGAAAAAGCTGTGGGAAACACAGAGCTTCCAAACTTTCCTCCCAAACACTAATGGGACTCCCTTTGGCTTGTTTCATTTGAAACAACTCAATAGCATTCCCCATGACTACCTTGGAATGCAAAGGATGAACACTATAATGTTCATATATTTCTTCACTAGTACAGGGTTCTACTTTCTCAATTTGACCAGCACACAAATCGCTATCCTCTTCCTCACTTACTTCCTCTTCTGCAACATATACATTCTTATAGTATTTATTATTTTTTTTCAAATACAATGTTGCCTTTTTAACTTTCCTAACATCCACTAAATCTTGCCATATTTTCTTATTCTTTGTCGGAACCCCATTAACTAAGATAACCAGAGGTTCCTCTTCCACTTTTTCTACTCCAATTGTGTTAATGTTTTTCTTCAAATCTAGAGGCAAATAAACAACTCTTCCCTTTAATCCTCTCTGTAAATCTGATGGAGGCAATTTCCCTGTCTTTGGCTCCATTCTTACAATAGCCTGAAAGGGATGGATACTTTTAATCAAAATAGATTCATAAGTATTTAAATCCTTCAATTCAGAAGGAATCTCAACCAATTCCAGATTATTATGAACTGCTCTAGCAGGCATCTGGTTTTGATTTAATTTGTTACAACAATAAGTACACACACATTGATCCAATCCCAAATCAAAACAATTTTCTACCATCAAGTATGTTGTGAAATCCTTCCATTCACTATTATTTTCCCTTTCACTTTTTGCATATAAATCCACTAACTTAGTCTGATTCTTATAATAAGTGCGTCGACAACACACACAAGTGAAATTTGGCCTCTCACTTGATTTCACCTCAAACGTCGCAATTTCCCTCTGGAAATTATCTGTACTGGAAACCTGTACACTATCTTCCACATTACCCTCTTCTTCTTGGTCAATTTCAACATTCTCCTCTTTACTTCCAAAGTAACAAAACTCAATTTCTTCACATATATTCTTCACATCTATTTCAGAACCATGCAAAAGAGCAGCGCATAATTGTTTAAGCATATTTGCTGGACTCTTAGCATAATACAACATTCTAACTAATTTCCTCACTTTATTATGATGCACTGCTAGCATCCTGAAATGATGAAAAACACTCTGGCATACTCTCCTGGAAAGACAAGCCAGTGAATGACCATGCAAACCTGTCACTTCTCTCACTCTGCAAGGATCTAATTCTTGCAACAACTTCATTTTCTGCTTCAAACTTTTCTTATTAAATGACCGTACAAAATCACAAAGCAAATTGATGGAATCCTGTCGCACACTGCAAATACTACTACACTTCCAGGTGTACACAGGACCCTTAGGACGTCTTCCTAAAACCTCATTACCTAACACCTCTTCTATCTCTGTTGTCACAAGTTTTTCTTTTTCAACTGGACAACCATATTTCACTTCATAAGCTCGACCACTGGTGTCAACTGCATGCACCAAATCATTATCCTGGAAATAACTCTCCTCATTAAAAAATGCCTCACAGCTTGAACTATGCATCCATTCTCCAGAAAAAACTTCACAAAAATTACTACGATTAACTATTCTCTTCCATCTACTATTTCTTTTGAAATCATAAATTGCCTTGTTTAGCTTCCTAATTCTATTGATTATCAAAATAAATAACTTACGTTTAATTTCAAATGCCTGATCAATAACTTTCTCAACAATTTTTTTTCTCTTATAAAAAACCACTTTCTGTTGACCTTTCTTAATATTTTTTAACAAATTGCCAATTATCCTGTTGCGAAACATTCGTTTACGAATGTACCTAAACTGTTGTTTCCTTCTACTATCATGCACAGAGTTATCTCTTGCTCTAGCAGTAACATTTTTCATTGGCCTTTCCTTTCCGTTTGAATTGCTTCTCTTTTTCTGGACTGAAACATTTTCTGTAGTAATATTTTTTTTACTACAGATATTTCTTATGAATGTTTTTGTACTCTTACCCGGTGCTTTCTTGGTGACTTGACAAATCTTTTTGTTAGAGGACTGCTGCTTTTTTTCATTGACCTGCTGTCTTTGACGTTTTGCAGCCTTTCTCAGTCTTTCTTTGGTTGGCATGCTGAAATCTTGAAATGATCTGCAGTTGAATCTGTGGTAAAATATAATAAAAAATGTTATTAACCACTATTACCCAACAGTAAATCAATAACAGTCATCAAAAACTTAACACACTACTTGATATTTTTACATAGAAGATTTTTTAGTGCTTGGCAAATTTAGAATACAGAAATAGCAGAAAAGAAATGGAATTTATATTCATTTTACCTGTGCTGTTTTATATGTGAATCTGATCTAATTTTATGAGCATATTTTAATATTTTATTGAAGACACTACACATAACCTGTTTTTGAAGGTGTCTTTATTTTTAAATGAAACGGTTTACATTTTTACTTTTCATTTATTATAAATTTTTAAAATAAATGTTTATAGTTCCATAGGCTCAAGCACGTCAGCTTCCCATCCTATGTCATACAATTCTGACAAATCTGCATCCTCATCACGTTCTTCTTCATCCTCAGGATTTAAATCATCCAAGGGATCAATATCCACTGATGTTTCAATTACGAGTTCAATGATGAGGTCGAAATCAACTGATTGCTGATTGTCGCTCATGTTGATGTTGTCTTTATCTTTAAAGAAAGATAACAACAATGAGATGTTGCAGAGTAAGAGACAAATCTCAGAGATTATAATAGTAAAATTGTTTAACAAGAGTAACATTTTGCAGCTATTATTTAGCCATGTCCAGCGATGCTGAGGAGGTGAAGCCTATGTCCAATTTTTCAGTGAACAGGACTCATCTCTTCTTAACCTTGGATAAGCCTCACCGACTCTGTGTCGCCTGCACATACTTAAATGTAAAGTGGCAGATTTATGTTAACTGGCACATCCCCAGGGATGCACCAGTTAACGTGCACCGCTGCTCTGCCACCCATGGTGTGCCGCATTTACAATCAGATAGGACAAAGCTGCGTCAAAACCCTGCGCCTGCTTGAAGCAGGCATAGGTCTTGACGCAGCATTGTGGAGATGGGGCACCCCTGAGCCTTGCTGGAGCTGCATCGCACTTGCGATACAACTCCAGCAATGCGCCACCTTTACGGCACAGATGCGTCACGCATCTGTGCCGTTTTTGCCCCATGGTGCGCCGCATTGTAAATGCAGCACACCATGGGTGGCGGAACAGCGGCGCAGGATGACTGGCACATCCCTGGTGATGCGCCAGTCATCATAAATCTATCCCTAAGCTTCTTATCTTGTTAGAGATGAACCGCCACATGTATCATCAAACTATTTTGCATTTCCTAAATAGCGAATTTTAAGGAATAAATAGCGATTATTTACCATTCCTAATTTGCGATGAGCAAATTGCTAATTGCAAATTACCCATTCATTTCCATGGGCCAGGAGGCCCATAGGAATGAAGGTGCAATTTGCGATTAGCAATTAGCTCATCGCAAATTAGGAATTTTTCCAAGGGTGCAGAGGTGTCTCAAGAACACCCTGCTGCACTCCTGAAAAAGAAATTTGGGGGCATATGGAGCACATACATGCCCTAAGGGCATGTATGGGCGTCATATGGCACCTTTTGTTTTTTGGAAAAAAAGCTTTTTGAAAAGAATTTGCAAATTACCACCAACTAGAAGTTGGTGGTAATTTGCAAATCCTTAATGGCATTTTTTGCATATTTTTTGTTTGATACATTGCATTTAAGGAATCGCAAAATTTGCAAATCCTTAAGTGCAATCGCAAAATAAGGAATAGCAAATTTTGCTATTCCTTATTTTGCATCAAACTTGTTTGATACATACCATTTGTCTAATTAGCATTCGCAAAGGCCAAAATTCGCAGAATTTCGGCCTTTGCGAATGCTAATTAGCTTGATACATATGGCCCCAAGTGAGGCCTGTCTTGCAACATGGTGCATCTTTTGCATCACTGCTGCATCGGTTTCATGTGGCACGGTTTTTTTACAGCATGACACATCTGCCTAAATGCATCAATTTGTAATTTTGTCGCCTCATAGCAAATCTTTTGCACCGCCGCTGCATCACAAAAGTGACGCACAGTGGCGCAAAAGAGGCATACACCTATCATAAATCTGTCCTTAGCATTTTAAATGATTAATTCAGGATGACGATAAGGTGTGGCATATCCAGAGGTTTGTTTAAGGTGAGGACTACTCAGGGTTGCAGATCAAAGTTACGCTTGTTGAAGAATACAGAGGAGATAATACATGTAAAGGCCTACCAATGAAGTAAGTGATGTCCACCTCATTGCGCCAGTCATCATAAATCTATCCCTAAGCTTCTTATCTTGTTAGAGATGAACCGCCATATGTATCATCAAACTATTTTGCATTTCCTAAATAGCGAATTTTAAGGAATAAATAGCGATTCTTTACCATTCCTAATTTGCGATGAGCAAATTGCTAATTGCAAATTACCCATTCATTTCCATGGGCCAGGAGGCCCATAGGAATGAAGGTGCAATTTGCGATTAGCAATTAGCTCATCGCAAATTAGGAATTTTTCCAAGGGTGCAGAGGTGTCTCAAGAACACCCTGCTGCACTCCTGAAAAAGAAATTTGGGGGCATATGGAGCACATACATGCCCTAAGGGCATGTATGGGCGTCATATGGCACCTTTTGTTTTTTGGAAAAAAAGCTTTTTGAAAAGAATTTGCAAATTACCACCAACTAGAAGTTGGTGGTAATTTGCAAATCCTTAATGGCATTTTTTGCATATTTTTTGTTTGATACATTGCATTTAAGGAATCGCTAAATTTGCAAATCCTTAAGTGCAATCGCAAAATAAGGAATAGCAAATTTTGCTATTCCTTATTTTGCATCAAACTTGTTTGATACATACCATTTGTCTAATTAGCATTCGCAAAGGCCAAAATTCGCAGAATTTCGGCCTTTGCGAATGCTAATTAGCTTGATACATATGGCCCCAAGTGAGGCCTGTCTTGCAACATGGTGCATCTTTTGCATCACTGCTGCATCGGTTTCATGTGGCACGGTTTTTTTACAGCATGACACATCTGCCTAAATGCATCAATTTGTAATTTTGTCGCCTCATAGCAAATCTTTTGCACCGCCGCTGCATCACAAAAGTGACGCACAGTGGCGCAAAAGAGGCATACACCTATCATAAATCTGTCCCTAGCATTTTAAATGATTAATTCAGGATGACGATAAGGTGTGGCATATCCAGAGGTTTGTTTAAGGTGAGGACTACTCAGGGTTGCAGATCAAAGTTACGCTTGTTGAAGAATACAGAGGAGATAATACATGTAAAGGCCTACCAATGAAGTAAGTGATGTCCACCTCATTGCGCCAGTCATCATAAATCTATCCCTAAGCTTCTTATCTTGTTAGAGATGAACCGCCATATGTATCATCAAACTATTTTGCATTTCCTAAATAGCGAATTTTAAGGAATAAATAGCGATTCTTTACCATTCCTAATTTGCGATGAGCAAATTGCTAATTGCAAATTACCCATTCATTTCCATGGGCCAGGAGGCCCATAGGAAAGAAGGTGCAATTTCCGATTAGCAATTACCTCATCGCAAATTAGGAATTTTTCCAAGGGTGCAGGGGTGTCTCAAGAACACCCTGCTGCACCCATGAAAAAGAAATTTGGGGGCATATGGCGCACATAAATTTTAAAAACATTCCTTTACCTCAAAAACGATTTTCAAGTCATAATTTGAAAACACTGCCCACGGGGAAATGTCCTTAAGACACATGAAAGTGTTTTTTTAAAGCCTTTGCAACTTTTTTGGGTCACTTTTAACATGGCTATGTAACTCAAACAATCAAAATCTAAATTTACCATGCACAGGTGAGAGCATATTTACAAGGAATTTGCTCCACGGGGAAAGGTCTTTTAATTTAATATGGGAAAAATAACATCAGAGACACTGAAATGCCTTATAAAGAAGCATACACCATTATGTCCTTGTCATAAATTTTAAAACCATTCCTTTTCCCCAAAAACGATTTTCAAGTCATAATTTGAAAACACTGCACATGGGGAAATGACTTAAAATGTCCTTAAGACACATGAAAGCGTTTTTTGATTGCCTTTGCAGCATGTTTGGGTCACTTTTAACATGGCTATGTAACGCAAACATTCAAAATCTAAATTTGCCATGCAAAGTGGGAGCATATTTACAAGCAATTTGCTCCACAGGGAAAAGTCTTACATTAAAATGGGAAAAATAACATCAGCGACACTCAAATGCCTTATAAAGAAGCATACACCATTATGTCCTTGTCATAAATTTTAAAACCATTCCTTTTCCTCAAAAACGATTTTCAAGTCATAATTTGAAAACACTGCACAGCTCCTATGCACAAAAACACCCTGTCAGTACTAATACTTCACATTTTCTCCAATTACAATTTCTCAAAGAAACATAATCTATTTGTAAAACACTTGAGACAAAGCAACATTTTAAAAACACAACTTTCTTCATAATTTTCTCCTTAAAACACACTATTCTCTATCTAAATTAAATAAATCTTTTCTCACCTTAGCAAATACTTTATGAGTTTCAAAACAGTCTCAGAAATACACCAATTTGTCTTCAGCAGAACAAAGGGTATGCACTCCAGAGGCTGCAGCTATAGAAAGCACAGAAATGCTGTAATTCATCACACATATCTCTCATGTCACCCAATCAAAACTCTTCCCTCACTTTTTTCAAATCAAAACCCTTCCCCCCTCTGCCCTCTCTGCCTTTTTTACATAGCAACCACCTCCTGGAAGACCTCTGGTGTTTGCAAGTTCACACAACAATGTTTCAATTGAACTCTGAACTCTCAGTGCACCTGCGTATCCAGTGCAATCTTTCATTAAATGATTTTTTTTTGACCATTCAAATTACATCTTTCAAAGAACTCATCCATGCACCCTAACTTTCTGTTTTCAGCAATCAAAATCCACCAATCACTGTTACTGCTTCATTACCACAGAAACTCCACAGTTTTTTTCATTTTAAACTCTTATTTTTTCAACTGCCATTTCATTGCCACACTTCATCTGACTGCAGCAGAACCTTCTCTCACCATGCTTTCTGTCTGGATTGTTGGACATGGTTACATCTATTGGGCTCAGAGGTATGCTGAGAACAGAAATTTACCTAACCTCAATTTACAAGATGTGGAAATTAAGTGGTTTGGCCACAGAGGATTGAAATGTCACCAATTGATACCATTGGTGAAAACCTTTATGCATTTGCCAAAACCTGACCTGTTAATTGTGCACTGTGGAGGTAATGATTTGGGCACTTTGACTGGGGTAGGTCTGGAAATGCTTTTAAAGGACACATTTGAGCAATTGATGGCACTTTTTCCTCAAACTGCCTTGGTATATTCAAATATATGCCAAAGACAGAAATGGAGGTGGTCAAACCAATTTTGTCCACAAATTGAGAAGTCGAGGAAGCATGTAAACAAATCGGTTTCAGCTTACATGAGAGACCATGGAATGGGCTCCATGTACAACAATAACTTGCGTTACTACATGCAAGATATCTACAGAGGAGATGGAGTTCACTTCTCAGATGAGGGCAACAGAATTTTCATTCTGAATTTAAGACTGTGCATTGGTACCTACTTATAAGTACCTAAATGTACCATAAACCCAAAAGCTCTTCTCAGAGCTACCCTATATCTGATCACTCACAATTATTATTTTTCTCTAACTTTTTTCACAAATTTTCAACAAAGTACGCTCCCCGGGGCGCTACCCGGTACGTGAACCGGAAGCTAACCTCGCGAAAATTTTTTAAAAAAATGTTTTTTTTCGCACATATAAGCCTCCTCAGCCACCCTCAGAAAACCTAGGGGTTCAAGATAAGTCTACCATGCCCCCTTCTGCCCATTCTGAACATTATTTGCCCTCCATCTTGTATCTTAAGTCGACCGAAACACAACATGGTGGACTCCCGTAACGCTTCAGGTTCGCGTACCGGGGCGCTCGCCAGTTCGCGTACTGGGTCGCTCTCTGGGAAGCGCACCATCAAAAAAGGTGGGAAAGTAATTTACAGAAAAACGACTGGAGACACTCTCACCAAATATAGATTAGCTCATACTACATACCAATCCCTATCATTTTCACAAATTTGATTGAAATTCCATTTAGCCATTTAGCCTGTAGACCTCTCTAAATACCGTGAGGTAAATTACTTCTCAAAACACATCTGAAGTGTTGGAATTGACAACCAATGAAAATGTTACTTTTATTTTCTACTTTTATTACCTGACATTTGATTGGTTATATACCTGAATATATATAAAGGAAGAGAAGGAAACACAGCCATTTTGACTACTACTTCTTGTTGTACATTTCAATTGCATTTTCACTAATCACTTCAACTTCTTTGTAAAGGTAAGTTGTTATTTTTAAAACTGAAGTATATTGTGCACTATAAGTTAATATGGTAAACTTTTTCTGATAGATATATACTATCCCTCTGTAGTAGTTATAGATTTAGATAGACTTCTCTGTTATAGTTATGGATGGAGTTAGGTTTCTCTTGTATAATTATGAAATTACTTACGTTAAATCACATACACTTTTTTATATTCCTACTTCCACTCTGATACTACACACTGCCCAAAGATAAATTCACTGATAAAAACTGCCTATCTAAAATTAATCCCAACAGTGCCCTATCTCTACTAATATATTTTTTTTTATCCAAATTTCAGGCAAAATGGAAGGCGAACACAAAGTTTAATTTCAAATTGTCCTGCAAGAGAGCAGCCAAGAAATAATTGATCCAAATTATATAGAATTTATGAATGAAACTTGGGACCAAGAACTACTGCAATGTGTGCAAGCAGTAGATGACCTCCTTCAAAATGAGGACATTTTACACCCTCAGAGATTACAAACTATGTTCAATGAAAATAATGACATTTCAGACAGTGAAATGTTAGAACGTTTATTAAATTTTGAAACACAATAAATAATTGTTTAAAAAAAATATATAATAATAATCAACAAAACCAACAATCAATTAACATACAGTATTTGAAAAGACTATCATTCTTTTTTCCTTATAGTACGCTCCCCAGAACGCTTCCCGGTTCGCGAATCGGGCGCTCCCCACGGAGCGGGGCCCTTTTAAAGCCTCCACATCAAACCTAGGGGGTCAGGGAGGATCTACTATGCCCCCTTATGGTCATTTCCCCCTTTGTTTTGGCCTCCTCCTGTCTCTCGATCCTACCGAGAGACAAGATGGCGGCCGCTCCGGACTGTTTAGAATGTTGACAGACACCGGAGAGCCAATCAGCTTCACTTCGCGAAGTTCCGTTACGCGTCAAGTACGCGAACCGGAGCGCTGCCCAGAGCGCGCTTACAGATATATATCTTTTTTTGAACATTAATTTCTCAAAATCCACTGGAGCACATATATTGAGACCTAGCAAAGGCACATCGGGCTACCAGTCCCTAAAATTTTGCCAAGTTTCGTGCAAATCCATTCAGCCGTTCGGGCTAAAAGTGAGGCCAACCGCCCTATGGAAATTAACATTGGAAAAACACGTTTTGGGACCCCCCTTTTTTCTTGGCCCCCCCTTGACGAACCCCCCCCCAAATTTTCAGGGGCTGCTCAGAAACAAATTGTTCCATTTTCCTGAAAATTTCAGCCAATTCCGTCCACAAACGCCAAAGTTATTAGACATAGAATTTTCAAAAATCCCATAGGGAAAAAATCCTAACTATATATACCTACTGGCGACCGCCAGTAGGTAATATATATGTATATATATATATATATATATATATATATATATATATATATCCTTCCCAACACCTTCCAAGAAAGAAAGGTAATTAGCCGCACACCACGATGAAGCCTGCAACAATTTATTTCAAAAGCAGCCTTGTTTTCCTAACATGTTTCGCTCGTGTCTTCGTGAGCTTTATCAAAGGTTTCACACCGCTGTCGATCAAAACTGGTATGGCAAGGAACTACATCACTTCATTGTTTGTTTCTTTTGTAATGGGCGTTGTCTTTCCCTCGCTTTGCATTGTGGTCTATGTAGTTTCTTATTTTCATTTTTTGAACCCTCCATTGGGTATGTAGCTCATACCTGGCTTGGTGCACAGTCCATCGTGTCCCCAACAACTCGTTTTCAAAGTTGGCAGAGAACCAGTACCTGAGACAGTCTCTGGTGGCACCCACCTGACCTAATTGCTTGCGCAGTCCAAAAAGAAAGGTTCAGTTGCGGTCAGGCTATGGCGCTCTTGTGGCGGTGCGTCGCATACGGCTGAACCACGCCGTTGAACATCCTCCCCAACACCTTCCAAGAAAGAAAGGTAATTAGCCGCACACCACGATGAAGCCTGCAACAATTTATTTCAAAAGCAGCCTTGTTTTCCTAACATGTTTCGCTCGTGTCTTCGTGAGCTTTATCAAAGGTTTCACACCGCTGTCGATCAAAACTGGTATGGCAAGGAACTACATCACTTCATTGTTTGTTTCTTTTGTAATGGGCGTTGTCTTTCCCTCGCTTTGCATTGTGGTCTATGTAGTTTCTTATTTTCATTTTTTGAACCCTCCATTGGGTATGTAGCTCATACCTGGCTTGGTGCACAGTCCATCGTGTCCCCAACAACTCGTTTTCAAAGTTGGCAGAGAACCAGTACCTGAGACAGTCTCTGGTGGCACCCACCTGACCTAATTGCTTGCGCAGTCCAAAAAGAAAGGTTCAGTTGCGGTCAGGCTATGGCGCTCTTGTGGCGGTGCGTCGCATACGGCTGAACCACGCCGTTGAACATCCTCCCCAACACCTTCCAAGAAAGAAAGGTAATTAGCCGCACACCACGATGAAGCCTGCAACAATTTATTTCAAAAGCAGCCTTGTTTTCCTAACATGTTTCGCTCGTGTCTTCGTGAGCTTTATCAAAGGTTTCACACCGCTGTCGATCAAAACTGGTATGGCAAGGAACTACATCACTTCATTGTTTGTTTCTTTTGTAATGGGCGTTGTCTTTCCCTCCCTTTGCATTGTGGTCTATGTAGTTTCTTATTTTCATTTTTTGAACCCTCCATTGGGTATGTAGCTCATACCTGGCTTGGTGCACAGTCCATCGTGTCCCCAACAACTCGTTTTCAAAGTTGGCAGAGAACCAGTACCTGAGACAGTCTCTGGTGGCACCCACCTGACCTAATTGCTTGCGCAGTCCAAAAAGAAAGGTTCAGTTGCGGTCAGGCTATGGCGCTCTTGTGGCGGTGCGTCGCATACGGCTGAACCACGCCGTTGAACATCCTCCCCAACACCTTCCAAGAAAGAAAGGTAATTAGCCGCACACCACGATGAAGCCTGCAACAATTTATTTCAAAAGCAGCCTTGTTTTCCTAACATGTTTCGCTCGTGTCTTCGTGAGCTTTATCAAAGGTTTCACACCGCTGTCGATCAAAACTGGTATGGCAAGGAACTACATCACTTCATTGTTTGTTTCTTTTGTAATGGGCGTTGTCTTTCCCTCGCTTTGCATTGTGGTCTATGTAGTTTCTTATTTTCATTTTTTGAACCCTCCATTGGGTATGTAGCTCATACCTGGCTTGGTGCACAGTCCATCGTGTCCCCAACAACTCGTTTTCAAAGTTGGCAGAGAACCAGTACCTGAGACAGTCTCTGGTGGCACCCACCTGACCTAATTGCTTGCGCAGTCCAAAAAGAAAGGTTCAGTTGCGGTCAGGCTATGGCGCTCTTGTGGCGGTGCGTCGCATACGGCTGAACCACGCCGTTGAACATCCTCCCCAACACCTTCCAAGAAAGAAAGGTAATTAGCCGCACACCACGATGAAGCCTGCAACAATTTATTTCAAAAGCAGCCTTGTTTTCCTAACATGTTTCGCTCGTGTCTTCGTGAGCTTTATCAAAGGTTTCACACCGCTGTCGATCAAAACTGGTATGGCAAGGAACTACATCACTTCATTGTTTGTTTCTTTTGTAATGGGCGTTGTCTTTCCCTCGCTTTGCATTGTGGTCTATGTAGTTTCTTATTTTCATTTTTTGAACCCTCCATTGGGTATGTAGCTCATACCTGGCTTGGTGCACAGTCCATCGTGTCCCCAACAACTCGTTTTCAAAGTTGGCAGAGAACCAGTACCTGAGACAGTCTCTGGTGGCACCCACCTGACCTAATTGCTTGCGCAGTCCAAAAAGAAAGGTTCAGTTGCGGTCAGGCTATGGCGCTCTTGTGGCGGTGCGTCGCATACGGCTGAACCACGCCGTTGAACATCCTCCCCAACACCTTCCAAGAAAGAAAGGTAATTAGCCGCACACCACGATGAAGCCTGCAACAATTTATTTCAAAAGCAGCCTTGTTTTCCTAACATGTTTCGCTCGTGTCTTCGTGAGCTTTATCAAAGGTTTCACACCGCTGTCGATCAAAACTGGTATGGCAAGGAACTACATCACTTCATTGTTTGTTTCTTTTGTAATGGGCGTTGTCTTTCCCTCGCTTTGCATTGTGGTCTATGTAGTTTCTTATTTTCATTTTTTGAACCCTCCATTGGGTATGTAGCTCATACCTGGCTTGGTGCACAGTCCATCGTGTCCCCAACAACTCGTTTTCAAAGTTGGCAGAGAACCAGTACCTGAGACAGTCTCTGGTGGCACCCACCTGACCTAATTGCTTGCGCAGTCCAAAAAGAAAGGTTCAGTTGCGGTCAGGCTATGGCGCTCTTGTGGCGGTGCGTCGCATACGGCTGAACCACGCCGTTGAACATCCTCCCCAACACCTTCCAAGAAAGAAAGGTAATTAGCCGCACACCACGATGAAGCCTGCAACAATTTATTTCAAAAGCAGCCTTGTTTTCCTAACATGTTTCGCTCGTGTCTTCGTGAGCTTTATCAAAGGTTTCACACCGCTGTCGATCAAAACTGGTATGGCAAGGAACTACATCACTTCATTGTTTGTTTCTTTTGTAATGGGCGTTGTCTTTCCCTCGCTTTGCATTGTGGTCTATGTAGTTTCTTATTTTCATTTTTTGAACCCTCCATTGGGTATGTAGCTCATACCTGGCTTGGTCATTTGAGATGTCATCAGTGATGTCATCAGTGATGTCACTGACCATGTCATGAATGATGTAATATGTGACATGATCAGCAGTGGATTGCGGGTGCGCGATATATAGTTAGTACAACTAACTATATATGGAATTTCATTGGTTTTGTGTGAGTAAAATAAGGTTTTTTAAATGCTAATTCCTAACTATATATGGTCTATAACCTATGGTTTTTTCAATGAATTTCATTGGTTTTTTAAAAGCTAATATCTATAGCTGTAAAATGTATTCTTCTTTAAATCCAAAAATATATTTTATATGTTTATTAATAATTTTTTTTTAATATTTTTTTTGTTTCGCTCCCGGTCCGCGAACCGGGAAGCTTCCCGTTAGCTCAATTTGATTCCGCGATCCGGTCCGCGAACCGGTAAGAAATCAACATAGTGACGGTCTCGCTTGCCGCGTAATGCGTCTTATGACGTACTGCGTTAGCGCACCCGGAAGTGCCCCGGGGCGCGGACCGAGGCGCGAAACGCAGCTGCCCGGAAGCGATCCGCGGCGCGAAAGCGCGACGTATCGCGTTGCCGCGAAATGCGTCTTGTGACGTATCGCGTTAGCGCACCCGGAAGTGTCCCGGGGCGCGGACTGGGGCGCGAAGCTTAGCGACCCGGAAGCTAACCGGGGCGCGTTCCGCAGCGCGTAACATGAGCGTGAGAGGTCATGTGACTTGTTAATAAAACTTTTCATTGGTTCATTTCACTTTTAGTTTCATAATTATGGAAGGCTAGGTCAGGTGACCTAAAAATAACACTTTTCATTGGTTGATAAGTATTGTTTTTTCCAAATGATGAAAACCCCTCCTTCTTTCCTCACTCTGACTTTCATCATTGTGAGAGGAAGACCTATTTTGCTTGTTGGAAGACCTATTTCGCTTGTGTGAAAATGGCTTCATTGGTTGCTTCAGCTGGTGCACCCCCACCACCACCTCCACCTCCTCATGGGAAGAGAGGACCACCTCCCCAGGTGATTACCAACACTGAGGAGGAAGATGAAGAAATGGATGAGGAGGGAGAAGAACCACAATTCCTGGAAGAGTTGCCCCGGGTTTCCAGAAAGAAACCCAGTTTCATCTGGCAGTTTTTTTCGATGCCTCGTGGACAAAAAAAAGTCAACGCGAGGTATGTCACCTGCCTCATATGCAAGGAACAATTGTCCAGAGGGACGGACAAAAAATACAGTTATGGTAATCACACCATGCATAGGCACATGACGAGGAAACATCCCCTAAATTACAGCCGGGCCCAATTAAGGGATATGCTGGACAATCCTAGACCAACTCCTGTGGCCAGACCAACAATACCGGTTTCTTTAACACCAGAGGAGGCACGGGAAACTGTGCCAAATATCCAAGAAAATTTTGGGCATATGATACATTTATGTATGCACTGTCGTGCATTATTAGCTTGTGGCAACATGAGCATCAATGCACTCAACCTTTCATATGAACACCATGATTGCCCTAACCGCCCCCAGTAATTTTTTTTTGCTCCTGTTGAGCCCTTTTCAACGCCTGTTTTTTGTTGTCCCCCCCCCCAAAAAAAACCCAAAAAAATATTAAATCGTTCAAAAAATACAAAAAAAACAAAAAATGTTCAAAAAATAAAAAAAATATATAAAACAACAAAAATATAAAAAAAAAAGTTCTTTTCAGAACTACCTTCCCTTTAAAAAAAAATTGCTACAATGTTAAGCACTCTGACAAGCTCTATTTCTTTTGGTTCGCTCCCGGGTTAGCTTCCCGGTACGCGGACCGGGAGCTAACCAAAACATTTTTATTTTTTTTTTAAAGTGTAAGTATAAGGAAAGTAAACAGAGAGTGATGTTAAAAGAAAGACAGCTATAGGGAGTAAAGAAGAGATACTGTTTAATAGATCTATTTACCGAAGAAAAGACAGAAGAGGGTATAATTGTGAAAAACAAAATAGATAACGAAGTGAAAGAAAAACAAGCATTGGCATAGCCAATAGGTCTCGCCTTTGGGACCTTCTAAGTATTTAGTTATGCAGCATAATATCCTTGGTGCAGCAACATCAACTGTTGCATGGCTAAACACGTATAAGGTCCAAAGGCGAGACCTATTGTCTATGCCAATGCTTGTTTCTTAAGTAGTATTGCAATACGTCTGACTCTTCCATGTGAAAAGATCTTATCTTGTGCTCTAAAGATTGCTAAAGTCTCGACGGCTAGGCTGTAAGTAGGGTAAATTGCGCTTGGTGATCTGTTTGAGGGAGCGTCTGCTTTGCCTGGTGTCTTTGGAGATCAATTTTGATTGGTATACTGGACAATGTTAGTTTTATTGGTCCAGTAGACAATTAAACTGCTGCATGACCACACTGTGTGATCCTGGGCACACTTTACAAATCCTACCTACCATCCAGCGGCTGAAGTGCAAATTGTAAAACCTGATAGCTGGGCACAATTACAGTGTAATTGCAGGCACACCCTGTGTGATCTTGGACATTTATCACATCTCAAAGTACTTTTAAATGCTTGAGCTTGGGATAAACCCTAGAAAAGTACTCTCATGCATTTGACCTACCCAGGTGTTTGCTGCTACGTGCTTGATAAGAAATAATGCAACACACAATTGCAACTTCTGTGCCCCTTCCAAATAAACACTAGAAATCAGAGTTGTAATTAGTCTCTAGAATGAGTAAGATGCCCTCCAGCCTCCACTTGAAAGCAGGGGTGTATAGTTTGAGGGGAGTGAGGGGGGGGGCGAGGGAGGCATGCAATACTTTAACGCAGGTAAAAGTGTCCAAAGTCACACCATCTGCCCACTAAAGAGCGGCTCGCAGTGGCCGGCTGGCCCGGCTGATTAGGGGAGCTGTTGGTGCCGAGCCTGGTGGGACAGGTCCCAGCTGTGCTCTGCCGGGCTGCAGGCAGCTCAGTTATTAGGCAGCTGGTGGCGTGGGGACCACTGCTATTCCGTCTGTAATGTGCCCGAGCCTCCCGGCAGGCGGGGGGATCACAAGAGCGACCGCTCCCACCCTCGGAGGCTAATTAATTGGCAGAACAAGAGCGCATTAAGGCGGATATAGGAGGGAGCCCTATGCTGGCACCTTCTGAGTGTATGAGCTAAAGGCAGGTGGTTGTGTGTTTCAAATGCCTCTCAGACTACAAAACGCAGCGAATGCTACGTCCAAATCTGAAATTAGGAGTGCTCGTGTGCACGTGCCTAGGTATGTCTATCTAAGTGTGTGTGCTTCATAGTAATAGTCTATGTGTCACTGCATCTTAGACTGTGTGCCACTTTAAGCATGTAACAGTGTGAGGGTATGCACTACTGCGCTTGTGAGTCACGCTGTTTGCGAGTGGGTTTGTACCTGACAATTACTGACCTTGCAGTTGTGTGTGACTCACTCTGTGTCTGTGCCACTTTATGCGTGTGCATTTAACCTTGAGTGCCTGTGTATGTGGAGCGTGATGTACTGCGTGTGTGTGCGCGTGTGTGTACAGCGAGTTACTGTATGTGGCCTACTGTGAGTGTGCGTGTGTGAGCCACTGTGTTTGTGTGCGTGTCCCACGCTGTGCTGTGTATCTATCTATGTTTGTTAGTGTGTGTGTGCTGCTGTGTAGGTACCACTGTATGTGTAAGCGGGTGCTGGAGTGTATAGACAAACACACGTGAATCCTCAGTTTGTATGCAATGTACGTCACACGTAATTTACGGTCCTGTTCCGCTTTATTTTATTTTGATTGCAGTATAAAAAATGCTTGTTTATATTAGACTGGGGAATACAAACAGGAATCTAGTCTTCAAAGGGAGAGCTGCATGCCAATGTAGAACAAGCACCGGCCAGCTTATAACCCTACTCTGCGATGTTCTTGACTCCCATGCCATTGTTCACCATTTGAGTGAAGTCATGACCCCGCCTACCGAGCGGGGTAAGAAATGCTGTTCACAAGTGTGGTTGTAGCTGTCTGGGCACTTAAATATGTTGCAGCTGTCACGTTACTTAAAAACATTGTGAGAGCCTAAGTAAAACTAGAGTGAATTATCGCATGGCATTTTATGTACAGCCCTAATGCTGCTGCGGCAGAATGTCACCATGTCCTGGAAATACAATAACAGAGACCAGAGCGTCTGTAAATGTCCATGAATCGGGCACCACGCTGAGCCAGGGAAACACTCGAACAATAACAAGGAGAAACACGAGAGATGGCCTGCGGCCGTCAAAGTGAAAGTACGGCCGGCGGAGGAGAAATGCGACACGGCGGGCAGGGGAGGGGGTGGAGCGGGGAGAGCGGCATGAGGGTGTGAAGCAGCAGGGGCCTGAGACGAGGCCGCCTTGCCTTTGATGTGGTAATGCGAGGCAAGCGGCTGGTGGCATTGTGCACGCGCTTTCACGTGCACTGGAAGAAATCGCCTGGGAATCGCCTGATCTCGGTAAGCTCTGTTTAAGCTGCAATAGATCGAGCTCCCGATCTCAATGCGCACATGCGCATTGAGATAGGTCGCTCAACCTAAAAAAGAGAGTATAACATTAACAAAGAAGAGTTTCTTGGAGAATGTGAGTGAATGTTCAAAATAAGATTAAAACATGGGGAATAACAGAGAGAAAAAATAGAAAACAGAAAACAAAAAATAACAGAAAAAGATTAATTGAAACAGCAAAGAAATGTAAGTAACATAGAGCCATATCATCAACATAGGCAATAAAAGTTTTGCAGCTTTTATTGGCAGAAATATGTCGCTAAAGCTGCTTTTGCGGCAGAAAACTGCCATTAAAACTACTTTTGCACCAGTTTTCTGCCAATAAAAACAGCAATAATTTTATTGGCTGTGTTCATAATATGCCCCTTAGTGTGCTTCAACTACACAGAGAAAGCATTATGAACAAATAGTGATACAGTGATCAGTCAAAGACACTAAGAGTAATAGAGACGGAGTGAGTGAACAAGAGTGAGGAACTATGAGAAGAGAGGGACTGAGAAAAAGAGTGGAAGGAGTTGAGTAAGTATGTAATAGAGAAAGGAATGAGGGAAGTAGCAAAGGCAGGAAACTGAGGATTAAAGAAATGAAGCAGTGGAACTAATAGTAGTTCAATGTGATAGAAATGTAACGAAAAGAGTACAAAATATTTACCTTATAATTGTCGTTAAAATACTCACTTTTTGTTTTTATACTTTCAATCTGTGAAAGAGAGAACAAACATTTGAAAAATATTAAAACATGTATTTAAAAATTACAAAAGACAAGGGCAAAGATTGAAGGACAAACAGTTTTTCAACAACTTTGACACTTACAGAAGCTTCTGCTTCTCCAGGCCCCCTACACAGTCCTAAAGATATACATTTTAAACTAACAGTATCTTGATGCAGATGAAGTGAGGCCTATCTTAAAACATGGTGCATATTTTGCATTGCTGTTGTTTCAGAAAAGTGTCGCAAGACACTAAAATTTTAAATAATTGCTTCAGGATGCCAATAAGATGTCTACTATCCAGAGTTTTGTTTCAGGTGAGGCCTACTCAGGGTTGCAGATGAAATTTCGAGTTGTTGAAGAGAATAGAGGACATAATACATGTGAAGGTCTACCAATGAAGTGAGTCATGTCCACTGCACTCTTCAACAAAGTCCAAACCTCCTATGTTTCCCTGGACAGACCTAAACTTGATCTGCACAATGTGATTCGTAATGATAGGAAACACAGGTGATCTAATTGAAATACATGCAATTTATTTTGCTCATTTCTCAATCACATCACTTGCGTTTCCTTTGCTTAGGTATCTCATTGTGCAGATGTAGTCTAGCATATGAAAGAATACGCAGAAGTGCAGCACTGCATGCAACAACTTTGACACTTACAGAAGCCTCACCTTCTCCATGCCTCCTACACAGTTCTACATATACATCATAAATGCAAACAGTACAGAATTAATTATACATGTTAAATGGTTTATTTTTGCTGTTCTCAGAATGTATCAAAATTCACTAAAAACAGTGACTTGAAGGTATTCATCATGTAACAGCGGGGAAAAAAAAACACAATCAAAATGATTGTGTTTAAAAAACCCATACAACATCAGAAATCAAAATTCAGAACTCCTTAAAGTTAACTTACTTTCCATGACGTCCAAGGATGTCCTATGAACAGCTTACACTCTTTTGTGCTGTTATTACTTTCAGCCCGCCACTTTCTGAAAGAAAATCTCCATCGTTTTTAAAAACACGTTACATGCAATAAATGACTTCTTGCTCTCTACCACAATTTTCCACAAGGCCAAATCTTGTCAGAGCCATTTATAACTCTTGGATTTCTTGTAAGCCAATCCCGTCATTTGGCATTTCCGCAACTTTCAGAATTAAAATGTTGAAGATCATTTTCACAATCCTGGAATAGTAATATCTTCCCCTTCTTGCTCAGTCATGTTCTACTTTTCCTATGACACTGATACAAGCAGACTTACACTACCTCTATGACTACTACAATTATTTAATTCTCTACATCACTTTTAATCACAAAGCAATGTAAAACAGTAGACAGCATTGCAGACTTACATTCCCTCTACTCCATGTTTTGATTGGCTGCTTCAATTAGTTTATAAAAAGATACAGTTTTTCTGAACTCATTCAAAGTGCACGTATTTCTCCATAATGTCCAGTCCTATGGTTAGAAGTTATGTCTCTGAACTACACTTTACCTCAAGGCCAAATTGTGTAGGAGCCATTAGAACTTCTTGAAATTCCACAGAGCACATCCCGAGATTATTTCCCTAAAATTTTGGTTTTAAAAACACCAGGTAAGAGTTTTTAAGGTCATACGGCAATTTTTTTTTGAAAATTAAAACAGAATCATTGCAGAATGACCAGCCATTTCTAGACTTTAAATAAGCTGTGTAATGTCCTGATGTTATTGAAGGGCCGTCATGATATATAATTGCTGCAGTTACAAAAGTCCTTCCTGATATTGACAACTGCGAAGCTACAACATTTTTAATTAAAGTTGTCAATTTTGTTCCATCAGGCCTACATCGTTGGAACATTAAAATGACATACTGGCCATATGTTCGTATAAATAATGTGGACATCATTTCAGATTTACATTGGCTACACTCCATGTTGTGATCAGCTGCTTTTACTAGCTTATTAAAGGAGACTGATTTACTGTCTGGCAAAGTTAAATATATAAATCTTTCTGAGTCTACACTAGTAGTACTTGATACCATACAGTTCTCGCAGTCATGCTGCCATTGATAAGAAAGCCCAAACAGCTGATCTACATCTACACCTTCAGCATGTAATACATCAAGCATATACATTAAAAACTCCTGACAATCTTGCTGAATATTTTGAGAGAATTGTGTTTGGCCTGAACATCTGTCTAACAGATTTCGAATTTCAGACACACTTTCTATGTTTCTTCTATCAGTGGTACATTTCTCTAACACAGAATTTAACAAACTGCAAAATCTTTGATCAGAATTGACCACAATCTCTTCTTTTACATTTTTTAGAGAAAATAAAACATTAACCACTACATTAGCATAGCAGTTGACACCAGAACTGTTTTCAAACTGAAAACCAACAACATCTTCAACAGAATCCTTTTTGTTTCTGCTTGTAATTTTAGGTTCATTGACTTTTTGTCTTTTTGCTACAACCTCCCCAGTATTGTTCTCATTTCTTCGTTTCCGGCCTACCACACGTTTCTCAAACAAAGGATACTGAGGCAAATGTGGCGCATACTCTCTTCTTAACCTATTGTATTCCTTAACACAATCTAGATCCGCACAAATGTTTGTGACATCACACTCAATCAAGTACAATCCCGATAAAGTTCTGACTCGTGACAATGCCACATATGCCATACCCTCCTTGAACACAGAACTGCCAATATTCACCAATGCACTGTCTACACTTAAACCTTGCGATTTATGAATTGTCACCGCATATGCCAAGCAAACAGGAAACTGCTTACGGCGAACATATAAGTCTTTTACAAGCAAAAATCTAGCAGAACAACGAGCAATTAGCTGTACTTCCTCAATGCCATCAAATTTAATTTTTAAAAATTCAATTCCATCTCTATTTCTGTATTTCACAAAATCAACAACATTACCCATTGATCCATTTACCAGACCTCTTTCAACATGTAAATTCCTTCTTAAAATTATACGGCAGTTCAAGCACACATTCAGAGTCTTTTCAAAACCTGCAGTTTTAGATATACTCTTCTCTAATGAATCCAATTTTGTTTTCAGATTCTCAGACAAAATAATTGTTGATCCCATATGCTCTACTCTATCAATAGCTTCCAGTTTCACAATCTCTTGCTTTTCTAAATGCAACATTTTGTTGTTAAATTTGGCACATTCTGCAAGAGTTGGCATCAAACATATTCCAGATTTCTTCTCAGTAATTTTCTGAAAAATATTCTCAGGCACAACATCTTGTTCTGGATATAAATTTGACAGTAATCGTGCATGTAAAGCTTCTTTCCCATGCTCGGTCACTTTTCCAATTCTAACATCTTGTAGAATAGTCTTGTAAACTTCATCCTTCGCCTGACGCATATTTTCATGCAGTTCAGCATAATTGAAGTTTAACCATATATTGACGTTGCCAATGCTGCCTAGGCACTTCCTGGTATCTTCATGCGTGAGCATTTTGAACACAGGTTGCCCTTTCACTGGTGTCAGCTGCAGAAGATCTCCGAAAACAATGATGTGTTTGCCACCAAATAACACATCATACTCTGTTTTGAGAACTTCTTGCATCCTCAAATGCACAAACGCAAGCATGACATTGGAAACCATGCTTACTTCGTCAATGATAAGAAGTTTCATTTTCCTCAAGATTCTTGAAACTTCAAAACAAGCATCTCCAGATAGCTTGTGATATTGTAATTTGTTGTCATGCTCCACTGGCAGCATCAGTAAACGATGTAAAGTAATCCCTTTAATGTTATGTGCTGCCAGTCCAGTTGGAGCGGTGACAACACAAGACAGCGATGACTCTGTCCTTTCCTGCAAATAGCATGAAATTGCTTTAATGAGGAAACTTTTTCCAGTTCCCGCTTCTCCACTCACGTACAGTCGGACAGGCTTCAACGACGTACATGAGCACTCTTTCTTGTCATGACTTAATCCATGATCAATTTGCATGGTAACTTCGTCATATATTTTCCTCTGCTCAACGTTGAGTTGTCTTTCCAACTCTTCTAAGTTAACCGCATCCTCCTGAGCATGTGCCATGGCTCTTTCCACTTCATTCATAGCAGTGGCAGCTTCATTTTCAATAACAGGTCCTCCTAGTGGATCCTGACTCAATGAAGCAGAACTCTGACTGTCCTGAGAACTGTCTCTGGCAATCTCGGCTGCAATCGTTGCTTCCTGCTCAATTTCCGCATTCAACATTTCTACATATTTGGGAAAAGCAGGACATTCTATGGTCTCCTTGGCGGCATTGAAAGAGTCTTCGTAACAGAGGAAATCTCCAAGCAGTTCCTCTTCTGCACGCCAAGGCTTGAAAAGTTGCAAAAGTGCTAAATAGAAAAACTCCTTTTTTTCAGGAGATTCACCACTCAATTTTCGATGGTTTACCAAGTGGCATTTTCTTTGCTTGACCAGACATCCCTCACTTCCTATTACAGCATACACTCCTTTCTCAGTATCTTCTTTGATGTTCCTCTTGAATATGTAATTTTGCAGAACCTCATACAGACAAACATTCTCGAGGTGACTGCTTCGATTTGGATAATATGTATCCAACATGTTTGTCTTCAAAATGTTGGTACTGTTTGGCTCCTTTTCCGCCAAATACTCAATTTCCCGCACAGGTTTGAGAACTCGATTACGCGTTGCTGCAAGACCAAGACTCGCCCAAACGATACTCCTGGACTTGGCATAGAGACTTGCTGAAGACAACCGGTCAGAACATTCGTACGCTCCGATTTCTCGATGCGACAACATCTTCAGACTGAAACTGTACAACTTCTTGCTGAGGCTCTTTTCATGGGAAATGTCCTCCCACATATCCTTCAATTCTGTCTTCTCTTTTTTGGTGATGTAAGACGTCACATACCGAGCCACAGCCATACAGTTATCAGCCACAACCTGTATATCCATGTTAGCATTCCACATGGACAAAATCACCGGGTTGTAGTCGTTGATGTACTTGGACTCTTCGTTCCTCTTCAAATTGTAAGTGTTTTTAGGTGATTTCTTCATGACATTGTGTCGCAGCGAAGACATCAAACTGTTTACTCTTCCTTTAGAAATCACCGGTCGTGGAAAGCCGAAACGACATTTAGTGTAGAACTTGTCTTTGTTACGACGGCAGTACTTTCCACATAGATGGCTTTGGAAACGCAGAAGTTTTTCTCTTAGGTTTTTCTTCTCCTTTGCGTTTGGAACAGCACACGTAGAATACTGTTGGATGAAACTCATCACTGAGTCTTCTGGATCCGTTCCAAATTTAGGTGCATCCTTGATCCACAGCAACATATGTATATGAGGAGCACCTCTTGCTTGGTACTCTTTTCTCCAGAAGAAATCCAACACCTCTCCAAGAGGTGGATTCTTCTTATTCATGATGAAAGACATCATAGCTTCAAATCTATGATTGAAGTACCTACATACATTGACTGGATCCAAAGAGCACAGTTCTCCGGGTGTCTTGAATTCGATGTTATCTACGTTAGCATTTGCCTCTCGTAGAAATTCAAGTAAGTCTTCCCAGCCATACTCGGCACAGCTCAGAGTGAGGAACCATGTGGGAGTACCTAAGTTCCTCAGCATACATTTTAAATCACCATGACGACGGTACCAGTACTCATTAGTACCACGCTGACACGCCATGAGATTAATCAGGTGAGAATCCAAAATACTATCTTGGACATTGACTTTATCCATAAAGTCACTTGCCGAGATGTTTTGCATGTGTATACCACTTTTCAAGATGTGGTTCACTGCATATGACAGTCCAGACAGATCGCTTTCAAACAGGAGATGAAACAAATAAGGAATGCATTGTCGAAACCTAGCATCTCCTGCATACAATCGCAAAGTCCGGTATTCAGAAGCAGGAATTTGATGAGGTCGCTCATCATATCTTCTTCCCTGACCTGTTGGAAAAAGCTGTGGGAAACACCGAGCTTCCAAACTTTCCTCCCAAACACTAATGGGACTCCCTTTGGCTTGTTTCATTTGAAACAACTCATTAGCATTCCCCATGACTTCCTTGGAATGCAAAGGATGAACACTATAATGTTCATATATTTCTTCACTAGTAGAGGGTTCTACTTTCTCAATTTGACCAGCACACAAATCGCTATCCTCTTCCTCACTTACTTCCTCTTCTGCAACATATACATTCTTATAGTATTTATTATTTTTTTTCAAATACAATGTTGCCTTTTTAACTTTCCTAACATCTACTAAATCTTGCCATATTTTCTTATTCTTTGTCGGAACCCCATTAACTAAGATAACCAGAGGTTCCTCTTCCACTTTTTCTACTCCAATTGTGTTAATGTTTTTCTTCAAATCTAGAGGCAAATAAACAACTCTTCCCTTTAATCCTCTCTGTAAATCTGATGGAGGCAATTTCCCTGTCTTTGGCTCCATTCTTACAATAGCCTGAAAGGGATGGATACTTTGAATCAAAATAGATTCATAAGTATTTAAATCCTTCAATTCAGAAGGAATCTCAACCAATTCCAGATTATTATGAACTGCTCTAGCAGGCATCTGGTTTTGATTTAATTTGCAAGAACAATAAGTACACACACATTGATCCAATCCCAAATCAAAACAATTTTCTACCATCAAGTATGTTGCAAAATCCTTCCATTCACTATTATTTTCCCTTTCACTTTTTGCATATAAATCCACTAACTTAGTCTGATTCTTATAATAAGTGCGTCGACAACACACACAAGTGAAATTCGGCCTCTCACTTGATTTCACCTCAAACGTCGCAATTTCCCTCTGGAAATTATCTGTACTGGAAACCTGTACACTATCTTCCACAAGACCCTCTTCTTCTTGCTCAATTTCAACATTCTCCTCTTTACTTCCAAAGTAACAAAACTCAATTTCTTCACATATATTCTTCACATCTATTTCAGAACCATGCAAAAGAGCAGCGCATAATTGTTTAAGCATAATTGCTGGACTCTTAGCATAATACAACATTCTAACTAATTTCCTCACTTTGTTATGATGCACTGCTAGCATCCTGAAATGATGAAAAACACTCTGGCATACTCTCCTGGAAAGACAAGCCAGTGAATGTCCATGCAAACCTGTCACTTCTCTTACTCTGCAAGGATCTAATTCTTGCAACAACATCATTTTCTGCTTCAAACTTTTCTTATTAAATGACCGTACAAAATCACAAAGCAAATTGATGGAATCCTGTCGCACACTGCAAATACTACTACACTTCCAGGTGTACACAGGACCCTTAGCACGTCTTCCTAAAACCTCATTACCTAACACCTCTTCTGCCTCTGTTGTCACAAGTTTTTCTTTTTCAACTGGACAACCATCTTTCACTTCATAAGCACGACCACTGGTGTCAACTGCATGCACCAAATCATTATCCTGGAAATAACTCTCCTCATTAAAAAATGCCTCACAGCTTGAACTATGCATCCATTCTCCAGAAAAAACTTCACAAAAATTACTACGATTAACTATTCTCTTCCATCTACTATTTCTTTTGAAATCAAAAATTGCCTTGTTTAGCTTCCTAATTCTATTGATTATCAAAATAAATAACTTACGTTTAATTTCAAATGCCTGATCAATAACTTTCTCAACTTTTTTTTTTGTCTTTTAAAAAACTAGTTTATGTTGACCTTTCTTAATATTTTTTAACAAATTGCCAATTATCCTGTTCCGGAACATTCGTTTACGAATCTCCCTAAACTGTTGTTTCCTTCTACTATCATGCACAGAGTTATCTCTTGCTCTAGCAGTAACATTTTTCATTGGCCTTTCTTTTCCATTTGATTTCCTTCTCGTTTTATGGACTGAAACATTTTCTGTAGTAATATTTTTTTTATTACACATATTTCTTATAAAGTGTTTTGTGCTCTTACCCGGTGCTTTCTTCGTGACTTGACAAATCTTTTTGTTAGAGGACTGCTGCGTATTATTTTTCACCTGCTGTCTTTGACGTTTTGCAGCCTTTCTCTGTCTTTCTATTGTAGGCATGGTGAAATCTTGAAATGATCTGCAGTTGAATCTGTGGAAAAATATAATAAATAATGTTATTAACCATTATTACCAAACAGTAAATCAGTAACAGTGATAAAAAACTTAACACACTACTTGACATTTTAATTAGAAGATTTTTTAGTCGTTGGCAAATTTACAATACAGAAATACCAGAAAAGAAATGACATTTATATTTATGTTACCTATGCTATTTTATATGTGAATCTGATCTAATTTTATGAGCATATTTTAATATTTTATTGAAGACACTACACATAACCTGCTTTTGAAGGTGTCTTTATTTTTAAATTAAACGGTTTACCTTTTTACTTTTTATTAATTATAAATTTTAAAAATAAATGTTTATATTTCCAAAGGCTCAAGCAGGTCAGCTTCCCATCCTATATCATATAATTCGGACAAATCTGCATCCTCATCACGCTCTTCTTCATCCTCAGGATTTAAATCATCCAATGGATCAACATCCACTGATGTTTCAATTACAAGTTCAATGATGAGGTCAAAATCAACTGATTGCAGATTGTCGCTCATGTTGAGGTTGTCTTTATCTTTAAAGAAAGATAACAACAATGAGATGTTGCAGAGTAAGAGACAAATCTCACAGATTATAATAGTAAAATTGTTTAACAAGAGTAACATTTTGCAGCTATTATTTAGCCATGTCCAGCGATGCTGAGCAGGTGAAGCCTATGTCTAATTTTTCACTGAACAGGACTCATCTGTTCTTAACCTTGGATAAGCCTCACCGACTCTGTGTCCCCTGCACATACTTAAATGTAAAGGGGCAGATTTATGTTAAATGGCACATCCCCAGGCATGCACCAGTTAACGTGCACCACTGCTCTGCCACCCATGGTGTGCCGCATTTACAATCAGATAGGAGAAACCTGTGTCAAAACCCTGCGCCTGCTTGAAGCAGGCATAGGTCTTGACGCAACATTGTGGAGATGGTGCACCCCTGAGCCTTGCTGGAGCTGCATCGCACTTGCGATACAACTCCAGCAATGTGCCACCTTAACGGCACAGATGCGTCAAGCATCTGTGCCGTTTTTGCCCCATGCTGCGCCGCATTGTAAATGCAGCACACCATGGGTGGCGGAACAGCGGCGCAAGATGACTGGCACATCCCTGGTGATGCACCAGTCATCATAAATCTATCCCTAAGCTTCTTATCTTGTTAGAGATGAACTGCCATATGTATCATCAAAATATTTTGCATTTCCTAAATAGCGAATTTTAAGGAATAAATAGCGATTCTTTACCATTCCTAATTTGCGATGAGCAAATTGCTAATTGCAAGTTACCCATTCATTTCCATGGGCTAGGAGGCTCATAGGAATGAAGGTTTATTTTGCGATTAGCAATTTGCTCATCACAAATTAGGAATTTTTCCAAGGGTGCAGGGGTGTCTCAAGAACACCCTGCTGCACCCCTGAAAAAGAAATTTGGGGGCATATGGCACACATACATGCCCTAAGGGCATGTGTTGGCGTCATATGGGACCTTTTGTTTTTTTAAAAAAAAGCTTTTTGAAAAGAATTCACAAATTACCACCAATTTACCACAATAGTTTCCAAATCCTTAATGTCATTTTTTACATATTTTTTGTTTGATACATTGCATTTAAGTAGTCACAAAATTTGCAAATCCTTCAGTGCAATTGCAAAATAAGGAATAACAAATTTTGCTACTCCTTATTTTGCATCAAACTTGTTTGATACATACCATTTGTCTAATTAACATTCGCAAAGGCCAAAATTCGTAGAATTTTGATCTTTGCGAATGCTAATTAGCTTGATACATATGGCCCCAAGTGAGGCCTGTCTTACGACATGGTGCATCTTTTGCATCACTATTGTATTGGTTTCATGTGGTACGTTTTTTTTACACCATGACATATCTGCCTAAATGCATCAATTTGTAATGTTGTCGCCTCATAGCAAATCTTTTGCACCACCGCTGCATCATAAAAGTGACGCACAGTGGCACAAAAGAGGCATACACCTATCATAAATCTGTCCCTAGCATTTTAAATGATTAATCCAGGATGACGATAAAGTGTGGCCTATCCAGAGGTTTGTTTAAGGTGAGGCCTACTCAGGATTGCAGATTAAAGTTACGCTTGATGAAGAATACAGAGGAGATAATACATGTAAAGGCCTACCAATGAAGTAAGTAATGTGCAATTTATTGCGCCAGTCATCATAAATGTATCCCTAAGCTTCTTATCTTGTTACAGATCAACCACCATATCTACCATCAAACTATTTTGCATTTCCTAAATAGCAAAATTTAAGGAATAAATAGCAATTCTTTACCATTCATAATTTGCAATGAGCAAATTGCTAATTGCAAATTAGCACCGCCGTTGCATCATAAAAGTGACGCACAGCGGCACAAAAGAGGCATACACCTATCATAAATCTGTCCCTACCATTTTAAATGATTAATCCAGGATGACAATAAGGTGTGGCCTATCCAAAAGTTTGTTTAAGTTGAGGCCTACTCAGGATTGCAGATTAAAGTTACGCTTGATGAAGAATACAGAGGAGATAATACATGTAAAGGCCTACCAATGAAGTAAGTAATGTCCACTTTATTGCGCCAGTCATCATAAATGTATCCCTAAGCTTCTTATCTTGTTACAGATGAACCGGCATATGTACCATCAAACTATTTTGCATTTCCAAAATAGCAAATGTTAAGGAATAAATAGCAATTCTTTACTATTCCTAATTTGCAATGAGCAAATTGCTAATTGCAAATTACCCATTCATTTCCATGGGCTAGGAGGCTCATAGGAATGAAGGTTGCAATTTGCGATTAGCAATTAGCTCATCACAAAATAGGAATTTTTTCAAGCGTGCAGGGGTATCTCAAGAACACCCTGCTGCACCCCTGAAAAATAAATTTGGGGGCATATGGCACACCTACATGCCCTAAGGGCATGTATGGGCTAGATATGGGACCTTTTGTTTTTTGGAAAAAAATGCTTTTTGAAAAGAATTCGCAAATTACCACAAACTAGAAGTTGGTGGTAGTTTCCAAATCCTTAATATCATTTTTTACATATTTTTTGTTTGATACATTGCATTTAAGGAATCGCACATTTTGAATTAAGGACATTTTAAGTCATTTCCACATGTGCAGTGTTTTCAAATTATGATTTGAAAATCGTTTTTGGGGAAAAGTAATGGTTTGCAAATTTATGACAAGGACATAATGGTGTATGCTTCTCTATAAGGCATTTCAGTGTCTCTGATGTCATTTTTCCCATATTACATTATAAGACCTTTCCCCATGGAGCACATTCCTTGTAAATATGCTCCCACCTGTGCATGGCGAATTTAGATTTTGACTGTTTGAGTCACATAGCCATGTTAAAAGTGACCCAAAAAAATTGCAAACGTTTTAAAAAAACACATTCATGTGTCTTAAGGACATTTTAAGTCATTTCCCCATGGACAATGTTTTCTAAGTGGCGCAAAAGAGGCATACACCTATCATAAATCTGTCCCTAGCATTTTAAATGAGTAATTCAGGATAACAATAAGATGTGGCCTATCCAGAGGTTTGTTTAAAGTGAGGCCTACTCAGGATTGCAGATTAAAGTTACGCTTGATGAAGAATACAGAGGAGATAATACATGTAAAGCTCTACCAATGAAGTAAGTGATTTCTACTTCATTGCGCCAGTCATCATAAATGTATGCCTAAGCTTCTTATCTTGTTAGACATCAACCGCCATATGTATCATATAACTATATTGCATTTCCAAAAAAGCGAATTTTAAGGAATAAATAGCGATTCTTTACCATTCCAAATTTGCGATGAGAAAATTGCTAATTGCAAATTACCCATTCATTTCCATGGGCTAGGAGGCTCATATAAATGAAGGTGCAATTTGTGATTAACAATGTGCTCATCACAAATTAGGAATTTTTCCAAAGCTGCAGGGGTGTCTCAATAACACCCTGCTGCACCCCTGAAAAAGAAATTTGGGGGCATATGGCGCACATAAATTTTAACAACATTCCTTTACCTCAAAAACGATTTTCAAATCATAATTTCAAAACACTACACATGGGAAAATTACTTAAAATGTCCTTAAGACACATAAAAGCGTTTTTTGATTGCCTTTCCTGCATGGTTGGGTCACTTTTAACATGGCTATGTAACACAAACATTCAAAATCTAAATTTTCCATGCACATGTGGGAGCATATTTACAAGCAATTTGCGCCACAGAGAAAGGTCTTACACTAAAATGAGAAAAATAACATCAGGGACAGTCAATTGCCTTATAAAGAAGCATACACCATTATGTCCTTGTCATGAATTTAAAAACAATTCCTTTACCCCAAAAACGATTTTCAAATCATAATTTCAAAACACTGCACATGGGAAAATGACTTAAAATGTCATTAAGACACATGAAAGCGTTTTTTGATTGCCTTTCCTGCATGGTTGGGTCACTTTTAACATGGCTATGTAACACAAACATTCAAAATCTAAATTTTCCATGCACAGGTGGGAGCATATTTACAAGCAATTTGCGCCACATAATTCATAATTTTCTCCTTAAAGCTCACTATTCTCTATCTAAATTAAAGAAATATTTTCTCACCTTAGCAAATACTTTGAGTTTGAAAACAGTCTCAGAAACACACCAATTTGTCTTCAGCAGAGCAAAAGGTATGCACTCCAGAGTCTGCAGCTATCAAAAGCACAGAAATGCTGTAATTCTTCACACATATTTCTCATGTCACCCAATCAAAACTCTTCCCTCACTTTTTTTCAAATGAAAACCCTTCCCCCCTCTGCCCTTTCTGTCTTTTCTGCATGGCAACCACCTCTTGGAAGACTTCTGGTGTTTGCAAGTTCACACAACTTTGTTGCAATTGAACTCTGAACTCTCAGTGCACCTGCATATCCAGTGCATTCTCTCATTTAATGATTTTTTATTGACCATTCAAAATACATCTTTCAAAGAACACATCCGTGCACCCTAACTTTCTGTTTTCAGCAATCAAAATCCACCAATCACTGTTACTGCTTCATGAACACAGAAACTCCACAGTTTTTTTCATTTTAAACTCTCATTTTTTCAACTGCCATTTCATTGCCACACTTCATCTGACTGCAGGAGAACCTTCTCTCACCATGTTTTCTGTCTGGATTGTTGGACATAGTTATATTCACTGGGCTCAAAGGTACGTTGAAAACAGGAAATTACCTAACCTCAATTTACAAGATGTGGAAATTAAGTGGTTTGGCCACAGAGGATTAAAATGTCACCAATTGATACCATTGGTGAAAACCTTTATGCATTTGCCCAAACCTGACCTGTTAATTGTGCACTGTGGAGGTAATGACTTGGGCACTTTGACTGGTGTAGGTCTGGAAATGCTTTTAAAGGACACCTTTGAGCAATTGATGGCACTTTTTCCTCAGACTGCCTTGGTATATTCAAATATATGCCAAAGACAGAAATGGAGGTGGTCAAACCAATTTTGTCCACAAATTGAGAAGTCGAGGAAGCATGTAAACAAATCTGTTTCAGCTTACATGAGAGACCATGGAATGGGCTCCCTGTACAACAATAACTTGCGTTACTACATGCAAGATATCTACAGAGGAGATGGAGTTCACTTCTCAGATGAGGGCAACAGAGTTTTCACTCTGAATTTAAGAATGTGCATTGGTACCTACTTATAAGTACCTAAATGTACCATAAACCCAAAAGCTCTTCTCAGAGCTACTCTACATCTGATCACTCACAATTATTATTTTACTCTAACATTTTTCACTAATTTCCAACAAAGTACGCTCCCTGGGGCGCTACCCGGTACGCGAACCGGGAGCTAACCTCGCGAATTTTTTTTTAAAAATGTTTTTTTTTCGCACATATAATCCTCCTCAGCCACCCTCAGAAAACCTAGGGGGTCAAGATAACTCTACCGTGCCCCCTTCTACCCATTCTGAACATTATTTGCCCTCCATCTTGTATCTTAATTCGACCGAAACACAAAATGGTGGACTCCCGTTACGCTTAAGGTTCGCGAACCGGGGCGCTCAATGGTTCGCGTACCGGGTCGCTCCCTGGGAAGCGCACCATCAAAAAAGGTGGGAAAGTAGTTCACAGAAAAGCCACTGGAGACAATTTCACCAAATATAGATTAGCTCATACTACATACCAATCCCTACCATTTTCACAAATTTGATTGGAATTCCATTTAGTCATTTAGCCTGTAGACCTCTCTAAATACCCTGAGGTAAATTACTTCACAAAACACATCTGAAGTGTTGGAATTGACAACCAATGAAAATGTTACTTTCATTTTCTATTTTTTTTACCTGACATTCCATTGGTTATATACCTGAATATATATAAAGGAAGAGAAGAAAACACAGCCATTTTGACTACTACTTCTTGCTGTACATTTCAATAGTATTTTCACTAATTCCTTCAACTTCTTTCTAAAGGTAAGTTTTTATTTTTAAAACTGAAGTATATTGTGCACTATAAGTTAATATGGTAAACTTTTTCTGATAGATATATACTATCCCTCTGTAGTAGTTATAGATTTAGAGAGACTTCTCTGTTATAGTTATGGATGGAGTTAGGCTTCTCTTGTATAATTATGAATTTACTTACGTTAAATCACATACACATTTTTATATTCCTACTTCCACTCTGATACTATACACTGCCCAAAGATAAATTCACTGATAAAAAATGCCTATCTAAAATTATTCCCAACATTGCCCTATCTCTACTAATATATATTTTTTTAATTCAAATTTCAGGCAAAATGGAAGGCGAAAACCAAGTTTCTTTTGAAATGGACCTGCAAGAGAGCAGCCAAGAATTGATTGATACAATTGATCAAATTGACATTGAATTTTCCGATGAAACTTGGGACAATGAACTACTGCAATGTGTACAAGCAGTAGATAACCTCCTTGCAAATGAGGACATTTTACACCCTCAGAGACTACAATGTATATTCCATGATAATTATGAAATTTCTGACAATGAAATGTTAGAAAGTTTAATAAATTATGAAACACAATCACATTAAAAAAAATGCTTAAAAAATAAAAAAAATAAAAAATAATCAACAAAAACAACAATCAATTAACATACAGCATTTGAAAAGTCTATCATTCATTTTTCATTGCAGTACGCTGCCCGGAACGCTTCCCGGTTCGCGGACCGGGCGCTCCCCACGCAAAAAAATAATAATTTTTTTTTTGTTTTTTTTGCCCCGCGGGGCCCTTTTAAAACCTCCACATTAAACCTAGGGGGTCAGGGAGGATCTAGTATGCCCCCTTATGGTCATTTTCGCCTTTGTTTTGGCCTCCTCTTGTCTCTTAATCCTACCGAGAGACAAGATGGCGGCCGCTCCGGACTGTTTAGAATGTTGACAGACACCGGAGAGCCAATCAGCTTAGCTACGCGAAGTTCCGGTACGCTTAAGGTCCGCGGACCGGAGCGCTGCCCAGAGCGCGCTTACAGATATATATCTTTTTTTAAACGTTAATTTCTCAAAATCCACTGGAGCACATATATTGAGACCTAGAAAAGGCACATCAGGCTACCAGTCCCAACAATTTTGCCAAGTTTCATGGAAATCCATTCAGCCGTTCGGGCTAAAAGTGAGGCCAACCGCCCTATGGAAAACTCAATGTTAAAAACACGTTTTGGGACCCCCCTTTTTTCTCGGCCCCCCTTGACGAAACCCCCCCAAATTTCCAAGGGCTGCTCAGAAACAAAATGTTCCATTTTCCAGAAAATTTCAGCCAATTCTGTCCACAAACGCCAAAGTTATTAGACATAGAATTTTCAAAAATCCCATAGGGAAAAAATCCTAACTATATATACCTACTGGCGACCGCCAGTAGGTAATATATTACCTACTGGCGCCAGGTTGTGAATTCCAACACTTCAGATGTGTTTTGTGAAGTAATTTACCTCAGGGTATTTAGAGAGGTCTACAGGCTAAATGGCTAAATGCAATTTCAACCAAATTTGTGAAAATGGTAGGGATTGGTATGTAGTATGAGCAAATCTATATTTGGTGAAAGTGTCTCAAGGGTTTCTTCTGTAAATTACTTTCCCACCTTTTTTCATGGAGCGCTTCCCGGGGAGCGCCCCGGTACGCGAACTGGCGAGCGCCCCGGTACGCGAACCTTAAGCGTTACGGGAGTCCACCATTTTGTGTTTCGGTCGAATTAAGATACAAGATGTAGGACACATAATGTTCAGAATGGGTAGAAGGGGACACGGTAGACATATTTTGACCCCCTAGGTTTTATGAGGATGGCTGAGGAGGCCCATATGTGCGAAAAAAAATCATTTTTTTAAAAAATTTCGCGCAGTTAGCTTCCGGTTCGCGTACCTGTTAGCGCTCCGGGGAGCGTACTTTGTTGAAAATTAGTAAAAAAAGTTAGAGTAAAATAATAATTGTGAGTGATCAGATGTAGGGTAGCTCTGAGAAGAGCTTTTGGGTTTATGGTACATTTAGGTACTTATAAGTAGGTACCAATGCACATTTTTAAATTCAGAATGAAAACTCTGTTCCCTTCATCTGAGAAGTGAACTCCATCTCCTCTGTAGATATCTTGCATGTAGTATCGCAAGTTATTGTTGTACACGGAGCCCATTCCATGGTCTCTCATGTAAGCTGAAACAGATTTGTTTACATGCTTCCTCGACTTCTCAATTTGTGGACAAAATTGGTTCGACCACCTCCATTTCTGTCTTTGGCATATATTTGAATATACCAAGGCAGTTTGAGGAAAAAGTGCCATTAATTGCTCAAAGGTGTCCTTTAAAAGCATTTCCAGACCTACTCCAGTCAAAGTGCCCAAATCATTACCTCCACAGTGCACAATTAACAGGTCAGGTTTTGGCAAATGCATAAAGGTTTTCACCAATGGTATCAATTGGTGACATTTTAATCCTCTGTGGCCAAACCACTTAATTTCCACATCTTGTAAATTGAGGTTAGGTAAATTTCTGTTCTCAGCATACCTCTGAGCCCAATAGATGTAACTATGTCCAACAATCCAGACAGAAAACATGGTGAGAGAAGGTTCTGCTGCAGTCAGATGAAGTGTGGTAATGAAATGGCAGTTGAAAAAATAAGAGTTTAAAATGAAAAAAACTGTGGAGTTTCTGTGTTAATGAAGCAGTAACAGTGATTGGTGGATTTTGATTGCTGAAAACAGAAAGTTAGGGTGCATGGATGAGTTCTTTGAAAGATGTAATTTGAATGGTCAAAAAAAAATCATTTAATGAAAGATTGCACTGGATACGCAGGTGCACTGAGAGTTCAGAGTTCAATTGAAACATTGTTGTGTGAACTTGCAAACACCAGAGGTCTTCCAGGAGGTGGTTGCTATGTAAAAAAGGCAGAGAGGGCAGAGGGGGGAAGGGTTTTGATTTGAAAAAAGTGAGGGAAGAGTTTTGATTGGGTGACATGAGAGATATGTGTGATGAATTACAGCATTTCTGTGCTTTCTATAGCTGCAGCCTCTGGAGTGCATACCCTTTGTTCTGCTGAAGACAAATTGGTGTATTTCTGAGACTGTTTTGAAACTCATAAAGTATTTGCTAAGGTGAGAAAAGATTTATTTAATTTAGATAGAGAATAGTGTGTTTTAAGGAGAAAATTATGAAGAAAGTTGTGTTTTTAAAATGTTGCTTTGTCTCAAGTGTTTTACAAATAGATTATGTTTCTTTGAGAAATTGTAATTGGAGAAAATGTGAAGTATTAGTACTGACAGGGTGTTTTTGTGCATAGGAGCTGTGCAGTGTTTTCAAATTATGACTTGAAAATCGTTTTTGAGGAAAAGGAATGCTTTTAAAATTTATGACAAGGAAATAATGGTGTCTGCTTCTTTATAAGGCATTTGAGTGTCTCTGATGTTATTTTTCCCATTTTAATTTAAGACCTTTCTCCGTGGGGCAAGTTCCTTGGAAATATGCTCCCACCTGTGCTTGGCAAATTTAGATTTTGAGTCTTTAAGTTACATAGCCATCTTAAAAGTGACCCAAAAATGCTGCAAAGGCAATCAAAAAACGCTTTCATGTGTCTTAAGGACATTTTCAGTCATTTTCCCATGTGCAGTGTTTTCAAATTATGACTTGAAAATCGTTTTTGAGGAAAAGGAATAGTTTTAAAATTTATGACAAGGAAATAATGGTGTCTGCTTCTTTATAAGGCATTTGAGTGTCTCTGATGTTATTTTTCCCATTTTAATTTAAGACCTTTCTCCGTGGGGCAAGTTCCTTGGAAATATGCTCCCACCTGTGCTTGGCAAATTTAGATTTTGAGTCTTTAAGTTACATAGCCATGTTAAAAGTGACCCAAAAATGCTGCAAAGGCAATCAAAAAACGCTTTCATGTGTCTTAAGGACATTTTCAGTCATTTCCCCATGTGCAGTGTTTTCAAATTATGACTTGAAAATCGTTTTTGAGGAAAAGGAATGCTTTTAAAATTTATGACAAGGAAATAATGGTGTCTGCTTCTTTATAAGGCATTTGAGTGTCTCTGATGTTATTTTTCCCATTTTAATTTAAGACCTTTCTCCGTGGGGCAAATTCCTTGTAAATATGCTCGCACCTGTGCTTGGCAAATTTAGATTTTGAGTCTTTGAGTTACATAGCCATGTTAAAAGTGACCCAAAAATGCTGCAAAGGCAATCAAAAAACGCTTTCATGTGTCTTAAGGACATTTTAAGTCATTTCCCCATGTGCAGTGTTTTCAAATTATGACTTGAAAATCGTTTTTGAGGAAAAGGAATGCTTTTAAAATTTATGACAAGGAAATAATGGCGTCTGCTTCTTTATAAGGCATTTGAGTGTCTCTGATGTTATTTTTCCCATTTTAATTTAAGACCTTTCCCCGTGGTGCAAATTCCTTGTAAATATGCTCGCACCTGTGCTTGGCAAATTTAGATTTTGAGTCTTTGAGTTACATAGCCATGTTAAAAGTGACCCAAAAATGCTGCAAAGGCAATCAAAAAACGCTTTCATGTGTCTTAAGGACATTTTAAGTCATTTCCCCATGTGCAGTGTTTTCAAATTATGACTTGAAAATCGTTTTTGAGGAAAAGGAATGCTTTTAAAATTTATGACAAGGAAATAATGGTATCTGCTTCTTTATAAGGCATTTGAGTGTCTCTGATGTTATTTTTCCCATTTTAATTTAAGACCTTTCTCCGTGGGGTAAGTTCCTTGTAAATATGCTCCCACCTGTGCTTGGCAAATTTAGATTTTGAGTCTTTGAGTTACATAGCCATGTTAAAAGTGACCCAAAAATGCTGCAAAGGCAATCAAAAAACGCTTTCATGTGTCTTAAGGACATTTTCAGTCATTTCCCCATGTGCAGTGTTTTCAAATTATGACTTGAAAATCGTTTTTGGGGAAAAGGAATGCTTTTAAAATTTATGACAAGGACATAATGGTGTCTGCTTCTTTATAAGGCATTTGAGTGTCTCTGATGTTATTTTTCCCATTTTAATTTAAGACCTTTCTCCGTGGGGCAAGTTCCTTGGAAATATGCTCCCACCTGTGCTTGGCAAATTTAGATTTTGATTCTTTGAGTTACATAGCCATGTTAAAAGTGACCCAAAAATGCTGAAGAGAAATGAAATGAAGAAGCAGACACCATTATTTCCTTGTCATAAATTTTAAAAGCATTCCTTTTCCTCACAAACGATTTTAATTTCATTTTAAGTCATTTCCCCATGAATGTAGGTATAGAATTGATTTATATGTTGTGTTTTAAAACGTTTTTTGAAATCAATTACATTTCTGGATATGTACTGCTAGAGCTTCATGCACCTTAAACAAACCTCTGGATAGGCTACACCTTATCGTCATCCTGAATTAATCATTTAAAATGCTAGGGACAGATTTATGATAGGTGTATGCCTCTTTTGCGCCACTGTGCGTCACTTTTGTGACGCAGTGGCGGTGCAAAAGATTTGCTATGTGGCGACAAAATTACAAATTGATGCATCTAGGCAGAAGTGTCATGCTGTAAACAACCTGTGCCACATGAAACCGATGCAGCAGTGATGCAAAAGATGCACTATGTTGCAAGACAGGCCTCACTTCATCTCCAACAAGATAAGAAGCTGAGTCTTCTGTAAATGTGAAAATTGTTTTATACACTGCTCAACTTCTGTGTACTCTTTGATATGCTAGACTCCATCTGCACTATGAGGTACCTAAGCAAAGGAAACACAGGTGATGTAATTGTAAAATGAGGAAAAGAAACTCCACATTTTTCAATTACATCACCTGTGTTTCTTAAGTTTACAAATGACATTGTGCAGATGAAGTTAAGGTCTGTCCACGGACACAAAAGAGGTCTGGCCTTTGTTCAAGAGTGAAGTGCACATGACTTACTTCATTAGTACGCCTTCACATGTATTATCTCCTCTGTATTCTTCAACAAGCGTAAATTTGATCTGCAACCCTGAGTAGGCCTCACCTTAAACAAACCTCTGGATAGGCCTCACCTTATCGTCATCCTGAATCAATCATTTAACATGTTAATGACAGATTTATGATAGCCGTGTGCCTCTTTTGCGCTGCTGTGCGTCACTTTTGTGACTCAGCGGTGGTGCAAAAGATTTGCTATGTGGCGACATATTTAAAAATTGATGCATCTAGGCAGATGTGTCATGCTGTAAAGTCCTGTGCCACATGAAACCTGCGTCAGTTTTCATATAGGTGTTTTGTTGCAAGGTATGCATTAATTTGCAAGAAAGCCCTGTAAAACTAACAGAGTGCAATTTAGAAGATTTCACTGAGTCAGCTTTATAGCATTGCTGAATCAAATCCTTACGCCTGTTTGAAACAGGCATAAGAAGTGATGCACCATGCAATGTGAGGGTTCCTCCTGTGCATTGCAGTAGACATGTCGCGCTTATGACGTGATTCCTGCAATGTGCTGCTTTTGCGGCACAGATGCGTGACGCATCTGTGCTGTTTTTGCTCAATGGTGCTCCACATTGTAAATGCGGCACACTATGGGTGGCAGAGCAGCGGTGCACATTAACTGGTGCATCCGTGGGGATGCGCCACTTAGCATAAATCTGCCCCTGTACATTTAAGTATGAGCAGGGGACACAGAGTCGGTGAGGCTTATCCAATGTTAAGAAGAGATGAGTCCTGTTCACTGAAAACTTGGATATAGGCCTCACCTCCTCAGCATCGCTGGACATGGCTAAATAATAGCTGCAAAATGTTACTCTTGTTAAACAATTTTACTATTATAATCTCTGAGATTTGTCTCTTACTCTGCAACATCTCATTGTTGTTATCTTTCTTTAAAGATAACGACAACATCAACATGAGCGACAATCAGCAATCAGTTGATCTTGACCTCATCATTGAACTCGTAATTGAAACGTCAGTGGAAGTAGATCCCTTGGATGATTTAAATCCTGAGGATGAAGAAGAACATGATGAGGATGCAGATTTGTCAGACTTGTATGACATAGGGTGGGAAGCTGACCTGCTTGAGCCTATGGAACTATAAACATTTATTTTTAAAATTTAGAATAAATGAAAAGTAAAAATGTAAACTGTTTAATTTTAAATTAAACACACCTTCAAAAACAGGTTATGTGTAGTGTCTTCAATAAAATATTAAAATATGCTCATAAAATTAGATCAGATTCACATATAAAACAGCACAGGTAAAATGAATATGAATTCCATTTCTTTTCTGCTATTTCTGTATTCTAAATTTGCCAAGCACTAAAAAATATTCTATGTAAAAATGTGAAGTAGTGTGTTAAGTTTTTGATGACTGTTATTGATTTACTGTTTGGTAATAGTGGTTAATAACATTTTTTATTATATTTTACCACAGATTCAACTGCAGATCATTTCAAGATTTCAGCATGCCAACCAAGGATAGACTTAGAAAGGCTGCAAAATGTCAAAGACAGCAGGTCCATGAAATAATGCAGCAGTCCTCTAGCAAAAAAACTTGTCAAGTCACCAAGAAAGCACCGGGTAAGACCACAAAAACATTCATAAGAAATATTTGTAGTAAAAAAAGTATTACTACAGAAAATGTTTCAGTCCAGAAAAAGAGAAGCAATTTAAACGGAAAGGAAAGGCCAATCAAAAATGTTACTGCTAGAGCAAGAGATAACTCTGTGCATGATAGTAGAAGGAAACAACAGTTTAGGGACATTCGTAAATGAATGTTCCGCAACAGGATAATTGGCAATTTGTTAAAAAATATTAAGAAAGGTCAACAGAAAGTGGTTTTTTATAAGAGAAAAAAAAAAGTTGAGAAAGTTATTGATCAGGCATTTGAAATTAAACGTAAGTTATTTATTTTGATAATCAATAGAATTAGGAAGCTAAACAAGGCAATTTATGATTTCAAAACAAATAGTAGATGGAAGAGAATAGTTAATCGTAGTAATTTTTGTGAAGTTTTTTCCGGAGAATGGATGCATAGTTCAAGTTGTGAGGCATTTTTTAATGAGGAGAGTTATTTCCAGGATAATGATTTGGTGCATGCAGTTGACACCAGTGGTCGAGCTTATGAAGTGAAAGATGGTTGTCCAGTTGAAAAAGAAAAACTTGTGACAACAGAGGCAGAAGAGATGTTAGGTAATGAGGTTTTTTGGAAGACGTCCTAAGGGACCTGTGTACACCTGGAAGTGTAGTAGTATTTGCAGTGTGCGACAGGATTCCATCAATTTGCTTTGTGATTTTGTACGGACATTTAATAAGAAAAGTTTGAAGCAGAAAATGAAGTTGTTGCAAGAATTAGATCCTTGCAGAGTGAGAGAAGTGACAGGTTTGCATGGTCATTCACTGGCTTGTCTTTCCAGGAGAGTATGCCAGAGTGTTTTTCATCATTTCAGGATGCTAGCAGTGCATCATAATAAAGTGAGGAAATTAGTTAGAATGTTGTATTATGCTAAGAGTCCAGCAGTTATGCTTAAACAATTATGCACTGCTCTTTTGCATGGTTCTGAAATAGATGTGAAGAATATTTGTGAAGAAATTGAGTTTTGTTACTTTGGAAGTAAAGAGGAGAATGTTGAAATTGAGCAAGAAGAAGAGGGTAATGTGGAAGATAGTGTACAGGTTTCCAGTACAGATAATTTCCAGAGGGAAATTGCGACGTTTCAGGTCAAATCAAGTGAGAGGCCAAATTTCACTTGTGTGTGTTGTCGACGCACTTATTATAAGAATCAGACTAAGTTAGTGGATTTATATGCAAAAAGTGAAAGGGAAAATAATAGTGAATGGAAGGATTTCACAACATACTTGATGGTAGAAAATTGTTTTGATTTGGGATTGGATCAACGTGTGTGTACTTATTGTTGTAACAAATTAAATCAAAACCAGATGCCTGCTAGAGCAGTTCATAATAATCTGGAATTGGTTGAGATTCCTTCTGAATTGAAGGATTTAAATACTTATGAATCTATTTTGATTCAAAGTATCCATCCCTTTCAGGCTATTGTAAGAATGGAGCCAAAGACAGGGAAATTGCCTCCATCAGATTTACAGAGAGGATTAAAGGGAAGAGTTGTTTATTTGCCTCTAGATTTGAAGAAAAACATTAACACAATTGGAGTAGAAAAAGTGGAAGAGGACCCTCTGGTTATCTTAGTTAATGGGGTTCCGACAAAGAATAAGAAAATATGGCAAGATTTAGTGGATGTTAGGAAAGTCAAAAAGGCAACATTGTATTTGAAAAAAAATAATAAGTACTATAAGAATATATATGTTGCAGAAGAGGAAGTAAGTGAGGAAGAGGATAGCGATTTGTGTGCTGGTCAAATTGAGAAAGTAGATCCCTCTACTAGTGAAGAAATATATGAACATTATAGTGTTCATCCTTTGCATTCCAAGGAAGTCATGGGGAATGCTATTGAGTTGTTTCAAATGAAACAAGCCAAAGGGAGTCCCATTAGTGTTTGGGAGGAAAGTTTGGAAGCTCGGTGTTTCCCACAGCTTTTTCCAACAGGTCAGGGAGGAAGATATGATGAGCGACCTCATCAAATTCCTGCTTCTGAATACCGGACTTTGCGATTGTATGCAGGAGATGCTAGGTTTCGACAATGTATTCCCTATTTGTTTCATCTCCTGTTTGAAAGCGATCTGTCTGGACTGTCATATGCAGTGAACCACATCTTGAAAAGTGGTATACATATGCAAAACATCTCGGCAAGTGACTTTATGGATAAAGTCAATGTCCAAGACAGTATTTTGGATTCTCACCTGATTAATCTCATGGCGTGTCAGCGTGGTACTAATGAGTACTGGTACCGTCGTCATGGTGATTTAAAATGTATGCTGAGGAACTTAGGAAATCCCACATGGTTCCTCACTCTGAGCTGTGCCGAGTATGGCTGGGAAGACTTACTTGAATTTCTACGAGAGGCAAATGGAAACATCGAAAACATCGAATTCAAGACACCCGGAGAACTGTGCTCTTTGGATCCAGTCAATGTATGCCGGTACTTCAATCATAGATTTGAAGCTATGATGTCTTTCATCATGAATAAGAAGAATCCACCTCTTGGAGAGGTGTTCGATTTCTTCTGGAGAAAGGAGTACCAAGCAAGAGGTGCTCCTCACATACATATGCTGTTGTGGATCAAGGATGCACCTAAATTTGGAACAGATCCAGAAGACTCAGTGATGAGTTTCATACAACAGTATTCTACGTGTGCTGTTCCAAACGCAAAGGAGAAGAAAAGCCTATGAGAAAAAGTTCTACGTTTCCAAAGCCATCGTTGTGGAAAGTACTGTCGTCGTAAATTCCGAAACAAGGACAAGTTCTACACCAAATGTCGTTTCGGCTTTCCACGACCGGTGATTTCTAAAGGAAGAGTAAACAGTTTGATGTCTTCGCTGCGACATAATGTGATGAAGAAATCACCTAAAAACACATACAATTTGAAGAGGAACGAAGAGTCCAAGTACATCAACGACTACAACCCAGTGATTTTGTCCATGTGGAATGCTAACATGGATATACAGTTTGTGGCTGATAACTGTATGGCTGTGGCTCGGTATGTGACATCTTACATCACCAAAAAAGAAAAGACGAAATTGAAGGATATGTGGGAGGACATTTGCCATGAAAAGAGCCTCAGTAAGAAGTTGTACAGTTTCAGTCTGAAGATGTTGTCGCATCGAGAAATCGGAGCTTACGAATGTTCTGACCGGTTGTCTTCAGCAAGTCTCTATGCCAAATCTAGGAGTATCGTTTGGGCGAGTCTTGGTCTTGCTGCAACACGTAATCGAGTTCTGAAACCTGTGCGGGAAATTGAGTATTTGGCGGAAAAGGAGCCAAACAGTACCGACATTTTGAAGAGCAACATGTTGGATACATATTATCCAAATCGAAGCAGTCACCTCGAGAATGTTTGTCTGTATGAGGTTCTACAAAATTACATATTCAAGAGGAACATCAAAGAAGATACTGAGAAAGGAGTGTATGCTGTAATTGGAAGTGAGGGATGTCTGGTCAAGCAAAGAAAATGCCACTTGGTAAACCATCGAAAATTGAGTGGCGAATCTCCTGAAAAAAGGAGTTTTTCTATTTAGCACTTTTGCAACTTTTCAAGCCTTGGCGTGCAGAAGAGGAACTGCTTGGAGATTTCCTCTGTTACGAAGACTCTTTCACTGCCGCCAAGGAGACCATAGAATGTCCTGCTTTTCCTAAATATGTAGAAATGTTGAATGCGGAAATCGAGCAGGAAGCAAGGTTTGCAGCCGAGATTGCCAGAGACAGTTCTCAGGACAGTCAGAGTTCTGCTTCATTGAGTCAGGATCCTGTTTGCTTGGCATATGCGGTGACAATCCATAAATCGCAAGGTTTAAGTGTAGACAGTGCATTGGTGAATATTGGCAGTTCTGTGTTCAAGGAGGGTATGGCATATGTGGCATTGTCACGAGTTAGAACTTTATCGGGATTGTACTTGATTGAGTGTGATGTCACAAACATTTGTGCGGATCTAGATTGTGTTAAGGAATACAATAGGTTAAGAAGAGAGTATGCGCCACATTTGCCTCAATATCCTTTGTTTGAGAAACGTGTGGTAGGCCGGAAACGAAGAAATGTGACCAATACTAGGGAGGTTGTAGCAAAAAGACGAAAAGTTGATGAACCTGAAATTATAAGCAGAAACAAAAAGGATTCTGTTGAAGATGTTGTTGGTTTTCAATTTGAAAACAGTTCTGGTGTCAACTGTTATGCTAATGTAGTGGTTAATGTTTTGTTTTCTCTAGAAAAATGTAAAAGAAGAGATTGTGGTCAATTCTGATCAAAGATTTTGCAGTTTGTTAAATTCTGTGTTAGAGAAATGTAGCACTGATAGAACAAAAATAGAAAGTGTGTCTGAAATTCGAAATCTGTTAGACAGATGTTCAGGTCAAACACAATTCTCTCAAAATATTCAGCAAGATTGTCAGGAGTTTTTAATGTATATACTTGATGTATTGCATGCTGAAGGTGTAGATGTAGATCACCTGTTTGGGCTTTCTTATCAATGGCAGCATGACTGCTAGAACTGTAGGGTATCAAGTACTACTAGTGTAGACTCAGAAAGATTTATATATTTAACTTTGCCAGACAGTAAATCAGTCTCTTTTAATAAGCTAGTAAAAGCAGCTGATCACAGCATGGAGTGTAGCCAATGTAAATCTGAAAAGATGTCAACATTATTTATACGAACATATGGCCAGTATGTCATTTTAATGTTCCAACGATGTAGGCCTGATGGAACAAAATTGACAACTTTAATTAAAAATTTTGTGGCTTCACAGTTGTCAATATCAGGAAGGACTTTTGTAACTGCAGCAATTATATATCATGACGGTCCTTCAATAACATCAGGACATTACACAGCTTATTTAAAGTCTAGAAATGGCTGGTCATTCTGCAACGATTCTGTTTTAATTTTTAAAAAAAAATTGCCGTATGACCTTAAAAATTCTTACCTGGTGTTTTTAAAACCAAAATTTTAGGGAAAGAATCTCGGGATGTGCTCTGAGGAATTTCAAGAGGTTCTAATGGCTCCTACACGATTTGGCCTTGAGGATAAGTGTAGTACAGAGACATAACTTCTTACCATAACAGTTGACGTCATGGGAAAATAACTGCACTTTGAATGAGTTCAGAAAAACTGTTTCTTTTTATAAGCTAATTGAAGCAGCCAATCAAAACATGGAGTAGAGGGAATGTAAGTCTGCAATGCTGTCTACTGTTTTATATTGCTTTGTGATTAAAAGTGATGTAGAGAATTAAATAATTGTAGTAGTCGTAGAGGTAGTGTAAGTCTGCTTGATAGTAAGCAGTATCAGTGTCATAGGAAATGTAGAACATGAGTGAGCAAGAAGGGTAAGATATTACTAGTCCAGGATTGTGAAAATGGTCTTCAACATTTTAATTCTGAAAGTTGCGGAAATACAAAATGACGGGATTGGATTACAAGAATTTCAAGAGTTATAAATGGCTCTTACATGATTTGGCCTTGTGGAAACGTGTGGTAGAGAGCGAGAAGTCATTTATTGTATGTAACATATTTTTCAAAACGATGGAGGTTTTCTTTCAGAAAGTGGCGGGCTGAAAGTAATAACAGCACAACAGAGTGTAAGCTGTTCATAGGACATCCTTCGACGTCATGGAAAGTAAGTTAATTTTAAGGAGTTCTGAATTCTGATTTGTTATGTTGTATGGGTTTTTTAAACACAATCATTTTGATTGTGGGTTTTTTTCCCCGCTGTTATATGATGAATACCTTCAAGTCACTGTTTTTAGTGAAATTTGATACATTCTGAGAACAGCAAAAATAAACCATTTAACATGTATAATTAATTCTGTACTGTTTGTATTTATGATGTACATTTAGAACTGTGTAGGAGGCATGGAGAAGGAGAGGCTTCTGTAAGTGTCAAAGTTGTTGCATACAGTGCTCACATTCTACGTAGTCTTTCATATGATAGACTACATTTCCACAATGAGATACCTAAGCAAAGGAAACACAGGTGATATGATTGTGGAATGAGCAAAAAAAATTGCACGTTTTTCAATTATATTACCTGTGTTTCCTAACATTACACATCACATTGTGTAGATGAGGTTTAGGCCTGTTCCAGGAGACAGAGGAGGTCTGACATTTGTTCAAGAGTGCAGTGGACATGACTCACTTCGTTGGTAGGTCTGCACATGTATTATCTCCTCTGTATTCTTCAACAAACCTAAATTTCATCTGCAACCCTGAGTAGGACTTACCTGAAGCAAATCTGTGGATAGGTTACACCTTATCGGCATCTTGAAACAATCATTTAAAATGTTAGGATCAGATTTATGAAGGCCGTGCGCCTCTTTTGCGCCGCTGTGGGTCAGTTTTGTGTAAAAGATGCACCATGTTGCAAGATAGGTTTTAGTTCATCTCCAGCAAGATACCATCAGTTTGAAATGTATATAATTAGCACTGTGTAGGGGGCATGCAGAAGCTGAAGCTTTTGTAAGTGTCAAAGTTCTTGCATGCAGTGTGCATTTCTGGGTACTGTTTCATATGCTGGACTACATCTGCACTATGAGATACCTAAGCAAAGGCAACACAGGTGATGTGATTGTGAAATGAGGAAAAGAAACTCCACATTTTTCAATTACATCACCTGTGTTTCCTAAGTTTACGAATGACATTGTGCAGATGAAGTTTAGGTCTGTCCACGGACACAGAAGAGGTCTGGCCTTTGTTCAAGAGTGAAGTGGACATGACTTACTTCATTGGTAGGCTTTCACATGTATTATGTCCTTTGTATTCTTCAACAAGCGTAAATTTGATCTGCAACCCTGAGTAGGCCTCACCTTAAACAAACTTCTGGAGAGGCCACACCTTATCGTCATCCTGAAGTAATCATTTAAAATGTTAGGGACAGATTTATGATAGGTGTATGCCTCTTTTGCGACACTGTACCTCACTTTTGTGACCCATTGGCGGTGGAAAAGATTTGCTATGAGGCGACAAAATTACAAATTGATGCATCTAGGCAGATGTGTCATGCTGTAAAAAACCTGTGCCACATGAAACGATGCAGCAGTGATGCAAAAGATGCACCATGTTGCAAGACAGGCCTCACTTCATCTCCAACAAGATAAGAAGCTGAGTCTTCTGTAAATGTCAAAATTGTTGTATACACTGCTCAACTTCTGTGTACTCTTTGATATGCTAGACTCCATCTGCACTATGAGATACCTAAGCAAAGGAAACACAGGTGATGTGATTGTGAAATGAGGAAAAGAAACTCCACATTTTTCAATTACATCACCTGTGTTTCCTAAGTTAACGAATGACATTGTGCAGATTAAGTTTAGGTCTGTCCACAGACACAAAAGAGGTCTGGCCTTTGTTCAAGAGTGAAGTGTACATGACTTACTTCATTGGTAGGCCTTCACATGTATTATCTCCTCTGTACTCTTCAACAACTAGAAATTTCATTTGGAACCCTGAGTAGGCCTCACCTGAAACAAACCTCTGGATAGGACACATCTTATTGGCATCCTGAAACAATTATTTAAAATGTTAAGGGCAATTTTATGATGGCTTTGCACCTCTTTTGCGCTGCCATTGCATCACTGTTGTGAGACAGCAGCAGTGCAAAAGATGCACCATATTGCAAGATAGGCCTCACTTCATCTGCATCAAGATACTGTTAGTTTAAAATGTATATTTTTAGGACTGTGTAGGGGCATGGAGAAGCAGAGGCTTCTGTAAGTGTCAAAGTTATTGAAAAACTGTTTGTCCTTCAATCTTTTCCCTTGTCTTTTCTAATTTTTAAATACATGTTTTAATATTTTTCAAATGTTTGTTCTCTCTTTCACAGATTGAAAGTATAAAAATTACAAGTGACTAAGTTAACGACAATTATAAGGTAAATGTTTTGTACTCTTTTCGTTACATTTCTATCACATTTAACTTCTATTAGTTTCACTACTTCATTTCTTTAACCCTCACTTTCCTGCCTTTGCTACTTCCCTCAATCCTTTCTCTATTACTTACTTACTCTACTCCTTCCACTATTTTTGTCAGTCCCTCTCTTCTCATACTTCGTCACTCTTGTTCACTCACTCTGTCTCTATTACTCTCACTGTTTCTGACTGATCACTCTTTCACTACTTGTTCATTATGCTTTCTCTCTGTAGTTCAAGCACAGTAAGGGGCATATTATCAACACAGGCAATAAATTTATCAGTGTTTTTATCGGCAGAAAACTGCCGCAAAAGTGGCTTTAGCAGCAGTTTTCTTCCGGAAAAGCGGCTTTAGCTGCAGTTTTCTGCCGATAAAAGCAGTAATTATTGGCAGAAAACTGCCGCAAAAGCGTCTTTAGTGTCAGATTTCTGCTGATAAAAGCAGCAAATTTTTTATCGCCTATGTTGATAATATGCCCCTATGTTATTTACATTTCTTTGCTGTTTCAATCATTCCTTTTCTGTTACTTCTTCTTTTCTGCATTGTGTTTTTTCTCTCTGTTATTCCGATGTTTTAATCTTAATTTGATTATTCATTCACATTCTCTAAGAAACTCTTGTTTGTTATTCTTCTACTCTCTTTTTTTTTTCTCACTTCCTTATCTATTTTGTTTTTCACAATTATACTCTCTTAAATCTTTTCTTCAGTAAATAGATCTATTAAACAGTATCTCTACTTTACTCCCTATAGCTGTCTTTCTTTTAACATAACTGTCTGTTTCCTTCCCTTATAATTACTCTTCTTTTTTTGTAAAAAAATTTTTGGGTTCGCTCCCGGTTCGCGTACCGAAGAGCGAACGGGGAAGCGAACCAAAAGAAATAGAGGTTGGCAGAGTTCCAAATATTCTACCAATTTTTTTATAACGGGGAGGTAGTTCTGAAAAGAACTTTTTTTTTTTTTTTTTTTTTTGTTTTATATTTTTTTATTATTTTTCAGAATTTTTTTTACTTTTTTTGTATTTTCTGAACAGTTTTATATTTTTTTTTGGTTTTTTTGGGGGGGGAAACGAAAACGATTCATTGTAAAAGGCTCAACAGGAGCAACAAAAAAAAAAGAATTTATTCTCTGGGGCGTTTCGGACAATCATGATTGTCGATAGCTCTGTTGATCAGAGTGATGCTACTTTCTCTGTAGCAAATGAACCCATTGCAATGCACGCACACTTGTTTCACTTCCCCGAATCTCATCTGTATATTTGGGACCAACTCCCTCGCCTCTGGTCCCGTCACTTCCTGCACAACTGATCTTCTGGCCATAGAAGGAGGATTATCTTGCTGGTCACGTAACTGCGCAGCACTGTAGTTGTTAGGATGCCACCTACTCATATGGTGATGCATCGTGTTATTGCCGTAACTGTACTTCTTCTCGGTGCCTCTGGACAGGCTTTCTTTACATATAAGGCAAGTTACGTACCGTGCATTGACTTTTTTTTGGCCCTGGGGATAAGTAAAAAATTGCCAAATATAATTTACTTTCACATGAGACCTCCTGGGCTCCTCACGCAAAAATTGCCTCTCTTGCTGCTCTTCCTCTTCTTCCTCTTCTTCCTCCTCTTGCTGAATAATAACTTCAGCAGGTGGTCCTCTCTTCTTTGGATGTGGTGGAGGTGGTGGGGAAGCACCAGCTGAAGCTACTAATGAAGCCATTGCTCACTAATCACAAAGGGTCTTTCTCTCACAAAGATGAAAGTCAGAGTGAGGAAAGAAGGAGGGGTTTTCATCATTTGGGAAAAACAATAGTTCTAAACCAATGAAAAGTGTTACTTTTAGGTCACATGACCTAGTCTTACATCATTAGGAAACCAAAAGTGAAATGAACCAATAATAAGTGTTATTACCGAGTCACATGACTTGTTGTGTTTACGTTACGCGCTTTGGGCCGCGTCCCGGATCGCTTCCGGGAAGCAGCGTTTTGCGCCTTGGTTCGTGTACCAGTTCGCTTCCGGGTACGCTACCTTGGCGCGTCATATGACGTATTACGCGACAACGCGATACGTCACGCTGACGCGACGCGTCACGATGTTGTTTTCTAACGCAGCAGTTACGGAAACGGAACGTTTACCGGTTCGCGGACCGGGTCGCGGCACCAAATTGCGCTAACGGGAAGCTAACCGGTTCGCGTACCGGGAGTGAAACAAAAAATATAATAAAAAAAAAAAAAGTATTAAAAACATGTAAAATATATTTTTTGATTTAAAGAAAAATACATTTTAAAGCTTTTGTTATTTGCTATTAAAAAACCATTGAAATTCACTGAAAAAACCATAGGTTATAGACCATGTATAGTTAGGAATTAGCATTTAAAAAACCTTTTTTTACTCACACAAAACCATTGAAATTCCATATATAGTTAGTTGTACTAACTATATATCGCGCACCCGCAATCCACTGCTGATTATGTCACATATTACATCATTCATGACATGGTCAGTGACATCACTGATGACATCACTGATGACATCTCAAATGACATCACTGATGACATCACTGATGACATCTCAAATGACATCACTGATGACAACATCCAGTGACTGTATGTTTCTGTAAAGTTAAAATATGTCTTACATATTGAAGAATAAGTGGATGTATAAGTGTCTGGATGAAGGATTTATTAGGTGCATGATTGACTGTATGAGTGAGTGAATAAATGTGTGTTACTGAGTGCATGAGTTAGTGACTAAACTGTCTTAATTTGTGCATCATTATGTCTGTTGTTATGTAAACTGCTGCATGTGTTGATCAGTAGCTATATGAGTAAGTATATGGGTTATTGATTGGTTGCCCAAGTATTTGTATGGGAGACTGAGTGTGTGTGTGTGTGGGTGGCTGGGAGGTGTATGACTCTGTGCATAGATGTGTTAGCAGTTAATTCAATAGATGTATGGGTTCAAAAGTGCATGTGGAAACACCTGTATGGGCGGTTGACTGAGTGCATTGGTGAGTGAATGGATATCTCAGTGCTACATGTCAAAGTAAGTACATATGTAAAACACAGTACATATGACAGTTGACATATATAAATAACTGTGCATAAGAGCCAGTGAATGTGTGAGTGGCTGTATGGATCATTGTTACCTTGTATCAGGCAATGTAAAAGAGAATAAATATGTGTTAGTATATGTTTGAATAAGTAAGGTGTGTATAACTGTATAGTTGAGGAAATGGAGGTGTGATTGATTCTTTGCATGACTGACTAAGTGTCTGAGTAACTCCATGGATGAGTGACAGTCTGTGAGTGTCTGTTTACACTGAGTGTATCTAAGGTTATATTAGAGTCTGAAGAGGTTCATCGTATTATCACATGAATGATGTCATCAGTGATGTGATCAGTAATGTCAAATGAGATGTCATCAGTGATGTCATCAGTGATGTCATTTGAGATGTCATCGGTGATGTCATCAGTGATGTCATTTGAGATGTCATCAGTGATGTCATCAGTGATGTCACTGACCATGTCATGAATGATGTAATATGTGACATCATCAGCAGTGGATTGCGGGTGCGCGATATATAGTTAGTGCAACTAACTATATATGGAATTTCAATGGTTTTGTGTGAGTAAAATAAGGTTTTTTAAATGCTAATTCCTAACTATATATGGTCTATAACCTATGGTTTTTTCAGTGAATTTTCAAGGTTTTGTAAATGCTAATTCCTAACTATATATGGTCTATAACCTATGGTTTTTTCAGTGAATTTCAATGGTTTTTTAATAGCAAATATCATAAGCTGTCGAATGTCAAGTACGTGGTAAGTGAAAACATTTTTGTGTTTATGCACACTGATCTGCTTTGAATGGTGCCCCCCCCCCCTCATTTCTATTAGGATTACTCTCTCTTTGCAGATAGTGAAAGGTACTTAACGCAGGCCTTTGCCCCCGTTGTAATACGTCGTGCCTGCTTCTCTCTCCATTTGATTGATTGTTATCCAAGCATTTACTGTTTTAGAATTGGTTCTCTTTGGTTCATTCTCTATTTACAAACAAACACAGAGTCGCAATACTCTGTTTAGTCTTTGCAGATAACGAAAAATCGTGTAAAAAAAAAAGAAAAGGAATCGAGCAAAATCAGTAGGCCACTAATGGGATCTCTTTTTGACCTCGCTAAAATAGAAACATTAGGAACAACCCCTCATGACAAATACAAAACTAGTGAGATGAACTGAACTCCACACAATGATGGGCTGCAAAACAGCTCGGCTCCGCCACCCACCCCGCCCAAAATAACGATAAAGAGCGGCTGCCATGATTGGTTGTGGAATGGCCACGACGGAGCTACGAAATGGTGGTGCTCTCATGCTAACCCCAGCTTCAGTCTGAAACATCCAGAAACACTGCAGACTACCAATTCGATCAGTTCCGGTAGCGCCCCAATGTAACCCGGTAGAGAAGAACTAGCCCTCCCCTCTTTGACTGATGGTTCTTGTTGCCTGTCCCTTCTGTTGTCATTTAACAGAACTATTTAGCCTGCTGAAAGGGGTTGTGTTCCGACCTCTGGTTGGTGGAGACATTTTGACTATATTCTGGACCTGCTTTGTCGCGTAATGCGTCATATGACGCGCCGCGTTAGCACATCCGGAAGTCATCCGGGGCGCGACGCGCAGCGCGTAACGTAAGCATAACAAGTCATGTGACTTGTTAATAAAACTTTTCATTGGTTCATTTTACTTTTCTTATTCTAATGATGAAAGGCTTGGTCATATGACCTAAAAATTACGCTTTTTATTACTTCCGAACATTATTTTTTCTTAAATATATGTTATAATGTTCCAGGCTAATGTACTTTCCCGGAAAATTTACAACTGTCCTGCAAGTAAAATATATTCTTTTTTCGAGAAAAAGAGCGTTTCTTCGTCCCATGACGGAGCCGCTGAGCAAAAGAGGGTCGACCTGCTGTCTTAGTCGCCGATACGCCTGAATATGAGATTCTTATCGATCACTTTATGTTGCAGGAGTAGAAAACACAACAGCCCTTGACCATTTATCTTTACTGCGTTCCTGCGTATTATACCTTTTACCCTTCATGTAATTGGTCTGCTTTATTTCACTTGCCTTTTAATGATTCTAAAACAGTGACTATTATTAAAAACTTTACCAATGTATATACTACTACCATGTTTTCTTTTAAAAACCTTTATTGTGAAAATTTCATTATACAAATACGAGCCTATAACCACGTGGGCCGGCCACGGAGCAAACTGTAATCGTAAATGATGAGTAGACATTTACACTGTAGAGGAACGTAACGGGCGGGCCATTAGGTTGCAAGAACTAAGGTGTCTAACAGTTGCGGAATCGGTGGACGTACATTTTATAATTAAAATACGACAGGGCCAGTTACAATAAAATTATCTAGATATACATTTGCGGGCAAGTACCATGGGTGACGTTAATTCGAACTTTCAATAGTACAGTAATCAATAGCACATCAGAACTTAATATCAATAGGGATGTCGAAATATTCAATCAATTCTCGTCCCCGCCCGACATATGCTTCAAAACTGCATACGTATCTCGTGATTTCAAGGTTCTGCAACCAGTACACAACAAGGAGTTACGAGTCCCATTTATTCCGGCGCCATTTTGGGCGAGGACGGGCAGGTCCAGGATATAGTCAAAATGTCTCTACCAACCATCGACTATGATGATGTTCATATGCTGTATTTATTAGAGTAACACTCATCTGTCCACATGAAATTAATTTGCCACAATCTAAACATGTCATTGTAATCTTTCCAAAGTTCTAAATATTTGGGACCATTTCCCTTGCCTCTGATGCTGTCAGTGCCACTTCTTTGATGAATGTACTGGCAGGTCGGGGGTTCTCCTCCAAATCTCTCTTTCATGCAGCACTATAATTAATTGGTGCCACCTCTCCATATGACGATGCATGGTATAGTTACCATAACTATATTTTTTTTCAGTTCCTCTGGAGAGTACATCGTGGCAGATGAAGCGTGTAACGTACCGGGAATTTACCTTTTTTTGCATGTACAGGAAAGGAAAAAAAAAAATTGAGCGTCCGAGTTCTAAAGTGTCCCAGGGCCATTTTAGTACACCAGGCCCAAATCCAAAGAACAGGCCGCCATTTTGAGAGTCCTGTTGCAGCCGCCTGTCGCTGTAGCATCAAGAGCGGCCGAAACTCAGCTGAATGGCAACTGAAACGGTAAAGGGGCGCCCCACTACAGCAGACGAGCCTCCACCTAGGAAGGCCCGTTCACGCCGCCTCACCCCCCCCCTTCGGGCACCCCACGCCGTTATTCGGAGCAGTATTGTAGGATGGCCACACCAGTGCGGCAACTTGCTAGACATCACCTCGGTGGTAACCGAATCTCAGCGCCTTCTGGTGTCTTCTCTTCAGAAAATATTCTTGCGCTACCTTTGCCCCATTCGCACATCGGTCCGCTACTGACGCCATCTCACAGGCTAATGGGGCGCCCCACGCCGAGTTTCAGCATTGTAGGATGACCACACCAGTACAGCAACTTGCTAGACATCACCTCGGTGCCATCCGGATCTCGGCGCCCCACTGCAGATGAAGTGCCTCTCAACTATGAAACCACCACGGTGCCATCCGGATCTTGGTGCCTTGTGCTGGTTCCGGCCTATTCACACATCGGTCCGCTACTGACGCCATCTCACAGGCCAACGGGGCGCCCCACGCCGACTTTCAGCATTGTAGGATGGCCACACCAGTGCGGCAACTTGCTAGACATCACCTCGGTGCCATCCGGATCTTGGCATCTCAACGCCTAGTGGTATCTTCCATACAGAAAATATTGTTGCGCTGCCTTTGGCCCCATTCGCACATCGGTCCGCTACTGACGCCATCTCACAGGCCAACAGGGCGCCCCACGCCGACTTTTACCATTGTAGGATGGCCACACCAGTGCCACAACTTGCTAGACACCACCTCGGTGCCATCCGGATCTTGGCATCTCAGCGCCTTGTGGTGTCTTCTATTCAGAAAACATTGTTGCGCTGCCTTTGGCCCCATTCGCACATCGGTCCGCTACTGACGCCATCTCACAGGCCAACGGGGCGCCCCACGCCGACTTTCAACATTGTAGGATGGCCACACCAGTGCACCTTACTAGACACCACCTCGGTGCCATCCGGATCTTGGCGCGTTGTGCTGCCTTCGGCCTATTCGCACATCGGTCCGCTACTGACGCGAACTCACAGGCCAACAGGGCGCCCCACGCCGACTTTCAGCATTGTAGGATGGCCACACCAGTGCTGCAACTTGCTGGACACCACCTCGGTGCCATCCGGATCTTGGCGCGTTGTGTTGCCTTCGGCCTATTCGCACATCGGTCCGCTACTGACGCCGCCTCACGTGCCAACGTATTTTCTCCGCATTTTATACCCTATGCCGCATAACAGGTCATGTGACTTGTTTATAAAACTTTTCATTGGTTCATTTTACTTTTGGTTTCCTAATGATGGAAGGCTTGATCATATGACCTAAAAACAACACTTTTCATTGGATGAAAACTTTTTTTTTCCCCAAACGATGAAAGCCCCACCTTGTTTCTGGATGTTTCAGACTGAAGCTGGCCTCACCATGAAAGCACCACCATCTCGTGGCTCCGTCGTAGTCATTCCGCGAGCAATCATGGCAGCCGCTCCCCACCAGAAGCCTGCAGGAGTCGGGGGCCCCCAAAACTTTTGATGAATCCTCAAGGCGGAGGGGACGCTTTCGAGAATGGGGTCCAAGACCTAGCAGACAAGCGTCCGATTTCCAAGGTGTCCCAGGGCCATTTCAGTGGACCAGGCCCAAAAAGAAAACAGCCTGCCGCCATTTTGAGAGTCCTGTGACAGCCGCCTATCGCTGCACCGCAAGAGTGGGCGCAACTCAGCTGAATTGCGGCTTTTGACACAGTGGACCAAAAGCGGACGGAATGGCAACTGAAACGGTAAAGGGGCACCCCACTACAACAGACGAGACTCCACCTGGAGAGGCCCGTTCACGCCGCCTCCCCCGGGGCGCCCCACGCCGTTATTCGGAGCAGCATTGTAGGATACCAAAACCAGTGCGGCAACTTACTGGACATCACCTTGGTGCCATCGTTCTGCTGCCTTGGAACTATTCGCACAACAGTTTGCTACTGATGACCCACCCCCCGCGACGCCCCACGCCGGATTCCGAAATCAGTGAAATCTGGACGTTGTGCTGCATTGGGACTATTCGCACAGCCGACCGCTACTTCGTTGTTTTTCCCTAAAAATGTTTATATGTTATTACTGTTTTTGTATTCTTGTATATATTTATAAGTTATTAAAGTTTTATAATCTTACTACTTTGTTGGAGTGCTATATATTTTTAATGTGACACATAATTGTAAAAACTTTGATATACAAAGAGTCATCCCTGGAATCTTCCGCTTCAGGCTCGGTCCCCTCCCCAATCACAATACAGGATGGTTTTCAGATAATAGGAATGCGTCTGCTGTGACGGATCTCATCGAGTGTGGGCCTTGATCTACTATAACTCCTTTGAAGAGGGGTGATTCTTTACAGCTGGGGCCATAAACTACATCTGCAGGGCTAGCTGATACCCTAGGACCGGCCTGGACAATCGGACACAGAGGAAAAGGAGTGTCAGAGGGTGCGGTAGTGAATAGGGCGAAAGGGAGGTGTCGGGCGGGCCCAGGGTGTGATTCTCAGGGAAGAGCAGCGCAGATGGGGGGAGGTTTATTACCCATGCATAAGACAGAGAGCGGGGGTGACCACTGCCTGGGGGAGATGCTTGCGAGGGTGGGGAGCCATGCTAAGGATCGACAGCGTGCACACAGTGGGTCTGGTCAAGGCATCTAAAATGACTGCCGTGCACGACAAAAGTGTGGCATTTGAAAAAAGGCAAGATGGCACAGACAATGTTTTTCAACACTTCCTGATTTCCTTCCAATCGAACTTTAACAGACGTTGGGGCATATTACCAAAGTTAAGCGATATTTATCCCTAACGATGCTTAGCAACAAATTTTTTACCGCTAAGCATCTTCAGAAATTATCGCAGATAAACCTTGCTATTATCAAGGTTTATCGCAAATACGATAAAAAACGACCGCAATGCATTAATATCGCTGAAAACTCAGCGATATTCATGCATTACCGAGCTAATGCTCTTAGCCATGTTATCCACCTCCCATTGGATAACATGGCTAAGAACTGCTCAGGGCAGGTGGTAGCTTTTGGAGATATTCGCGCTTATCGCAAATATTTCCAAAAGTTGGTAATAGGAGATAGCGATGTTAGCGACTGTTTCCAGTCGCTAACATCTTGGCATGCCCACTTTACATGTCATTAGTGATAAATATCACTCACATGCAAAGTGGGGCCCAAGATGGTCGCTATCTCCTACTAGCCGCCGCTAACTGGTGTTAGCAACAGCTAGGTAATACAGAGATAATTTTATCTCCGTGAAGCGGAGCGCTGTTACAGATATATTTCTTGTTTTTGAACGTTAATTTCTCAAAATCCACTGAAGCACATATATTGAGACCTAGCAAAGGCACATCGAGCTACCAGTCCCTACAATTTTGCCAAGTTTCGTGCAAATCCATTCAGCCGTTCGATTATTATTATATTTTTTTTTTTTGCCCCGCGGGGCCCTTTTAAAACCTCCACATCAAACCTAAGAGGTCAAGGAGGATCTACTATGCCCCCTTATGGTCATTTGCCCCTTCGCTTTGGCCTCCTCTTGTCTCTCGATCCTACCGAGAGACAAGATGGCGGCCGCTACGGACTGTTTGCAATGTTTACAGACGCCGGAGAACCAATCAGCTTCGCAAACCTCCGTTACGCGAAGCGGAGCGCTGTTACAGATATATATCTTTTTTTGAACGTTAATTTCTCAAAATCCACTGGAGCACATATATTGAGACCTAGCAAAGGCACATCGGGCTACCAGTCCCTAATATTTTACCAAGTTTCGTGCAAATCCATTCAGCCGTTCGATTATTATTATTTTTTTTTTTTTTGCCCCGCGGGGCCCTTTTAAAACCTCCACATCAAACCTAGAGGGTCAGGGAGGATCTACTATGCCCCCTTATGGTCATTTGCCCCCTCGCTTTGGCCTCCGCTTGTCTCTCGATCCTACCGAGAGACAAGATGGCGGCCGCTACGGACTGTTTGGAATGTTCACAGACGCCAGAGAACCAATCAGCTTCGCTTCACAAAGCTCCGTAACGCGTAAAGTCCGCGAACCGGAGCGCTGCCCGGTCCGCTGTTACAGATATATATCTTTTTTTGAACGTTAATTTCTCAAAATCCACTGAAGCACATATATTGAGACCTAGCAAAGGCACATCGGGCTACCAGTCCCTACAATTTTGCCAAGTTTCGTGCAAATCCATTCAGCCGTTCGGGCTAAAAGTGAGGCCAACCGCCCTATGGAAATTAACATGGGAAAAACACGTTTTGGGACCCCCCTTTTTTCTCGGCCCCCCCTTGACGAACCCCCCCCCAAATTTTCAAGGGCTGCTCAGAAACAAAATGTGCCATTTTCCTGAATATTTCAGCCAATTCCGTCCACAAACGCCAAAGTTATTAGACATAGAATTTTCAAAAATCCCATAGAGAAAAAATCCTAACTATATATACCTACTGGCGACCGCCAGTAGGTAATTACCTACTGTCCAGTAGTTAATATATATATATATATATATTACCTACTGGCGGTCGCCAGTAGGTATATATAGTTAGGATTTTTTCTCTATGGGTTTTTTGAAAATTCTATGTCTAATAACTTTGGCGTTTGTGGACGGAATCGGCTGAAATTTTCAGGAAAATGGCACATTTTGTTTCTGAGCAGCCCTTGAAAATTTGGGGGGGGTTCGTCCAGTGGGGGCCGAGAAAAAAGGGGGGTCCCAAAACGTGTTTTTAACATTGAGTTTTCCATAGGGCGGTTGGCCTCACTTTTAACCCGAACGGCTGAATGGATTTGCACGAAACTTGGCAAAATTGTAGGGACTGGTAGCCCGATGTGCCTTTTGTAGGTCTCAATATATGTGCTCCAGTGGATTTTGAGAAATTAACGTTTAAAAAAAGATATATATCTGTAACAGCGGACCGGTTAGCGCTCTGGTTCGCGGACTTTTCGCGCAACGGAGCTTTGTGAAGCGAAGCTGATTGGTTCTCCGGCGTCTGTCAACATTCCAAACAGTCCGTAGCGGCCGCCATCTTGTCTCTCGGTAGGATCGAGAGACAAGAGGAGGTCAAAACAAAGGGGGAAATAACTATAAGGGGGCATAGTAGATCCTCGCTGACCCCCTAGGTTTGATGTGGAGGTTTTAAAAGGGCCCCGCGGGGCAAAAAAAAATAATAATAATAATAATCGAACGGCTGAATGGATTTGCACGAAACTTGGCAAAATTGTAGGGACTGGTAGCCCGATGTGCCTTTGCTAGGTCTCAATATATGTGCTTCAGTGGATTTTGAGAAATTAACGTTCAAAAAAAGATATATATCTGTAACAGCGCACCGCTTCGCGTACTTTTCGCGTTACGGAGCTTTGCGAAGCGAAGCTGATTGGCTCTCCGGTGTCTGTAAACATTCCAAACAGTACGTAGCGGCCGCCATCTTGTCTCTCGGTAGGATCGAGAGACAAGAGGAGGCCAAAGCGAAGGGGCAAATGACCATAAGGGGGCATAGTAGATCCTCGCTGACCCCCTAGGTTTGATGTGGAGGTTTTAAAAGGGCCCCGCGGGGCAAAAAAAAAAAATAATAATAATAATCGAACGGCTGATGACCATAAGGGGGCATAGTAGATCCTCGCTGACCCCCTAGGTTTGATGTGGAGGTTTTAAAAGGGCCCCGCGGGGCAAAAAAAATAAATAATAATAATAATCGAACGGCTGAATGGATTTGCACGAAACTTGGTAAAATATTAGGGACTGGTAGCCCGATGTGCCTTTGCTATGTCTCAATATATGTGCTTCAGTGCATTTTGAGAAATTAACGTTCAAAAACAAGATATATATCTGTAACAGCGCTCCGCTTCGCGGAGATAAAATTATATGTGTATTACCTAGCTGTTGCTAACACCAGTTAGCGACGGCTAGTAGGAGATAGTGACCATCTTGGGTCCCACTTTGCATGTGAGTGATATTTATCACTAATGACATGCAAAGTGGGCATGCCAAGATGTTAGCGACTGGAAACAGTCGCTAACATCGCTATCTCCTATTATCAACTTTTGGAAATATTCGAGATAAGCGCGAATATCTCCAAAAAGTAACAGCTGCCCTGAGCAGTTCTTAGCCATGTTATCCAATGGGAGGTGGATAACATGGCTAAGAGCATTAGCTCGGTAATGCATGAATATCGCGGAGTTTTCAGCGATATTAATGCATTGCGCTCGTTTTTTATCGTATTTGCGATAAACCTTGATAATAGCAAGGTTTATCTGCGATAATTTCTGACGGTAAAAAAATCTTTGCAATGCATCGTTAGGGATAAATATCGCTTAACTTTGGTAATATGCCCCAACGTCTGTTAACGTTCGATTCGAAGGAAATCAGGAATTGTTGAAAAACATTGTGTGCGCCATCTTGTCTTTTTTCAAATGCCACACTTTTGTCGTGCACGGCAGCCATTTTAGATGCCTTGACCAGATCCACTCTGTGCACGCTGTCGATCCTTAGCATGGCTCCCCACCCTCGCAAGCATCTCCCCCAGGCAGTGGTCACCCCCGCTCTCTGTTTTATGCATGGGTAATAAACCTCCCCCCATCTGCGCTGTTCTTCCCTGAGAATCACACCCTGTGCCCGCCCGACACCTCCCTTTCGCCCTATTCACTACCGCACCCTCTGACACTCCTTTTCCTCTGTGTCCGATTGTCCAGGCCGGTCCTAGGCTATCAGCTAGCCCTGCAGATGTAGTTTATGGCCACAGCTGTAAAGAATCACCCGTCTTCAAAGGAGTTATAGTAGATCAAGGCCCACACTCGATGAGATCCGTCACAGCAGAAGCGTTGCTATTATCTGAAAACCATCCTGTATTGTGATTGGGGAGGGGACCGAGCGTGAAGCGGAAGATTCCAGGGATGACTCTTTGTACATCAAAGTTTTTACAATTATGTGTCACATTAAAAATATATAGCACTCCGACAAAGTAGTAAGATTATAAAACTTTAATAATTTATAAATATATACAAGAAAACAAAAATAGTAATAACATATAAACATTTTTAGAGAAAAACAACGAAGTAGCGGTCGGCTGTGCGAATAGTCCCAACGCAGCACAACGTCCAGATTTCCGGCGTGGGGCGTCGCGGGGGGTGGGTCATCAGTAGCAAACTGTTGTGCGAATAGTTCCAAGGCAGCAGAACGCGCCGAAATCTAGATGACACGAAAGTGATGTCTAGTAAGTTGCCACCCAGCAAATAACGGCGTGGGGCGTCGCGGGGGGTGGGTCATCAGTAGCAAACTGTTGTGCGAATAGTTCCAAGGCAGCAGAACGATGGCACCAAGGTGATGTCCAGTAAGTTGCCGCACTGGTTTTGGTATCCTACAATGCTGCTCCGAATAACGGCGTGGAGCGCCCCGGGGGAGGCGGCGTGAACGGGCCTCTCCAGGTGGAGTCTCATCTGTTTTAGTGGGGCGCCCCTTTACCGTTTCAGTTGCCATTCCGTCCGCTTTTGGTCCACTGTGTCAAAATCCGCCATTCAGCTGAGTTGCGCCCACTCTTGCGGTGCAGCGATAGGCGGCTGTCACAGGACTCTCAAAATGGCGGCAGGCTGTTTCCTTTTTGGGCCTGGTCCACTGAAATGGCCCTGGGACACCTTGGAAATCGGACGCTTGTCTGCTAGGTCTTGGACCCCATTCTCGAAAGCGTCCCCTCCGCCTTGAGAATTCATCAAAAGTTTTGGGGGCTCCGACTCCTGCAGGCTTCTGGTGGGGAGCGGCTGCCATGATTGCTCGCGGAATGACCACGACTGAGCTACGAGATGGTGGTGCTTTCATGCTGACGCCAGCTTCAGTCTGAAACATCCAGAAACAAGGTGGGGCTTTCATCGTTTGGGGGAAAAAAAAAGTTTTCATCCAATGAAAAGTGTTGTTTTTAGGTCATATGATCAAGCCTTCCATCATTAGGAAACCAAAAGTAAAATGAACCAATGAAAAGTTTTATAAACAAGTCACATGACCTGTTATGCGGCATAGGGTATAAAATGCGGAGAAAATACGTTGGCACGTGAGGCGGCGTCAGTAGCGGACCGATGTGCGAATAGGCCGAAGGCAATACAACGCGCCAAGATCCGGATGGCACCGAGGTGGTGTCATAGTTGAGAGTTCTGAGCAGCGGTTGTAACACTGTCTGAAGCTTATTTGCAGCTGCTGCAGCTTCACTACGCGCCAAGATCCGGATGGCACCGAGGTGGTGTGTAGGAAGTTGCCGCACTGGTGTGGCCATCCTACAATGCTGAAAGTCGGCGTGGGGCGCCCCGTTGGCCTGTGAGTTTGCGTCAGTAGCGGACCGATGTGCGAATAGGCCGAAGGCAGCACAACGCGCCAAGATCCGGATGGCACCGAGGTGGTGTCTAGTAAGTTGTCGCACTTCTGTGGCCATCCTACAATGTTGAAAGTCGGCGTGGGGCGCCCCGTTGGCCTGTGAGATGGTGTCAGTAGCGGACTGATGTGTGAATGGGGCCAAAGGCAGCGCAACAATATTTTCTACTATATTTCCGGTGTAGAAGACACCACAAGGCGCTGAGATGCCAAGATCCGGATGGCACCGAGGTGGTGTGTAGCAAGTTGCCGCACTGGTGTGGCCATCCTACAATGCTGAAAGTCGGCGTGGGGCGCCCCGTTGGCCTGTGAGATGGCGTCAGTAGCGGACCGATGTGCGAATAGGCCGAAGGCAGCACAACAATATTTTCTGACTGACACCACAAGGCGCTGAGATGCCAAGATCCGGATGGCACCGAGGTGATGTCTAAGTTGCGGACTGATGTGCGAATGGGGCCAAAGGCAGCGTAACAATATTTTTTGTATGGAAGATACCACTAGGCGTTGAGATGCCAAGATTCGGATGGCACTGAGGTGATGTCTAGCAAGTTGGTGTGGTCATCCTACAATGCTGAAACTCGGCGTGGGTCACCCCATTAGCCTGTGAGATGGCGTCAGTAGCGGACCGATGTGCGAATAGGCCGAAGGCAGCACAACGCGCCAAGATCCGGATGTCACCGTGGTGGTTTCATAGTTGAGAGGCACTTCATCTGCAGTGGGGCGCCGAGATCCGGATGGCACCGAGGTGATGTCTAGCAAGTTGCTGTACTGGTGTGGTCATCCTACAATGCTGAAACTCGGCGTGGGTCGCCCCATTAGCCTGTGAGATGGCGTCAGTAGCGGACCGATGTGCGAATAGGCCGAAGGCAGCACAACGCGCCAAGATCCGGATGTCACCGTGGTGGTTTCATAGTTGAGAGGCACTTCATCTGCAGTGGGGCGCCGAGATCCGGATGGCACCGAGGTGATGTCTAGCAAGTTGCTGTACTGGTGTGGTAATCCTACAATGCTGAAACTCGGCGTGGGTCGCCCCATTAGCCTGTGAGATGGCGTCAGTAGCGGACCGATGTGCGAATAGGCCGAAGGCAGCACAACGCGCCAAGATCCGGATGTCACCATGGTGGTTTCATAGTTGAGAGGCACTTTATCTGCAGTGGGGCGCCGAGATCCGGATGGCACCGAGGTGATGTCTAGCAAGTTGCTGTACTTGTGTGGTCATCCTACAATGCTGAAACTCGGCGTGGGTCGCCCCATTAGCCTGTGAGATAGCTGTTCTTTGGATTTGGGCCTGGTCCACCAAAATGGCCCTGGGACACCTTAGAACTCGGACGCTCGATTTTTTTTTCCTTTCCTGTACATGCAAAAAAAGGTAAATGCCCGGTACGTTACACGCTTCATCTGCCACGATGAACTCTCCAGAGGAACCGAAAAAAAATATAGTTGTGGTAACTATACCATGCATCGTCATATGGAGAGGTGGCACCAATTAATTATAGTGCTGCATAAAAGAGAGATTTGGAGGAGAACCCCTGACCTGCTAGTACATTCATCAAAGAAGTGGCACTGAGAGCTTCAGAGGCAAGGGAAACGGTCCCAAATATTTAGAAGAACTTTGGAAAGATTAAAATGACATGTTTAGATTGTGGCAAATTAATTTCATGTGGACAGATGAGTGTTACTCTAATAAATACAGCATATGAACATCATCATAGTCGATGGTTGGTAGAGACATTTTGACTATATCCTGGACCTGCCCGTCCTCGCCCAAAATGGCGCCAGAATAAATGGGACTCGTAACTCCTTGTTGTGTACTGGTTGCAGAACCTTGAAATCACGAGATACGTATGCAGTTTTGAAGCACATGGCGGGCGGGGACGAGAATTGATTGAATATTTCGACATCCCTATTGATATTAAGTTCTGATGTGTTATTGATTACTGTACTGTTGAAAGTTCGAATTAACGTCACCCATGGTACTTGCCCGCAAATGTATATCTAGATAATTTTATTGTAACTGGCCCTGTCGTATTTTAATTATAAAATGTACGTCCACCGATTCCGTAACTGTTAGACACCTTAGTTCTTGCAACCTAATGGCCCGCCCGTTACGTTCCTCTACAGTGTAAATGTCTATTCATCATATACGATTACAGTTTGCTCCGTGGCGGGCCCACGTGGTTATAGGCTCGTATTTGTATAATGAAATTTTCACAATAAAGGTTTTTAAAAGAAAACATGGTAGTAGCATATACATTGGTAAAGTTTTTAATAATAGTCACTGTTTTAGAATCATTAAAAGGCAAGTGAAATAAAGCAGACCAATTACATGAAGGGTAAAAGGTATAATACGAAGGAACGCAGTAAAGATAAATGGTCAAGGGCTGTTGTGTTTTCTATTCCTGCAACATAAAGTGATCGATAAGAATCTCATATTCAGGCGTATCGGCGACTAAGACAGCAGGTCGACCCTCTTTTGCTCAACGGCTCCGTCATGGGACGAAGAAACGCTCTTTTTCTCGAAAAAAGAATATATTTTACTTGCAGGACAGTTGTAAAATTTCCGGGAAAGTACATTAGCCTGGAACATTATAACATATATTTAAGAAAAAATAATGTTCGGAAGTAATGAAAAGCGTAATTTTTAGGTCATATGACCAAGCCTTTCATCATTACAATAAGAAAAGTAAAATGAACCAATGAAAAGTTTTATTAACAAGTCACATGACTTGTTATGCTTACGTTACGCGCTGCGCGCCCCGGATGACTTCCGGATGCGCTAACGCGGCGCGTCATATGACGCATTACGCGACAACGCAGGTACAGAATATAGTCAAAATGTCTCCACCAACCAGCGGTCGGAACACAACCCCTTTCAGCAGGCTAAATAGTTCTGTTAAATGACAACAGAAGGGACAGGCAACAAGAACCATCAGTCAAAGAGGGGAGGGCTAGTTCTTCTCTACCGGGTTACATTGGGGCGCTACCGGAACTGATCGAATTGGTAGTCTACAGTGTTTCTGGATGTTTCAGACTGAAGCTGGGGTTAGCATGAGAGCAGCACCATTTCGTAGCTCCGTCGTGGTCATTCCGCAACCAATCATGGCAGCCGTTCTTTATCGTTATTTTGGGCGGGGTGGGTGGCGGAGCCGAGCTGTTTTGCAGCCATCATTGTGTGGAGTTCAGTTCATCTCACTAGTTTTGTATTTGTCATGAGGGGTTGTTCCTAATGTTTCTATTTTAGCGAGGTCAAAAAGAGATCCCATTAGTGGCCTACTGATTTTGCTCGATTCCTTTTCTTTTTTTTTACACGATTTTTCGTTATCTGCAAAGACTAAACAGAGTATTGCGACTCTGTGTTTGTTTGTAAATAGAGAATGAACCAAAGAGAACTAATTCTAAAACAGTAAATACTTGGATAACAATGAATCAAATGGAGAGAGAAGCAGGCACGATGGATTACAATGGGGGCAAAGACCTGCGTTAACTACCTTTCACTATCTGCAAAGAGAGAGTACTCCTAATAGAAATGAGGGGGGGGGGGCACCATTCAAAGCAGATCAGTGTGCATAAACACGAAAATGTTTTCACTTACCACGTACTTGACATTCGACAGCTTATGATATTTGCTATTAAAAAACCATTGAAATTCACTGAAAAAACCATAGGTTATAGACCATATATAGTTAGGAATTAGCATTTACAAAACCTTGAAAATTCACTGAAAAAACCATAGGTTATAGACCATATATAGTTATGAATTAGCATTTAAAAAACCTTATTTTACTCACACAAAACCATTGAAATTCCATATATAGTTAGTTGCACTAACTATATATCGCGCACCTGCAATCCACTGCTGATGATGTCACATATTACATCATTCATGACATGGTCAGTGACATCACTGATGACATCACTGATGACATCTCAAATGTAGCATTTTAATTGGTTGTCAATTCCAACACTTCAGATGTGTTTTGTGAAGTAATTTACCTTAGGGAATTTAGAGAGGTCTACAGGTTAAATGGTTAAATGGAATTCCAACCAAATTTATGAAAATGGTAGGGATTGGTTTGTAGTATGAGCTAATGTATATTTGGTGAAAGTGTCTCCAGTGGTTTTTTTGTAAATTACTTTCCCACCTTTTTTACGCAAGCGCTTCTCACTGCGCGCCCCGGTACGCGAACCGGCAGCGTTACGGGAGTCCACCATTTTGTGTTTCGGTAGAATTGAGATACAAGATGGAGGGCATATAATGTTCAGAATGGGTAGAAGGGGGCACGGTAGACGTATCCTGACCCCCTAGGTTTTCTGAGGGTGGCTGAGGAGGCCCATATGTGCGAGAAAAAAAAAAAAAAAAATCAAATTTTCGTGCGGTTTGCGTCCGGTGCGCGTACCAGGTAGCGCTCCGGAAAGCGTAAATTGTGAAAATTAGTAAAAAAAGTTACATTTAAAATTTGTTTATAGTGATCATAGTTAGGGTAGTTCTGAGAAGAGCTTTTGGGTCTGTGGTACATTTAGGTACTTATAAGTAGGTACCAATACATAGTCTTAAATTCAAGATGAAAACTCTGTTCCCCTCATCTGAGAAATGAACTCCATCTCACATGTAGATATCTTGCATATAGTAACGCAAGTTATTGTTGTAGATGCAGCCCATTCCATGGTTTCTCATGTAAGCTGAAACAGACTTATTTACATGCTTCCTCGATTTCTCAATTTGTGGACAAAATTCGTTGGACCACTTCCATTTCTGTCTTTGGCATATATTGGAATATACTAAGGCAGTTTGAGGAAAAAGTGCCATCAATTGCTCAAAGGTGTCCTTTAAAAGCATTTCCAGACCTACCCCAGTCAAAGTGCCCAAGTCATTTCCTCCACAGTGCACAATTAACAGGTTAGGTTTTGGCAAATGCAAAAAGGTTTTCACCAATGGTATCAATTGGTGACATCTTAATCCTCTGTGGCCAATCCACTTGATTTCCACGTTTTGTAAATTGAGGTTAGGTAAATTTCTGTTATCAGCATACCTTTGAGCCCAGTGGATGTAACTATGTCCAACAATCCAGACAGAAAACATGGTGAGAGAAGGTTCTGCTGCAGTCAGATGAAGTGTGGGAATGAAATGGCAGTTGAAACAGTAGGAGTTTGTAATGAAAAAAACTGTGGAGTTTGTGTGCTAATTATTCAGTAGCAGTGATTGGTGGATTTTGATTACTGAAAACAGAAAGTTAGGGTGCATGGATGAGTTCTTTGAAAGATGCAATTTGAATGGTTAAGAAAAAATCATTTTATGAAAGATTGCACTGGATACGCAGGTGCACTGAGAGTTCAGAGTTCAATTGAAACATTGTTGTGTGAACTTGCAAACATCAGAGGTCTTTCAGGAGGTCGTTGCTATGGAAAAAAGGCAGAAAGGGCAGAGGGGGGAAGGGTGTTGATTTGAAAAAAGTGAGGGAAGAGTTTTGATTGGGTGACATGAGAGATATGTGTGATGAATTACAGCATTGCTGTGCTTTTTTTGGCTGCAGCCTCTGGAGTGCATACCCTTTGTTCTGCTGAAGACAAATTGGTGTGTGTCTGAGACTGTTTTGAAACTCAAAAAGTATTTGCTAAGGTGAGAAAAGATTCATTTAATTTAAATAGAGAATAGTATGCTTTAGGGAGAAAATTAAGAAGAACGTTGTGTATTTAAAATGTTGCTTTGTGTCAAGTGTTTTACAAATAGATTTTGATTCTTTGAGTTACATAGCCATGTTAAAAGTGATGTAAAAAAAGGTGCAAGGGCCTTAAAAACACGCTTTCATGTGTGTTAGGGCATTTTAAGTCACTTTCCCATGAATGTGGTTGAATAATTGTTTTACATAACGGGTTTAAAAACATTTTTTGAAATCAATTAGGTTTCTTGATATGTATTGCTAGAGTTTCATAGGTTGCTTGGGGCATATTTACAAGGCCTTTGAGTTCCTTTGATGTTATTTTTCCCATTTTAATTTAAGACATTTCCCCGTGGTGCAAGGTCCTTGTAAATACGCCCCCATGTGTGTTTGGCTAATTTAAGTACTGATAGGGTGTGCTTCTACATAGGACCTGAGTTGTGTTTTCAAATTAGGACCAGAAAATTGTTTTTTAAAAAACAAACCTCTAGATAGTCCACACCTTATCGTCATCCTGAATCAATCATTTAAAATGTTAGGGGCAGATTTATGATGGCCGTGCGCCTCTTTTGTGCTGCTGTTGCATCACTTTTATAATGCAGCAGTGATTTAAAAGATGCACCATGTTGCAAGATAGGCCTCACTTCATCTTCAACAAGATACCGTCAGTTTAAACTGTAAACATTTAGGACTGTGTAGGGGGCATGGAGAAGCTGAATCTTCTGTAAATGTTAAAATTGTTGTATACAGTGCTCAACTTCTGCGTACTCTTTGATATGCTAGACTCCATCTGCACAATGAGATACTTAAGCAAAGGAAACACAGGTGATGTAATTGTGAAATGAGGAAAAGAAATTCCACATTTTTCAATTACATCACCCGTGTTTCCAAAAAATTATGAATCACATTGTGCAGATGAGGTTTAGGTCTGTCCAGGGACACAGAAGACGTCTGGCCTTTGCTCAAGAGTGCAGTGGACATGACTCACTTAATTGGTAGGCCTGCACATCTATTATGTCTTTTGTACTCTTCAACAAGCGTAAATTTCATCTGCAACCCTGAGTAGGCCTCACCTCAAACAAACCTCTGGATAGTCCACACCTTATCGTCATCCTGAATAAATCATTTAAAATGTGAGGGACAGATTTATGATTGTCTTGTGCCTGTTTTGCGCCGCTGTGCGTCACTTTTGTGACGCAGTGGCGGTGGAAAAGATGTGCTATGTTGCGACATATTTGTAACTTGATGCATCTAGGCAGATGTGTCATGCTGTAAAGTCTTGTGCCACATGAAACCTGCGTCAGGTTTCATGAGAGCATTTTGTTGTAAGGTGGGCAGTCATTTGCATGAAATCCCTGTAAAACTAACACACTAAAGTTAAGAAGATTTCACTGAGTCACCTTTATGGCATTGCTGAATCAAATCCTTATGCCTGTTTGAAACAGGCATAAGGAGTGATGCACCATGCAATGTGTGGCTTGCCCCTGTGCATTGCAGTAGATATGTTGCGTTTATGACGTGATTCTTGCAATGCGTCGTTTTTGTGGAACAGATGCGTGATGCATCTGTGCAGTTTTTGCTCAATGGTGCTCTGCATTGTAAATGCGGCACATCATGGGTGGCAGAGCAGTGGCGCACGTTAACTGGTGCATCCCTGGGGATGCGCCAGTTAATATAAATCTGCTCCTTTAAATTTAAGTATTAGCAGGGGACACAGTGTTGGTGAGGTTATCCAAGATTAAGAAGAGATGAGTCCTGTTCACTGAAAACTTGGACATAGGCCTCCCCTCCTCAGCATCGCTGGACATGGTTAAATAATATCTGCAAAATGTTACTCTTGTTAAACAATTTTACTATTATAGTCTCTGAGATTTGTCTCTTACTCTGCAACATCTCATTGTTGTTCTCTTTCTTTAAAGATAACGACAACATCAACCATGAGTGATAATGAGCAATCTGTTGATCTCGATCTTATCATTGAACTTGTCATTGAAACGTCAGTGGAAGTAGATCCCTTGGATGATTTATATCCTGTGGTTGATGAAGAATATGATGAGGATGCTGATTTGTCAGGATTGTATGACATAGGGTGGGCAGCTGACCTGCTCGAGCTTATTACCTATAAAGACTTTTAAAAATAAATGTAAGTTACTCGAAATGAAAAGTAACCATGTAAACCGTTTTATTTAAAATTAAATAGAACTTCAAAAACAAACTGTGTGAATTGTCTTTAATAAAATAGTAAAATATGCTAATAAAATTAGTTTAGATTCACATATAGAAGAGCACAGGTCAAATGTAGAAGCATTCCATTTCTTTGCTACTATTTGTGAGTTTTAAATTTCATAATGCACTAAAAATTATTGTATGTAGAATTGACAACTAGTATGTTAATTTTTGGACGACTGTTATTGATTTACTGTTTGGTAATAGTGGTTAATAACATTTTTTATTATATTTTACCACAGATTCAACTGCAGATCATTTCGAAATTAGAGAATGCCATCTAAGGATAGAAGCCGAAAGGCTACAAAACGTCAAAGACAGCAGATTAGTAAATGCTTGCAGCAGTCCTCTACAATAAAATCTCGTCAAGTCACCAAGAAAGCTCCGGGTAAGAGAACAAAATCATTCCTTAGAAACATTTGTAAAAACAAAAGTATAACTAACTACAGAACAAGTTTTAGTCCAGAAAAAGAGAGCCAATTTAAACGGAAAGGAAAGGCCAATCAAAAATGTTACTGGTAGAGCAGGAGATAACTCTGTGCATGGTAGTAGAAGGAAGAATCAGTTTAGGGACATTCGTAGACGAATGTTCCGCAACAGGATAATTGGTAATTTGTTAAAAAATATTAAGAAAGGTCAACAGAAAGTGGTTTTTTATAAGAGAAAAAAAAAAGTTGAGAAAATTATTGATCAGGCATTCGAAATTAAGCGAAAGTTATTTATTTTGATAATCAATAGAATTAGGAAACTAAACAAGTTAATTTATAATTTCAAAACAAATAGTAGATGGAAGAGAACAGTTAATCGTAGTAATTTTTGTGAAGTTTTTTCAGGAGAATGGATGCATAGTTCAAGCTGTGAGGCATTTTTTAATGAGGAGAGTTATTTCCAGGATAATGATTTGGTGCATGCAGTTGACACCAGTGGTCGTGCTTATGAAGTGAAAGATGGTTGTCCAGTTGAAAAAGAAAAACTTGTGACAACAGAGACAGAAGAGGTGTTAGGTAATGAGGTTTTAGGAAGACGTGCTAAGGGTCCTGTGTACACCTGGAAGTGTAGTAGTATTTGTAGTGTGCGACAGGATTCCATCAATTTGCTTTGTGATTTTGTACGGTCATTTAATAAGAAAAGTTTGAAGCAGAAAATAAGGTTGTTGCAAGAATTAGATCCTTGCAGAGTGAGAGAAGTGACAGGTTTGCATGGTCATTCACTGGCTTGTCTTTCCAGGAGAGTATGCCAGAGTGTTTTTCATCATTTCAGGATGCTAGCAGTGCATCATAATAAAGTGAGGAAATTAGTTAGAATGTTGTATTATGCTAAGAGTCCAGCAATTATGCTTAAACAATTATGCGCTGCTCTTTTGCATGGTTCTGAAATAGATGTGAAGAACATATGTGAAGAAATTGAGTTTTGTTACTTTGGAAGTAAAGAGGAGAATGTTGAAATTGACCCAGAAGAAGAGGGTAATGTGGAAGATAGTGTACAGGTTTCCAGTACAGATAATTTCCAGAGGGAAATTGCGACGTTTCAGGTGAAATCAAGTGAGAGGCCTAATTTCACTTGTGTGTGTTGTCGACGCACTTATTATAAGAATCAGACTAAGTTAGTGGATTTATATGCAAAAAGTGAAAGGGAAAATAATAGTGAATGGAAGGATTTTGCAACATACTTGATGGTAGAAAATTGTTTTGATTTGGGATTGGATCAACGTGTGTGTACTTATTGTTGTTGCAAATTAAATCAAAACCAGATGCCTGCTAGAGCAGTTCATAATAATCTGGAATTGGTTGAGATTCCTTCTGAATTGAAGGATTTAAATACTTATGAATCTATTTTGATTCAAAGTATCCATCCCTTTCAGGCTATTGTAAGAATGGAGCCAAAGACAGGGAAATTGCCTCCATCAGATTTACAGAGAGGATTAAAGGGAAGAGTTGTTTATTTGCCTCTAGATTTGAAGAAAAACATTAACACAATTGGAGTAGAAAAAGTGGAAGAGGAACCTCTGGTTATCTTAGTTAATGGGGTTCCGACAAAGAATAAGAAAATATGGCAAGATTTAGTAGATGTTAGGAAAGTTAAAAAGGCAACATTGTATTTGAAAAAAAATAATAAATACTATAAGAATGTATATGTTGCAGAAGAGGAAGTAAGTGAGGAAGAGGATAGCGATTTGTGTGCTGGTCAAATTGAGAAAGTAGAACCCTCTACTAGTGAAGAAATATATGAACATTATAGTGTTCATCCTTTGCATTCCAAGGAAGTCATGGGGAATGCTATTGAGTTGTTTCAAATGAAACAAGCCAAAGGGAGTCCCATTAGTGTTTGGGAGGAAAGTTTGGAAGCTCGGTGTTTCCCACAGCTTTTTCCAACAGGTCAGGGAGGAAGATATGATGAGCGACCTCATCAAATTCCTGCTTCTGAATACCGGACTTTGCGATTGTATGCAGGAGATGCTAGGTTTCGACAATGCATTCCCTATTTGTTTCATCTCCTGTTTGAAAGCGATCTGTCTGGACTGTCATATGCAGTGAACCACATCTTGAAAAGTGGTATACACATGCAAAACATCTCGGCAAGTGACTTTATGGATAAAGTCAATGTCCAAGACAGTATTTTGGATTCTCACCTGATTAATCTCATGGCGTGTCAGCGTGGTACTAATGAGTACTGGTACCGTCGTCATGGTGATTTAAAATGTATGCTGAGGAACTTAGGTACTCCCACATGGTTCCTCACTCTGAGCTGTGCCGAGTATGGCTGGGAAGACTTACTTGAATTTCTACGAGAGGCAAATGCTAACGTAGATAACATCGAATTCAAGACACCCGGAGAACTGTGCTCTTTGGATCCAGTCAATGTATGTAGGTACTTCAATCATAGATTTGAAGCTATGATGTCTTTCATCATGAATAAGAAAAATCCACCTCTTGCAGAGGTGTTGGATTTCTTCTGGAGAAAGGAGTACCAAGCAAGAGGTGCTCCTCATATACATATGTTGCTGTGGATCAAGGATGCACCTAAATTTGGAACGGATCCAGAAGACTCAGTGATGAGTTTCATCCAACAGTATTCTACGTGTGCTGTTCCAAACGCAAAGGAGAAGAAAAGCCTAAGAGAAAAAGTTCTGCGTTTCCAAAGCCATCGATGTGGAAAGTACTGCCGTCGTAAATTCCGAAACAAGGACAAGTTCTACACCAAATGTCGTTTCGGCTTTCCACGACCGGAGATTTCTAAAGGAAGAGTAAACAGTTTGATGTCTTCGCTGCGACATAATGTCATGAAGAAATCACCTAAAAACACATACAATTTGAAGAGGAACGAAGAGTCCAAGTACATCAACGACTACAACCCGGTGATTTTGTCCATGTGGAATGCTAACATGGATATACAGTTTGTGGCTGATAACTGTATGGCTGTGGCTCGGTATGTGATGTCTTACATCACCAAAAAAGAGAAGACAGAATTGAAGGATATGTGGGAGGACATTTCCCATGAAAAGAGCCTCAGCAAGAAGTTGTACAGTTTCAGTTTGAAGATGTTGTCGCATCGAGAAATTGGAGCTTACGAATGCTCTGACCGGTTGTCTTCAGCAAGTCTCTATGCCAAGTCCAGGAGTATCGTTTGGGCGAGTCTTGGTCTTGCTGCAACGCGTAATCGAGTTCTGAAACCTGTGCGGGAAATTGAGTATTTGGCGGAAAAGGAGCCAAACAGTACCGACATTTTGAAGACCAACATGTTGGATACATATTATCCAAATAGAAGCAGTCACCTCGACAATGTTTGTCTGTATGAGGTTCTTCAAAATTACATATTCAAGAGGAACATCAAAGAAGATACTGAGAAAGGAGTGTATGCTGTAATAGGAAGTGAGGGATGTCTGGTCAAGCAAAGAAAATGCCACTTGGTAAACCATCGAAAATTGAGTGGCGAATCTCCTGAAAAAAAGGAGTTTTTCTATTTAGCACTTTTGCAACTTTTCAAGCCTTGGCGTGCAGAAGAGGAACTGCTTGGAGATTTCCTCTGTTACGAAGACTCTTTCAATGCCGCCAAGGAGACCATAGAATGTCCTGCTTTTCCCAAATATGTAGAAATGTTGAATGCGGAAATTGAGCAGGAAGCAACGATTGCAGCCGAGATTGCCAGAGACAGTTCTCAGGACAGTCAGAGTTCTGCTTCATTGAGTCAGGATCCACTAGGAGGACCTGTTATCGAAAATGAAGCTGCCACTGCCATGAATGAAGTGGAAAGAGCCATGGCACATGCTCAGGAGGATGCGGTTAACTTAGAAGAGTTGGAAAGACAACTCAACGTTGAGCAGAGGAAAATATATGACGAAGTTACCATGCAAATTGATCATGGATTAAGTCATGACAAGAAAGAGTGCTCATGTACGTCGTTGAAGCCTGTCCGACTGTACGTGAGTGGAGAAGTGGGAACTGGAAAAAGTTTCCTCATTAAAGCAATTTCATGCTATTTGCAGGAAAGGACAGAGTCATCGCTGTCTTGTGTTGTCACCGCTCCAACTGGACTGGCAGCACATAACATTAAAGGGATTACTTTACATCGTTTACTGATGCTGCCAGTGGAGCATGACAACAAATTACAATATCACAAGCTATCTGGAGATGCTTGTTTTGAAGTTTCAAGAATCTTGAGGAAAATGAAACTTCTTATCATTGACGAAGTAAGCATGGTTTCCAATGTCATGCTTGCCTTTGTGCATTTGAGAATGCAAGAAGTTCTCAAAACAGAGTATGATGTGTTATTTGGTGGCAAACACATCATTGTTTTCGGAGATCTTCTGCAGCTGACACCAGTGAAAGGGCAACCTGTGTTCAAAATGCTCACGCATGAAGATACCAGGAAGTGCCTAGGCAGCATTGGCAACGTCAATATATGGTTAAACTTCAATTATGCTGAACTGCATGAAAATATGCGTCAGGCGAAGGATGAAGTTTACAAGACTATTCTACAAGATGTTAGAATTGGAAAAGTGACCGAGCATGGGAAAGAAGCTTTACATGCACGATTACTATCAAATTTATATCCAGAACAAGATGTTGTGCCTGAGAATATTTTTCAGAAAATTACTGATAAGAAATCTGGAATATGTTTGATGCCAACTCTTGCAGAATGTGCCAAATTCAACAACAAAATGTTGCATTTAGAAAAGCAAGAGATTGTGAAACTGGAAGCTATTGACAGAGTGGAGCATATGGGATCAACAATTATTTTGTCTGAGAATCTGAAAACAAAATTGGATTCATTAGAGAAGAGTATATCTAAAACTGCAGGTTTTGAAAAGACTCTGAATGTGTGCTTGAACTGCCGTATAATTTTAAGAAGGAATTTACATGTTGAAAGAGGTCTGGTAAATGGATCAATGGGTAATGTTGTTGATTTTGTAAAATACAGAAATAGAGATGGAATTGAATTTTTAAAAATTAAATTTGATGGCATTGAGGAAGTACAGCTAATTGGTCGTTGCTCTGCTAGATTTTTGCTTGTAAAAGACTTATATGTTCGCCGTAAGCAGTTTCCTGTTTGCTTGGCATATGCGGTGACAATCCATAAATCGCAAGGTTTAAGTGTAGACAGTGCATTGGTGAATATTGGCAGTTCTGTGTTCAAGGAGGGTATGGCATATGTGGCATTGTCACGAGTTAGAACTTTATCGGGATTGTACTTGATTGAGTGTGATGTCACAAACATTTGTGCGGATCTAGATTGTGTTAAGGAATACAATAGGTTAAGAAGAGAGTATGCGCCACATTTGCCTCAGTATCCTTTGTTTGAGAAACGTGTGGTAGGCCGGAAACGAAGAAATGTGACCAATACTGGGGAGGTTGTAGCAAAAAGACGAAAAGTCGATGAACCTAAAATTACAAGCAGAAACAAAAAGGATTCTGTTGAAGATGTTGTTGGTTTTCAATTTGAAAACAGTTCTGGTGTCAACTGCTATGCTAATGTAGTGGTTAATGTTTTGTTTTCTCTAGAAAATGTAAAAGAAGAGATTGTGGTCAATTCTGATCAAAGATTTTGCAGTTTGTTAAATTCTGTGTTAGAGAAATGTAGCACTGATAGAAGAAACATAGAAAGTGTGTCTGAAATTCGAAATCTGTTAGACATATGTTCAGGCCAAACACAATTCTCTCAAAATATTCAGCAAGATTGTCAGGAGTTTTTAATGTATATGCTTGATGTATTGCATGCTGAAGGTGTAGATGTAGATCAGCTGTTTGGGCTTTCTTATCAATGGCAGCATGACTGCGAGAACTGTATGGTATCAAGTACTACTAGTGTAGACTCAGAAAGATTTATATATTTAACTTTGCCAGACAGTAAATCAGTCTCCTTTAATAAGCTAGTAAAAGCAGCTGATCACAACATGGAGTGTAGCCAATGTAAATCTGAAATGATGTCCACATTATTTATACGAACATATGGCCAGTATGTCATTTTAATGTTCCAACGATGTAGGCCTGATGGAACAAAATTGACAACTTTAATTAAAAATTTTGTAGCTTCGCAGTTGTCAATATCAGGAAGGACTTTTGTAACTGCAGCAATTATATATCATGACGGCCCTTCAATAACATCAGGACATTACACAGCTTATTTAAAGTCTAGAAATGACTGGTCATTCTGCAACGATTCTGTTTTAATTTTCAAAAAAAAATTGCCGTATGACCTTAAAAACTCTTACCTGGTGTTTTTAAAACCAAAATTTTAGGGAAATAATCTTGGGATGTGCTCTGTGGAATTTCAAGAAGTTCTAATGGCTCCTACACAATTTGGCCTTGAGGATAAGTGTAGTTCAGAGACATAACTTCTAACCATAAGACTGGACGTCATGGAGAAATAAGTGCACTTTGAATGAGTTCAGAAAAACTATTTCTTTTTATAAGCTAATTGAAGCAGCCAATCAAAACATAGAGTAGAGGGAATGTAAGTCTGCAACGCTGTCTACTGTTTTACATTGCTTTGTGATTGAAAGTGATGTAGAGAATTAAATAATTGTAGTAGTCATAGAGTTAGTGTAAGTCTGCTTCATAGTAAGCAGTATCAGTGTCATAGGAAATGTAGAACATGACTGAGCAAGAAGGGGAAGATATTACTATTCCAGGATTGTGAAAATGATCTTCAACATTTTAATTCTGAAAGTTGCGGAAATGCCAAATGACGGGATTGGCTTACAAGAAATCCAAGAGTTATAAATGGGTCTGACAAGATTTGGCCTTGTGGAAACTTGTGGTAGAGAGCAAGAAGTCATTTATTGCATGTAACATGTTTTTAAAAACGATGGAGATTTTCTTTCAGAAAGTGGCGGGCTGAAAGTAATAACAGCACAAAAGAGTGTAAGCTGTTCATAGGACATCCTTTGACGTCATGGAAAGTAAGTTAACTTTAAGGAGTTCTGAATTCTGATTTCTTATGTTGTATGGGTTTTTTAAACACAATCATTTTGATTGTGTTTTTTTCCCCCGCTGTTATATGATGAATACCTTCAAGTCACTGTTTTTAGAGAATTTTGATACATTCTGAGAACAGCAAAAATAAACCATTTAACATGTATAATTAATTCTGTACTGTTGCATTTATGATGTATATGTAGAACTGTGTAGGAGGCATGGAGAAGGTGAGGCTTCTGTAAGTGTCAAAGTTGTTGCATGCAGTGCTGCACTTCTGCGTATTCTTTCATATGCTAGACTACATCTGCACAATGAGATACCTAAGCAAAGGAAACACAAGTGATGTGATTGTGAAATGAGCAAAATAAATTGCACGTATTTCAATTACATCACCTGTGTTTCCTATCATTACGAATCACATTGTGCAGATCAAGTTTAGGTCTGTCCAGGGAAACATAGGAGGTTTGGACTTTGTTCAAGAGTGCAGTGGACATGACTCACTTCATTGGTAGACCTTCACATGTATTATGTCCTCTATTCTCTTCAACAACTCGAAATTTCATCTGCAACCCTGAGTAGGCCTCACCTCAAACAAACCTCTGGATAGGACACATCTTATTGGCATCCTGAAGCAATTATTTAAAATGTTAGTGTCTTGCGACACTTTTCTGAGACAACAGCAATGCAAAAGATGCACCATGTTTTAAGATAGGCCTCACTTCATCTGCATCAAGATACTGTTAGTTTAAAATGTATATCTTTAGGACTGTGTAGGGGGCCTGGAGAAGCAGAAGCTTCTGTAAGTGTCAAAGTTGTTGAAAAACTGTTTGTCCTTCAATCTTTTCCCTTGTCTTTTGTAATTTTTAAATACATGTTTTAATATTTTTGAAATGTTTGTTCTCTCTTTCACAGATTGAAAGTATAAAAACAAAAAGTGAGTAATTTAACGACAATTATAAGGTAAATGCTTTGTACTCTTTTCGTTACATTTCTATCACATTCACCTACTATTAGTTCCACTGCTTCATTTCTTTAACCCTCAGTTTCCTGCCTTTGCTACGTCTCTCATTCTTTTCTCTATTACCTACTTACTCAACTCCTTCCACTCTTTTTCTCAGTCCCTCTCTTCTCATAGTTCCTCACTCTTGTTCACTCACTCCGTCTCTATTACTCTTAGTGTCTTTGACTGATCACTCTATCACTACTTGTTCATAATGCTTTCTCTGTGTAGTTGAAGCACACTAAGGGGCATATTATGAACACAGCCAATAAAATTATTGCTCTTTTTATTGGCAGAAAACTGGTGCAAAAGTGGTTTTAGCGGCAGTTTTCTGCCGCAAAAGCAGCTTTAGCGACACATTTCTGCCAATAAAAGCTGCAAAACTTTTATTGCCTATGTTGATGATATGGCTCTATGTTACTTACATTTCTTTGCTGTTTCAATTAATCTTTTTCTGTTATTTTTTGTTTTCTGTTTTCTATTTTTTCTCTCTGTTATTCCTCATGTTTTAATCTTATTTTGAACATTCACTCACATTCTCCAAGAAACTCTTCTTTGTTAATGTTATACTCTCTTTTTTTTCTTTCACTTCGTTATCTATTTTGTTTTTCACGATTATACCCTCTTCCGTCTTTTCTTCGGTAAATAGATCTATTAAACAGTATCTCTTCTTTACTCCCTATAGCTGTCTTTCTTTTAACATCACTCTCTGTTTACTTTCCTTATACTTACTCTTTTTTTTTTTTTTTGTTTTTTTTTGGTTAGCTCCCGGTCCGCGTACCGGGAAGCTAACCCGGGAGCGAACCAAAAGAAATAGAGCTTGCCAGAGTGCTAAACATTCTAGCAATTTTTTTTGAAAGGGAAGGTAGTTCTGAAAATAACTTTTTTTTAAATATTTTTGTTGTTTTATATTTTTTTTTATTTTTTGAACATTTTTTGTTTTTTTTGTATTTTTTGAACGATTTTATATTTTTTTTGGTTTTTTTGGGGGGGGGAAACAACAAAAAACAGGCGTTGAAAAGGGCTCAACAGGAGCAAAAAAAAAATTACTGGGGGCGGTTAGGGCAATCATGGTGTTCATACGCCAGGTTGAGTGCATTGATGCTCATGTTGCCACACGCTAACAACGCACGACAGTGCATACAAGAGTGTATCATGTGGCCAAAATGTTCTTGTATATTTGGCACAGTTTCCCGTGCCTCTTCTGGTGTTAATGAAATTGGTATTCTTGGTCTGGCCACAGGAGTTGGTCTTGGATTGTCCTGCATATCCCTTATTTCCGCCCGGCTGTAATTGAGCGGATGCTTCCTTGTCATGTGCCTGTGCATTGTGTGATTTCCGTAACTATATTTCTTGTCCGTCCCTCTGGATAATTGTTCTTTGCATATGAGGCAGGTGACATACCTCGCATTGACTTTTTTTTGGCCACGAGGGATCGAATAAAACTGCCAGATGAAACTGGCTTTCTTTCTGGAAACCCGGGGCACCTCTTCTAAGAACTGTGGTTCTTCTCCCTCCTCATCCATTTCTTCCTCTTCCTCCTCAGTGTTGGTCATGACCTGGGGAGGTGGTCCTCTCTTCCCATGAGGAGGTGGTGGTGGTGGTGGGGGTCCACCAGCTGAAGCTACCAATGAAGCCATTTCTCATATAGTAGTAAAGGTCTTCCTCTCACAATGATGAAAGTCAGAGTGAGGAAAGAAGGAGGGGTTTTCATCATTTGGGAAAAACAATACTTCTCAACCAATGAAAAGTGTTATTTTTAGGTCACCTGACCTAGCCTTACATCATTGAGAAACCAAAAGTGAAATGAACCAATGAAAAGTTTTATTAACAAGTCACATGATCTCTCACGCTCATGTTACGCGCTGCGGTACGCGCCCCGGTTAGCTTCCGGGTCGCTGAGCTTCGCGCCTCGGTCCGCGCCCCGGGACACTTCCGGGTGCGCTAACGCAGTATGTCATAAGACGCATTACGCGGCAACGCGATACCGTCACTATGTTGATTTCTTACCGGTTCGCGGACCGGGTCGCGGCATCAAATTGAGCTAACGGGAAGCTTCCCGGTTCGCGGACCGGGAGCGAAACAAAAAAAATATTAAATTTTTTTTATTAATAAACATATAAAATATATTTTTGGATTTAAAGAAGAATACATTTTACAGCTATAGATATTAGCTTTTAAAAAACCAATGAAATTCACTGAAAAAACCATAGGTTATAGACCATATGTAGTTAGGAATTAGCATTTACAAAACCTTGAAAATTCACTGAAAAAACCATAGGTTATACACCATATATAGTTAGGAATTAGCATTTAAAAAACCTTATTTTACTCACACAAAACCATTGAAATTCCATATATAGTTAGTTGTACTAACTATATATCGCGCACCCGCAATCCATTGCTGATCATGTCACATATTACATCATTCATGACATGGTCAGTGATGATTTTAAATGCTAATTCCTAACTATATATGGTGTATAACCTATGGTTTTTTCAGTGAATTTTCAAGGTTTTGTAAATGCTAATTCCTAACTATATATGGTCTATAACCTATGGTTTTTTCAGTGAATATATATATATATATATATTACCTAGGTATATATAGTTAGGATCGATTTCCATAGGGAAATCACAACATTCTATTTGGAATAACTTTGGCGCCGGTTGAGCAATCAGGCTGAATTTTTCAGCAACTTTGCCTCGCGGCTCTCCACTCCTTCCCTGAAAGTTTGGGGGGGTTCGTCAAGCGGGGGCTGAGATAAAAGGGGGGTCCCAAAACGTGTTTTCCCCATGTTAATTTCCATAGGGCGGTCTGTCGCAGTTTTAGATCGAACGGCTGAATGGATTTTCACCAAACTTGGCAAAATTGAAGGGACTGATAGCCCAATGTGCCTTTGATATGTCTCAAGATATGTGCTCCAGTGGATTTTGAGTAATTTAGGTTTAAAAAAATTTATATATCTGTAAGCGCGCCCCCGTACGCCCTCCAGGCGCGCCACGCGACTTGCGCACGGCAAGCTGATTGGTTCTCAGGTGTCTGTAAACATTCGAAACAGTCAGCAGCGGCCGCCATCTTGTGTCTCGGTAGGATTGAGATACAAGAGGTGGCAAAAATCAAAGGGGGAAATGAGCAAAAGGGGGCAGGGTACACCCCCCCCTGACCCCCTAGGTTTGATGTGGGGGCCATAAAAGGGTCCCGTGGGACAAAAAAAATATATATTTTTTTTTTCGATTTTCGCACCGGGGAGCGTACCAGGGAGCGTAATTAGGTGAAAAATTGTGAAAATAATAGTGTAAAATAATCATTTTTAGTAATTACAGGTAGGGTAGCTCTGAAAAGAGCTTTTGGGTTCTGTGGCTGTTTTAGGTACCTACAAGTGTGTCCCACACACACCCACATGCACACAACCCCACACCCACACACTCCCCACACACACTTCACATATGCACACTTCCACCCACAGTCAAACACCCCACACCCCCACATCGACACCTTACACATCCACAGCCACACCCACATCCCACACACCCACACTCAAACACACACCTCACCCCCCTTCCACCACACACTCACACACATGCACATACACATAAATATCTCACAGACACACCCCACACATCCCACACACACATCTCCCCCCCAACACACACAGAGACAACTCACAGACACATCCACACATCTCATACATACATACACATACTAAACACATACCTCCCACACCCACACACACCCCACACACACCTCACACACCCACACTCCCACCTACACTCAAACACCCCACACACCCACACCCACACACACACACCTTACAATCCAATATCCCCACCCACATCCATATACCCCACACACCTATACACCTCATCCCCTCTAGACACACAGACACACACATACACACCTCACAGACACCCCCCGCACATCCCCCACACACACCTCCCCCACATCTACACATGGGGAAAACTAAGTGAAACACTAAAATAATAATTTAAAGTGCTTAGAGGTAGGGTATCTCTGAATAGAGTTGTTGTGTTGTTTGGGTGTTTTAAATACCAACATGTAGGTACCAATGCTGAGTCTTAAAGTCAGTGTACACCGTCTCCTCTGTAGATAATTTGCATCTTGTTACAGAAGTTATTGTGGTATATGGAATCCATACCATAGTCTGTCAGGAAAGCAGAAACAGATCCTTTAAGTACTCCCTGAGAAGACGTACGGGATCATGGGTAGTCTACCCTGCTCCCTTATGATGTTTTAAAATTGCACAGTATATTGTAAGTTTCACTTTATACTATAATATAAACATAATTATTTTGGTAGTACTTCATGAATTAGATATAAAAATGAATAATGTCTCAAACTATTTTTAATTATTAAATAAAAATGTATTGGTCAGAATTTTCATAGTTCAATAAAACTTCAAGCATTACATCATCTGGAATTTCCTCAAACATGCATGTTTCTATGTCTTGTAAACATTCAATAAATTGTTCATCCAAAGACTGATCCATAAAATTTTCATCCAAAAAATCTTCATTTAGAATCTCCTCAGATGTAATCTCGAAGGAAATATTGATATTTTCTTGCTTCCCTTCCATTTTTTTGCTGTAAATTGCATAAAAAATAACTATATCAGTAGATTTAGGGCAGTGTTGTGTTTAAGTTCAGACAGGTATTTCTGTTTTTTTAACAGTTAAGTTAACTTTGGGTAGTGTATGGTAACAGGCAGGAAGTAGAAATCAAAAAAGTGCCTGTGAAGAAGCGTAAGTAAATTCATATTTATAGCAGAGAAGCCTAAGTCAATCAATAAATATAACAGAGGAGCCTATCTCTATCTACAACTATAGCAGAGGGACAGTAACTAATTATCAGAAAATGTTTTTACAAATTAACTTAAAGTGCCCCTTACAAATTATCAACTTACTTTAGAGAGAGGTGGAGAAGAAAAAATGCGAAAATCCTTTCAAGATGTACCTCAGGTAGTTGTAGTCAAAATGGCCGTGTTTAACTCTCATTTTTCATTTATATTCATGTACATTACCAATTAAATGTCAGGAAAAAAAATAGAAAATGAAAGTAACATTTTAATTGGTTGTCAATTCTAACACTTCAGATGTGTTTTTGTTATGTAATTTACCTCAGGATATTTAGACAGGGCTACAGGCCAAATGGCTGAATGGAATTCCACCAAATTTGGGAAAATGGTAGGGACTGGTATGTAGTATTGCCTATTCTATATTTGGTGAAAGTGTCTCCAGTGGTTTTTATGTAAATGATCTTTTATTATTTTTTTGGAGCGCTTCCCGGTGCGCGCCCCGGTATGCGTACCGGCAGCGCTACGGGAGTCCTCCATTTTGTGTTTCGGTAGATTTGAGTCAGAAAATGGCGGACAAACAACGTTGGGAATGGGTATAAGGGGGCACGTTTGGCACTCCCTGACCCTCTAGGTTTTCTGAGGGGGTCTTAGGAGGCCCATATAGGACAAAAAAATATATATTTATAAATTTTCGCGGGGGGAGCGCCCGGTACGCGCACCGGGAAGCGTACCGGGGAGCGTACTTGGTGAAAAATAGTGAAAAAAGTTAGAAAAAGATAATCATTTGGAGTGATCAGAGATAGGGTAGCCCTGAAAAGGGCTTTTGGGTTCTGTGGCTGATTTAGGTACCTACAAGTAGGTACCAATGCACAGTCTTAAATTCAGGAGGAATATTCTATTCCCTTCATCTGAGAAGTGCACACCATCTTCTCTGTAAATATCTTGCATGTTGTAACGCACGTTGTTGTTGTATATTGAACCCATTCCATAGTCTCTCATGTAAGCAGAAACAGATTTATTCACATGTTTCCGTGCTTTTTCAAATTGTGGACAAAATTGGTTGGACCACTTCCATTTCTGCCTTTGGCATATATTGGAATATACCAAGGCAGTTTGTGGAAAAAGTGCCATCAATTGATCAAAGGTGTCCTTTAAAAGCATTTCCAGACCTACACCAGTCAAAGTGCCCAAGTCATTTCCTCCACAGTGCAGAATTAACAGGTCAGGGTGTGGCAAATGCAAAAAGGTTTTCACCAATGGAATCAATTGGTGACATTTTAATCCTCTGTGGCCAATCCATTTTATGTTCACGTTTGATAAATCAAGGTTGTGTAAATTTCTGTTACTAGCATACCTTTGAGCCCAGTGGATATAGCTATGTCCAATAATCCAGACAGAATACATGGTCAGAGGAGATTCTGGTGCAGTTAGATGAAGTGTGGAAAAGAAATGGCAGTTGGAATAATAGGAGTTTGCAAAAAAAAACCTGTGGAGTTTCAGTGCTCTTGAATCACAAGCAATGATTGGTAGAATGAGATAGGGGAAAACTGAAAGTTAGGGTGCATGGTTGTGTTCTGTATAAGAAGTAATTTGAATGGTTAAAAAAAAGTTATTTAAAGAAACCTTACACCAGATAAGCTGGTTTTTTTGCAGGTCAAACATCCTTGCAGAGGTGATTTGCAACATTGTAGAATAAACTTTTCACCCTGGCAGCTCAGTGAGGAGGGAGTTGCTATGGTAACAGGTAGAAAGAGCTGATGGGGGGAAGGGTGTTGGCTTGAATATAGAGAGGGAAGAGTTTTAATTGGTTAACAAAAAGGGATATCTGTGTAGAATTAGAGGTTTTCTGTGCCTTTATGGTTTGCAGTGGTTGGAGAACATACCTTTTGCTCTGCTAAAGAAATATTGGTGTGTGTATCTGACACTGTTGTGAATGTCCTAAAGCATTTGTAAAGGTGAGTTATGATTCATTTAATATACATAGAGACTTGTATACTCTATGGAGAAGATTTAGAAGAAAATTGTGGTATTTACATGTTGCTTTGTGTCATGCCGTTTGATAATGCTTGGTAAAAAGTTTTTACTGCATAGAGTAATTGTATTTTGTAAAATTGTGAATTTTTTGTCGTGACATGGAATGCTTCTATGTAGGACTTGTGCTGTTTTTTGTAAATGTGATGTAAAAAACGATTTTTGGGGGAAAAAATAGTTTTTACATTTTTAAAAAGAATAACAAATGTGTGCATGTTTAATAGAAATACATTTGACATTTTACAATGATGTTACATGTGTTAACTCAGTGTAGGAAGCATATTGAGTTTGTTTGCATAGAGGAATTGTAATTTGTAAAATTGTGAAGCTTCATGTGAAAGCTTTTGCCTTAGTCTTATCCCTGCTGTGAGGCAGATGGTTGTACATAGGATCTGTGCTGTGTTTCCTAAATGTGATGTCAAAAACGATTTTGGGGAAATGAATGTTTTTTACATATTTGAGTATATTGTGGTGCAGAGGTTTAAAACGTGACGCATCTAATTACATGTGTCTCTTTTTAAATATGGTGCAAAAAAGTACATGTTTGGGCTTTCTTGGGGAGCGTAGGTGGTGAGGCTTGTGTCTAAGAGTGTAGTGGACTAGACTTCATGAAGCCTATCCCTGACTGCACTGTTAGACACAGGTGTGAATTTGACTCTTTACAATGATGTTACGTGTGTTAACTCAATGTAGGAAGCATATTGAGTTTGTTTGCATAGAGGAATTGTAATTTGTAAAATTGTGAAGCTTCATGTGAAAGCTTTTGCCTTAGTCTAATTATTATTATTGAGTTTTATTTCGCGCGTGGTTACCCTTGGGCATCCCAGCGCTCATCCAGAGAACACACCATAACAGAGACAAAGCGTTAGGCGGGGAACAGATAAGTCTTTAAGAGTTTGCGAAATCGTAAAGTGCCAGTTTCGGAGCGCAGGTCAAGCGGAAGGGAATTCCACAAAGCAGCCACATTAACGGAAAATCTTCTACCGCCAGTCCTGGCCTTTCTTACTCTCGCAACTTGCAAGAGATGTTGGTGATCTGAGCGAAGGGCACGGTGGGCCTTATAAGATTGAACCATACCCCGTAGGATAGGTGGCCCTTTCCCCTGCAAGATTTTGTGGGCCATACAGAGTGCCTTAAACTTCACCCTCTCTCTGACAGGGAGCCAGTGAAGTGCCTTCAGCGCGGGACGGGCTGATTGCCGCCTGGGAAGGTCCGTCAAGAGCCTGGCAGCAGCATTTTGTACTTGCTGCAATTTGTTTAGAGTTGATTCTGGCGCCCCCAGAAACAGCGCATTGCTGTAATCCAGCCATGAGATGATAAGCCCCTGAATTAATAACCTCCTGGTGGCCATGAGGAGGAGGGGTAGGATCTTCCGGGCTGACCGGAGCAGGCCGAAACACACGCCTGCGGTCTTTTTAGTGTGTGACTTAAAAGAGAGGTCCTGCTCCAGCCACACCCCCAAGCTCTTAATCTCCTGTTTAGGGGTGGGTGGCGCTCCCAGACAGCTAGGCCAGCTACTTGGGGACAAGGAGGGAGGAGAGTTCCCCAACATCATCAGTTCGGTTTTTGAACCGTTGAGTTTAAGTGCTGAGTTGCACATCCAGGTGAAGATCTTGGCCAAGCATGTGTGCAGCCGGTCGGGTTGAATCGCCGACTGGGGGAGCCCTACTACCAACTGGGTATCATCAGCATAGCTGATGATCTTGATACCCAGTGGAAGTACCACACTCTCCAGTGGGGCAATATAAATGTTGAACAATGTGGGGCTCAACGATGAGCCCTGTGGCACACCACACTGGAGAGGGACCGATGTTGACTTCTCATGGCCTTCCCAGACCTCAAACGTCCGGTCTTCTAAAAAGGACGCGAGCCATTTCAGGGCCATCCCGGAGACCCCCACCCCCGACAGCTGCTGGAGTAACACCTGATGGTTTACGGTGTCAAATGCCGCACTGAGGTCCAGGAGGATCACTGCCACCGATCCCCCTGAATCCAAAATGCTCCTGGCATTCTCCACGACTGCCATCAGGGCAGTGTCCGTCCCCTGGCCAGGGCGAAAGCCCGTTTGAGAGTCACCCAGAAGGGAGTTGGATTCCAGAAAACCCGATAGACGCCTATTCACAAGTTTCTCCGCCACCTTGCTGAGGCCGGGGAGTAGGGAAATAGGCCTAAAGTTAGCAAGGTCGGCGGGATCCAGGCTGGGCTTCTTCAGGAGGGCCTTGACTACCGCTCCCTTCCAACTGGGGGGCACCACTCCTTGAGTGAAGGATAGATTTATAAGGTCCGTCACTGGGCCGCCGATGGTAGAGGCTACCTGCTTCAGATATTTCATCGGAACCGGGTCTCTCGGAGACCCACTCTTCATGGTAGCCAGGACCCCAAGAACTTCGTCCACAGTGACTGGTCCAAAGGAGACCAGCTCTGCTGTCCTCACCCCGGGCCGAGACCCTAGGTTACCAACAGAGGATGTCTCCTGGACTAACCGAGGGAGGGATGCCAAGATGTTTTCTATCTTGGATTTGAAAAAAGAGGCTAGATCTGAGCATTTCTCACGCGGGTTGTCGTGAATGACCAGAGGTTCGGGAGTTTTCAAAAGTTCTCTGATGACCTTAAACGACTCTTTCGAGGAGTTGGAAGAAAGACCTATTCTCTCCTCGAAGAACTCAGATTTCGCTACCCGGATAGCGGATTTATAAATGTTAAGAGCCGCCCGATAAACTCTCCGGCTCACTTCGCCCCAGTCCTTCCTCCAGATCCGCTCCCGCCTCTTGCAGCCCTTCCTCAATGTTCTGAGCTCTGGAGTGTACCAGGGAGCTGATCCCACTCTCCTACCCCTAGTAAGTAGTCTTTTCTTAGGGAGGATAACATCGAGCGAGTTAGTCAGCCAGGTGTTTACATTCTCATCAGCTACTAACGGGTCAGGCCCGGGAATGGGACGGGACGCCTCCAAATGTACCGCCCAGATATCCACTGGGAGCCTAGACCAGGCTCTTTCCACCGTGTGTACCCTAGGTGTAAATGCCAGTGGGACGTCAAACTGCCACCGAGCGGGAATCATGAAATGGTCTGTCCAGGGAAGAGCCAGCGCGGGCAGAACTTTGAGGCGGTCCGAATTTGAAAAAATAGGATCGAGCAAGTGTCCCTTTCAGTGCGTTGCACCTGAGTTGACCAAGTTAATCTCAAATGCTTTAAGATCACCCTGCAGATCTACTCCCAGAGAGTTATAGGGGTCATCAAAATGGATGTTAAAATCACCGAATGCCACAAAGTTGGCAGTGGATGAGGCAAGGACCGCGACCGTTTCAAGAAAGGAATTGAGAAAATTGCCCATGATCCCAGGTGGACGGTAGTCAAGAAGGCCTGCCAGGGACGCGGTGGGCGACAAGCGCAGAGAGAACTGACAACTCTCGCAATCGCTCATCCCTCCATCCTGGACCTTACAGGTTAACGTATCCCTGTAATGGATAGCAATTCCACCTCCCCGCCCCACTGGTCTGTCTAGATGAGATATTAGAAAGCCAGGTGGAAGTGCTCTGACCATATCCGGGCCGGAGCAGGAAGAGATCCAGGTCTCTGTAAGGAACAACACGTCCAGCTTATGGTCAAGAATAAGGGAATTGATTTCTGTCGCATGACTAGGGAGGGACCGGCAATTCAACAGGGCCAATGATAACACACAATTGTCTGTGGCCGTTTCCTGGCCCAGATTACAGGCCCCGCAAGGCAGAAACGGCTGTCCTCTCTCGTGAACAAATCTACATGAGGCGAGTTTCGAAAATCGCCAGAACATGAGTTCCTCCCTCGTGTACCTGATACAGGCTGGGTATAGCTCCCGTGAGTCGGACAGGGAGACCAGCCCTGAGCCCGTCTGGGCCTGGACGGGCACAGACGGGCTGAACTCTGGCGTAACTCCGGCGTCAGTCTGGCGTGTCCTCTGCGCGTGGCCGCTGCGCGTCAGCATGGCTGCCTATATGCACGCCTAGCGAATAGAAAGAGGACTTGAGCGCGCGATCAGACCCACTCACCCAATATGGCCGCCACGAGTCAGGGGCAGAGGACCCGCAAAGAGCGGTGGAATACCACAATTATGGTGCGAGTATGATGACAATAGTGGGAGTGAGCGAGGCCAGGCTGCTAAAATCAGGGGGTAAGTGCCAAAACAATAATTAAAAAATAAACGACAAAACGGGTGGTTAAAAACCAGGAGCTGCCGAACACACGTGCTTCAGGTATGGCGCTAACGCTGAAATAGGACGCGCTGCCAGATTTACCTGCCTATATGCACGCCTAGCGAATAGAAAGAGGACTTGAGCGCGCGATCAGACCCACTCACCCAATATGGCCGCCACGAGTCAGGGGCAGAGGACCCGCAAAGAGCGGTGGAATACCACAATTATGGTGCGAGTATGATGACAATAGTGGGAGTGAGCGAGGCCAGGCTGCTAAAATCAGGGGGTAAGTGCCAAAACAATAATTAAAAAATAAACGACAAAACGGGTGGTTAAAAACCAGGAGCTGCCGAACACACGTGCTTCAGGTATGGCGCTAACGCTGAAATAGCTTATCCCTGCTGTGCGGCAGATGGTTGTACATAGGATCTGTGCTGTGTTTCCTAAATGTGATGTCAAAAACGATTTTGGGGAAATGAATGTTTTTTACATATTTGAGTATATTGTGGCGCAGAGGTTTAAGACGTGACGTATCTAATTACATGTCTCACTTTTTAAATATGGTGCAAAAAGGTACATGTTTGAGCTTTCTTGGTGAGCGTAGGTGGTGAGGCTTGTGTCTAAGAGTGCAGTGGATTAGGCTTTATGAAGCCTATCTCTGCTGCATTCTTAGACACAGGTGTTTTGAGGCAAAATCTTGCACTTGTCTCACAACAGGAATAAGAGTGAGGCAAACGCTTTCTCATGGAGCTTCACAATTTTACAAAATACAATTCCTCTATGTAAACAAACTCAATATGCTTCCTACACTGATTTAAAACACAGGTAACATCATTGTAAAGAGTCAAATTGACACCTGTCTCTAAGAATGCAGACAGGGATATGCTTCATGAAGCCTAGTCCACTGCACACTTAGATACAATCCTCACCACCTAGGCTCACCAGGAAAACCCAAACATGTACCTTTTTTCACAAATTTTTAAAAAGTGACGCATGTATGCGTCATTTTTTAAACCTTTGTGCCACATTATACTCAAAAATGTAAAATACATTTATTTTCGCCAAAATCGTTTTTGACATCACATTTAGGAAACACAGCACAGATCCTATTTACAATCATCTGCCTCAAAGCAGGGATAAGATTGAGGCAAAATCTTGCACCTGCCTCACAACAGGAATAAGACTGAGGCAAACGCTTTCTCATGGAGCTTCACAATTTTATAAAATACAATTCTATATAACTATATAACTCAATATTTTCTTGTGAAGCATAGGTGGTGAACCCTGTGTATGAGAGTGCAGTGGAGTTAGACATAGGTCTGATCTTCTTTGTAGTTGTGGACAGAGCTGTCTTCCACTATATTTTTCAATACAGGCCTCACCTTTTGTGCACCACTGGAGAATCCTCACCTGATCTGAAACCCTGTATTGATCGTTTGCTTTTTGTCATTGCTTTGTTGTTTGGTAATAGTGGTCTATAATGTGGTACTGTTTTTCTTTAACACAGATTGAAATCGTTATTTGAAGAAAAAGTAAAGATGCCCACAAAGGAAAGGACAAAGAAACTACGTAACTGGGAAAAATCAAAAACAGCAACGGAATTACAGCATTCTTCCACAACAGATACTTCAAAAAACAGGAACAAAGCTCCTGGTAAGACAACTAAGTCTTTTTTATGTAACATATGTACATCCTAAAAAATAATGGACAACCTGTACAAAAAGAAAATGAGAGAGTAAAATTGAAAAGGAAGGAGAGAACTTCAAAGAATCCTAAAACTGGAGCAGGAGAGAATAATATGTATAGGAATAGAAGGCAGAATCAGTTTAGAGACATTCGTAGAGGAATGTTTCGCAATAGAGTGGTTTTAAATTTGTTAAAAAACATTAGGAAAGGTAAACAGAGAGCTGCTTTTTATAAGAAAAAGAAAAGTGTAGAGAAGATTGTTGATCAGGCTTTTGAAGTTAAGAAAAAATTATTTATTTTAATAATCAATAGAATTAGGACACTTAAGACAATTGATGTTTTCAAATCAAACAGTAGATGGAAAAGAGTAATTAATCGGACTAATTTTTGTAAAGTTTTTTCTGGAGAATGGATGCACAGTTCAAGTTGCGATCCATTTTTTAATGAGGAGAGTTACTTCCAGGAGAATGATTTAGTGCATGCAGTTGACACCAGTGGTCGAGCGTATGAAGTGAAAGACGGTTGTCCGATTGAAAAAGAGAAACTTGTGCCTAGAGAACCAGAAGAGGTGTTATCTGATGGAGTTTTAGGGAGACGTACGAAGGGTCCAGCGTACACTTGGAAGTGTAGTAGTATTTGTAGTGTGCGACAGGAATCAATTGATTTGTTTTGTAATTTCTTACGTACATATAGTAAGAAAAGTCTAAAGCAGAAAATGAAGTTGTTGCAAGACTTAGATCCTTGCAGAGTGAGAGGAATCACAGGTTTGCAAGGCCATTCACTGGCTTGTCTTTCTAGAAAAGTCTGTCAGAGTGTTTTTCATCATTTTAGGATGTTAGCAGTGCATCATACCAAAATGAGGAAATTAGTGAGAATGTTGTATTATGCAAAAAGTCCAGCACTTAAGCTTAAACAATTAAACAATGCTCTTTTGGATGGAACAGAATTAGATGTGAAGAAGATTTGTGAAGAAATTGAGATTTGTTATTTTCGTGAGCAAGAGGACAGTGTAGAAATTGAGAAAACAATTCAAGGTAATGTGGAAGACAATGTACAGATTTCAAATACAGAAAAGTTTGAGCAGGAAATTACCAGGTTTAAAGTGAAATCAAGTGAAAGACCGAATTTTACTTGTGTGTGTTGTCGACGGACTCATTATAAGATTCAGACTAGGTTAGTTGATTTATATGCAAAAAGTGAAAAGATGAATAATTATGAGTGGAAGGATTTTGCAACATATTTGTGGGTGGAGAATTGTTTTGATTTGAGTTCTGATCAGCGTATTTGTAAATATTGTTATGATAAATTAAATCAAAACAGAATGCCTGCTAGAGCTGTTCATAATAATCTGGAGTTGGTAGACATTCCCAGTGAATTGATGGATTTAAACACATATGAGTCTATTTTGATTCAATGTGTCCATCCTTTTCAGGCAATTGTTCGCATGGAGCCTAAGATAGGGAAATTGCCTCCTACAGATTTGCAGAGAGGATTAAAGGGAAGAGTTGTTTATTTGCCCCTAGATTTGAAAAAAAATATTGATACAATTGGTATAGAAAAAGTAGAAGAGGAACCTTTAGTTATTCTAGTTAATGGGGTTCCAACAAAGAGTAAAAAAATCTGGCAAGATTTAGTAGATGTTAGGAAAGTCAAAAAGGCAACGTTGTATTTAGTCAAAAACAATGAGTATTATAAAGATGTATGTGTTGCAGCAGAGGAAAAAGCTGCAGATGAAGACAGTGATTGTTCAGGCGGCCAAATTGAAAAAGTTGATGTGTCTAGAAGTGAAGAAATATATGAACATTATACTGTTCATCCTTTACATTCCAAAGAAGTAATGGGGAATGCAATTGACTTGTTTCAAATGAAAACAGCAAAAGGAAGTCCCATTAGTGTATGGGAAGAAAGTTTGGAAGCTCGTTGTTTTCCACAGCTATTTCCAACAGGTCGAGGTGGACGATATGACGATCGACCACTTCAAATTCCTGCATCTGAATATCGAACTGTAAGATTATATGCTGAAGATGCAAGGTTTCGTCAATGCATTCCCTATTTGTTTCATCTACTGTATGAAAGTGACTTGTCTGGGCTTTCTTATGTGGTAAACCATATTCTGAAAAGTGGAGCACATCTACAAAATGTTTCGGCGAGGGACTTTATTGAGAAAGTGAATCTGCAAGATAATATTTTAGAATCTCATATAATCAATCTCATGGCATGTCAGCGTGGTACAAATGAGTATTGGTACCGTCGCCATGGGGAATTGAAATGTATGCTAAGAAACTTAGGAACTCCTACATGGTTCCTCACTCTTAGCTGTGCCGAGTATGCATGGGAGGACTTACTTCTATTTCTACGAGAGGCCAATGCTAATATACAAAATATAGAATTCAAAACACCTGGAGAACTGTGTTCTTTGGATCCAGTGAATGTATGCAGATATTTTAATCATAGATTTGAAGCTATGATGTCTTTTATTACCAACAAAAAAAATCCTCCCCTTGGAGAGGTTTTGGATTTCTTTTGGAGAAAGGAGTATCAAGCGAGAGGTGCTCCTCACATACATATGTTGTTGTGGATTAAAGATGCACCCAAATTTGGAACAGATTCGGATGAGACAGTGATGAGTTTCATTGAAGAGTATTCAACATGTGCTGTTCCGAAAACTACGGAAGAAAACAGTTTAAGGCAACAAGTTTTACGCTTTCAATCCCATCGTTGTGGAAAGTACTGTCGCCGAAAATTCAGAAACAAGGACACGTTCTACACAAAATGTTGTTTCAGCTTTCCACGACCAGTGATTTCTAAAGGAAGAGTAAATAATTTGATGTCTTCTCTGCGACATACTGTGACGAGGAAATCACCAAAAAATACATACAATTTAAAAAGAGACGAAGAGTCCAAGTACATCAACGACTACAACCCAGTGATTTTGTCCATGTGGAATGCTAACATGGATATTCAGTTCGTTGCTGACAACTCTATTGCTGTGGCTCGATATGTGACGTCTTACATCACAAAAAAAGAAAAGACAGAACTAAAGGAAATGTGGGAGGACATTTCACATTAAAAGAGTCTAAGCAAGAAATTATACAGTTACAGTCTGAAGATGTTGTCGCATCGAGAAATTGGAGCGTATGAATGTTCTGATCGATTGTCGTCAGCAAGTCTCTATGCCAAATCTAGAAGCATCATTTGGATAAGTCTAGGTCTTGCTGCAACACGAAATCGAGTTTTGAAATCTGTACAAGAGATAGAGTATTTGGCGGAGAAAGAACCAGAAAGTACAGATATTTTGAAGACAAACATGTTGGATACATACTATCCAAATAGAAGTCATCACCTTGAGAACGCTTGTCTCTATGAAGTTCTGCAGAGTTATATTTATAAGAGGAACATCAGAGAAGATATCAATAATGGAATATATGGAGTCATTGGATGTGAAGGATGTCTAGTGAAACAGAAAAAAGGTCATTTGATTAATCCTCGCAAATTGAGTTGTGATAATCCAGACAAAAGAGAATTTTATTATTTGGCTCTTTTGCAACTGTTTAAACCATGGCGTGAAGAAGAGGAACTTATTGGAGATTTTCTCTGTTATGAAGACTCCTTTAATGCAACGAAGGATACCATAGAATGTCCTGTTTTTCCAAATTATCTGCAAATGTTGAATGAAGAAATAGAGCAAGAAGCCACAATTGCTGCAGAGATTGCGAGAGACAGTTCTCAAGGCAGTCAGAGTTCTGCTTCATTGAGCAGACCCTCCAGCGTTTCGCGATTTCGCGATTCACGAAAAAATCGCGAAATCGGATGACTAGCGCGATGGCCGCGATATTTATAATTAGCGCCGCGATATTTGCCAAAGTGTCTGAAAAACAAACAATGCCGGATAATAAGCTGTGGGCGTACGCGCAGCGTCCAATTCCAGCTTCCGCCTGTCCAAGATCTGTCTGTTTATTCTGAGAATGGCCATTACATGTGCCAAAGAACAACAAAAGCGCAGAAGTGCAAACAATGTTGCCAAAGTAATCATATTTTCTTTTTTCGGTAAAATCTTAATGAAGAGGCAATATTGCTCATAATCCTTTCTGTCGCCGTCCGCGTCGCAGACCACTCCACACGGAGGCAGTAAAGTTGAATTTAGCAGCTTGGGGACTGGCTAGCAAAGCAACAATGTACACCCCGTCACGAGCGGGTGGTTGTGGGACGGAGTTTGCAATGCACTGGTAATGGCAGGCAGAGCTCAACTCGTCGTGGTAAATTAAAAAAAAAACGAAATGAAAATACAGATACTGCCCGGAGCTGACCGCGGGCCACGGCAGCCGATGAAACCCTCATTAATAATTGCTGAGAGTCATTCATGCCCGGAGTCCGGATGATGTTTGCCACGGAATTCGTTGTGGCCACGAGGCGGGCCGTACCTAATCGCTGGCTGCGCCACTCTCGCCTTGCACAGTGAGTAAGTGTTTTTCAAGTAACTGCTTTACAAGTGATCGATGTTATAGGGAAGCACACCAAGCAGCAGGGATCATGGCAGAGAGAGGCACTTGATCCGCTGTAAGCATATAGGTTCCTAGGGCCCCTGACAGGGGTCTGGGGGGCGCCGGCAGATGGATGGTGCATCCGATCAGCAGTAGGATTGCCTGAGATGAATTTGTGTGTGTTTGGAGTGCAGCAGTTGAGTTAACGAGCGAAAGTAGGAGGGGGTCCAAGAGGCCCAACAGTAAAGTCACCCTTACTTAGCCTCTCCGCATTCAGATGGACACCAAGGGTGCAGGGGCTTGACCCACCGTAAGTATAGGCTGATCGGAGGCGCTGCAGGTGGTAGATGGATGGAGCTTTGGCCAGGCAGTACGGCATTCTTTGAGAAGATGGGAGGGCTCTGGGCCGGGTCAGTAGCAGGGAAAACCGCATTGAGCTGAAAACTGTAGATGCAGTTAGTCAGCCTTCTTGGGGTACAAGATCCAAAGGGGTTAAGCACAGCAACAAACGCACTGCAGCGATTTAAACAACCCTAGTCCCCTGTCCAAATTACTCAGATGGAGCAACGTTTGTAAAGATGGCAGCAGGTTTGCACACTGACGTTGTCACACATGACCAGTGTGCACAGCTGTTCTGTGTTCACGTTGCTGCATTTGATTTGACCTGAATTTTGACCGACGCCTTGCAGACTCATCCCCGGCGGCCACCCGGGTCTTCGTGCGGATCGTGGTATTGTACCCACATCCTTTTGCACATTTGCTGGCCTTGGTGAGGGGCACAGACCTCATGCCAGCCAATATCCCACGCTCACCGATATATCTGCCACATTCCAATGGTACCAGACCGGTTCCTTGCCCCAGGTAACTTTAAGCAACAATAAAAATGCCAAGAAAACAGCAACTCTGGTGATTAATGGACCGCCTGGGTATCTTCAGAGTTTTGTCTAGTGGAAATTTTACACAGAGTAAAGGTTAATATGCCTGCTGCAAAGCACGAGCACTGTGCAGATCACATAAATGCATATAATTTAAATAGTTCAGTGCCTTACTGCTTTTGTTGGAAAGATCCTTTTAATAGTTGAAATGTATAAATTAAAATCCTAATGTAGCACTGTGAGCTATACACTGTTATGACACAGCTGCATGCAAACTTCAAGGTATAGGTTGAAGAGTTGATTTCCCCCCAGACTTTCATTATCATAATTTTGCAAAATGGTAATTTGGGTAGAAATCAATTCTTATTAGTAAAGAGAACCCCCAACCATAATGGCATATTTAAAAATTCTGAAATTCTGCTTCTTCAGATCAAGCACTCTTATACTAGGCCTAGTATAATTGACCTATGACTCCTTTCCTACACCTCTTATGTAACATTTCCTATACACTGCTTTACACACATATAACTCATTGTCTCTGTGTAATGTAAAGTGCTCTGACACCCTACACTGGTATGAGTAGCTCTAAAAAACAAAACAAAAGCATGTGAGAGAGAGTGGTTATGGAGACTTGTGGGTCACAGTTAAAGGGTGGTATATCGCAATCGTCTACATTGCTTGATTTTTGCTCTGGAGAAAGTGTCACTCATAGTTGTTGAAATGTCACTCATAATTACACTTAAATTTTGAAAATGTCACACATAGCAATCTGAAACTTTGGCAGCTATGATTAGAGCGCTGGATCTGCGGTCGTAGAAGTTGTGGTGGCAGCCGAGTAGGATTCGACATTGGCTATATTGACGGTGCTTGTTCTGTTTGCCGCCTCCCCCTACTTTCCCCCTCGCCTCCTGTGGGTAAAGGACTGTGCCGTGCACTTAGTTTTTCTCCAATAATCCCACCACAGTGTAACACATTTTGAAAAGTGAGCCAGGAAAAATATGTTGGAGCTGAAAGTTGGGGAAGGTAGTTGCAAAGTAGCTAAGCAGGACTTCCTCTATGGGTCATATTTGTATTATCAATATATTTTCAATGTTAAAAAGGTGATTGAAATAACTGTTTTTTAAAACAGACGGGTCCAGGAGGCAGCGGTACCCTGGCAGGGGTGCATACATGGGTGCTAGAACACCCCAGGGAGAAATACGGCCCCCTCTCAAGAGGTACAGATTGAGACTGTGCTTCCGTAGAGCCACAGACACGTTAAACATGCCAGTTTCACAGTGGAATACCCTGCGGAATCAGTTTACATTGATTTAAGGCTGAAAAGGAATGATCATGAATAAAATACAGTGCCGCAATAATGCCGCTAAATTTCCACTTTTGTGCCGCTAAATTTCAATTTTTGTGCCGCTAAATTTGACAATCTATGCCGCTATATCCTGGGGGGTCTGATTGAGTCAGGATCCACTAGGAGGACCAATTATCCAAAATGAAGCTGCTACTGCCATGGATGAGGTGGAAAGAGCTATGGAACAAGCTCAAGATGATGAAGTTAACTTAGAAGATTTGGTGAAACAACTAAACCTTGAGCAGAAACAGATATATGACGAAGTAACAGAACAGATTGAACATGGATTCAGTCATGAGAAAAAAGAGTGCTCATGTACATCATTTAAGCCTGTCCAACTGTACGTGAGTGGAGAAGCGGGAACTGGAAAAAGTTTTCTGATTAAAGCCATTGCAAATTATCTGCAGAAAAGGACTGAATCACCGCTGTCTTGTGTTGTTAGCGCTCCAACTGGGCTGGCAGCACATAACATTAAAGGGATTACTTTACATCGTTTACTGATCCTGCCAGTGGAGCTTGATAACAAATTGGAGTATCACAAGCTATCTGGAGATGCGTGTTCCGAAGTTTCAAGAGTTCTGAAGAAAATGAAACTTCTTATCATTGATGAAGTAAGCATGGTGTCAAATATCATGCTTGCTTTTGTGCATTTGAGAATGCAAGAAATTCTTAGAACAGACTATGATGTCTTATTTGGAGGAAAACATATTATTGTTTTTAGAGATCTTCTGCAGTTGACTCCAGTAAAAGGACAACCTGTGTTCAAAATACTCACTCATGAAGATACCAGGAAGTGCTTAGGGAGCATCGGAAACGTTAACATATGGTTACACTTTAAATATGCAGAACTGCTTCAAAATATGCGGCAGGCAAAGGATGAAGATTATAAAAATATTCTACAAGATGTAAGGATCGGAAAAGTAAGTCAGCAAGGGAAAGAAGCTTTACATGCACGATTAATTTCAAATTTGTACCCAAATGAAAACATTCTTCCAGAGAACATATTTAAGAAAATTAACGAGAAGAAATCTGGCATATGTTTGTTGCCAACTCTGAAAGAATGTTCTATGTTCAACAACAAAATGTTACAGTTAGAAAATGAAGTGATAGTGAAACTGGAAGCTATTGATAAAATAGAGCATATGGGAGCAACAATTATTTTGTCTGAAAATTTGAAATCAAAATTGGATTCATTAGAGAAGACTATATCTAAAACTGCTAGTTTTGAAAAGACTCTGAATGTGTGTTTGAATTGTCGTGTCATTTTAAGAAGGAATTTAAATGTTGAAAGAGGTCTGGTAAATGGAGCAATGGGTTATGTTGTTGGTTTTGTGAATTACAAAAATAGAGATGTAATTGAAATTTTAAAAATTAAATTTGATGACATTGATGAAATAGAACAAATTTGTCGTTGTTCAGCTAGATTTTTGCTCGTGAAAGACTTATATGTTCGCCGAAAACAGTTTCCTATTTGTTTGGCATATGCGGTGACAATTCATATGTCTCAAGGTTTAAGTGTAGATAGCGCTTTGGTGAACATTGGAAGTTCTGTGTTTAAAGAGGGTATGGCATATGTGGCATTATCACGAGTCAGAACTTTAGCAGGATTGTACTTGATTGAGTGTGATGAAACAAAGATTTGTGCAGATTTAGATTGTGTAAAAGAATACAATAGGTTAAGAAGAGAGTATGCTCCACATTTGCCTCAATATCCTCTGATTGAAAAACGTGTGGTAGGCCGAAAAAGAAGAAATGAGAGTAATTGCAGTGAGGTATCAGCAAAAAGGCATAAAGTAGATAAAAGTGTAATTGTAAAGAGAAACAAAAAGGATTCTGTTGAAGATGTTGTTGGATTTCAGTTTGAAAACAGTTCTGGTGTCAACTGCTATGCTAATGTAGTAGTTAATGTTTGTTTTTTTTCTTCAAAATTTACAAAGACAGATTGTTGAAAATCGGGAACAAACATTGTGCTGTTTATTGAATTCTGTGTTAGACAAATGTAGTAGTGATAGAGCTAAAATAGAAACTGTTTCAGAAATTAGAAATCTTCTCGATATATGTTCAGGTCAAAATCAATTTTCACAAAATATTCAGCAGGATTGTCAGGAATTTTTAATATATATGTTTGATGTATTACAAGATGAAGGAGTAGATATAAAAAATCTATTTGGCCTTTCTTATCAATGGCAACATGACTGTGATAACTGTGCTTCATCAAGTACTACTAGAATAGAGTCTGAAAGATGTATATATTTAACTTTACCAGACTGCAAATCAGTGTCTTTCAATAATCTAGTTAAAGCTGCGGATCACAATATGGTGTGTACCCAATGTAAGTCTGCAATGCTGTCCACATTATTTCTACAAAATTATGGTCACTATGTCATTTTAATTTTCCAACGATGTAGACCTGATGGAACTAAATTGACAACTTCTATGAAAAATTTCATGGCTTCTCAGTTATCGATATCAGGAAGAACCTTTGCAACTGTAGCTATTATTTTTCATGACTGTCCTTCTACAACATCAAGGCATTACACATGCTATTTAAAAACTTCTAAAGGTTGGACCCAATGTAACGACAATCATTTGACTTTCAAACAACGTTTGCCTTTTGGCTTTATAAATTCATACCTAGTGTTACAGCCAAAATTTAGGTAAAGGTAGTTGGCCTATGCAGACGGGAGGAGTACTCATATATACTCATACATCTGACACTATTTGGCCAAATGGAAAGGTGCAAGAATGAGTCATGATTGGAAAAAAGGAGTATATTAAAAATTTGAAAATATTTCAGATGTTCTTGGAGCTTTTCTTGTAGAAAGTCGATGAAATGGATTTCTAGGTGAACAGCAAAATACTATGCAACGAGAAAAGGACCTCCATGATATACTATTTGGCCTCAAGGAAAAGAAAGTCAATCAGAGATTAGCGTACATTTGTGATTTGTCAATATATAAGTTTTTTTTTAAAACACAATCTTTTAGATTGTGGGTTTTTTTCCCGCTGTCATATGATGAGTAATTTGAACTCACTACTTTAAGTGAAATTCAATATATTCTGAGAACAGCAAAAATAAATTATGTAACATGTTGTAGAAGTTATTCTATACTTTGGATTGTGTAAATTAAATTGTATTCCCATTCTCTGACATCCACTCTCCCTCGCTTATCTTTGTTTGCTCCTTACTTTTGACCTCTTCTCTCTATTTTTCGTTCACTACTACTCTGTCCTCAGTGCTTCACTCTACTTGTGTTATTTTCACTTTTGCTTATCTACCTTCTATCACTTCTTTTACAACAACTTCACTGCTCCTCTCTCGTCGTTTTTCATCCCATTTCTTTTACTCTGGTTCCGTTACTATCCATTATTTCCTTACTTTCAATGTTCTTCTCTTTACTTTCATCACCAAATTATTTTCTCTCAGTAGCACTGTTTTAGTCATGTTCTCCTCTCTTTCCTTTTTTTTGCTCACTTACTTTTTTTCTTTTCTCAATCATTGTACTCCACCTCACTCCGTTTTTCTCTTAGTGTGTCTACCTTATAACTTCCTCAGTCTATTTCCTTCAATTGTTGTATATTATTCTGTGTCCCTTCATCCTTTTACTCTATGACTGTTCTTCAGTTACTCTCATTTATCTTCTATTCTTCTAAATGCATCCTTAATTAGACTGTTTTCTGTCTCAGTCATTATCTTTTTACTTACTTCTGTTTCCTGATTTAGTTTTGCTAACTCACATTGTTTTAATATCTTTCTTACCTTCAGTTCATTTCTCTCTTCTTCTCTCTCTTTTTCTTAGTGAATCTATATGCTTTACTCTTTGTAATTTGCTCTCCTTCTATTTCTTTTTCCCTCTTTTTGTCCTTTTACCTTACTTTATTTCCCTTTCTGTTTTCTTCACTCTAACTTTATTTCTAAACTAGCAGCCCGTCCTGACCTTGTCCGGGAGCAATCAGGCTTCCCCGACTCCCGCCCGCCCTGACATTGTGCAGCAGACCGGCCCCCCGCCCGCCGCGACATTGTCAAGCAGCCCGGGTCCCCGCCCACCCCGTCCCCCACTCTGCCCCGACCCCCACATGTCCGAAGCCTTACCTCAGCCGCCGCTCCTCCCACGTGCTCCTCATTTCACCGCACATTGTGCAGCAGCCCGGCACCCCGCCCGCCCCGACATTGTCAAGCAGCCCGGGCCCCCGCCCGCCCCATCCCCCGCCTGCCCCGACCCCCACCTGCCCCGACCTCCGTCTGCCCGGAGCCTTACCTCAGCCACCGCTCCTCCCCTGCGCTCCTCATTTCACCACTCTGCCGCTCCTCGCCGCTTACCGCTCCTCCCGCCTGTCTGCCGGTCCTCACCGCCATTCCGCCGTTCATCACCGCACCTCCCCTGTGCCATGTCCGCAACTTCTCCTCGCATTCCTGGACGCCGCTCCTCCCCGCGCTCCTGACTTCAGCACGCAGGTCGCGGTCAGCGCTACTTCGAAGGGACTACTTTTTTATGTTAATTTTTTAAATAACGCATATTTTTATACTTTATATAGCCTATGTCCATCTGCACACCCTGACGAATACAATGATGTATCAGGTGTGTGGGTTGGCGCTGTGGTTCCCTAGTTTACCCGCCTCAAAGGTGCAAAGTTCTTCCTTTATAATAGTAGTATAGATAGAGTGTTATGATGTTTTTAGCTCTTCATTTGTATCTTTTAATTTAAAATACATATTTTACTAATTATAACTTATTTTTTCTTCTCTCTTTCACAGATACCAACTGTAGTTACATTTATTATATGGTAAGTATGACTAAAAAAATAAAAATGTAGTTTGTTATCACCCTTTGCTTTAAGGTCACTAACATTTTCTCAATCTACCTCACTCCTGTGTTTTAGTCTGCTTCTGTCACTTATACTTATTCTCCATGTTTGCTCCCCTTTCCCATTTACCCTCTCATATTCAACTTCTTTTGATCCCTATTCTTTAATTCACTTACCCTCTGTTCCTTTGCTTCTTTACTCATTCTCTTTTTCTTCCACTGCTTTATTTCCTTAACCCTCAGTTTCCTTCCTTTGCTTTTTCCCTCATTCCTTTTCAATTACTTACTTACTCCACTCCTTCCACTCCTTTTGTCAGTCCCTCTGTTCTCACAGTTTCTCACTCCTTTTCACTCAGTCCGTCTTTCTAACACAAACTGTCACTGTCTCTTCACTCTTTTACTAGTTGTTCTTTATGCTTTCTCTCTGTAGTTCAAGCACACTATCTTATTTTCATTTTTTTGCTGCTTCAATTATTCTTTTTCTATCACTTCTTCTTTTCTTCTTTCTGTTTTTTCTCTCTGTCATTCCACATGTTTTCACCCTATTTACTTTCACTCACTGTTTTTTTAACACCTTCTCTCAGGGTTGTTGTTTTAGTCCGGTTCTATCCCTACCTCTTACTCCACATCCTTTACTCTCTTTCTTTTTAATTTGAAGATTCATTCACATTCACATTCTCCAAGTAACTCTTGTTTATTATTCTTCTACACTCTTTTTTTTTTCCTTCACTTCCTTTTCTGTTTTCTTTTTCTCAATTTTTCCCTCTTATAACTTTTCTTTGTATAATTATCTATTATACAGTATCTCTGTGTTACTCCCTCTAGCTGTCTTTCTTTTAACATTATTCTCTCTGTCTCCTTCCCTTATATTCACTCTATTTTTTTTTTCATTTTTTTTTTGGTTCGCTTCCGGTTCGCGTACTGGCGCGCGAACCAGGAAGCGAACCAAAAAAAAAGAAACTGCAAGAGTGCTAAACATTTTAACAATTTTTTATAAATGGGAGGTAGTTCTGAAAAGAACTTTTTTTTTTATTGTTTTTGTTGTTTTATATTTTTTTTATTATTTTTCTGAACATTTTATTTATTTTTATATTTTTTTGAACAATTTTTTAAAAAAATGGTTTTTTGAGGGGGAACAACGAAAAACAGGCATTAGAAACGGCTCAACAGGGGCAAAAAAAAAATCACTTTTTGGGGCGTTTTGAGCACTTGTGATTTTCATATGCTCTGTTCATTAAAATCACACTCATCTCCCCGTAGCAAAGTAGTCCATCACAATATCTACACACTAGCTTCATGTGTTGAAAATTGTTCTGGATATTGGGGACAGTCTCCCTCGCCTCTGGTCCCGAAAGACTTTCCTGAGTTGAGGTGGTGGCCACAGGAGTTTGTGGGTTTTCAGGGAGGTCACGCAGCTCAGCCACACTGTCATTTATTGGATGCCACCTTCCCATGTGGCGATGCATAGTGTAGTTCCCATAACTATATTTTTTATCTGTGCCTCGGGACAGAACTTTTTTGCAGATCAGGCATGTCACATGACGGGCATTTACTTTTTTTTGGCCTTCAGGGAATGTAAAAAATTGCCAAATGAAATTGTCCTTGTGGTGGGATTTCCGGGGCTGTTCAGGCAAGAATACTCTCTCATGTACATCCTCTTCCTCTTCTTCCTCCTCTTCCTCAGGGTTGGGAAGGAACTGGGTAGGTGGTCCTTCCTTCCTTGGAGGTGGTGGTGGTGGTGGAGGTGCACCAGCTGCAGCTACTATTGAAGCCATCTCCTAATAATGAAAATAGGTCTTCCTCTCACAAAGTTGAAAGTCAGAGTGAGAAAAAGGTGGAGGCTTTCATCATTTGGGAAAAAAAAATGTTCTAAACCAATGAAAAGTGTTATTTTTAGGTCACATGACCTAGCCTTACATCATTAGGAAACCAAAAGTGAAATGAACCAATACAATTTTTTATTAACAAGTCACATGACTTGTTACTCTTACGTTACGCGTCCCGATATGCACCCGGAGCGCTTCCGGAGTGCTGCGCTTCGCGCCTCGGTTCGCGCTCCAGAGCACTTCCGGGTGCGCTAACGCGGCGCGTCATAAGACGCATTACGTGGCAACGTGATACGGCGCGATTACGCGACGCGTCACGATGTTGTTTTCTAACGCAGCAGCTGCGCTAACGGAACGTTTACCGGTTCGTGGACCGGGTCGCGGCACCAAATTGAGCTAACGGGAAGCTACCCAGTGCGCGGACCGGTAGCGAAACAAAAAAAAATAATAAAAAAAATATATATATATAAAAAAAATATATTGAAAACATATAAAATGTATTTTTCCTTTAAAAGAAGAATACATTTTACATCTTTTGATATTTGCTATTAAAAAACCATTGAAATTCACTGAAAAAACCATAGGTTATAGACCATATATAATTAGGAATTAGCATTTACAAAACCTTGAAAATTCACTGAAAAAACCATAGGTTATAGACCATATATAGTTAGGAATTAGCATTTAGACCATGTCATGAATGATGTAAAATGTGACATCATCAGCAGTGGATTGCGGGTGGGCGAAATATATAGTTAGTGCAACTAACTATATATGCGAATTTCAATGGTATTGTGTGAGTAAAATAAGGTTTTATAAATGCTAATTCCTAACTATATATGGTCTATAACCTATGGTTTTTTCAGTGAATTTTCAAGGTTTTGTAAATGCTAATTCCTAACTATATATGGTCTATAACCTATAGTTTTTTCAGTGAATATATATATATATATATATATATATTCACTGAAAAAAACATAGGTTATACACCATATATAGTTAGGAATTAGCATTTAAAAAACCTTATTTTACTCACACAAAACCATTGAAATTCCATATATAGTTAGTTGTACTAACTATATATCGCGCACCCGCAATCCACTGCTGATCATGTCACATATTACATCATTCATGACATGGTCAGTGACATCACTGATGACATCACTGATGACATCTCAAATGACATCACTGATGACATCTCAAATGACATCACTGATGACATCACTGATGACATCTCAAATGACATCACTGATGACATCACTGATGACATCTCAAATGACATCACTGATGACATCACTGATGACATCTCATTTGACATTACTGATCACATCACTGATGACATCTCAAATGACATCACTGATGACATCACTGATGACATCTCAAATGACATCACTGATGACATCACTGATGACATCTCAAATGACATCACTGATGACATCACTGATGACATCTCATTTGACATTACTGATCACATCATTGATGACATCATTCATGTGATAATACGATGAACCTCTACAGACTCTAATATAACCTTAGATACACTCAGTGTAAACACAGACTCGCAGATTGTCACTCATCCATGAAGTTACACACACACCTAGTCAGTCATGCAAACAATCAATCACACCTCCATTTCCTTAACTATACAGTTAAACACACCTTACTTATTCAAACATATACTAAAACATATTTACTCACTTATACAATCCTGGATACAAGTTCACAATGATCCATACAGCCACTCACACATTCACTGGCTCTTATGCACAGTTATTTATATATGTCAACTCTCACATGTACTGTATTTTACATATGTACTTACTTTGACATGTAGCACTGAGATATCTATTCACTCACCAATACAGTCATGCACACAGTCAACCGCCCATACAGCTGTTTCCACATGCACTTTTGAACCCATACATCTATGCAGAGAGTCATACACCTCCCAGCCACCCATACACACTCTCAGTCTCCCATACAAATACTTGGGCAACCAATCAATAACCCATATAGTTAATCATATAGCTACTGATCAACACATGCAGCAGTTTACAGAACAACAGACATAATGATGCACAAATTAAGACAGTTTAGTCACTAACCCATGCACTCAGTGAGACACATTTAATCACTCACTCATACAGTCAGTCATGCACCTACTAAATCCTTTGTTCAGACACTTCTACATCCACTCATTCTTCAATATGTAAGACATATTTTAACTTTACAGAAACATACAGTCACTGGATGTTGTCATCAGTGATGTCATCAGTGATGTCATTTGAGATGTCATCAGTGATGTCATTTGAGATGTCATCAGTGATGTCATCAGTGATGTCATTTGAGATGTCATCAGTGATGTCATCAGTGATGTCACTGACCATGTCATGAATGATGTAATATGTGACATGATCAGCAGTGGATTGCGGGTGCGCGATATATAGTTAGTACAACTAACTATATATGGAATTTCAATGGTTTTGTGTGAGTAAAATAAGGTTTTTTAAATGCTAATTCCTAACTATATATGGTGTATAACCTATGGTTTTTTCAGTGAATTTTCAAGGTTTTGTAAATGCTAATTCCTAACTATATATGGTCTATAACCTATGGTTTTTTCAGTGAATTTCATTGGTTTTTTAAAAGCTAATATCTATAGCTGTAAAATGTATTCTTCTTTAAATCCAAAAATATATTTTATATGTTTATTAATAATTTTTTTAAAATATTTTTTTTGTTTCGCTCCCGGTCCGCGAACCGGGAAGCTTCCCGTTAGCTCAATTTGATGCCGCGACCCGGTCCGCGAACCGGTAAGAAATCAACATAGTGACGGTATCGCGTTGCCGCGTAATGCGTCCTATGACGTACTGCGTTAGCGCACCCGGAAGTGCCCCGGGGCGCGGACCGAGGCGCGAAACGAAGCTCCCCGGAAGCGATCCGCGGCGCGTCGCGAAAGCGCGACGTATCGCGTTGCCGCGTAATGCGTCTTGTGACGTACCGCGTTAGCGCACCCGGAAGTGTCCCGGGGCGCGGACCGAGGCGCGAAGCTCAGCGACCCGGAAGCTAACCGGGGCGCGTTCCGCAGCGCGTAACATGAGCGTGAGAGGTCATGTGACTTGTTAATAAAACTTTTCATTGGTTCATTTCACTTTTGGTTTTATAATGATGTAAGGCTAGGTCAGGTGACCTAAAAATAACAATTTTCATTGGTTGAGAAGTATTGTTTTTCCCAAATGATGAAAACCCCTCCTTCTTTCCTCACTCTGACTTTCATCATTGTGAGAGGAAGACCTTCATTACTATATCAGAAATGGCTTCAGTAGTTGCTTCAGCTGGTGGACCCCCACCACCACCTCCACCTCCTCATGGGAAGAGAGGACCACCTCCCCAGGTGATGACCAACACTGAGGAGGAAGAGGAAGAAATGGATGAAGAGGAGGGAGAAGAACCACAGTTCTTAGAAGAGGTGCCCCGGGTTTCACATAAGAAAGCCAGTTTCATCTGGCAGTTTTATTCGATCCCTCCTGGCCAAAAAAAAGTCAATGCGAGGTATGTCACCTGCCTCATCTGTAAAGAAAAATTATCCAGAGGGACGGATAAGAAATATAGTTACGGAAATCATACAATGCACAGGCACATGACAAGGAAGCATCCACTCAATTATAGCCGGGCGGAAATACGGGATTTGCAGGAAAATCCAAGATCAACTCCTGTGGCCAGATCAAGAATACCCATTTCATTGACACCAGCAGAGGCACGGGAAACTGTGCCAAATATACAAGAAAATTTTGGCCACATGATACACTCTTGTATGCACTGTCGTGCGTTGTTAGCATGTGGCAACATGAGCATAAATGCTATAAACCTGGCGTATGAACACCATAATTGCCCTAACCGCCCCCAGTAATTTTATTTTTTGCTCCTGTTGAGCCCTTTTCAATGCCTGTTTTTTGTTGTTTCCCCCCCCAAAAAAACCCAAAAAAATATAAAATCGTTCAAAAAATACAAAAAAAACAAAAACATTTCAAAAAATTTTTTTTTTATATAAAACAACAAAAATATACAAAAAAAGTTATTTTCAGAACTACCTTCCCTTTCAAAAAAAATTGCTAGAATGTTTAGCACTCTGGCAAGCTCTATTTCTTTTGGTTCGCTTCCCGGTTAGCTTCCCGGTACGCGGACCGGGAGCTAACCCAAAAAATTTTTTTTTTTTAAAAAGAGTAAGTATAAGGAAAGTAAACAGAGAGTGATGTTAAAAGAAAGACAGCTATAGGGAGTAAAGAAGAGATACTGTTTAATAGATCTATTTACCGAAGAAAAGACGGAAGAGGGTATAATTGTGAAAAACAAAATAGATAACGAAGTGAAAGAAAAAAAAGAGAGTATAACATTAACAAAGAAGAGTTTCTTGGAGAATGTGAGTGAATGTTCAAAATAAGATTAAAACATGAGGAATAACAGAGAGAAAAAATAGAAAACAGAAAACAAAAAATAACAGAAAAAGATTAATTGAAACAGCAAAGAAATGTAAGTAACATAGAGCCATATCATCAACATAGGCAATAAAAGTTTTGCAGCTTTTATTGGCAGAAATGTTTCGCTAAAGCTGCTTTTGCGGCAGAAAACTGCCGCTAAAACAACTTTTGCACCAGTTTTCTGCCAATAAAAAGAGCAATAATTTTATTGGCTGTGTTCATAATATGCCCCTTAGTGTGCTTCAACTACACAGAGAAAGCATTATGAACAAGTAGTGATAGAGTGATCAGTCAAAGACACTAAGAGTAATAGAGACGGAGTGAGTGAACAAGAGTGAGGAACTATGAGAAGAGAGGGACTGAGAAAAAGAGTGGAAGGAGTTGAGTAAGTAGGTAATAGAGAAAGGAATGAGGAAAGTAGCAAAGGCAGGAAACTGAGGGTTAAAGAAATGAAGCAGTGGAACTAATAGAAGTTAAATGTGATAGAAATGTAATGAAAAGAGTACAAAACATTTACCTTATAATTGTCGTTAAATTACTCACTTTTTGTTTTTATACTTTCAATCTGTGAAAGAGAGAACAAACATTTGAAAAATATTAAAACATGTATTTAAAAATTACAAAAGACAAGGGAAAAGATTGAAGGACAAACAGTTTTTCAACAACTTTGACACTTACAGAAGCTTCTGCTTCTCCAGGCCCCCTACACAGTCCTAAAGATATACATTTTAAACTAACAGTATCTTGATGCAGATGAAGTGAGGCCTATCTTAAAACATGGTGCATCTTTTGCATTGCTGTTGTCTCAGAAAAGTGTCGCAAGACACTAAAATTTTAAATGATTACTTCAGGATGCCAATAAGATGTGTCCTATCCAGAGGTTTGTTTGAGGTGAGGCCTACTCAGGGTTGCAGATGAAATTTCGAGTTGTTGAAGAGAACAGAGGACATAATACATGTGAAGGTCTACCAATGAAGGGAGTCATGTCCACTGCACTCTTGAACAAAGTCCAAACCTCCTATGTTTCCCTGGACAGACCTAAACTTGATCTGCACAATGTGATTCATAATGATAGGAAACACAGGTGATGTAAATGAAATACGTGCAATTTATTTTGCTCATTTCACAATCACATCACTTGTGTTTCCTTTGCTTAGGTATCTCATTGTGCAGATGTAGTCCAGCATATGAAAGAATACGCAGAAGTGCAGCACTGCATGCAACAACTTTGACACTTACAGAAGCCTCACCTTCTCCATGCCTCCTACACAGTTCTACATATACATCATAAATGCAAACAGTACAGAATTAATTATACATGTTAAATGGTTTATTTTTGCTGTTCTCAGAATGTATCAAAATTCACTAAAAACAGTGACTTGAAGGTATTCATCATATAACAGCGGGGAAAAAAAACACAATCAAAATGATTGTGTTTAAAAAACCCATACAACATAACAAATCAGAATTCAGAACTCCTTAAAGTTAACTTACTTTCCATGACGTCAAAGGATGTCCTATGAACAGCTTACACTCTGTTGTGCTGTTATTACTTTCAGCCCGCCACTTTCTGAAAGAAAATCTCCATCGTTTTTAAAAACATGTTACATGCAATAAATGACTTCTTGCTCTCTACCACAAGTTTCCACAAGGCCAAATCTTGTCAGACCCATTTATAACTCTTGGATTTCTTGTAAGCCAATCCCGTCATTTGGCATTTCCGCAACTTTCAGAATTAAAATGTTGAGGATCATTTTCACAATCCTGGAATAGTAATATCTTCCCCTTCTTGCTCAGTCATGTTCTACATTTCCTATGACACTGATACTGCTTACTATGAAGCAGACTTACACTACCTCTATGACTACTACAATTATTTAATTCTCTACATCACTTTTAATCACAAAGCAATGTAAAACAGTAGACAGCATTGCAGACTTACATTCCCTCTACTTTATGTTTTGATTGGCTGCTTCAATTAGCTTATAAAAAGAAATAGTTTTTCTGAACTCATTCAAAGTGCACTTATTTCTCCATGACGTCCAGTCTTATGGTTAGAAGTTATGTCTCTGAACTACACTTATCCTCAAGGCCAAATTGTGTAGGAGCCATTAGAACTTCTTGAAATTCCACAGAGCACATCCCGAGATTATTTCTCTAAAATTTTGGTTTTAAAAACACCAGGTAAGAGTTTTTAAGGTCATACGGCAATTTTTTTTTGAAAATTAAAACAGAATCGTTGCAGAATGACCAGCCATTTCTAGACTTTAAATAAGCTGTGTAATGTCCTGATGTTATTGAAGGACCGTCATGATATATAAATGCTGCAGTTACAAAAGTCCTTCCTGATATTGACAACTGCGAAGCTACAAAATTTTTTATTAAAGTTGTCAATTTTGTTCCATCAGGCCTACATCGTTGGAACATTAAAATGACATACTGGCCATATGTTCGTATAAATAATGTGGACATCATTTCAGATTTACATTGGCTACACTCCATGTTGTGATCAGCTGCTTTTACTAGCTTATTAAAGGAGACTGATTTACTGTCTGGCAAAGTTAAATATATAAATCTTTCTGAGTCTACACTAGTAGTACTTGATACCATACAGTTCTCGCAGTCATGCTGCCATTGATAAGAAAGCTCAAACAGCTGATCTACATCTACACCTTCAGCATGTAATACATCAAGCATATACATTAAAAACTCCTGACAATCTTGCTGAATATTTTGAGAGAATTGTGTTTGGCCTGAACATCTGTCTAACAGATTTCGAATTTCAGACACACTTTCTATGTTTGTTCTATCAGTGCTACATTTCTCTAACACAGAATTTAACAAACTGCAAAATGTTTGATCAGAATTGACCACAATCTCTTCTTTTACATTTTCTAGAGAAAACAAAACATTAACCACTACATTAGCATAGCAGTTGACACCAGAACTGTTTTCAAACTGAAAACCAACAACATCTTCAAAAGAATCCTTTTTGTTTCTGCTTGTAATTTTAGGTTCATTGACTTTTTGTCTTTTTGCTACAACCTCCCCAGTATTGGTCACATTTCTTCATTTCCGGCCTACCACACGTTTCTCAAACAAAGGATACTGAGGCAAATGTGGCGCATACTCTCTTCTTAACCTATTGTATTCCTTAACACAATCTAGATCCGCACAAATGTTTGTGACATCACACTCAATCAAGTACAATCCCGATAAAGTTCTAACTCGTGACAATGCCACATATGCCATACCCTCCTTGAACACAGAACTGCCAATATTCACCAATGCACTGTCTACACTTAAACCTTGCGATTTATGGATTGTCACCGCATATGCCAAGCAAACAGGAAACTGCTTACGGCGAACATATAAGTCTTTTACAAGCAAAAATCTAGCAGAACAACGACCAATTAGCTGTACTTCCTCAATGCCATCAAATTTAATTTTTAAAAATTCAATTCCATCTCTATTTCTGTATTTCACAAAATCAACAACATTACCCATTGATCCATTTACCAGACCTCTTTCAACATGTAAATTCCTTCTTAAAATTATACAGCAGTTCAAGCACACATTCAGAGTCTTTTCAAAACCTGCAGTTTTAGATATACTCTTCTCTAATGAATCCAATTTTGTTTTCAGATTCTCAGACAAAATAATTGTTGATCCCATATGCTCTACTCTGTCAATAGCTTCCAGTTTCACAATCTCTTGCTTTTCTAAATGCAACATTTTGTTGTTGAATTTGGCACATTCTGCAAGAGTTGGCATCAAACATATTCCAGATTTCTTCTCAGTAATTTTCTGAAAAATATTCTCAGGCACAACATCTTGTTCTGGATATAAATTTGACAGTAATCGTGCATGTAAAGCTTCTTTCCCATGCTCGGTCACTTTTCCAATTCTAACATCTTGTAGAATAGTCTTGTAAACTTCATCCTTCGCCTGACGCATATTTTCATGCAGTTCAGCATAATTGAAGTTTAACCATATATTGACGTTGCCAATGCTCCCTAGGCACTTCCTGGTATCTTCATGCGTGAGCATTTTGAACACAGGTTGCCCTTTCACTGGTGTCAGCTGCAAAAGATCTCCGAAAACAATGATGTGTTTGCCACCAAATAACACATCATACTCTGTTTTGAGAACTTCTTGCATTCTCAAATGCACAAAGGCAAGCATGACATTGGAAACCATGCTTACTTCGTCAATGATAAGAAGTTTCATTTTCCTCAAGATTCTTGAAACTTCAAAACAAGCATCTCCAGATAGCTTGTGATATTGTAATTTGTTGTCATGCTCCACTGGCAGCATCAGTAAACGATGTAAAGTAATCCCTTTAATGTTATGTGCTGCCAGTCCAGTTGGAGCGGTGACAACACAAGACAGCGATGACTCTGTCCTTTCCTGCAAATAGCATGAAATTGCTTTAATGAGGAAACTTTTTCCAGTTCCCGCTTCTCCACTCACGTACAGTCGGACAGGCTTCAACGATGTACATGAGCACTCTTTCTTGTCATGACTTAATCCATGATCAATTTGCATGGTAACTTCGTCATATATTTTCCTCTGCTCAACATTGAGTTGTCTTTCCAACTCTTCTAAGTTAACCGCATCCTCCTGAGCATGTGCCATGGCTCTTTCCACTTCATTCATGGCAGTGGCAGCTTCCTTTTCGATAACAGGTCCTCCTAGTGGATCCTGACTCAATGAAGCAGAACTCTGACTGTCCTGAGAACTGTCTCTGGCATTCTCGGCTGCAATCGTTGCTTCCTGCTCAATTTCCGCATTCAACATTTCTACATATTTGGGAAAAGCAGGACATTCTATGGTCTCCTTGGCGGCATTGAAAGAGTCTTCGTAACAGAGGAAATCTCCAAGCAGTTCCTCTTCTGCACGCCAAGGCTTGAAAAGTTGCAAAAGTGCTAAATAGAAAAACTCCTTTTTTTCAGGAGATTCGCCACTCAATTTTCGATGGTTTACCAAGTGGCATTTTCTTTGCTTGACCAGACATCCCTCACTTCCTATTACAGCATACACTCCTTTCTCAGTATCTTCTTTGATGTTCCTCTTGAATATGTAATTTTGAAGAACCTCATACAGACAAACATTGTCGAGGTGACTGCTTCTATTTGGATAATATGTATCCAACATGTTGGTCTTCAAAATGTCGGTACTGTTTGGCTCCTTTTCCGCCAAATACTCAATTTCCCGCACAGGTTTGAGAACTCGATTACGCGTTGCAGCAAGACCAAGACTCGCCCAAAAGATACTCCTGGACTTGGCATAGAGACTTGCTGAAGACAACCGGTCAGAGCATTCGTAAGCTCCAATTTCTCGATGCGACAACATCTTCAGACTGAAACTGTACAACTTCTTGCTGAGGCTCTTTTCATGGGAAATGTCCTCCCACATATCCTTCAATTCTGTCTTCTCTTTTTTGGTGATGTAAGACGTCACATACCGAGCCACAGCCATACAGTTATCAGCCACAAACTGTATATCCATGTTAGCATTCCACATGGACAAAATCACCGGGTTGTAGTCGTTGATGTACTTGGACTCTTCGTTCCTCTTCAAATTGTATGTGTTTTTAGGTGATTTCTTCATGACATTGTGTCGCAGCGAAGACATCAAACTGTTTACTCTTCCTTTAGAAATCACCGGTCGTGGAAAGCCGAAACGACATTTAGTGTAGAACTTGTCCTTGTTTCGGAATTTACGACGGCAGTACTTTCCACATCGATGGCTTTGGAAACGCAGAACTTTTTCTCTTAGGCTTTTCTTCTCCTTTGCGTTTGGAACAGCACACGTAGAATACTGTTGGATGAAACTCATCACTGAGTCTTCTGGATCCGTTCCAAATTTAGGTGCATCCTTGATCCACAGCAACATATGTATATGAGGAGCACCTCTTGCTTGGTACTCCTTTCTCCAGAAGAAATCCAACACCTCTCCAAGAGGTGGATTCTTCTTATTCATGATGAAAGACATCATAGCTTCAAATCTATGATTGAAGTACCTACATACATTGACTGGATCCAAAGAGCACAGTTCTCCGGGTGTCTTGAATTCGATGTTATCTACGTTAGCATTTGCCTCTCGTAGAAATTCAAGTAAGTCTTCCCAGCCATACTCGGCACAGCTCAGAGTGAGGAACCATGTGGGAGTACCTAAGTTCCTCAGCATACATTTTAAATCACCATGACGACGGTACCAGTACTCATTAGTACCACGCTGACACGCCATGAGATTAATCAGGTGAGAATCCAAAATACTGTCTTGGACATTGACTTTATCCATAAAGTCACTTGCCGAGATGTTTTGCATGTGTATACCACTTTTCAAGATGTGGTTCACTGCATATGACAGTCCAGACAGATCGCTTTCAAACAGGAGATGAAACAAATAAGGAATGCATTGTCGAAACCTAGCATCTCCTGCATACAATCGCAAAGTCCGGTATTCAGAAGCAGGAATTTGATGAGGTCGCTCATCATATCTTCCTCCCTGACCTGTTGGAAAAAGCTGTGGGAAACACCGAGCTTCCAAACTTTCCTCCCAAACACTAATGGGACTCCCTTTCGCTTGTTTCATTTGAAACAACTCAATAGCATTCCCCATGACTTCCTTGGAATGCAAAGGATGAACACTATAATGTTCATATATTTCTTCACTAGTACAGGGTTCTACTTTCTCAATTTGACCAGCACACAAATCGCTGTCCTCTTCCTCACTTACTTCCTCTTCTGCAACATATACATTTTTATAGTATTTATTATATTTTTTCAAATACAATGTTGCCCTTTTGACTTTCCTAACATCTACTAAATCTTGCCATATTTTCTTATTCTTTGTCGGAACCCCATTAACTAAGATAACAAGAGGTTCCTCTTCCACTTTTTCTACTCCAATTGTGTTAATGTTTTTCTTCAAATCTAGAGGCAAATAAACAACTCTTCCCTTTAATCCTCTCTGTAAATCTGATGGAGGCAATTTCCCTGTCTTTGGCTCCATTCTTACAATAGCCTGAAAGGGATGGATACTTTGAATCAAAATAGATTCATAAGTATTTAAATCCTTCAATTCAGAAGGAATCTCAACCAATTCCAGATTATTATGAACTGCTCTAGCAGGCATCTGGTTTTGATTTAATTTGCAACAACAATAAGTACACACACGTTGATCCAATCCCAAATCAAAACAATTTTCTACCATCAAGTATGTTGCGAAATCCTTCCATTCACTATTATTTTCCCTTTCACTTTTTGCATATAAATCCACTAACTTAGTCTGATTCTTATAATAAGTGCGTCGACAACACACACAAGTGAAATTAGGCCTCTCACTTGATTTCACCTGAAACGTCGCAATTTCCTTCTGAAAATTATCTGTACTGGAAACCTGTACACTATCTTCCACATTACCCTCTTCTTCTTGGTCAATTTCAACATTCTCCTCTTTACTTCCAAAGTAACAAAACTCAATTTCTTCACATATATTCTTCACATCTATTTCAGAACCATGCAAAAGAGCAGCGCATAATTGTTTAAGCATAATTGCTGGACTCTTAGCATAATACAACATTCTAACTAATTTCCTCACTTTATTATGATGCACTGCTAGCATCCTGAAATGATGAAAAACACTCTGGCATACTCTCCTGGAAAGACAAGCCAGTGAATGACCATGCAAACCTGTCACTTCTCTCACTCTGCAAGGATCTAATTCTTGCAACAACCTTATTTTCTGCTTCAAACTTTTCTTATTAAATGACCGTACAAAATCACAAAGCAAATTGATGGAATCCTGTCGCACACTACAAATACTACTACACTTCCAGGTGTAGACAGGACCCTTAGCACGTCTTCCTAAAACCTCATTACCTAACACCTCTTCTGTCTCTGTTGTCACAAGTTTTTCTTTTTCAACTGGACAACCATCTTTCACTTCATAAGCACGACCACTGGTGTCAACTGCATGCACCAAATCATTATCCTGGAAATAACTCTCCTCATTAAAAAATGCCTCACAGCTTGAACTATGCATCCATTCTCCAGAAAAAACTTCACAAAAATTACTACAATTAACTATTCTCTTCCATCTACTATTTCTTTTGAAATCATAAATTGCCTTGTTTAGCTTCCTAATTCTATTGATTATCAAAATAAATAACTTACGTTTAATTTCAAATGCCTGATCAATAACTTTCTCAACTTTTTTTTTCTCTTATAAAAAACCACTTTCTGTTGACCTTTCTTAATATTTTTTAACAAATTGCCAATTATCCTGTTGCGGAACATTCGTTTACGAATGTCCCTAAACTGTTGTTTCCTTCTACTATCATGCACAGAGTTATCTCTTGCTCTAGCAGTAACATTTTTGATTGGCCTTTCCTTTCCATTTGAATTGGTTCTCTTTTTTTGGACTGAAACATTTTCTGTAGTAATATTTTTTTTATTACACATATTTCTTATGAAATATTTTGTGCTCTTACCCGGTGCTTTCTTCGTGACTTGACAAATCTTTTTGTTAGAGGACTGCTGCTTATTTTGTTTCACCTGCTGTCTTTGAAGTTTTGCAGCCTTTCTCTGTCTTTCTATTGTTGGCATGGTGAAATCTTGAAATGATCTGCAGTTGAATCTGTGGTAAAATATAATAAAAAATGTTATTAACCACTATTACCAAACAGTAAATCAATAACAGTGATCAAAAACTTAACACACTACTTGACATTTTAAATAGTCCTTGGCAAATTTACAATACAGAAATAGCAGAAAAGAAATGACATTTATATTTATGTTACCTGTGCTATTTTATATGTGAATCTGATCTAATTTTATGAGCATATTTTAATATTTTATTGAAGACACTACACATAACCTGTTTTTGAAGGTGTCTTTATTTTTAAATTAAACGGTTTACATTTTTACTTTTTATTAATTATACATTTTAAAAATAAATGTTTATAGTTCCATAGGCTCAAGCAGGTCAGCTTCCCACCCTATGTCATATAATTCGGACAAATCTGCATCCTCATCACGCTCTTCTTCATCCTCAGGATTTAAATCATCCAAGGGATCAACATCCACTGATGTTTCAATTACGAGTTCAATGATGAGGTCAAAATCAACTGATTGCAGATTGTCGCTCATGTTGATGTTGTCTTTATCTTTAAAGAAAGATAACAACAATGAGATGTTGCAGAGTAAGAGACACATCTCAGAGATTATAATAGTAAAATTGTTTAACAAGAGTAATATTTTGCAGCTATTACTTAGCCATGTCCAGCAATGCTGAGCAGGTGAAGACTATGTCTAATTTTTCAGTGAACAGGACTCATCTCTTCTTAACCTTGGATAAGCCTCACCGACTCTGTGTCCCCTGCACATACTTAAATGTAAAGGGGCAGATTTATGTTAAATGGCACATCCCCAGGCATGCACCAGTTAACGTGCACCGCTGCTCTGCCACCCATGGTGTGCCGTATTTACAATCAGATAGGAGAAAGCTGCGTCAAAACCCTGCGCCTGCTTTAAGCAGGCATAGGTCTTGACGCAACATTGTGGAGATGGGGCACCCCTGAGCCTTGCTTGAGCTGCATCGCACTTGCGATACAACTCCAGCAATCACTACCTTTACAGCACAGATACGTCACGCATCTGTGCCATTTTTGCCCCATGATGCCCCGCATTGTAAATGCAGCACACCATGGGTGGCGGAACAGCGGCGCAGGATGACTGACACATCCCTGGTGATGCACCAGTCATCATAAATCTATCCCTAAGCTTCTTATCTTGTTACAGATGAACCGCCATATGTACCATCAAACTATTTTGCATTTCCTTAATAGCGAGTTTTAAGGGATAAATAGCAATTCTTTACCATTCCTAATTTGCAATGAGCAAATTGCTAATTGCAAGTTACCCATTCATTTCCATGGGCTAGGAGGCTCATAGGAATGAAGGTTTAATTTGCGATTAGCAATTTGCTCATCACAAATTAGGAATTTTTCCAAGGGTGCAGGGGTGTCTCAAAAACACCCTGCTGCACCCCTGAAAAAGAAATTTGGGGGCATATGGCACACATACATGCCCTAAGGGCATGTGTTGGCGTCATATGGGACCTTTTGTTTTTGGGAAAAAAAGCTTTTTGAAAAGAATTCACAAATTACCACCAACTAGAAGTTGGTGGTAGTTTCCAAATCCTTAATGTCATTTTTTACATATTTTTTGTTTGATACATTGCATTTAAGTAATCGCAAAATTTGCAAATCCTTCAGTGCAATCGCAAAATAAGGAATAGCAAATTTTGCTACTCCTTATTTTGCATCAAACTTGTTTGATACATACCATTTGTCTAATTAACATTCGCAAAGGCCGAAATTCGCAGAATTTTGATCTTTGCGAATGCTAATTAGCTTGATACATATGGCCCCAAGTGAGGCCTGTCTTGCAACATGGTGCATCTTTTGCATCACTGCTGCAACGGTTTCATGTGGTACATTTTTTTTACACCATGACATATCTGCCTAAATGCATCAATTTGTAATTTTGTCGCCTCATAGCAAATCTTTTGCACCGCCGCTGCATCATAAAAGTGACGCACAGTGGCGCAAAAGAGGCATACACCTATCATAAATCTGTCCCTAGCATTTTAAATGATTAATCCAGGATGACGATAAGGTGTGGCCTATCCAAAGGTTTGTTTAAGGTGAGGCCTACTCAGGATTGCAGATTAAAGTTACGCTTGATGAAGAATACAGAGGAGATAATACATGTAAAGGCCTACCAATGAAGTAAGTAATGTGCACTTTATTTCGCCAGTCATCATAAATGTATCCCTAAGCTTCATATCTTGTTACAGATGAACCACCATATGTACCATCAAACTATTTTGCATTTCCTAAATAGCGAATTTTAAGGAATAAATAGCAATTCTTTACCATTCCTAATTTGCAATGAGCAAATTGCTAATTGCAAATTACCCATTCATTTCCATGGGCTAGGAGGCTCATAGGAATGAAGGTGCAATTTGCGATTAGCAATTAGCTCATCACAAATTAGGAATTTTTTCAAGGGTGCAGAGGTATCTCAAGAACACCCTGCTGCACCCCTGAAAAAGAAATTTGGGGGCATATTGCGCACATACATGCCCTAAGGACATGTATTGGCGTCATATGGCACCTTTTGTTTTTTGGAAAAAAATGCTTTTTGAAAAGAATTTGCAAATTACCACAAACTAGAAGTTGGTGGTAGTTTCCAAATCCTTAATGTTATTTTTTACATATTTTTTGTTCGATACATTGCATTTAAGTAATCGCAAAATTTGCAAATCCTTCAGTGCAATCACAAAATAAAGAATAGCAAATTTTGAATTAAGGACATTTTAAGTAATTTCCACATGTGCAGTGTTTTCAAATTATGATTTGAAAATCGTTTTTGGGGAAAAGGAATGGTTTGCAAATTTATGACAAGGACATAATGGTGTATGCTTCTCTATAAGGCATTTCAGTGTCTCTGATGTCATTTTTCCCATATTACATTATAAGACCTTTCCCCATGGAGCACATTCCTTGTAAATATGCTCCCACCTGTGCATGGTGAATTTAGATTTTGACTGTTTGAGTCACATAGCCATGTTAATAGTGACCCAAAAAAATTGGAAACGCTTTAAAAAAACACATTCATGTGTCTTAAGGACATTTTAAGTCATTTCCCCGTGGACAGTGTTTTGTAAGTGGCGCAAAAGAGTCATACACCTATCATAAATCTGTCCCTAGCATTTTAAATGATTAATTCATGATGACGATAAGGTGTGGCCTATCCAGAGGTTTGTTTAAGGTGAGGCCTACTCAGGATTGCAGATTAAAGTTACGCTTGATGAAGAATACAGAAGAGATAATACATGTAAAGGCCTACCAATGAAGTAAGTGATGTCCACTTTATTTCGCCAGTCATCATAAATGTATCCCTAAGCTTCTTATCTTGTTACAGATGAACCACCATATGTACCATCAAACTATTTTGCATTTCCTAAATAGCGAATTTTAAGGAATAAATAGCAATTCTTTACCATTCCTAATTTGCAATGAGCAAATTGCTAATTGCAAATTACCCATTCATTTCCATGGGCTAGGAGGCTCATAGGAATGAAGGTGCAATTTGCGATTAGCAATTAGCTCATCACAAAATAGGAATTTTTTCAAGGGTGCAGGGGTATCTCAAGAACACCCTGCTGCACCCCTGAAAAAGAAATTTGGGGGCATATGGCGCACATACATGCCCTAAGGACATGTATTGGCGTCATATGGCACCTTTTGTTTTTTGGAAAAAAATGCTTTTTGAAAAGAATTCGCAAATTACCACAAACTAGAAGTTGGTGGCAGTTTCCAAATCCTTAATGTCATTTTTTACATATTTTTTGTTTGATACATTACATTTAAGGAATCGCAAAATTTGCAAATCCTTCAGTGCAATCGCAAAATAAGGAATAGCAAATTTTGAATTAAGGACATTTTAAGTCATTTCCACATGTGCAGTGTTTTCAAATTATGATTTGAAAATCGTTTTTGGGGAAAAGTAATGGTTTGCAAATTTATGACAAGGACATAATGGTGTATGCTTCTCTATAAGGCATTTCAGTGTCTCTGATGTCATTTTTCCCATATTACATTATAAGACCTTTCCCCATGGAGCACATTCCTTGTAAATATGCTCCCACCTGTGCATGGTGAATTTAGATTTTGACTGTTTGAGTCACATAGCCATGTTAAAAGTGACCCAAAAAAATTGCAAACGCTTTAAAAAAACACATTCATGTGTCTTAAGGACATTTTAAGTCATTTCCCCGTGGACAGTGTTTTGTAAGTGGCGCAAAAGAGGCATACACCTATCATAAATCTGTCCCTAGCATTTTAAATGATTAATTCATGATGACGATAAGGTGTGGCCTATCCAGAGGTTTGTTTAAGGTGAGGCCTACTCAGGATTGCAGATTAAAGTTACGCTTGATGAAGAATACAGAGGACATAATACATGTAAAGCTCTACCAATGAAGTAAGTGATGTCCACTTCATTGCGCCAGTCATCATAAATGTATCCCTAAGCTTCTTATCTTGTTAGACATCAACCGCCATATGTATCATATAACTATTTTGCATTTCCAAAATAGCGAATTTTAAGGAATAAATAGCGATTCTTTACCATTCCAAATTTGCGATGAGCAAATTGCTAATTGCAAATTACCCATTCATTTCCATGGGCCAGGATGCCCATATGAATGAAGGTGCAATTTGCGATTAGCAATTAGCTCATCGCAAATTAGGAATTTTTCCAAAGGTGCAGGGGTGTCTCAAGAACACCCTGCTGCACCCCTGAAAAATAAATTTGGGGGCATATGGCGCACATAAATTTTAACAACATTCCATTACCTCAAAAACGATTTTCAATTCATAATTTGAAAACACTGCCCACAGGGAAATTACTTAAAATGTCCTTAAGACACATGAAAGTTTTTTTTAAAAGCCTTTGCAAGTTTTTGGGTCACTTTTAACATGGCTATGTAACTCAAACAGTCAAAATCTAAATTTACCATGCACAGGTGGGAGCATATTTACAAGGAATGTGCTCCACAGGGAAAGGTCTTTTAATGTAATATGTGAAAAATGACATCAGAGACACTGAAATGCCTTATAAAGAATCATACACCATTATGTCCTTGTCTTAAATTTACAAACCATTCCTTTTCCCCAAAAACGATTTTCAAATCATAATTTGAAAACAATGCACATGAGGAAATGACTTAAAATGTCCTTAAGACAGATGAAAGTGTTTTTTGATTGCCTTTCCAGAATGGTTGGGTCACTTTTAACATGGCTATGTAACACAAACATTTAAAATCTAAATTTGCCATGCACAGGTGGGACCATATTTACAAGCAATTTGCGCCACAGAGAAAGGTCTTACATTAAAATGGGAAAAATAACATCAGGGACAGTCAATTGCCGTATAAAGAAGCATACACCATTATGTCCTTGTCATAAATTTAAAAACAATTCCTTTTCCCCAAAAACGATTTTCAAATCATAATTTCAAAACACTGCACATGGGAAAATTACTTAAAATGTCCTTAAGACACATAAAAGCGTTTTTTAATTGCCTTTGCAGCATGTTTGTATCACTTTTAACATGGCTATGTAACACAAACATTCAAAATCTAAATTTTCCATGCACAGATGGGAGCATATTTACAAGCAATTTGCGCCACATAATTCATAATTTTTTCCTTAAAGCACACTATTCTCTATCTAAATTAAAGAAATATTTTCTCACCTTAGCAAATACTTTGAGTTTGAAAACAGTCTCAGAAACACACCAATTTGTCTTCAGCAGAGCAAAAGGTATGCACTCCAGAGTCTGCAGCTATCAAAAGCACAGAAATGCTGTAATTCTTCACACATATCTCTCATGTCACCCAATCAAAACTCTTCCCTCACTTTTTTTCAAATGAAAACCCTTCCCCCCTCTGCCATTTCATGCCTTTTCTGCATAGCAACCACCTCTTGGAAGACCTCTGGTGTTTGCAAGTTCACACAACAATGTTGCAATTGAACTCTGAACTCTCAGTGCACCTGCGTATCCACTGCAATCTTTCATTTAATGATTTTTTATTGACCACTCAAAATACATCTTTCAAAGAACACATCCATGCACCCTAACTTTCTGTTTTCAGCAATCAAAATCCACCAATCACTGTTACTGCTTCATGAACACAGAAACTCCACAGTTTTTTTCATTTTAAACTCTCATTTTTTCAACTGCCATTTCATTGCCACACTTCATCTGACTGCAGGAGAACCTCCTCTCACCATGTTTTCTGTCTGGATTGTTGAACATAGTTATATTCACTGGGCTCACAGGTATGCTGAGAACAGAAAATTACCTAACCTCAATTTACAAGATGTGGAAATTAAGTGGTTTGGCCACAGAGGATTAAAATGTCACCAATTGATACCATTGGTGAAAACCTTTATGCATTTGCCCAAACCTGACCTGTTAATTGTGCACTGTGGAGGTAATGATTTGGGCACTTTGACTGGGGTAGGTCTGGAAATGCTTTTAAAGGACACCTTTGAGCAATTGATGGCACTTTTTCCTCAGACTGCCTTGGTATATTCAAATATATGCCAAAGACAGAAATGGAGGTGGTCAAACCAATTTTGTCCACAAATTGAGAAGTCGAGGAAGCATGTAAACAAATCTGTTTCAGCTTACATGAGAGACCATGGAATGGGCTCCCTGTACAACAATAACTTGCGTTACTACATGCAAGATATCTACAGAGGAGATGGAGTTCACTTCTCAGATGAGGGCAACAGAATTTTCACTCTGAATTTAAGAATGTGCATTGGTACCTACTTATAAGTACCTAAATGTACCATAAACCCAAAAGCTCTTCTCAGAGCTACCCTACATCTGATCACTCACAATTGTTATTTTTCCTCTAACTTTTTTCACTAATTTTCAACAAAGTACGCTCCCTGGGACGCTACCCGGTACGCGAACCGGGAGCTAACCTCGTGAAATTTTTAAAAAAAATGTTTTTTTTCGCACATATAAGCCTCCTCAGCCACCCTCACAAAACCTAGGGGGTCAAGATAAGTCTACCGTGCCCCCTTCTACCCATTCTGAACATTATTTGCCCTCCATTTTGTATCTTAATTCGACCGAAACACAAAACGGTGGACTCCCGTAACGCTTAAGGTTCGCGAACCGGGGCGCTCAGCGGTTCGCGTACCGGGTCGCTCCCTGGGAAGCGCACCATCAAAAAAGGTGGGAAAGTAGTTCACAGAAAAGCCACTGGAGACAATTTCACCAAATATAGATTAGCTCATACTACATACCAATCCCTACCATTTTCACAAATTTGATTGGAATTCCATTTAGCCATTTAGCCTGTAGACCTCTCTAAATACCCTGAGGTAAATTACTTCACAAAACACATCTGAAGTGTTGGAATTGACAACCAATTAATATGTTACTTTCATTTTCTACTTTTTTTACCTGACATTTCATTGGTTATATACCTGAATATATATAAAGGAAGAGAAGAAAACACAGCCATTTTGACTACTACTTCTTGGTGTACATTTCAATAGTATTTTCACTAATTCCTTCAACTTCTTTCTAAAGGTAAGTTTTTATTTTTAAAACTGAAGTATATTGTGCACTATAAGTTAATATGGTAAACTTTTTCTGATAGTTATATACTATCCCTCTGTAGTAGTTATAGATTTAGATAGACTTCTCTGTTATAGTTATGGATGGAGTTAGGCTTCTCTTGTATAATTATGAATTTACTTACGTTAAATCACATACACTTTTTTATATTCCTACTTCCACTCTGATACTATACACTGTCCAAAGATAAATTCACTGATAAAAACTGCCTATCTAAAATTAATCCCAACAGTGCCCTATCTCTACTAATATATATTTTTTTAATCTAAATTTCAGGCAAAATGGAAGGCGAACAGAAAGTTGAATTTCAAATTGTCCTGCAAGAGAGCAGCCAAGAAATCATTGATGAAAATGATATTGAATTTTTCGATGAAACTTGGGACAAAGAACTACTGCAATGTGTACAAGCAGTAGATAACCTCCTTGAAAATGAGGACATTTTACACCCTCAGAGACTACAATGTATATTCAATGATAATTATGAAATTTCTGACAATAAAATGTTAGAAAGTTTAATAAATTATGAAACACAATCACAATAAAAAAAAATGCTTAAAAAATAAAGAAAATAAAAAATAATCAACAAAACCAACAATCAATTAACATACAGCATTTAAAAAGTCTATCATTCATTTTTCATTGCAGTACGCTGCCCAGAACGCTTCCCGGTTCGCGGACCGGGCGCTACCCACGCAAAAAAACAAAAAAAAATTATTTTTTTTTGCCCCGCGGGGCCCTTTTAAAGCCTCCACATTAAACCTAGGGGGTCAGGGAGGATCTACTAAGCCCCCTTATGGTTATTTCCCCCTTTGTTTTGGCCTCCTCTTGTCTCTCAATCCTACCGAGAGACAAGATGGCGGCCGCTCCGGACTGTTTAGAATGTTGACAGACACCGGAGAACCAATCAGCTTCGCTACGCGAAGTTCCGGTACGCGCCCCGGTCCGCGAACCGGGGCGCTGCCCGGTCCGCTGTTACAGATATATATCTTTTTTTAAACGTTAATTTCTCAAAATCCACTGGAGCACATATATTGAGACCTACAAAAGGCACATCGGGCTACCAGTCCCTACAATTTTGCCAAGTTTCGTGCAAATCCATTCAGCCGTTCGGGCTAAAAGTGAGGCCAACCGCCCTATGGAAAACTCAATGTTAAAAACACGTTTTGGGACCCCCCTTTTTTCTCGGCCCCCCCTTGATGAACCCCCCCCAAATCTTCAGGGGCTGCTCAGAAACAAAATGTTCCATTTTCCAGAAAATTTCAGCCAATTCCGTCCACAAACGCCAAAGTTATTAGACATAGAATTTTCAAAAATCCCATAGAGAAAAAATCCTAACTATATATACCTACTGGCGACCGCCAGTAGGTAATATATATATATATATATATATTACCTACTGGCGGTCGCCAGTAGGTATATATAGTTAGGATTTTTTCTCTATGGGTTTTTTGAAAATTCTATGTCTAATAACTTTGGCGTTTGTGGACGGAATCGGCTGAAATTTTCAGGAAAATGGCACATTTTGTTTCTGAGCAGCCCTTGAAAATTTGGGGGGGGTTCGTCCAGTGGGGGCCGAGAAAAAAGGGGGGTCCCAAAACGTGTTTTTAACATTGAGTTTTCCATAGGGCGGTTGGCCTCACTTTTAGCCCGAACGGCTGAATGGATTTGCACGAAACTTGGCAAAATTGTAGGGACTGGTAGCCCGATGTGCCTTTTGTAGGTCTCAATATATGTGCTCCAGTGGATTTTGAGAAATTAACGTTTAAAAAAAGATATATATCTGTAACAGCGGACCGGTTAGCGCTCTGGTTCGCGGACTTTTCGCGCAACGGAGCTTTGTGAAGCGAAGCTGATTGGTTCTCCGGCGTCTGTCAACATTCCAAACAGTCCGTAGCGGCCGCCATCTTGTCTCTCGGTAGGATCGAGAGACAAGAGGAGGTCAAAACAAAGGGGGAAATAACTATAAGGGGGCATAGTAGATCCTCGCTGACCCCCTAGGTTTGATGTGGAGGTTTTAAAAGGGCCCCGCGGGGCAAAAAAAAACCAAAATAATAATAATCGAACGGCTGAATGGATTTGCACGAAACTTGGCAAAATATTAGGGACTGGTAGCCCGATGTGCCTTTGCTAGGTCTCAATATATGTGCTCCAGTGGATTTTGAGAAATTAACGTTGAAAAAAAGATATATATCTGTAACAGCGCTCCGCTTCGCGTACTTTTCGCGTTACGGAGCTTTGCGAAGCTGATTGGTTCTCCGGCGTCTGTCAACATTCCAAACAGTCCGTAGCGGCCGCCATCTTGTCCCTCGGTAGGATTGAGAGACAAGAGGAGGCCAAAGCGAAGGGGGAAATGACCATAAGGGGGCATAGTAGATCCTTCCTGACCTCTTAGGTTTGATGTACCATTTTGCCAAGTTTGGTGTAATTCCGTTCAGCCATTCAGGCTGTAGACGTATGTAAATGTCCTATGGAAAATTGCATGGGGAAAACACATTTGAAAGTGTTGAAATTTAGAACCAATTAAAATGTTACTTTGGTTTTGTATTTGTGTGTGATGAAAGTTAATTGGTTATGTATATATGTCAAATGAGAGGAAACCACAGCCATTTTGTGATACTACTGTCTGAGGTACATTTGTGAGGAATTTTTGGTGGTGAATTTCTGGTGTTTGATTTACACAGTACTAACACTTCTGCTACTTTTAAAAAGGTGAGTTGTTAATTTGTAAGGGGAACTATGTTGTACACTTGAAGATAATTTGAAAAATGTTTTCTGTTATTTATTTGCTGTCCTTCTGTTATACTAAATACTTGATGAAGTTAGTTTTATATTATGTATTACTAAAAACGATAAATGAAAGTGATTATTTTTTTCTGCAATTTACAGCAAGCAATTTCAAAATAAAATGGCTCACAATGAAGAGACCGTGGCAATTTCTTTTGAATTGTCCACTACATTGATTGAAATTGAGAGCACCAATAATGAAATATTGTCACAAGGAGGACATGACTTGTATGATTCCATTAGATTGATTGAAATGGACAGCACCAAGAATGAAATATTGTCACAAGGAGATGACTTGAATGATTCCACTACATTGATTGAAATTGAGAGCACCAATAATGAAATATTGTCACAAGGAGGAGATGGCTTGTATGATTCCATTAGATTGATTGAAATGGACAGCACCAATAATGAAATATTGTCACAAGGAGGAGATGACTTGAATGATTCCACTACATTGATTGAAATTGAGAGCACCAATAATGAAATATTGTCACGAGGAGATGACTTGAATGATTCCACTACATTGATTGAAATTGACAGCACCAATAATGAAATATTGTCAGAAGGAGGAGATGACTTGAATGATTTTTTTGATCAATCTCTTGATGGCGAATTTATCGAGTGTTTGGAGACCATAGAGTTACAAGAATCATCATTGCAGACTTTTAATGAGGAGATTCCAGATGAGATGATTGAAGAGGAAATTACTGATGAGGACATGTTAGTAGTTGTTTCAAATTTAGAAAATTCTGAAGAATAAATTTATATTTAGAAATCAAAAATTGTTTGAGACATTATTTATTTTTATTTTTAATTTATGAGGTTGTAGCGAAGTGATTGTAGTATAAAATGAGACTTATAGTATAGAGTGCAACATTTTTATGTTACATGGTAAGTTTACTCATATTTACTTCCCTTCTGCCACTATATTATCTCCAATGTGTATTTGACATGTCTTCTTCATCTCCGGCCTCCTTTCTCTCACTGTGTGTCTCCGATGCATCTTATCGCTGGTATTTTGTGTAATTACAGAAGAGAGTAAAATAAAATAGTTCGGAACGTGAAAAGGGGGCAAAGTAGAGTACTCCTCACCCCCTAGGCCTTTTTAGGCGGTCCCAAAAGGATCAGTTTCTGCTTTCCTGAGAGATTATGGTATGAGTTCCATATACCACAATAACTTGCATTACAACATGCAAGATATCTATCTCCTATTACCAACTTTTGGAGATATTCGCGCTAAGCGCGAATATCTCCAAAAAGTAACACCTGCCCTGAGCAGTTCTTAGCCATGTTATCCAATGGGAGGTGGATAACATGGCTAAGAGTATTAGCTCGGTAATGCATGAATATCGCTGAGTTTTTAGCGATATTCATGCATTGCGGCCGTTTATTATCGCATTTGCGATAAACCTTGATAATAGTAAGGTTTATCTTCGATAATTTCTGACGATGCTTAGTGGTAAAAAATTGGTTGGTAAGCATCGTTAGCGATAAATATCGCTTAACTTTGGTAATATGCCCCAACGTCTGTTAACGTTCGATTCGAAGGAAATGAGGAAGTGTTGAAAAACATTGTCTGCGCCATCTTGCCTTTTTTGAAATGCCACACTTTTGTCGTGCACGGCAGCCATTTTAGATGTCTTGACCAGACCCACTCTCTGCACGCTGTCGATTCGTAGCATGGCTCCTCACCCTCGTAAGCATCTCCCCCAGGCACTGGTCACCACCGCTCTCTGTCTTATGCATGGGCAATAAACCTTCCCCCATCTGCGCTGCTCTTCCCTGAGAATCACACTCTGTGCCCGCCCGACACCTCCCTTTCACCCTATTCACTACCGCACCCTCTGACACTCCTCTTCCTCTGTGTCCGAATGTCCAGGCCGGTCCTAGGCTATCAGCTAGCCCTGCAGATGTAGTTTATGGCCCCAGCTGTAAAGAATCACCCCTCTTCAAAGGAGTTATAGTAGATCAAGGCCCACACCCGATGTGATCCGTCACAGCACACGCGTTCCTACTATCTGAAAACCATCCTGTATTGTGATTGGGGAGAGGACCGAGCCTGAAGCGGAAGATTCCAGGAATGACTCTTTGTACATCAAAGTTTTTACAATTATGTGTCACATTAAAAATATATAGCACTCCAACAAAGTAGTAGGAATATAAAACTTTAATAACATATAAATATATACAACAAAACAAAAACAGTAAAAACATTTAAACAACGAAGAGACCGTGGCAATTTCTTTTTAATTATCCAATAGATTTATTGAAATTGACAGCACCAATAATGAAATATTCTTGTCAGTAGCGGTCTGTTGTGCGAATAGTTCCAAGGCAGCAGAACGCGCTGAAATCTAGATGGCACGAAAGTGATGTCTAGCAAGTTGCCGCCCAGCAAATAACGGCGTGGGGCGCCGCGGGGGTGAGTGAGTCCAGTAGGCACCACAGCTATTCTTACCGGCATTGCAGAATTACTGCTGGGGACAATGCCTGTGCTGTAGCAGGGTCACAGCAGAAACAAAAAGGATTCTGTTGAAGATGTTGTTGGTTTTCAATTTGAAAACAGTTCTGGTGTCAACTGCTATGCTAATGTAGTGGTTAATGTTTTGTTTTCTCTAGAAAATGTAAAAGAGGGGGAGGCAGTCCAAAGTTCCGTTAAAAGGGCAAAGGAAAGGATCGGTGGTTTGAACTATCAGTCAAAAAGGGGAGGGGGTGCAATAATTTTTCCTACCGGGTCACACTGTGCTTTCACCGGAAGTGAGGTCTGCAGGATTGTAGTAATTCAAAGTGAGGCTGGCGCCAGCATGGGAGCGCCGACGTCCCGCGGATACAGTTTCGTCACTCCACGGGCGATCATGGCAGTCATTCCCCATCGGGGGTCGGAGACTCCCGCGGCTCCTCTAGAATCTTCAAGGTCGTGGAGGACTACGGTGGTGGAGTCAACCAGTGACCGGGCCATTTCTTTATGTTGGGCCCGCTCTTGCCAGGTCGACCGCCATTTTGAGAGTTCGGCAGCTACCGGCGATCGCGGGGTCACATGAGCGGACGGGCTCCACCCTGCCGGGCGAGACGTTGCAGCATGGCCACAGTGGAAGAACCGTTATCTAGGTCGTTCCGAAACTGTGCAGCACTGGAGTTGTTAGGATGCCACCGCCTGGAGCGCTGAGGGTGCAGCTGGGAAGCCTCCACCTGGGGAGGCGGGAGAGGCCTGTTCGCACCGTCTCTCCCTCCCAGTGCACCCCACGGCGTCTCGCTTGAGATTTGTTATGGCCGGACCAGGCGATGAGGACGAGGGGGGTCGGAGGCATGTGCAAGACATCCCCCTCCAGTGTTGTCGCAGCCATTATAAAAGAAAGAAGTGTCCCGTCCGTCTTCGGGCCGGGCTTCCGGTGGATGTCGGCCGGACGCCCCTGGCTCTGGCCCCATGAACGGGTTTCTTGGTTTATCGGCTGCAGCCGGATCCCGTCGGCCTCGGCCCCCCGACCGTTGGTGGTCGGACCGGAAGAGCATGTGGCGGGACTACCTGCAACTCTCAAGGGCCACCGCGGCCGGACTGGGAGAGAGAGGGGAGGGTCGAGGAGACATTCCCCCCCCCTGCAACTGTTCAGCGTTGTAAAGGCAATCCCCTGGCCGGGTCCCGCTGGTCTCGGCCTCTCCTCCGGCTACACCCTACGTTAGGATCTCCTGGCCGAGGCGTGGCAGCAGAACCTGCCTTATATGGGCTGCTCCCGGCTGGGCGTAGCCGGAACCCTGCCCCACCTTGGAAGTTTCCAGAGTGGGGGTGGATGTTCTACTGACTTGCATTTTCCCTAGTCTATCGATTTTTTTGGCGTGGCAGGCGGTGGGACAGCGAGGGGTGATTTGGTTTCTCTTACTGTTTTTCTGGTCTCTCACCACTGGCATATTTTAACGTTTTCTTGTTACTAGGACATTAATAGGTTTTATCATTACGTTATGTTATCGTTTCTTTGTTCGTTGTTTAATAAAAGTTCATGTTCATCAGTGGCCTACTGATTTTCGTTTTCCTATTTTTTTCTTTCCAGGTTGTTTCATGGTAAAGTTTCTGTTAACAGGATACAATGATCACTTCGTTATTATTGCATATGTCCTTTTCACTAGGGGTGCTCTCTGGTCGGGCCAGATGACGTATCTCTAGTAAATGGTCCGGGTGAAAAAGGTGCATCAATCAGTGGGGAGTAGATAGGCATGACAGATTACAACGGGGGAGAACGGTCCGCATTACGTACCCTTTCACTACTTGCAAAGATTTTCCTACGTTTATTTGCAAACAGGGAATACCTCCAAAAAGAACTAATTCCCAAACAGTCAATGTTCGGACAATCAATCAATCAATGAGGAATGAAATAGGTACGACGTGTTAAAGGCTTGCGTTACCTACCCTTCACTATCTGCAAAGGGAGATAGAATATTCCTATTCTTCCTCGTTTGCAGGTAGAGAAGATCGTTAAGAGAATTAACTTCGAACAATTCAATGCTCGATTGAAACAATCAACAAGGGGTACTGTGAACACAAATGAACGCCGCTTATATACATACGCATTGCTATTTTCAACAGGTTGTTCCTAATGTTTCTATTTTAGCGAGGTCAAAAGAGATCCCATTAGTGGCCTACTGATTTTGCTCGATTCCTTTTGTTTTTTTACACGATTTTTCGCTATCTGCAAAGACTAAACAGAGTATTGCGACTCTGTGCTTGTTTGTAAATAGAGAATGAACCAAAGAGAACAATCAATCAAATGGAGAGAGAAGCAGGCACGACGGATTACAAAGGGGGAAAGGGCTGCATTAACTACCCTTCACTATCTGCAAAGAGAGAGTACTCCTAATAGAAATGAGGGGTGGGGGGCAGCAATCAAAGCAGATCAGTGTGCATAAACACGAAAAAAAAAATTCTTACCACGTACTTGACATTCGACAGCTTATGATATTTGCTATTAAAAAACCATTGAAATTCACTGAAAAAACCATAGGTTATAGACCATATATAGTTAGGAATTAGCATTTACAAAACCTTGAAAATTCACTGAAAAAACCATAGGTTATAGACCATATATAGTTAGGAATTAGCATTTAAAAAACCTTATTTTACTCACACAAAACCATTGAAATTCCATATATAGTTAGTTGCACTAACTATATATTGCGCACCCGCAATCCACTGCTGATGATGTCACATATTACATCATTCATGACATGGTCAGTGACATCACTGATGACATCACTGATGACATCTCAAATGACATCACTGATGACATCACTGATGACATCTCATTTGACATCAATGACCACATCACTGATGATATCATTCATGTGACAATACAATGCATCTCCTCACATTTTAATATAACCTCTGTTTCACCCAGTGTTAAAAACAGAGTATAATTTTTGAAACCATTGACACACCAATACTAGTTACTACATACGTACTCACTGATTCCTACGTCTACACACACATTCACTCATTCACCCATACAATCATTCATACATACAATCACTCATGTTTACAACACAATCATATGCACTCATACACCTATACAGACACTCACACTCTGCCACTCATCCATGGAGTTACTCACACACCTAGTCAGTCCTGTAAAGAATCAATCACACTTCCATTTTCTACTCTATACAGTTAAACATAGAGCACCTTACGTTTTCAACCATATACTAACACATACTTACTCTCTTATACAATCATTGATACAAGTACACATTGATCTGTACAGAGTCACACACCTCCCATCCAGCCACACACACACTCAGTCTCCCATGCAAATACTTGGACAATCAATCAATAACCCATATAGTTACTCATATAGCTACTGATCAACACATGCAGCAGTTTACAGAACAACAGACATAATGATGCACAAATTAAGACAGTTTAGTCACTAACCCATGCACTCAGTGAGACACATTTAATCACTCACTCATACATTCAGTCATGCACCTACTAAATCCTTCGTCCAGACACTTATACATCCACTCATTCTTCAATATGTAAGACATATTTTAACTTTACAGAAACATAGTCACTGGATGTTGTCATCAGTGATGTCATCAGTGATGTCATTTGAGATGTCATCAGTGATGTCATCAGTGATGTCACTGACCATGTCATGAATGATGTAATATGTGACATCATCAGCAGTGGATTGCGGGTGCGCAATATATAGTTAGTGCAACTAACTATATATGGAATTTCAATGGTTTTGTGTGAGTAAAATAAGGTTTTTTAAATGCTAATTCCTAACTATATATGGTCTATAACCTATGGTTTTTTCAGTGAATTTTCAAGGTTTTGTAAATGCTAATTCCTAACTATATATGGTCTATAACCTATGGTTTTTTCAGTGAATATATATATATATATATATTCATTGAAAAAACCATAGGTTTTATATCAGTTATAGTTAGCTGGTCAATTTACTCATACAAAACCATTGAAATTCCCACGTTATAGTTAGTTGTACTCACTATAACTGGCGCGCCCGCAAAGCACTGCTAATGACATCACATATTACATCACTCATGACATAGTCAGTGACATCACTCATGACATCACTGATGACATCTCAAATGACATCACTGATGACATCATCCAGTGAATGTGTATCTTTCTGATAAAAAAAATATATTTTATATATGTGTACCTAAACATCGATGGAAGAACAAATGATTAAATTAGAGTTTAAATGGATGGGGTTTTGTAATTGATTGTAAAACTAACTTATTATGTGTATGTTACTAAATATATGTATTACCAATTATTGTTTAAAGTTGTAAATATCTGTATCACTGTCTCCCTTTATCTATAGACGGATGCTTAGGTTGGTGAGTAGCTACATGATTGTCTATATGGGTTAATATTTAGTTTTTTGAGTATTAGTATGAGTGTCTGTTAAGTTTGGTGGGAGGTATTACTTTGTGCATATATAAATAAATGAGTGCCTTACTGTTTGCATATGTTTTGAAGACAGCATGTGTGCACGACTGTATGGATGGATGAGTGTGTGTATGGATGTGTTAGTGAGTGAATGACTGTCAGAATCATTTCTTTATGAGTAACTACATATGTTTTAAATTAGTATAAGTAAGAATTGATGCATATAGGTAAGTATGTGTGAGAGTGAAAAATTGTAGGAGTTTCTGTATAAATACTTTTTTGTTCCTATAAGAGATAGTTTTAGTAAAAAAGTATTTGTACATTTCTGTAAAAGTAAGAGTAGTGGTGTATGTATAGCTGTATAAGCAAGTGTATGGTTGTTTTATAATTTATTTGCTTGTGTGAGTATGTGTGTGAGTAACTCTAAGGATGAGTGTCGTTCTGTAACAAAATGTATAGATGAATGAGTATTTATGATGATTGAGTATGTGTATGAGTAACTATATAGATATGTTGGTGAATGAGCGAATGTGTATGTAGATTTTGAAATTGTTGTAAGTGGAATTAGTTTCTCCATTGTTTTGTAATTATTTGATTCTATTTTTCAATGTGTGTATCAAAACTTATATTACATTGAGAGAGAGTCTGCCATTTTTTCACAAGGATGATGTCATCAGTGATGTCATTTGAGATGTCATCAGTGATGTCATGAGTGATGTCACTGACTATGTCATGAGTGATGTAATATGTGACGTCATTAGCAGTGCTTTTCGGGCGCGCCAGTTATAGTGAGTACAACTAACTATAACGTGGGAATTTCAATGGTTTTGTATGAGTTAATTGTCCAGCTAACTCTAACTGATATAAAACCTATGGTTTTTTTCAAATAATTTGCTAGGTTTTTTAAATGCTAATTCCTAACTATAACGTGTATAAAACCTATGTTTTTTTCAGTGAATTTGCAAGGTTTTTTAAATGCTAATTCCTAACTATAACGTGTGTAAAACCCATGGTTTTTCAGTGAATTTGCAAGGTTTTTTAAATGCTAATTCCTAACTATAACATGTGTAAAACCTATGTTTTTTTAGTGAATTTGCAAGGTTTTTTAAATGCTAACCCCTAAATAAAATATGTGTAAAATTCTTTGTTTTTCATTATGAATTTAAATACATCAAAACACTGAAAGTAGTTTTTTTCTCCTTTCTTTATTGCCCTTCCCTTAGTTTTTCAGTTCCTTTAATTCACTCCCCTACCCTTAGTCCCCTTCTATCAGTTACTCTTCAACTCCTCTTTTGTCACTCACCATACTCCCCTTTTCTCACTCTTTTGCTCAGTCCCTTCCTTTCCTCAGTCATTTCAATCACTCATTTATGCACTACACTTTCATTCAAAAAAATGAACGACACAGTGTTTAAGAATATAACTCTTTTTAAAAAATTGAATGAGTTCTGAAAATAACAGTTTTTTTTTCTTTTGTTGTTTTATATATTTTTTCTTTTTTTTTTAATTTTGAGATTTTATTTTTTTTGAAGAAAATTCAGGAACTGCAACAAGGAAACTGTTCAACCGGAACAAAATAAATGAAAAATAGAAAAAAATTATCTCCTTTCAGAGCATTTATGACTCTGAATCATGCATTCAATTATATTCAGGCTCTGTTCTTCATGAACAATAATATCAAAACATTTGATGCACCGCATTTGCACATGTCCGAAATATGGCCTAACGTCCATTTCTGCTGTTGCTGACGATGGAGGTGGAGCTGTAGATGTGCTGGCCACAGCTGGTGGAATCTGCTGGGCCACAGCTCTTGTGGCTGCTTGGGCATATTGCACAGGGTGCACATTTTTGACATGTCTTAACATCGTATGTATAGAAAAAGATTATTTTTTACCACAAAGGGTACACGTTACTTTAGGAGAATTTACCTTTTTTTGATGCTCAGGAAAAGTAAAAAACTTCGAAATAAAAGAAGATTTCCCTTTCTTAGCTGGCTGATGATATTCCATGTGGGAGTCAGAAGAAGAAGATGATGTTTCTTGTCTTTCTGCCATCCTGTTCTTTTTTCTGTCTCCAGCTCCAAAAAGGGTGCTTCTTCAAAGAGAATAAAGCAAATAGTGGGGGAAATGGGTGGTCTTTTAAAGATTCTAGATCTGTAACTAATATTAAGCAATGAAAAATATTGTTTTTGAGTCACATGACCTGACCTTTTTTTTTTATTTTCAATTGTGAGGTGCGCAACCGGGTGCGCGCACCCAGCTAATTTTTTTTTTTTAATTAAAGTTGTTTTTTGCCCGTCAGAGTTGTTTAGGGACTCCCTGAGAAACTCTAGGGGGTCAGGGACTGTCTTTGTTTCCTCCTTTTCACATTTTGAAACTTTTATATAAATCGGGTAAAACGCCATTTTAACCCGACGTGAGCGACCGGGTGCGCGCACCCCGCAACTTTTTAGAAAAAAAATAAAAGAGTTTTTGGGCCTTGGGGGTCCTTAATGGACTCCCTGAGAATACCTAGAGGGTCAGGGAGTGTTTTCCAAGCCTCCTTCTCACATTTTCAAACTTTTATGTAAATCGAGTTGAACGCCATTTTGAGACTGGGTGCGAGACCGGGTGCGCGCACCCCGCTATTTTTCAACAAAAAAAATGTTTTTGGGGCCCGTCGAGATTCTTCTGGGACGCCTTGAGAAGGTCTAGGAGGTCAGGGTGACTGTACCTTGCCTCCTTTTTACGTTTTGAAACTTTCATGAAAATCGGGCAAAACGCTATTTTAAAGCGACGTGCGCGACCAGGTGATCGCGCACCACATGCGCACACCCGAGCGTGCACGTCAAGTCATGTGACTCAAAAACAACACTTTTCATTGGTTCATAGTAGTTTCAGTTCTAGAATCTTCAAAAACCCCACCCATTTCCCTCTTTATCTGTTTCATTCTCGTGGAAGAAGGACCCTCTCCAGCTTCTCAGAGAAATAATTGAAATGGCAGCCAGACAGGAATCATCGTTATCTGATTCTGATGGACAGTATCGACCTCCTCAACGGCGAGTAAAAGAATCTTTTATTTGGCAATTTTTTTAATATCCTGAAGGACTAAAGAAGGTGAATGCACCTAAAGTCACGTGCACCATTTGTGACACTGTACTTTCTAGGGGAAACCCTTCAAATAAATATTCATTTTCAATTCACACAATGATGAGACATGTGAGGCAAGTGCACCCTGCGCAGTTTGCGAAGGCATCCACTAGAGCCCTGGCCACACAAATGCCACCAGCTGTGGCCAGCACTTCATCGGCACCACCTCCATCTCCTTGAACTGCCGAACTGGACCTGAGGCCTTTTTTAAAGAAGGTGCACATGAGGTGCAACAAGTGCAATGAAATTCTTGTATACTCTGAACAAAGCCTTGTGCTTGTTGAAAAGCGCATCACGGAGCATGTGTGCACAAGAAGGTGTTAATTTTTTTAAATTTCAGTGTTTTGTTGTTCCTGTTGAACATTTTTGAAGTTCAGGATTTCAGTTTGCGTTTCAAAAAACCCCCAAAAAGTATAAAACTTTGTTTTAAAAAAAAGAATATACAAAATAACAAAACCAAAAAAAAAAGTTTTTTTCAGAACTAAGGGCCCGATGTAGGTGGCAAATACCAGTCGGAAACGGCCGAGTTCGGCCGTTTCCGACCGGTAATTGGCATCTTGATATGTAGGGGGCCAGATTTTACAGATTCTGTAAAATACTGAATCGGTATTTTTACCGATTCGGTACCTTCCAGATGTAGGTGGAACTCTTCAGAGTCCCTAAGGCCTTACAGAATCGGTATTTTACCACCCAATCCAATTGGGTGGTAAAATACCGATTCCAGGTGTGCATGCACATGTGTGCATGCACACCTAGCCATGTGACAGACAGACATGCCCTTAGGGCATGTCTGTGTGCCACATGGCAAACATGCCTGTCTTTGGGGTGCTAGAGGGTGTCAAAGTGACACCCCCTGCACCCTTGCTAAAATCGGTATTTACCGATTCTGTAATTACAGAATCGGTATTGCCCATTGATTCCTATGGGCTTCAAGGCCCATAGGAATCAATGGGCAATACCGATTCGGTATTTACAGAATCGGTAAATACCGAATCTTAAAGATTCGGTATTTACAGATTGTGTAATACCTACATCTCCCCCCTTCATATTTACAGACTCTTAAATACCGAATCGGTAAAATTCGGTATTTAAGAGTCGGTAAATATGAATTACCTACATCTGGCCCTAACTAATTTTTCAAAAAAGAGATCTATTTCTTATGCACTGTGTCATCTTTCTTTTGAATGAATGTGTAGTGTATAAATGGCTAGCTGAAATGAATGACAAAAATGGAGTAAGGGACTGAGAAAATGAGTGAGGTAAAGGATGTATAGTGACTGAAGAAAGTGAAGTAAAAGAGTGACTGAAACAATGAGGCAGATGTACGTTACATGGTGCATCTCTGCAAATCAGCAGCGATGCGCCAAGTAACCTATGACAAGCAAAACCACCCAAGCGCCACTACTGATTTTCCACATTTATATTGTGGCACACCATGGGAAAAAAACGGCACAGATGTGTGACGCATCTGTACCGTAATGATGTCGCATTGCTAGAGTTGCGTCGCATGCGCGATGCAGCTCAAGCAATGCTCCTGGGGGGCCCATTCAACTAATTCTGCGTCAAGCCTTACGCCTGCTTCAATCAGACGCAGGGTTTTGACATAGCATTGGCCTAAAAGTGATTGAGTGAAATCTTGTAGATTTCACTTAGCCACTTTTAGCAGGCGTTCCTGTGCAGGAATGCCCCCCCTGCACCATAACGCCTCCTTAAGGCACAGGGCTTTACAACGTGACGCAGCTCCCAGATACGTCACGTTGTAAATAACATGCGCGGTGGTGCATCTTTTGCACCGCCGCTGTGTCACAAAAGTGACGCAACAGCAGCGCAAAATATGCGTAAAGGGCTTGTAAATGTGCCACATAATGTTTGAAGGTAGGTTAGTGAGTTAAAGGAAATTAAAAATTATGGGAAGAACAGTATGGAAAAAAAAAGTAAAGGTGCAGGACTCACAGAAGGGAAGTGAAGATGACTATATGGACAGACAGTAAGGGACAAACAGAGATACATAGAGTAGGGTTAGGGGAGTGAAGGTAAAGGAAATGGAAAGATGATGAAGGAAGGGGATTTCAGGATGATAAAAGGCAGGTAAGTTAAAGTGAGAATTGGTAAATTACTGATTAAAAAATTAAATAACAGAATGAAGGGACTTAGGAAAGCATAGAAAGGTAATGGAACAGAGGGACAGATTTATGTTACCCAATACATCTCTGCAAAATAGTAAAGATGCACCAGGAAAGATGCGATAAACAAATTAATCCTTGCATTCCCCATTTACCAGCTCATAGAATGTATCAATCTTATTGCCAGGATGCAAAATGGGACAACATTCTGATTGTTTTTTGAAGTCGGTCTTTTGTTGGCCACTTATTCTTTGTCTTATTTCGTTTAGGATTTGGGTGTAGGAAATGCTCTCCTCATTTATGTCATGTGCCAGACCATGTGCTGTTATTGTTATTAGTGCTGGAATATCATTATATTTCAAATAACTTTGGCGCCGGTTGATGAATCATTGCGAAATTCTCAAAACGTATGGCCCACTCCGGTCCGCTCCTATCCTGAACGTCTCGGGGTGATTCGGCAAGTGGGGGCCAAGAAAAAAGGGGGGTACCAAAACATGTTTTCCCCATTCAATTTTCCATAGGAACCTTTAGCCGCAGCTACAGCCTAAACTGCTGAACGGAAATGAATAAAATGTGTAACCAATAGAAATGTGTGTTAGCTTTTTATTTAATGTGGGTAGCAATGCAATTTGATATTTACATGTATATGTGTGCTGTGTGCAGAATGAGAGGGAACGTTTTCAATGCTTTAGTTTGCTAAGAGCAGTGCACTACAGACATTCTGTATAAGAAAATCTGGTGTGTGATTGAGATACTTTCTTAATCTACAAATCAAATTGAAAGGTGAGTTATTAATTTGTGAAGGGTTTCATGTGGTGCCTTTGTTATTAATAAGACTACTGTGTTTCTCCTACTAAAGTCCAGGGAATAGTTTTGCTTGTCTAGAATCACACTGTGAGTCTGTGTGCATTTGGGCAACCATTGTGAGAGAAGGATTTGGTTACTTCATGTCTTTGCTGGCACATAACTGGTTAAAAACCTATCCTGTTGTCAAGTTTTAGTAGTATTAGAAGCCAGTCATTGCTTATGCATTCTCAGAATGAGTTAGACATTCACACTAGAGTGCAGTAGTGAAATATATAGAATGTGTGCAACCACGTTACCCCTTCCAGACTAGTGAGTCTGTTTTGCTAAAATCCAAGGAATAGTGTTGCTGGTCTAGAATCACACTGTGAGTATGTGTGCATTTGAGCAACCATTGTGAGAGAAGCATTTGGTTACTTTATGTGTTTGCTGACAAATAACTGTCTAAAAACCTATCCTGTTGTCAAGGTTTAGTAGTATTAGAAGGCAGTCATTGCTTATGCATTTGCAGAATGAGTCAGACATTCACACTAGAGTGCAGTAGTGAAATATATACAATGTGTGCAACCACCTTACCCCTTCCAGACTAGTGAGTCTGTTTTCCTAAAGTCTAAGGAATAGAGTTGCTTGTCCAGAATCACACTGTGAGTCTGTGTGCATTTGGGCAACCATTGTGAGAGAAGCATTTGGTTACTTCATGTCTTTGCTGGCACATAACTGGTTAAAAACCTATCCTGTTGTCAAGTTTAAGTAGTATTAGACACCAGTCATTCGCAGAATGATTTAGACATTTACACAAGAGTGCAGTAGTGAAATATGTAGAATGTGTGCAGTCACCTTACCTCTCCCAGACTAGTGAGTCTGTTATCCTAAAGTCCAAGGAATAGTGTTGCTTGTCTAGAATCACACTGTGAGTCTGTGTGCATTTGGGCAACCATTGCGAAAGAAGCAGTTGGTTACTTTATATGTTTGCTGACACATAACTGCTTAAAAACCTATCCTGTTGTCAAGTTTTAGTAGTATTAGAAGCCAGTCATTGCTTATGCATTAGCAGAATGAGTCAGACATTCACACTAGAGTGCAGTAGTGAAATATGTAGAATGTGTGCAGTCACCTTACCTCTCCCAGACTAGTGAGTTTGTTATCCTAAAGTCCAAGGAATAGTGTTGCTTGTCTAGAATCACAGTGTGAGTCTGTGTGCATTTGGGCAACCATTGTGAGAGAAGCATTTGGTTACTTCATGTCTTTGCTGGCACATAACTGGTTAAAAACCTATCCTGTTGTCAAGTTTAAGTAGTATTAGACACCAGTCATTGCTTATGCATTCGCAGAATGATTTAGACATTTACACAAGAGTGCAGTAGTGAAATATGTAGAATGTGTGCAGTCACCTTACCTCTCCCAGACTAGTGAGTCTGTTATCCTAAAGTCCAAGGAATAGTGTTGCTTGTCTAGAATCACACTGTGAGTCTGTGTGCATTTGGGCAACCATTGCGAAAGAAGCAGTTGGTTACTTTATATGTTTGCTGACACATAACTGCTTAAAAACCTATCCTGTTGTCAAGTTTTAGTAGTATTAGAAGCCAGTCATTGCTTATGCATTAGCAGAATGAGTCAGACATTCACACTAGAGTGCAGTAGTGAAATATGTAGAATGTGTGCAGTCACCTTACCTCTCCCAGACTAGTGAGTTTGTTATCCTAAAGTCCAAGGAATAGTGTTGCTTGTCTAGAATCACAGTGTGAGTCTGTGTGCATTTGAGCAACCATTGTGAGAGAAGCATTTGGTTACTTTATGTCTTTGCTGGCACATAACTGGTCAAAAACCTAACCTGTTGTCAAGTTTTAGTAGTATTAGAAGTCAGGTAGTGCCTATGTATTCGTATAATGATTCAGACATTCACATTAGAGTGCAATAGTGGAAAATGTAGAATGTGTGCAGTCACCTTACCCCTTCCAGACTACCCAAGTACTCACGCAGTGACTCAGAGCCTTAGCACAAAGAGTGCTTCAAACCCCTATCCAGTATGCACGTAGTCCCTAACCACCTATACACTTATTTTTCAGGCCTTTAGTTCCCCAGCCAGTGTCCTTACACTCCAGCAAACACCCTGTCACTCCCCTTGCACTCCTCTAGTGACCCATTCAGCACCATGTATCAATCCATTCACTGTGCCAAAACCGAACTGCTTAAAAATTCATCCTGGCATTCTCTTTGCAGTACTCTAATCATTCAGTAAGTACCCAAGTATTCATGCAGTAATCCAGGCCTTACAACAAGGAGTGCTACAAACCTCTATCCACTATGTATGCAGTCTTTTAATCATCTATAGACTTATCTTACACACCTTCATTTCCCCATGGCAGTATCCATACACTGTACTTGTACAAACATCTGTCCACTACGCATGTATTCATCTAATCACCTATACACTTGTGTTTTACATCTTCAATTACTCAGGCAGTAACTATACACTCCTGCAAACACCTTGTCACTCCCTATGCACTCCTCCAGTCAGCCATGCAGCATCATGTACTAATTCAAACACTGCACCAAAACCCAAACACTTATATATTCAACCAGGCATTCGCCTTGAAGGAGTCTAATCGATCAATCAGTGCCTAAGTACTCATACAATGTCCCATAGCTTAATACAAACACTGGTACTAACTCTTATCCATTACACATGCAGACCTCTAATCACCTACACATTTATATTTACACCTTCAATTACAATTTCAATTAGTGATTACAAAAGAAAGTGGTTAAATGGTTTTTATATACAATGTGTTTGTATAGTAATAGAAAAGTATAATTTGTAAATGTATTAAAACAAATGTATTTATATTTATTTTTTAAAGATATTGTTTATCATAATTAAAATAAACTTAACATGCCTGAAAAATCAAGAAAGAGAAAAGGACAGAAAAAGGACAGTTATTTAAAGAAAATACCACAACAAGTATTGTATAACCAGCATCATGTGGGGGAAATCAATAAGTGTTCCGGTACGAAGACCAAACAAATTATCAAAAAACTTTCAAATCCTACAAACAATGTGCACATTGAGGAAAGTGCAAAGAATGCTTCAACAACTAAAAAGAATAATAATAAGGGAAAACATGTAGATAAAGGAAAATCACATTCAAAAGACAATATGTATGATAAAAGGAGAAAAAGTCAGTACGCAGAAATTAGATATTTTTTTACATTAGAGTTGTGTCTAATTTGATAAAAGATAATACAAAAAAGCGCTGTGTTTTAAAAAAAGAAGGAAATAGAAATTAGTGTACAGAAGGCTTTTGAATTAAAAAGGTAATTATTCATTTTAGTTTTAAACAGAATCCATTTTATGAAGGCCAAAACTAGGAAGAAAAGAGTAATTAATAGAACTAATTTTTGTGATTATTTTTGGGTGAAAGGAAACACAGTTCAAGTTCAGAGCCTTTCTTTAATGAAGAAAGTTCTTTTCAGACCAATAATGTATTGCATGCAGTTGATACCAGTGGTCGAGCTTAAAAGGTTAGAAATGGTTGCCCAATTGACAAAGAGAAGATGGTTCCCAGAAATGTAGAATAAATGATAGCTGATGAAGTTCTAGGGAGACATCCTAAAGCCCAAGTGTATACTTGGGATTGCAGTAGTATTTGTAGTATATATATATTATATATTATATATTATATATATATTATTATAATATATATTGATATTTTACAACAATATAGTACAAAATGTGTTAAACAAAAGAGTAAGATGTTGCAAGGTCTAGATCCTTGCAGAGTGAGAAAAGATACCGGTTTGCAAGGTCATTCTCTGGCTTGTCTTTCGAGAAATGTATGTCAAAGTGTTTTTAATATTTCAAGATGTTAGCAGTACATCATTCTAGAATTCGGAATTTAGTCGAAAAGATTGTATTACGCAAAAAGTCCAGCACTAATGTTAAATGAGTTAAACAGTGCTCTTTTGTGTGGGTCAGTATCAGATGTGAAGAAGGTTTGTGATGAAATTGAGTTTTGTTACTTTGGTCCTCAGCAAGAGAGTGCAGAAACTGACACATTAATAGAAGAAAATGTTGAAGAGAATGTGCAACATACTACTACAAAAAAGTTTGAAGAACAAATTACAAAGTTTAAGGTAATTTCAGGTGAAAGGCCAAATTATTCTTGTATTTGTTGCCAGCGAACTCACTATAAAAATCAGACTAGGACGGTGGATCTGTATTTAAAAAGTGAAAGAGAAAATAATCATAAGTGGAAGGAATTTGCACCTTATTTGTTGGTAGAGAATTGTTTTGGGTTCTGATCTGCATATTTGTAAATATTGGTATAACAAATTAGACAAGAATAAAATGCCCGCTAGAGCTGTCCATAATAATCTAGAGTTGGTAACTATTCCTCCATAACTGATAGATTTAAATACGTATGAGTCTTTTCTGATTCAATGTATGCACCCATTTAAGGCTACGGTTTGTATGGAGCCTAAAAACAGGTAAATTGCCTCCTACAGATTTATAGAGAGGATCAAAAGGAATAGTTGTATATTTACCTCTAGATTTAGAGAAAAATATTGAAACGATTGGTGTAGAGACTGTAGAAAGTGAACCACTAGTTATTCTAGTTAATGATGTTCCTACTAAGAGTAAGAAAATCTGGCAAGAATTAGTGGATGTTAGGAAAGTGCACAAGGCAACATTGTATCCCATAAAAACAATAGTACAATAAAAATGTGCATTGGGGAGAAGAAGAAATACTTTGAGGAGATGATACTGAAAAGTCAAGTGGTCAAATTGAAAAAGTGGACATGTCCAAAAGTGAAGAAATCAATGAAAATTATAGTGTACATCCACTTCATTCGAAAGAAGTCATGGGGAATACTAATAAAATATTCCAAATGAAAAAAGCAAAGAGAAGTCCCATGAATGTATGGGAAAAAAGTTTGGAAGCTTGTTGTTTTCCGCATTTGCTCCCAACAGGAAAAGGTGGACGATATGATGAACGATCAGTGCAGATCCCTGCATCTGAATATCGGACAACAAGATTGTATGCAGAAGATCCAAGATTTCAACAAAGTATCCAATATATATTTCATCTTTTATTTGAGAGTGACTTGTCTGGACTTTCATGTGCAGTCAACCGCATATTGAAAACAGGAGTACATCTTCAAAATGTTTCAGCAAAGGAATTTATGGATAACGTACATCAGAGAGATGATCATTTAGAATCTCAACTGATAAATTTGATGGCATGTCAGCGTGGTCCTAATGAGTATTGGTACCATCATCATGGAGAACTTAAATGTATGCTAAGGAACTTAGGGAACACCTACGTGGTTCTTTACCCTAAGCTGTGCTGAATACACTTGGTATGATTTACTTGAATTTCTTCTAGAGGCATATTCAAATATAAAAAATATTGAATACAAGACACCTGGAGAATTGTGCTCTTTGGATCCTGTTAATGTATGCATATATTTCAATCATAGATGTGAAGCAATGATGTATTTTATCTGTAATAAAAAGTATCCTCCTATTGGAGAAGTTGTGGATTTCTTTTGGAGAAAAGTGTATCAAGCTAGAGGTGCTCCTCATACACATATACTGATATGGATCAAGGATGCCCCCAAATTCGGAACTGATTGGGATGATACTGTTTTGTCTTTTATTGAAGAATATGCCACATGTACTATATCAAAAAGAACAGAAGAAAACAACTTAAGACAACAAGTCTTACGACTCCAAAGTCATCGATGTGGAAAATACTGTCGACGAACGTACAAGTCTATGGAAAAGTTTTATACCAAATGTCGTTTTGGATTTCCATGTCCTGTAATATCCAAAGGAAGACTAAACAGTTTTATGTCAGCTGTGAGACATACCATCACTAGAAAATCTCCCAAAAATGCGTACAATTTGAGAAGAAATGAAGAATCATAATAAATAAATGATTGTAATCCGGGTAGTCTCTCAATGTAGAATGCTAATATGGATATTCAGTGTGTTGCAGATAATTCCATTGCTGTTGCCCAGTATGTGACATCCTACATTACAAAATCAGAAAAAATGTAATTGAAAGAAATGTGGAAAGAAGTTTCTCACGAGAAGAGTCTTAGTAAGAAATTATACAGTTTCAGTTTGAAGATGTTATCCCATCGAGAAATTGGAGCGTATAAATGCTCAGATCAGTGGGGGGGTGGCTAGCCGTCTAAAATGGCGGTCGCAACTCGATAGAGCTCTGGACCCTCCAGGGGGATTACCTTATCCTGTGCAGCAATCCTGGCCACTACTAAGCTGCGGACAAAAGTATTTGAGCTCCGGAGCCCCCGGAATGGTGCAGTGCCTCCTTTGGCCCTAGAGACGGCCCTGCACCAAAGATATCATCCAGGGCATACCCGCCGCTAAATTAGAGTGGAGGCCGGTGCCTGCCAAAAAGAGGGAGCTCGCATACGGTGCGTACAACTGGGGGTGCTGCAGTCCGAGGCTTGCCTTTGGCTTGGAAGAAGTCGGATCCCACCCTGACACCCACCCAGCGGCACCCTACCTGCTCCTCGACCATCCTCACGGGGCAGGCATACCACCAGCCTCCCCTGGTGAGCTGCTGAAGACGAACATGGGGCCTACCAGAGGGACCACCCAAGACTGCACGGCAGGAGTATGGGAAAAGCATATTGAGGACCGACGCGGTGACTGGAGAAGACACATAGTCCCACGCCAGCTCCCACAATCTGCCCCTGAATCGGCCGACACTCACTCTGCTATTGGGAGAGACCTAGGTCTACCCATCAGAAAACTCATGAGGAAGCCGGGGCCTACGATAGAATATTGAGGGGGTTGTAGGAGCACTCCGAATTTTTACTGGTTTATCAATCGTGTACACTGGTGCTGCGATTGTTGAGGTGTGTCAGACCTGGTACTGAAGTTAGTTATGGTGAAATTGAGTTTCCACCCAATCGTGCACTGTTCACTTGGCGCCCTGGCGCTTTTTGTAGTTTATTCCTTTAATCCTTGTTAAACCACACTTGTGTTTACTTGCATTAGTATATCTCTTTATTTCATATTTATACTTTTTTCTTGTTTGTTATAGTTTCATTATTCAACATTCACATGACTGTTTAGTAACAAACTCATATTCACAGTACATTTTTACATTATATATATACACATTTGCTTGGCACTTATGTTGTAATACATTTAATCAACATTTCTTGAGTGAGCCCAATGCATTTCGGCACTCGTGTGTGCCTTCATCAGGGGCAGTCTCTACAAAGGAAAGTAAGAAAGCATAGTATAAGTATCTTTTGTTTAAAAGGGGGGTTCTCTGAATGTATGACCTTGGTATTTGCCTACCTGGTTGTTGTTGCTATGTGCCGTTTAAATCCTGTCCTCCGATTTAGCCACTACACTTCTGTTCAAAACACAAGTACAAACCCATATGTAACTGATCCGCATGTTCACGTATAATAAATGATGTCTATCCACAAAGTACCCTACATACCTCCAGTGATAATGTCACGGGTTTCTGAAAAAATAAACAACAAATGTCTTAACTCCTATATTTAATGCACTCCATCGATGAACATACCTCGTGTGTTGACAACATACCTCAATTAAATGTGCCTTGAGTCTCTGTAATAAACAAACCAGAACTATTCCTTAGTTACAACTCGAGAACGACTAAAAAATGAATGAGAACGGATCGCGGTAGCTCTCCGTGTTTACCTTGTCTTGCTCTGTGCGTTCTGAGTCTAAAAAACCGAAAAGCAACAAAGTCAATCACCCGCATCGCCAGTCTTAAATTATTTCCGTTCCAACTGTAATGCGCTGCCAACATACCTGTGCCAATTCCTTCTGTCGTTATAAACAATTCCCGCAAACCGCTAGGTCCTGTGTCTACGCTGGTTACTGTTTATTTATGATCCCGCTGCTCCCCGGAACGACTCCACGGTGTTAACAACTGACGACGGACTAGCCCAAAAGTCCTCGTATTAGTTAGTATCCATGAGCGCCATCTCTACACGATGCACAAACCCCTCGGCACGGTGCAAACAAACCTGTCGTAACCGAATTCTAATACTACGAATAGGTTCCTGATCTATTCCCTGTTTATATTTCAACCACTCACCTATAAGTGTATGAGTTTTGTGGTGATTACTCCCGTATTACAAAACTACTGGTCTATTACATGAAGCTGTTTGCCAATAATATTGGAGTTATTTGTTTCCTATTCCTGTATCCAGCTAGGGTGATCCTATTAGTATTGGTACCAACTCGTTCTGCTTTGCTATCAGTTCCATGGGGTAATTGTACTTAAAAGGTTTCTGTATTGTTGTCAAAAAGTTAGATCTCATGTTTTGCAGAAGTGGTGTTTTAGTAGAGAACATTGTTTATGTTTAGTGTGGTCAAACACATCTTCTAAGATTGTGTGATGTGTAGACTCATGTTTCAACATGTTCTTTTGGGTCACTTGTTATTTACTCATTTGGATAATTGCTAGTATTACTAGATTCACAACTGCTGTATCACATCACCCTCTTCTGTATGGTTATCATACATTGTAGTTTTAAACATTACACTTGTTGATGCTTGTGGAATACCTCTCCCTACTTTTTTATTATTGTTCCTGATTGTCCCTATAGGAAACACGCTAGGTCATACTTGTCATTAAGACCTGTTGGCATCATGGTATTTAAATATTTGATCCAGAATAATTCACGTTGTAGTAATTTCTGGTGATTGTTTATGCCTTGTCTCAATGGTACTTGTTCCAAAATCTGAAATCTTAATTGCGAAATGCTGTGTTTCTCTTGAATCCAATGTTGTACCAGTGGTGAGGTTAAAGAGTTATTGCGAATTCGGCTTTTGTGTTCTGATATTCGCACTTTTATTTTGCGCTCGGTCTTGCCAATGTACATTCTTCCGCATGGACACTTGATTCCATACACCACGTTTTGCGTGTTGCTGTCACTTGTGTGTCTTAAACGTATCTGTTTGCCAGTCGTTGGATGAGTACAGATATCCCCTATAATTGCATTATTACAATTGATACAATTATGACACCGGATCGTTCCTTTCTCAGTGTGGCCTGTTGCTGGTTGATGTTTGAGTTTCAGTTTCTCCTTCAGATTCAATCCTCTGGTGTAGGCGTGTAATGGCGGCTCTTTGAATAATCCATTAAAATCTGGTTCCAATGATAGTAACTCCCATCTTTTGTTGATAATACTTCTGATTTTGTGTGATTGAGTGGTGTATTTTGTTACAAATACCATTCTGTCATTTTGTGTTTTGGGTCGTGGTTGTAATAGTTTCGTTCTATCCATAGCGGATACCTTTTCAATCTGTTCTTGTAGTATAGTGATGGGATATCCTCTATCCTCATATTTCTGTGATTGTCTGTTCAGAGTTTCCACACATGTTTGGATGTTTGAACATATGCATTTTATACGGATGAATTGGGATAACGGTAAGTTTTTGATCAAGCTCCTTGGATGGAAGCTCGTGTAACTGAGGGCACTGTTTCGATCCGTAGGCTTTGTGTACAATTCCGTGTCAAATCCATCTGCGGTTTTGATAATTCTGACATCAAGGAAATCAATTGTTTCATTGCTTATCTTGTGTGTGAATTGTATTCTTGTCTCCACCTGATTGAGTGTTCTTATTAGGTGTTCTAATTTTTCCTGTGTGTCGTCCCAGATTAAAAAAATATCATCTATGAAACGACAGTAAAACTTTACATGTGACCATTCACGCCAGCTCATCAGATTTTGTGACTCAAACTGAGCCATGAAGGTATTGGCGTATGCTGGGGCCCCAGCAAAGCCCATGGAAGTTCCGGTCAATTGGGCAAAAAATTTATCTTTCCATGTGAAATAACTGTTGTGAAGACAGAATTTTAATAATTGCAACAGAAAGATTTTTTTGTCAGTCGGTATGTCATCCAATCTGAGTAATGCCCACTCCGCAGCTTCAAGACCTGCTGTATGCGGTATAGATGTATAGAGTGCCACCACATCAATGGTGCACAATATCCAGTGATTTTGATAGCCTTCTTGTATCCAAGATAATTTGTTCAAAAAATCAGTTGTGTCTCTGATGTATGAACCCCACTGCTGAATAAGTTTTTGCAAGTGTTGATCAATGTATTGTCCTATGGGATCAAAAATAGATCCGCACCCTGACACTATCGGTCTGAACGGTGGGTTGGTTGGGTGTTTATGAATCTTTGGGATCATATATATATGTGGTCTTTTTGGATTTTTGACAGTTAAAAATGCCGCTGTTTGGTCATCCACTATATCATTTAGTTTGGCTGTCTGTAATATTCCTTCCAGCATTCTCTGAAGTGTTGTTGTTGGATCCGAAAGCAACTGAAGATATGTATCTTGGTGAGAGACATGTTCATGTACTTTATGCTCATAATACTGGGTGTCCATAAGCACTAGTGCTCCTCCCTTATCGGCTGGTTGTATTGTTAATCTCGCATCATTGGCCAGGTTGGTAATTGTGTGCTGTTCACTTTTCGTCAAATTGTTGTATCTTTTCCTTTTGTAATCTAACGTCTTCAAATCATTCTTCACCATGATCTCAAAGGTGTCTAGCATTTTGTGCGACGTTGGAGCTTGGAATACACTTTTTGGTCTGAATTGCTTGTCTGTATTTTCAGTTTGGACATCTCCTGGTTCAACCACATTGCCAAAATAATGTTTTAATTTCAGTGTTCTCATGAACCTGAAAAATGCTCCTTCTGTTTCCAATTCATTCGTTGGAGTGGTGGGCACAAATGTTAGTCCTTTATTTAGCGTTGTTATTTGTTGTTTCGTTAGTGTTGTTGACGAAATATTTATGATAAGACTACTTTCCGTCCGCTTCGTAGAGCTTTGCCTGCCACTTCCTCGCCTTGTTTTGCGCTTGTTGTAGATGTTGTTATTTGCGTCGTTGGTGGTTGACCTTGGTCCTGGTCCTGTGACAAAAAATCTGTGTGTCTACTTGTTGTTGCATGTTGACTACTATCAGTAGATAGTATCTCTCCTTCCTGTGTCACTCTAACTGGTCCTCTTTGTATGGATGTCTCCTTGTCAGTGACTAAACTTTCTTCTGATGAGTGTTGGGCCGGTGTTGTTTTTTTCGGTGGGACAAACTTGCGACGGGCATAGATGTCTGCCCATGTATAAACCTCATTCAGTTTATAATCTATGGTGTCCCGTTTATACTTGCGAAGCTTCCCCTCTTGTAATTCCTTCTCGTATGTGTCAAGTTTGAGATTAATGCCCTCTAGACTGATTTTCCATGAATCCGCTTCCATCCTGGTCTCAAGTTCTGTTTTCAATATGTATATCTCCTCTTCTAATTCCCGTATGGTCTTAGCTAGTTCCTCTATGATAAGCAATATGAGGTACAATGAACATTTGTTGAGGATACTATACCACTTATCCATGAACTTCGTGTTGAGTTCGAATCGGAACAACATTGGTTTTATTGACAATCGTAGACCCCTTGGTATCCGTTTAGCTTTGTGGTATTGAATGAGGGTCGTTGCGTGCATCCTTTGGTTTACTTGTCTGCGTGTAATGTATTCCAGTTGTCTTAATTGCTGACTTATGGACCCCCCGTGTACGTCCATGTTTCTGACTTCCTTTATAAGCGAGTAGATTTGGTCTGCTTGATCATTGGTATATGCCAATGTGCTGGCTCTATTGTCCGTAATTGCTGTGATTGTTTCAAATTGCATCTTGATTGTTTGGGTGCCTCCTTACTTCTGACTGTGTAATAGAATATTGAGGGGGTTGTAGGAGCACTCCGAATTTTTACTGGTTTATCAATCTTGTACACTGGTGCTGCGATTGTTGAGGTGTGTCAGACCTGGTACTGAAGTTAGTTATGGTGAAATTGAGTTTCCACCCAATCGCGCACTGTTTTGTAACAAACTCATATTCACAGTACATTTTTACATTATATATATATGGTCACATGTAAAGTTTTACTGTCGTTTCATAGATGATATTTTTTTAATCTGGGACGACACACAGGAAAAATTAGAACACCTAATAAGAACACTCAATCAGGTGGAGACAAGAATACAATTCACACACAAGATAAGCAATGAAACAATTGATTTCCTTGATGTCAGAATTATCAAAACCGCAGATGGATTTGACACGGAATTGTACACAAAGCCTACGGATCGAAACAGTGCCCTCAGTTACACGAGCTTCCATCCAAGGAGCTTGATCAAAAACTTACCGTTATCCCAATTCTTCCGTATAAAACGCATATGTTCAAACATCCAAACATGTGTGGAAACTCTGAACAGACAATCACAGAAATATGAGGATAGAGGATATCCCATCACTACACTACAAGAACAGATTGAAAAGGTATCCGCTATGGATAGAGCGAAACTATTACAACCACGACCCAAAACACAAAATGACAGAATGGTATTTGTAACAAAATACACCACTCAATCACACAAAATCAGAAGTATTATCAACAAAAGATGGGAGTTACTATCATTGGAACCAGATTTTAATGGATTATTCAAAGAGCCGCCATTACACGCCTACACCAGAGGATTGAATCTGAAGGAGAAACTGAAACTCAAACATCAACCAGCAACAGGCCACACTGAGAAAGGAACGGTCCGGTGTCATAATTGTATCAATTGTAATAATGCAATTATAGGGGATATCTGTACTCATCCAACGACTGGCAAACAGATACGTTTAAGACACACAAGTGACTGCAACACGCAAAACGTGGTGTATGGAATCAAGTGTCCATGCGGAAGAATGTACATTGGCAAGACCGAGCGCAAAATAAAAGTGCGAATATCAGAACACAAAAGCCGAATTCGCAATAACTCTTTAACCTCACCACTGGTACAACATTGGATTCAAGAGAAACACAGCATTTCGCAATTAAGATTTCAGATTTTGGAACAAGTACCATTGAGACAAGGCATAAACAATCACCAGAAATTACTACAACGTGAATTATTCTGGATCAAATATTTAAATACCATGATGCCAACAGGTCTTAATGACAAGTATGACCTAGCGTGTTTCCTATAGGGACAATCAGGAACAATAATAAAAAAGTAGGGAGAGGTATTCCACAAGCATCAACAAGTGTAATGTTTAAAACTACAATGTATGATAACCATACAGAAGAGGGTGATGTGATACAGCAGTTGTGAATCTAGTAATACTAGCAATTATCCAAATGAGTAAATAACAAGTGACCCAAAAGAACATGTTGAAACATGAGTCTACACATCACACAATCTTAGAAGATGTGTTTGACCACACTAAACATAAACAATGTTCTCTACTAAAACACCACTTCTGCAAAACATGAGATCTAACTTTTTGACAACAATACAGAAACCTTTTAAGTACAATTACCCCATGGAACTGATAGCAAAGCAGAACGAGTTGGTACCAATACTAATAGGATCTCCCTAGCTGGATACAGGAATAGGAAACAAATAACTCCAATATTATTGGCAAACAGCTTCATGTAATAGACCAGTAGTTTTGTAATACGGGAGTAATCACCACAAAACTCATACACTTATAGGTGAGTGGTTGAAATATAAACAGGGAATAGATCAGGAACCTATTCGTAGTATTAGAATTCGGTTACGACGGGTTTGTTTGCACCGTGCCGAGGGGTTTGTGCATCGTGTAGAGATGGCGCTCATGGATACTAACTAATACGAGGACTTTTGGGCTAGTCCGTCGTCAGTTGTTAACACCGTGGAGTCGTTCCGGGGAGCAGCGGGATCATAAATAAACAGTAACCAGCGTAGACACACGACCTAGCGGTTTGCGGGAATTGTTTATAACGACAGAAGGAATTGGCACAGGTATGTTGGCAGCGCATTACAGTTGGAACGGAAATAATTTAAGACTGGCGATGCGGGTGATTGACTTTGTTGCTTTTCGGTTTTTTAGACTCAGAACGCACAGAGCAAGACAAGGTAAACACGGAGAGCTACCGCGATCCGTTCTCATTCATTTTTTAGTCGTTCTCGAGTTGTAACTAAGGAATAGTTCTGGTTTGTTTATTACAGAGACTCAAGGCACATTTAATTGAGGTATGTTGTCAACACACGAGGTATGTTCATCGATGGAGTGCATTAAATATAGGAGTTAAGACATTTGTTGTTTATTTTTTCAGAAACCCGTGACATTATCACTGGAGGTATGTAGGGTACTTTGTGGATAGTCATCATTAATTATACGTGAACATGCGGATCAGTTACATATGGGTTTGTACTTGTGTTTTGAACAGAAGTGTAGTGGCTAAATCGGAGGACAGGATTTAAACGGCACATAGCAACAACAACCAGGTAGGCAAATACCAAGGTCATACATTCAGAGAACCCCCCTTTTAAACAAAAGATACTTATACTATGCTTTCTTACTTTCCTTTGTAGAGACTGCCCCTGATGAAGGCACACACGAGTGCCGAAATGCATTGGGCTCACTCAAAAAATGTTGATTAAATGTATTACAACATAAGTGCCAAGCAAATGTGTATATATATAATGTAAAAATGTACTGTGAATATGAGTTTGTTACTAAACAGTCATGTGAATGTTGAATAATGAAACTATAACAAACAAGAAAAAAGTATAAATATGAAATAAAGAGATATACTAATGCAAGTAAACACAAGTGTGGTTTAACAAGGATTAAAGGAATACACTACAAAAAGCGCCAGGGCGCCAAGTGAACAGTGCGCGATTGGGTGGAAACTCAATTTCACCATAACTAACTTCGGGGCCTACGATAGGGCACGAGCCCGCGAGCGGCGATGACACACAGGCGTGCTCCAGTACGAAACCTGCTCTGGGCCTAGAAATAGAGAGGTCCCTTGGATCCGGCCCCATAACACCCTACTTGTGCTCCATGCACCACTGAGGAGCAAAGGAGCCACAGGATACTCCCAACATCTACCACAAGTAGGTGCGCGGCCTGGATATCGGGCCGCCCCGGGGGCACGCAATAAAAAGAAGATAATGCCGCACTAGTGGGACTCGGCAGGGGAGTGAAAAAAGTCACATGGCCCCACACTGACTTACGCTACTTACCACAAAACCTCTTGAGCTGGAGGGTGCGGCTGGGGGTGCCATTTTGGGTCAGAAAACTTAACTAAGGCTGCAGTGGAACAGTTGATCATTGAAGACCCCATTGATTGGCCAAGGACCCTGGCAAGAACTACATGGTTAACGCTGAACAATCTTCCCACAGTGGAAAGCGTTCTTACACAAGACCCCAGATACCCAGTGCACCGCCTTTCCCAAAGGTTTAGCGACGCAGGAAACATCCCCCCGGGACTGGGCCTACATTCTGCGCGCGGAGTCCCCACACTGACTAGAGAGCATACGGTGTGGTCCCGCTGCATGGTGCAACACAGTTAATGTATGGAAGTGGACATGTCAACTGATATTGACCAGAGGGATTACCTGCCAATCATAAGGTGTCACTGTCCACTCCTGCTAGACCCCTAGTTTCTGTCTTGGCTTGCATACTGTGACGCCATATTAGTTACTCCTTGTCTCACCGTCAAGACTCCAGCGGCGCACGCCGAGGGACAAGAAGACTGTACTTTACCACTGCCCAAGACATTGTTGTCATGGGCAGGGTCCGAGCGAAGACGCTGGAGGGACTACTAGGATCTGACCCCTCTCCCGCTACGGCAGAACACACTACCCGCCCTCCTTGCCCTGAGCGGCTTCTACTGGCCACGCCGAGGGCACGCTAGATAAACTGGACCTCATCCTGAAGATGATCCGAGACTCTAGAGCGGTGCTTGAGTTACAGATGGGTACTCTCACCACAGGATTAATGATAATCCGGGCGAACCATGGCAAGCTGGCTGACACGGCAAAACACACAAGATGATGGACGGATGGAGAGGGGTTGGCCTAACGGCTAAGGCGCTCGACCTCGGACCTGGGGAACTCGGTTCGAGTCTCGGTAACGACACCAAGAAACCTCCTGTGATTCTGGGCAAATCACTTAATCTCCCCATGCCTAAAATGAAAGTGTGTCCTCATGTAACGTAACTGGTGCTATGTAATGCGCTCTGATAACTGATTCGGTTCGGTTCTAGTTCGCGCTATATAAAACTCTGCAAAAAAAAAAAAAAATGTTGCACAATAGCAAAACATCCACCCCCAGTCACAGATCTGGGTTTAATCCATTGTTATTTTGCTCACCAGGCCACCCCAGTTCAGACATGGCCATATGCAAATCAGTCTTGACCCTGTGCCTCATGGGAACAGTCCAGCCCAAACTGCCAAGCCATGTCTTTCCTGGACTGGAATCAGCATCCTAGGACCGGTTTCTGGCTATCAGCCATCTTCAGCCAGGATAGCTTGACTTCAGTGGCTTAGTGAGCAAGGGTCCTACGTCTGGGCATACCCTTCCCACATAGTGTGAACAGCAAAACACACAAGATGATGGACGAAATGTTGCACAATGTCAAAATGGCTGGCTGACACGGTCAAGGAACATGGCCAATCTCTTCCAGACCTCACCCCTGAGTTGGGGAACACTCGTCTACTTTGCAACAACTACAACAACAGATGACGTCACTCATGGATCGTGTGGAAGATGCGGAGGGCAGAAACAGATCCAATAATATACGTGTTATTGGTCTGCCGGGACGCAGCGAAGGGAGTAAAGCGGCAGACTTTATGGAGTCATGGGTCCGCGACCATGTGGCACCTGAGGGACTTTCGCCGTATTTTTGCGTTGAGCGGGGCCAAAGAATCCCGATCGGACAACCCAGACCTGGCGCACCGCCCGCCCTCTGATAGTGAAAATCCTCAATTATAGGGACCGTGACATCTTGCTACAGAAAGCGATGGAAAAGGCAATAATCCAGTTCGAAAACCACTATATATCATTGTACCCCGACTATACCATCTTGGCACAGAGACAGAGGTCGTTCTACCATGCCGTGAAGAAAAAGCTCCAGAAAGCACAGCTCAAATACGCACTTTTATATTGAGCCCGCCTGAAAGTTATTCATGACAAAAAAAAACTTTTTCGAAACCCCAACAGATGCTGAGCAATGGATGGAAGTCATGTGTATTGGTTCTAGCCAAATCAGCAACTCGGACTTTTCTTCACAGGACTCAGACAAACTCCCAAAACTGAACCCTCATTGATCCCAGAACTGCAACCAGAACAAAGGAGGCGCTGGTCCATCGAAAGAACACCAGCGACGAGATCAGGAAAGAGCAATTACGGCTGCCGGAGCGTTCCGTGAAGACTCAAACAAAATTACTACGGATTCAGAAGACAGTACCCTTCATTCTGACTTTGACCATAGTATAACTCTCTTCCCCACGATCACCCATAGAGCGGCTGATGACATGATCGATAACTGACCACAGAGGACGAGACTATGATACCCGAGAGCGATACAGTGGCGGTAGCCTCTACAAATAGCACGGACTACACACCTCAGAGACTATCATATCCTTTTGCTCGTAATGATTTATATGAATGCTATTGCTCTGCTATGCTCTGTTTGGAAAGGAAATGTAGGGGGCTGGAGTTGTATGTTCCATTGGTATTGAGGGTGCACCCCTACGATTATGAGCAATGTTATGTTATAAGGGGGGCTCCGGAATACTCTTACATAGGATTGACTATGATTCAAATACTGTCCCCAACAAAACTGATCACACATCCCCCTGGGTGGGAGTTCCGTAGAGCTGCCCAGTTGCAGACCCTTTTGTGAACATGACCATGTATGAGGATAGCTGCCTCCCAACTAGCGTATGCGCCGTTATTTGTTCTGTATTATCGATATACCATTGTTGGGCCCAGTGTAGTTCAGGCGCTGGGGAAAGGGGACTCCTGGTCGAATCTGATCTACTGGTTCCACATACTCGGGAGCTCCACACTACACACAAGGACATGTCCATGAATAATAACACCATAGTGTCTTACAACCTAATCACATGGAACGTACGTGTGTTGGGAGCAATCCAGAAAAGGCACCACATTCATGCATATCTCCTCAGGCGTAAGACACAGATCTCATTTAACTGAATCTGAAACGCAAAAAATGCGCAAAAAATGGAGAGGGCATATCTATTCTACTAATTACTCTGCTTTTGCTAGAGGTGCAACCATTTGGATACGCCACAGGGTCCCATTTCTTGAGCTGGAATGCCAGATTGATGACCAAGGCAGGTACATCCTAGTGAAAGGCACTGATGGTCCTCAACAGCTTTTATACCCCTAACTTTGATCAGGACCGTTTCTTACATAGGCTGAGTACAGTGTTGGCGGACTGGGGCGGTATCCCCTGGATACTGGGAAGGGATTTGAAAGATGTCTTAGACAGCGCCCTAGATAGGCCAAATCCGCCATGACATGGCACAAACGCTAGCAAACTGGGAGAGCAAGTCACAACATGGGCAGAAGGGTGGACACTTTCTGACACATGGCGATGCCTTTACCCTACCATTAATTATAATGGGGTGACCCAGTGACCCTCAGAACCTGGGTTCTAAAGTTTAAACAAAAACAATGGTTCTATCGGATGTACTAGACAATTTCTTTGTTAAGTTTTAAATCTAGATACTTTTCATGCAATTTTACAATAAACATTTCAATGTTCAAGAACACACCACGCAATTCTAGCTTCAAAAGATTTTTCTTATCATTGATATCTTGCAAAAACGGCTGACAAGGACAAAAGTGACATGAAATCACATACATGGTGAAATTTTTTTAAGTGGCTAAAGGTGAGAAGTGATGATTGTGCTGTACATTTATATGATAGTCACAACAAAGGAGAGCTATTTTCTTTTTTGAGAGTTGTGGCTTCTTATGGACGGATTGACAAAGCAACGTCGACGTTTCGACCCTAAAATATGGTGCTATTTATTAGCATCTGTAGCGGGTCTTCATCAGGACCAGAGGAATAAGGGACAGCCTGTAAATGTAAAGGATGGCTTTTAGGCGTGGTGTGGATAATACATGAATAATTAATAAAAGACGAGGTCAGATGATTTTCTAACCTGAGAGCTGGGGTGGGCTATATATGTCTTCAACAGCTTCCAAGTAGGGTCTGTCAGCCGACACCAGCGGAATCAAATCCTTTGTTTGGGTATTCTGTAGGGAAATGTACGTATTGATCAATACATTAGGCCCGTTCAGGTGGGGTGATGGGGGCGGCTTTTGATTGTGTACATACCTTCGTTGAATGAATGTAGAAGGACTTCACCAGCCGGTGAAGAGAAAAGGTAAGCGTGCTCCCGCAACAATTATCTGTAGGGGCAATGAAGACCACTGATCATTCACAGGCCTTTAAAGTGTACATAGGCATAATCACGTTGGTAAGGCAGAATTGTGCGGGAGGTGGATTGGTCATATCGTTCTACAGTCATGCGGGCCGTGTTTCTAGTGATGTGACACTAGCGGGATAGACCCGTGTGGTTTGTGAGCCGAGGTGACTAATGGCTTGAAGGCCATGTGTGAATTACCGTGGATTATCTCAAATGCGGTTCCAACATGAAAAACTGTGCCCGCATTTATAGTAGGGCGCTCAAGCGAATTGGTGGTGCCGGCGGCAAGATTAACATAGAGACATGCGTGCCGTGCATTGCTCAGCGATCCAATCTGACGAAAATCAGTTGTGTACCAAGTGAAAAGTTTACAATTCTAGCGCACATACATTACAGGGCCGTATGTGATGGGGTGATTAACACCAAGGTAGGCGTGCCATGCATTGCTCAGCGTTCCAATCTGACGAATGTCAGTTGTATACCGAATGATAGTTTACAATTCTGGTGCGTGTACTTACATTACAAGGCCGTATGTGGGGGAGTGGGGTATTATTAAAAAGCCAGTCTCTTCGTGGGTTAGTAGACAGTCGGGTAATGTTATCCGTGAATATTAGGAAACAGTGCATGGCACCATTTAAGTGAGGGGCAGAAATTCACCCTATCTGTTGGGCTGACTTTAAAGCGGCAGGGCTAGCATCTTTCTTCGTCTTAGCTCAGCGTAGAATGGCAGGGAGCCGCGTGTGCCGTATCTATTTAACCTGAACGGCTATGTGGTCTACGTGTGTTAAGTCATGTTGCTTACGTCGGACTGGGAGAAAGGTTAAGCCTGGTGGGGAATCCAGGTCAATGAATCAAAATTGGTGTTTGCCAAGGCATATGTAAACACGGGAAGTTTGTGTAACATATCATAAAGGAAGTGAACGGCCACTATGTATTATGCATAGTTTACTATTAAAGCGCGGTGGTTTCGTTCAATTTGCCCATAGTTACGGTTTAACAAACTCCTTCTATGCCTGTTAATCCATGGCAGTCTAACAGATGCGAGCATCAAACGTATTTCCGTTACTTATAAGTGCACGTTATCATATAATATATTATTGCATACAAATATATTCTTACATATTGTTCCACAAAAGAGAGAAAATGTTCATACACAGCAGTGGTTAGGTAATGGATTGCAGTATGTACAGTACCATGTAGTGTGGGGGTTAGCTTCATCATAAAAATGCATTTGAACATTTTGTACCAGTCGAAATGGGTAAAGAATGGGTAATACATGGTATACATTTTGTGATAAGGAGTAACAATTATTATATTGCTTGAAGCACAACTATACATGATCTAGTGAATGTGGAAACCCAACTACGGTATGTGTGGATGTGAATCTATAGGATCTACAGTTTATAGTCTGTTCATTTGTAGGCAAGTTCCTCATGTGCATTTAGTCCAGGGGTGCCTGCCTTGACCGTCTGCATGGCACTGACTCAAGCTTGGGCCAAACATCTGTTATGTTTGCGAAATTTGCTGTTTTTCGGTTTTTCGCGAATATCGCGAAATTACCAAAAACGCAAATTCTTGAGCGGAACGGATTTTTGGCCCATGCTTGCGGCAGGGCCATGCAGATGGTCAAGGCAGGCACCACTGAGCGAAGCATCCTGATGTAGCATACCTAGGCTCTTTGACACAGACAGACAAAGCATATCTAGGGTTTAGGGTTCAGTGCGATTTACTAGGGTTTTTGAGTTTAAGTTGGTAGGGTGCCCGCTGAGTCTAGGGCTCAAGGCCCGATGCAGGCTCGTTCATAATGATGTTGGCAAGGTTTTAGTAGGGTTTGGCGTTCTTTAGTTCAGAATTGGCAGAATTTTGGCCTTTTTTGCTGTTTTGCGGGCACGTGTGTTTGGGTGAAAACTAAGTGAAAACTAGTCGTAGACCTTCTTCTTCTTCTTCTTCTTCTTCTTCGTAGAGCGCAGTGGTTCAATTTTGTTCTGCCTTGCTGAGATTCTTGGGAATCGCTGGAACAAGTGTCCAGGTAAATTTCAAGAGGATCGAAATAGTGGAAGTGCTAAAAACAGCAATTTTCTGTGAATAGCGCAGTTTGCCATGTTTTGAATATACCAGTATTGCATGTTTTTAGGGGTCTGTTCGGGGATGTTCTGGATTTGTGGGGGTGGGTCGGAGGTTCTGGGAGCACTGCTGGGATAGTCTAATTTTGATTGCGAGTGGTTTGAAGAAAATCCATGGTGGAAAAGGGGGTTTTGGGCCTAGTTGCAGACAGCGTTTTGGCACAATTTAAACTGAGGCCTAGCAGTATTGCGAGTTTTTGAAGGTCTATTAGGGGGGTGTTCTAGATTTGTGGCAGTATTTTGTGTTTTTGGTAGGCCGTTTGAGGGGTGTTCTAGGTTTTTGGGGGGTATGGGGATCTGGGAGCACTGCTGGGATAGTCTAATTTTGATTGCAAGTGGTTTGAAGAAAATCCATGGTGGGAAAGGGGAGTTAGGGCCTAGCTGCAGAGCGCGTTTGGACCGATGTTAACTGGTAGGCATGAGTTTTTGCATTTTTGCTTTTGGACTGTTTGGGGATGTTCTACTTTTTTGCGGTTGGGTTGACGGGTCTGGGGGCATTTCTGGGAAGGTCTAATATCGGGCGCATGTGGTTTGGATAAAATCCATGGTGAAAAAGTTTTTCCAGTTTTGCTCTCTTGCTTGTTTTTGGGGGGTTGTTTGGGTGGGTTATAGGTTTTTGGGGGGGTCTGGGGGTCTGGGAGCACTGCTGGGATAGTCTAATTTTGATTGCAAGTGGTTTGAAAAAATCCATGGTGGGAAAGGGGAGTTAGGGCCTAGCTGCAGAGCGGGGTTGGACTGAATTGAAGGTAGGCTCTAAATTTTCTAAGTGTGAGTTTTTGCATTTTTGTTTATTGCCTGTTTGGGGGTGTTCTACTTTTTTACGAGTGGGTTGATGGGTCTGGGGGCATTGCTGGAAGGTCTAATATCGGGCGCAAGTGCTTTGAATAAATTCCGTGGTGATGTTTTTTCCGTTTTTGCTCACTTGCCCGTTTTTGGGGGGCTGTGTGGGGGGCTTCTAGGTTTTTGGGGGTGGTTTTTGGGGTCTGGAAGCACTGCTGGCACAGTCTAATTTTGATTGCATTTGTTTTTAACAAAATGCATGGTGCAAAATGGGAGTTAGGGCCCAGCTGCAGAGCGCATTTGGACTGAATTGAAGGTAGGCTCTAAAATTTCAAAGTGTGAGATTTTGCATTTTTGCTTTTTGCCTGTTTGGGGGTGTTCTACTTTTTTGTGGGTGGGTTGACGGGTCTGGGGGCATTGCTAGGAAGGTCTAATATCGGGCGCAAGTGTTTTGGATAAAATCCAAGGTGAAAAAGTTTTTCCGTGTTTGCTCACTTGCCTGTTTTGGGGGGCTGTTTGGGGGGCTTCTAGGTTTTTGGGGGTGGGTGTTGGCGTCTGGGAGCACTGCTGGCACAGTCTAATTTTGATTGCATTTGTTTTTAAGAAAATACATGGTGGAAAAGGGGAGTTAGAGCTTAGCTGCAGAGTGCGTTTTGGCACTATTTGGAGTTAGGGTTCAACCTGGTAGCAGTATTGCATGTTTTTAGGGGGCTACTTGGGGGTGTTCTAGATTTCTGCAAATCGGTTCAGGGGTCTGAGAGCACTACTGGTAATGTCTAATTTTGATTGCATTTGTTTTTAAGAAAATACATGGTGGAAAAGGGGAGTTAGAGCTTAGCTGCAGAGTGCGTTTTGGCACTATTTGGAGTTAGGGTTCAACCGGGTAGCAGTATCGAATGTTTTTAGTGGGCTACTTGGGGGTGTTCTAGATTTCTGTGAATCAGTTCAGGGGTCTGAGAGCACTACTGGTAATGTCTAATTTTGAATGCAAGTGTTTTTAAGAAAATCCATGGTGGAAAAGGGGGGTTTGGGCTTAGTTGCAGAGTGCGTTTTGGCACGATTTGGAGTTAGGGTTAGCTCTTTTGCATTTTTTCTGGGGGCTACTTGGGGGTGTTCTACATTTTTGGGACTGCGTTCAGTGATCTGGGAGCAGTCCTGGGAATGTGTAATTGTGATTGCAAGTGGTTTGAAGAAAATCCGAGGTGAATTGTTTGTTTTTTACCAAAATTTCTTTTCTGCGGAGGGCTACTTGGGGGGGTTCTAGATTTTTGCGACTGGGTTTATGGGTCTGGGAGCACTCCTGGGAATGTCTAATAATCATTGCAAGTGTTTTGAAGAAAATCCATGGTTGAAAAAGGGTCTTTTGGGCCTAATTTCAAAGTGCGCTTTCTGCTTGATTTTCAACTAGGCCTCATCCCCGTTGCAGTATTGCATGTTTTTGGGGGGCTACTTGGGGGGTTCTAGAGGTTTGCACCTGTGTTATGGGGTCTAGGGGCACTCCTGGGAATGTCTAATTTTGATTGCAAGTGTTTTGCAGAAAATCCACAGTGGAAAAGGGGGGGTTGGGCCTACTTGCAGAGTGCCTTTTGGCCCGTTTTGAAGTTAGGGTTCAACCTGGTAGCAGTATCGCATGTTTTTAGGGGGCTACTTGGGGGTGTTCTTCATTTTGCCAACTGGGTTCAGGGGTCTGGGAGCACTCCTGGGAATGTCTAATTTTGTTTGCAATTTTCTTTAAGGAAATCCATGGTGGCTCTGCAGAATTCAACCATAGTTACTATTACTATCCTTGAAAAGGAGAACCAGGTTGCCCACTTTTGAAGTGATGATTGTGTATAATAATAATATCAGCTCTGAAAACTGAAAGTGTTATTTTTGCACTACACAGCGTACCTTAGATTTTTTGAACTGGTTCACTTCCTGTTTTTTCCCATCAAAAATTACAGGACGGCTTTTACTCTGTGCCATGGAACAAACGCTGAACTCAGAAGCAATCCGCAATTACTCCTCAAGCAGCCAGTGGACAGTGTGTCTGGTCATCAATATTGATCGACGGAGCATAAGATGGAATGGAGGAGTATCGCGAATAAGAGGAATGGCTGGGTGCATGCAACTTCACCAATTCAAAAGGACAACTACAACATAAAGTTACAGTATTCTCTCTTAACTTCTCCTTATCTTTTAAATGTTATTTTTGTAAAAAACTTAAACTTCTACGAATGTGACTAGGTGCGTTTCTTTGTTCTCTGCTTCAGAGTCATCTCTCCAGCTATTTCATATGTTTCTTTGCTATTTTTATAACTAACTTAATGTACTAATAATAAGTGTTTATTCTCTATGAGGGCAGAAAGGCAAGTGAAATTGCGTAATTAATGCAGCCCTGTACTAGTGTCAATGTCAAGTTGTTTCCTCATACTTACTAATAAGATGTAGTAAGTACAACTTTTCAGTAAATTAATCATCCGTTTAGCAAACAACTTCCTGCATGCAGTAGTGCACTACCTTTATGTCCCTTAAAAGATTTATGGATATCTTTGAATCCAAAAATGTGTTTCTCTTCATTTGTTGTTTGTCCATGCAGTGTTTTTTTTTCTTCTCTCCACAAAACTTTTCCCAAAAAAACCCATTCCCATCCAATCTTCAAAAACCCTAACCCTCTTCCCCCGGGCTGTGTGGTTTTTCATTGAGGTATGACTATGACAATAAGTAATTCCACACACTTGCAGGGGAGGATAAGGTCTAAGAACCAGAAAAATGTTGGAAAATGGAATTTCATGTGCGACATCGTGGATTGAGCATCAAACATCATGCTCGTACACATGACGAATCAAATGGTTAATTATTATGTTTAAGTATCCTTTGCCTTTATAATATTTCTTATAGTAATCATAGACCACAAAACTAGTACTTATATTTAGAATACTTTAGCACTGCTTAGGCTACAATTTATGGCACTATTCTGTAGCGTACTATCTATCGTACTGTTTCTAATGCTACGCTCAGGCCACTCAATGTTTCATTTCCTTTTTTCATATGCTGCTACTGCCAGTGTGTATCACTACTACTACCAGCACAACAATGATATTTCATCCGTTGAGGATTCAAGTCAACAACCAACCTTATTCACCATTTGCCATGCAGGCAGCCCTGTGGCTATCTCTATTCTCAAACACGAATTACAGGTAAGATAAGCATTTTGGAGAGGTTGAATAATGGGCTAGGACTGGGAAGAGAGCAGAGACTGCCAGTACTACTAGCAAAGTACTAGTAGGGCTACTGAATTCACTAACTCGGTTAATGGCACTTTGGTACAATTCAGGACTAGATGTTTCATTCATGCTGGTAAGTTGGAAGAAACCAAATGTCCAGTAACCACCACCCACCCCCACACAAAATAATATGAACGCGTATACTATGTTTTGGTGTGAAAAATAATTATTAAGAAATATATTCATGTAGTCCAAAACTAAAATAAATTAACCCAACTCACCCCCCTGCCTAACCCCAACCAATGTCCAAAAGTCCAAAAGTCCCCTTTCCCAAACACCCAATTTTCACCCCCAAACAGTCTTTAAAAAAGGGAGAAGGGACAGTCACTTCCTCCGGTGGCGTAGTGTGGACAGCTGTTGCTGCACGTCCCGCAGCTCTTTGCGGAGGTCCCAGAGCTGGCGCTGATGTTTTTCGGCCAATCGCTCCAAGTACTCCACTCTTTTACGGAGGCGGCGCTGATGTACCATCCAGGCTCTAGGGTGCCAGCTGATTGTGTTGCTGCTCTGCGGTGGATGCGGGAGGCTGTCGGGCCATCGCTCCGTTTGGCTGGAGGCTTCTGGGTGGTGGACACGGGAGCACTGGAGGAGGATGCAGTGGTTGCTGTCTCCTCCTCCTGCTCCCGAGCCCACAGCCGCCGATATTTGGCACAAATAGCATCCAGCTTACGGGCCCTGGCCCGGACAGCCATCTCCTTTCGGGTGAGCTTTTTCGGAGGAGCATCTATATGAAGAAAGAAAGAAAAATACTGTAGCCAATAGTCTTTAACATAAAGTCAAAATAATTCAACGGAAAGTTGATTCGCCAGCAAGTAGCAAACACAGTACAACTTTTTGGCATGTATCTTTCCGCCGTCTTTGTAGGCCTGTGACATTACTGGGAGTTTCAGGAATTCCACTAGCAGGACTAGGGATGGACTCACTAAAACATACATAGTCAGAGAGTACTAAAAAAAGTCTTCTGTTTTTTTCTCTTGTTTTGCAAAAGAAATTACTGGTACGTGAACTTGTGGTAGGCGGCATGTCAGCTCACTCAGCTTGCACCCAAGAAAAACTGACACAAGTCATGATGACGCAGACTCGCAGTAGTTTAAGCAGTACATGCAGGTGGGGATAGGAAGCTCTTACTTTTATCTAGGGGTGGCTCTGCCACTGGCCATGCTCGGTTACATCATGGGCTGCTGCTCAATGTTATATCTTTCGCACTGCCCCCCGGGCCTTGAATACTACAAAAGAAGAATAAAGATTATTCAATTCTGATCATATATCATTATCCTGCCGATCACATGATCTTTAGTTAAATGATGGACGCCTTTAGGTGCCTTGTTTTGATAGATTGAGTGAACTACAGCAATAGTCCACCCATGACACAGCTGAAATAAAATTATTAACATAGGGAGTGAGTGTGGTACCCATAATTGGTGGAGGAAGGGACTTGACTTGATATAATGTTGTCAACTATACAATCCATACACAACAGATGCTGTGCTTGCAAAGTAAAGTACTGTACTGTTAGTCAAGGCAGGGAGTATTTGTGAACAATCACAAATTCTAGTATTTGGATTTCCTCAGCTTTGCTACTCTGGCACGGACATGCTGTTCAATGTAACAATCTTCATCCACTCAGCGTCTGCTCTACTACATCATACACCTCTGCTATCGAGGAGGAAAAAGAAGATTTCATCCAGGCTTCCAAAGTACGTCTATCATTCTTCTTAATGTCTCAAATGTACCACGTTTTCTTTTTCTCAACAACCAACTAACACCCTTTTCATTATATTTTGGAAACCACCGTCTTCTCCTCTTGACTTGCATTCAAAAACACCATTCTTTACAGTCATAAATGTTAAGACTCGCTCGTCCTTCGTTACACCCTTCTTTCACTTTTCGTTCTTCACATCCCTAAAGTACGTCTGATATGACTTGACTTCATTGATAAAAGTTTGCCAGCTGAGTTGAAGTCATATAGAGGGGGCCATTGCTTACCCGAGAAGTACCGCCGCTAATGCTATTACAAGTCAAGGTTGACTGTCTTCTCCGTGATAGCCAAAAAAGTAGTTCTAAATTAGTAACTGTTCTTAACAGTACAGTGTACTTGTACTAGTGTACTGTGTACTGTACAGTACATCATACACTCCTTTGCGAGCCTACTCAAAAATGTCAATAAATAAGGAGTATAATAACTTACCACCGTCCGCCACCGCTGAGCCTTCTCCCCCAGCTCCTCCTGGTGGCGCTGCCGCATCCGCCCCTAGAGTGGAGCCATCCACACTGCTGGCCCCGCCACTGGTGGTCATCTGTGCCGGTCATCTGTGCCGCATCAGATGTTGTGACGTCTAGAAAAAACATGTCATATTTTCAGATTCCACTACTGCGAGGGAAAAAGTCCACCCAAGCAGATCAAGCCATGGCCCATAAAGAGTCCAATACTTTCAATACACAACATGGAACTCACCAAAGGGCGGCAGAAAGGCCACAGGGTGAAATAAATTTCAGATATAAATGTACAAAATCTTTATTTTCTTTTTCTCATATTTTGTTTGCACACATTTTATCCGAGATATTTCATAACATAGTACATCAATTGATGAATTCATAAAATATGCATCAATATATACACAAAGGATGTACGTTTATTCTCCCAGGAAAAGGCCTATCCTTATCTGAACCCCAAATTTTATACCAACTCTGACAATGGGAGAAGATATCAGACTAACCCCAGAGGGAACAACAGGAGAGTTCAGACCTTCTCCGATACTACAGATTCAGATGGGGAAAGTGGTCCCAACCAAGATCCCCACTACAACGGTGGCTTCCAACAACGCCAAGATCACTTTGAAATACCTAATGGCCAAGACCATTTTTTGTCGAATTGAGGAAGCAATCACAGACCCAGGAATCGGCCACAATTCAATCAGGGCCAGGGCCGTCCTCAGAGATACATTCAGACCAAAAATACTCAATACTGGAGAAGGTGAGCAACATTCCAGTTTTTAACCGATATGGAACTGATATTTCTTCTGAATCTATGGCCCTTCTCTCTCATGGTCCTTCCTTTGTCCCTACTACTAAATTTGACAAATTTGAACTAATGAAAGATATTCACACTCTTTTTAGAAAGATCCGTTTAAATAAGTTTTTTCTTTCTCGACCTTCTCTTGATGATGCTGATAATGCCTCAGGCTTAAAGCCTCCTTCGAATTTCACCCCGAGTCTTGATGTTATAGGACCCGAAGTTGGGGTCTTTGAGAAAGCTGTCATCAACAGACTGAATAAATTGTTGAAATCTCTCCCACACTCCACCAGTAACCTTTCTGGTGATGAGAATCTGGCCCTGAGAGAACTTGGTGATTGTTCCGAACTCACCATCAAGCCTTGCGACAAAGGCGGGGGGATTGTGGTTTTTAAGACCTCAACATACATTGATAAAATGAATTCCCTTCTCTCTTCAGATGCCCATTATCGTCGAATTCTTAAGAATCCTGAGGAAGCTTTGAAACAACGTATTCTTCGTTTAGTAACAGAGGCCGTCGATGTGGGAAATATCTGTACTAAAGAAGCCGAATATCTTACTCCATCGACGAGAATGCCCATCATTTATGGGCTGCCGAAAGTTCCCAAAGATAGGGAGGGTCCTCCTATGCACCCCATGTTTCTACAATTGGGGCTGCTACAGAACCCTTATCAAAATATATTGATAAATTTCTGAAGCCTTTGTTTAGTGAACTACGGTCGTTTGTTAGAGACACAGGCCACTTCATTTCGAAAGTTGAAAATCTTCCTTTCAATTCCAAAACTGAGCTGTTAGTAACCATGGACCTTGAGTCCTTATACTCAAACATACCCCAGGAGGGAGCTCTGGCCATTGTTGAAGAGATTTTTACTGGTATGGCCAACCTTTCCAATGCGGCCACCATAATAAGTTTTCTCAGAATTGTTCTTAGAGAAAATTACTTCGAATTTAATTGGCAGTACTTCCATCCAGTCAAGGGAGTTAGCATGGGGGCCTCTTGTGCCCCCAGTGTGGCTTGCTTGTATATGGGCCATTTCGAAGTAATTAATATCTACAACGAGAAGGCACCATTCTTTGAGAACATCCGAGCCTGGTCGCGCTTCATTGATGATATTTTTTTCATCTGGAGTGGCGACCAGGCTTCCTTGGATGAGTTTGTGGCGTGGATCAATGCTGCTGATCCAAATCTGCATTTTACGGTCAATGCCAGCTGTGTACAAGTGGAGTTCCTGGATGTGTGGGTGAGACATGCGGAGGGATATCTTTATGTCTTCCTTTACACAACACCGAAGAACACGCTCCTTGAGTATGGAAGCTTCCATCCGAGCAGTCAGCACGACTCCATACCCTTCAGTCAATTTCTCAGACTAAGGAGAAACTGCTCTCTTTTGAGTGATTTTCTCCTTCAGTCTAAAACTTTAAAAGAGAAGTTGTCCCGGAGGGGATATCCACGCCGTTTGATCAGAGAATCATTCAAGAGAGCAAGATATTTCAATAGGGACAGTATGTTCCTGGAGCGAGACCGCACTGACCCTGACTGCATTGTGTGCATTACGAAACACTCGGCGATGAACAACAAAATCCGACAAGTAGTCAACTCGCTGTGGCACATTCTTAACGCGAATGACTCTGAAAAACAGATTCCCAAACCTATCTTCGCATTCTGACGCAATAAAAATCTGCATAATCATTTGGTAAGAGGAACTGTAAAAGCCACGATGGTATCTAAGCAAGGCGGATTGCTGGGTCTTACCCCTGTGGTTGGGAACCACCATTGTGGGAACTGCCAAGCATGCCCGCAAGCGCTGACGGGCAGCACGCTACAGATCGGCAATCGGACCATTAAACTAAATGGCATGAGCAACTGCCGGACCTCTAACATTATTTATGTTATCATCTGCCCTTGTGGGCTCCCCTATGTGGGTGAAACGGGACACGAGTGCAGAACCAGGATTGGTGAGCACAAATCCAATATTCGAAATCCTAATAGTGGGGCTCCACTCATAGCCCACTGGGGCACTGCTAACCATCGTGATTTTGACCTCAGATGGTCTATACTTGAAAAGATTCGCGTCATTCCTGGCAAAGATGTGACTGCCATAAGGAAGAAAAGAGAAGTTTTCTGGATCTTCCTCTTGGACGTGGTAAAGACCGGTCTGAACGATTGGTGCGCCTGGGAAAATGCCATTCTGTGAGTCGTTTTTAATTTTATCATGTAAATTTCATAAGCCTCTAAGTGAATTTCTCTGTATTCTGCGATTATATTCAATCTTCTTTCTGGCAGAAGTTTGAATGGCCAATTTGACCCCCTTTAAAAATCTGGTTAAATCTGGTGCAGACTATCGGACTCTATGCAATCGAGGCAGCAGTTTGCAACCTTTGTTTTGTTTACCTGGAGATTTGTTCCTATTTGCGGACCGACTGGTGTTGTGTTTCCGTAGCCCGATGGGTAGTCTGATCTGTGCCGAGTTTTGCCGCTGACCCTGTGGAACCTGAGAGGGGTTGGCCAGGTGTTTTAATTCAGAGATTAGGGGTGGGTCCGCAACCTTTTTAAACGGCGGGAAGATGCGAATTGAGGTTGTTTGAAACACGCTAACTTCCCGTGAGGACCCGGTCCCGAGAGGAGAGTTTTACCTCCATTTCCCGATTCTAGGTAAGAAGGGTGCGTCAATTGTTGGCGGATAACCCTTTCTTGCAACTGTAGTAAATATGGCCTCTTGAAGGCAGTATGCTGTTATGGGGGTTCCCCTTTCTGATTTAGTTCTTCTGTTACTGACCCCTTGGTTACATTGTGACGGATGTTGTTTAATTTAAATACCTGTGTCCGTAGTATATCTGTGGAAACCGTATATAGTTCCACTACCTTCATTGGCCTTTCATGTTCCTCTTATCCTTTGCAGAACACGTGGGATTTAAAGCTGTATGCGGTAATTTCAACTAACTCTATTTGATCGAGTGCCTGAAATTGCGAGTATTCTCCGTGTCGGTAATCCTACGGTATGTTCTATTCGACTTATTTACCTAATAGATTGTGGAGTTAGTCCTACTAAGCAGCTACCTGTGACTTTACCCTGACTGGTCCTACCGTTGTGCTCTCTTCTTTTTTTATATAAAACGAAGAATTAGGTTACTCTGCAACCCTTTAAATTCTAGAACGTTTATTTTCCATCACGTTGAATGATTTTTTAATCTGGCGAACTGCGGACTACAATGTAAGACTTACCGGTGCACATTTTGTTTAGGCAACTATATACGATGCCGTTTGAAATATGAAGTTATGTTCCCTGTGAGATCTATGAAAAACGCTCTGTGAAAAGAAACTTCCAAGTTCTTTAAGAAAGACTGTCTGCAGGCGGCCTCTTGCTTGAGTTGTATATCCTTATATCTATCAAACCCTGTGGAAACGTATTCATTCTTGCTAAATTCCAACCAGGTTCCAACCGGATCAGACGTTTCCCACGCCACCTTTTTTGGATTAGTGATATCGAAAGTTGATAATCCAGCGGCGATATATTGATCTAAGAACGAGTGGCAGAGGTAAAATGATTACATTGAAAGTTGAGCCAATAGTATGTCCATTTGAAGAATGGTCCTTACCTTTTTTAGAGAAATTCTAATTCTCTTTCTTGTAGTGAAGTATTGGAAAATCCTTCTTAGTGTTGCCTTTTGACCATTCGAATATCTATGAATAGTATGGTGCTTGTATGAATTGTGATGTATGAGATGTCTGATATTTCTTGCTTCTAGGGATTCCCATTAGTGTATTGATTGCACTTTTTTCAGTTTATTCTTTAATTATCTTTGTTAGCAACATTGGATCTCACCAGTTGTGGGGCGATGCCTCATAACCAAATGTTATATATAAGAGTCTCTATAACTTGGAACTGTATATGTATATCCTATTGAATGAAATTTGTGTAAATGACACCCGAATCTGTGGACCGTATGAAAAGTATTAGGCTCTATATTGGATATTTTATATATTGAGTATAACTTTGGAAAATTATTGAATAGTCTATGAGGTTGTTGATTCTAAATTCAATTTTTTGTTTATAACAGATTGGCCACGGGTATATTTCTAATGTGTTGTGTCTTCCCCACTCCCTCGGTGTGAGAGCACTGATGAAGGTGCGCCCCTTAGACCCGGGCCCTGCACCGAAACGCGCGTTGGCATTATGTGTTTCTTGGGTCCTGCCTTATCGACCTGGACTTTCTGGCAGTTTGCAACGAAGATTCCGCAGGATCCGATTCTTGTGTCACTCTGGGGATTACGTTGAGGAATGTGTATATAGTGTTTGGTATATCAGTGAATGTTTGTGTGTGACTGAAAGAGAAGAATGTGTGTGCATGTTGAGAGGTGATGTGGGGTTTTCGTATTGTGTATTTATTGATGCATATTTTATGAATTAATCAATTGATGTGCTATGTTATGAAATATCTCGGATAAAATGTGTGAAAACAAAATACGAGAAAAAGAAAATAAAGATTTTGTACATTTATATCTGAATTTATTTCACCCTGTGACCTTTCTGCCGCCCTTTGGTGAGTTCCATGTTGTCTATTGAAAGTATTGGACTCTTTATGGGCCATTGCTTGATCCGGTTGGGTGGACATTTTCCCTTGCAGTAGTGTTATTTTCCCCTGACGTCTGCCCTTATCTTTCACATGGGGCCCCTTTTGTATTGGTTACATTTTCAGATGCCATACACAACCCCCTATTTCGTCTGATAAGGGAAGAAAATGTTACATAACACATTTTTTATTACTGGCATTGAAAAAAGTAACGGTTTTGGGGAGGGTGTTAACTTTTTATATGCTTATTCCATTATATGCTACACTTCTTAGGACAACTGATGAATGCTTGCTTAACGTGCACCATTTTTCTAATTACAGAAAGAAGATTACATTGCCCTTCTGCCAACAGGACAATCCACCAACTACTAGTAAGTCATCACCAGCAGTACTTTAAGTACTTTAAAGAAGGTGGTGGCTCCTGCACTGTTATTCTAATAAGTTCATGTGTCTGTTAACTATTACGTTAAAGTAATTTGATTCATGGGAATGTTGTTTAAACTTTAACGTCATCTATCAGCAGTGCTCGCTCCGAATAATACGCTATTAAAAATAAAGAAATATTTTTTTCATTTCTTAATTGAAAATAAAACTTTAAAACTAACAAACACTGTGTGGTTTTTGTTCACGAGTGAGTGAGCGGAAGGGTTTGAACTACTGCACTTGGCAGTCATGTTTCTGTGACTCAGATAGGCGGGGACTCGGCGGTAGTCTTCTTCTGTTCTTCTGGGTCGTAAAATCATTGGTCAGACACACTAGATAGTTGGTCAGGGGATTGGGGGTTCAACTTCTGTTCGGACTGAGGTATGTGGAAAGTCGAACTGCACCTATCATCAATAATGTCCTATTTCTCTTGTCCATACTTCTTTATCTGCAGAATAGTCCCTGAAACACTAGCAGTATGGTATGTGCTCCTAGCAAATCAAAAAGGCAACTGCTATCTTTTTCTTGGTGTAAACATCGACATTTTGTTGTTGGAAATTGTCAAAGCACTTACATTAAGAAGACTAGAATAGACAGCAAGGGCAACCCAGATGACTGCCCTCAGTGCCTAGAGCTATTGCTGGATCGGAATTTTGTTTAACACCGTTTGCCGACTGGGCAAGCTACCTACACAGACCGACTCATAATCGTAAATAGTAGTAGCACAGAGAGTGATGGTAGAGGCAGGATAAGAATGTAGAAAGTAGTCTGGATTAGAAGAAGATCAAAGACTAATTTGTAAAAAATAGAATTAGGAAACAGTTTGTAATGAATAGGAGCTGTAAAAGTTAGGGAAGTAGAAGTATTAATATAACAACAGAACAACTTACTGGGGCTAGCAGAAGAGCATGCAAAGGACCGATCCTGTGACTGTCCACCTTCTTCCACCAGAGTCTCAATGGTGCTAGTCGCCTGTACTACTAGTACAGTATTGCTGGATTCGCAGACCGTCTACTTGGAAAGTTATGTAAATCACTAACTAAACCAACAACATAAAGGTTATGACAGATACAGTCCGTCATCATGATTGCAGAGCACAAAAAATGCCCTATTACTACTAATAATAAGTCATAATATACTCAACCTATCAATCCATCACTATCTCTTCTTCTTAGTGGCAGCAGGAGTACAAAGGAAGCACTAGACCAGAGTCTCTAGTCTCTCTAGCATTACGCAGTTCTGTAAAGTACTACACTCATTCATATTCTCAGGCCAAATGAGCACAAAGTTGCAAACAAGTAAGCATAGTAGCAACGCCACTGAGTAGGCGGACACCTGCAATCACAGAAGCTATTTAAACACTATTTTACCTGCAATGTAATCGAATAGGCAGCATTCTTGCTCTTCGGGAAAAACATATACTAGCAATATAACACAGAGCAGAAGAATACAAAGTAGTTATTAAATAGCTACTCACCAAGGTCAGGGATCACCACACCTAGCAGGGAGAGCATGTCCTGCTCGCGGTCGAGGACGTTGGCCCACCGGTGCGTCGCTTGGTCGTAGGTGCACCAGACCCCCAACTCCCTCCGCATGGCCAGGCACACCTTATCCCACTGCTGGCGACGCTCCCGGAGGCCATACCCTTGACCGGGCCTGCCCCCTGCTGCCACGGTCTTAGGGAGGTGGCGCTGAACAAAAAATATCAGGGCGGCCACCTCCACTGCGGTAAAAACCTCCCTGGCCACTACATCAACTCCCCTCAATCGCCCGCAAGGGAGCCGGCTATGGGGTGCGGGACCCTTCCCCTTTGATTTGCTGGCTCCCTTTGCCATGGTCCTGGCTGAAAGAAGAAAAGAATAGGGGGAAGAAAAAATAAATAATAAAAGAGAGAGCTAAACCAAAAAAGTAGTTATTAAAGTAACAAAAAGTTGAAAAAAACACAAAATGTAGATCTAGACAAATAGAGAGAGAGATAATGAGCAAAAAAGAGCAACAAAAAGTTCAAAGAAACAAAGGATTGCAAAGATTAAAAGAGGATAGAAAAGCCAGGCCCAGAACCATAGCAATGAATGAAAAACAAGATGGCCGCGCCAATGGAGGACCGCGTGGGTAAGTTTGCGCGATATTTCCCCCGTGAGCACGCAAAAACATGCGCAAACTCATAATAGCGCGCCGCACACAACGCGAGATTGCCAATAGTGCCCGGAAACGGAAATACGCAACGCGTACAAGATGGCCACGCCAATGTACGAACGCACGGGCAACTTCGCGGTCGGTGCGCTGCAAGCGGTCCGCGAATACGCAAAGAACCCCACGAACACACACAAAAAATCCGCAAATTTGCACGAATTCCCGGATTATGAGGATTGCGAATCCGCTTTCGCACGAATTTGCGTACCGCGCATTTCGCGCATTTCGCCCATACTTCTGACTTTTGTCAGATTGGAACGCTGTATATATAAGGGGGGTTCTACCCAGACATCTCACTGGGACCTGGGTGCAATATGTACTGAGAGGAAGGGGTCCCAGTGTATACAGGGAACAATTAAATACAATTCATATGAATTAATCAAGAACAATTCTTTGGATCCACAAAGGTTTATTCACAGCGGGATCCAGTGTAATGAATATACATTGCATAAAATCAACTGTATTGGAAGTCATACAGTGCCCCAAGGAGGGAGGGGGAAGTGATGGTGAGTAGGTAGGGGGAAGTGATGGGATTAAGTGACAGTAAAATCAATACTTCAACGACCTGTTTATGCTCTAATTAGTGTAGCAACAACTGCCATCAAACATGGCGACATTATATGAAAAGAGGCATCCAACACAAGGTACAATGAATATACAGAATATTGGCGTGAGGTTGCCGTGATTGAGAAAATAGTCGACGTTTCGACCCTCTGAAGTTGCAGGATAGTTTAACCTTGCTGTGGGGTCTTCATCAGGACGAGGGGGTGGGGCAGAGGACCTAATGAAAGTATGATAAATTAAAGTTAGAGGGTTGTAATTACTGCCTCTAATTATCACATAGGTAGAGATGGACAAAATCCAGGGTGAGGTCTATTAGATACTTAATTACAAAGAAATCAAATCTAGTATGTTTCGGAAGATCCGATACATAGAACAGGGTAAAACCTTATTAATTGCGGAAATAGGGCGCCTGAGTGGGAAAACCAGATTGGCACACGGCAGCCCACCACTCACAGTAGGCATTCAATAGAAGGAGGAAATCTAGGATTGAGGGCTAATATTTATCGCAAGTCCAAAAGCTGAAACAAATGAATAAATAACAAAAATAAATAAAAATAAATTAATGAACATGCCACAGGGTCAAAAGTCCGCCGTGTGGTCTTTATTAAGGATTGGAATGCAATAGAGCTGCTTCTGAAAAGATGAGCGTGCATTAGTCACATATCCGTATTAATGGGGTTTAGACATTCGAGCAAGTTACACAAATGTCCAGTTGGGAACAGTGAAATCGAGCTTACCGTTTGTAGCGTCCTGTTGGGTATCAGGATACGGTAAGTTCTGACATCGTAGGGATTAAATCGGTGGTTAGTCTGATGGGGCAAGAACAGAGGGACTGTAAGGAAACAGACCACTGTAAGACGATTCAAGGCGGGAGGCGGACAAAGGGCGAACCCATACTCACTCGGTAGGAATGAATCACGGTGCTCCATACGAGGGCTCGCCGGCCAATGCCGCGTTTCCTGGTTTGGGGAGGGAGTCATGGTAACCGGTCACGTGGTGACCGTGAAAATCATGAAATTGGAAGAAAGACTATTAGATGTCGTCTGCCATTATTACCAACACTAAAGGGTGCTATAATGAAATCAGGGGTTTATAGTATCATTGGGTCATTGTGTGTCAATAAAAAATATATTGAATAATTTTAAATAGATGCCAATGCGATGTTGAGAAAAAGAAAAAAGAAAAAGACACTGTAATTACAAGTTGGTGAGATGTGGGCGTACCTCTCAAGCATGAGGGTAAAGGCCGACCTTTGGTGAGTCAACAATTATAATCACATATAATTTGATTTGGGACACCATTGGGTGACAGTGGTGTCCCATATACCAACATAAGGGTAAAGTCACATGTAAGAAGCAATTAAATGGAAAACACAGCCCTACTTGGATGGAATGCTCATAGATTCAGTGATGATTTATGAAACAAATATGGGCAAAGCAACACCATCATGGTAGTGTAGCCAATTGGGAGAATGAGCTGTCTAGTTCATTAAGACCAGTTTCTATTGAATTAAAAAAGTAAATCCATTTCAGTTCTCGGGTATTTAGAATGTCAGAGATGTTGCCACCTCGTGGTCCCATCGTTACTTTTTCAATGACCAACCATTGTAAACTTTCAGGGGGATGGGAGTTCAGCTTGAAATGTTCCACTAAGGGTGCGCTTTGAACATCACATCGAATTCGGCTCATGTGTTGTAGAATGCGAGCTTTTATTTTTTGCTGAGTTTGGCCAATGTAGATTTTGTGACACGGACAAACAATGGCGTAAATGATGTTATTGGAATTGCAATTGCTGAATGATTTGAGTTTGACGGTGAGATGAAGATGTACAAACTGCTTGGTCTGAATGGTGGAGTCGCAAGCCTTGCAATGGCCACATTTGAAATGAAATACAGGGACCTTATGTCAAAGGTCCAGAGACCTGGTGGGTGTGTTTATGGTTACTGCTTACTGAGTCAGTGTGTACCACAAAATATATGTAAGAAAGAAAAATTTCTTTCTAGAGTCCCCTCACTCACCGGGGTTGCCCCACGGTGACATGCTTCATCATTGGGGCCATCCCAGTTCTCTACGAAAAGGGGCGTGCTGCGACAAGGCGACTACGCTGGAGCACTAGTTTTGTGAGATGACTATGTGTGGTGCAAGTGTGATAATGGTGGAGTGGGTGTGGGATTAAAAATACCGTGCTAGTGGGCCTCAACAATTTATTTCGCTCCTAGTGTGGTATAAAAAGTTAAAAAGGGGTAACACTGTATTCTAACTTTTACTGAGCTAGATCAGTGTTAAGGTCAACATGTTTCAAGCTCCCCCAAGCTTTTCTTCAGGACCATACAGGGTCCAGCCCTGTATTGCCACTCCTGTTTTCAAATGAAAAAAGTGTTGCTAAAAAAATATATATGTTACAATGTACGCTGTTGTTAATAAAACATGCGTGCTGTACATACGTGTTGTATTTCACTGCGTTTTCTGCAAAATAGAACAACAAATGTTAAATGATGGACAACCCCTTCCAAGAAGGGGAACAACTCACAAGTATCTCACTCCAACTAGGGCGTGAGTGTGCCCATGGCATCATATTGACGCGTGCTGGTTGTCAAGACGGTGTTGAAAAATAAATCACTGTGAATAAAGTGGTTTAGTGGTTTTACACATACAACATACAAACATATAGACTAAATGTGACTATAGACAAAACACACTCTATACATACACGAAATAATATGGCAGATGGTTATATTTACATAAAAGAGTGTATGGTTACACCCCATGGTCTTAGGCAAGGGCAGGAACGCCTCGTGGAAACATTGCTGAAAGAAGGGGATTGTCAAAAATGCAGAGTTAGAAGGTTTTTGTTAGCCCATTCGGATTTGCCGTCTTTCTAGCAAGATTCTATAGCCCATTCACTTACTTCCTATCGGCAGACCCGCTCGGTACTACCTGGTTGCTTCCTCACCCGACCGCATACTGATATGAAGCCGGGCTCGCGGTGTATTTAATACGCGTGAGCTGCCGGGTGGCGGGAAACGCCTTTGTTTGCTAGAGCGCGCACTGAGGCGGCCATCTTGGTAGGATGCGATCGCGCTCGGTGCGAGTGTAAATTAAAAACACTGTTTATTAGTGAATACCGCTGGGTACAGGAAAATGAAACAATTTAGGGCGCTAATGTTGACAAGGGCGTTCTTGCACATGAATTTAGAACACAAGATAATTATATGCGTGGTTGCAGACGTTTTGGGTTTAATCATAAATGGGCGGGTATCATAACTTAGGCAGATAGGCAAGGATGGTACCTATCGTGTCTGGGAAGGCTCAGCTGGGTGTATTGGTTTTTAGAGAAAAAATATTTCTGATAGTAGGGACAGTTTTCTATGGTGTTCAAACAGTTCGGACCAGCCCTGAACAGTCACTAGAAACAATAACTATGGGCGAAATGCTCCCCACGGGATTTCATCATTAAGTTGGGTATCCGTATGAAGACGAAACACCCATCTTTGTTCTTTTTCATGGAGGGTGCGTTCCAGATTGTCTTTGTTTTTCACTGTTTCTAATACTACCCAGGACAGATCATTGGGTGTATGGTTCTGCTCAATGAAGTGGGTGGTCATTCTTGTTGTGGCTCGCTTGCATCTGATGTTACTTCTGTGCTCTACTATGCGAGTACTAACCTTCCTTGTCGTCATTCCTACATAGTGAAGGTTGCACGTACAGGTTATCAAATACACAACCCCACTTGTGTTGCAATTAGAGAAACCTTTTAGTTCCCATCTCGTACTGTTGTTGAAGATAACGTTTTTGGTTGGGGAGGTCAAATGACAAACACTGCAGTTGTTGCATGGGAAATGACCGTCCGGTAGTGGCTGGGATCTTACTGTCTGAATTACTGCTGTGGGACGTGTGTGTACCAAATAATCCTTCAAATTTTTACCCCGCCTATGGCTAAACATAGGAGTAGGTATGTGTAGGCCGCCGCTGTTAAGTATTGGCCAATGTTTCTTGATTATTTTAGATACATTGTTCGAGACTTGATTGTACGTAGTGATACAGATTGGTTTTCTGTCCTCAGGTTGAGTTCTTTCTTTGGGTTCTAAAAGTGCTTCCCTATTGTTGTTGGCCGCCCGTTTTTTAGCCTCTTTGATCAGTTTATTTGGGTATTTCCTGTATTTCAGCTTGTTGCTTAGGTCTTCCGCTTGGGTTAGGTAGTCTGATTTCTTGCTACAGTTCCTGCGTAAACGGAGGAATTGTCCAAATGGCAGGTTTTGTTTGAGATGGCGAGGATGAAAACTGTCAAAGGTCAAGAGACAGTTTCTTGCCGTCTCTTTAAAATGAGTTGTTGTCACCAGTCTCCCAGACTCAGCATGGATGTTTAGATCAAGGAAAACTAGATCTGTCTTACTCATTGAGCAGGTGAACTTCAGAAAAGGATCCTGTGTGTTAAGCCAGGTGAGGAAAGTCTGTGCTTCTTCCTCAGTGCCCTGCCAGATCAACAAAATGTCGTCGATATAGCGTTTCCAGTGGAGGATATGATGTCTATGTGGATTTCCTTCAATCAGTATCTTGTTTTTCTCCAGTTGGTGGACATACAATCCGGCTATACTCGGCGCGAATGTGCTGCCCATACTGGTCCCATGTTGTTGTTTATACAGGGTCGATTCAAAACGGAAGAAGTTCTCACATAGTGCCAGTTGGCAGCATTCGAGTACCACATGGCGAGGAGTCTGGAACGACCACTCGTTTTGGTACAATACTTCCTCTAGAATCTGTAAAGTCTCTCTGTGTGGCAAGCTGGTATAAAGACTTTCAACGTCCAGACTTATTAATAGGCTGGATGACGTATCAAAGGTTAGATCTTGTAGCAGGCATAGTACGTCCTTGGTATCCTTTAGATAGGTGTCTGTTTTCTGCACGAGGGGTCTGAGAAAGGCATCTGCGAATTGTGAGAGGGGCTCCAAAATTGAGCCTATCCCCGAGACTATTGGCCTCCCTGGTGGGTTCTCCAGTCTCTTGTGTATCTTGGGGATGGTATAAAAATACGGTGTTACTGGTTTTCTGTTTGTTAAGAAATCAATTTCTTTTTTACTAAGCCAATCATTGGCTTGACATTCCTCTGTTAAGTACGCAATTGAGATTCTTAGGCGTTCTGTCGGGTCTTCACCAAGTTTGGCGTAGTTTCTTGTGTCCCCTAGTAGGCGGAGGCATTCGTTCCTATAATCCGTAGTATCTTGTAAAACAATTGCCCCGCCTTCATCGGCGGGTTTTATGGTGATTTGACTGTTTTTGGACAGTTCTTGTAACGCAGAATATTCAGCTTTGCTGGTGTTATGAAATACTTTGACAGTTCGTGGGTCCAACTCCTGAACCTCTCGCATGATCGCCTTCTCAAAGGTTAGTACCTCCACTGGTAGGCTATGTGATGGAGGGACAAAGTTTGATTTTTTGTGTAGTCCTGTGTCACTCTTTGTTTGTACTTGGGGATCTTTGTCTTGAAAGAATACCTGTAGTTTGATTTTCCTCAGGAATTCTTTTAGTTCGCAGCATAATTTGAACTTGTCTGTGGTTGGGGTGGGTACAAAACCCAGGCCTTTGTTAAGCACTTGGGTCTGTATAGCTGTGAGACATAGTGAGGATAAATTTACCACTAAGTCGAGCTGGCGCTCGCTGCTGATTCCGGTGGGCCTTTGCTCCGTGTGTGACGTGCGGTAGTCACCACTGGTTCCGCCCACTGTACTCCCTGATTGGGTTTGTTTTTTGCTCTTTGTGCCTGGCGGCCTCTCCCTAAAAAAGGTTTCATTTGGTTTCCCTGGCTTCCTTGATCATTTCCCCAGTTCTGATAGTTGGGTTGGTTGTACATGGGTGGGCCATAGAAGAAAGGCGGGGGCGGAGGGCAATAATTATATGGGTCTTGGTACATAGGCCACATCGGTGCTTGGTTGCCTCTAAAACCCCTTCCACTGCCTCGTCCTCTTCTGGCTCTCCTGTTAGGGGTAGTACTGTAATTACTCGATCCCCCAGAGCTATTAGATCCTGTGTCGGAACCATCGCTATCAGTGTTGTATCCTGAGTTCTTGTTGTTGGTTCTGTAATCATCCCTAATGTAAGGATACACTTTCTCGTGGTCAAATGCTTTTTTATCCTTAGATAGTTTGATGTATTTTGAATCCCTTAGGCTAATTTCGAAATCAGACATCGTTTTATTTAGCTCATTCAGTCTTTTCGTTAGCTCTGCTGGAGTTTGAAAGGACTTGAGGCGTATCTCCATGGAATTTATCTCTTCCTTCAGGCAATCTACTAGTCTGGTTGCGGTTTTAATGATCAAGACCAGCCAGTCTCTGGTACAATGCCAGGATATTTTGGACCAGTCCAGCTTGAATTGTCTGTCGTGCTGGAATATAAAGGGTTCATTCCTGACTATGAGACCCCTCGGTGCTGCGTTGACTTTTAAGTATTCTGCCATCATGACGCCATGAATCAGTGTTTTTATCTGTGTTCTTTTTAATTCAGTCAATTCGTCCCAACATTGGCTCGCATCACTGTTTTCTCCTGTGGGTGCTCCTGCGTGTGGTAACATGGAAGCAATAGCTCTGTCAACTTCATCCTCCGAAAAGGATAGTCCTGTGTTCTGTGCCATGATTATTCTATGAGTGTTTCTTCGTGTGTGTTGACTTAGTCTCTAGATCAGCCTGGTATGTATTAGTCAGGTGACCTGTGTCTAAACAAAAGAAAGACTCCCGCAGCCCGTGGCTGCTAAATGCATCAACAAAGAAGGGGGAGAAGGAGGTTAAACCAGACCAGGTCGGCCTCCAGTCTGTGTACGAAATACAGGGACCTTATGTCAAAGGTCCAGAGACCTGGTGGGTGTGTTTATGGTTACTGCTTACTGAGTCAGTGTGTACCACAAAATATATGTAAGAAAGAAAAATTTCTTTCTAGAGTCCCCTCACTCACCGGGGTTGCCCCACGGTGACATGCTTCATCATTGGGGCCATCCCAGTTCTCTACGAAAAGGGGCGTGCTGCGACAAGGCGACTACGCTGGAGCACTAGTTTTGTGAGATGACTATGTGTGGTGCAAGTGTGATAATGGTGGAGTGGGTGTGGGATTAAAAATACCGTGCTAGTGGGCCTCAACAATTTATTTCGCTCCTAGTGTGGTATAAAAAGTTAAAAAGGGGTAACACTGTATTCTAACTTTTACTGAGCTAGATCAGTGTTAAGGTCAACATGTTTCAAGCTCCCCCAAGCTTTTCTTCAGGACCATACAGGGTCCAGCCCTGTATTGCCACTCCTGTTTTCAAATGAAAAAAGTGTTGCTAAAAAAATATATATGTTACAATGTACGCTGTTGTTAATAAAACATGCGTGCTGTACATACGTGTTGTATTTCACTGCGTTTTCTGCAAAATAGAACAACAAATGTTAAATGATGGACAACCCCTTCCAAGAAGGGGAACAACTCACAAGTATCTCACTCCAACTAGGGCGTGAGTGTGCCCATGGCATCATATTGACGCGTGCTGGTTGTCAAGACGGTGTTGAAAAATAAATCACTGTGAATAAAGTGGTTTAGTGGTTTTACACATACAACATACAAACATATAGACTAAATGTGACTATAGACAAAACACACTCTATACATACACGAAATAATATGGCAGATGGTTATATTTACATAAAAGAGTGTATGGTTACACCCCATGGTCTTAGGCAAGGGCAGGAACGCCTCGTGGAAACATTGCTGAAAGAAGGGGATTGTCAAAAATGCAGAGTTAGAAGGTTTTTGTTAGCCCATTCGGATTTGCCGTCTTTCTAGCAAGATTCTATAGCCCATTCACTTACTTCCTATCGGCAGACCCGCTCGGTACTACCTGGTTGCTTCCTCACCCGACCGCATACTGATATGAAGCCGGGCTCGCGGTGTATTTAATACGCGTGAGCTGCCGGGTGGCGGGAAACGCCTTTGTTTGCTAGAGCGCGCACTGAGGCGGCCATCTTGGTAGGATGCGATCGCGCTCGGTGCGAGTGTAAATTAAAAACACTGTTTATTAGTGAATACCGCTGGGTACAGGAAAATGAAACAATTTAGGGCGCTAATGTTGACAAGGGCGTTCTTGCACATGAATTTAGAACACAAGATAATTATATGCGTGGTTGCAGACGTTTTGGGTTTAATCATAAATGGGCGGGTATCATAACTTAGGCAGATAGGCAAGGATGGTACCTATCGTGTCTGGGAAGGCTCAGCTGGGTGTATTGGTTTTTAGAGAAAAAATATTTCTGATAGTAGGGACAGTTTTCTATGGTGTTCAAACAGTTCGGACCAGCCCTGAACAGTCACTAGAAACAATAACTATGGGCGAAATGCTCCCCACGGGATTTCATCATTAAGTTGGGTATCCGTATGAAGACGAAACACCCATCTTTGTTCTTTTTCATGGAGGGTGCGTTCCAGATTGTCTTTGTTTTTCACTGTTTCTAATACTACCCAGGACAGATCATTGGGTGTATGGTTCTGCTCAATGAAGTGGGTGGTCATTCTTGTTGTGGCTCGCTTGCATCTGATGTTACTTCTGTGCTCTACTATGCGAGTACTAACCTTCCTTGTCGTCATTCCTACATAGTGAAGGTTGCACGTACAGGTTATCAAATACACAACCCCACTTGTGTTGCAATTAGAGAAACCTTTTAGTTCCCATCTCGTACTGTTGTTGAAGATAACGTTTTTGGTTGGGGAGGTCAAATGACAAACACTGCAGTTGTTGCATGGGAAATGACCGTCCGGTAGTGGCTGGGATCTTACTGTCTGAATTACTGCTGTGGGACGTGTGTGTACCAAATAATCCTTCAAATTTTTACCCCGCCTATGGCTAAACATAGGAGTAGGTATGTGTAGGCCGCCGCTGTTAAGTATTGGCCAATGTTTCTTGATTATTTTAGATACATTGTTCGAGACTTGATTGTACGTAGTGATACAGATTGGTTTTCTGTCCTCAGGTTGAGTTCTTTCTTTGGGTTCTAAAAGTGCTTCCCTATTGTTGTTGGCCGCCCGTTTTTTAGCCTCTTTGATCAGTTTATTTGGGTATTTCCTGTATTTCAGCTTGTTGCTTAGGTCTTCCGCTTGGGTTAGGTAGTCTGATTTCTTGCTACAGTTCCTGCGTAAACGGAGGAATTGTCCAAATGGCAGGTTTTGTTTGAGATGGCGAGGATGAAAACTGTCAAAGGTCAAGAGACAGTTTCTTGCCGTCTCTTTAAAATGAGTTGTTGTCACCAGTCTCCCAGACTCAGCATGGATGTTTAGATCAAGGAAAACTAGATCTGTCTTACTCATTGAGCAGGTGAACTTCAGAAAAGGATCCTGTGTGTTAAGCCAGGTGAGGAAAGTCTGTGCTTCTTCCTCAGTGCCCTGCCAGATCAACAAAATGTCGTCGAACGCCTAAGAATCTCAATTGCGTACTTAACAGAGGAATGTCAAGCCAATGATTGGCTTAGTAAAAAAGAAATTGATTTCTTAACAAACAGAAAACCAGTAACACCGTATTTTTATACCATCCCCAAGATACACAAGAGACTGGAGAACCCACCAGGGAGGCCAATAGTCTCGGGGATAGGCTCAATTTTGGAGCCCCTCTCACAATTCGCAGATGCCTTTCTCAGACCCCTCGTGCAGAAAACAGACACCTATCTAAAGGATACCAAGGACGTACTATGCCTGCTACAAGATCTAACCTTTGATACGTCATCCAGCCTATTAATAAGTCTGGACGTTGAAAGTCTTTATACCAGCTTGCCACACAGAGAGACTTTACAGATTCTAGAGGAAGTATTGTACCAAAACGAGTGGTCGTTCCAGACTCCTCGCCATGTGGTACTCGAATGCTGCCAACTGGCACTATGTGAGAACTTCTTCCGTTTTGAATCGACCCTGTATAAACAACAACATGGGACCAGTATGGGCAGCACATTCGCGCCGAGTATAGCCGGATTGTATGTCCACCAACTGGAGAAAAACAAGATACTGATTGAAGGAAATCCACATAGACATCATATCCTCCACTGGAAACGCTATATCGACGACATTTTGTTGATCTGGCAGGGCACTGAGGAAGAAGCACAGACTTTCCTCACCTGGCTTAACACACAGGATCCTTTTCTGAAGTTCACCTGCTCAATGAGTAAGACAGATCTAGTTTTCCTTGATCTAAACATCCATGCTGAGTCTGGGAGACTGGTGACAACAACTCATTTTAAAGAGACGGCAAGAAACTGTCTCTTGACCTTTGACAGTTTTCATCCTCGCCATCTCAAACAAAACCTGCCATTTGGACAATTCCTCCGTTTACGCAGGAACTGTAGCAAGAAATCAGACTACCTAACCCAAGCGGAAGACCTAAGCAACAAGCTGAAATACAGGAAATACCCAAATAAACTGATCAAAGAGGCTAAAAAACGGGCGGCCAACAACAATAGGGAAGCACTTTTAGAACCCAAAGAAAGAACTCAACCTGAGGACAGAAAACCAATCTGTATCACTACGTACAATCAAGTCTCGAACAATGTATCTAAAATAATCAAGAAACATTGGCCAATACTTAACAGCGGCGGCCTACACATACCTACTCCTATGTTTAGCCATAGGCGGGGTAAAAATTTGAAGGATTATTTGGTACACACACGTCCCACAGCAGTAATTCAGACAGTAAGATCCCAGCCACTACCGGACGGTCATTTCCCATGCAACAACTGCAGTGTTTGTCATTTGACCTCCCCAACCAAAAACGTTATCTTCACCAACAGTACGAGATGGGAACTAAAAGGTTTCTCTAATTGCAACACAAGTGGGGTTGTGTATTTGATAACCTGTACGTGCAACCTTCACTATGTAGGAATGACGACAAGGAAGGTTAGTACTCGCATAGTAGAGCACAGAAGTAACATCAGATGCAAGCGAGCCACAACAAGAATGACCACCCACTTCATTGAGCAGAACCATACACCCAATGATCTGTCCTGGGTAGTATTAGAAACAGTGAAAAACAAAGACAATCTGGAACGCACCCTCCATGAAAAAGAACAAAGATGGGTGTTTCGTCTTCATACGGATACCCAACTTAATGATGAAATCCCGTGGGGAGCATTTCGCCCATAGTTATTGTTTCTAGTGACTGTTCAGGGCTGGTCCGAACTGTTTGAACACCATAGAAAACTGTCCCTACTATCAGAAATATTTTTTCTCTAAAAACCAATACACCCAGCTGAGCCTTCCCAGACACGATAGGTACCATCCTTGCCTATCTGCCTAAGTTATGATACCCGCCCATTTATGATTAAACCCAAAACGTCTGCAACCACGCATATAATTATCTTGTGTTCTAAATTCATGTGCAAGAACGCCCTTGTCAACATTAGCGCCCTAAATTGTTTCATTTTCCTGTACCCAGCGGTATTCACTAATAAACAGTGTTTTTAATTTACACTCGCACCGAGCGCGATCGCATCCTACCAAGATGGCCGCCTCAGTGCGCGCTCTAGCAAACAAAGGCGTTTCCCGCCACCCGGCAGCTCACGCGTATTAAATACACCGCGAGCCCGGCTTCATATCAGTATGCGGTCGGGTGAGGAAGCAACCAGGTAGTACCGAGCGGGTCTGCCGATAGGAAGTAAGTGAATGGGCTATAGAATCTTGCTAGAAAGACGGCAAATCCGAATGGGCTAACAAAAACCTTCTAACTCTGCATTTTTGACAATCCCCTTCTTTCAGCAATGTTTCCACGAGGCGTTCCTGCCCTTGCCTAAGACCATGGGGTGTAACCATACACTCTTTTATGTAAATATAACCATCTGCCATATTATTTCGTGTATGTATAGAGTGTGTTTTGTCTATAGTCACATTTAGTCTATATGTTTGTATGTTGTATGTGTAAAACCACTAAACCACTTTATTCACAGTGATTTATTTTTCAACACCGTCTTGACAACCAGCACGCGTCAATATGATGCCATGGGCACACTCACGCCCTAGTTGGAGTGAGATACTTGTGAGTTGTTCCCCTTCTTGGAAGGGGTTGTCCATCATTTAACATTTGTTGTTCTATTTTGCAGAAAACGCAGTGAAATACAACACGTATGTACAGCACGCATGTTTTATTAACAACAGCGTACATTGTAACATATATATTTTTTTAGCAACACTTTTTTCATTTGAAAACAGGAGTGGCAATACAGGGCTGGACCCTGTATGGTCCTGAAGAAAAGCTTGGGGGAGCTTGAAACATGTTGACCTTAACACTGATCTAGCTCAGTAAAAGTTAGAATACAGTGTTACCCCTTTTTAACTTTTTATACCACACTAGGAGCGAAATAAATTGTTGAGGCCCACTAGCACGGTATTTTTAATCCCACACCCACTCCACCATTATCACACTTGCACCACACATAGTCATCTCACAAAACTAGTGCTCCAGCGTAGTCGCCTTGTCGCAGCACGCCCCTTTTCGTAGAGAACTGGGATGGCCCCAATGATGAAGCATGTCACCGTGGGGCAACCCCGGTGAGTGAGGGGACTCTAGAAAGAAATTTTTCTTTCTTACATATATTTTGTGGTACACACTGACTCAGTAAGCAGTAACCATAAACACACCCACCAGGTCTCTGGACCTTTGACATAAGGTCCCTGTATTTCGTACACAGACTGGAGGCCGACCTGGTCTGGTTTAACCTCCTTCTCCCCCTTCTTTGTTGACACATTTGAAATGACCCATGACTGGTGGTAGGTTCCACATGGTGTTGATCATAGATTGAATGTCAGGGGATAGGAAGGAGCAGACAACATAGTCCTTAATGCTTTTGGCTTTCTTAAATGCATGAAGTGGGGTCTCAGGTTGATTAATATCGTCCGACACAAAATGCCAATGCTTGTTGATGATACCTTTGATGATGTTACTTTTGGTATTGAAGGTGGTGACACAGACATTACAACTCTCCTCATGAATAGTTCTATCTTTGGGTACCAAAAGTTCTTCACGGGGATAGAACCAAGCTCGTTTGCGAGCTTTTTTGATCAAACGTCTTGGGTAACCACGATTGAGCAAGTGGGTCGAAAGATCCTGTGATTCAGAGAAATAATCGTCTTTATTTGAACAATTTCTCCGTATCCTCAGAAATTGCCCGAAAGGCAGGTTGTCTCGGAGAGCACGGGGATGATGACTATTATAAGCCAATAGGGAATTTCTTTCTGATGCTTTTCGATATAGTTTGGTACAGAGTCTTCCAGAGTGGTGATAGATGGTGACATCCAGAAAGTCAATAGTGTTGCTGTCCGATTGGATGGTGAACTTGACATATTGTGATTGTTGGTTAAGCCAAGTAAAGAAATTGTTCAGTTGCTCATGACTGCCGTTCCAAATCATTAAAATATCATCGATATACCTCATCCAGAGGCCCACTTGGTGTCTGAATGGGTTCGATTGGTTGAGAATAGTGTCTTCTTCAAATGCTGCCATATACAGAATGGCTACATCAGGAGCAAAGGGAGCCCCCATGGCTACGCCGGAGGTTTGTAGGTAAAACTTGTTGTCAAACAGAAAGAAATTACGGGTCATTGCGATTTTGAGCAAAGCTACAATAAACTCTGAGGGTACTTGAACTGGTGCAGGACGTTTCTGAAGACATCTGGCTATGACTGTGAGAGCTTCTTGTTGAGGAATGCAAGTGTAGAGGGAGACTACATCGCAGGTAGCTAATCTCTGGTTAGACGGATCATAGGGTATGCTTTCAGTTATGTTCAAGATGTGCATTGTGTCTCGAAGGTATGATGGAGTGGCCTCAGCAAGTGGTTTGATAAAGTAATCAATATACTTTCCCAATGGTTCCAGTATGGAGCCACAACCAGAAACAATTGGGCGACCCGGAGGGTTTACCATGCTTTTGTGCAGTTTCGGCAAAGTGTATAGTGTTGCCAGACGGGGATGTTTGTTATTCAAAAAGTGAAATTCATTCTCCGACAGGAAACCTAAAGTAAGACCGTCCTGGGTTACTTCTAGGATCTCTGTAGCGATGGCGCTGGTGGGATCAGACCTCAACAGTTGGTAACAATTGTCGTCCTGTAGTTGACGTAGTATCTCAGATTTATAGGCAGATAGATCCTGGATAACAATGGCACCGCCTTTGTCTGCAGGTTTGATCACGACTTGATGGTTATTGGCCAGTGACTGTAGTGCTGTTTTTTGAGGTTTGCTGGTGTTATATCGAACAAAGGCTTTGACTTGAAGAGCTCGTTGCACATCACGACAGACAACTGCTTCATAGGCCACAATCTGATTCGACATACTGTTGGCATATGGAACAAAAGTTGAAGGAGGTCGCAGGCCGGTAACAGATGACTTAAGCTGTGTTGCAGTATTCCGGAAGGAGTAATTAAGTCGAATCTTTCGGAAAAATTTGTAAAGTTCTGTTCTTATTACGAAATTGTCCGGATTGTACGTAGGGACGTAAGATAGTCCTTTGCTAAGTACTTGGAGTTCGTCATCAGTGAGTGTTTGGTTGGAAATGTTAACCACAGGATTGAGGGTTGCAACCGGTTCCATTGATCCTACCAACGGTAGGTCTTGTTGCGAGTAACTCTTTCGCCGTGTTGTTCGGGTTGGAACCGAACTTGTTTCGAAGATTGGCCTCGTCCTCCATCCCAGTTGGTTTGGTTCTGCTGGGAGCCACGTTGGTTCTGCCCGCGGGGCCATGAGTTGCCTCGTCCTCGAGGGGGTCGCCAAGATCCCCGACCTTGCCCTAAAAAAGGAGAGAATTGCTGAGGTGGGTAGTTGTAATCAAAATGTTGGTATTGGTAACTGGGACCTGCCGAGTCTTGGTCGCCTTCGGAACTGTAGGACGAGTCAGAGAAGGTAGGGTAGTTCCGTCTCCCTCGGTAGGTTCCACGGCCTCTATTAGTGAATCGTCCTTGTGTGTCTTGTCGGTAGTAGTCGTCCTGTAGGTATGGATATGTCTTTTTTTTGTCGTATAGGCGAATATCTCGAGCCAATTTCTCAAGTTTGCGGTTTTGTGTGGTTAGGTCAAAATCAGTAAGTGTGGCTTGCAAGTTGGTTAGGGTATCCTTGGCGCTTGCAAAGTTGGTATCAGCGGATATTTCAGCTTTCAAAGCAGTGATTTCAGCAGTGAGTTGTTGCACTTGATCAGCAGCCGTTTCAACGCCTAACACCATCCAGTGGCGAGAGCAATTATTTGAGATGTGGCTAAATCCTTCTCTAAATTTCGGAACTTCAATAAAGATAGCCGGTTCAATTTTAATTTGTAGTCCAACCGGAATTATGTTCTCTTTGAGATACCTAGTGAGCAAGTGGCCATGCCACCGTGTTCGCACCAGTTTCTTCTCCAGGCGCTCGAGACGAGAGATTTTATCCTTTAATGAAAAATCGATTGATGGAATATCAGATTGGAAAAAGATGTTGTCAGGATTTTCGAGCAATTTGTCAATATAGTCCTCGGAATAGGACAAAAGCTCTCTTTCTACCATATTGTGATATTGAAAATTAATTTAAAGAAAAGAGGGAACCTTGCAGACAGCCATCTGCTCGAAGTAGTATATATAAGGGGGGTTCTACCCAGACATCTCACTGGGACCTGGGTGCAATATGTACTGAGAGGAAGGGGTCCCAGTGTATACAGGGAACAATTAAATACAATTCATATGAATTAATCAAGAACAATTCTTTGGATCCACAAAGGTTTATTCACAGCGGGATCCAGTGTAATGAATATACATTGCATAAAATCAACTGTATTGGAAGTCATACAGTGCCCCAAGGAGGGAGGGGGAAGTGATGGTGAGTAGGTAGGGGGAAGTGATGGGATTAAGTGACAGTAAAATCAATACTTCAACGACCTGTTTATGCTCTAATTAGTGTAGCAACAACTGCCATCAAACATGGCGACATTATTTGAAAAGAGGCATCCAACACAAGGTACAATGAATATACAGAATATTGGCGTGAGGTTGCCGTGATTGAGAAAATAGTCGACGTTTCGACCCTCTGAAGTTGCAGGATAGTTTAACCTTGCTGTGGGGTCTTCATCAGGACGAGGGGGTGGGGCAGAGGACCTAATGAAAGTATGATAAATTAAAGTTAGAGGGTTGTAATTACTTCCTCTAATTATCACATAGGTAGAGATGGACAAAATCCAGGGTGAGGTCTATTAGATACTTAATTACAAAGAAATCAAATCTAGTATGTTTCGGAAGATCCGATACATAGAACAGGGTAAAACCTTATTAATTGCGGAAATAGGGCGCCTGAGTGGGAAAACCAGATTGGCACACGGCAGCCCACCACTCACAGTAGGCATTCAATAGAAGGAGGAAATCTAGGATTGAGGGCTAATATTTATCGCGAGTCCAAAAGCTGAATCAAATGAATAAATAACAAAAATAAATAAAAATAAATTAATGAACATACCACAGGGTCAAAAGTCCGCAGTGTGGTCTTTATTAAGGATTGGAATGCAATAGAGCTGCTTCAGAAAAGATGAGCGTGCATTAGTCACATATCCGTATTAATGGGGTTTAGACATTCGAGCAAGTTACACAAATGTCCAGTTGGGAACAGTGAAATCGAGCTTACCGTTTGTAGCGTCCTGTTGGGTATCAGGATACGGTAAGTTCTGACATCGTAGGGATTAAATCGGTGGTTAGTCTGATGGGGCAAGAACAGAGGGACTGTAAGGAAACAGACCACTGTAAGACGATTCAAGGCGGGAGGCGGACAAAGGGCGAACCCATACTCACTCGGTAGGAATGAATCACGGTGCTCCATACGAGGGCTCGCCGGCCAATGCCGCGTTTCCTGGTTTGGGGAGGGAGTCATGGTAACCGGTCACGTGGTGACCGTGAAAATCATGAAATTGGAAGAAAGACTATTAGATGTCGTCTGCCATTATTACCAACACTAAAGGGTGCTATAATGAAATCAGGGGTTTATAGTATCATTGGGTCATTGTGTGTCAATAAAAAATATATTGAATAATTTTAAATAGATGCCAATGCGATGTTGAGAAAAATAAAAAAGAAAAAGACACTGTAATTACAAGTTGGTGAGATGTGGGCGTACCTCTCAAGCATGAGGGTAAAGGCCCGACCTTTGGTGAGTCAACAATTATAATCACATATAATTTGATTTGGGACACCGTTGGGTGACAGTGGTGTCCTATATACCAACATAAATGTAAAGTCACATGTAAGAAGCAATTAAATGGAAAACACAGCCCTACTTGGATGGAATGCTCATAGATTCAGTGATGATTTATTAAACAAATATGGGCAAAGCAACACCATCATGGTAGTGTAGCCAATTGGGAGAATGAGCTGTCTAGTTCATTAAGACCAGTTTCTATTGAATTAAAAAAGTAAATCCATTTCAGTTCTCGGGTATTTAGAATGTCAGAGATGTTGCCACCTCGTGGTCCCATCGTTACTTTTTCAATGACCAACCATTGTAAACTTTCAGGGGGATGGGAGTTCAGCTTGAAATGTTCCACTAAGGGTGCGCTTTGAACATCACATCGTCTCGAGCGCCTGGAGAAGAAACTGGTGCGAACACGGTGGCATGGCCACTTGCTCACTAGGTATCTCAAAGAGAACATAATTCCGGTTGGACTACAAATTAAAATTGAACCGGCTATCTTTATTGAAGTTCCGAAATTTAGAGAAGGATTTAGCCACATCTCAAATAATTGCTCTCGCCACTGGATGGTGTTAGGCGTTGAAACGGCTGCTGATCAAGTGCAACAACTCACTGCTGAAATCACTGCTTTGAAAGCTGAAATATCCGCTGATACCAACTTTGCAAGCGCCAAGGATACCCTAACCAACTTGCAAGCCACACTTACTGATTTTGACCTAACCACACAAAACCGCAAACTTGAGAAATTGGCTCGAGATATTCGCCTATACGACAAAAAAAAGACATATCCATACCTACAGGACGACTACTACCGACAAGACACACAAGGACGATTCACTAATAGAGGCCGTGGAACCTACCGAGGGAGACGGAACTACCCTACCTTCTCTGACTCGTCCTACAGTTCCGAAGGCGACCAAGACTCGGCAGGTCCCAGTTACCAATACCAACATTTTGATTACAACTACCCACCTCAGCAATTCTCTCCTTTTTTAGGGCAAGGTCGGGGATCTTGGCGACCCCCTCGAGGACGAGGCAACTCATGGCCCCGCGGGCAGAACCAACGTGGCTCCCAGCAGAACCAAACCAACTGGGATGGAGGACGAGGCCAATCTTCGAAACAAGTTCGGTTCCAACCCGAACAACACGGCGAAAGAGTGACTCGCAACAAGACCTACCGTTGGTAGGATCAATGGAACCGGTTGCAACCCTCAATCCTGTGGTTAACATTTCCAACCAAACACTCACTGATGACGAACTCCAAGTACTTAGCAAAGGACTATCTTACGTCCCTACGTACAATCCGGACAATTTCGTAATAAGAACAGGACTTTACAAATTTTTCCGAAAGATTCGACTTAAGTACTTCTTCCGGAATACTGCAACACAGCTTAAGTCATCTGTTACCGGCCTGCGACCTCCTTCAACTTTTGTTCCATATGCCAACAGTATGTCGAATCAGATTCTGGCCTATGAAGCAGTTGTCTGGCGTGATGTGCAACGAGCTCTTCAAGTCAAAGCCTTTGTTCGATATAACACCAGCAAACCTCAAAAAACAGCACTACAGTCACTGGCCAATAACCATCAAGTCGTGATCAAACCTGCAGACAAAGGCGGTGCCATTGTTATCCAGGATCTATCTGCCTATAAATCTGAGATACTACGTCAACTACAGGACGACAATTGTTACCAACTGTTGAGGTCTGATCCCACCAGCGCCATCGCTACAGAGATCCTAGAAGTAACCCAGGACGGTCTTACTTTAGGTTTCCTGTCGGAGAATGAATTTCACTTTTTGAATAACAAACATCCCCGTCTGGCAACACTATACACTTTGCCGAAACTGCACAAAAGCATGGTAAACCCTCCGGGTCGCCCAATTGTTTCTGGTTGTGGCTCCATACTGGAACCATTGGGAAAGTATATTGATTACTTTATCAAACCACTTGCTGAGGCCACTCCATCATACCTTCGAGACACAATGCACATCTTGAACATAACTGAAAGCATACCCTATGATCCGTCTAACCAGAGATTAGCTACCTGCGATGTAGTCTCCCTCTACACTTGCATTCCTCAACACGAAGCTCTCACAGTCATAGCCAGATGTCTTCAGAAACGTCCTGCACCAGTTCAAGTACCCTCAGAGTTTATTGTAGCTTTGCTCAAAATCGCAATGACCCGTAATTTCTTTCTGTTTGACAACAAGTTTTACCTACAAACCTCCGGCATAGCCATGGGGGCTCCCTTTGCTCCTGATGTAGCCATTCTGTATATGGCAGCATTTGAAGAAGACACTATTCTCAACCAATCGAACCCATTCAGAGACCAAGTGGGCCTCTGGATGAGGTATATCGATGATATTTTAATGATTTGGAACGGCAGTCATGAGCAACTGAACAATTTCTTTACTTGGCTTAACCAACAATCACAATATGTCAAGTTCACCATCCAATCGGACAGCAACACTATTGATGTTCTGGATGTCACCATCTATCACCACTCTGGAAGACTTTGTACCAAACTATATCGAAAAGCATCAGAAAGAAATTCCCTATTGGCTTATAATAGTCATCATCCCCGTGCTCTCCGAGACAACCTGCCTTTCGGGCAATTTCTGAGGATACGGAGAAATTGTTCAAATAAAGACGATTATTTCTCTGAATCACAGGATCTTTCGACCCGCTTGCTCAATCATGGTTACCCAAGACGTTTGATCAAAAAGCTCGCAAACGAGCTTGGTTCTATCCCCGTGAAGAACTTTTGGTACCCAAAGATAGAACTATTCATGAGGAGAGTCGTATTGTCTGTGTCACCACCTTCAATACCAAAAGTAACATCATCAAAGGTATCATCAACAAGCATTGGCATTTGGTGTCGGACGATATTAATCAACCTGAGACCCCACTTCATGCATTTAAGAAAGCCAAAAGCATTAAGGACTATGTTGTCTGCTCCTTCCTATCCCCTGACATTCAATCTACGATCAACACCATGTGGAACCTACCACCAGTCATGGGTCATTTCAAATGTGGCCATTGCAAGGCTTGCGACTCCACCATTCAGACCAAGCAGTTTGTACATCTTCATCTCACCGTCAAACTCAAATCATTCAGCAATTGCAATTCCAATAACATCATTTACGCCATTGTTTGTCTGTGTCACAAAATCTACATTGGCCAAACTCAGCAAAAAATAAAAGCTCGGATTCTACAACACATGAGCCGAATTCGATGTGATGTTCAAAGCGCACCCTTAGTGGAACATTTCAGGCTGAACTCCCATCCCCCTGAAAGTTTACAATGGTTGGTCATTGAAAAAGTAACGATGGGACCACGAGGTGGCAACATCTCTGACATTCTAAATACCCGAGAACTGAAATGGATTTACTTTTTTAATTCAATAGAAACTGGTCTTAATGAACTAGACAGCTCATTCTCCCAATTGGCTACACTACCATGATGGTGTTGCTTTGCCCATATTTGTTTCATAAATCATCACTGAATCTATGAGCATTCCATCCAAGTAGGGCTGTGTTTTCCATTTAATTGCTTCTTACATGTGACTTTACCCTTATGTTGGTATATGGGACACCACTGTCACCCAACGGTGTCCCAAATCAAATTATATGTGATTATAATTGTTGACTCACCAAAGGTCGGGCCTTTACCCTCATGCTTGAGAGGTACGCCCACATCTCACCAACTTGTAATTACAGTGTCTTTTTCTTTTTTCTTTTTCTCAACATCGCATTGGCATCTATTTAAAATTATTCAATATATTTTTTATTGACACACAATGACCCAATGATACTATAAACCCCTGATTTCATTATAGCACCCTTTAGTGTTGGTAATAATGGCAGACGACATCTAATAGTCTTTCTTCCAATTTCATGATTTTCACGGTCACCACGTGACCGGTTACCATGACTCCCTCCCCAAACCAGGAAACGCGGCATTGGCCGGCGAGCCCTCGTACGGAGCACCGTGATTCATTCCTACCGAGTGAGTATGGGTTCGCCCTTTGTCCGCCTCCCGCCTTGAATCGTCTTACAGTGGTCTGTTTCCTTACAGTCCCTCTGTTCTTGCCCCATCAGACTAACCACCGATTTAATCCCTACGATGTCAGAACTTACCGTATCCTGATACCCAACAGGACGCTACAAACGGTAAGCTCGATTTCACTGTTCCCAACTGGACATTTGTGTAACTTGCTCGAATGTCTAAACCCCATTAATACGGATATGTGACTAATGCACGCTTATCTTTTCAGAAGCAGCTCTATTGCATTCCAATCCTTAATAAAGACCACACGGCGGACTTTTGACCCTGTGGTATGTTCATTAATTTATTTTTATTTATTTTTGTTATTTATTCATTTGTTTCAGCTTTTGGACTCGCGATAAATATTAGCCCTCAATCCTAGATTTCCTCCTTCTATTGAATGCCTACTGTGAGTGGTGGGCTGCCGTGTGCCAATCTGGTTTTCCCACTCAGGCGCCCTATTTCCGCAATTAATAAGGTTTTACCCTGTTCTATGTATCGGATCTTCCGAAACATACTAGATTTGATTTCTTTGTAATTAAGTATCTAATAGACCTCACCCTGGATTTTGTCCATCTCTACCTATGTGATAATTAGAGGCAGTAATTACAACCCTCTAACTTTAATTTATCATTCTTTCATTAGGTCCTCTGCCCCACCCCCTCGTCCTGATGAAGACCCCACAGCAAGGTTAAAAGTATCCTGCAACTTCAGAGGGTCGAAACGTCGACTATTTTCTCAATCACGGCAACCTCACGCCAATATTCTGTATATTCATTGTACCTTGTGTTGGATGCCTCTTTTCAAATAATGTCGCCATGTTTGATGGCAGTTGTTGCTACACTAATTAGAGCATAAACAGGTCGTTGAAGTATTGATTTTACTGTCACTTAATCCCATCACTTCCCCCTACCTACTCACCATCACTTCCCCCTCCCTCCTTGGGGCACTGTATGACTTCCAATACAGTTGATTTTATGCAATGTATATTCATTACACTGGATCCCGCTGTGAATAAACCTTTGTGGATCCAAAGAATTGTTCTTGATTAATTCATATGAATTTTATTTAATTGTTCCCTGTATACACTGGGACCCCTTCCTCTCAGTACAGATTGGAACGCTGAGCAATGCACAGCACGCTTGTCTCTATGTTAATCTTGCCGCCGGCACCACCAATTCGCACGAGCGCCCTACTTTAAATGTGGGCACAGTTTTTCATGTTCGCGCCGCATTTGAGATAGTCCACGGTAATTCACACATGGCCTTCAAGTCATTAGTCACCTCGGCTCACAAACCACACAGGTATATCCCGCTAGTGTCACATCACTAGAAACACGATTCGCATGATTGTAGAACGATGTGACCAATCCACCTCCCGCACAATTCTGCCTTACCAACGTGATTATGCCTATGTACACCTTAAAGGCCTGTGAATGATCAGGGGTATTCATTGCCCCTATATGAAATGAAATGATTACGCTCTTGTATAGCGCACAACTACCCGTAGGCATCTCGGCGCTTGCTTAGGGAACCCGTCCTGGTATTCCCCTGTGAGATAACCCGGCAGGGTGTCCACAAGGTGAAAGCCAGGCATCCCGCCGCGAGGGGCCGTAGTGGAGATTAAGCAAGCTATTGCCCAGAGTCGCAGAGTGTGACCCCGTGAGTTGAGTAGGCACCGGAATGAGAATTATCGAGTCCGTGGAATTTTTGAGCCCGAGACCCGCCGAGGCGGGGAATTGAACCCTGGTCCACGGCTGATCTCAGCTTCCAGGTCTGCCACCACTAACCACTGAGCCACGCTTCTCCACTAATCATATAGATAGTTGTTGCGGCAGCCACATACCTTTTCTCTTCACCGGCTGGCGAAGTTCTTCTACATTCATTCAACGAAGGTATGTACACAATCAAAAGCCGCCCCATCACCCCACCTGAAAGGGCCTAATGTATTAATCAATACGTACATTTCCCTACAGAATACCCAAACAAAGGATTCGATTCCACTGGTGTCGGCTGACACCCCCCTACTTGGAAGCTATTGAAGACGTACATAGCCCACCCCAGCTCTCAGGTTAGAAAATCATCCGACCTCGCCTTTTATTAATTATTCATGTATTATCCACACCACGCCTAAAAGCCATCCTTTACATTTACAGGCTGTCCCTCATTCCCCTTGTCCTGAAGAAGACCCGCCACAGATGTTAATAAATCAGCACCAGGGTCGAAACGTCGACGTTGCTTTGTCAATCCGTCGATAAGAAGCCACAACTCTCAAAAAAGAAAATAGCTCTGCTTTGTTGTGACTATCATATAAATGGACCGATGATAATTTTATGCCTTTGTATATAAATGTGTTATTTCACTTTCCCTTGTACAGCACGATCATCACTTTAGCCACTTAAAACAATTTCACCACATATGTGATTTCATGTCACTTTTGTCGATAATAAGCAAAATCTTTTGAAGCTAAAATTGCGTGGTGTGTTCTTGAACATTGAAATGTTTATTGTAAAATTGCATGAAAATTATCTAGATTTATAACTTAACAAAGAAATTGTCTAGTACATCCGACAGAACCATTGTTTTTGTTTAGCCTTTACCCTACCCACATAGAATATTCCTTCTATTCTTCAGTACATAGTTTTCATACAAGAATTGACAGATCTCTCTGCTCTTGATCCATCGTCCTTAGGACCTACCAATCCACATACTTAGTGAAAACCTTTTCTGACCACAACCCCTTAGAAGTCACAGTCGGCTGGGGCACGTGCCTACCCCTTGCCCATTTGGAAGTTACACCCACAGCTGCTTGAAGACGGCCCTTTCAGCACAAACCTTTCCAACACTATGAATCCTTGTTTGGCTGAAAATTAGAACACAGCCTCATCCAACTTAATTGAATGGGATGCTCTGAAGGTGGTGATAAGGGGAGCGGCCATTGGGCAGTTGGTAGGGGCTAGACAGGAGACGCATCAACGATTAAAGAGCATTGAACAACGATTGGACGCACTAGAAAGAGAGGCCTTATCTGATCCAGACAAATGGCAAGCATTGCAGTCTGCCCACATAGACCATGTGGAAACATTGGAGACACTGCGGACAATAGACCATAGAGCGTTTCTCCAAAGGAAACACACAGAGGCAGACAGGTCTGGTGCACTGCTTGCCCGCATTGTTAGGGATAGGCCAGATCTGCCAACAATAACTACAATCCGTACACTTACAGGACACATAGTCCATGCACAAAAAGAAATAAACACAGCCTTTTATAATAACCTTGAAACGCTCTACATCTCAGATCAATATAATATTCATAGGGGCACAAGGCAGGGATGCCTGCTGTTACTGCTCACCTTGGAACCTCTAGCCATAACTTCTAGAGGCTCAGCTGACCAGCTCGTCATTCCAATTGATGGAGTACACCATTTAATATCTATCTATGTGGATGACATAATATTGTACTTACGGGATCTGACGGTCAATAACGCCCCTTTCCCCAGTATATTCACCACTTTTGAACCCTGTCGGGCCTGGCGATCAACCCTATGAAATCAACAACCTACTTCTTTTGGGAAACGCCACACCCAGCCATCTCCAGTTTGGCACTTACACTTTACCAGTGTCTCCCACCACCTTTAAATATTTAGGCATTCAAGTCTACTGAACACAGGCGGATCAAATTGAAGGCAACTTAACACGAGCGATAACGGCCCTTCGTGCTAGTGTGGTGTTCTGGTCCTTTCTGCCACTGATGGGGAGAATCGTCATCTCGAAAATGGTGATGTTGCCTCGTCTATTATACTACTTCGTGAATCTGCCTGTGGTTCTTCCACAGTCCACAGGGAGAGGTGTGGCGCCGCGGCTAGAGCGACTGACTCCGGAATCTGGGGATCATGGTTCGATACCCAGCACCGGCGGCAGATTAGCCCAGCACCATGTCACTCTGGGCAATAGCTTGCTAAATCTTCCAGACGGCCCCCAGCACCTAGAGACCCATACGGGTGAATGTGCGTTTTACAAATGTGGATTATTATTATTATTATTATTATTTTTAACACATTGAATGCTATGTTGGTTAATTTTATATGTGGTGCTGGCTGCAGACGAATAAGTCTTCAGAAGCTCCAACTAGAGACACGAAATGTTGGCCTGGGAGTCCCTGATTTTAGAAGCTACTACTATGCGAGTCAACTCCAGTGGTTGTCATACTAGACTGCGTGGAGGAATTTATAGGAGATTGGGTTCAGGACACAGAGGTTGGACCGGGGTGAGCTACATTCCTTGGTATTGCCGAAAGTTAAGATTCCTCCTGACTGCCCTCCCCTGCTGAAGACTGCCCTACACTGCTGGAGGAAGGCTCTATCATACACAGCCGCAGTGACCCCTTATGCCACGAACATCCCCATCCTTGGTATTCCCACACCACAGGGCAGACTCTCGAAGGGCAGGATAAAGGATTGAGTAAATAATGGGATAGAGGACGTCGGTGCATTCTTTGGGGATGGCACCATACTCGATCATAACTCCTTTGTACATGCCACAGGGGCACCACCTCGCTTACACTTATTACACGCTACAGTGGCACATTATATTAGGAATAAATGGGCACCGCAGAGGAATTAACCCTCACAATATAGCCTGGTATATCTCTTGTACTACGTGGGACCAGGGGGACACCTAGTGCGTTGGGTATATACAGGTGTCCGGGCACACGCAGCAATCGCACTCACTTCTCTTAGAAACACATTGGTCCGATGACTCTGACGTTGAAATTACGGACAAGGCATGGAAAGGCATAATAGAACACCCCAATAAAAGTATTGCGTAATACGAAAATGAAATGTATCCAGTCTATGGTCCTTCATCGATCATATCTTACTCCTGAGAGGATACATAGCATGTTCCCAGCCTCCTCCCATTTTTGCCCCGTTGCAGAGGAGACGAGGCGAACTATATCCACATGCTATGGTCTTGCCCTTGCCTCTGTGATTACTGGGGAGGAGCCTGCCACTCTTTGAATGTAGTTACGCAACTCCCGGTCTCTGACGAAGCTCTAAATTGTCTCATAGGCCTTCGCAGAACGCTCAGGGGTACCAAAGGTCTGGTTAACGTTTTTAGATCTAGCACTCATTTTGGCAATGAGAGCCCTCACCATGAGATGGAAGTCCCCAGATGTCCAGCAGTATCCACTTGGCAAGCCGACATGCTTCAGTAGGGGAGGGCAGAGGGTGCAGCACTTCGTAGAGAGGAAGAGAGGGAGCTGAGGAACCAGAGACGAGGCGAACTATATCCACATGCTATGGTCTTGCCCTTGCCTCTGTGATTACTGGGGAGGAGCCTGCCACTCTTTGAATGTAGTTACGCAACTCCCGGTCTCTGACGAAGCTCTAAATTGTCTCATAGGCCTTCGCAGAACGCTCAGGGGTACCAAAGGTATGGTTAACGTTTTTAGATCTAGCACTCATTTTGGCAATGAGAGCCCTCACCATGAGATGGAAGTCCCCAGATGTCCAGCAGTATCCACTTGGCAAGCCGACATGCTTCAGTAGAGGAGGGCAGAGGGTGCAGCACTTCGTAGAGAGGAAGAGAGGGAGCTGAGGAACCAACCCATCTCGATGGATTGGGAGGCTATGCTAATTGAACTGGAATTGCTTGAATTGTTATCCCCATATGTTACCCTGACCCCATAACACACAAGGTTTCCATACGACTCCTCATCCCTAGGTCCTGAGACCCAGATGCACACATTCTAAGTATGGGTGAAATGCGTGAATTCGCGGTACGTGAATTCGTGCGAATTCGCGGTCCGCAAAATTCACAAATTCGTGCGAATTTGCGGAATTTTTTTGGGGGCGTGTTCGTGTTTTTTTTGCGTATTCGCGGGCCGCTTGCAGCGCACCGACCGCGAAGTTACCCATGCGGTCGTACATGGGCGCGGCCATCTTGTTCACGTTGCGTATTTCCGTTTCCGGGCGCTATTTGCAAGCTCGCGTTATGTGCGGGGCAGGATTACGTGTTCATGTGCGTTTTCGTGTGCTCGCGGGGGAAATATTACGCGACTTACCCACACGGTCCGCAATGGGCGCGGCCATCTTGTTTTTCATTCATTGCTATGGTCCTGGGCATGCTTTTTGTATCCAGCTTTAATCTTTGCCATCCTTTCTGTGTTAGAAGTTTTTTTAAATCTTTTTTACTCATTTTCTATCCCTCTCTTTTTCTATATCTATATTTTGTGTTTTTTTCTACTTTTGGTTACTTTAAAACTACTTTTACTAACTCTTTTTTTCTTTTCTTTACTTTTTCCCTATTCTTTCCTTTTTTTATTTTACTTTACTGTTCAGGACCATCACAGGGAGCCGGCAAAGATCTGAAGGGGAAGGGTCCTGCACCCCGTAGACGGATCCCTTGCGGGCGCTTAAGAGAGGAGGATGTGACGGCCAGGGAGATTTTCAGCCCGGTGGAGGTGGCTGCACTGATATTTTATGTGCAGCACCACCTTCCCAAGACCATGGCAGCAGGGGGCAGGCTCGCGTCAGGGTATGGCCTCCGGGAGCATCGCCAGCTGTGGGCTAAGGTGTGCCGGGCCATGCGGAGGGAGTCGAGGGTCCGGCGCACCTACCATCAAGCGATGCATCGGTGGTCGGACCTCTTAGATCGCGAGCAGGACCTGCTCCACCTGGCCTTGGTGAGTAGCTATTTAATAACTGCTTTGTTTTCTTCTGCTCTGTGTTATATTGCTAATCTATTTTTTTCCAGAAGAGTACGAATGCTGCTGATTCGATTACATTGCAGGTAAATTAATGTTTAAATAGCTTCTGTCATTACAGTTGCTCGCCTGGTAATTTGCGTTGCTACTATGCTTACTTGTTTGCAACTTTTTGCTCAATTAAGAGCATAACTGCGTAATCCTAGAGACAGTAGACACTCAAGTCTAGTCCTTCTTTGTACTCCTGCTGCCACTAAGAAGAGATAGTGGTGGATTGATACGTTGAGTATATTATTTATTACTTGTTATAGGACATTTGTTAGTGGTCTGCAATCATGATGACGGACTGTGTCTGTCATGTGACGTCTCGTGCTGCTGAGTGATGGCAGTCGTAGTAGAACCTTTTTATTGTTAGTGTAGTTAGTGAATTACATAACTTTCCTATTAGACAGTCTGCGAATCCTGCAATACTGTACTATCCTCCTAGTTGACCAGACCAGATAGGTCAATACATGTAGTACAATTGTTGTTAATTTTTTTCCCCGAGATCATTTTAGATTGTGTTCAAAGAAATCAAATATTTCAAAAGAACAATCATCCCTGTTGTGTTTCTTTATTTCATGATCATCAGCACCTCCCAGGGGCAAGGCGACTAGCACCATTGAGACTCCGGTGGAAGAAGGTGGACAGTCACAGGATCGGTACCTTGCAGGCTCTTATGCTGGCCCCAGTAAGTTGTTCTACTGTTATATTAATACTTATACTTCCCTAACTTTTACAGCTCCTGTTCATTACAAACAGCATCCTAATTCTATTTTTTACAAAATAGTCTTTGATCTTCTTCTAATCTAGACTACTTTCTACATTGTTATCCTGCCTCTACAATCACTCTCTGTGCTACTACTATTTACGATTATGAGTCGGTCTGTGTAGGTAGCTAAGCTTGTCCAGTCGGCAAACGGTGTTAAACAAAACTCTGATCCAGCAATAGCTCTAGGCACTGAGTGCAGTCATCTGGGTTGCCCTTGCTGTCTATTCCAGTCTTCTTAATGTAAGTGCTTTGAATATTTCCAACAACAAAATGTAAATGTTTACACCAAGAAAAAGGTAGCAGTTGCCTTTTTGATTTGCTAGGAGCACATACCATACCGCTAGTGTTTCAGGGACTATTCTGCACATAAAGAAGTGCGGAGAAGAGAAATTGGATATTATTGATGATAGGTGCAGTTTGACTTTCCACATACATCAGTCCGAACAGAAGTTGAACCTCCAATCCCCTGACCGACTATCTAGTGTGTCTGACCAATGATTTTACGACCCAGAAGAACAGAAGAAGACTACTGTTGAGTCCCGGCCTATCTGAGTCACTGAAACATGACTGCCAAGTACAGTAGTTCAAACCCTTCCGCTCACTCACTCGTGAAAAAAAACACACAGTGTTTGTTAGTTTTAAAGTTTTATTTTCAATTAAGAAATGAAAAAATTATTTCTTTATTTTTAATAGCGTAGTCTTCAGAGCGAGCACTGCTGATGGATGACGTTAAAGTTTAAACAACATTCCCATGAATCAAATTACTGTAACGTAATAGTAAACAGACACATGAAATTATTAGAATAACTGTGCGGGAGCCCCCACCTTCTTTAAAGTACTTAAAGTACTGCTGGTGATGACTTACTAGTAGTTGGTGAATTGTCCTGTTGGTCAGAAGGGCAATGTAATCTTCTTTCTGTAATTAGAAAAATGGTGCACGTTAAGCAAGCATTCATCAGTTGTCCTAAGAAGTGTAGCATTTAATGGAATCAGCGCGGTTTCATCATAACAAATCGCTCTTTAACTTGTTCCGTCCACAGTACGGCAAGGCATTGTCATATTTATTGTTTGCATATAGAACAATAAAGCTATTCATTTGGTAAAGCAACTCCTGACCCGCTCTAGTGTTTGAACGAAGTCGTCCCAGCACCATAGTGGATACCATGCACGATTGGTACAAACAGTAAAACCACACCCACTGGGGACGCGGCCATGCCTACTCTTGCCTTGGCCACGCCCACCCCGGAAACGAGACGCTGAATCCAGCGAGGCTTCTTAATACACTTTGATCGGCCCCGCATTTCAACTTCGGGGTCCGGTACGAGGGCGTCGTAGGTCCAAAGAGGGTGCCTGGTGTCTAGGGCGTGAGTCAACTACCTACTACCACTCTTTCTCCTCGGCTACAGCGACGATTTTAAGATAAGTAACCACCTGTGAATCGCCTTACAGTAACCTTCTCTCCCATTTACAGGGTGTGCCAACTACGCCTCCACCCCCCTCCCGTGACCCATGGTGCAGCTCGCATCCCTTTTATAAGTGAGACATTTTAATCAATACCGCAATCTGAGTCGGGGTCACAGACCGTTTTAGTCCATTGATCCTTCCTAGGAGCTCACCCTCCCCCGTTTTTAAACCTATCAAGTCATTTGGTTTGATTTATTACCCACATCTAGGTTACTGCACCCCCTAGCACTACTGTTAGTTTCCCACAGGTACAGAGGCTGGTGATAATGATACGGAATATACGCCACCCACTGTTCTCCGGCATTATTGGAGCACTATTGATATACGTGTGAGAGCGAGACCTACTATTATAAGTTTGTTTTGTCTTATATGTATGGTTGTATCTTTTCCTTTTACAGGTGCAGAAACCTGAAATCGGTAAGCCTCCTAAACCAAGAGTATTTGGGAGTGAGCAATCGCTCCTCCCTTTATGCACTTTGAAAGTTTTTTTTTCTCTTTCACGCCCCTAGGTTAGGGTGAGCCTTAGCGAGCTCATACCGCCAGGGTTTAGCACATTTCATAGTCCTGATGAATGCCTGGTAAACTTACACCGTTTCATAGGCAGAAACATGTTGACTGATGTTTTGACTGTCAGGAATTAACCAAACACCTAACTTTTGGATAAATTCCTAAACACATAATTTTAAACTGTGTCCACGTGATCTACAAATAAATAATTTTTGATACACTTAAGACACTTTTAACTAATCTTCATTGCACGTCTACACACAAAAACCCGCTCCGCAGTAGACCTGGCATTGAAGCACACTGGAGAGGCACTCGGCCTCTTCAGTGGGGCCCTATAATGAAGCATGTCACCGACTAGGTCGGTGAGTGAGGGCTTTCTTAACTGACCTAAGTCAGGCCAGTTATCTCCTTTTCTTTTTTGCTCCATTTTTGTGATCATCATTATACCACAGACCTCTCTTTTTTTTGGATTCAAAGATATCCATAGGACATAAAGGTAGTGCACTACTGCATGCATGAAGTTGTTTGCTAAACGGATGGTTAGGTAAGGTTACTGAAAAGTTGTACTTGCTACATCTTATTGGTAAGTATGAGGAAACAATTTGACATTGACACTAGTACAGGGCTGCATTAATTACGCAATTTCACTTGCCTTTCTGCCCTCATAGAGAATAAACACTTATTATTAGTACATTAAATTATTTATAAAAATAGCAAAGAAACATAGGAAATAGCTGGAGAGATGACTTTGAAGCAGAGAACAAAGAAACGCACCTAGTCATATTCGTAGAAGTTCAAGTTTTTTACAAAAATAACATTTAAAAGATAAGGAGAAGTTAAGAGAGAATACTGTAACTTTATGTTGTAGTTGTCCTGTTGAATTGGTGAAGTTGCATGCACCCAGCCATTCCTCTTATTCGCGATATACTCCTCCATTCCATCTTACGCTCCGTCGATCAATATTGATGACCAGATACACTGTCCACTGGCTGCTTGATGAGTAATTGCAGCTGAGTTCAGCGTTTGTTCCATGGCACATAGTAAAAGCCGTCCTGTAATTTTTTATGGGAAAAAACAGGAAGTGAACTAGTTAAAAAAAATCTAAGGTACGCTGTGTAGTGCAAAAATAACACTTTCAGTTTTCAGAGCTGACATTATTATTATATACAATCATCACTTCAAAAGTGCGTAACCTGGTTCTCCTTTACAAGGATAGTAATAGTAACTATGGTTGAATTCTGCGGATCCACCATGGATTTTCTTTAAAAAAATTGCAAACAAAATTAGACATTCCCAGGAGTGCTCCCAGACACCTGAACCCAGTCGGCAAAATGTAGAACACCCCCAAGTAGCCCCCTAAAAACATGCGATACTGCTACCAGGGTGAACCCTAACTTCAAATCGTGCCAAAAAGCAATCTGCAACTAGGCCCAAACCCCCCTTTTCCACCATGGATTTTCTTCAAAACCCTTGCATTCAATATTAGTCATTCCCAGGAGTGCTCCCAGTCCCCTGAACCCAGTTGCAAACATGTAGAACTCCCCCCAATTAGCCCCCTAAAATCATGTGATAGTGCTACATGCCTAAGTTCAAAACGTGCCAAAACGCACTCTGCAAGTAGGCCCAAACCCCCCTTTTCCACCGTGGATTTTCTTCAAAACACTTGCAATCAAAATTATACATTCCCAGGAGTGCCCCTGGACCCCGTAACCCAGGCGCAAAACTGTAGAAGCCCCCCCCCCAATGGAATTTCTTCAAACCACTTGCAATCAAAATTATACTATCCCAGCAGTGCTCCCAGAGCCCCAGACCTCCCCCAAATACCTAGAACCCCCCCAAACAGCCCCCCAAAAACAAGCAAGTGAGCAAAAACGGAAAAACTTTTTCACCATGGATTTTATCCAAAAGACTTGCATCCGATATTAGACCTTCCCAGCAATGCCCCCAGACCCCTCAACCCACCCGCAAAAAAGTAGAACTCCTAACAGGATAAAAGTAAAAATCGAAAATGTGACATATTTTGAGGCCTACCGGTCAAAATCACTCTAAACGCACTCTGCAGCTAGGCCCTAACTCCCCCTTTCCACCATGAAACCACTTGCAATCAAAATTAGACTATCCCAGCAGTGCTCCCAGACCCCCAAACCCACCCCCAAAAACCTAGAAGCCCCCAAAAACACGCTATACTGCTAGGCCTCAGTTTAAATTGTGCCAAAACGCTGTCTGCAACTAGGCCCAAATCCCCCGTTTCCACCATGGATTTTATTCAAACCACTTGCAATCAAAATTAGATCTTCCCAGCAGTGCTCCAAGACCCCTGACCCACCCCCACAAATCTAGAACACCCCCAAACAGCCCCCCAAAAACATGCAATACTGGTACACTTAGTTTTCACCCAAACACACGCGCCGCCAAAACACCAAAAAAAAGCCATAATTCTGCCAATTCTGGACCAAAGAATGCCAAACCCCCCTAAAACCTTGCCAACATCATTTTGAACAAGCCTGCATCGGGCCCTGAGCCCTAGACTCAGCGGGAACCCTACCAACTTAAACCCAAAAACCCTAATAAATCGCACTAAACCCTAAACCCTAGATATGCTTTGTCTGTCTGTGTCAAAGAGCCTAGGTATGCTACATCAGGATGGTTCACTCAGTGGTGCATGCCTTGACCGTCTGCATGGCCCTGCCGCAAGCATGGGCCAAAAATCCGTTCCGCTCAAGAATTTGCGATTTTTCGGTAATTTCGCGACATTCCCGGAAAACCGGAAAACAGCACATTTCACAAACATAACGAATGTTTGGCCCGAGCTTGAGGCAGTGCCATGCAGACGGTCAAGGCAGGCACCACTGAGTGAAGCAACCTGATATAGCATACCTAGGCTCTTTGTCAGACAGACAAAGCATATCTAATTGTATGCAGCAATCCACATAGCCCCAATTTTACTTGAACTGCTGTCTGGACTGGACTCTGCCTGGCATAACAACAACAGTACACTGCCTGGCCCTCAACCACTTGTGGAAAAGTAAATTTTGCCATGTTCTGTGTCCCTACGTGTCATCCATCATATGTTATGTGTGCATGATTAAATATGCATATGCATTCCCCATGTCCGATTAATGACACAATTACAGTTGTGTCCACCTCTAGTATGCCAGTTTCCAGTCCTCGTGAATACTACGAATATCAGGCCTATGTAAAGCTACGTTGCCACGTTTCTCAGTGTGCACGTTATTCCATTATAAAGTCCCCGTTTCTAGGCCTCAAAAGGGCCTGGACACCAGATTCAGCTCCTGTCTCCTGAAACCTCGCTGAGGAGCGATACAGCCCCCACCTGTATCCTCGACCCTTCACTTACTTCCTGCCTCACAGTGCCCGGCTCACCCTGGCTCAGTCTCTGAGTCTGCCAAGAATATGTTATGATTCCAGTTATCAGTTCAGTCCTCCTTCTCTGCATTCCTAAGCTACTGAACCGCATCAATAGTTTCCGTCATTGTCTAGCCTTCACGTCTCCACGTTAGAGAAATACTGCATTTAATGGTCATTTCATATTCTCCATCACGCACTACATGTAGAATAATGCATGGTCCAGTCTTAGTGTCTGTTAGCTTTTCCCCTCCTGACTTCTAGTTTATATCAACATGTTCTCTAAACATCAGATACTAGATACTGTTTAGGTACATGTCGCCCTGATTTTCCAGACTTCAGTCTCTGCTCCTAGCACAGAGTTCGAAGCCCCCAGCTTCTCCTAGTGATACGTCATTGCTAGTTTGCGCGCACCATCAGGTTAGAGGTCCCGGCTCCTCAGGTAGCCCCCTCCATGGTTTCCGCCCCATTCATGACATATTCTGTTACGTTTGCATCACATGTCTATGTATACGCCCCGTTACACCTCTTTTCACCCTTATCTTTCGCGACCGCTACGCGTCACGCCTATTGCTCCACCCACCGCTACGCCTATTGCAATGTAATGCTATGTGTTTGCGTTATGTATATATTTTCATGCACTGTTATTAAATAAGTCATCCTTTCCCTTGTCCCGATCCTGACACCAGCAGCGCTGCTGGGCCCTGCCATCCTATTCCTATGCAGGTTGTCCTGTTCCTGTCCTTTATGCTGTAATAAACCTGCGAAACTCCTACTACCTCGAATCTTGACTCTTATTTATTGAGCTATCTGTTATTCATTTGTACATTCAAAAATAGGGTATTATTTATTTATTTACCACATAATGGCGCCCGAATAGGGACTTGCCCTTTCCCCACGCGTCGGTGAAGCCACGCCGACCCCCTGACCCTCTGCAGTCGTGACGGAACTCTTCTGCGCACCGGCAGATATTTCTGCTCCAAGTATCCCTCAGGCCCACGGAGGAGACGGAGGAGGCGGTCCAGCATCCAAACGAGACGGTGGAGGAACGCGGCGAGTCCCGACCAGAGCCCAAGCCGAGAGTCCAAGGTCCGAGGTATCCGGAGGCCCACCCGTAACTGAAGTCCGAAGTTCGTCGTCCGTCGTCGTAGCAGTCCAGTCCAGTCCGAGGCCTTCCGTTCTTGCTGCCCGGTGAGTACCGTTACTGGGGTGGTATCTAGACAGGGTCAATTTAATTGACTCTGGTCCGTGGGCTGGTGGTACACAGACCCACAAACGAAGTATCCACTTCGGTGGATGCGGGTCCTGACGTGTCTCTTTATGAGACCGGTAAGTTTCGTACTGTTTCAGCAGTGCATCTAGTTCCTGTTCTAGTCAGTTCTGTTCTCGAGAAAATTCATGTATTCTGTGTTCCGTATTCCAGGTAGTATTCTGTTCGAACTGTTATTTTAAATGTTCTTCATGTATTTTAATGTCGTGGTATGAATGGGAATAAGTATCGTGTTCATTGTGTATTGTATTGTGTCTAGATTACAGTCCAGTCATGCCCTTGTTTTCCAAGTTACGTCAGTTAAAAACTAGAAAGGGTCTGCTGGAAGCAGCAGTTCCAGTTCCGCCTAGGGACAGTCCAGGTCATTTTATGTATCAGAAGCATGGCATAAGCGCCATATTGTATCTAGATTTATGGGTAGAGTATACCAAACGGTTAGAAGAAAAGTATAGATGGCCCGTATCGGGTACATGGGATGCCGAATGCATCATGCGAGTAGAAGAAGCATTATGGAAAAAGAAAGCCAGACAGTCACAGAAAGATGCCATCGAGTTATGGCGCAAAGAAGCTCATAAAAGAACCGAAAAGGAAATCAGAAAGTCAGAATTAAGTAGAGAATCCTTAGAACGAGCACAAGAAAAAGAACTAATCGAGATAGGTGAACAAGTCAAAGCCGAACAGTCAGACAGACAGAGGCATGCCCTTAATAGGGGTATGTATCCTCTCTTTGCCGAGGGCTTGCCAAAAGCGACCCCAGAGGCATCCAGTAATTTCCCGCCACCATTAGTTCCGACCAAGCTACGTCACAAACAGACCGCAGCTGATATTTTTATTTCGTCCTATTTGGACGACACAGTCCCAGAATATGCAAATCCTGTTCGCGCTCCGCCAGTCCCTGTAAATCAGGCACTTCCCGCTCCTCCAGACACCGGAGTACCTGTTACGGTACCCCCGGTCCAGCCCGCCATACAAGTCCAGCCTACATTTCCATTTCCCACTCTGCCAGGACGAAGAGCCTCAGTAGACGACTCTAGTTTAGGGGCCGCAGGGGGAGGTACTCCTCAAACCCCGCCGCCACACAAGCGTTTAACGACAGCCGAATTACATGCACAAGCGTCACAGCGTACGCCCAGACATCAGACTGTAGCAGAAATAAGAAAATCCTTTGCCGAATGCGGCTATGATCCAGTCCCAGGCGAGGATAATATGGTTTTATATTCATTCCGCATAAGAAAGGTGGCCGAGTATCTAGTCACCTTACCGAATATGAAAGAAGATCTAGACAGAATATATCGTTTCATCCGTACAGGGGATGATCCAGAAAGCATTAGCGAGGCCATGTCTCAAAGGAAAGCCGAGATCCAGCTCATGATATTAAAGTTTCTGATCAATTGTCTAATAAGAGAACAAGATTACCCGTCTAAAGATCCGGCCGAAATGAAAATCCTGACAAGGTGGAGTGATAATATAGCCGAGGGTAAGCACAAGACCGTCGGTGCTATGGAGAGTATGTACAAGAAAATCCGTAGAGAAATAATAAAGATACACGAACAACGTAAAGCAGCACAAGTGAGCGAGAAAGAAAGTAATTCTGATACTGAAGAGATAGACGACGAGAATCCCGCCAGAATAGCGTATGTAGGAAAATCTAGATTTCCAGATCGCCATTTACGCCTAGAACACAAGTCTATTTTTCATTCTCCAGCACCAGAACAAGGTTCACTAGAACAAGTGTTTCAAGCTACCGATCACATTCTGAAATCACGAATCGGTTACAGTGAGTTAAGTACCATGCATGAACAAGAACTAGCCCGATCAGCAGTCCGATGGATTACTGATTCTATCACTTTTCCAGACGAAATAGTGGCACAAATGTTTCTGAAAATGCCCCCAGCCGAACAACGACTGGTGGGTATGTATATGATTCAGCACCTCATTACTTTGTATGAGGGTCAACACTCTGATCCAGGTCCGTTACATGATGTCCTGAACGAGTTACTCCAGTATAGATGGAAAGGTTTAGGTACCGATTTAATTAGTGTCATTCTAGAACAGCGTCACAAATATAGAACGTTTTTGAACCCGCATTTTGTTCATGTCTACCCCTCTGTCTCACCCCCAGAAAGTAAACCATTTTACATGGAGAGACAGAATCCGTTACGAGAAGTCCACCCAGTCAGAGGAACGGGTGGCGAACTAGAACGAGTGTTTGTTTACACTCCGATTACAAAGATGGAACTTCTGGAGATGAAGAAATTAATTCCCTGTCATGACAAAGATCCAGCAGGGTTCCATAGAGAATTAAAAGACATGCTCCGTATGGGAGAATACACGTATCCAGATATAATTAAAATGTTAAAGGTTCTGCTGCCCGCAGGGGTGTATGAAAAGCTCAAGGAAAAAGAATGGGAGGTGGGAGAGAAAAAGATCGATTGGGCAGTTCTAGAAGCTGAAGATAAGGCACGAGTACCAGGTACCGGTCTTGGAGCGAAATGTAAAGAATTACCAGAATTATTAATACAAGTTTTACCCAGATTATTGACAACTAGAAAAGAAGACTGGGATGCAATCTCAGCCTGTAAACAGAAGCAAGATGAGGATATTAGTGATTTTTATTCTAGATTTGAAAAATGTTTTAGCATCAACAGTGGCCTCAAGACAAGTAGTGAGTCATACCCTCACCTTTTTGTTACTAAATTAGTCGAGAATTCAAGCCCACAAATTAAAAATCGAGTTTTGAAAGTCGAAAGTACCTGGCAAGCTAATACCCCGTCCCAGATGTTGCAGATGCTTCAATACCACCAGAACAGAATCAGAGAAGAACAAGAACACGAAAGAAAACGTATGAAAGACACGAAGATGAAAGTACTAGTTGCACAATCTGTTCCTCAAGACAGTCAGAAGAGGGGTCCAAATCAAGCCAGTCATCCTGTAGCTCCCGTTAAAGGGAACTGCAATTATTGTAAACAGCCAGGTCATTTTATAAACGAGTGTGCAGTTCTGAAACACAACATAGCTACTGGTAAGACTAAAGAAAGACCACGTCCGCCTAGACAAGAACAAGTTTCACAGATTCCTCAGCCACAGAATGCACCACAGACAGTTACCGCACCGCAGCCTATCGCTGCAACACAGCACGTCACACAGCAGATGTACCAGTATGCACAGTCTGAGTATCCAGAGTACCAACAGTATTCATGAAACAGCCTAGAGAGGGAGGTAGGCTTGCCTCTCATCGAGATACCTGTAGATCAAGAAGGTCCCTATGTTCACAGTCAAGTATTAGGGAAAGACAGAAAGTTTTTGATTGATACAGGGGCAAGTAGGACCACAATCAGTCACGCCGAAGTTCCAGGGGCTCCGCTCTCAGGCTCAAGAAATGTTTCCCTTGGATTTTCAGGAAAGCCTATCGTAAATGAGATTTCAAAGCCAGTTTCTCTAGAAGTAGGTCCATTGTCCCGCACTACTGATCTGTTACTTACTAAGTCATGTCCAGAAAACCTACTAGGCATTAAGACACTGAAAGAGTTGGGTGCAGTTATATGTTGTTCCCCAGAGGGAATACGATTGTTCCTACGTGACTTTAAGGGTCACTATGTATTACGAGATTTTGATTCAAGACTGTCTAATGTTCCGCAGCACTTATGGGCGCAAGGTCCAACTGATGTAGGTTACATGCAAATCACACCCTATCGTGTGACTCTCAAGCCAGGTGTAGTGTTACCACGAATCAGACAGTACAGATTGCCACCTGAGGCTGTAGCAGCCTTATCCAAAATTATTGACGAGCTCATGGCTCAGGGAGTGGTTGTAGAAACTGACTCCAATGTATGTAATTCTCCGATCATTCCAGTCATGAAACGTACTGATCCAAATGCACCCCCAGTATATCGATTAGTGATTGACCTACGAGAACTTAATAAATGTATTATTCCTCAGTACCCAGTCGTTCCAGATATCTCTTCCCTATTGACAGCCATTGATTCCGAAGCCACGTTCTTTACTGTAATCGACCTCAAGAACGCGTTTTTCAGTGTTCCTATTCATCCAGACAGCCAGTTCCTTTTCGGATTTTGTTTAAATGGAAGGAGCTATATGTTTACACGAGCTCCTCAAGGTTTCACAGAAAGTCCTAGTATTTACAGTCAAGCACTCAAGAGACAACTAGACAACATTCACATGCCAACTGACACTGCCCTGCTCCAGTATGTCGATGATCTACTGATCACAGCCCGTTCTGAACGTGCTTGCGAACGAGCATCACTGACAGTTCTGTATTTCCTAGCCGAGATGGGGCACAAGGTGTCCCCTTCTAAGCTTCAATTCTGTGTCCAGCAAGTGGTCTACTTAGGACACTTACTGTCCAAGAGGGGTAGACAGTTGACACCAGACCGTATCCAGTTAATAGCGAGTCTTCCTCAGCCCAAGACCCAGAAGGAGGTACGTGCTTTTATTGGCCTTACTTCTTATTGCAGACAATGGATTCCTCAGTATGCATTTCTAGCCAAGCCACTGATACAGTTAACGACACAGGAGGCAGCCGTATCGACTGTTCTCCCTTGGACATCTGAACATACACTTAGTTTCAATGAGTTAAAGAAAGCCCTATGCCAAGCTCCAGTTCTAGCTACACCGAACTACAGTAAGCCTTTTACACTTTTCGTTACTGAACGCGAAGGTACAGCATTATCTGTTCTCACACAAGATCAAGCAGGACAATACAAGCCCTGTGCTTATTTTTCGAGCACATTAGATCCTGTAGCCCAGGCTCTGCCTGCGTGCCTCAAGTCAGTTGCAGCCACAGCACTAGCTATCAGACAAAGTGATTCCATAGTCTTAGGACACTCCTTGACAGTACAAGTTCCACATTCCGTGGAAGTTCTTTTAAACCGAACACAAACTCAGCACTTGACAATTGCACGTTTAACAGGTTATGAATTGACACGGTTCCAGCCACACATAGAAATCAGACGCTGCAACATCCTGAATCCTGCTACACTGTTACCATCAGTTAATTCAAATCCAGCCACACATGATTGCGTGGAAGTAGTTAACATTACGACAAAGCCAAGACAAGATCTGACAGATATTCCGTTACCAGACCCCGACCTGACACTTTATGTGGATGGTTCATGTATGAGAACAAGTACAGGAGAACTAGTCGCCGCATATGCAGTGACTACTGACACCGAAGTTATTGAGACACACCGCATTGACACCCTGTCCGCTCAAGCAGCAGAGCTAGTTGCTCTGACCCAAGCCTGCATACACGCCAAGAACTTGAAAGTTAATGTTTACACAGATTCACGCTACGCATTTGGAGTTGTACACGACTTCGGAGTGCTCTGGCAGGAGAGAGGTTTCATGACTTCTCATGGAACCAAGATTCAGCATGGTCTCCTTATTCAAGCTCTGTTAGATGCCATACATTTACCGACATCTATCGCTATCATGAAGTGCAAAGCACATACGAAAGTTACTGACACCATTTCTCAAGGTAACGATCTAGCAGATCGCACAGCCAAGCTCACAGCACAGACTCTAGACATTCCAGTTAACATGACACACACTCCAGATCCGACCACATGTATGACAGTTAAGGACCCTACACAAGATGTCATAGATATCCAGTTACATGCTACTCCCGAAGAAATCAAGAAATGGTCCGAACAAGGAGGGGTCCAGACAGATCAAGGATGGTTAACAAAGGGTAGAGCCACATGGTTTCTCCCCGACTCTATGGTTCAAGTCATTATTAATACCGCACATAGTCCAGCACATTTAGGAGAAAAAGCTATGTTAGACAGTATCCAGAACATTTGGTTCAACAAGCATTTACGAGCTGCAGCCAAGCAGAAAGTCCGTACCTGTATGATATGTTGTCAGTTTAATCCAGGTAAAAGTGTCCCGGTGGAACAAGGTGGATTCCAGCCCCCTGACCACCCTTTTGAAGTCCTCCAGATGGATTATATTCAGATGGAGCGATGTCGAGGTTTCAAGTATGTCCTTGTAGTTGTATGCGCTTTGTCCAGGTGGACAGAAGCATATCCAGTCCCAGATTACACAGCCGCGACCACTGCCAAGCAGTTGGTTCGTGAGTTCTTCCCCCGTTATGGACTCCCTAGAGTCGTATATTCTGACAACGGTCAGCCATTCTCATCTGAACTCATGAAGCATGTTTCCCTGTTGTTAGGGTACCAGTGGAAGTTTCATTGTGTACGCCATCCTGAAGCAGCCGGTCTCGTAGAGAGACATAACCAGACTCTGAAAATCCGAATTGCAAAAGTATGTAAAGAGAAAGGTGTGGACTGGCTGGTAGCTCTACCAGTCGCTTTATTTTATATGCGCATGGTCGCACATTCCAGATCAGGTTTGTCCCCGTACGAGGTCGTATTCGGCCGCCCCCCTAACATGTGGGGTACTCCTAGACCCAAAGTATTACCGATGTTTCAAGTAATATGCTGACAGATTACCTAGCTTCCTTGATGTCTGCCCTCAACTCATGTCGTTCACAGGTTGCCGCCGCATTTCCAGACAATACCGAGGTGGCACCGCATGAAATCGTTCCAGGATCCATGGTGATGGTGAGGAATTTTGACAGATCAAGTCCGCTGGAGCCTCGCTGGAAAGAGCCCCGACAGGTCCTCCTCACCACCCGTACAGCCGTGAAGTTGGAAGGTCGCAAAGGCTGGGTGCACCTTTCTCATGTAAAACAATTTAATGGACTGAAACCCGTCTTAAAGAACATTTCCCAGGATTTGAAGGATTGCCAAAATATTGTTCTCAAGGACTGTCCCGCAAAAGACATTGCTACAAACCCTCCCCTGTTAGAGAAAACTCCGCAACAGGAGTATAAGTTAAAACTCCGGTCTAGTAAAATAAGTCAGTCAGTTTGATTGTCTAAGTCCTCCCCTAGGTGAAACGGTTAGACTGTTTCTGACATGTATAAAATAGACCCCCATAGTGAGAGAGTTAGTCAAAACTCAATTCGATGTATCGTTTTTCTATGTTTCATATTGTTTCTCAGCATTATGATTTCCTGCACCAGTTATGCATTTTTCTTGTATTTCCCAGTTCTTCATGTAAACAGGTCTTCTAATGCTACAGTAGAGCACACGTTTAGTGATCTACCTCCCCATGAACTCTCTTACCGCCTCGCTATGCGAAATAACTCATTTATTCGCATGTTACATTACTCACATCAGACCAGCAATGCCACTAATTGTTGGGTGTGTGGTCGACTCCCCCCTTTCCAGACACCGAAGGGAGTTCTGCCACTTTTTCCTTATCCATTTTCACATAATGGTTCGTGTGGAGCATGGTCCACGTTAACGTCATCCTCAACAGATATGTCTTTTCTTAACAGTACATGTTTTCCAGACAAGCAAGGTCTTCCCCACAGAACCGGGTTAGATCTAGAAAATGAAGTGTATAATTTAGGTAATTACTCGTCGAATTTCATGGTCCTGAATGTTCAGTCTGATACTACTCCAGACTTACCTGCTATTTCAGTACTACCAGTCAAAGGCGAATTATGTGTCCGAAATTATGGTTCTGTACATGTAGGACATAGTGATTGTACTACTATTGTCAAGTATAGTGACAGTGGGAAATCTATCTTCAAAGCTTCACGTCATTCTTATTTTATTTGTGGTCAAACTGCATATGTTCGTCTGCCCCTCGATTGGGAGGGAACCTGTTACATTGCCTTCCTACTGCCACCAGTTTTCCTAGCCCCACCTGATTATCATAGAAATACACATCTAGTACACATTAGACATAGAAGGGAGTCCCCAATTGTCGATTATACTGAAACTGCTCTAGAACAGTATACAGATTTCAACAGAGGTTTCTTTTTCTTTATAGGACCTATCCAGAATAGTAAGCTAATCCGTAGGTTAACAAGAACTCTTGAAGTTGTGGTAAATGAGACTGCCTCTGCTCTAGGTAACTTAACCGAAGAGCAATCTGCTATGAGATTTGTCGTTTTACAGAATCGTCTCGTCCTTGACGTCATACTGGCCGATAGGGGCGGGGCCTGTAGAGTCATCGGATCTAGTTGCTGCATTTTTATTCCAAATAACGCGCCGTCTGTTTATTCAGCTATAACCAGACTCCATAAAATTGCCCATCTGTTACACCAAGATCCAGGCACCTGGACATGGTCCGGTTGGTTCTGGAATATAATTTCCGCCTGGGGATGGAAAGTCTTGTCCTTTCTAGGTATTGCAGTAGCGATCATATTCAGCTGCTGTCTCTGTATACAATGTGGCCCTGCGATTTGCGGCATTTGTGCTACCTCTTGTATTCCTAGTCCCAAGCCCCGTTCTAAATCCCGTTCCAGGATAATTCGAGACGAGCAAATGATACTGTATGAAATGATAGATGGTATCATGAAAATTGATGTTTCCTGAAGGAAACGTAGTGACAAGGAGGGAATGTGGAAAAGTAAATTTTGCCATGTTCTGTGTCCCTACGTGTCATCCATCATATGTTATGTGTGCATGATTAAATATGCATATGCATTCCCCATGTCCGATTAATGACACAATTACAGTTGTGTCCACCTCTAGTATGCCAGTTTCCAGTCCTCGTGAATACTACGAATATCAGGCCTATGTAAAGCTACGTTGCCACGTTTCTCAGTGTGCACGTTATTCCATTATAAAGTCCCCGTTTCTAGGCCTCAAAAGGGCCTGGACACCAGATTCAGCTCCTGTCTCCTGAAACCTCGCTGAGGAGCGATACAGCCCCCACCTGTATCCTCGACCCTTCACTTACTTCCTGCCTCACAGTGCCCGGCTCACCCTGGCTCAGTCTCTGAGTCTGCCAAGAATATGTTATGATTCCAGTTATCAGTTCAGTCCTCCTTCTCTGCATTCCTAAGCTACTGAACTGCATCAATAGTTTCCGTCATTGTCTAGCCTTCACGTCTCCACGTTAGAGAAATACTGCATTTAATGGTCATTTCATATTCTCCATCACGCACTACATGTAGAATAATGCATGGTCCAGTCTTAGTGTCTGTTAGCTTTTCCCCTCCTGACTTCTAGTTTATATCAACATGTTCTCTAAACATCAGATACTAGATACTGTTTAGGTACATGTCGCCCTGACTTTCCAGACTTCAGTCTCTGCTCCTAGCACAGAGTTCGAAGCCCCCAGCTTCTCCTAGTGATACGTCATTGCTAGTTTGCGCGCACCATCAGGTTAGAGGTCCCGGCTCCTCAGGTAGCCCCCTCCATGGTAACATATTCTGTTACGTTTGCATCACATGTCTATGTATACGCCCCGTTACACCTCTTTTCACCCTTATCTTTCGCGACCGCTACGCGTCACGCCTATTGCTCCACCCACCGCTACGCCTATTGCAATGTAATGCTATGTGTTTGCGTTATGTATATATGTTCATGCACTGTTATTAAAAAAGTCATCCTTTCCCTTGTCCCGATCCTGACACCAGCAGCGCTGCTGGGCCCTGCCATCCTATTCCTATGCAGGTTGTCCTGTTCCTGTCCTTTATGCTGTAATAAACCTGCGAAACTCCTACTACCTCGAATCTTGACTCTTATTTATTGAGCTATCTGTTATTCATTTGTACATTCAAAAATAGGGTATTATTTATTTATTTACCACACACTACATACCACAAATAGACAGACATGTAGTTCTGCTGTAGTAGTTGTGGTAGACTGGTTTACCACTCACAAATTGGCCATAGTTCTTTCGTAAACCGGAGCTGATGATCCATCCATCCCAGTGAGTGACGGTAAAGAAAAAAGATATATTGTTTAATCAATCATCATGGTATATTGGCAAGTGAGTCCACTCCAAGGACATTTTGCATATTGTGAAATGCAACATAGTGGCCCCTGAATTTGAAATACAATTTGAATTAAACAAGGTAAAAAAACAGAGTAGTAGACATGAGCTACAATTACTGTATAAAAGATTAAATAATAACTAAGACAAGACATATGAATCACTTCATGCACAAAAAACAAACAGCACTTGGTTTAATCGGAGCCAGACAGCCATTGCTGGCCACTGCATGCCATCTTCTCAATTATTCATTACCTGTTCTAATTTTTGTCCGCATCTTCTTCGGAAAGTGAGGGCCCACAGGGCAGCCTCTCCTGTCATTTCAGAAGTAACTCTGTCAGCAATCAGCAAGCATGTAGTCAGTCAGTCATTTCAGTCCCACTTGAGGGGACTCGTCTATGAAAACAAAGTTTCTTTATTCTTCGTAATCCATCCATCTGCCTTGAGGGAAAGTTGAGGGAAAGTTGCAAAACAAAGAAAGACACACAGGAATAAAAGTGAATAAGGACGAAAAAAAAGGAAGTAATTTTCAGGCCTCGGTGTCAGGGAAGTAGAGCTCGTCCTCAAACTCTATGAATTACGACGGGAGTAGGTCAGCTAACAGAGAAGAACTTCCATCACCTAAGTCGGTGTCCTCTTCTTCCTGCGTGCATTCACATATTTTGTAATCTGGTGGTAGGAAGTGCTGATTCATCTTGATCAGTGTTAACCTTTCCACATTTTTGGGCGAGAGGCAGGTCCTTTTTGAAGTTACAATGGCACCAGCAGCACTGAAAACATGCTCAGAAGAAACGCTTGTGAGTGGGCAAGACAAATAATTTAGAGCCAGGTTGGTGATCAGTGGTCATAGAGGCCTTTTCCTATACCAATACAGCAATGGGTTCTGATTAACAAAGACCTCTGTTGGGTCATCCAGATAGGCCTGCACGATCTCTACGGTTGCTCCACTTTGCGTACCATCTGTAGCCTTTGCAGCACTGGAAGGAGCAAACCCTTGATGAGTTAGCAAATCCGCTTCCAACAATATTATGGCTGGGCCTGGTGCAGGTGAGGATGAGGATACGGTTGCTGCTGGTGTCGTTAACAGATGTGAGGGAAAGTGACTCCCTTCGGCTACAGATTCAGAAGTGGAACTTGATGCCGGATGGCCTGCTGATTCAGTTGTACTTCTGCCGGCTTCTTGAATTTTCTGCCGCTCTTTTTCTAACCAAGTGGCTGACACAGCTAGCCAAGGTTTGTACTTTGAGACATCTGCTTCATCAAAAGGAATGAATGCTTTGCTGGCCACTGCCTTTTTGTACCGTGGATCCAGAATAGTGGCACAAATGTAATGTTGTTCTGTATGTATGTTTTTAAGCCTTTCATTGTCAACTAGGCGGCTTAATAACCTCTCTGCCAACTGATACACGTCTTGCTTTTCAGCATCATCTCGGAACGTTGAAGACACCGCCTTCAGTTGGTGCTCTAGCATGACCAACAATTGGATAGCTTTGCCCAAAGAACAGTCCTCCCTGCTGACTTCACGCGTGACCACCTCAAAAGGACAAAGCATGTCTGTCAGGCTTGCAACTAGCTTCCATTCCTCCAACCCTAGCCTCATGTCTTTCAGAGTAGTACCCAGTTTATAGTCAATAAGCATGGGCGTAAAATCCGCTCCGCTCGCGGATTTTTCGGATTTTCGGCAAATCCGCAATCCGCGAACGCTCGCGAATTTGTCGAAAATCCGTGAATCCGCTCGCGGCGGATTTTTTGCTTGGTTGCGGCGCGCGGCGTGGTGCACGGCGTTCACTTTCCATCATTTTAGCGTTTGCCGAGTTGTTTTTCTTTGCGAGTGACGCGCCATTTTAGATCTTGCTGCGTGTTCCCGCGGGAGTTTGTCGCCCGCGAATACGTACTCGCGGCTTGCCACCTTGCACAGCACACCTCGCGAGAGTTCGCAATTGCGAACACGTAGTTGCGGCGGAAAGGAACAATCTCGCACTTGCGAAATAGAGATTTTGCAATTTCGCACAAGAAAATCACCAGCAAACAGGATAAACCTTCAGAAAATTATGATTTTTATCAGAATCACTCCTCAGGTTGACATTTGCATGGCCTTTTTTTTTTGCAAGGAGTCCATTTTGGGGGGGGGGAGGAAGGAAGTGCCCCACAGTCTCCAACTTCCTGTTCCTGTCCAGCAGGCTCCTCCCAGTGCTTTGTCCATCTCCTGGTCACTTTCATTTGGATCTGGAGCTGGAAGGATTACTTTTTGTGGGTGCTGCTGGATATTTGGATTTGAGGCCTTTTTGACTGTCTTTGGATCACTTTTGGATTAGAAATCAACTTTCACAAGTAAGTTTGTTTGGGGCATTACAATTGCTGCAAGTAAAATTTTGGAACTTTTTCAGAACATTAAATAAATTATATTGTGGGTAGCCACAGTATCCAGTAGGACCAGGGTTGGTTAGGGGTGCATGATACAACTGTTTTGTTGAATTTAAACACCATTTAGGCCATGGATGGGCTGGGATTGTGCTGATTTTTGTCCTTTTTTTGGGACTGCTGGTGGGGCCCTTTGCCCAGGGGTGGTGAGTGTTGCATGGGCCTAGTCTTTCTGTGGGGTGTCTTCTTGAATTTAAACATAATTCATGTCATGGATTGGCTGGGATTGTGCTTATTTTATTGTTTTTTGTCGTTTTTGGGGGGCTGCTGGTGTGGCCTTTTGCCCAGGGGTGGTGGGTGGTGCATGGACTGAGTGTGCCTGTGGTGTGGTCTCACTCTCTTTAATGTAAACATCATGGATGGCATTGGATTGTGGTGATTTCTGGCTGTTTTTCTGTTTTTTGGGGGTGTACTGTTGATGTGGACTGGTCATGTGGGTGGTGGTGGTGGCCATCTTGAGTGCTGGCTGCTACAGGCAACATGTGCTTGGGGTGTAGGAAGGGGCCATTTTGAGGAGAGGCAGTGTCTGAGGCCTGCACTTATTTTGCCTACTTTTCATCCATTATGCCCAGGGGTAGTGAGTGTTGCATGGGCCTAGTGTTTCTGAGGGGTGTCTTCTTGAATTTAAACACCATTGAGGCCATGGATGGGCTGGGATTGTGCTGATTTTATTGTTTTTTGTCGTTTTTTTGGGCCTGCTGGTGGGGCCCTTTGCCCAGGGGTGGTGAGTGTTGCATGGGCCTAGTCTTTCTGTGGGGTGTCTTCTTGAATTTAAACATAATAGAGGCCATGGATGGGCTGGGATTGTGCTTATTTTATTGTTTTTTGTCGTTTTTGGGGGGCTGCTGGTGTGGCCTTTTGCCCAGGGGTGGTGGTGCATGGACTGAGTGTGCCTGTGGTGTGGTCTCACTCTCTTTAATGTAAACATCATGGATGGCATTGGATTGTGGTGATTTCTGGCTGTTTTTCTGTTTTTTGGGGGTGTACTGTTGATGTGGACTGGTCATGTGGGTGGTGGTGGTGGCCATCTTGAGTGCTGGCTGCTACAGGCAACATGTGCTTGGGGTGTAAGAAGGGGCCATTTTGAGGAGAGGCAGTGTCTGAGGCCTGCACTTATTTTGCCTACTTTTTATCCATTATGCCCAGGGGTAGTGAGTGTTGCATGGGCCTAGTGTTTCTGAGGGGTGTCTTCTTGAATTTAAACACCATTGAGGCCATGGATGGGCTGGGATTGTGCTGATTTTATTGTTTTTTGTCGTTTTTTTGGGCCTGCTGGTGGGGCCCTTTGCCCAGGGGTGGTGAGTGTTGCATGGGCCTAGTCTTTCTGTGGGGTGTCTTCTTGAATTTAAACATAATTGAGGCCATGGATGGGCTGGGATTGGGCTTATTTTATTGTTTCTTGTCGTTTTTGGGGGGCTGCTGGTGTGGCCTTTTGCCCAGGGGTGGTGGGTGGTGCATGGACTGAGTGTGCCTGTGGTGTGGTCTCACTCTCTTTAATGTAAACATCATGGATGGCGTTGGATTGTGGTGATTTCTGGCTGTTTTTCTGTTTTTTGGGGGTGTACTGTTGATGTGGACTGGCCATGTGGGTGGTGGTGGTGGCCATCTTGAGTGCTGGCTGGTACAGGCAACATGTGCCTGGGGTGTAAGGGGCCATTTTGAGGAGAGGCAGTGTCTGAGGCCTGCACTTATTTTGCCTACTTTTCATCCATTATGCCCAGGGGTAGTGAGTGTTGCATGGGCCTAGTGTTTCTGAGGGGTGTCTTCTTGAATTTAAACACCATTGAGGCCATGGATGGGCTGGGATTGTGCTGATTTTATTGTTTTTTGTCGTTTTTTTGGGCCTGCTGGTGGGGCCCTTTGCCCAGGGGTGGTGAGTGTTGCATGGGCCTAGTCTTTCTGTGGGGTGTCTTCTTGAATTTAAACATAATTCATGTCATGGATTGGCTGGGATTGTGCTTATTTTATTGTTTTTTGTCGTTTTTGGGGGGCTGCTGGTGTGGCCTTTTGCCCAGGGGTGGTGGGTGGTGCATGGACTGAGTGTGCCTGTGGTGTGGTCTCACTCTCTTTAATGTAAACATCATGGATGGCATTGGATTGTGGTGATTTCTGGCTGTTTTTCTGTTTTTTGGGGGTGTACTGTTGATGTGGACTGGTCATGTGGGTGGTGGTGGTGGCCATCTTGAGTGCTGGCTGCTACAGGCAACATGTGCTTGGGGTGTAAGAAGGGGCCATTTTGAGGAGAGGCAGTGTCTGAGGCCTGCACTTATTTTGCCTACTTTTCATCCATTATGCCCAGGGGTAGTGAGTGTTGCATGGGCCTAGTGTTTCTGAGGGGTGTCTTCTTGAATTTAAACACCATTGAGGCCATGGATGGGCTGGGATTGTGCTGATTTTATTGTTTTTTGTTGTTTTTTTGGGCCTGCTGGTGGGGCCCTTTGCCCAGGGGTGGTGAGTGTTGCATGGGCCTAGTCTTTCTGTGGGGTGTCTTCTTGAATTTAAACATAATAGAGGCCATGGATGGGCTGGGATTGTGCTTATTTTATTGTTTTTTGTCGTTTTTGGGGGGCTGCTGGTGTGGCCTTTTGCCCAGGGGTGGTGGTGCATGGACTGAGTGTGCCTGTGGTGTGGTCTCACTCTCTTTAATGTAAACATCATGGATGGCATTGGATTGTGGTGATTTCTGGCTGTTTTTCTGTTTTTTGGGGGTGTACTGTTGATGTGGACTGGTCATGTGGATGGTGGTGGAGGCCATCTTGAGTGCTGGCTGCTACAGGCAACATGTGCTTGGGGTGTAAGAAGGGGCCATTTTGAGGAGAGGCAGTGTCTGAGGCCTGCACTTATTTTGCCTACTTTTCATCCATTATGCCCAGGGGTAGTGAGTGTTGCATGGGCCTAGTGTTTCTGAGGGGTGTCTTCTTGAATTTAAACACCATTGAGGCCATGGATGGGCTGGGATTGTGCTGATTTTATTGTTTTTTGTCGTTTTTTTGGGCCTGCTGGTGGGGCCCTTTGCCCAGGGGTGGTGAGTGTTGCATGGGCCTAGTCTTTCTGTGGGGTGTCTTCTTGAATTTAAACATAATTGAGGCCATGGATGGGCTGGGATTGGGCTTATTTTATTGTTTCTTGTCGTTTTTGGGGGGCTGCTGGTGTGGCCTTTTGCCCAGGGGTGGTGGGTGGTGCATGGACTGAGTGTGCCTCTGGTGTGGTCTCACTCTCTTTAATGTAAACATCATGGATGGCGTTGGGTTGTGGTGATTTCTGGCTGTTTTTCTGTTTTTTGGGGGTGTACTGTTGATGTGGACTGGCCATGTGGGTGGTGGTGGTGGCCATCTTGAGTGCTGGCTGGTACAGGCAACATGTGCCTGGGGTGTAAGGGGCCATTTTGAGGAGAGGCAGTGTCTGAGGCCTGCACTTATTTTGCCTACTTTTCATCCATTATGCCCAGGGGTAGTGAGTGTTGCATGGGCCTAGTGTTTCTGAGGGGTGTCTTCTTGAATTTAAACACCATTGAGGCCATGGATGGGCTGGGATTGTGCTGATTTTATTGTTTTTTGTCGTTTTTTTGGGCCTGCTGGTGGGGCCCTTTGCCCAGGGGTGGTGAGTGTTGCATGGGCCTAGTCTTTCTGTGGGGTGTCTTCTTGAATTTAAACATAATTGAGGCCATGGATGGGCTGGGATTGGGCTTATTTTATTGTTTTTTGTCATTTTTGGGGGGCTGCTGGTGTGGCCTTTTGCCCAGGGGTGGTGGGTGGTGCATGGACTGAGTGTGCCTGTGGTGTGGTCTCACTCTCTTTAATGTAAACATCATGGATGGCGTTGGATTGTGGTGATTTCTGGCTGTTTTTCTGTTTTTTGGGGGTGTACTGTTGATGTGGACTGGCCATGTGGGTGGTGGTGGTGGCCATCTTGAGTGCTGGCTGGTACAGGCAACATGTGCCTGGGGTGTAAGGGGCCATTTTGAGGAGAGGCAGTGTCTGTGGCCTGCACTTATTTTGCCTACTTTTCATCCATTATGCCCAGGGGTAGTGAGTGTTGCATGGGCCTAGTGTTTCTGAGGGGTGTCTTCTTGAATTTAAACACCATTGAGGCCATTGATGGGCTGGGATTTTGCTGATTTTATTGTTTTTTGTCGTTTTTTTGGGCCTGCTGGTGGGGCCCTTTGCCCAGGGGTGGTGAGTGTTGCATGGGCCTAGTCTTTCTGTGGGGTGTCTTCTTGAATTTAAACATAATTGAGGCCATGGATGGGCTGGGATTGGGCTTATTTTATTGTTTTTTGTCGTTTTTGGGGGGCTGCTGGTGTGGCCTTTTGCCCAGGGGTGGTGGGTGGTGCATGGACTGAGTGTGCCTGTGGTGTGGTCTCACTCTCTTTAATGTAAACATCATGGATGGCGTTGGATTGTGGTGATTTCTGGCTGTTTTTCTGTTTTTTGGGGGTGTACTGTTGATGTGGACTGGCCATGTGGGTGGTGGTGGTGGCCATCTTGAGTGCTGGCTGGTACAGGCAACATGTGCCTGGGGTGTAAGGGGCCATTTTGAGGAGAGGCAGTGTCTGAGGCCTGCACTTATTTTGCCTACTTTTCATCCATTATGCCCAGGGGTAGTGAGTGTTGCATACTTGCATGTCCGTAGTCTTTCTGTGGGGTGTCTTCAATGTAAACATCAAGGATGGCATGGGATTGTGCTCATTTTTCTGTGTTTTGTCGAATTTTTGGGGTGTATAACTGAACTGATGTTCCTCTGTCTTCCATTGCTTTTAGGTGCACAAGAAGACTCAAGAGAACCACCAGTGCCAGGAAGAAGTCCTGCAGCGGTGTGTGCAGCATAACGTCACGCAACGTCACGTCTGGACACAGAACCCTCTGCAACTCGTGCAACTGCTGCCTGCTGACCTGCTCTGAAGAGGATGGCCCCAAAAAAAGTAACCCGTAGCTCCTCTAGCAAGAAAGGTGCCAGTAAGGAGCAGAAGAAGCAAGTTACCAAGGAGACTGGTGTGCCGCCCGCCCCTTTTTTTGGGAGTAAAAAAAAAAGTATGCCTGCAGCAGCAGCAGCGGGATCTGCTGGGGACCAAGCTGGCAGCACCCCCCCCGCTCCATTGGGCTCACCACCACCACGCCAACTTAAGTCCAAGCCCTTGAGTGCTGCAGAGGCAGCCAGTATAGTTCTTCAATCACCATCGACCAGTGATGTTGGCTCATCGCAAGAAAGCAGCAGCAATGTCCCTCAATCAACACAGGTTGTTGTAGCTCATCTGACGAGTGTTGAACAACCACAGCCGCAACAACAATCACATGTGCAAGTACAAGCCCAAGTACATGTGGAAGGAGAGGCAGCGCAAGGAGATGCGCAAGCAGAGGTGCATGGAGGGTCACAAGTGCCCACAATAGTTGTTCCTCCCGAAGTAGGGGCACATCAGGAAATCGACAATCAAGGCGAGGTATCATTTGAGGAAGCCACTCCTCCTGCTGATCCTTCATTGTCTTCCACAACCCTAGCAAGGAAGAGATCAAGGGTGGTGTCTACATCCTCTTCAAGCACACCTCCTTCTGATGATACGGATCAAACTTGGGAACCAGCACCACAGCCGTCTGAGAGTGAGGCACACCATGATCCAACAAAGGTACTTAAGCGTAAAAGGAAGCTCGTCCAAAGTCTCAGACTTATGGAGTGTGATGAGGCTCAACAAGAAGTGGCGGATACTGCTGCTGATGAAGACTCTGCCAACGACGACCCAGTCATCATAAAGGTCACTGCAGCCCCAGCGGGCATGCAGCAAACAGACATTTTGACCCTAGCCCGAAGAGCTGCTGCGCGTGATGATGATGATGATGATGTTGTCGATGAGGAGGCAGTGGAAACACCACAATCATTGGAGTTAAGTAGTACACCAACTCGTCCCGCTTCCATATTTCTTTCTGGCAAGAAGAGACCTTCGTCAACCTCGACCTTAATTAGTGGCGGTGAAAGTGGAAAACGTACAAAAGTTGGGCAATCCAGATCCTCCACTTCATCTGGCATTAGCTTCATGACCACCACCACCAGTATCGCCGCCTCCTCCAGGTCCCACAGACACTTCAAGTCCCCAGTTTGGGACTTCTTTACTGTTTGTCCCAAAAATCCAAAGTTTGCCATTTGTACCCTTGTAAGCTTGCAGTTAGTCGTGGTAAGTCAGGTACCAACTATGGTACCGGCGGCCAGAGTGGTCATCTTGAGAGAAAGCACACTGTCAAATGGTTTGCGCACCTAGCTGCGATCAAGAAAGGCCAAAATCAAGGAAACGTTGATGTTTCATCTGATGTTGACGAGCAGGAAGAAGACGTGTCAAACACTTCCCTTACACCCAGTACCCCTGTCAGCAGCACACCCAATGTGAGGCACACTAAGAGTGTTGGAGCGAGTGAGACACCAACGCACAAAAGTTCACCAGCGAGCAAAATTGGGTCAACGAAGTCATTATCAGCCCGTAAATGCTTGGTCCAGGCCAACATTAGAACAATGCTTACTTCAGACGTGCCATATGAACGCAACCACCCACTGACGCGTCTGTATAACACTAAGCTGGCTAAAATGCTAGCTGTGGACCTTCTACCTTTTTCTTTTGTAGAAGCGGTAGGTTTTCTTGAATTAGTTGCAACGCTCTGCCCTAAATGGAAGGTTCCGAGCCGGTTCTATTTTGCCAGAGTTGCGGTTCCAGCACTACATGAAGATGTGCTGCAGGAGATTGGGGCAGCTTTGCAGAAGAGTGCTGTTCACACAATACATCTGACAACACACATGTGGACCAGTGGCCCAGGCGATGATTACATGTGCATCACTGCACACTGGGTCTCTTTTTCATGTGTTAAAGCAAAGCTAAACGCAGGTGTTGACCCGGACCAAGTTTTCAAAGCTGCTCGGAAACATGCAACACTAGCCATGTTTGGCTTGGAGAAAAGTCACACAGCAGAAAACCTTTTGGAAGAGTTTGACAAAAAGGTCTTGACAATGCTATCCCCCCTAAAACGCAAGATTGGTTATGTTTCCACGGATAATGGCGCCAATGTAGTTAAGGCCATGTTCCTTGGTGACCATGTTAGAGTGCCGTGTTTGGCGCACTGTATCAACCTGGTAGTTCAAAAATTCTTGAGTGATAAAGAGAGTCCAGCGTTCGAGGTAATGGCCACCTGCCGCAAAATGTGCAACCATTTCAGCCATTCTTTTAAGGCCCGGAAGCATCTGCGGAGACTGCTACTTCAACGTGGAATGCCAGTGAAAGCACTCATCCAGGAGGTGGCAACACGTTGGAACTCAACCTTCTACATGCTTGAGCGTCTGCATGAGCAGTATACGGTACTCGATCACTATTTCTTGACAGAGGCTACATCTCAGAAGGAGGACCTGCGGATGAGTAAGGCGCAATGGGACATAGTTAAAAGCCTGACAGACATGCTTCGTCCTTTTGAGTTCTTCACGCGTGCAGTCAGCCAGGAGGACTGTAATTTGGGAAAAGCTATCCCATTGTTGTGCATACTGGAGCACCAACTGATGGCGGTTTCTTCTGAGTTTGAAAAAGATGAAAAAAAAAAAAACATTTCATTTTGTCTGAGAAATTATTACATCGCCTACGTGGTGATGAACGTCTTCAAAACATCAACTCAGATCAGCATTACATTTGTGCTACTATTCTGGATCCACGCTACAAAAAGGCGCTGGCAGACAACGCATTCTTTCCTTTCGCTGATGCAGATGTTCAAAAGTACAAACATTGGTTAGCCTGGTCAGCCAAGAGGTTTGAAAAAGAACGGCAGGTTATTGAAGGAGAAGCCAGTACATCAGCATCAGCATCAGCAGGCCATCCGCAGTCACAAGAATCCACTTCTGCACCTGTGGCTGGGGCACAAGTGACCTCTCAGCCGTTAAAGACACCGGCAACTGGATCATCTGCACCACACACAATGACAACACTAACAGTGGCTGGGGAGGAGGATTGGCTAAGTTTGATGGGGTATGGTTCTCGAAAAAATGTCACAGGCACAGCAAAAAGTAAGCAAAGTGGAGGAACAGTTGATGACCTTGAGTCGATGGTGCAGGACTATCTGAATGACTCAACAGAGGTCTTCCTTAATGATGAGCCATTGCAGTATTGGCATGGCAAAAAACAATTGTGGCCACAGCTCTTCAACCTGGCTATAAACTATTTGTCTTGCCCACTCGCAAGTGTGTCTTCTGAACGTGTTTTCAGTGCTGCTGGTGGCATTGTAACTCCCAAACGGAGCCGCCTCTCGCCCAAAAATGTGGAGCGGCTGACAATGATCAAGATGAATCAGCACCTCATACCACCAGATTACAAAGTACGAGAAAGCACGCCGCATGAAGACGAGGAGGACAGCAACGTAGATGAGGGGATTTTTTTCTCTGTTCGGTGCCACTGACCTCATCCAGCCTGAATTCGCAGAGTATGATGACGAAATCTTGTTCTTATTCCCTGACACCGAGCCCTGAAAATGAGACAATCAATCAAGAACTTTCTTTTTCGTCCTTATTCACTTTTATTCCTGTGTGCTTTGTGTCTCTCTTTCTTTGTTTTGCACAGTTAATTTAATTCAAACTTTAATCACCTAATCCCAAAAACAAGACCATCATCAGAACTGTCTTCACTTGTTTGCTTATTGATTTGAAGGTGCCGCAGTCTACATTCCTAAGGTTCACAAGTTCTGAAGAACATGCTCCTCTATCCTCCTCCTCCAGACTGCGATTTACCTCCAAGCAGAGTGCTGGATTACGCACAATGAAGAAAGACTCAGCACTTGTGGGGGTGTTGTACTTCTTTGCGGGTGAGTTGACGGTTTTGGGCCCATTGCTGTGAAGCTCTAATAATGGACAAAAGTGTTTTGGACCAAATATGAGGTGGAAATTTCTTGCCGTTTTTGCTGACTTGCTTGCCTTTGAGGTGCTCTTTGGCGGGGTTCCGGGGGTTTGTGTGTAATTTTTGGTGTCTGTCGAAGCACTGCTGCGACAGTCTAATCTTGATTGCATTTGCTTTTCAGGAAATCCGTGGTGGAAAACAGGAGTTATGATGATTGATGATGACGACCTAGCTGCACAGCGCCGCGTTTGGACCGAAGGCCGAGAGACATTGTAAGTATGAGATTTAGCTTTTTCGCTGTTTGGGGGTGTTGTGTCGGGTGTTTTTTTGCGGGTGGGTTGGCGGGTCTTGCCTGGGGCATTCCTGGGAAGGTCTAATACCGGATACAAGTGTTTTGGACAAAATCCATAAGGAACAGCCTTTTTTTTGCCATTTCTTCAGACATCTTGCTCAATGTAGCGTTTTGGGGGGCTTCCTGCTGTTCGTGGGTGGGTTGCGGCCGGGGTCTCTGTTGAAGCACTGCTGCGACAGTCTAATCTTGATTGCATTTGCTTTTCAGGAAATCCGTGGTGGAAAACAGGAGTTATGATGATTGATGATGATGACCTAGCTGAACAGCGCCGCATTTGGAACGAAGGCCGAGAGATATTGTAAGTATGAGATTTAGCTTTTTCGCTGTTTGGGGGTGTTGTCGGGTGTTTTTTTGCGGGTGGGTTGGCGCCGGCGGGTCTTGCCTGGGGCATTCCTGGGAAGGTCTAATACCGGATACAAGTGTTTTGGACAAAATCCATAAGGAACAGCCTTTTTTTTGCCATTTCTTCAGACATCTTGCTCAATGTAGCGTTTTGGGGGGCTTCCTGCTGTTCGTGGGTGGGTTGCGGCCGGGGTCTCTGTCGAAGCACTGCTGCGACAGTCTAATCTTGATTGCATTTGCTTTTCAGGAAATCCGTGGTGGAAAACAGGAGTTATGATGATTGATGATGATGACGACCTAGCTGCACAGCGCCGCGTTTGGACCGAAGGCCGAGAGACATTGTAAGTATGAGATTTAGCTTTTTCGCTGTTTGGGGGTGTTGTGTCGGGTGTTTTTTTGCGGGTGGGTTGGCGGGTCTTGCCTGGGGCATTCCTGGGAAGGTCTAATACCGGATACAAGTGTTTTGGACAAAATCCATAAGGAACAGCCTTTTTTTTGCCATTTCTTCAGACATCTTGCTCAATGTAGCGTTTTGGGGGGCTTCCTGCTGTTCGTGGGTGGGTTGCGGCCGGGGTCTCTGTCGAAGCACTGCTGCGACAGTCTAATCTTGATTGCATTTGCTTTTCAGGAAATCCGTGGTGGAAAACAGGAGTTATGATGATTGATGATGATGACGACCTAGCTGCACAGCGCCGCGTTTGGACCGAAGGCCGAGAGACATTGTAAGTATGAGATTTAGCTTTTTCGCTGTTTGGTGGTGTTGTGTCGGGTGTTTTTTTGCGGGTGGGTTGGCGGGTCTTGCCTGGGGCATTCCTGGGAAGGTCTAATACCGGCTAGAAGTTTGTTGGACAAAATCCATAAGGAAACACCAGTTTTGGCACTTTTTGTAAGTTAGGGTTTGTTAGGGTTAGCCCTAGCAGCAGGATTGCATGTGTTTAGGGGGGTTCTATTGCAACGCGGTTCTGTTGTTGTAGAGCACTGTTGGAGCGATGCTGGCTATGGATACTTTTGCTTGCAGGCAAGTGGTTTGAATACAATCCACGGTCTGTATTTGGGCCTACTGTTACTTTCAAAGTACGTTTTGTAACCATTTTTCTGCTAGGCATCGTTTTTGGAGATATGATTGGGTTCTTCTACATTTTTGCGACTGGCTTTAGTAAGGGTCTTGGTGGGAGCATTGCTGGGAAGGTCAAATTTTGTTCTAAAACACAGTAGTACACCCACCTTGAGGGGAAAGATCCGCTATAATATTTTGGCCATACTTATTGATCCTTAAAAAGGTGACTCAGACAGAGCACGCAATTTCAAAAATATTGTACTGTCTATTAGGGAAATCAAAGTGTCACTTTTTGAACCACACAGCGTACATACCTTTTATTTATTTATCAGTGGTATTGTAATAGCACTTCCTGTTTTCCGTTCAATAATTACAGGCCGGGTTTGAGTCAACATCCGCCAGGCAGGCAGTGGACAGGGTGTCTCTTCTGTCAGTGGTCACCACCACATTGATGGACGAAGCGTCAGCTGGAATGGAGGAGTGCCGCCAATAAGAGGAATTGTTTGCTGCATGCAACTTACTTACCAATTTCAACAGGACAACTCCAACAACATATGCAATACAGATACAGTATCCATTGTTGTCTTTTATTCTATGAGTGTGACTGCATGTGCTTACCTTTAGTTTGTAACCAAAGATTGTCTGTAAACTCTGTATCTTCAATTATTGTTTGTCCATGCTCTGCTTTTTTTTCTTCTCTCAACAAAACCTACCCAAAAAGAAACCCCCATTCCCATCCATTTTACAAACCCTAACCCTCTTCCCCCGGGCTGTGTTGTTTTGCTTGATGTCTGACTAAAATGACATCAATAATTCCACACACTTGCTGGGGAGGATAAGGTGATAGCAGCAACAGGCTGGTGAAGGAATACGAGGATATCTTCTAGACTTACTCAGCTTCAGTACTATATCTTCTAGTAGTAGTAGCCAATGTCAAATTAATTCAACGCAAGTACTAGTTATACTTGCAAGCAAATACTTTACCATTTGTTAGGCTACATTATGGCACTGTTCTAGTGTACTGTCACCTGCTATTTTCTCGATCGTACCGTAACCGTTGTAATGCTACAGTAAGGAGGACAAACAAGGTTTCGTTTTCTTTTTTTCCATAGGCATGCAACTGCCACTGTGTCACACCACTAGTACCACCGCAATGAGGAAATGTCACCCGCCCAGGATTGACAACGTTAATCCCCATTTCACCTGGAGCCAGCCCTGGGCCTAGCCCTAATTTCTAACACAAATTACAGGTAAGATAAGCGTTTGGTGGGAGGTAGTATAATGGAGTATTATTTCGGAGTAGACAAGAGATTGACGGTTGTACTACTAAAGTCCTACGACTGTTCAGGAAAACAAAGTTACTGTTACACCCCCGCCCCCCACCCACCAGACTGAAAAGCAGTAAAAAACAGGTATGGTCAGATAAAGTTGAAAAATATATTTATTTAGCCCTAACAAAATAATCTCCCTCACCCACCCTAACCCCAACGATTGTCTCTGAAACGTCCCAAAACGATCCCAACTCCCAAATCCCACCCCCCAAAAGTCTATAAAAAAAGGGCAAGGGACACTCCACTACTGGAGGGTGCTGGTGCTGGTGCATGATGCGGCATGGGCATCATACTCCTTGCGGAGGGTGGCAAGCTCGGAGCGGAGGCCCTTAACCAAGTTCTTATACCTCAGGACCTCCTGCTCCAGGTTGGACATGCGGACTCGTAGGCGGCGTTGGCGTTCCTTGCAGCTCCTGTGGGGGGCAGCTGGTATTTCGGTTGCTTGGCGGTGGCGGTCGGCTTTCTTAGCCCGGCTCGGTCCCGCTGGCTTAGTCACGGAGGAGGATGCAGTGGTCACAGTCGAGGATGTTGCCCCGCTCGACTGCGTGTCCTCCTCCTCCTCCAGGGCCACCAGCCGCCGATACTCGGCGACTGTGGCCTCCAGCCTCCGTTGCCGGGCCAATCTAGCCTGCTCCCTCCTTGTTGTTGATTTGGAAGGAGCAACTATATGAAGAAAGAAAGACATAGTCTGTAACCAATGCTCCTTATTAATAACACAAAGTGATTGAGCCGAAAGTTGGGTCACAGAGTACAAGTAGCAAATTGAAAGCACAGTACATAACTATTGAGGACAGTATCTATGTAACCTCCCACTTCTGCATCCTTGCTCTAACAGTAGTGGTAGTTTAATGAACTAATTCTACGACCACTATGGACTTCCATTACAGTCGACTATGACAGTACACCAGTCTTATTCTTCTTCTTCTCTCTTGTTTAGGGAAATGGGTACGTTATCTTATGCAAGCCGGCAGAATGACATGGACACAGCACAGTGAAGTTGCACCCGAGAAAAAAAGTTGCACACCATGATGATTGAGACAGACTTGCGTTACTGTACCGGTCCAGTACATGCAGGTGGTGAAGCTATTACTTTTCTATTACGGGTGGCACTGAGAATACTCTGTTACAAGGGCTACTGCTTAATTCATTTACCTTTCACCCTACAGTGCAAATGAGTACTAGAAAAGGAAACTGAAGAAGCTAACTAATTTGATTATCTATCACTTCACATGGGACGTATTTAATGACAGATGAGATGACTTTAGGTGCTTTGCTTAATATTGAGTGAACAGTGATACACCCACACATGAATGACGTACTACAAGTAAACTAAAGTTATTAAGAGAGGTACGGAGTGTCCACCGTAATAACCAGATATATGCTGTGAATGCAAACGCAATACAAAGTACTGCTACTATTCATGGTAGTATTGGACACATTTACAATTTCTTTTCCTTGCCTTCCCTGCACTGGGACGGACGTGCGGGTGCGGTGGTACATGCTCTTCAAGGTAACACTTACTTCACCTGGCGACCATCTACTCTCTCTAGATACACATGTGCTATGTAAGAGTCAGAGAATACCATGCTCCAGGCATCCATTCAGTCAAAGTATACGCACACATACAGTTTCTGTTTCACCCACCCAGGCTGCTGTCCTTCCACCCATCCTTGCTTCATCATTGACCCAGCCATGCACCATACCATATTCTTTCCTTCCCAGCCACCTCGGGGGCCAAGCAAACACATATCGTTCTTCTTTGCCAGCCATCATACAAGTTCGCGTCCCACTTACTTACACCCTTCTTTCGCTTTTCGTTCATCCCATCCATCACGTTCGTCTAAGAACTTATTGGGATTCTTCTCACCAAAAACTTCACAGCTAAGTCGAAGTACATTTCGAGGAGGCTACTACCTGGTTGATTTGTAATTGTAATACACCCGTGCAGAAAGCACACTATGCAGTCTTCAATCTCAATAAGTAAGGAATATATAGCTTACCTGTTTCCGCCACCACCGTTTGATCCCCCACAGGAACGGCCACCAGCTCTTCTACCGCCGCCTCCTCCCCAGAGGCCTCCGAGTCCAAGTCCAACACAGCCACCTCCGCGCTGGCCCCGTCACCAGATGTTACACCTACAAAGTACATTTAAGAATGTTAATACACCACTCACTACTATATAATATTTGGTCTAGGAGAAATGTTAAAAAAACAGAATACAATGTAATAATTTGTGACTGTCTACTCCATAGTAAAAATGTCCCATTTTCCAGGGAAGGCTGTTGTCTTGCTGCACTTTTATGCACAACTGATGAATGCTTGCTTTTGATTTTTAACACGCACCACTTTTTCTCCTAACAGACAGAAGCTTGACTCCTGAGTCCTAAGAACACGACCAGGATCAAGTTCAAACTAGGTGAGAGTTCGGCTCGACCACAAGAAATGTGTCCAATTAATCGTCAGCACTAACCACTTTTCCGTTTACAGTTAAATAGTTTTATGACAAAGTAGATTTTAATAAATGTGTTTACTTTTAATAAAGCTTTTACACTTAAATAGACTCTGTGGTTTTTGTTCCTCTAGACTAGAGTGGATGAGCTAAAGGTTTTGGAATTTTTGCAAGCATGAGTGCCTCTGACACTTCTTGACTGTGCTGTGACTCCGTACTACTCTCTTGTCCTGCGTACGATAATCTAGAGATCATTGGGGATCTATAATCGGTGACTTCGGGAGCTGAATGACTCTGCCACACTATCTAGTCAGTAAGGAGACAGTGCATAGAGGTATTGCTGAATATAATGGGAGTCCAATGGAATTGCCAAATGTCCAATCTTAGTTAGCTACACAGACAGACTAATAAGAATAGTCTAGTAATACCACAGGGAGTCATATTCGAGGCAGGATAAGAATTTATATCCAGTCTACAAGAAGATCAAAGACGATTTAGAAAAAATCGAATGAGGAACGCTAGGAAAAAATAGGTACTGTTTATTAAAATGTAAACTTACTGGGGCCAGCAAAGGAGCCATCGCCTGCCCGATCCTGGCCTGCATCCTCAGCACCCTCCTCCTGTGTCCTCTTGCCCTTGGGGGGAGCTGATGTACAACATGAAAGAAAGAAAAACCAGAAAACATGGATGAGATTTTTCAACCAAATCAAACATTTCAAAAGAACAATAACAACATATTTTGGAAAAATAGCAAATAGATCGACAACTATTCCACGGAATCTATCTCATGTGGTATACTACGTTATTCGTATTGCCTGATTTGCGGAACGTTGACTTAGAAAGTTCCTATGTAACTCAATAAACAGACTACTAAAGAGGTTTGCCTAGGCCTGGCACTGCAGGCAGCAGTGCGCAACACGTGACAGACAAAGTCCATCCTGCTTGCAGATCAGTGAATACTCAAACTATCAATCCACCCGCCACCACCGCCACTATTTCTTCTGATAGCCATGTGACTGTCTAAAGGAAGGACTGGACTTCAGTCTGTTGGGGCTGATTTATAAGTCCCTTGCGGAAGTTGCGGCTGATTTTCCTCCATTGTTGCGTGCCTTTTCTGACGCAGCGGCAGAACAAAAGACTCGCCATGGTGTTGGTGCGGCGTATATATTAAAAAAAAAAACACATATGGGCATATGGGCGATGCCTCACGTTGTAAAGCCCTGCGCCATCAGGGGGCGTTCCGGCGCAAGGGAGGGCGTACCTGCGCAGGAACGAATCCTAAAAGTGGCTGAGGGAAATCTACAAGATGTCAATCAGTCACTTTTAGGACAATGATGCATGACTCAAACCCTGCGCGCTTGAAGCCGACGTACGGCTTGATGCAGCATTGGGGAGATAGGGTACCCCAGAGCATTGCTGGAGCTGCGCCATCGTTGGCACGCAACTCCAGCAATGCGCTGCCTTTACGGCACAGATGCGTAAGGCTTCTGTGACGTTTTGGGCCAATGGGTGGTGGTGGCATGGCACACAATTACTGCCGCATCCCTGCTACTTTGCAGGGATGCGCCGGTAATTGAAAATATGACCCTTACTGTCTAGCATTACGCAGTTCTTTTCTTTACAGTACACTCATACATAATTTCTCAGGCCAATGAAATGCTTCTGAACACAACATACAAAACAAAGAAGCATAGTAGCAAGCAAGGCTACTGAGAAGGAGAGCAGTGCACCTGAAATGCATAGAAGATTTTGAAATATAATTTACCTCAATGTAATCGGCAGCATTATTGCTCTTGGTAAAGAACAAAGATTTGCAAATAACAGAGCAGGATAAAACAGAGTAGTAAATGTACTACTACTACTACTCACCAAGCCCGGGGACCTCTACGCCGAGCGCGTCCAGCAAGTCCCGCTCCCGGTCCATGACATCGGTCCAGCGGTGGGTGGCCTGGTTATATGTGCGCCGGACCCCAGAGATCTTGTACATGGCCCGGCACACCTTCTCCCACCGCTTGCGACGCTCCCGGATGCCATAGCCGGTCGCGATCTTGCCGCCTCCCAGGATCGTCTTGGGGAGGCGGCGCTGGACGTGGAAGATCAGTGCCGCCACTTCCTCCGCGCTGAAGATCTCCCTCGGGACCACTTGCTCCCCCCTTAAACGCCCGCACGGGAGCCGGACACGGGGTGCGGGACCCTTCCCCTTCTCAGGGTGCTTCCCGGCTCCCTTTACCATGGTCTGGGCAGAAATAAACTTAAATGATAAAGAAGAAATAGAATAGTGAAGAAGAAAAGAAAAGAGTTTAAAAAAGTAGTTTAAAAGTAACTAAAAGCTGCAGAAAACACAAAAATATAGAGCTAGAAAAATAGAGGGTTAGATAATAAGTAAAATTAGATCAAAAAAACTTCAAACAAGCAAAGGATGGCAGAGATTGAGAGAGGATAGAGAAAGCATGCCCAGAACCATAGCAATGAATGAGAAACAAGATGGCCGCGCCCGTTCACGACTGCGTGGGTAAGTTCGCGCGAGATTTTCCTTGCGAGTACGCGCGAAATTGTACTAGCGAGCAGCACACTTTGCGAGATTACACATAGCGGGCGGAAACGGAATTACGTCACGCCAACAAGATGGCCGCGCCCTTGTACGACCGATAGGGTAACTTGGCAAACGTATAGCTAGAAGCGCCTCGCGAACACGCGCAAGATCACGCGAACATACACGTCGCAACAAAAACAATTTTGTATTCGCACGTATTCGCGGCTTCCGAAATCGATCTCGCACGGATTCGCGCCCCAAAAAACGCGCGAAATTGCAGAAAAAACGATTTTAGCTAAACTGAAAGCAATGAGCAGGTGCAAAAGTTCAAACTTAACATTAGTAACATTCAAGGTAGTGCTTCCTGATGGGCCCCTCCAGAGTTTGCAACTATTCTATGACCCTGCTATGACCCAAACAGCAGGCTCATAGAATAGCACCATAAAGGTCCTGTGAAAAAAAAAATTCACTGCAACAAAAAGCAAATTACAGATAAGGAAGGAAGCAGGTGCCAGCCAGACTGGAACTTTCAAAATTACTGACACATTAATGAAACACAAATTAATTGATGGCAGTTGAAGAAGGGCAGGTGTGCTTGCTTTTTTCAACCACCATAATCTACAGTGATAAATAAACCTAATAGGTGCCAGTGAGGATGTACTAGAGGGTGGCATGGGTGTCCCAGAGGGTGGCAGTGGTGAAACAGAGGGTGCTGTGAACCTGTGATGATAAACCAGATGTAGAAACAACATAGTCGCGGCCGTTGCAAGCCGAAAAGTAAGTTCGCAATTGCGAACTTGTCCCAAAATCGGCGCGAACACGCGCCAACACAAAAAACGGAAAAATCCGCAAATCCGCTAGAGTTCGCGGATCTTCGCGGATTGCGAATCCGTAAATACGCAAGTTCGCGGATTGCCAATCCGCAAAATCCGCCCATGCTTATTACCCCCCACTGCTCAGACAGACGCTCAAGCATGTAAAAGGTTGAATTCCAATGTGTTGCCACCTCCTGGATGAGTCCTTTGACTGGCAGTCTACGTTCATGTTGAATGCTCCTCAGCTCCTTCCGGGCCTTAAAATAATGGCTGAAATGTGTGCAGATTCTTCGGCAGGTGGTCAATAACTTGCTGACTCTGTTTTCTTTTTTCAAGAAATCTTGCACCACGATGTTAATACTGAGCGCCAAACACGGCACTCTGAAATAGCCACTTTGCTGCATGGCCTTAACTATATTGCTGCCATTATCCATGGTAACATAACCAACTATGCGATTTCTTGGATGCAGCCATTCAGAGACCTTCCTATCAAACTCATCCAAAAGGTTAGGTGCCGTATGAGTTTTCTCAATGGCAAATATGGCTAATGTTGCATGTTTCCGAGTAGCTTGAAAAACTGTGTCTGGGTCAACACCTGCATTTATCTTGTCTCTAACCCCTGCAAAAGAGACCCAGTGTGCAGTGATGCACATGTAATCAAGGGCTTGGCAACTGGTCCACATGTCTGTTGTCAGGTGGATAGTGTGAACAGCACTCTTCAGAATAGCTGCGCCAATCACCTCCAGCATATCTTGATGTAATGCTGGAACAGCAACCCTGGCAAAATAGGACCGGCTAGGAACCTTCCATTTAGGGCAGACTGTTGCCACAAATTCTAGAAAACCCACCCCTTCCACAAAAGAAAAAGGGAGAAGGTCCAGCGCTATCATTTTAGCCAGCTTTGCTGTCAACCTCTGGTTCAGCACTGCCACCCTCTGGTTCACCACTGACACCCTCTGGTTCATCACAGCACCCTCTGGTTCACCCCTGCCACCCTCTTGTTCAGCACTGTCACCCTCTGGTTCACCACTGCCACCCCCTGGTTCACGACTGCCACCCTCTGGTTCATCACAACACCTCTGATTCACCACTGCCACCCTCTGGTTAACCAATGTCACCCTCTGGTTCAGCACTGCCACCCTCTGGTTCACCACTGCCACTCTCTGGTTCACCCTTGCCACCCTCTGGTTCAGCACTGTCACCCTCTGGTTCACCAATGCCATCCTCTGGTTCACGACTGCCACCCTCTGGTTCATCACAGCAACTCTGGTTCACCACAGCCACCCTCTGGTTAACCACTATCACCCTCTGGTTCAGCACTGCCACCCTCTGGTTCACCACTGCAACCCTCTGGTTCACCCCTGCCACTCTCTGGTTCACCACTGACACCCTCTGGTTCATCACAGCACCCTCTGGTTCCCCCTTGCCACCCTCTGGTTCAGCACTGTCACCCTCTGGTTCACCACTGCCACCCTCTGGTTCACCACTGCCACCCTCTGGTTCACCCCTGCCACCTCTGGTTAAGCACTGCCACTCTCTGGTTCACCCCTGTCACCCTCTGGTTCACCACTGCCATCCTCTGGTTCACGACTGCCACCCTCTGGTTTATCACAGCACCTCTGGTTCACCACTGCCACCCTCTGGTTAACCACTGTCACCCTCTGGTTCAGCACTGACACCTTCTGGTTCACCACTGCCACCCTCTGGTTCACCCCTGCCACCCTCTGTTTCACCACTGCCACCCTCTGGTTGATCACAGCACCCTCTGGTTCACCCCTGCCACCTGATGGTTCAGCACTGTCACCCTCTGGTTCACCACTGCCACCATCTGGTTCACGACTGCCACCCTCTGGTTCACCCCTGCCACCCTCTAGTTCAGCACTGCCACCCTTTGGTTCACCACTGCCACCCTCTGGTTCACCCCTGCCACCCTCTGGTGCAGCACTGCCACCCTCTAGTTCAGCACTGTCACCCTCTGGGTCACCCCTGCCACCCTTGGTTCACCCCTGCCACCATCTGGTTCAGCACTGTAACCCTCTGGTTCACCACTGCCACCCTCTGGTTAACAACTGTCACCCTCTGGTTCAGCACTGCCACCCTCTGGTTCACCACTGCCACCCTCTGGTTGACCCCTGCCACCCTCTGGTTCACCACTGCCACCCTCAGGTTGATCACAGCACCCTCTGGTTCACCCCTGCCACCCTCTGGTTCAGCACTGTCACCCTCTGGTTCACCACTGCCACCCTCTGGTTCATGACTGCCACCCTCTGGTTCATCACAGCACCTCCGGTTCACCACTGCCACCCTCTGGTTAACCAATGTCACCCTCTGGTTCAGCACTGCCACCCTCTGGTTCACCACTGGCCATTCTTTGGTTCACCACTGCCACCCTCTGGTTCCCCACTGCCACCCTCTGGTTCACCCCTGCCACCCTCTGGTTCACCCCTGCCACCCTCTGGTTCACAACTGCCACCCTCTGGTTCAGCACTGCCACCCTCTGGTTCACCACTGCCACCCTCTGGTTCACCCCTGCCACCCTCTGGTTCACCCCTGCCACATTCTGGTTCAGCACTGCCACTCTCTGGTTCACCCCTGCCACCCTCTGGTTCAGCACTGTCACCCTCTGGTTCACCACTGCCATCCTCTGGTTCACGACTGCCACCCTCTGGTTCATCACAGCACCTCTGGTTCACCACTGCCACCCTCTGGTTAACCACTGTAACCCTCTGGTTCAGCACTGCCATCCTCTGGTTCATCACTGTCACCCTCTGGTTCACCACTGCCACCCTCTGGTTCACCACTGACACCCTCTGGTTCATCACAGCACCCTCTGGTTCACCTCTGCCACCCTCTGGTTCAGCACTGTCACCCTCTGGTTCACCACTGCCACCCTTTGGTTCACGACTGCCACCCGCTGGTTCATCACAGCACCTCTGGTTCACCACTGCCACCCTCTGGTTAACCAATGTCACCCTCTGGTTCAGCACTGCCACCCTCTGGTTCACCACTGCCACTCTCTGGTTCACCCCTGCCACCCTCTGGTTCTGCACTGCCACCCTCTGGTTCACCACTGCCACCCTCTGGTTCACCCCTGCCACCCTCTGGTTCACCACTGACACCCTCTGGTTCATCACAGCACCCTCAGGTTCACCCCTGCCACCCTTTTGTTCAGCACTGTCACCCTCTGGTTCAACACTGCCACCCTCTGGTTCACAACTGCCACCCTCTGGTTCATCACAGCACCTCTGGTTCACCACTGACACCCTCTGGTTAACAAATGTCACCCTCTGGTTCAGCACTGCCACCCTCTGGTTCACCACTGCCACTCTCTGGTTCACCCTTGCCACCCTCTGGTTCAGCACTGTCACCCTCTGGTTCACCACTGCAATCCTCTGGTTCATGACTGCCACCCTCTGGTTCATCACAGCACCTCTGGTTCACCACTGCCACCCTCTGGTTAACCACTGTCACCCTCTGGTTCAGCACTGCCACCTTCTGGTTCACCACTGCCAGCCTCTGGTTCACCCCTGCCACCCTCAGGTTCACCACTGCCACCTCTGGTTAAGCACTGCCACTCTCTGGTTCACCCCAGTCACCCTCTGGTTCACCACTGCCATCCTCTGGTTCACGACTGCCACCCTTTGGTTTATCACAGCACCTCTGGTTCACCACTGCCACCCTCTGGTTAACCACTTTCACCCTCTGGTTCAGCACTGCCACCTTCTGGTTCACCACTGCCACCCTCTGGTTCACCCCTGCCACCCTCTGGTTCACCACTGACACCCTCTGGTTCATCACAGCCATCCTCTGGTTCATGACTGCCACCCTCTGGTTCATTACAGCACCTCTGTTTCACCACTGCCACCCTCTGGTTAACCACTGTCACCCTCTAGTTCAGCACTGCCAACCTCTGGTTCACCACTGCCATTCTTTGGTTCCCCACTGCCACCCTCTGGTTCACCCATGCCGCCCTCTGTTTCCCCACTGCCTCCCTCTGGTTCACCCCTGCCACCCTCTGGTTCACCCCTGCCACCCTCTGGTTCAGCACTGCCACCCTCTGGTTCACCACTGCAACTCTGGTTCACCACTGCCACCATTTGGTTCATTACAGCACCTCTGTTTCACCACTGCCACCCTCTGGTTAACCACTGTCACCCTCTGGTTCAGCACTGCCACCCTCTGATTCACCACTGCCATTCTTTGTTCCCCACTGCCACCCTCTGGTTCACCCATGCCGCCCTCTGTTTCCCCACTGCCTCCCTCTGGTCCACCCCTGCCACCCTTTGGTTCACCCCTGCCACCCTCTGGTTCAGCACTGCCACCCTCTGGTTCACCACTGCAACTCTGGTTCACCACTGCCACCCTCTGGTTAACCACTGTCATCCTCTGGTTCAGCACTGCCACCCTCTGCTTCAGCACTGCCACCCTCTGGTTCACCACTACCACCCTCTGGTTCACCCCTGCCACCCTCTGGTTCACCACTGCCACCCTCTGGTTGATCACAGCACCCTCTGGTTCACCCCTGCCACCCTCTGGTTCAGCATTGTCACCCTCTGGTTCACCACTGCCACTCTCTGGTTCACCCCTGCCACCCTCTAGTTCAGCACTGTCACCCTCTGGTTCACCACTGCCACCCTCTGGTTAACCACTGTCACCCTCTGGTTCAGCACTGCCACCCTCTGGTTCACCACTGCCACCCTCTGGTTCTCCCCTGCCACCCTGGGGTGCAGCACTGCCACCCTCTGGTTCAGCACTGTCACCCTCTGGTTCACCCCTGCCACCCTCTGGTTCACCCCTGCCACCCTCTGGTTCAGCACTGTCACCCTCTGGTTCACCACTGCCACCCTCTGGTTAACCACTGTCACCCTCTGGTTCAGCACTTCCACCCTCCGGTTCACCACTGCCACCCTCTTGTTCACCCCTGCCACCCTCTGGTTAACCACTGTCACCCTCTGGTTCAACACTGCCACCCTCTGGTTCACCACTGCCATTCTTTGGTTCACCACTGCCACCCCCTGGTTCACCCATGCCACCCTCTGGTTCCCCACTGCCACCCTCTGGTTCACCCCTGCCACCCTCTGGTTCACCCCTGCCACCTCTGGTTCACAACAGCCACCCTCTGGTTCAGCACTGCCACCCTCTGGTTCACCACTGCCACCCTTTGGTTCACCCCTGCCACCCTCTGGTTCACCCCTGCCACTGTCTGGTTCAGCACTGCCACTCTCTGGTTCACCCCTGCCACCCTCTGGTTCAGCACTGTCACCCTCTGGTTCACCACTGCCATCCTCTGGTTCACGACTGCCACCCTCTGGTTCATCACAGCACCTCTGGTTCACCACTGCCACCCTCTGGTTAACTACTGTCACCCTCTGGTTCAGCACAGCCACCCTCTGGTTCACCACTGCCACCCTCTGGTTCACCCCTGCCACCCTCTGGTTAACCACTGACACCCTCTGGTTCATCACAGCACCCTCTGGTTCACCCCTGCCACCCTCTTGTTCAGCACTGTCACCCTCTGGTTCACCACTGCCACCCTCTGGTTCACGACTGCCACCCTCTGGTTTATCACAGCACCTCTGATTCACCACTGCCACCCTCTGGTTAACCAATGTCACCCTCTGGTTCAGCACTGCCACCCTCTGGTTCACCACTGCCACTCTCTGCTTCACCCTTGCCACCCTCTGGTTCAGCACTGTCACCCTCTGGTTCACCACTGCCATCCTCTGCTTCATGACTGCCACCCTCTGGTTCATCACAGCACCTCTGGTTCACCACTGCCACCCTCTGGTTAACCACTGTCATCCTCTGGTTCAGCACTGCAAACCTCTGGTTCACCACTGCCACCCTCTGGTTCACCCATGCCACACTCTGGTTCACCACTGACACCCTCTGGTTCATCACAGCACCCTCTGGTTCACCCCTGCCACCCTAAGGTTCAGCACTGTCACCCTCTGGTTCACCACTGCCACCCTCTGGTTCACCACTGCCACCCTCTGGTTCATCACAGAACCTCTGGTTCACCACTGCCACCCTCTGGTTAACCACTGTAACCCTCTGGTTCAGCACTTCCACCCTCTGGTTCACCACTGCCATTCTTGGGTTCCCCACTGCCACCCTCTGGTTCACCCATGCCACCCTCTGTTTCCCCACTGCCACCCTCTGGTTCACCCCTGCCACCCTCTGGTCCACCACTGCCACCATCTGGTCCACCACTGCCACCCTCCGGTTCACCCCTGCCACCCTCCGGTTCACCCCTGCCACCCTCTGGTTCAGCACTGCCACTCTCTGGTTCACCCCTGTCACCCTCTGGTTCAGCACTGTCACCCTCTGGTTCACCACTGCCACCCTCTGGTTCATCACAGCACCTCTGGTTCACCACTGCCACCCTCTAGTTAACCACTGTCACCCTCTGGTTCAGCACTGCCACCCTCCTGTTCACCAATCCCATTATTTGGTTCCCCACTGCCACCCTCTGGTTCACCCATGCCGCCCTCTGTTTCCCCACTGCTACTGTCTGGTTCACCCCTGCCACCCTCTGGTTCACCCCTGCCACCCTCTGGTTCAGCACTGCCACCCTCTGGTTCACCACTGCCACCCTCTGGTTCACCCCTGCCACCCTCTGGTTCACCCCTGCCACTCTCTGGTTCAGCACTGCCACTCTCTGGTTCACCCCTGTCACCCTCTGGTTCAGCACTGTCACCCTCTGGTTCAGCACTGTCACACTCTGGTTTACCACTGCCACCCTCTGGTTAAACACTGTCACCCTCTGGTTCAGCACTGCCACCCTCTGGTTCACCACTGCCACCCTCTGGTTCACCCCTGCCACCCTCTGGTTCACCCCTGCCACCCTCTGGTTCAGCACTTCCACCCTCTGGTTCACCACTGCCACCCTCTGGTTCACCCCTGCCACCCCCTGGTTCACCCCTGCCACCCTCTGGTTCAGCACTGCCACTCTCTGGTTCACCCCTGTCACCCTCCGGTTCAGCACTGGCACCCTCTGGTTCACCCCTGCCACCCTCTGGTTCAGCACTGTCACCCTCTGGTTCACCACTGCCACCCTCTGGTTCATCACAGCACCTCTGGTTCACCACTGCCACCCTCTGGTTAACCACTGTCACCCTATGGTTCAGCACTGCCACCCTCTGGTTCACCACTGCCATTCTTTGGTTCCCCACTGCCACCCTCTGGTTCACCCACGCCGCCCTCTGGTTCACCCATGCCGCCCTCTGTTTCCCCACTGCCACCCTCTGGTTCACCCCTGCCACCCTCTGGTTCACCCCTGCCACCCTCTGGTTCAGCACTGCCACCCTCTGGTTCACCACTGCCACCCTCTGGTTCACCCCTGCCACCCTCTGGTTCACCCCTGCCACTCTCTGGTTCAGCACTGCCACCCTCTGGTTCAGCACTGTCACCCTCTGGTTCACCCCTGCCACCCTCTGGTTCACCCCTGCCACCGTCTGGTTCAGCACTGTCACCCTCTGGTTCACCACTGCCACCCTCTGGTTAACCACTGTCACCCGCTGGTTCAGCACTGCCACACTCTGGTTCACCACTGCCACCCTCTGGTTCACCCCTGTCACCCGCTGGTTCAGCACTGCCAAACTCTGGTTCACCACTGCCACCCTCTGGTTCACCCCTGCCACCCTCTGTTTCACCACTGCCACCCTCTGGTTGATCACAGCACCCTCTGGTTCACCCCTGCCACCTGATGGTTCAGCACTGTCACCCTCTGGTTCACCACTGCCACCCTCTGGTTCACGACTGCCACCCTCTGGTTCATCACAGCACCTCCGGTTCACCACTGCCACCCTCTGGTTAACCACTGTCACCCTCTGGTTCAGCACTGCCACCCTCTGGTTCACCACTGCCATTCTTTGGTTCACCACTGCCACCCTCTGGTTCACCCATGCCACCCTCTGGTTCCACACTGCCACCCTCTGGTTCACCCCTGCCACCCTCTGGTTCACCCCTGCCACCCTCTGGTTCACAACTGCCACCCTCTGGTTCAACACTGCCACCCTCTGGTTCACCACTGCCACCCTCTGGTTCACCCCTGCCACCCTCTGGTTCACCCCTGCCACTCTCTGGTTCATCACAGCACTTATGGTTCACCACTGCCACCCTCTGGTTAACCACTGTAACCCTCTGGTTCAGCACTTCCACCCTCTGGTTAACCACTGCCATTCTTGGGTTCCCCACTGCCACCCTCTGGTTCACCAATGCCGCCCTCTGTTTCCCCACTGCCACCCTCTGGTTCACCCCTGCCACCCTCTGGTCCACCACTGCCACCCTCTGGTCCACCACTGCCACCCTCCGGTTCACCCCTGCCACCCTCTGGTTCACCACTGACACCCTCTGGTTCATCACAGCACCCTCTGGTTTACCCCTGCCACCCTCTGGTTCAGCATTGTCACCCTCTGGTTCACCACTGCCACCCTCTGGTTCACCACTGCCACCCTCTGGTTCATCACAGCACCTCTGGTTCACCACTGCCACCCTCTGGTTAACCACTGTCACCCTCTGGTTCAGAACTGCCACCCTCTGGTTCACCACTGCCATTCTTTGGTTCCCCACTGCCACCCTCTGGTTCACCCATGCCGCCCTCTGTTTCCCCACTGCCACCCTCTAGTTAACCACTGTCACCCTCTGGTTCAGCACTGCCACCCTCTGGTTCCCCACTGCCACCCTCTGGTTCACCCCTGCCACCCTCTGGTTCACCACTGACACCCTCTGGTTCATCACAGCAACCTCTGGTTCACCCCTGCCACCCTCTGGTTCAGCACTGTCACCCTCTGGTTCACCACTGTCACCCTCTGGTTCACCACTGCCACCCTCTGGTTCATCAGAGCACCTCTGGTTCACCACTGCCACCCTCTGGTTAACCACTGTCACCCTCTGGTTCAGCACTGCCACCCTCTGGTTCACCACTGCCATTCTTTGGTTACCCACTGCCACACTCTGGTTCACCCATGCTGCCCTCTGTTTCCCCACTGCCACCCTCTGGTTCAGCACTGCCACCCTCTGGTTCACCACTGCCACCCTCTGGTTCACCCCTGCGACCCTCTGGTTTAGCACTGCCTCCTTCCGGTTCACCCCTGCCACCCTCTGGTTCACCACTGAGACCCTCTGGTTCACCCCTGTCACCCTCAGGTTCAGCACTGTCACCCTCTGGTTCACCACTGCCATCCTCTGGTTCACGACTGCCACCATCTGGTTCATCACAGCACCTCTGATTCACCACTGCCACCCTCTGGTTAACCACTGTCACCCTCTGGTTCAGCACTGCCACCCTCTGGTTCACCACTGCCACCCTCTGGTTCACCCCTGCCACCCTCTGGTTTAGCACTGCCTCCCTCCGGTTCAGCACTGTCACCCTCTGGTTCACCCCTGCCACTCTCTGGTTCACCCCTGTCACCCTCAGGTTCAGCACTGTCACCCTCTGGTTCACCACTGCCATCCTCTGGTTCATGACTGCCACCATCTGGTTCATCACAGCACCTCTGATTCACCACTGCCACCCTCTGGTTAACCACAGTCACCCTCTGGTTCAGCACTGCCACCCTCTGGTTCAATGTCACCCTCTGGTTCAGCACTGCCACCCTCTGGTTCACCACTGCCATTCTTTGGTTCCCCACTGCCACCCTCTGGTTCACCCATGCCGCCCTATGTTTCCCCACTGCCACCCTCTGGTTCACCCCTGCCACCCTCTGGTTCAGCACTGCCACCCTCTGGTTCACCACTGTACTTTGGTAACCACTGCCACCCTCTGGTTAACCACTGTCACCCTCTGGTTCAGCACTGCCACCCTCTGGTTCACCACTGCCATTCTTTGGTTCCCCACTGCCACCCTCTGGTTCACCCATGCCGCCCTCTGTTTCCCCACTGCCACCCTCTGGTTCACCCCTGCCACCCTCTGGTTCACCCCTGCCACCCTCTGGTTCAGCACTGCCACCCTCTGGTTCACCCCTGCCACCCTCTGGTTCACCCCTGCCACCCTCTGGTTCAGCACTGCCACTCTCCGGTTCACCCCTGTCACCCTCTGGTTCAGCACTGTCACCCTCTGGTTCACCACTGCCATCCTCTGGTTCATAACTGCCACCCTCTGGTTCCTCACAGCACCTCTGGTTCACCACTGGCACCCTCTGGTTAACCACTGTCACCCTCTGGTTCACCACTGCCATCTTCTGGTTCACGACTGCCACCCTCTGGTTCATCACAGCACCTCTGGTTCACTACTGGCACCCTCTGGTTAACCACTGTCACCCTCTGGTTCAGCACTGCCACCCTCTGGTTCACCACTGCCACCCTCTGGTTCACCCCTGCCACCCTCTGGTTTAGCACTGCCTCCCTCTGGTTCACCACTGCCGCCCTCTGGTTCACCCCTGCCACCCTCTGGTTCACCCCTGCCACCCTCTGGTTCATCAAAGCTCCCTCTGGTTCACCCCTGCCACCCTCTTGTTCAGCACTGTCACCCTCTGGTTCACCACTGCCACCCTCTGGTTCACGACTGCCACCCTCTGGTTCACCACAGCACCTCTGGTTCACCACTGCCACCCTCTGGTTAACCAATGTCACCCTCTGTTTCAGCACTGCCACCCTCTGGTTCACCACTGCCACTCTCTGCTTCACCCTTGCCACCCTCTGGATCAGCACTGTCACCCTCTGGTTCACCACTGCCATCCTCTGGTTCATGACTGCCACCCTCTGGTTCATCACAGCACCTCTGGTTCACCACTGCCACCCTCTGGTTAACCACTGTCACCCTCTGGTTCAGCACTGCCACCCTCTGGTTCACCACTGCCACCCTCTGGTTCACCCTTGCCACCCTCTGGTTCACCACTGACACCCTCTGGTTCATCACAGCACCCTCTGGTTCACCCCTGCCACCCTATGGTTCAGCACTGTTACCCTCTGGTTCACCACTGCCACCCTCTGGTTCACCACTGCCACCCTCTGGTTCATCACAGCACCTCTGGTTCACCACTGCCACCCTCTGGTTAACCACTGTCACCCTCTGGTTCACCACTGACACCCTCTGGTTCATCACAGCACCCTCTGGTTCACCCCTGCCACCCTATGGTTTAGCACTGTTACCCTCTGGTTCACCACTGCCACCCTCTGGTTCACCACTGCCACCCTCTGGTTCATCACAGCACCTCTGGTTCACCACTGCCACCCTCTGGTTAACCACTGTCACCCTCTGGTTCACCACTGCCATTCTTTGGTTCCCCACTGCCACCCTCTGGTTCACCCATGCCACCCTCTGTTTCCCCACTGCCTCCCTCTGGTTCACCCCTGCCACCCTCTGGTTCACCCCTGCCACCCTCTGGTTCAGCACTGCCATCCTCTGGTTTACCACTGCAACTCTGGTTCACCACTGCCACCCTCTGGTTAACCACTGTCACCCTCTGGTTCAGAACTGCCACCCTCTGGTTCACCACTGCCATTCTTTGGTTCCCCACTGCCACCCTCTGGTTCACCCATGCCACCCTCTGTTTCCCCACTGCCACCCTCTGGTTCACCTCTGCCACCCTCTGGTTCACCCCTGCCACCCTCTGTTTAAGCACTGCCACCCTCTGGTTCACCACTGCCACCCTCTGGTTCACCCCTGCCACCCTCTGGTTCACCCCTGCCACCCTCTGGTTCAGCACTGCCATTCTCTGGTTCACCCCTGTCACCCTCTGGTTCAGCACTGTCACCCTCCGGTTCACCACTGCCATCCTCTGGTTCACGACTGCCACCCTCTGGTTTATCACAGCACCTCTGATTCACCACTGCCACCCTCTGGTTAACCAATGTCACCCTCTGGTTCAGCACTGCCACCCTCTGGTTCACCACTGCCACTCTCTGCTTCACCCTTGCCACCCTCTGGTTCAGCACTGTCACCCTCTGGTTCACCACTGCCATCCTCTGCTTCATGACTGCCACCCTCTGGTTCATCACAGCACCTCTGGTTCACCACTGCCACCCTCTGGTTAACCACTGTCATCCTCTGGTTCAGCACTGCAAACCTCTGGTTCACCACTGCCACCCTCTGGTTCACCCATGCCACACTCTGGTTCACCACTGACACCCTCTGGTTCATCACAGCACCCTCTGGTTCACCCCTGCCACCCTAAGGTTCAGCACTGTCACCCTCTGGTTCACCACTGCCACCCTCTGGTTCACCACTGCCACCCTCTGGTTCATCACAGAACCTCTGGTTCACCACTGCCACCCTCTGGTTAACCACTGTAACCCTCTGGTTCAGCACTTCCACCCTCTGGTTCACCACTGCCATTCTTGGGTTCCCCACTGCCACCCTCTGGTTCACCCATGCCACCCTCTGTTTCCCCACTGCCACCCTCTGGTTCACCCCTGCCACCCTCTGGTCCACCACTGCCACCATCTGGTCCACCACTGCCACCCTCCGGTTCACCCCTGCCACCCTCCGGTTCACCCCTGCCACCCTCTGGTTCAGCACTGCCACTCTCTGGTTCACCCCTGTCACCCTCTGGTTCAGCACTGTCACCCTCTGGTTCACCACTGCCACCCTCTGGTTCATCACAGCACCTCTGGTTCACCACTGCCACCCTCTAGTTAACCACTGTCACCCTCTGGTTCAGCACTGCCACCCTCCTGTTCACCAATCCCATTATTTGGTTCCCCACTGCCACCCTCTGGTTCACCCATGCCGCCCTCTGTTTCCCCACTGCTACTGTCTGGTTCACCCCTGCCACCCTCTGGTTCACCCCTGCCACCCTCTGGTTCAGCACTGCCACCCTCTGGTTCACCACTGCCACCCTCTGGTTCACCCCTGCCACCCTCTGGTTCACCCCTGCCACTCTCTGGTTCAGCACTGCCACTCTCTGGTTCACCCCTGTCACCCTCTGGTTCAGCACTGTCACCCTCTGGTTCAGCACTGTCACACTCTGGTTTACCACTGCCACCCTCTGGTTAAACACTGTCACCCTCTGGTTCAGCACTGCCACCCTCTGGTTCACCACTGCCACCCTCTGGTTCACCCCTGCCACCCTCTGGTTCACCCCTGCCACCCTCTGGTTCAGCACTTCCACCCTCTGGTTCACCACTGCCACCCTCTGGTTCACCCCTGCCACCCCCTGGTTCACCCCTGCCACCCTCTGGTTCAGCACTGCCACTCTCTGGTTCACCCCTGTCACCCTCCGGTTCAGCACTGGCACCCTCTGGTTCACCCCTGCCACCCTCTGGTTCAGCACTGTCACCCTCTGGTTCACCACTGCCACCCTCTGGTTCATCACAGCACCTCTGGTTCACCACTGCCACCCTCTGGTTAACCACTGTCACCCTATGGTTCAGCACTGCCACCCTCTGGTTCACCACTGCCATTCTTTGGTTCCCCACTGCCACCCTCTGGTTCACCCACGCCGCCCTCTGGTTCACCCATGCCGCCCTCTGTTTCCCCACTGCCACCCTCTGGTTCACCCCTGCCACCCTCTGGTTCACCCCTGCCACCCTCTGGTTCAGCACTGCCACCCTCTGGTTCACCACTGCCACCCTCTGGTTCACCCCTGCCACCCTCTGGTTCACCCCTGCCACTCTCTGGTTCAGCACTGCCACCCTCTGGTTCAGCACTGTCACCCTCTGGTTCACCCCTGCCACCCTCTGGTTCACCCCTGCCACCGTCTGGTTCAGCACTGTCACCCTCTGGTTCACCACTGCCACCCTCTGGTTAACCACTGTCACCCGCTGGTTCAGCACTGCCACACTCTGGTTCACCACTGCCACCCTCTGGTTCACCCCTGTCACCCGCTGGTTCAGCACTGCCAAACTCTGGTTCACCACTGCCACCCTCTGGTTCACCCCTGCCACCCTCTGTTTCACCACTGCCACCCTCTGGTTGATCACAGCACCCTCTGGTTCACCCCTGCCACCTGATGGTTCAGCACTGTCACCCTCTGGTTCACCACTGCCACCCTCTGGTTCACGACTGCCACCCTCTGGTTCATCACAGCACCTCCGGTTCACCACTGCCACCCTCTGGTTAACCACTGTCACCCTCTGGTTCAGCACTGCCACCCTCTGGTTCACCACTGCCATTCTTTGGTTCACCACTGCCACCCTCTGGTTCACCCATGCCACCCTCTGGTTCCACACTGCCACCCTCTGGTTCACCCCTGCCACCCTCTGGTTCACCCCTGCCACCCTCTGGTTCACAACTGCCACCCTCTGGTTCAACACTGCCACCCTCTGGTTCACCACTGCCACCCTCTGGTTCACCCCTGCCACCCTCTGGTTCACCCCTGCCACTCTCTGGTTCATCACAGCACTTATGGTTCACCACTGCCACCCTCTGGTTAACCACTGTAACCCTCTGGTTCAGCACTTCCACCCTCTGGTTAACCACTGCCATTCTTGGGTTCCCCACTGCCACCCTCTGGTTCACCAATGCCGCCCTCTGTTTCCCCACTGCCACCCTCTGGTTCACCCCTGCCACCCTCTGGTCCACCACTGCCACCCTCTGGTCCACCACTGCCACCCTCCGGTTCACCCCTGCCACCCTCTGGTTCACCACTGACACCCTCTGGTTCATCACAGCACCCTCTGGTTTACCCCTGCCACCCTCTGGTTCAGCATTGTCACCCTCTGGTTCACCACTGCCACCCTCTGGTTCACCACTGCCACCCTCTGGTTCATCACAGCACCTCTGGTTCACCACTGCCACCCTCTGGTTAACCACTGTCACCCTCTGGTTCAGAACTGCCACCCTCTGGTTCACCACTGCCATTCTTTGGTTCCCCACTGCCACCCTCTGGTTCACCCATGCCGCCCTCTGTTTCCCCACTGCCACCCTCTAGTTAACCACTGTCACCCTCTGGTTCAGCACTGCCACCCTCTGGTTCCCCACTGCCACCCTCTGGTTCACCCCTGCCACCCTCTGGTTCACCACTGACACCCTCTGGTTCATCACAGCAACCTCTGGTTCACCCCTGCCACCCTCTGGTTCAGCACTGTCACCCTCTGGTTCACCACTGTCACCCTCTGGTTCACCACTGCCACCCTCTGGTTCATCAGAGCACCTCTGGTTCACCACTGCCACCCTCTGGTTAACCACTGTCACCCTCTGGTTCAGCACTGCCACCCTCTGGTTCACCACTGCCATTCTTTGGTTACCCACTGCCACACTCTGGTTCACCCATGCTGCCCTCTGTTTCCCCACTGCCACCCTCTGGTTCAGCACTGCCACCCTCTGGTTCACCACTGCCACCCTCTGGTTCACCCCTGCGACCCTCTGGTTTAGCACTGCCTCCTTCCGGTTCACCCCTGCCACCCTCTGGTTCACCACTGAGACCCTCTGGTTCACCCCTGTCACCCTCAGGTTCAGCACTGTCACCCTCTGGTTCACCACTGCCATCCTCTGGTTCACGACTGCCACCATCTGGTTCATCACAGCACCTCTGATTCACCACTGCCACCCTCTGGTTAACCACTGTCACCCTCTGGTTCAGCACTGCCACCCTCTGGTTCACCACTGCCACCCTCTGGTTCACCCCTGCCACCCTCTGGTTTAGCACTGCCTCCCTCCGGTTCAGCACTGTCACCCTCTGGTTCACCCCTGCCACTCTCTGGTTCACCCCTGTCACCCTCAGGTTCAGCACTGTCACCCTCTGGTTCACCACTGCCATCCTCTGGTTCATGACTGCCACCATCTGGTTCATCACAGCACCTCTGATTCACCACTGCCACCCTCTGGTTAACCACAGTCACCCTCTGGTTCAGCACTGCCACCCTCTGGTTCAATGTCACCCTCTGGTTCAGCACTGCCACCCTCTGGTTCACCACTGCCATTCTTTGGTTCCCCACTGCCACCCTCTGGTTCACCCATGCCGCCCTATGTTTCCCCACTGCCACCCTCTGGTTCACCCCTGCCACCCTCTGGTTCAGCACTGCCACCCTCTGGTTCACCACTGTACTCTGGTAACCACTGCCACCCTCTGGTTAACCACTGTCACCCTCTGGTTCAGCACTGCCACCCTCTGGTTCACCACTGCCATTCTTTGGTTCCCCACTGCCACCCTCTGGTTCACCCATGCCGCCCTCTGTTTCCCCACTGCCACCCTCTGGTTCACCCCTGCCACCCTCTGGTTCACCCCTGCCACCCTCTGGTTCAGCACTGCCACCCTCTGGTTCACCCCTGCCACCCTCTGGTTCACCCCTGCCACCCTCTGGTTCAGCACTGCCACTCTCCGGTTCACCCCTGTCACCCTCTGGTTCAGCACTGTCACCCTCTGGTTCACCACTGCCATCCTCTGGTTCATAACTGCCACCCTCTGGTTCCTCACAGCACCTCTGGTTCACCACTGGCACCCTCTGGTTAACCACTGTCACCCTCTGGTTCACCACTGCCATCTTCTGGTTCACGACTGCCACCCTCTGGTTCATCACAGCACCTCTGGTTCACTACTGGCACCCTCTGGTTAACCACTGTCACCCTCTGGTTCAGCACTGCCACCCTCTGGTTCACCACTGCCACCCTCTGGTTCACCCCTGCCACCCTCTGGTTTAGCACTGCCTCCCTCTGGTTCACCACTGCCGCCCTCTGGTTCACCCCTGCCACCCTCTGGTTCACCCCTGCCACCCTCTGGTTCATCAAAGCTCCCTCTGGTTCACCCCTGCCACCCTCTTGTTCAGCACTGTCACCCTCTGGTTCACCACTGCCACCCTCTGGTTCACGACTGCCACCCTCTGGTTCACCACAGCACCTCTGGTTCACCACTGCCACCCTCTGGTTAACCAATGTCACCCTCTGTTTCAGCACTGCCACCCTCTGGTTCACCACTGCCACTCTCTGCTTCACCCTTGCCACCCTCTGGATCAGCACTGTCACCCTCTGGTTCACCACTGCCATCCTCTGGTTCATGACTGCCACCCTCTGGTTCATCACAGCACCTCTGGTTCACCACTGCCACCCTCTGGTTAACCACTGTCACCCTCTGGTTCAGCACTGCCACCCTCTGGTTCACCACTGCCACCCTCTGGTTCACCCTTGCCACCCTCTGGTTCACCACTGACACCCTCTGGTTCATCACAGCACCCTCTGGTTCACCCCTGCCACCCTATGGTTCAGCACTGTTACCCTCTGGTTCACCACTGCCACCCTCTGGTTCACCACTGCCACCCTCTGGTTCATCACAGCACCTCTGGTTCACCACTGCCACCCTCTGGTTAACCACTGTCACCCTCTGGTTCACCACTGACACCCTCTGGTTCATCACAGCACCCTCTGGTTCACCCCTGCCACCCTATGGTTTAGCACTGTTACCCTCTGGTTCACCACTGCCACCCTCTGGTTCACCACTGCCACCCTCTGGTTCATCACAGCACCTCTGGTTCACCACTGCCACCCTCTGGTTAACCACTGTCACCCTCTGGTTCACCACTGCCATTCTTTGGTTCCCCACTGCCACCCTCTGGTTCACCCATGCCACCCTCTGTTTCCCCACTGCCTCCCTCTGGTTCACCCCTGCCACCCTCTGGTTCACCCCTGCCACCCTCTGGTTCAGCACTGCCATCCTCTGGTTTACCACTGCAACTCTGGTTCACCACTGCCACCCTCTGGTTAACCACTGTCACCCTCTGGTTCAGAACTGCCACCCTCTGGTTCACCACTGCCATTCTTTGGTTCCCCACTGCCACCCTCTGGTTCACCCATGCCACCCTCTGTTTCCCCACTGCCACCCTCTGGTTCACCTCTGCCACCCTCTGGTTCACCCCTGCCACCCTCTGTTTAAGCACTGCCACCCTCTGGTTCACCACTGCCACCCTCTGGTTCACCCCTGCCACCCTCTGGTTCACCCCTGCCACCCTCTGGTTCAGCACTGCCATTCTCTGGTTCACCCCTGTCACCCTCTGGTTCAGCACTGTCACCCTCCGGTTCACGACTGCCATCCTCTGGTTCACGACTGCCACCCTCTGGTTCATCACAGCACCTCTAGTTCACCACTGCTACCCTCTGGTTAACCACTGTCACCCTCTGGTTCAGCACTGCCACCCTCTGGTTCACCACTGCCACCCTCTGGTTCACCCCTGCCACCCTCTGGTTCACCACTGACACGCTCTGGTTCATCACAGCTCCCTCTGGTTCACCCCTGCCACCCTCTGGTTCAGCGCTGTCACCCTCTGGTTCACCACTGCCACCCTCTGGTTCACCACTGCCACCCTCTGGCAACCACTGTCACCCTCTGGTTCAGCACTGCCACCCTCCTGTTCACCACTGCCATTCTTTGGTTCCCCACTGCCAACCTCTGGTTCACCCATGCCGCCCTCTGTTTCCCCACTGCCACCCTCTGGTTCACCCCTGCCACCCTCTGGTTCACCCCTGCCACCCTCTGGTTCACCACTGCCACCCTCTGGTTCACCACTGCCACCCTCTGGTTCACCCCTGCCACCCTCTGGTTCACCCCTGCCACCCTCTGGTTCAGCACTGCCACTCTCTGGTTCACCCCTGTCACCCTCTGGTTCAGCACTGTCACCCTCTGGTTAAGCACTGTCACCCTCTGGTTCACCCCTGCCACCCTCTGGTTCAGCACTGCCACTCTCTGGTTCACCCCTGTCACCCTCTGGTTCAGCACTGTCACCCTCTGGTTCAGCACTGTCACCCTCTGGTTCACCACTGCCATCCTCTGGTTAAACACTGTCACCCTCTGGTTCAGCACTGCCACCCTCTGATTCACCACTGCCACCCTCTGGTTCACCCATGTCACCCTCTGGTGCAGCACTGTCACCCTCTGGTTCACCCCTGCCACCCTCTGGTTCACCCCTGCCACCCTCTGGTTCAGCACTGTCACCCTCTGGTTCACCACTGCCACCCTCTGGTTAACCACTGTCACCCTCTGGTTCAGCACTGCCACCCTCTGGTTCACCACTGCCACCCTCTGGTTCACCCCTGCCACCCTCTGGTTCACCACTGCCACCCTCTGGTTGATCACAGCACCCTCTGGTTCACCCCTGCCACCCTCTGGTTAAGCACCGTCACCCTCTGGTTCACCACTGCCAACCTCTGGTTCACGAATGCCACCCTCTGGTTCATCACAGCACCTCCGGTTCACCACTGCCACCCTCTGGTTAACCACTGTCACCCTCTGGTTCAGCACTGCCATTCTTTGGTTCACCACTGCCATCCTCTGGTTCACGCACGCCACCCTCTGGTTCCCCACTGCCACCCTCTGGTTCACCCCTGCCACCCTACGGTTCACCCCTTCCACCCTCTGGTTCACAACGGCCACACTCTGGTTCAGCTCTGCCACCCTCTGGTTCACCCCTGCCACCCTCTGGTTCACCCCTGCCACCCTCTGGTTCACCCCTGCCACTCTCTGGTTCAGCACTGCCACTCTCTGGTTCACCCCTGCCACCCTCTGGTTCAGCACTGTCACCCTCTGGTTCACCACTGCCATCCTCTGGTTCACGACTGCCACCCTCTGGTTCATCATAGCACCTCTGGTTCACCACTGCCACCCTCTGGTTCACCACTGTCACCCTCTGGTTCAGCACTACCACCCTCTGGTACACCACTGCCACCCTCTGGTTCACCCCTGCCACCCTCTGGTTCACCACTGCCACCCTCTGGTTGATCACAGCACCCTCTGGTTCACCCATGCCACCCTCTGGTTCAGCACTGTCACCCTCTGGTTCACCACTGCCAACCTCTGGTTCACAACTGCCACCCTCTGGTTCATCACAGCACCTCCGGTTCACCACTGCCATCCTCTGGTTAACCACTGTCACCCTCTGGTTCAGCACTGCCATTCTTTGGTTCACCACTGCCACCCTCTGGTTCACCCATGCCACCCTCTGGTTCCCCACTGCCACCCTCTGGTTCACCCCTGCCACCCTCTGGTTCACCCCTGCCACCCTCTGGTTCACAACAGCCACCCTATGGTTCAGGACTGCCACCCTCTGGTTCAGCACTGTCACCCTCTGGTTCACCACTGCCACCCTCTGGTTCACCACTGCCACCCTCTGTGTCACGACTGCCACCCTATGGTTCATCACAGCACCTCTGGTTCACCACTGCCATCCTCTGGTTAACCAATGTCACCCTCTGGTTCAGCACTGCCACCCTCTGGTTCATCACAGCACCCTCTGGTTCACCCCTGCCACCCTCTTGTTCAGCACTGTCACCCTCTGGTTCACCACTGCCACCCTCTGGTTCACGACTGCCACCCTCTGGTTCATCACAGCACCTCTGGTTCACCACTGCCACCCTCTGGTTAACCAATGTCACCCTCTGGTTCAGCACTGCCACCCTCTGGTTCACCACTGCCGCCCTCTGGTTCACCCCTGCCACCCTCTGGTTCACCACTGACACCCTCTGGTTCATCACAGCACCCTCTGGTTCACCCCTGCCACCCTCTTGTTCAGCACTGTCACCCTCTGGTTCACCACTGCCACCCTCTGGTTCACGACTGCCACCCTCTGGTTCATCACAGCACCTCTGGTTCACCACTGCCACCCTCAGGTTAACCAATATCACCCTCTGGTTCAGCACTGCCACCCTCTGGTTCACCACTGCCACTCTCTGCTTCACCCTTGCCACCCTCTGGTTCAGCACTGTCACTCTCTGGTTCACCACTGCCATCCTCTGGTTCATGACTGCCACCCTCTGGTTCATCACAGCACCTCTGGTTCACCACTGCCACCCTCGGGTTAACCACTGTCACCCTCTGGTTCAGCACTGCCACCCTCTGGTTCACCACTGCCACCCTCTGGTTCACCCCTGCCACCCTCTGGTTCACCACTGACACCCTCTGGTTCATCACAGCACCCTCTGGTTCACCCCTGCCACCCTCTGGTTTAGCACTGTCACCCTCTGGTTCACCACTGCCACCCTCTGGTTTACCACTGCCACCCTCTGGTTCATCACAGCACCTCTGGTTCACCACTGCCACCCTCTGGTTGATCACAGCACCCTCTGGTTCACCCCTGCCACCCTCTGGTTCAGCACTGTCACCCTCTGGTTCACCACTGCCACTCTCTGGTTCACCCCTGCCACCCTCTGGTTCAGCACTGTCACCCTCTGGTTCACCACTGCCACCCTCTGGTTAACCACTGTCACCCTCTGGATCAGCACGGCCACCCTCTGGTTCACCACTGCCACCCTCTGGTTCACCCCAGCCACCCTGGGGTGCAGTACTGCCACCCTCTGGTACAGCACTGTCACCCTCTGGTTAACCCCTGCCACCCTCTGGTTCAGCACTGTCACCCTCTGGTTCACCACTGCCACCCTCTGGTTAACCACTGTCACCCTCTGGTTCACCACTGCCACCCTCTGGTTCACCACTGCCACCCTCTGGTTGATCACAGCACCCTCTGGTTCACCCCTGCCACCCTCTGGTTCAGCACTGTCACCCTCTGGTTGACCACTACCACCCTCTGGTTCACGAGTGCCACCCTCTGGTTCATCACAGCACCTCCGGTTCACCACTGCCACCCTCTGGTTAACCACTGTCACCCTCTGGTTCAGCACTGCCACCCTCTGGTTCATCACTGCCATTCTTTGGTTCACCACTGCCACCCTCTGGTTCACCCATGCCACCCTCTGGTTCCCCACTGCCACCCTCTGGTTCACCCCTGCCACCCTCTGGTTCACCCCTGCCACCCTCTGGTTCACAACAGCCACTCTCTGGTTCAGCACTGCCACCCTCTGGTTCATCACTGCCACCCTCTGGTTCACCCCTGCCACCCTCTGGTTCACCCCTGCCACTCTCAGGTTCAGCACTGCCACTCTCTGGTTCACCCCTGCCACCCTCTGGTTCAGCACTGTCACCCTCTGGTTCACCACTGCCATCCTCTGGTTCACCACTGCCGCCCTCTGGTTCACGACTGCCACCCTCTGGTTCATCACAGCACCTCTGGTTCACCACTGCCACCCTCAGGTTAACCAATGTCACCCTCTGGTTCAGCACTGCCACCCTCTGGTTCACCACTGCCACTCTCTGCTTCACCCTTGCCACCCTCTGGTTCAGCACTGCCACTCTCTGGTTCATCACTGCCATTCTTTGGTTCACCACTGCCACCCTCTGGTTCACCCATGCCACCCTCTGGTTCCCCACTGCCACCCTCTGGTTCACCCCTGCCACCCTCTGGTTCACCCCTGCCACCCTCTGGTTCACAACAGCCACCCTCTGGTTAACCAATGTCACCCTCTGGTTCAGCACTGCCACCCTCTGGTTCACCACTGCCGCCCTCTGGTTCACCCCTGCCACCCTCTGGTTCACCACTGACACCCTCTGGTTCATCACAGCACCCTCTGGTTCACCCCTGCCACCCTCTTGTTCAGCACTGTCACCCTCTGGTTCACCACTGCCACCCTCTGGTTCACGACTGCCACCCTCTGGTTCATCACAGCACCTCTGTTTCACCACTGCCACCCTCAGGTTAACCAATGTCACCCTCTGGTTCAGCACTGCCACCCTCTGGTTCACCACTGCCACTCTCTGCTTCACCCTTGCCACCCTCTGGTTCAGCACTGTCACTCTCTGGTTCACCACTGCCATCCTCTGGTTCATGACTGCCACCCTCTGGTTCATCACAGCACCTCTGGTTCACCACTGCCACCCTCGGGTTAACCACTGTCACCCTCTGGTTCAGCACTGCCACCCTCTGGTTCACCACTGCCACCCTCTGGTTCACCCCTGCCACCCTCTGGTTCACCACTGACACCCTCTGGTTCATCACAGCACCCTCTGGTTCACCCCTGCCACCCTCTGGTTTAGCACTGTCACCCTCTGGTTCACCACTGCCACCCTCTGGTTTACCACTGCCACCCTCTGGTTCATCACAGCACCTCTGGTTCACCACTGCCACCCTCTGGTTGATCACAGCACCCTCTGGTTCACCCCTGCCACCCTCTGGTTCAGCACTGTCACCCTCTGGTTCACCACTGCCACTCTCTGGTTCACCCCTGCCACCCTCTGGTTCAGCACTGTCACCCTCTGGTTCACCACTGCCACCCTCTGGTTAACCACTGTCACCCTCTGGATCAGCACGGCCACCCTCTGGTTCACCACTGCCACCCTCTGGTTCACCCCAGCCACCCTGGGGTGCAGTACTGCCACCCTCTGGTACAGCACTGTCACCCTCTGGTTAACCCCTGCCACCCTCTGGTTCAGCACTGTCACCCTCTGGTTCACCACTGCCACCCTCTGGTTAACCACTGTCACCCTCTGGTTCACCACTGCCACCCTCTGGTTCACCACTGCCACCCTCTGGTTGATCACAGCACCCTCTGGTTCACCCCTGCCACCCTCTGGTTCAGCACTGTCACCCTCTGGTTGACCACTACCACCCTCTGGTTCACGAGTGCCACCCTCTGGTTCATCACAGCACCTCCGGTTCACCACTGCCACCCTCTGGTTAACCACTGTCACCCTCTGGTTCAGCACTGCCACCCTCTGGTTCATCATTGCCATTCTTTGGTTCACCACTGCCACCCTCTGGTTCACCCATGCCACCCTCTGGTTCCCCACTGACACCCTCTGGTTCACCCCAGCCACCCTCTGGTTCACCCCTGCCACCCTCTGGTTCACAACAGCCACTCTCTGGTTCAGCACTGCCACCCTCTGGTTCATCACTGCCACCCTCTGGTTCACCCCTGCCACCCTCTGGTTCACCCCTGCCACTCTCAGGTTCAGCACTGCCACTCTCTGGTTCACCCCTGCCACCCTCTGGTTCAGCACTGTCACCCTCTGGTTCACCACTGTCATCCTCTGGTTCACGACTGCCACCCTCTGGTTCATCACAGCACCTCTGGTTCACCACTGCCACCCTCTGATTAACTTCTGTCACCCTCTGGTTCAGCACTGCCACCCTCTGGTTCACCCCTGCCACCCTCTGGTTTACCACTGACACCCTCTGGTTCATCACAGCACCCTATGGTTCACCCCTGCCACCATCTGGTTCAGCACTGTCACCCTCTGGTTCACCACTGCCACCCTCTGGTTCACGACTGCCACCCTCTGGTTCATCACAGCACCTCTGGTTCACCACTGCCAACCTCTGGTTAACCAATATCACCCTCTGGTTCAGCACTGCCACCCTCTGATTCACCACTGCCACTCTGGTTCACCCCTTCCAACCTCTGGTTCAGCACTGCCACCCTCTGGTTCACCACTGCCGCCCTCTGGTTCACCCCTGCCACCCTCTGGTTCACCACTGACACCCTCTGGTTCATCACAGCACCCTCTGGTTCACCAATGCCACCCTCTGGTTCAGCACTGTCACCCTCTGGTTCACCACTGCCACCCTCTGGTTCATGACTGCCACCCTCTGGTTCATCACAGCACCTCTGGTTCACCACTGCCACCCTCTGGTTCATCACAGCACCTCTGGTTCACCACTGCCACCCTCTGGTTAACCAATGTCACCCTCTGGTTCAGCACTGCCACTCTCTGGTTCACCCCTCCCAACCTCTGTTTCAGCACTGCCACCCTCTGGTTCACCACTGACACCCTCTGGTTCATCACAGCTCCCTCTGGTTCACCCCTGCCACCCTCTGTTTCCCCACTGCCACCCTCTGGTTCACCCCTGCCACCCTCTGGTTCACCCCTGCGACCCTCTGGTCCACCACTGCCACCCTCTGGTCCACCACTGCCACCCTCTGGTTCACCCCTGCCACCCTCTGGTTCACCCCTGCCACCCTCTGGTTCAGCACTGTCACCCTCTGGTTCACCACTGCCACCCTCTGGTTAACCACTGTCACCCTCTGGTTCAGCACTGCCACCCTCTGGTTCACCACTGCCACCCTCTGGTTCACCCCTGCCACCCTCTGGTTCACCACTGCCACCCTCTGGTTGATCACAGCACCCTCTGGTTCACCCCTGCCACCCTCTGGTTGACCACTGCCACCCTCTGGTTCACGACTGCCACCCTCTGGTTCATCACAGCACCTCCGGTTCACCACTGCCACCCTCTGGTTAACCACTGTCACCCTCTGGTTCAGCACTGCCACCCTCTGGTTCATCACTGCCATTCTTTGGTTCACCAATGCCACCCTCTGGTTCCCCCATGCCACCCTCTGGTTCCCCACTGCCACCCTCTGGTTCACCCCTGCCACCCTCTGGTTCACCCCTGCCACCCTCTGGTTCACAACAGCCACTCTCTGGTTCAGCACTGCCACCCTCTGGTTCACCACTGCCACCCTCTGGTTCACCCCTGCCACCCTCTGGTTCACCCCTGCCACTCTCTGGTTCAGCACTTCCACTCTCTGGTTCACCCCTGCCACCCTCTGGTTCACCACTGCCATCCTCTGGTTCACAACTGCCACCCTCTGGTTCATCACAGCACCTCTAGTTCACCACTGCTACCCTCTGGTTAACCACTGTCACCCTCTGGTTCAGCACTGCCACCCTCTGGTTCACCACTGCCACCCTCTGGTTCACCCCTGCCACCCTCTGGTTCACCACTGACACCCTCTGGTTCATCACAGCTCCCTCTGGTTCACCCCTGCCACCCTCTGGTTCAGCGCTGTCACCCTCTGGTTCACCACTGCCAACCTCTGGTTCACCACTGCCACCCTCTGGTTCATCACAGCACCTCTGGTTCACCACTGCCACCCTCTGGCAACCACTGTCACCCTCTGGTTCAGCACTGCCACCCTCCTGTTCACCACTGCCATTCTTTGGTTCCCCACTGCCAACCTCTGGTTCACCCATGCCGCCCTCTGTTTCCCCACTGCCACCCTCTGGTTCACCCCTGCCACCCTCTGGTTCACCCCTGCCACCCTCTGGTTCACCACTGCCACCCTCTGGTTCACCACTGCCACCCTCTGGTTCACCCCTGCCACCCTCTGGTTCACCCCTGCCACCCTCTGTTTCAGCACTGCCACTCTCTGGTTCACCCCTGTCACCCTCTGGTTCAGCACTGTCACCCTCTGGTTCAGCACTGTCACCCTCTGGTTCACCACTGCCATCCTCTGGTTAAACACTGTCACCCTCTGGTTCAGCACTGCCACCCTCTGGTTCACCCCTGCCACCCTCTGGTTCACCCCTGCCACCCTCTGGTTCAGCACTGTCACCATCTGGTTCACCACTGCCACCCTCTGGTTAACCACTGTCACCCTCTGGTTCAGCACTGCCACCCTCTGGTTCACCACTGCCACCCTCTGGTTCACCCCTGCCACCCTCTGGTTTACCACTGCCACCCTCTGGTTGATCACAGCACCCTCTGGTTCACCCCTGCCACCCTCTGGTTAAGCACTGTCACCCTCTGGTTCACCACTGCCAACCTCTGGTTCACGACTGCCACCCTCTGGTTCATCACAGCACCTCCGGTTCACCACTGCCACCCTCTGGTTAACCACTGTCACCCTCTGGTTCAGCACTGCCATTCTTTGGTTCACCACTGCCATCCTCTGGTTCACGCATGCCACCCTCTGGTTCCCCACTGCCACCCTCTGGTTCACCCCTGCCACCCTATGGTTCACCCCTTCCACCCTCTGGTTCACAACGGCCACACTCTGGTTCAGCTCTGCCACCCTCTGGTTCACCCCTGCCACCCTCTGGTTCACCCCTGCCACCCTCTGGTTCACCCCTGCCACTCTCTGGTTCAGCACTGCCACTCTCTGGTTCACCCCTGCCACCCTCTGGTTCAGCACTGTCACCCTCTGGTTCACCACTGCCATCCTCTGGTTCACGACTGCCACCCTCTGGTTCATAACAGCACCTCTGGTTCACCACTGCCACCCTCTGGTTCACCACTGTCACCCTCTGGTTCAGCACTACCACCCTCTGGTACACCACTGCCACCCTCTGGTTCACCCATGCCACTCTCTGGTTCACCACTGCCACCCTCTGGTTGATCACAGCACCCTCTGGTTCACCCATGCCACCCTCTGGTTCAGCACTGTCACCCTCTGGTTCACCACTGCCAACCTCTGGTTCACAACTGCCACCCTCTGGTTCATCACAGCACCTCCGGTTCACCACTGCCATCCTCTGGATAACCACTGTCACCCTCTGGTTCAGCAATGCCATTCTTTGGTTCACCACTGCCACCCTCTGGTTCACCCATGCCACCCTCTAGTTCCCCACTGCCACCCTCTGGTTCACACCTGCCACCCTCTGGTTCACCCCTGCCACCCTCTGGTTCACAACAGCCACCCTATGGTTCAGGACTGCCACCCTCTGGTTCACCCCTGCCACCCTCTGGTTCAGCACTGTCACCCTCTGGTTCACCACTGCCACCCTCTGTGTCACGACTGCCACCCTATGGTTCATCACAGCACCTCTGGTTCACCTCTGACATCCTCTGGTTAACCAATGTCACCCTCTGGTTCAGCACTGCCACCCTCTGGTTCATCACAGCACCCTCTGGTTCACCCCTGCCACCCTCTTGTTCAGCACTGTCACCCTCTGGTCCACCACTGCCACCCTCTGGTTCACGACTGCCACCCTCTGGTTCATCACAGCACCTCTGGTTCACCACTGCCACCCTCTGGTTAACCAATGTCACCCTCTGGTTCAGCACTGCCACCCTCTGGTTCACCACTGCCACCCTCTGGTTCACCCCTGCCACCCTCTGGTTCACCACTGACACCCTCTGGTTCATCACAGCACCCTCTGGTTCACCCCTGCCACCCTCTTGTTCAGCACTGTCACCCTCTGGTTCACCACTGCCACCCTCTGGTTCACGACTGCCACGCTCTGGTTCATCACAGCACCTCTGGTTCACCACTGCCACCCTCAGGTTAACCAATGTCACCCTCTGGTTCAGCACTGCCACCCTCTGGTTCACCACTGCCACTCTCTGCTTCACCCTTGCCACCCTCTGGTTCAGCACTGTCACTCTCTGGTTCACCACTGCCATCCTCTGGTTCATGACTGCCACCCTCTGGTTCATCACAGCACCTCTGGTTCACCACTGCCACCCTCGGTTTAACCACTGTCACCCTCTGGTTCAGCACTGCCACCCTCTGGTTCACCACTGCCACCCTCTGGTTCACCCCTGCCACCCTCTGGTTAACCACTGTCACCCTCTGGTTCAGCACTGCCACCCTCTGGTTCACCACTGCCACCCTCTGGTTCACCCCTGCCACCCTCTGGTTTACCACTGCCACCCTCTGGTTGATCACAGCACCCTCTGGTTCACCCCTGCCACCCTCTGGTTAAGCACTGTCACCCTCTGGTTCACCACTGCCAACCTCTGGTTCACGACTGCCACCCTCTGGTTCATCACAGCACCTCCGGTTCACCACTGCCACCCTCTGGTTAACCACTGTCACCCTCTGGTTCAGCACTGCCATTCTTTGGTTCACCACTGCCATCCTCTGGTTCACGCATGCCACCCTCTGGTTCCCCACTGCCACCCTCTGGTTCACCCCTGCCACCCTATGGTTCACCCCTTCCACCCTCTGGTTCACAACGGCCACACTCTGGTTCAGCTCTGCCACCCTCTGGTTCACCCCTGCCACCCTCTGGTTCACCCCTGCCACCCTCTGGTTCACCCCTGCCACTCTCTGGTTCAGCACTGCCACTCTCTGGTTCACCCCTGCCACCCTCTGGTTCAGCACTGTCACCCTCTGGTTCACCACTGCCATCCTCTGGTTCACGACTGCCACCCTCTGGTTCATAACAGCACCTCTGGTTCACCACTGCCACCCTCTGGTTCACCACTGTCACCCTCTGGTTCAGCACTACCACCCTCTGGTACACCACTGCCACCCTCTGGTTCACCCATGCCACTCTCTGGTTCACCACTGCCACCCTCTGGTTGATCACAGCACCCTCTGGTTCACCCATGCCACCCTCTGGTTCAGCACTGTCACCCTCTGGTTCACCACTGCCAACCTCTGGTTCACAACTGCCACCCTCTGGTTCATCACAGCACCTCCGGTTCACCACTGCCATCCTCTGGATAACCACTGTCACCCTCTGGTTCAGCAATGCCATTCTTTGGTTCACCACTGCCACCCTCTGGTTCACCCATGCCACCCTCTAGTTCCCCACTGCCACCCTCTGGTTCACACCTGCCACCCTCTGGTTCACCCCTGCCACCCTCTGGTTCACAACAGCCACCCTATGGTTCAGGACTGCCACCCTCTGGTTCACCCCTGCCACCCTCTGGTTCAGCACTGTCACCCTCTGGTTCACCACTGCCACCCTCTGTGTCACGACTGCCACCCTATGGTTCATCACAGCACCTCTGGTTCACCTCTGACATCCTCTGGTTAACCAATGTCACCCTCTGGTTCAGCACTGCCACCCTCTGGTTCATCACAGCACCCTCTGGTTCACCCCTGCCACCCTCTTGTTCAGCACTGTCACCCTCTGGTCCACCACTGCCACCCTCTGGTTCACGACTGCCACCCTCTGGTTCATCACAGCACCTCTGGTTCACCACTGCCACCCTCTGGTTAACCAATGTCACCCTCTGGTTCAGCACTGCCACCCTCTGGTTCACCACTGCCACCCTCTGGTTCACCCCTGCCACCCTCTGGTTCACCACTGACACCCTCTGGTTCATCACAGCACCCTCTGGTTCACCCCTGCCACCCTCTTGTTCAGCACTGTCACCCTCTGGTTCACCACTGCCACCCTCTGGTTCACGACTGCCACGCTCTGGTTCATCACAGCACCTCTGGTTCACCACTGCCACCCTCAGGTTAACCAATGTCACCCTCTGGTTCAGCACTGCCACCCTCTGGTTCACCACTGCCACTCTCTGCTTCACCCTTGCCACCCTCTGGTTCAGCACTGTCACTCTCTGGTTCACCACTGCCATCCTCTGGTTCATGACTGCCACCCTCTGGTTCATCACAGCACCTCTGGTTCACCACTGCCACCCTCGGTTTAACCACTGTCACCCTCTGGTTCAGCACTGCCACCCTCTGGTTCACCACTGCCACCCTCTGGTTCACCCCTGCCACCCTCTGGTTCACCACTGACACCCTCTGGTTCATCACAGCACCCTCTGGTTCACCCCTGCCACCCTCTGGTTTAGCACTGTCACCCTCTGGTTCACCACTGCCACCCTCTGGTTTACCACTGCCACCCTCTGGTTAATCACAGCACCTCTGGTTCACCACTGCCATCCTCTGGTTGATCACAGCACCCTCTGGTTCACCCATGCCACCCTCTGGTTCAGCACTGTCACCCTCTGGTTCACCACTGCCACTCTCTGGTTCACCCCTGCCACCCTCTGGTTCAGCACTGTCACCCTCTTGTTCACCACTGCCACCCTCTGGTTAACCACTGTCACCCTCTGGATCAGCACTGCCACCCTCTGGTTCACCACTGCCACCCTCTGGTTCACCCCAGCCACCCTGGGGTGCAGCACTGCCACCCTCTGGTACAGCACTGTTACCCTCTGGTTAACCCCTGCCACCCTCTGGTTCAGCACTGTCACCCTCTGGTTCACCACTGCCACCCTCTGGTTAACCACTGTCACCCTCTGGTTCAGCACTGCCACCCTCTGGTTCACCACTGCCACCCTCTGGTTGATCACAGCACCCTCTGGTTCACCCCTGCCACCCTCTGGTTCAGCACTGTCACCCTCTGGTTGACCACTACCACCCTCTGGTTCACGAGTGCCACCCTCTGGTTCATCACAGCACCTCCGGTTCACCACTGCCACCCTCTGGTTAACCACTGTCACCCTCTGGTTCAGCACTGCCACCCTCTGGTTCATCACTGCCATTCTTTGGTTCACCACTGCCACCCTCTGGTTCACCCATGCCACCCTCTGGTTCCCCACTGCCACCCTCTGGTTCACCCCTGCCACCCTCTGGTTCACCCCTGCCACCCTCTGGTTCACAACAGCCCCTCTATGGTTCAGCACTGCCACCCTCTGGTTCACCACTGCCACCCTCTGGTTCACCCCTGCCACCCTCTGGTTCACCCCTGCCACTCTCTGGTTCAGCACTGCCACTCTCTGGTTCACCCCTGCCACCCTCTGGTTCAGCACTGTCACCCTCTGGTTCACCACTGCCATCCTCTGGTTCACGACTGCCACCCTCTGGTTCATCACAGCACCTCTGTTCACCACTGCCACCCTCTGGTTAACTTCTGTCACCCTCTGGTTCAGCACTGCCACCCTCTGGTTCACCACTGCCACCCTCTGGTTCACCCCTGCCACCCTCTGGTTCACCACTGACACCCTCTGGTTCATCACAGCACCCTATGGTTCACCCCTGCCACCATCTGGTTCAGCACTGTCACCCTCTGGTTCACCACTGCCACCCTCTGGTTCACGACTGCCACCCTCTGATTCATCACAGCACCTCTGGTTCACCACTGCCAACCTCTGGTTAACCAATATCACCCTCTGGTTCAGCACTGCCACCCTCTGATTCACCACTGCCACTCTGGTTCACCCCTTCCAACCTCTGTTTCAGCACTGCCACCCTCTGGTTCACCACTGCCGCCCTCTGGTTCACCCCTGCCACCCTCTGGTTCACCACTGACACCCTCTGGTTCATCACAGCACCCTCTGGTTCACCCATGCCACCCTCTGGTTCAGCACTGTCACCCTCTGGTTCACCACTGCCACCCTCTGGTTCACGACTGCCACCCTCTGGTTCATCACAGCACCTCTGGTTCACCACTGCCACCCTCTGGTTCATCACAGCACCTCTGGTTCACCACTGCCACCCTCTGGTTAACCAATGTCACCCTCTGGTTCAGCACTGCCACTCTCTGGTTCACCCCTCCCAACCTCTGTTTCAGCACTGGCACCCTCTGGTTCACCACTGCCGCCCTCTGGTTCACCCCTGCCACCCTCTAGTTCACCACTGACACCCTCTGGTTCATCACAGCACCCTCTGGTTCACCCCTGCCACCCTATGGTTCATCACAGCAACTCTAGTTCACCACTGTCACCCTCTGGTTCAGCACTGCCACTCTCTGGTTCACTACTGCCATTCTTTGGTTCCCCACTGCCACCCTCTGGTTCACCCATGCCATTCTTTGGTTCCCCACTGCCACCCTCTGGTTCACCCATGCCGCCCTCTGTTTCCCCACTGCCACCCTCTGGTTCACCCCTGCCACCCTCTGGTTCACCCCTGCGACCCTCTGGTCCACCACTGCCACCCTCTGGTCCACCACTGCCCCCCTCTGGTTCACCCCTGCCACCCTCTGGTTCACCCCTGCCACCCTCTGGTTCAGCACTGTCACCCTCTGGTTCACCACTGCCACCCTCTGGTTCACAACGGCCACCCTCTGGTTCATCACAGCACCTCTGGTTCACCACTGCCACCCTCTGGTTAACCACTGTCACCCTCTGGTTCAGCACTGCCACCTTCCTGTTCACCACTGCCATTCTTTGGTTCCCCACTGCCACCCTCTGGTTCACCCCTGCCACCCTCTGGTTCAGCACTGCCACTCTCTGGTTCACCCCTACCAACCTCTGTTTCAGCACTGCCACCCTCTGGTTCACCACTGCCGCCCTCTGGTTCACCACTGACACCCTCTGGTTAACCACTGTCACCCTCTGGTTCAGCACTGCCACCTTCCTGTTCACCAATGCCATTCTTTGGTTCCCCACTGCCTCCCTCTGGTTCACCCATGCCGCCCTATGTTTCCCCACTGCCACCCTCTGGTTCACCCCTGCCACCCTCTGGTTCACCCCTGCCACCCTCTGTTTCAGCACTGCAACCCTCTGGTTAACCACTGTCACCCTCTGGTTCAGCACTGCCACCCTCTGGTTCATCACTGCCATTCTTTGGTTCACCACTGCCACCCTCTGGTTCACCCATGCCACCCTCTGGTTCCCCACTGCCACCCTCTGGTTCACCCCTGCCACCCTCTGGTTCACCCCTGCCACCCTCTGGTTCACAACAGCCACTCTCTGGTTCAGCACTGCCACCCTCTGGTTCATCACTGCCACCCTCTGGTTCACCCCTGCCACCCTCTGGTTCACCCCTGCCACTCTCAGGTTCAGCACTGCCACTCTCTGGTTCACCCCTGCCACCCTCTGGTTCAGCACTGTCACCCTCTGGTTCACCACTGCCATCCTCTGGTTCACCACTGCCGCCCTCTGGTTCACGACTGCCACCCTCTGGTTCATCACAGCACCTCTGGTTCACCACTGCCACCCTCAGGTTAACCAATGTCACCCTCTGGTTCAGCACTGCCACCCTCTGGTTCACCACTGCCACTCTCTGCTTCACCCTTGCCACCCTCTGGTTCAGCACTGCCACTCTCTGGTTCATCACTGCCATTCTTTGGTTCACCACTGCCACCCTCTGGTTCACCCATGCCACCCTCTGGTTCCCCACTGCCACCCTCTGGTTCACCCCTGCCACCCTCTGGTTCACCCCTGCCACCCTCTGGTTCACAACAGCCACCCTCTGGTTAACCAATGTCACCCTCTGGTTCAGCACTGCCACCCTCTGGTTCACCACTGCCGCCCTCTGGTTCACCCCTGCCACCCTCTGGTTCACCACTGACACCCTCTGGTTCATCACAGCACCCTCTGGTTCACCCCTGCCACCCTCTTGTTCAGCACTGTCACCCTCTGGTTCACCACTGCCACCCTCTGGTTCACGACTGCCACCCTCTGGTTCATCACAGCACCTCTGTTTCACCACTGCCACCCTCAGGTTAACCAATGTCACCCTCTGGTTCAGCACTGCCACCCTCTGGTTCACCACTGCCACTCTCTGCTTCACCCTTGCCACCCTCTGGTTCAGCACTGTCACTCTCTGGTTCACCACTGCCATCCTCTGGTTCATGACTGCCACCCTCTGGTTCATCACAGCACCTCTGGTTCACCACTGCCACCCTCGGGTTAACCACTGTCACCCTCTGGTTCAGCACTGCCACCCTCTGGTTCACCACTGCCACCCTCTGGTTCACCCCTGCCACCCTCTGGTTCACCACTGACACCCTCTGGTTCATCACAGCACCCTCTCGTTCACCCCTGCCACCCTCTGGTTTAGCACTGTCACCCTCTGGTTCACCACTGCCACCCTCTGGTTTACCACTGCCACCCTCTGGTTCATCACAGCACCTCTGGTTCACCACTGCCACCCTCTGGTTGATCACAGCACCCTCTGGTTCACCCCTGCCACCCTCTGGTTCAGCACTGTCACCCTCTGGTTCACCACTGCCACTCTCTGGTTCACCCCTGCCACCCTCTGGTTCAGCACTGTCACCCTCTGGTTCACCACTGCCACCCTCTGGTTAACCACTGTCACCCTCTGGATCAGCACGGCCACCCTCTGGTTCACCACTGCCACCCTCTGGTTCACCCCAGCCACCCTGGGGTGCAGTACTGCCACCCTCTGGTACAGCACTGTCACCCTCTGGTTAACCCCTGCCACCCTCTGGTTCAGCACTGTCACCCTCTGGTTCACCACTGCCACCCTCTGGTTAACCACTGTCACCCTCTGGTTCACCACTGCCACCCTCTGGTTCACCACTGCCACCCTCTGGTTGATCACAGCACCCTCTGGTTCACCCCTGCCACCCTCTGGTTCAGCACTGTCACCCTCTGGTTGACCACTACCACCCTCTGGTTCACGAGTGCCACCCTCTGGTTCATCACAGCACCTCCGGTTCACCACTGCCACCCTCTGGTTAACCACTGTCACCCTCTGGTTCAGCACTGCCACCCTCTGGTTCATCATTGCCATTCTTTGGTTCACCACTGCCACCCTCTGGTTCACCCATGCCACCCTCTGGTTCCCCACTGACACCCTCTGGTTCACCCCAGCCACCCTCTGGTTCACCCCTGCCACCCTCTGGTTCACAACAGCCACTCTCTGGTTCAGCACTGCCACCCTCTGGTTCATCACTGCCACCCTCTGGTTCACCCCTGCCACCCTCTGGTTCACCCCTGCCACTCTCAGGTTCAGCACTGCCACTCTCTGGTTCACCCCTGCCACCCTCTGGTTCAGCACTGTCACCCTCTGGTTCACCACTGCCATCCTCTGGTTCACGACTGCCACCCTCTGGTTCATCACAGCACCTCTGGTTCACCACTGCCACCCTCTGATTAACTTCTGTCACCCTCTGGTTCAGCACTGCCACCCTCTGGTTCACCCCTGCCACCCTCTGGTTTACCACTGACACCCTCTGGTTCATCACAGCACCCTATGGTTCACCCCTGCCACCATCTGGTTCAGCACTGTCACCCTCTGGTTCACCACTGCCACCCTCTGGTTCACGACTGCCACCCTCTGGTTCATCACAGCACCTCTGGTTCACCACTGCCAACCTCTGGTTAACCAATATCACCCTCTGGTTCAGCACTGCCACCCTCTGATTCACCACTGCCACTCTGGTTCACCCCTTCCAACCTCTGGTTCAGCACTGCCACCCTCTGGTTCACCACTGCCGCCCTCTGGTTCACCCCTGCCACCCTCTGGTTCACCACTGACACCCTCTGGTTCATCACAGCACCCTCTGGTTCACCCATGCCACCCTCTGGTTCAGCACTGTCACCCTCTGGTTCACCACTGCCACCCTCTGGTTCATGACTGCCACCCTCTGGTTCATCACAGCACCTCTGGTTCACCACTGCCACCCTCTGGTTCATCACAGCACCTCTGGTTCACCACTGCCACCCTCTGGTTAACCAATGTCACCCTCTGGTTCAGCACTGCCACTCTCTGGTTCACCCCTCCCAACCTCTGTTTCAGCACTGCCACCCTCTGGTTCACCACTGACACCCTCTGGTTCATCACAGCTCCCTCTGGTTCACCCCTGCCACCCTCTGTTTCCCCACTGCCACCCTCTGGTTCACCCCTGCCACCCTCTGGTTCACCCCTGCGACCCTCTGGTCCACCACTGCCACCCTCTGGTCCACCACTGCCACCCTCTGGTTCACCCCTGCCACCCTCTGGTTCACCCCTGCCACCCTCTGGTTCAGCACTGTCACCCTCTGGTTCACCACTGCCACCCTCTGGTTAACCACTGTCACCCTCTGGTTCACCACTGCCACCCTCTGGTTCACCCCTGCCACCCTCTGGTTCACCACTGCCACCCTCTGGTTGATCACAGCACCCTCTGGTTCACCCCTGCCACCCTCTGGTTCAGCACTGTCACCCTCTGGTTGACCACTGCCACCCTCTGGTTCACGACTGCCACCCTCTGGTTCATCACAGCACCTCCGGTTCACCACTGCCACCCTCTGGTTAACCACTGTCACCCTCTGGTTCAGCACTGCCACCCTCTGGTTCATCACTGCCATTCTTTGGTTCACCAATGCCACCCTCTGGTTCCCCCATGCCACCCTCTGGTTCCCCACTGCCACCCTCTGGTTCACCCCTGCCACCCTCTGGTTCACCCCTGCCACCCTCTGGTTCACAACAGCCACTCTCTGGTTCAGCACTGCCACCCTCTGGTTCACCACTGCCACCCTCTGGTTCAGCACTGTCACCCTCTGGTTCACCACTGCCATCCTCTGGTTCACCACTGCCACCCTCTGGTTCACCCCTGCCACCCTCTGGTTCACCCCTGCCACCCTCTGGTTCACAACAGCCACTCTCTGGTTCAGCACTTCCACTCTTTGGTTCACCCCTGCCACCCTCTGGTTCATCACAGCACCTCTGGTTTACCACTGCCACCCTCTGGTTAACTTCTGTCACCCTCTGGTTCAGCACTGCCACCCTCTGGTTCACCACTGCCACCCTCTGGTTCACCCCTGCCACCCTCTGGTTCACCACTGACACCCTCTGGTTCATCACAGCACCCTATGGTTCACCCCTGCCACCCTCTGGTTCAGCACTGTCACCCTCTGGTTCACCACTGCCACCCTCTGGTTCACGACTGCCACCCTCTGGTTCATCACAGCACCTCTGGTTCACCACTGCCACCCTCTGGTTAACCAATATCACCCTCTGGTTCAGCACTGCCACCCTCTGATTCACCACTGCCACTCTCTGGTTCACCCCTGCCAACCTCTGGTTCAGCACTGCCACCCTCTGGTTCACCACTGCCGCCCTCTGGTTCACCCCTGCCACCCTCTGGTTCAGCACTGTCACCCTCTGGTTCACCACTGCCACCCTCTGGTTCACGACTGCCACCCTCTGGTTCATCACAGCACCTCTGGTTCACCACTGCCACCCTCTGGTTCATCACAGCACCTCTGGTTCACCACTGCCACCCTCTGGTTAACCAATGTCACCCTATGGTTCAGCACTGCCACTCTCTGGTTCACCCCTCCCAACCTCTGTTTCAGCACTGCCACCCTCTGGTTTACCACTGCCGCCCTCTGGTTCACCACTGCCACCCTCTGGTTCACCACTGACACCCTCTGGTTCATCACAGCACCCTCTGGTTCACCCCTGCCACCCTCTGGTTCATCACAGCAACTCTAGTTCACCACTGCCACCCTCTGGTTAACCACTGTCACTCTCTGGTTCAGCACTGCCACTCTCTGGTTCACCACTGCCATTCTTTGGTTCCCCACTGCCACCCTCTGGTTCACCCATGCCATTCTTTGGTTCCCCACTGCCACCCTCTGGTTCACCCATGCCACCCTCTGTTTCCCCACTGCCACCCTCTGGTTCACCCCTGCCACCCTCTGGTTCACCCCTGCCACCCTCTGGTCCACCACTGCCACCCTCTGGTCCACCACTGCCACCCTCTGGTTCACCCCTGCCACCCTCTGGTTCACCCCTGCCACCCTCTGGTTCAGCACTGCCACTCTCTGGTTCACCCCTGTCACCCTCTGGTTCAGCACTGCCACCCTCTGGTTCACCCCTGCCACCCTCTGGTTTACCACTGACACCCTCTGGTTCATCACAGCACCCTCTGGTTCACCCCTGCCACCCTCTGGTTCATCACTGTCACCCTCTGGTTCACCACTGCCACCCTCTGGTTCACGACTGCCACCCTCTGGTTCCCCACTGCCACCCTCTGGTTCACCCATGCCGCCCTCTGTTTCCCCACTGCCACCCTCTGGTTCACCCCTGCCACCCTCTGGTCCACAACTGCCACCCTCTGGTCCACCACTGCCACCCTCTGGTTCACCCCTGCCACCCTCTGGTTCACCCCTGCCACCCTCCGGTTCAGCACTGCCACTCTCTGGTTCACCCCTGTCACCCTCTGGTTCAGCATTGTCACCCTCCGGTTCACCACTGCCACCCTCAGGTTCACCACGGCCACCCTCTGGTTCATCACAGCACCTCTGGTTCACCACTGCCACCCTCTGGTTAACCACTGTCACCCTCTGGTTCAGCACTGCCACCTTCCTGTTCACCACTGCCATTCTTTGGTTCCCCACTGCCACCCTCTGGTTCACCCATGCTGCCCTCTGTTTCCCCACTGCCACCCTCTGGTTCACCCCTGCCACCCTCTGGTTCACCCCTGCCACCCTCTGTTTCAGCACTGCCACCCTCTGGTTCACCACTGCCCCCCTCTGGTTCACCCCTGCCACCCTCTGGTTCACCCCTGCCACCCTCTGGTTCAGCACTGCCACTCTCTGGTTCACCCCTGTCACCCTCTGGTTCAGCACTGTCACCCTCTGGTTCAGCACTGTCACCCTCTGGTTCACCACTGCCACCCTCTGGTTAACCACTGTCACCCTCTGGTTCAGCACTGCCACCCTCTGGTTCAGCACTGCCACCCTCTGGTTCACCCCTGCCACCCTCTGGTTAACCACTGACACCCTCTGGTTCATCACAGCACCCTCTGGTTCACCCCTGCCACCCTCTGGTTCAGCACTGTCACCCTCTGGTTCACCACTGCCACCCTCTGGTTCACCACTACCACCCTCAGTTTCATCACAGCACCTCTGGTTCACCACTGCCACCCTCTGGTTAACCACTGTCACCCTCTGGTTCAGCACTGCCACCCTCCTTTTCACAACTGCCATTCTTTGGTTCCCCACTGCCACCCTCTGGTTCACCCATGCCGCCCTCTGTTTCCCCACTGCCACCCTCTGGTTCACCCCTGCCACTGTCTGGTTCACCCCTGCCACCCTCTGGTTCAGCACTGCCACCCTCTGGTTCACCACTGCCACCCTCTGGTTCACCCCTGCCACCCTCTGGTTCACCCCTGCCACCCTCTGGTTCAGCACTGCCACTCTCTGGTTCACCCCTGTCACCCTCTGGTTCAGCACTGTCACCCTCTGGTTCAGCACTGTCACCCTCTGGTTCACCACTGCCAACCTCTGGTTAACCACTGTCACCCTCTGGTTCAGCACTGCCACCCTATGGTTCCCCACTGCCACCCTCTGGTTCACCCTGCCATCCTCTGGTGCAGCACTGCCACCCTCTGGTTCAGCACTGTCACCCTCTGGTTCACCCCTGCCACCCTCTGGTTCACCCCTGCCACCCTCTGGTTCAGCACTGTCACCCTCTGGTTCGCCACTGCCACCCTCTGGTTAACCACTGTCACCCTCTGGTTCAGCACTGCCACCCTCTGGTTCACCACTGCCACCCTCTGGTTCACCACTGCCACCCTCTGGTTCACCACTGCCACCCTCTGGTTGATCAGAGCACCCTCTGGTTCACCCCTGCCACCCTCTGGTTCAGCACTGTCACCCTCTGGTTCACCAGTGCCAACCTCTGGTTCATGACTGCCACCCTCTGGTTCATCACAGCACCTCCAGTTCACCACTGCCACCCTCTGGTTAACCACTGTCACCCTCTGGTTCAGCACTGCCACCCTCTGGTTCAGCACTGCCATTCTTTGGTTCACCACTGCCACCCTCTGGTTCACCCATGCCACCCTCTGGTTCCCCACTGCCACCCTCTGGTTCACCACTGCCATCCTCTGGTTAAACACTGTCACCCTCTGGTTCAGCACTGCCACCCTCTGGTTCACCCCTGCCACCCTCTGGTTCACCCCTGCCACCCTCTGGTTCAGCACTGTCACCCTCTGGTTCACCACTGCCACCCTCTGGTTAACCACTGTCACCCTCTGGTTCAGCACTGCCACCCTCTGGTTCACCACTGCCACCCTCTGGTTCACCCCTGCCACCCTCTGGTTTACCACTGCCACCCTCTGGTTGATCACAGCACCCTCTGGTTCACCCCTGCCACCCTCTGGTTAAGCACTGTCACCCTCTGGTTCACCACTGCCAACCTCTGGTTCACGACTGCCACCCTCTGGTTCATCACAGCACCTCCGGTTCACCACTGCCACCCTCTGGTTAACCACTGTCACCCTCTAGTTCAGCACTGCCATTCTTTGGTTCACCACTGCCATCCTCTGGTTCACGCATGCCACCCTCTGGTTCCCCACTGCCACCCTCTGGTTCACCCCTGCCACCCTATGGTTCACCCCTTCCACCCTCTGGTTCACAACGGCCACACTCTGGTTCAGCTCTGCCACCCTCTGGTTCACCCCTGCCACCCTCTGGTTCACCCCTGCCACCCTCTGGTTCACCCCTGCCACTCTCTGGTTCAGCACTGCCACTCTCTGGTTCACCCCTGCCACCCTCTGGTTCAGCACTGTCACCCTCTGGTTCACCACTGCCATCCTCTGGTTCACGACTGCCACCCTCTGGTTCATCACAGCACCTCTGGTTCACCACTGCCACCCTCTGGTTCACCACTGTCACCCTCTGGTTCAGCACTACCACCCTCTGGTACACCACTGCCACCCTCTGGTTCACCCATGCCACTCTCTGGTTCACCACTGCCACCCTCTGGTTGATCACAGCACCCTCTGGTTCACCCATGCCACCCTCTGGTTCAGCACCGTCACCCTCTGGTTCACCACTGCCAACCTCTGGTTCACAACTGCCACCCTCTGGTTCATCACAGCACCTCCGGTTCACCACTGCCATCCTCTGGATAACCACTGTCACCCTCTGGTTCAGCAATGCCATTCTTTGGTTCACCACTGCCAACCTCTGGTTCACCCATGCCACCCTCTAGTTCCCCACTGCCACCCTCTGGTTCACACCTGCCACCCTCTGGTTCACCCCTGCCACCCTCTGGTTCACAACAGCCACCCTATGGTTCAGGACTGCCACCCTCTGGTTCACCCCTGCCACCCTCTGGTTCAGCACTGTCACCCTCTGGTTCACCACTGCCACCCTCTGTGTCACGACTGCCACCCTATGGTTCATCACAGCACCTCTGGTTCACCTCTGACATCCTCTGGTTAACCAATGTCACCCTCTGGTTCAGCACTGCCACCCTCTGGTTCATCACAGCACCCTCTGGTTCACCCCTGCCACCCTCTTGTTCAGCACTGTCACCCTCTGGTTAACCACTGCCACCCTCTGGTTCACGACTGCCACCCTCTGGTTCATCACAGCACCTCTGGTTCACCACTGCCACCCTCTGGTTAACCAATGTCACCCTCTGGTTCAGCACTGCCACCCTCTGGTTCACCACTGCCGCCCTCTGGTTCACCCCTGCCACCCTCTGGTTCACCACTGACACCCTCTGGTTCATCACAGCACCCTCTGGTTCACCCCTGCCACCCTCTTGTTCAGCACTGTCACCCTCTGGTTCACCACTGCCACCCTCTGGTTCACGACTGCCACGCTCTGGTTCATCACAGCACCTCTGGTTCACCACTGCCACCCTCAGGTTAACCAATGTCACCCTCTGGTTCAGCACTGCCACCCTCTGGTTCACCACTGCCACTCTCTGCTTCACCCTTGCCACCCTCTGGTTCAGCACTGTCACTCTCTGGTTCACCACTGCCATCCTCTGGTTCATGACTGCCACCCTCTGGTTCATCACAGCACCTCTGGTTCACCACTGCCACCCTCGGTTTAACCACTGTCACCCTCTGGTTCAGCACTGCCACCCTCTGGTTCACCACTGCCACCCTCTGGTTCACCCCTGCCACCCTCTGGTTCACCACTGACACCCTCTGGTTCATCACAGCACCCTCTGGTTCACCCCTGCCACCCTCTGGTTTAGCACTGTCACCCTCTGGTTCACCACTGCCACCCTCTGGTTTACCACTGCCACCCTCTGGTTAATCACAGCACCTCTGGTTCACCACTGCCATCCTCTGGTTGATCACAGCACCCTCTGGTTCACCCATGCCACCCTCTGGTTCAGCACTGTCACCCTCTGGTTCACCACTGCCACTCTCTGGTTCACCCCTGCCACCCTCTGGTTCAGCACTGTCACCCTCTTGTTCACCACTGCCACCCTCTGGTTAACCACTGTCACCCTCTGGATCAGCACTGCCACCCTCTGGTTCACCACTGCCACCCTCTGGTTCACCCCAGCCACCCTGGGGTGCAGCACTGCCACCCTCTGGTACAGCACTGTTACCCTCTGGTTAACCCCTGCCACCCTCTGGTTCAGCACTGTCACCCTCTGGTTCACCACTGCCACCCTCTGGTTAACCACTGTCACCCTCTGGTTCAGCACTGCCACCCTCTGGTTCACCACTGCCACCCTCTGGTTGATCACAGCACCCTCTGGTTCACCCCTGCCACCCTCTGGTTCAGCACTGTCACCCTCTGGTTGACCACTACCACCCTCTGGTTCACGAGTGCCACCCTCTGGTTCATCACAGCACCTCCGGTTCACCACTGCCACCCTCTGGTTAACCACTGTCACCCTCTGGTTCAGCACTGCCACCCTCTGGTTCATCACTGCCATTCTTTGGTTCACCACTGCCACCCTCTGGTTCACCCATGCCACCCTCTGGTTCCCCACTGCCACCCTCTGGTTCACCCCTGCCACCCTCTGGTTCACCCCTGCCACCCTCTGGTTCACAACAGCCACTCTCTGGTTCAGCACTGCCACCCTCTGGTTCACCACTGCCACCCTCTGGTTCACCCCTACCACCCTCTGGTTCACCCCTGCCACTCTCTGGTTCAGCACTGCCACTCTCTGGTTCACCCCTGCCACCCTCTGGTTCAGCACTGTCACCCTCTGGTTCACCACTGCCATCCTCTGGTTCACGACTGCCACCCTCTGGTTCATCACAGCACCTCTGTTCACCACTGCCACCCTCTGGTTAACTTCTGTCACCCTCTGGTTCAGCACTGCCACCCTCTGGTTCACCACTGCCACCCTCTGGTTCACCCCTGCCACCCTCTGGTTCACCACTGACACCCTCTGGTTCATCACAGCACCCTATGGTTCACCCCTGCCACCATCTGGTTCAGCACTGTCACCCTCTGGTTCACCACTGCCACCCTCTGGTTCACGACTGCCACCCTCTGGTTCATCACAGCACCTCTGGTTCACCACTGCCAACCTCTGGTTAACCAATATCACCCTCTGGTTCAGCACTGCCACCCTCTGATTCACCACTGCCACTCTGGTTCACCCCTTCCAACCTCTGGTTCAGCACTGCCACCCTCTGGTTCACCACTGCCGCCCTCTGGTTCACCCCTGCCACCCTCTGGTTCACCACTGACACCCTCTGGTTCATCACAGCACCCTCTGGTTCACCCATGCCACCCTCTGGTTCAGCACTGTCACCCTCTGGTTCACCACTGCCACCCTCTGGTTCACGACTGCCACCCTCTGGTTCATCACAGCACCTCTGGTTCACCACTGCCACCCTCTGGTTCATCACAGCACCTCTGGTTCACCACTGCCACCCTCTGGTTAACCAATGTCACCCTCTGGTTCAGCACTGCCACTCTCTGGTTCACCCCTCCCAACCTCTGTTTCAGCACTGCCACCCTCTGGTTCACCACTGCCGCCCTCTGGTTCACCCCTGCCACCCTCTAGTTCACCACTGACACCCTCTGGTTCATCACAGCACCCTCTGGTTCACCCCTGCCACCCTATGGTTCATCACAGCAACTCTAGGTCACCACTGCCACCCTCTGGTTAACCACTGTCACCCTCTGGTTCAGCACTGCCACTCTCTGGTTCACTACTGCCATTCTTTGGTTCCCCACTGCCACCCTCTGGTTCACCCATGCCATTCTTTGGTTCCCCACTGCCACCCTCTGGTTCACCCATGCCGCCCTCTGTTTCCCCACTGCCACCCTCTGGTTCACCCCTGCCACCCTCTGGTTCACCCCTGCGACCCTCTGGTCCACCACTGCCACCCTCTGGTCCACCACTGCCACCCTCTGGTTCACCCCTGCCACCCTCTGGTTCACCCCTGCCACCCTCTGGTTCAGCACTGTCACCCTCTGGTTCACCACTGCCACCCTCTGGTTAACCACTGTCACCCTCTGGTTCAGCACTGCCACCCTCTGGTTCACCACTGCCACCCTCTGGTTCACCCCTGCCACCCTCTGGTTCACCACTGCCACCCTCTGGTTGATCACAGCACCCTCTGGTTCACCCCTGCCACCCTCTGGTTCAGCACTGTCACCCTCTGGTTGACCACTGCCACCCTCTGGTTCACGACTGCCACCCTCTGGTTCATCACAGCACCTCCGGTTCACCACTGTCACCCTCTGGTTAACCACTGTCACCCTCTGGTTCAGCACTGCCACCCTCTGGTTCATCACTGCCATTCTTTGGTTCACCAATGCCACCCTCTGGTTCACCCATGCCACCCTCTGGTTCCCCACTGCCACCCTCTGGTTCACCCCTGCCACCCTCTGGTTCACCCCTGCCACCCTCTGGTTCACAACAGCCACTCTCTGGTTCAGCACTGCCACCCTCTGGTTCACCACTGCCACCCTCTGGTTCAGCACTGTCACCCTCTGGTTCACCACTGCCATCCTCTGGTTCACCACTGCCACCCTCTGGTTCACCCCTGCCACCCTCTGGTTCACCCCTGCCACCCTCTGGTTCACAACAGCCACTCTCTGGTTCAGCACTTCCACTCTTTGGTTCACCCCTGCCACCCTCTGGTTCAGCACTGTCACCCTCTGGTTCACCACTGTCATCCTCTGGTTCACCACTGCCACCCTCTGGTTCATCACAGCACCTCTGGTTTACCACTGCCACCCTCTGGTTAACTTCTGTCACCCTCTGGTTCAGCACTGCCACCCTCTGGTTCACCACTGCCACCCTCTGGTTCACCCCTGCCACCCTCTGGTTCACCACTGACACCCTCTGGTTCATCACAGCACCCTATGGTTCACCCCTGCCACCCTCTGGTTCAGCACTGTCACCCTCTGGTTCACCACTGCCACCCTCTGGTTCACGACTGCCACCCTCTGGTTCATCACAGCACCTCTGGTTCACCACTGCCACCCTCTGGTTAACCAATATCACCCTCTGGTTCAGCACTGCCACCCTCTGATTCACCACTGCCACTCTCTGGTTCACCCCTGCCAACCTCTGGTTCAGCACTGCCACCCTCTGGTTCACCACTGCCGCCCTCTGGTTCACCCCTGCCACCCTCAGGTTCACCACTGATACCCTCTGGTTCATCACAGCACCCTCTAGTTCACCCCTGCCACCCTCTGGTTCAGCACTGTCACCCTCTGGTTCACCACTGCCACCCTCTGGTTCACGACTGCCACCCTCTGGTTCATCACAGCACCTCTGGTTCACCACTGCCACCCTCTGGTTCATCACAGCACCTCTGGTTCACCACTGCCACCCTCTGGTTAACCAATGTCACCCTATGGTTCAGCACTGCCACTCTCTGGTTCACCCCTCCCAACCTCTGTTTCAGCACTGCCACCCTCTGGTTTACCACTGCTGCCCTCTGGTTCACCACTGCCACCCTCTGGTTCACCACTGACACCCTCTGGTTCATCACAGCACCCTCTGGTTCACCACTGCCACCCTCTGGTTCATCACAGCAACTCTAGTTCACCACTGCCACCCTCTGGTTAACCACTGTCACTCTCTGGTTCAGCACTGCCACTCTCTGGTTCACCACTGCCATTCTTTGGTTCCCCACTGCCACCCTCTGGTTCACCCATGCCATTCTTTGGTTCCCCACTGCCACCCTCTGGTTCACCCATGCCGCCCTCTGTTTCCCCACTGCCACCCTCTGGTTCACCCCTGCCACCCTCTGGTTCACCCCTGCCACCCTCTGGTCCACCACTGCCACCCTCTGGTCCACCACTGCCACCCTCTGGTTCACCCCTGCCACCCTCTGGTTCACCCCTGCCACCCTCTGGTTCAGCACTGCCACTCTCTGGTTCACCCCTGTCACCCTCTGGTTCAGCACTGCCACCCTCTGGTTCACCCCTGCCACCCTCTGGTTTACCACTGACACCCTCTGGTTCATCACAGCACCCTCTGGTTCACCCCTGCCACCCTCTGGTTCATCACTGTCACCCTCTGGTTCACCACTGCCACCCTCTGGTTCACGACTGCCACCCTCTGGTTCCCCACTGCCACCCTCTGGTTCACCCATGCCGCCCTCTGTTTCCCCACTGCCACCCTCTGGTTCACCCCTGCCACCCTCTGGTTCACCCCTGCCACCCTCTGGTCCACAACTGCCACCCTCTGGTCCACCACTGCCACCCTCTGGTTCACCCCTGCCACCCTCTGGTTCACCCCTGCCACCCTCCGGTTCAGCACTGCCACTCTCTGGTTCACCCCTGTCACCCTCTGGTTCAGCATTGTCACCCTCCGGTTCACCACTGCCACCCTCAGGTTCACCACGGCCACCCTCTGGTTCATCACAGCACCTCTGGTTCACCACTGCCACCCTCTGGTTAACCACTGTCACCCTCTGGTTCAGCACTGCCACCTTCCTGTTCACCACTGCCATTCTTTGGTTCCCCACTGCCACCCTCTGGTTCACCCATGCTGCCCTCTGTTTCCCCACTGCCACCCTCTGGTTCACCCCTGCCACCCTCTGGTTCACCCCTGCCACCCTCTGTTTCAGCACTGCCACCCTCTGGTTCACCACTGCCCCCCTCTGGTTCACCCCTGCCACCCTCTGGTTCACCCCTGCCACCCTCTGGTTCAGCACTGCCACTCTCTGGTTCACCCCTGTCACCCTCTGGTTCAGCACTGTCACCCTCTGGTTCAGCACTGTCACCCTCTGGTTCACCACTGCCACCCTCTGGTTAACCACTGTCACCCTCTGGTTCAGCACTGCCACCCTCTGGTTCAGCACTGCCACCCTCTGGTTCACCCCTGCCACCCTCTGGTTAACCACTGACACCCTCTGGTTCATCACAGCACCCTCTGGTTCACCCCTGCCACCCTCTGGTTCAGCACTGTCACCCTCTGGTTCACCACTGCCACCCTCTGGTTCACCACTACCACCCTCAGTTTCATCAAAGCACCTCTGGTTCACCACTGCCACCCTCTGGTTAACCACTGTCACCCTCTGGTTCAGCACTGCCACCCTCCTTTTCACAACTGCCATTCTTTGGTTCCCCACTGCCACCCTCTGGTTCACCCATGCCGCCCTCTGTTTCCCCACTGCCACCCTCTGGTTCACCCCTGCCACCGTCTGGTTCACCCCTGCCACCCTCTGGTTCAGCACTGCCACCCTCTGGTTCACCACTGCCACCCTCTGGTTCACCCCTGCCACCCTCTGGTTCACCCCTGCCACCCTCTGGTTCAGCACTGCCACTCTCTGGTTCACCCCTGTCACCCTCTGGTTCAGCACTGTCACCCTCTGGTTCAGCACTGTCACCCTCTGGTTCACCACTGCCAACCTCTGGTTAACCACTGTCACCCTCTGGTTCAGCACTGCCACCCTCTGGTTCCCCACTGCCACCCTCTGGTTCACCCTGCCATCCTCTGGTGCAGCACTGCCACCCTCTGGTTCAGCACTGTCACCCTCTGGTTCACCCCTGCCACCCTCTGGTTCACCCCTGCCACCCTCTGGTTCAGCACTGCCACCCTCTGGTTCATCACTGCCATTCTTTGGTTCACCAATGCCACCCTCTGGTTCACCCATGCCACCCTCTGGTTCCCCACTGCCACCCTCTGGTTCACCCCTGCCACCCTCTGGTTCACCCCTGCCACCCTCTGGTTCACAACAGCCACTCTCTGGTTCAGCACTGCCACCCTCTGGTTCACCACTGCCACCCTCTGGTTCAGCACTGTCACCCTCTGGTTCACCACTGCCATCCTCTGGTTCACCACTGCCACCCTCTGGTTCACCCCTGCCACCCTCTGGTTCACCCCTGCCACCCTCTGGTTCACAACAGCCACTCTCTGGTTCAGCACTTCCACTCTTTGGTTCACCCCTGCCACCCTCTGGTTCAGCACTGTCACCCTCTGGTTCACCACTGTCATCCTCTGGTTCACCACTGCCACCCTCTGGTTCATCACAGCACCTCTGGTTTACCACTGCCACCCTCTGGTTAACTTCTGTCACCCTCTGGTTCAGCACTGCCACCCTCTGGTTCACCACTGCCACCCTCTGGTTCACCCCTGCCACCCTCTGGTTCACCACTGACACCCTCTGGTTCATCACAGCACCCTATGGTTCACCCCTGCCACCCTCTGGTTCAGCACTGTCACCCTCTGGTTCACCACTGCCACCCTCTGGTTCACGACTGCCACCCTCTGGTTCATCACAGCACCTCTGGTTCACCACTGCCACCCTCTGGTTAACCAATATCACCCTCTGGTTCAGCACTGCCACCCTCTGATTCACCACTGCCACTCTCTGGTTCACCCCTGCCAACCTCTGGTTCAGCACTGCCACCCTCTGGTTCACCACTGCCGCCCTCTGGTTCACCCCTGCCACCCTCAGGTTCACCACTGATACCCTCTGGTTCATCACAGCACCCTCTAGTTCACCCCTGCCACCCTCTGGTTCAGCACTGTCACCCTCTGGTTCACCACTGCCACCCTCTGGTTCACGACTGCCACCCTCTGGTTCATCACAGCACCTCTGGTTCACCACTGCCACCCTCTGGTTCATCACAGCACCTCTGGTTCACCACTGCCACCCTCTGGTTAACCAATGTCACCCTATGGTTCAGCACTGCCACTCTCTGGTTCACCCCTCCCAACCTCTGTTTCAGCACTGCCACCCTCTGGTTTACCACTGCTGCCCTCTGGTTCACCACTGCCACCCTCTGGTTCACCACTGACACCCTCTGGTTCATCACAGCACCCTCTGGTTCACCACTGCCACCCTCTGGTTCATCACAGCAACTCTAGTTCACCACTGCCACCCTCTGGTTAACCACTGTCACTCTCTGGTTCAGCACTGCCACTCTCTGGTTCACCACTGCCATTCTTTGGTTCCCCACTGCCACCCTCTGGTTCACCCATGCCATTCTTTGGTTCCCCACTGCCACCCTCTGGTTCACCCATGCCGCCCTCTGTTTCCCCACTGCCACCCTCTGGTTCACCCCTGCCACCCTCTGGTTCACCCCTGCCACCCTCTGGTCCACCACTGCCACCCTCTGGTCCACCACTGCCACCCTCTGGTTCACCCCTGCCACCCTCTGGTTCACCCATGCCACCCTCTGGTTCAGCACTGCCACTCTCTGGTTCACCCCTGTCACCCTCTGGTTCAGCACTGCCACCCTCTGGTTCACCCCTGCCACCCTCTGGTTTACCACTGACACCCTCTGGTTCATCACAGCACCCTCTGGTTCACCCCTGCCACCCTCTGGTTCATCACTGTCACCCTCTGGTTCACCACTGCCACCCTCTGGTTCACGACTGCCACCCTCTGGTTCCCCACTGCCACCCTCTGGTTCACCCATGCCGCCCTCTGTTTCCCCACTGCCACCCTCTGGTTCACCCCTGCCACCCTCTGGTTCACCCCTGCCACCCTCTGGTCCACAACTGCCACCCTCTGGTCCACCACTGCCACCCTCTGGTTCACCCCTGCCACCCACTGGTTCACCCCTGCCACCCTCCGGTTCAGCACTGCCACTCTCTGGTTCACCCCTGTCACCCTCTGGTTCAGCATTGTCACCCTCCGGTTCACCACTGCCACCCTCAGGTTCACCACGGCCACCCTCTGGTTCATCACAGCACCTCTGGTTCACCACTGCCACCCTCTGGTTAACCACTGTCACCCTCTGGTTCAGCACTGCCACCTTCCTGTTCACCACTGCCATTCTTTGGTTCCCCACTGCCACCCTCTGGTTCACCCATGCTGCCCTCTGTTTCCCCACTGCCACCCTCTGGTTCACCCCTGCCACCCTCTGGTTCACCCCTGCCACCCTCTGTTTCAGCACTGCCACCCTCTGGTTCACCACTGCCCCCCTCTGGTTCACCCCTGCCACCCTCTGGTTCACCCCTGCCACCCTCTGGTTCAGCACTGCCACTCTCTGGTTCACCCCTGTCACCCTCTGGTTCAGCACTGTCACCCTCTGGTTCAGCACTGTCACCCTCTGGTTCACCACTGCCATCCTCTGGTTAACCACTGTCACCCTCTGGTTCAGCACTGCCACCCTCTGGTTCAGCACTGCCACCCTCTGGTTCACCCCTGCCACCCTCTGGTTAACCACTGACACCCTCTGGTTCATCACAGCACCCTCTGGTTCACCCCTGCCACCCTCTGGTTCAGCACTGTCACCCTCTGGTTCACCACTGCCACCCTCAGTTTCATCACAGCACCTCTGGTTCACCACTGCCACCCTCTGGTTAACCACTGTCACCCTCTGGTTCAGCACTGCCACCCTCCTTTTCACAACTGCCATTCTTTGGTTCCCCACTGCCACCCTCTGGTTCACCCATGCCGCCCTCTGTTTCCCCACTGCCACCCTCTGGTTCACCCCTGCCACCGTCTGGTTCACCCCTGCCACCCTCTGGTTCAGCACTGCCACCCTCTGGTTCACCACTGCCACCCTCTGGTTCACCCCTGCCACCCTCTGGTTCACCCCTGCCACCCTCTGGTTCAGCACTGCCACTCTCTGGTTCACCCCTGTCACCCTCTGGTTCAGCACTGTCACCCTCTGGTTCAGCACTGTCACCCTCTGGTTCACCACTGCCAACCTCTGGTTAACCACTGTCACCCTCTGGTTCAGCACTGCCACCCTCTGGTTCCCCACTGCCACCCTCTGGTTCACCCTGCCATCCTCTGGTGCAGCACTGCCACCCTCTGGTTCAGCACTGTCACCCTCTGGTTCACCCCTGCCACCCTCTGGTTCACCCCTGCCACCCTCTGGTTCAGCACTGTCACCCTCTGGTTCGCCACTGCCACCCTCTGGTTAACCACTGTCACCCTCTGGTTCAGCACTGCCACCCTCTGGTTCACCACTGCCACCCTCTGGTTCACCACTGCCACCCTCTGGTTCACCACTGCCACCCTCTGGTTGATCAGAGCACCCTCTGGTTCACCCCTGCCACCCTCTGGTTCAGCACTGTCACCCTCTGGTTCACCAGTGCCAACCTCTGGTTCATGACTGCCACCCTCTGGTTCATCACAGCACCTCCAGTTCACCACTGCCACCCTCTGGTTAACCACTGTCACCCTCTGGTTCAGCACTGCCACCCTCTGGTTCAGCACTGTCATTCTTTGGTTCACCACTGCCACCCTCTGGTTCACCCATGCCACCCTCTGGTTCCCCACTGCCACCCTCTGGTTCACCCCAGCCACCCTCAGGTTCACCCCTGCCACCCTCTGGTTCAAAACTGCCACCCTCTGGTTCAGCACTGCCACCCTCTGGTTCTTCACTGCCACCCTCTGGTTCACCCCTGCCACCCTCTGGTTCAGCCCTGCCACTCTCTGGTTCAGCACTGCCACTCTCTGGTTCACCCCTGCCACCCTCTGGTTCAGCACTGTCACCCTCTGGTTCATCACTGCCATCCTCTGGTTCACCCCTGCCACCCTCTGGTTCAGCAGTGTCACCCTCTGGTTCACCACTGCCATCCTCTGGTTCACCACTGCCACCCTCTGGTTCATCACAGCACCTCTGGTTCACCACTGCCACCCTCTGGTTAACTTCTGTCACCCTCTGGTTCAGCACTGCCACCCTCTGGTTCACCACTGCCACCCTCTGGTTCACCCCTGCCACCCTCTGGTTCACCACTGACACCCTCTGGTTCATCACAGCACCCTATGGTTCACCCCTGCCACCCTCTGGTTCAGCACTGTCACCCTCGGGTCCACCACTGCCACCCTTTGGTTCATGACTGCCACCCTCTGGTTCATCACAGCACCTCTGGTTCACCACTGCCACCCTCTGGTTAACCAATATCACCCTCTGGTTCAGCACTGCCACCCTCTGATTCACCACTGCCACTCTCTGGTTCACCCCTGCCAACCTCTGGTTCAGCACTGCCACCCTCTGGTTCACCACTGCCGCCCTCTGGTTCACCCCTGCCACCCTCTGGTTCACCACTGACACCCTCTGGTTCATCACAGCACCCTCTGGTTCACCCCTGCCACCCTCTGGTTCAGCACTGTCACCCTCTGGTTCACCACTGCCACCCTCTGGTTCACGACTGCCACCCTCTGGTTCATCACAGCACCTCTGGTTCACCACTGCCACCCTCTGGTTCATCACAGCACCTCTGGTTCACCACTGCCACCCTCTGGTTAACCAATGTCACCCTCTGGTTCAGCACTGCCACTCTCTGGTTCACCCCTCCCAACCTCTGTTTCAGCACTGCCACCCTCTGGTTCACCACTGCCGCCCTCTGGTTCACCCCTGCCACCCTCTAGTTCACCACTGACACCCTCTGGTTCATCACAGCACCCTCTGGTTCACCCCTGCCACCCTCTGGTTCATCACAGCAACTCTAGTTCACCACTGCCACCCTCTGGTTAACCACTGTCACCCTCTGGTTCAGCACTGCCACCCTCTGGTTCACCCCTGCCACCCTCTGGTTAACCCCTGCGACCCTCTGGTCCACCACTGCCACCCTCTGGTCCACCACTGCCACCCTCTGGTTCACCCCTGCCACCCTCTGGTTCACCCCTGCCACCCTCTGGTTCAGCACTGTCACCCTCTGGTTCACCACTGCCACCCTCTGGTTAACCACTGTCACCCTCTGGTTCAGCACTGCCACCCTCTGGTTCACCACTGCCACCCTCTGGTTCACCCCTGCCACCCTCTGGTTCACCACTGCCACCCTCTGGTTGATCACAGCACCCTCTGGCTCACCCCTGCCACCCACTGGTTCAGCACTGTCACCCTCTGGTTGACCACTGCCACCCTCTGGTTCACGACTGCCACCCTCTGGTTCATCACAGCACCTCCGGTTCACCACTGCCACCCTCTGGTTAACCACTGTCACCCTCTGGTTCAGCACTGCCACCCTCTGGTTCATCACTGCCATTCTTTGGTTCACCAATGCCACCCTCTGGTTCACCCATGCCACCCTCTGGTTCCCCATTGCCACCCTCTGGTTCACCCCTGCCACCCTCTGGTTCACCCCTGCCACCCTCTGGTTCACAACAGCCACTCTCTGGTTCAGCACTGCCACCCTCTGGTTCACCACTGCCACCCTCTGGTTCACCCCTGCCACCCTCTGGTTCACCCCTGCCACTCTCTGGTTCAGCACTGCCACTCTCTGGTTCACCCCTGCCACCCTCTGGTTCAGCACTGTCACCCTCTGGTTCACCACTGCCATCCTCTGGTTCACCACTGCCACCCTCTGGTTCATCACAGCACCTCTGGTTCACCACTGCCACCCTCTGGTTAACTTCTGTCACCCTCTGGTTCAGCACTGCCACCCTCTGGTTCACCACTGCCACCATCTGGTTCACCCCTGCCACCCTCTGGTTCACCACTGACACCCTCTGGTTCATCACAGCACCCTATGGTTCACCCCTGCCACCCTCTGGTTCAGCACTGTCACCCTCGGGTCCACCACTGCCACCCTTTGGTTCATGACCGCCACCCTCTGGTTCATCACAGCACCTCTGGTTCACCACTGCCACCCTCTGGTTAACCAATATCACCCTCTGGTTCAGCACTGCCACCCTCTGATTCACCACTGCCACTCTCTGGTTCACCCCTGCCAACCTCTGGTTCAGCACTGCCACCCTCTGGTTCACCACTGCCGCCCTCTGGTTCACCCCTGCCACCCTCTGGTTCACCACTGACACCCTCTGGTTCATCACAGCACCCTCTGGTTCACCCCTGCCACCCTCTGGTTCAGCACTGTCACCCTCTGGTTCACCACTGCCACCCTCTGGTTCACGACTGCCACCCTCTGGTTCATCACAGCACCTCTGGTTCACCACTGCCACCTTCTGGTTCATCACAGCACCTCTGGTTCACCACTGCCACCCTCTGGTTAACCAATGTCACCCTCTGGTTCAGCACTGCCACTCTCTGGTTCACCCCTTCCAACCTCTGTTTCAGCACTGCCACCCTCTGGTTCACCACTGCCGCCCTCTGGTTCACCCCTGCCACCCTCTAGTTCACCACTGACACCCTCTGGTTCATCACAGCACCCTCTGGTTCACCCCTGCCACCCTCTGGTTCATCACAGCAACTCTAGTTCACCACTGCCACCCTCTGGTTAACCACTGTCACCCTCTGGTTCAGCACTGCCACTCTCTGGTTTACTACTGCCATTCTTTGGTTCCCCACTGCCACCCTCTGGTTCACCCATGCCATTCTTTGGTTCCCCACTGCCACCCTCTGGTTCACCCATTCCGACCCTCTGTTTCCCCACTGCCACCCTCTGGTTCACCCCTGCCACCCTCTGGTTAACCCCTGCGACCCTCTGGTCCACCACTGCCACCCTCTGGTCCACCACTGCCACCCTCTGGTTCACCCCTGCCACCCTCTGGTTCACCCCTGCCACCCTCTGGTTCAGCACTGTCACCCTCTGGTTCACCACTGCCACCCTCTGGTTAACCACTGTCACCCTCTGGTTCAGCACTGTCACCCTCTGGTTCAGCACTGCCACTCTCTGGTTCACTACTGCCATTCTTTGGTTCCCCACTGCCACCCTCTGGTTCACCACTGCCATTCTTTGGTTCCCCACTGCCACCCTCTGGTTCACCCATGCTGCCCTCTGTTTCCCCACTGCCACCCTCTGGTTCACCCCTGCCACCCTCTGGTTCACCCCTGCCACCCTCTGTTTCAGCACTGCCACCCTCTGGTTCACCACTGCCCCCCTCTGGTTCACCCCTGCCACCCTCTGGTTCACCCCTGCCACCCTCTGGTTCAGCACTGCCACTCTCTGGTTCACCCCTGTCACCCTCTGGTTCAGCACTGTCACCCTCTGGTTCAGCACTGTCACCCTCTGGTTCACCACTGCCATCCTCTGGTTAACCACTGTCACCCTCTGGTTCAGCACTGCCACCCTCTGGTTCAGCACTGCCACCCTCTGGTTCACCCCTGCCACCCTCTGGTTAACCACTGACACCCTCTGGTTCATCACAGCACCCTCTGGTTCACCCCTGCCACCCTCTGGTTCAGCACTGTCACCCTCTGGTTCACCACTGCCACCCTCTGGTTCACCACTACCACCCTCAGTTTCATCACAGCACCTCTGGTTCACCACTGCCACCCTCTGGTTAACCACTGTCACCCTCTGGTTCAGCACTGCCACCCTCCTTTTCACAACTGCCATTCTTTGGTTCCCCACTGCCACCCTCTGGTTCACCCATGCCGCCCTCTGTTTCCCCACTGCCACCCTCTGGTTCACCCCTGCCACCGTCTGGTTCACCCCTGCCACCCTCTGGTTCAGCACTGCCACCCTCTGGTTCACCACTGCCACCCTCTGGTTCACCCCTGCCACCCTCTGGTTCACCCCTGCCACCCTCTGGTTCAGCACTGCCACTCTCTGGTTCACCCCTGTCACCCTCTGGTTCAGCACTGTCACCCTCTGGTTCAGCACTGTCACCCTCTGGTTCACCACTGCCAACCTCTGGTTAACCACTGTCACCCTCTGGTTCAGCACTGCCACCCTCTGGTTCCCCACTGCCACCCTCTGGTTCACCCTGCCATCCTCTGGTGCAGCACTGCCACCCTCTGGTTCAGCACTGTCACCCTCTGGTTCACCCCTGCCACCCTCTGGTTCACCCCTGCCACCCTCTGGTTCAGCACTGTCACCCTCTGGTTCGCCACTGCCACCCTTTGGTTAACCACTGTCACCCTCTGGTTCAGCACTGCCACCCTCTGGTTCACCACTGCCACCCTCTGGTTCACCACTGCCACCCTCTGGTTCACCACTGCCACCCTCTGGTTGATCAGAGCACCCTCTGGTTCACCCCTGCCACCCTCTGGTTCAGCACTGTCACCCTCTGGTTCACCAGTGCCAACCTCTGGTTCATGACTGCCACCCTCTGGTTCATCACAGCACCTCCAGTTCACCACTGCCACCCTCTGGTTAACCACTGTCACCCTCTGGTTCAGCACTGCCACCCTCTGGTTCAGCACTGCCATTCTTTGGTTCACCACTGCCACCCTCTGGTTCACCCATGCCACCCTCTGGTTCCCCACTGCCACCCTCTGGTTCACCCCAGCCACCCTCAGGTTCACCCCTGCCACCCTCTGGTTCAAAACTGCCACCCTCTGGTTCAGCACTGCCACCCTCTGGTTCTTCACTGCCACCCTCTGGTTCACCCCTGCCACCCTCTGGTTCAGCCCTGCCACTCTCTGGTTCAGCACTGCCACTCTCTGGTTCACCCCTGCCACCCTCTGGTTCAGCACTGTCACCCTCTGGTTCATCACTGCCATCCTCTGGTTCACCCCTGCCACCCTCTGGTTCAGCAGTGTCACCCTCTGGTTCACCACTGCCATCCTCTGGTTCACCACTGCCACCCTCTGGTTCATCACAGCACCTCTGGTTCACCACTGCCACCCTCTGGTTAACTTCTGTCACCCTCTGGTTCAGCACTGCCACCCTCTGGTTCACCACTGCCACCCTCTGGTTCACCCCTGCCACCCTCTGGTTCACCACTGACACCCTCTGGTTCATCACAGCACCCTATGGTTCACCCCTGCCACCCTCTGGTTCAGCACTGTCACCCTCGGGTCCACCACTGCCACCCTTTGGTTCATGACTGCCACCCTCTGGTTCATCACAGCACCTCTGGTTCACCACTGCCACCCTCTGGTTAACCAATATCACCCTCTGGTTCAGCACTGCCACCCTCTGATTCACCACTGCCACTCTCTGGTTCACCCCTGCCAACCTCTGGTTCAGCACTGCCACCCTCTGGTTCACCACTGCCGCCCTCTGGTTCACCCCTGCCACCCTCTGGTTCACCACTGACACCCTCTGGTTCATCACAGCACCCTCTGGTTCACCCCTGCCACCCTCTGGTTCAGCACTGTCACCCTCTGGTTCACCACTGCCACCCTCTGGTTCACGACTGCCACCCTCTGGTTCATCACAGCACCTCTGGTTCACCACTGCCACCCTCTGGTTCATCACAGCACCTCTGGTTCACCACTGCCACCCTCTGGTTAACCAATGTCACCCTCTGGTTCAGCACTGCCACTCTCTGGTTCACCCCTCCCAACCTCTGTTTCAGCACTGCCACCCTCTGGTTCACCACTGCCGCCCTCTGGTTCACCCCTGCCACCCTCTAGTTCACCACTGACACCCTCTGGTTCATCACAGCACCCTCTGGTTCACCCCTGCCACCCTCTGGTTCATCAAAGCAACTCTAGTTCACCACTGCCACCCTCTGGTTAACCACTGTCACCCTCTGGTTCAGCACTGCCACCCTCTGGTTCACCCCTGCCACCCTCTGGTTAACCCCTGCGACCCTCTGGTCCACCACTGCCACCCTCTGGTCCACCACTGCCACCCTCTGGTTCACCCCTGCCACCCTCTGGTTCACCCCTGCCACCCTCTGGTTCAGCACTGTCACCCTCTGGTTCACCACTGCCACCCTCTGGTTAACCACTGTCACCCTCTGGTTCAGCACTGCCACCCTCTGGTTCACCACTGCCACCCTCTGGTTCACCCCTGCCACCCTCTGGTTCACCACTGCCACCCTCTGGTTGATCACAGCACCCTCTGGCTCACCCCTGCCACCCACTGGTTCAGCACTGTCACCCTCTGGTTGACCACTGCCACCCTCTGGTTCACGACTGCCACCCTCTGGTTCATCACAGCACCTCCGGTTCACCACTGCCACCCTCTGGTTAACCACTGTCACCCTCTGGTTCAGCACTGCCACCCTCTGGTTCATCACTGCCATTCTTTGGTTCACCAATGCCACCCTCTGGTTCACCCATGCCACCCTCTGGTTCCCCATTGCCACCCTCTGGTTCACCCCTGCCACCCTCTGGTTCACCCCTGCCACCCTCTGGTTCACAACAGCCACTCTCTGGTTCAGCACTGCCACCCTCTGGTTCACCACTGCCACCCTCTGGTTCACCCCTGCCACCCTCTGGTTCACCCCTGCCACTCTCTGGTTCAGCACTGCCACTCTCTGGTTCACCCCTGCCACCCTCTGGTTCAGCACTGTCACCCTCTGGTTCACCACTGCCATCCTCTGGTTCACCACTGCCACCCTCTGGTTCATCACAGCACCTCTGGTTCACCACTGCCACCCTCTGGTTAACTTCTGTCACCCTCTGGTTCAGCACTGCCACCCTCTGGTTCACCACTGCCACCATCTGGTTCACCCCTGCCACCCTCTGGTTCACCACTGACACCCTCTGGTTCATCACAGCACCCTATGGTTCACCCCTGCCACCCTCTGGTTCAGCACTGTCACCCTCGGGTCCACCACTGCCACCCTTTGGTTCATGACTGCCACCCTCTGGTTCATCACAGCACCTCTGGTTCACCACTGCCACCCTCTGGTTAACCAATATCACCCTCTGGTTCAGCACTGCCACCCTCTGATTCACCACTGCCACTCTCTGGTTCACCCCTGCCAACCTCTGGTTCAGCACTGCCACCCTCTGGTTCACCACTGCCGCCCTCTGGTTCACCCCTGCCACCCTCTGGTTCACCACTGACACCCTCTGGTTCATCACAGCACCCTCTGGTTCACCCCTGCCACCCTCTGGTTCAGCACTGTCACCCTCTGGTTCACCACTGCCACCCTCTGGTTCACGACTGCCACCCTCTGGTTCATCACAGCACCTCTGGTTCACCACTGCCACCTTCTGGTTCATCACAGCACCTCTGGTTCACCACTGCCACCCTCTGGTTAACCAATGTCACCCTCTGGTTCAGCACTGCCACTCTCTGGTTCACCCCTTCCAACCTCTGTTTCAGCACTGCCACCCTCTGGTTCACCACTGCCGCCCTCTGGTTCACCCCTGCCACCCTCTAGTTCACCACTGACACCCTCTGGTTCATCACAGCACCCTCTGGTTCACCCCTGCCACCCTCTGGTTCATCACAGCAACTCTAGTTCACCACTGCCACCCTCTGGTTAACCACTGTCACCCTCTGGTTCAGCACTGCCACTCTCTGGTTCACTACTGCCATTCTTTGGTTCCCCACTGCCACCCTCTGGTTCACCCATGCCATTCTTTGGTTCCCCACTGCCACCCTCTGGTTCACCCATGCCGACCCTCTGTTTCCCCACTGCCACCCTCTGGTTCACCCCTGCCACCCTCTGGTTAACCCCTGCGACCCTCTGGTCCACCACTGCCACCCTCTGGTCCACCACTGCCACCCTCTGGTTCACCCCTGCCACCCTCTGGTTCACCCCTGCCACCCTCTGGTTCAGCACTGTCACCCTCTGGTTCACCACTGCCACCCTCTGGTTAACCACTGTCACCCTCTGGTTCAGCACTGCCACCCTCTGGTTCACCACTGCCACCCTCTGGTTCACCCCTGCCACCCTCTGGTTCACCACTGCCACCCTCTGGTTGATCACAGCACCCTCTGGCTCACCCCTGCCACCCACTGGTTCAGCACTGTCACCCTCTGGTTGACCACTGCCACCCTCTGGTTCACGACTGCCACCCTCTGGTTCATCACAGCACCTCCGGTTCACCACTGCCACCCTCTGGGTAACCACTGTCACCCTCTGGTTCAGCACTGCCACCCTCTGGTTCATCACTGCCATTCTTTGGTTCACCAATGCCACCCTCTGGTTCACCCATGCCACCCTCTGGTTCCCCATTGCCACCCTCTGGTTCACCCCTGCCACCCTCTGGTTCACCCCTGCCACCCTCTGGTTCACAACAGCCACTCTCTGGTTCAGCACTGCCACCCTCTGGTTCACCACTGCCACCCTCTGGTTCACCCCTGCCACCCTCTGGTTCACCCCTGCCACTCTCTGGTTCAGCACTGCCACTCTCTGGTTCACCCCTGCCACCCTCTGGTTCAGCACTGTCACCCTCTGGTTCACCACTGCCATCCTCTGGTTCACCACTGCCACCCTCTGGTTCATCACAGCACCTCTGGTTCACCACTGCCACCCTCTGGTTAACTTCTGTCACCCTCTGGTTCAGCACTGCCACCCTCTGGTTCACCACTGCCACCCTCTGGTTCACCCCTGCCACCCTCTGGTTCACCACTGACACCCTATGGTTCATCACAGCACCCTATGGTTCACCCCTGCCACCATCTGGTTCAGCACTGTCACCCTCTGGTTCACCACTGCCACCCTCTGGTTCACGACTTCCACCCTCTGGTTCATCACAGCACCTCTGGTTCACCACTGCCACCCTCTGGTTAACCAATATCACCCTCTGGTTTAGCACTGCCACCCTCTGATTCACCACTGCCACTCTCTGGTTCACCCCTGCCAACCTCTGGTTCAGCACTGCCACCCTCTGGTTCACCACTGCCGCCCTCTGGTTCACCCCTGCCACCCTCTGGTTCACCACTGATACCCTCTGGTTCATCACAGCACCCTCTAGTTCACCCCTGCCACCCTCTGGTTCAGCACTGTCACCCTCTGGTTCACCACTGCCACCCTCTGGTTCACGACTGCCACCCTCTGGTTCATCACAGCACCTCTGGTTCACCACTGCCACCCTCTGGTTCAGCACTGCCACCCTCTGGTTCACCACTGCCGCCCTCTGGTTCACCCCTGCCACCCTCTGGTTCACCACTGATACCCTCTGGTTCATCAAAGCACCCTCTAGTTCACCCCTGCCACCCTCTGGTTCAGCACTGCCACTCTCTGGTTCACCCCTCCCAACCTCTGTTTCAGCACTGCCACCCTCTGGTTCACCACTGCCGCCCTCTGGTTCACCACTGACACCCTCTGGTTCACCACTGACACCCTCTGGTTCATCACAGCACCCTCTGGTTCACCCCTGCCACCCTATGGTTCATCACAGCAACTCTAGTTCACCACTGCCACCCTCTGGTTAACCATTGTCACTCTCTGGTTCACCACTGCCATTCTTTGGTTCCCCACTGCCACCCTCTGGTTCACCCATGCCATTCTTTGGTTCCCCACTGCCACCCTCTGGTTCACCCATGCCGCCCTCTGTTTCCCCACTGCCACCCTCTGGTTCACCCCTGCCACCCTCTGGTTCACCCCTGCCACCCTCTGGTCCACCACTGCCACCCTCTGGTCCACCACTGCCACCCTCTGGTTCACCCCTGCCACCCTCTGGTTCACCCCTGCCACCCTCTGGTTCAGCACTGCCACTCTCTGGTTCACCCTTGTCACCCTCTGGTTCAGCACTGCCACCCTCTGGTTCACCCCTGCCACCCTCTGGTTTACCACTGATACCCTCTGATTCATCACAGCACCATCTGGTTAACCCCTGCCACCCTCTGGTTCAGCACTGTCACCCTCTGGTTCACCACTGCCACCCTCTGGTTCACGACTGCCACCCTCTGGTTCCCCACTGCCACCCTCTGGTTCACCCATGCCGCCCTCTGTTTCCCCACTGCCACCCTCTGGTTCACCCCTGCCACCCTCTGGTTCACCCCTGCCACCCTCTGGTCCACCACTGCCACCCTCTGGTCCACCACTGCCACCCTCTGGTTCACCCCTGCCACCCTCTGGTTCACCCCTGCCACCCTCTGGTTCAGCACTGCCACTCTCTGGTTCACCCCTGTCACCCTCTGGTTCAGCACTGTCACCATCTGATTCACCACTGCCACCCTCTGGTTCACCACGGCCACCCTCTGGTTCATCACAGCACCTCTGGTTTACCACTGCCACCCTCTGGTTAACCACTGTCACCCTCTGGTTCAGCACTGCCACCTTCCTGTTCACCAATGCCATTCTTTGGTTCCCCACTGCCTCCCTCTGGTTCACCCATGCCGCCCTATGTTTCCCCACTGCCACCCTCTGGTTCACCCCTGCCACCCTCTGGTTCACCCCTGCCACCCTCTGTTTCAGCACTGCAACCCTCTGGTTCACCACTGCCACCCTCTGGTTCACCCCTGCCACCCTCTGGTTCAGCACTGCCACCCTCTGGTTCAGCACTGCCACTCTCTGGTTCACCCCTTTCACCCTCTGGTTCAGCACTGTCACCCTCTGGTTCAGCACTGTCACCCTCTGGTTAACCACTGCCACCCTCTGGTTAACCACTGTCACCCTCTGGTTCAGCACTGCCACCCTCTGGTTCAGCACTGCCACCCTCTGGTTCACCCCTGCCACCCTCTGGTTCACCACTGACACCCTCTGGTTCATCACAGCACCCTCTGGTTCACCCCTGCCACCCTCTGGTTCAGCACTGTCACCCTCTGGTTCACCACTGCCACCCTCTGGTTCACCACTGCCACCCTCAGTTTCATCACAGCACCTCTGGTTCACCACTGCCACCCTCTGGTTAACCACTGTCACCCTCTGGTTCAGCACTGCCACCCTCCTGTTCACAACTGCCATTCTTTGGTTCCCCACTGCCACCCTCTGGTTCACCCATGCCACCCTCTGGTTCCCCATTGCCACCCTCTGGTTCACCCCTGCCACCCTCTGGTTCACCCCTGCCACCCTCTGGTTCACAACAGCCACTCTCTGGTTCAGCACTGCCACACTCTGGTTCACCACTGCCACCCTCTGGTTCACCCCTGCCACCCTCTGGTTCACCCCTGCCACTCTCTGGTTCAGCACTGCCACTCTCTGGTTCACCCCTGCCACCCTCTGGTTCAGCACTGTCACCCTCTGGTTCACCACTGCCATCCTCTGGTTCACCACTGCCACCCTCTGGTTCATCACAGCACCTCTGGTTCACCACTGCCACCCTCTGGTTAACTTCTATCACCCTCTGGTTCAGCACTGCCACCCTCTGGTTCACCACTGCCACCCTCTGGTTCACCCCTGCCACACTCTGGTTCACCACTGACACCCTCTGGTTCATCACAGCACCCTATGGTTCACCCCTGCCACCCTCTGCTTCAGCACTGTCACCCTCTGGTTCACCACTGCCACCCTCTGGTTCACGACTGCCACCCTCTGGTTCATCACAGCACCTCTGGTTCACCACTGCCACCCTCTGGTTAACCAATATCACCCTCTGGTTCAGCACTGTCACCCTCTGATTCACCACTGCCACTCTCTGGTTCACCCCCGCCAACCTCTGGTTCAGCACTGCCACCCTCTGGTTCACCACTGCCGCCCTCTGGTTCACCCCTGCCACCCTCTGGTTCACCACTGATACCCTCTGGTTAATCACAGCACCCTCTAGTTCACCCCTGCCACCCTCTGGTTCAGCACTGCCACCCTCTGGTTCACGACTGCCACCCTCTGGTTCATCACAGCACCTCTGGTTCACCACTGCCACCCTCTGGTTCATCACAGCACCTCTGGTTCACCACTGCCACCCTCTGGTTAACCAATGTCACCCTCTGGTTCAGCACTGCCACTCTCTGGTTCACCCCTCCCAACCTCTGTTTCAGCACTGCCACCCTCTGGTTCACCACTGCCGCCCTCTGGTTCACCACTGCCACCCTCTGGTTCACCACTGACACCCTCTGGTTCACCCCTGCCACCCTCTGGTTCATCACAGCAACTCTAGTTCACCACTGCCACCCTCTGGTTAACCACTGTCACTCTCTGGTTCAGCACTGCCACTCTCTGGTTCACCACTGCCATTCTTTGGTTCCCCACTGCCACCCTCTGGTTCACCCATGCCATTCTTTGGTTCCCCACTGCCACCCTCTGGTTCACCCATGCCGCCCTCTGTTTCCCCACTGCCACCCTCTGGTTCACCCCTGCCACCCTCTGGTTCACCCCTGCCACCCTCTGGTCCACCACTGCCACCCTCTGGTCCACCCCTGCCACCCTCTGGTTCACCCCTGCCACCCTCTGGTTCAGCACTGCCACTCTCTGGTTCACCCCTGTCACCCTCTGGTTCAGCACTGCCACCCTCTGGTTCACCCCTGCCACCCTCTGGTTTACCACTGACACCCTCTTGTTCATCACAGCACCCTCTGGTTCACCCCTGCCACCCTCTGGTTCAGCACTGTCACCCTCTGGTTCACCACTGCCACCCTCTGGTTCACGACTGCCACCCTCTGGTTCACCACTGCCACCCTCTGGTTCACCCATGCTGCCCTCTGTTTCCCCACTGCCACCCTCTGGTTCACCCCTGCCACCCTCTGGTTCACCCCTGCCACCCTCTGGTCCACCACTGCCACCCTCTGGTCCACCACTGCCACCCTCTGGTTCACCCCTGCCACCCTCTGGTTCACCCCTGCCACCCTACGGTTTAGCACTGCCACTCTCATGTTCACCCCTGTCACCCTCTGGTTCAGCACTGTCACCCTCTGGTTCACCACTGCCACCCTCTGGTTCACAACGGCCACCCTCTGGTTCATCACAGCACCTCTGGTTCACCACTGCCACCCTCTGGGTAACCACTGTCACCCTCTGGTTCAGCACTGCCACCTTCCTGTTCACCACTGCCATTCTTTGGTTCCCCACTGCCACCCTCTGGTTCACCCCTGCCACCCTCTGGTTCAGCACTGCCACTCTCTGGTTCACCCCTGTCACCCTCTGGTTCAGCACTGTCACCCTCTGGTTCAGCACTATCACCCTCTGGTTCACCACTGCCACCCTCTGGTTAACCACTGTCACCCTCTGGTTCAGCACTGCCACCCTCTGGTTCAGCACTGCCACCCTCTGGTTCACCCCTGCCACCCTCTGGTTCACCACTGACACCCTCTGGTTCATCACAACACCCTCTGGTTCACCCCTGCCACCCTCTGGTTCAGCACTGTCACCCTCTGGTTCACCACTGCCACCCTCTGGTTCACCACTGCCACCCTCAGTTTCATCACAGCACCTCTGGTTCACCACTGCCACCCTCTGGTTAACCACTGTCACCCTCTGGTTCAGCACTGCCACCCTCCTGTTCACAACTGCCATTCTTTGGTTCCCCACTGCCACCCTCTGGTTCACCCATGCCGCCCTCTGTTTCCCCACTGCCACCCTCTGGTTCACCCCTGCCACCGTCTGGTTCACCCCGCCACCCTCTGGTTCAGCACTGCCACCCTCTGGTTCACCACTGCCACCCTCTGGTTCACCCCTGCCACCCTCTGGTTCACCCCTGCCACCCTCTGGTTCAGCACTGCCACTCTCTGGTTCACCCCTGTCACCCTCTGGTTCAGCACTGTCACCCTCTGGTTCAGCACTGTCACCCTCTGGTTCACCACTGCCAACCTCTGGTTAACCACTGTCACCCTCTGGTTCAGCACTGCCACCCTCTGGTTCCCCACTGCCACCCTCTTGTTCACCCTGCCATCCTCTGGTGCAGCACTGCCACCCTCTGGTTCAGCACTGTCACCCTCTGGTTCACCCCTGCCACCCTCTGGTTCACCCCTGCCACCCTCTGGTTCAGCACTGTCACCCTCTGGTTCACCACTGCCACCCTCTGGTTAACCACTGTCACCCTCTGGTTCAGCACTGCCACCCTCTGGTTCACCACTGCCACCCTCTGGTTCACCCCTGCCACCCTCTGGTTCACCACTGCCACCCTCTGGTTGATCAGAGCACCCTCTGGTTCACCCCTGCCACCCTCTGGTTCAGCACTGTCACCCTCTGGTTCACCAGTGCCAACCTCTGGTTCATGACTGCCACCCTCTGGTTCATCACAGCACCTCCAGTTCACCACTGCCACCCTCTGGTTAACCACTGTCACCCTCTGGTTCACCCCTGCCACCCTCTGGTTCAGCACTGCCACTCTCTGGTTCACCCCTGTCACCCTCTGGTTCAGCACTGTCACCCTCTGGTTCAGCACTGTCACCCTCTGGTTCAACACTGCCAACCTCTGGTTAACCACTGTCACCCTCTGGTTCAGCACTGCCACCCTCTGGTTCCCCACTGCCACCCTCTGGTTCACCCTGCCATCCTCTGGTGCAGCACTGCCACACTCTGGTTCAGCACTGTCACCCTCTGGTTCACCCCTGCCACCCTCTGGTTCACCCCTGCCACCCTCTGGTTCAGCACTGCCACCCTCTGGTTCAGCACTGCCAATCTTTGGTTCACCACTGCCACCCTCTCGTTCACCCACGCCACCCTCTGGTTCCCCACTGCCACCCTCTGGTTCACCCCAGCCACCCTCTGGTTCACCCCTGCCACCCTCTGGTTCAAAACTGCCACCCTCTGGTTCAGCACTGCCACCCTCTGGTTCTTCACTACCACCCTCTGGTTCACCCCTGCCACCCTCTGGTTCACCCCTGCCACTCTCTGGTTCAGCACTGCCACTCTCTGGTTCACCCCTGCCACCCTCTGGTTCAGCACTGTCACCCTCTGGTTCATCACTGCCATCCTCTGGTTCACGACTGCCACCCTCTGGTTCATCACAGCACCTCTGGTTCACCACTGCCACCCTCTGGTTCACCACTGACACCCTCTGGTTCATCACAGCACCCTCTGGTTCACCCCTGCCACCCTCTGGTTCAGCACTGCCACCCTCTGGTTCACCACTGCCACCCTCAGTTTCATCACAGCACCTCTGGTTCACCACTGCCACCCTCTGGTTAACCACTGTCACCCTCTGGTTCAGCCCTGCCACCCTCTGGTTCAGCACTGCCACCCTCTGGTTCACCACTGCCACCCTCTGGTTCACCCCTGCCACCCTCTGGTTCACCACTGCCACCCTCAGTTTCATCACAGCACTTCTGGTTCACCACTGCCACCCTCTGGTTAACCACTGTCACCCTCTGGTTCAGCCCTGCCACCCTCTGGTTCAGCACTGCCACCCTCTGGTTCACCACTGCCACCCTCTGGTTCACCCCTGCCACCCTCTGGTTCACCCCTGCCACCCTCTGGTTCAGCACTGCCACTCTCTGGTTCTCCCCTGTCACCCTCTGGTTCAGCACTGTCACCCTCTGGTTCAGCACTGTCACCCTCTGGTTCACCACTGCCAACCTCTGGTTCAAAACTGCCACCCTCTGGTTCAGCACTGCCACCCTCTGGTTCTTCACTACCACCCTCTGGTTCACCCCTGCCACCCTCTGGTTCACCCCTGCCACTCTCTGGTTCAGCACTGCCACTCTCTGGTTCACCCCTGCCACCCTCTGGTTCAGCAATGTCACCCTCTGGTTCATCACTGCCATCCTCTGGTTCACGACTGCCACCCTCTGGTTCATCACAGCACCTCTGGTTCACCACTGCCACCCTCTGGTTCACCACTGACACCCTCTGGTTCATCACAGCACCCTCTGGTTCACCCCTGCCACCCTCTGGTTCAGCACTGCCACCCTCTGGTTCACCACTGCCACCCTCAGTTTCATCACAGCACCTCTGGTTCACCACTGCCACCCTCTGGTTAACCACTGTCACCCTCTGGTTCAGCCCTGCCACCCTCTGGTTCAGCACTGCCACCCTCTGGTTCACCACTGCCACCCTCTGGTTCACCCCTGCCACCCTCTGGTTCACCACTGCCACCCTCTGGTTCACCACTGCCACCCTCAGTTTCATCACAGCACCTCTGGTTCACCACTGCCACCCTCTGGTTAACCACTGTCACCCTCTGGTTCAGCCCTGCCACCCTCTGGTTCAGCACTGCCACCCTCTGGTTCACCACTGCCACCCTCTGGTTCACCCCTGCCACCCTCTGGTTCACCCCTGCCACCCTCTGGTTCAGCACTGCCACTCTCTGGTTCTCCCCTGTCACCCTCTGGTTCAGCACTGTCACCCTCTGGTTCAGCACTGTCACCCTCTGGTTCACCACTGCCAACCTCTGGTTCACCCCTGCCACCCTCCTGTTCACAACTGCCATTCTTTGGTTCCCCACTGCCACCCTCTGGTTCACCCATGCCGCCCTCTGTTTCCCCACTGCCACCCTCTGGTTCACCCCTGCCACCGTCTGGTTCACCCCTGCCACCCTCTGGTTCAGCACTGCCACCCTCTGGTTCACCACTGCCACCCTCTGGTTCACCCCTGCCACCCTCTGGTTCACCCCTGCCACCCTCTGGTTCAGCACTGCCACTCTCTGGTTCTCCCCTGTCACCCTCTGGTTCAGCACTGTCACCCTCTGGTTCAGCACTGTCACCCTCTGGTTCACCACTGCCAACCTCTGGTTCACCCCTGCCACCCTCTGGTTTACAACAGCCACTCTCTGGTTCAGCACTGCCACACTCTGGTTCACCACTGCCACCCTCTGGTTCACCCCTGCCACCCTCTGGTTCACCCCTGCCACTCTCTGGTTCAGCACTGCCACTCTCTGGTTCACCCCTGCCACCCTCTGGTTCAGCACTGTCACCCTCTGGTTCACCACTGCCATCCTCTGGTTCACCACTGCCACCCTCTGGTTCATCACAGCACCTCTGGTTCACCACTGCCACCCTCTGGTTAACTTCTGTCACCCTCTGGTTCAGCACTGCCACCCTCTGGTTCACCACTGCCACCCTCTGGTTCACCCCTGCCACACTCTGGTTCACCACTGACACCCTCTGGTTCATCACAGCACCCTATGGTTCACCCCTGCCACCCTCTGCTTCAGCACTGTCACCCTCTGGTTCACCACTGCCACCCTCTGGTTCACGACTGCCACCCTCTGGTTCATCACAGCACCTCTGGTTCACCACTGCCACCCTCTGGTTAACCAATATCCCCCTCTGGTTCAGCACTGCCACCCTCTGATTCACCACTGCCACTCTCTGGTTCACCCCCGCCAACCTCTGGTTCAGCACTGCCACCCTCTGGTTCACCACTGCCGCCCTCTGGTTCACCCCTGCCACCCTTAGGTTCACCACTGATACCCTCTGGTTAATCACAGCACCCTCTAGTTCACCCCTGCCACCCTCTGGTTCAGCACTGCCACGCTCTGGTTCACGACTGCCACCCTCTGGTTCATCACAGCACCTCTGGTTCACCACTGCCACCCTCTGGTTAACCAATATCCCCCTCGGGTTCAGCACTGCCACCCTCTGATTCACCACTGCCACTCTCTGGTTCACCCCCGCCAACCTCTGGTTCAGCACTGCCACCCTCTGGTTCACCACTGCCGCCCTCTGGTTCACCCCTGCCACCCTTAGGTTCACCACTGATACCCTCTGGTTAATCACAGCACCCTCTAGTTCACCCCTGCCACCCTCTGGTTCAGCACTGCCACGCTCTGGTTCACGACTGCCACCCTCTGGTTCATCACAGCACCTCTGGTTCACCACTGCCACCCTCTGGTTCATCACAGCACCTCTGGTTCACCACTGCCACCCTCTGGTTAACCAATGTCACCCTCTGGTTCAGCACTGCCACTCTCTGGTTCACCCCTCCCAACCTCTGTTTCAGCACTGCCACCCTCTGGTTCACCACTGCCGCCCTCTGGTTCACCACTGCCACCCTCTGGTTCACCACTGACACCCTCTGGTTCACCCCTGCCACCCTCTGGTTCATCACAGCAACTCTAGTTCACCACTGCCACCCTCTGGTTAACCACTGTCACTCTCTGGTTCAGCACTGCCACTCTCTGGTTCAACACTGTCACCCTCTGGTTCACCACTGCCATCCTCTGGTTTACCACTGACACCCTCTGGTTCATCACAGCACCATCTGGTTAACCCCTGCCACCCTCTGGTTCAGCACTGCCACCCTCTGGTTCACCCCTGCCACCCTCTGGTTCAGCACTGTCACCCTCTGGTTCACCACTGCCACCCTCTGGTTCATCACAGCACCTCTGGTTCACCACTGCCACCCTCTGATTAACTTCTGTCACCCTCTGGTTCAGCACTGCCACCCTCTGGTTCACCACTGCCACCCTCTGGTTCACCCCTGCCACCCTCTGGTTCACCACTGACACCCTATGGTTCATCACAGCACCCTATGGTTCACCCCTGCCACCCTCTGGTTCAGCACTGTCACCCTCTGGTTCACCACTGCCACCCTCTGGTTCACGACTTCCACCCTCTGGTTCATCACAGCACCTCTGGTTCACCACTGCCACCCTCTGGTTAACCAATATCACCCTCTGGTTTAGCACTGCCACCCTCTGATTCACCACTGCCACTCTCTGGTTCACCCCTGCCAACCTCTGGTTCAGCACTGCCACCCTCTGGTTCACCACTGCCGCCCTCTGGTTCGAACCCTGCCACCCTCTGGTTCACCACTGATACCCTCTGGTTCATCACAGCACCCTCTAGTTCACCCCTGCCACCCTCAGGTTCAGCACTGTCACCCTCTGGTTCACCACTGCCACCCTCTGGTTCACGACTGCCACCCTCTGGTTCATCACAGCACCTCTGGTTCACCACTGCCACCCTCTGGTTCATCACAGCACCTCTGGTTCACCACTGCCACCCTCTGGTTAACCAATGTCACCCTCTGGTTCAGCACTGCCACTCTCTGGTTCACCCCTACCAACCTCTGTTTCAGCACTGCCACCCTCTGGTTCACCACTGCCGCCCTCTGGTTCACCACTGACACCCTCTGGTTCACCACTGACACCCTCTGGTTCATCACAGCACCCTCTGGTTAACCCCTGCCACCCTATGGTTCATCACAGCAACTCTAGTTCACCACTGCCACCCTCTGGTTAACCATTGTCACTCTCTGGTTCACCACTGCCATTCTTTGGTTCCCCACTGCCACCCTTTGGTTCACCCATGCCATTCTTTGGTTCCCCACTGCCACCCTCTGGTTCACCCATGCCGCCCTCTGTTTCCCCACTGCCACCCTCTGGTTCACCCCTGCCACCCTCTGGTTCACCCCTGCCACCCTCTGGTCCACCACTGCCACCCTCTGGTCCACCACTGCCACCCTCTAGTTCACCCCTGCCACCCTCTGGTTCACCCCTGCCACCCTCTGGTTCAGCACTGCCACTCTCTGGTTCACCCCTGTCACCCTCTGGTTCAGCACTGCCACCCTCTGGTTCACCCCTGCCACCCTCTGGTTTACCACTGACACCCTCTGGTTCATCACAGCACCATCTGGTTAACCCCTGCCACCCTCTGGTTCAGCACTGTCACCCTCTGGTTCACCACTGCCACCCTCTGGTTCACGACTGCCACCCTCTGGTTCCCCACTGCCACCCTCTGGTTCACCCATGCCGCCCTCTGTTTCCCCACTGCCACCCTCTGGTTCACCCCTGCCACCCTCTGGTTCACCCCTGCCACCCTCTGGTCCACCACTGCCACCCTCTGGTCCACCACTGCCACCCTCTGGTTCACCCCTGCCACCCTCTGGTTCACCCCTGCCACCCTCTGTTTCAGCACTGCCACTCTCTGGTTCACCCCTGTCACCCTCTGGTTCAGCACTGTCACCCTCTGATTCACCACTGCCACCCTCTGGTTCACCACGGCCATCCTCTGGTTCATCACAGCACCTCTGGTTTACCACTGCCACCCTCTGGTTAACCACTGTCACCCTCTGGTTCAGCACTGCCACCTTCCTGTTCACCAATGCCATTCTTTGGTTCCCCACTGCCTCCCTCTGGTTCACCCATGCCGCCCTATGTTTCCCCACTGCCACCCTCTGGTTCACCCCTGCCACCCTCTGGTTCACCCCTGCCACCCTCTGTTTCAGCACTGCAACCCTCTGGTTCACCACTGCCACCCTCTGGTTCACCCCTGCCACCCTCTGGTTCAGCACTGCCACCCTCTGGTTCAGCACTGCCACTCTCTGGTTCACCCCTGTCACCCTCTGGTTCAGCACTGTCACCCTCTGGTTAAGCACTGTCACCCTCTGGTTAACCACTGCCACCCTCTGGTTAACCACTGTCACCCTCTGGTTCAGCACTGCCACTCTCTGGTTCAGCACTGCCACCCTCTGGTTCACCCCTGCCACCCTCTGGTTCACCACTGACACCCTCTGGTTCATCACAGCACCCTCTGGTTCACCCCTGCCACCCTCTGGTTCAGCACTGTCACCCTCTGGTTCACCACTGCCACCCTCTGTTTCACCACTGCCACCCTCAGTTTCATCACAGCACCTCTGGTTCACCACTGCCACCCTCTGGTTAACCACTGTCACCCTCTGGTTCAGCACTGCCACCATCCTGTTCACAACTGCAATTCTTTGGTTCCCCACTGCCACCCTCTGGTTCACCCATGCCGCCCTCTGTTTCCCCACTGCCACCCTCTGGTTCACCCCTGCCACCGTCTGGTTCACCCCTGCCACCCTCTGGTTCAGCACTGCCACCCTCTGGTTCACCACTGCCACCCTCTGGTTCACCCCTGCCACCCTCTGGTTCACCCCTGCCACCCTCTGGTTTAGCACTGCCACGCTCTGGTTCACCCCTGTCACCCTCTGGTTCAGCACTGTCACCCTCTGGTTCAGCACTGTCACCCTCCGGTTCACCACTGCCAACCTCTGGTTCACCCCTGCCACCCTCTGGTTCACAACAGCCACTCTCTGGTTCAGCACTGCCACACTCTGGTTCACCACTGCCACCCTCTGGTTCACCCCTGCCACCCTCTGGTTCACCCCTGCCACTCTCTGGTTCAGCACTGCCACTCTCTGGTTCACCCCTGCCACCCTCTGGTTCAGCACTGTCACCCTCTGGTTCACCACTGCCATCCTCTGGTTCACCACTGCCACCCTCTGGTTCATCACAGCACCTCTGGTTCACCACTGCCACCCTCTGGTTAACTTCTGTCACCCTCTGGTTCACCACTGCCACCCTCTGGTTCACCACTGCCACCCTCTGGTTCACCCCTGCCACACTCTGGTTCACCACTGACACCCTCTGGTTCATCACAGCACCCTATGGTTCACCCCTGCCACCCTCTGCTTCAGCACTGTCACCCTCTGGTTCACAACTGCCACCCTCTGGTTCACAACTGCCAGCCTCTGGTTCATCACAGCACCTCTGGTTCACCACTGCCACCCTCTGGTTAACCAATATCACCCTCTGGTTCAGCACTGTCACCCTCTGATTCACCACTGCCACTCTCTGGTTCACCCCCGCCAACCTCTGATCAGCACTGCCACCCTCTGGTTCACCACTGCCGCCCTCTGGTTCACCCCTGCCACCCTCTGGTTCACCACTGATACCCTCTGGTTAATCACAGCACCCTCTAGTTCACCCCTGCCACCCTCTGGTTCAGCACTGCCACCCTCTGGTTCACGACTGCCACCCTCTGGTTCATCACAGCACCTCTGGTTCACCACTGCCACCCTCTGGTTCATCACAGCACCTCTGGTTCACCACTGCCACCCTCTGGTTAACCAATGTCACCCTCTGGTTCAGCACTGCCACTCTCTGGTTCACCCCTCCCAACCTCTGTTTCAGCACTGCCACCCTCTGGTTCACCACTGCCGCCCTCTGGTTCACCACTGCCACCCTCTGGTTCACCACTGACACCCTCTGGTTCACCCCTGCCACCCTCTGGTTCATCACAGCAACTCTAGTTCACCACTGCCACCCTCTGGTTAACCACTGTCACTCTCTGGTTCAGCACTGCCACTCTCTGGTTCACCACTGCCATTCTTTGGTTCCCCACTGCCACCCTCTGGTTCACCCATGCCATTCTTTGGTTCCCCACTGCCACCCTCTGGTTCACCCATGCCGCCCTCTGTTTCCCCACTGCCACCCTCTGGTTCACCCCTGCCACCCTCTGGTTCACCCCTGCCACCCTCTGGTCCACCACTGCCACCCTCTGGTCCACCCCTGCCACCCTCTGGTTCACCCCTGCCACCCTCTGGTTCAGCACTGCCACTCTCTGGTTCACCCCTGTCACCCTCTGGTTCAGCACTGCCACCCTCTGGTTCACCCCTGCCACCCTCTGGTTTACCACTGACACCCTCTGGTTCATCACAGCACCCTCTGGTTCACCCCTGCCACCCTCTGGTTCAGCACTGTCACCCTCTGGTTCACCACTGCCACCCTCTGGTTCACGACTGCCACCCTCTGGTTCACCACTGCCACCCTCTGGTTCACCCATGCCGCCCTCTGTTTCCCCACTGCCACCCTCTGGTTCACCCCTGCCACCCTCTGGTTCACCCCTGCCACCCTCTGGTCCACCACTGCCACCCTCTGGTCCACCACTGCCACCCTCTGGTTCACCCCTGCCACCCTCTGGTTCACCCCTGCCACCCTACGGTTCAGCACTGCCACTCTCATGTTCACCCCTGTCACCCTCTGGTTCAGCACTGTCACCCTCTGGTTCACCACTGCCACCCTCTGGTTCACAACGGCCACCCTCTGGTTCATCACAGCACCTCTGGTTCACCACTGCCACCCTCTGGTTAACCACTGTCACCCTCTGGTTCAGCACTGCCACCTTCCTGTTCACCACTGCCATTCTTTGGTTCCCCACTGCCACCCTCTGGTTCACCCCTGCCACCCTCTGGTTCAGCACTGCCACTCTCTGGTTCACCCCTGTCACCCTCTGGTTCAGCACTGTCACCCTCTGGTTCAGCACTATCACCCTCTGGTTCACCACTGCCACCCTCTGGTTAACCACTGTCACCCTCTGGTTCAGCACTGCCACCCTCTGGTTCAGCACTGCCACCCTCTGGTTCACCCCTGCCACCCTCTGGTTCACCACTGACACCCTCTGGTTCATCACAACACCCTCTGGTTCACCCCTGCCACCGTCTGGTTCAGCACTGTCACCCTCTGGTTCACCACTGCCACCCTCTGGTTCACCACTGCCACCCTCAGTTTCATCACAGCACCTCTGGTTCACCACTGCCACCCTCTGGTTAACCACTGTCACCCTCTGGTTCAGCACTGCCACCCTCCTGTTCACAACTGCCATTCTTTGGTTCCCCACTGCCACCCTCTGGTTCACCCATGCCGCCCTCTGTTTCCCCACTGCCACCCTCTGGTTCACCCCTGCCACCGTCTGGTTCACCCCGCCACCCTCTGGTTCAGCACTGCCACCCTCTTGTTCACCACTGCCACCCTCTGGTTCACCCCTGCCACCCTCTGGTTCACCCCTGCCACCCTCTGGTTCAGCACTGCCACTCTCTGGTTCACCCCTGTCACCCTCTGGTTCAGCACTGTCACCCTCTGGTTCAGCACTGTCACCCTCTGGTTCACCACTGCCACCCTCTGGTTAACCACTGTCACCCTCTGGTTCAGCACTGCCACCCTCTGGTTCACCACTGCCACCCTCTGGTTCACCCCTGCCACCCTCTGGTTCACCACTGCCACACTCTGGTTGATCAGAGCACCCTCTGGTTCACCCCTGCCACCCTTTGGTTCAGCACTGTCACCCTCTGGTTCACCAGTGCCAACCTCTGGTTCATGACTGCCACCCTCTGGTTCATCACAGCACCTCCAGTTCACCACTGCCACCCTCTGGTTAACCACTGTCACCCTCTGGTTCAGCACTGCCACCCTCTGGTTCAGCACTGCCAATCTTTGGTTCACCACTGCCACCCTCTGGTTCACCCATGCCACCCTCTGGTTCCCCACTGCCACCCTCTGGTTCACCCCAGCCACCCTCTGGTTCACCCCTGCCACCCTCTGGTTCAAAACTGCCACCCTCTGGTTCAGCACTGCCACCCTCTGGTTCTTCACTGCCACCCTCTGGTTCACCCCTGCCACCCTCTGGTTCACCCCTGCCACTCTCTGGTTCAGCACTGCCACTCTCTGGTTCACCCCTGCCACCCTCTGGTTCAGCACTGTCACCCTCTGGTTCATCACTGCCATCCTCTGGTTCACGACTGCCACCCTCTGGTTCATCACAGCACCTCTGGTTCACCACTGCCACCCTCTGGTTCACCACTGACACCCTCTGGTTCATCACAGCACCCTCTGGTTCACCCCTGCCACCCTCTGGTTCAGCACTGTCACCCTCTGGTTCACCACTGCCACCCTCTGGTTCACCACTGCCACCCTCAGTTTCATCACAGCACCTCTGGTTCACCACTGCCACCCTCTGGTTAACCACTGTCACCCTCTGGTTCAGCACTGCCACCCTCCTGTTCACAACTGCCATTCTTTGGTTCCCCACTGCCACCCTCTGGTTCACCCATGCCGCCCTCTGTTTCCCCACTGCCACCCTCTGGTTCACCCCTGCCACCGTCTGGTTCACCCCTGCCACCCTCTGGTTCAGCACTGCCACCCTCTGGTTCACCACTGCCACCCTCTGGTTCACCCCTGCCACCCTCTGGTTCACCCCTGCCACCCTCTGGTTCAGCACTGCCATGCTCTGGTTCACCCCTGTCACCCTCTGGTTCAGCACTGTCACCCTCTGGTTCAGCACTGTCACCCTCTGTTTCACCACTGCCACCCTCTGGTTCACCACTGACACCCTCTGGTTCATCACAGCACCCTCTGGTTCACCCCTGCCACCCTCTGGTTCAGCACTGTCACCCTCTGGTTCACCACTGCCACCCTCTGGTTCACCACTGCCACCCTCAGTTTCATCACAGCACCTCTGGTTCACCACTGCCACCCTCTGGTTAACCACTGTCACCCTCTGGTTCAGCACTGCCACCATCCTGTTCACAACTGCAATTCTTTGGTTCCCCACTGCCACCCTCTGGTTCACCCATGCCGCCCTCTGTTTCCCCACTGCCACCCTCTGGTTCACCCCTGCCACCGTCTGGTTCACCCCTGCCACCCTCTGGTTCAGCACTGCCACCCTCTGGTTCACCACTGCCACCCTCTGGTTCACCCCTGCCACCCTCTGGTTCACCCCTGCCACCCTCTGGTTCAGCACTGCCACGCTCTGGTTCACCCCTGTCACCCTCTGGTTCAGCACTGTCACCCTCTGGTTCAGCACTGTCACCCTCCCGTTCACCACTGCCAACCTCTGGTTCACCCCTGCCACCCTCTGGTTCACAATAGCCACTCTCTGGTTCAGAACTGCCACACTCTGGTTCACCACTGCCACCCTCTGGTTCATCACAGCACCTCTGGTTCACCACTGCCACCCTCTGGTTAACTTCTGTCACCCTCTGGTTCAGCACTGCCACCCTCTGGTTCACCACTGCCACCCTCTGGTTCACCCCTGCCACACTCTGGTTCACCACTGACACCCTCTGGTTCATCACAGCACCCTATGGTTCACCCCTGCCACCCTCTGCTTCAGCACTGTCACCCTCTGGTTCACCACTGCCACCCTCTGGTTCACGACTGCCACCCTCTGGTTCATCACAGCACCTCTGGTTCACCACTGCCACCCTCTGGTTAACCAATATCCACCTCTGGTTCAGCACTGCCACCCTCTGATTCACCAAGGCCACTCTCTGGTTCACCCCCGCCAACCTCTGGTTCAGCACTGCCACCCTCTGGTTCACCACTGCCGCCCTCTGGTTCACCCCTGCCACCCTTAGGTTCACCACTGATACCCTCTGGTTAATCACAGCACCCTCTAGTTCACCCCTGCCACCCTCTGGTTCAGCACTGCCACCCTCTGGTTCACGACTGCCACCCTCTGGTTCATCACAGCACCTCTGGTTCACCACTGCCACCCTCTGGTTCATCACAGCACCTCTGGTTCACCACTGCCACCCTCTGGTTAACCAATGTCACCCTCTGGTTCAGCACTGCCACTCTCTGGTTCACCCCTCCCAACCTCTGTTTCAGCACTGCCACCCTCTGGTTCACCACTGCCGCCCTCTGGTTCACCACTGCCACCCTCTGGTTCACCACTGACACCCTCTGGTTCACCCCTGCCACCCTCTGGTTCATCACAGCAACTCTAGTTCACCACTGCCACCCTCTGGTTAACCACTGTCACTCTCTGGCTCAGCACTGCCACTCTCTGATTCACCACTGCCATTCTTTGGTTCCCCACTGCCACCCTCTGGTTCACCCATGCCATTCTTTGGTTCCCCACTGCCACCCTCTGGTTCACCCATGCCACCCTCTGTTTCCCCACTGCCACCCTCTGGTTCACCCCTGGCTCCCTCTGGTTCACCCCTGCCACCCTCTGGTCCACCACTGCCACCCTCTGGTCCACCACTGCCACCCTCTGGTTCACCCCTGCCACCCTCTGGTTCACCCATGCCACCCTCTGGTTCAGCACTGCCACTCTCTGGTTCACCCCTGTCACCCTCTGTTTCAGCACTGCCTCCCTCTGGTTCACCCATGCCGCCCTATGTTTCCCCACTGCCACCCTCTGGTTCACCCCTGCCACCCTCTGGTTCACCCCTGCCACCCTCTGTTTCAGCACTGCAACCCTCTGGTTCACCACTGCCACCCTCTGGTTCACCCCTGCCACCCTCTGGTTCAGCACTGCCACCCTCTGGTTCAGCACTGCCACTCTCTGGTTCACCCCTGTCACCCTCTGGTTCAGCACTGTCACCCTCTGGTTAAGCACTGTCACCCTCTGGTTAACCACTGCCACCCTCTGGTTAACCACTGCCACCCTCTGGTTCACCCCTGCCACCCTCTGGTTCACCACTGACACCCTCTGGTTCATCACAGCACCCTCTGGTTCACCCCTGCCACCCTCTGGTTCAGCACTGTCACCCTCTGGTTCACCACTGCCACCCTCTGGTTCACCACTGCCACCCTCAGTTTCATCACAGCACCTCTGGTTCACCACTGCCACCCTCTGGTTAACCACTGTCACCCTCTGGTTCAGCACTGCCACCATCCTGTTCACAACTGCAATTCTTTGGTTCCCCACTGCCACCCTCTGGTTCACCCATGCCGCCCTCTGTTTCCCCACTGCCACCCTCTGGTTCACCCCTGCCACCGTCTGGTTCACCCCTGCCACCCTCTGGTTCAGCACTGCCACCCTCTGGTTCAGCACTGCCACCCTCTGGTTCACCCCTGCCACCCTCTGGTTCACCCCTGCCACCCTCTGGTTCAGCACTGCCACGCTCTGGTTCACCCCTGTCACCCTCTGGTTCAGCACTGTCACCCTCTGGTTCAGCACTGTCACCCTCCGGTTCACCACTGCCAACCTCTGGTTCACCCCTGCCACCCTCTGGTTCACAACAGCCACTCTCTGGTTCAGCACTGCCACACTCTGGTTCACCACTGCCACCCTCTGGTTCACCCCTGCCACCCTCTGGTTCACCCCTGCCACTCTCTGGTTCAGCACTGCCACTCTCTGGTTCACCCCTGCCACTCTCTGGTTCAGCACTGCCACTCTCTGGTTCACCCCTGCCACCCTCTGGTTCAGCACTGTCACCCTCTGGTTCACCACTGCCACCCTCTGATTCACCACTGCCACTCTCTGGTTCACCCCCGCCAACCTCTGATCAGCACTGCCACCCTCTGGTTCACCACTGCCGCCCTCTGGTTCACCCCTGCCACCCTCTGGTTCACCACTGATACCCTCTGGTTAATCACAGCACCCTCTAGTTCACCCCTGCCACCCTCTGGTTCAGCACTGCCACCCTCTGGTTCACGACTGCCACCCTCTGGTTCATCACAGCACCTCTGGTTCACCACTGCCACCCTCTGGTTAACCACTGTCACCCTCTGGTTCAGCACTGCCACCCTCTGGTTCAGCACTGCCACCCTCTGGTTCACCCCTGCCACCCTCTGGTTCACCACTGACACCCTCTGGTTCATCACAACACCCTCTGGTTCACCCCTGCCACCCTCTGGTTCAGCACTGTCACCCTCTGGTTCACCACTGCCACCCTCTGGTTCACCACTGCCACCCTCAGTTTCATCACAGCACCTCTGGTTCACCACTGCCACCCTCTGGTTAACCACTGTCACCCTCTGGTTCAGCACTGCCACCCTCCTGTTCACAACTGCCATTCTTTGGTTCCCCACTGCCACCCTCTGGTTCACCCATGCCGCCCTCTGTTTCCCCACTGCCACCCTCTGGTTCACCCCTGCCACCGTCTGGTTCACCCCGCCACCCTCTGGTTCAGCACTGCCACCCTCTGGTTCACCACTGCCACCCTCTGGTTCACCCCTGCCACCCTCTGGTTCACCCCTGCCACCCTCTGGTTCAGCACTGCCACTCTCTGGTTCACCCCTGTCACCCTCTGGTTCAGCACTGTCACCCTCTGGTTCAGCACTGTCACCCTCTGGTTCACCACTGCCAACCTCTGGTTAACCACTGTCACCCTCTGGTTCAGCACTGCCACCCTCTGGTTCCCCACTGCCACCCTCTGGTTCACCCTGCCATCCTCTGGTGCAGCACTGCCGCCCTCTGGTTCAGCACTGTCACCCTCTGGTTCACCCCTGCCACCCTCTGGTTCACCCCTGCCACCCTCTGGTTCAGCACTGTCACCCTCTGGTTCACCACTGCCACCCTCTGGTTAACCACTGTCACCCTCTGGTTCAGCACTGCCACCCTCTGGTTCACCACTGCCACCCTCTGGTTCACCCCTGCCACCCTCTGGTTCATCACTGCCACACTCTGGTTGATCAGAGCACCCTCTGGTTCACCCCTGCCACCCTCTGGTTCAGCACTGTCACCCTCTGGTTCACCAGTGCCAACCTCTGGTTCATGACTGCCACCCTCTGGTTCATCACAGCACCTCCAGTTCACCACTGCCACCCTCTGGTTAACCACTGTCACCCTCTGGTTCAGCACTGCCACCCTCTGGTTCAGCACTGCCAATCTTTGGTTCACCACTGCCACCCTCTGGTTCACCCATGCCACCCTCTGGTTCCCCACTGCCACCCTCTGGTTCACCCCAGCCACCCTCTGGTTCACCCCTGCCACCCTCTGGTTCAAAACTGCCACCCTCTGGTTCAGCACTGCCACCCTCTGGTTCTTCACTGCCACCCTCTGGTTCACCCCTGCCACCCTCTGGTTCACCCCTGCCACTCTCTGGTTCAGCACTGCCACTCTCTGGTTCACCCCTGCCACCCTCTGGTTCAGCACTGTCACCCTCTGGTTCATCACTGCCATCCTCTGGTTCACGACTGCCACCCTCTGGTTCATCACAGCACCTCTGGTTCACCCCTGCCACCCTCTGGTTCAGCACTGTCACCCTCTGGTTCACCACTGCCACCCTCTGGTTCACCACTGCCACCCTCAGTTTCATCACAGCACCTCTGGTTCACCACTGCCACCCTCTGGTTAACCACTGTCACCCTCTGGTTCAGCACTGCCACCCTCCTGTTCACAACTGCCATTCTTTGGTTCCCCACTGCCACCCTCTGGTTCACCCATGCCGCCCTCTGTTTCCCCACTGCCACCCTCTGGTTCACCCCTGCCACCGTCTGGTTCACCCCTGCCACCCTCTGGTTCAGCACTGCCACCCTCTGGTTCACCACTGCCACCCTCTGGTTCACCCCTGTCACCCTCTGGTTCACCCCTGCCACCCTCTGGTTCAGCACTGCCATGCTCTGGTTCACCCCTGTCACCCTCTGGTTCAGCACTGTCACCCTCTGGTTCAGCACTGTCACCCTCTGGTTCACCACTGCCACCCTCTGGTTCACCACTGACACCCTCTGGTTCATCACAGCACCCTCTGGTTCACCCCTGCCACCCTCTGGTTCAGCACTGTCACCCTCTGGTTCACCACTGCCACCCTCTGGTTCACCACTGCCACCCTCAGTTTCATCACAGCACCTCTGGTTCACCACTGCCACCCTCTGGTTAACCACTGTCACCCTCTGGTTCAGCACTGCCACCATCCTGTTCACAACTGCAATTCTTTGGTTCCCCACTGCCACCCTCTGGTTCACCCATGCCGCCCTCTGTTTCCCCACTGCCACCCTCTGGTTCACCCCTGCCACCGTCTGGTTCACCCCTGCCACCCTCTGGTTCAGCACTGCCACCCTCTGGTTCACCACTGCCACCCTCTGGTTCACCCCTGCCACCCTCTGGTTCACCCCTGCCACCCTCTGGTTCAGCACTGCCACGCTCTGGTTCACCCCTGTCACCCTCTGGTTCAGCACTGTCACCCTCTGGTTCAGCACTGTCACCCTCCGGTTCACCACTGCCAACCTCTGGTTCACCCCTGCCACCCTCTGGTTCACAACAGCCACTCTCTGGTTCAGCACTGCCACACTCTGGTTCACCACTGCCACCCTCTGGTTCATCACAGCACCTCTGGTTCACCACTGCCACCCTCTGGTTAACTTCTGTCACCCTCTGGTTCAGCACTGCCACCCTCTGGTTCACCACTGCCACCCTCTGGTTCACCCCTGCCACACTCTGGTTCACCACTGACACCCTCTGGTTCATCACAGCACCCTATGGTTCACCCCTGCCACCCTCTGCTTCAGCACTGTCACCCTCTGGTTCACCACTGCCACCCTCTGGTTCACGACTGCCACCCTCTGGTTCATCACAGCACCTCTGGTTCACCACTGCCACCCTCTGGTTAACCAATATCCACCTCTGGTTCAGCACTGCCACCCTCTGATTCACCAAGGCCACTCTCTGGTTCACCCCCGCCAACCTCTGGTTCAGCACTGCCACCCTCTGGTTCACCACTGCCGCCCTCTGGTTCACCCCTGCCACCCTTAGGTTCACCACTGATACCCTCTGGTTAATCACAGCACCCTCTAGTTCACCCCTGCCACCCTCTGGTTCAGCACTGCCACCCTCTGGTTCACGACTGCCACCCTCTGGTTCATCACAGCACCTCTGGTTCACCACTGCCACCCTCTGGTTCATCACAGCACCTCTGGTTCACCACTGCCACCCTCTGGTTAACCAATGTCACCCTCTGGTTCAGCACTGCCACTCTCTGGTTCACCCCTCCCAACCTCTGTTTCAGCACTGCCACCCTCTGGTTCACCACTGCCGCCCTCTGGTTCACCACTGCCACCCTCTGGTTCACCACTGACACCCTCTGGTTCACCCCTGCCACCCTCTGGTTCATCACAGCAACTCTAGTTCACCACTGCCACCCTCTGGTTAACCACTGTCACTCTCTGGCTCAGCACTGCCACTCTCTGATTCACCACTGCCATTCTTTGGTTCCCCACTGCCACCCTCTGGTTCACCCATGCCATTCTTTGGTTCCCCACTGCCACCCTCTGGTTCACCCATGCCACCCTCTGTTTCCCCACTGCCACCCTCTGGTTCACCCCTGCCACCCTCTGGTTCACCCCTGCCACCCTCTGGTCCACCACTGTCACCCTCTGGTCCACCACTGCCACCCTCTGGTTCACCCCTGCCACCCTCTGGTTCACCCATGCCACCCTCTGGTTCAGCACTGCCACTCTCTGGTTCACCCCTGTCACCCTCTGTTTCAGCACTGCCTCCCTCTGGTTCACCCATGCCGCCCTATGTTTCCCCACTGCCACCCTCTGGTTCACCCCTGCCACCCTCTGGTTCACCCCTGCCACCCTCTGTTTCAGCACTGCAACCCTCTGGTTCACCACTGCCACCCTCTGGTTCACCCCTGCCACCCTCTGGTTCAGCACTGCCACCCTCTGGTTCAGCACTGCCACTCTCTGGTTCACCCCTGTCACCCTCTGGTTCAGCACTGTCACCCTCTGGTTAAGCACTGTCACCCTCTGGTTAACCACTGCCACCCTCTGGTTAACCACTGCCACCCTCTGGTTCACCCCTGCCACCCTCTGGCTCACCACTGACACCCTCTGGTTCATCACAGCACCCTCTGGTTCACCCCTGCCACCCTCTGGTTCAGCACTGTCACCCTCTGGTTCACCACTGCCACCCTCTGGTTCACCACTGCCACCCTCAGTTTCATCACAGCACCTCTGGTTCACCACTGCCACCCTCTGGTTAACCACTGTCACCCTCTGGTTCAGCACTGCCACCATCCTGTTCACAACTGCAATTCTTTGGTTCCCCACTGCCACCCTCTGGTTCACCCATGCCGCCCTCTGTTTCCCCACTGCCACCCTCTGGTTCACCCCTGCCACCGTCTGGTTCACCCCTGCCACCCTCTGGTTCAGCACTGCCACCCTCTGGTTCAGCACTGCCACCCTCTGGTTCACCCCTGCCACCCTCTGGTTCACCCCTGCCACCCTCTGGTTCAGCACTGCCATGCTCTGGTTCACCCCTGTCACCCTCTGGTTCAGCACTGTCACCCTCTGGTTCAGCACTGTCACCCTCCGGTTCACCACTGCCAACCTCTGGTTCACCCCTGCCACCCTCTGGTTCACAACAGCCACTCTCTGGTTCAGCACTGCCACCCTCTGGTTCACCACTGCCACCCTCTGGTTCACCCCTGCCACCCTCTGGTTCACCCCTGCCACTCTCTGGTTCAGCACTGCCACTCTCTGGTTCACCCCTGCCACCCTCTGGTTCAGCACTGTCACCCTCTGGTTCACCACTGCCATCCTCTGGTTCACCACTGCCACCCTCTGGTTCATCACAGCACCTCTGGTTCACCACTGCCACCCTCTGGTTAACTTCTGTCACCCTCTGGTTCAGCACTGCCACCCTCTGGTTCACCACTGCCACCCTCTGGTTCACCCCTGCCACACTCTGGTTCACCACTGACACCCTCTGGTTCATCACAGCACCCTATGGTTCACCCCTGCCACCCTCTGCTTCAGCACTGTCACCCTCTGGTTCACCACTGCCACCCTCTGGTTCACGACTGCCACCCTCTGGTTCATCACAGCACCTCTGGTTCACCACTGCCACCCTCTGGTTAACCAATATCACCCTCTGGTTCAGCACTGTCACCCTCTGATTCACCACTGCCACTCTCTGGTTCACCCCCGCCAACCTCTGATCAGCACTGCCACCCTCTGGTTCACCACTGCCGCCCTCTGGTTCACCCCTGCCACCCTCTGGTTCACCACTGATACCCTCTGGTTAATCACAGCACCCTCTAGTTCACCCCTGCCACCCTCTGGTTCAGCACTGCCACCCTCTGGTTCACGACTGCCACCCTCTGGTTCATCACAGCACCTCTGGTTCACCACTGCCACCCTCTGGTTCATCACAGCACCTCTGGTTCACCACTGCCACCCTCTGGTTAACCAATGTCACCCTCTGGTTCAGCACTGCCACTCTCTGGTTCACCCCTCCCAACCTCTGTTTCAGCACTGCCACCCTCTGGTTCACCACTGCCGCCCTCTGGTTCACCACTGCCACCCTCTGGTTCACCACTGACACCCTCTGGTTCACCCCTGCCACCCTCTGGTTCATCACAGCAACTCTAGTTCACCACTGCCACCCTCTGGTTAACCACTGTCACTCTCTGGTTCAGCACTGCCACTCTCTGGTTCACCACTGCCATTCTTTGGTTCCCCACTGCCACCCTCTGGTTCACCCATGCCATTCTTTGGTTCCCCACTGCCACCCTCTGGTTCACCCATGCCGCCCTCTGTTTCCCCACTGCCACACTCTGGTTCACCCCTGCCACCCTCTGGTTCACCCCTGCCACCCTCTGGTCCACCACTGCCACCCTCTGGTCCACCCCTGCCACCCTCTGGTTCACCCCTGCCACCCTCTGGTTCAGCACTGCCACTCTCTGGTTCACCCCTGTCACCCTCAGGTTCAGCACTGCCACCCTCTGGTTCACCCCTGCCACCCTCTGGTTTACCACTGACACCCTCTGGTTCATCACAGCACCCTCTGGTTCACCCCTGCCACCCTCTGGTTCAGCACTGTCACCCTCTGGTTCACCACTGCCACCCTCTGGTTCACGACTGCCACCCTCTGGTTCACCACTGCCACCCTCTGGTTCACCCATGCCGCCCTCTGTTTCCCCACTGCCACCCTCTGGTTCACCCCTGCCACCCTCTGGTTCACCCCTGCCACCCTCTGGTCCACCACTGCCACCCTCTGGTCCACCACTGCCACCCTCTGGTTCACCCCTGCCACCCTCTGGTTCACCCCTGCCACCCTACGGTTCAGCACTGCCACTCTCATGTTCACCCCTGTCACCCTCTGGTTCAGCACTGTCACCCTCTGGTTCACCACTGCCACCCTCCGGTTCACAACGGCCACCCTCTGGTTCATCACAGCACCTCTGGTTCACCACTGCCACCCTCTGGTTAACCACTGTCACCCTCTGGTTCAGCACTGCCACCTTCCTGTTCACCACTGCCATTCTTTGGTTCCCCACTGCCACCCTCTGGTTCACCCCTGCCACCCTCTGGTTCAGCACTGCCACTCTCTGGTTCACCCCTGTCACCCTCTGGTTCAGCATTGTCACCCTCTGGTTCAGAACTATCACCCTCTGGTTCACCACTGCCACCCTCTGGTTAACCACTGTCACCCTCTGGTTCAGCACTGCCACCCTCTGGTTCAGCACTGCCACCCTCTGGTTCACCCCTGCCACCCTCTGGTTCACCACTGACACCCTCTGGTTCATCACAACACCCTCTGGTTCACCCCTGCCACCCTCTGGTTCAGCACTGTCACCCTCTGGTTCACCACTGCCACCCTCTGGTTAACCACTGTCAACCTCTGGTTCAGCACTGCCACCCTTTGGTTCACCACTGCCACCCTCTGGTTCACCCCTGCCACCCTCTGGTTCACCACTGCCACCCTCTGGTTGATCAGAGCACCCTCTGGTTCACCCCTGCCACCCTCTGGTTCAGCACTGTCACCCTCTGGTTCACCAGTGCCAACCTCTGGTTCATGACTGCCACCCTCTGGTTCATCACAGCACCTCCAGTTCACCACTGCCACCCTCTGGTTAACCACTATCACCCTCTGGTTCAGCACTGCCACCCTCTGGTTCACCACTGCCACCCTCTGGTTCACCCCTGCCACCCTCTGGTTCACCCCTGCCACCCTCTGGTTCACCCCTGCCACCCTCTGGTTCACCCCTGCCACCCTCTGGTCCACCGCTGCCACCCTCTGGTCCACCACTGCCACCCTCTGGTTCACCCCTGCCACCCTCTGGTTCACCCCTGCCACCCTCCGGTTCAGCACTGCCACTCTCATGTTCACCCCTGTCACCCTCTGGTTCAGCACTGTCACCCTCTGGTTCACCACTGCCACCCTCTGGTTCACCACGGCCACCCTCTGGTTCATCACAGCACCTCTGGTTCACCACTGCCACCCTCTGGTTAACCACTGTCACCCTCTGGTTCAGCACTGCCACCTTCCTGTTCCTCACTGCCATTCTTTGGTTCCCCACTGTCACCCTCTGGTTCACCCCTGCCACCCTCTGGTTCAGCACTGCCACTCTCTGGTTCACCCCTGTCACCCTCTGGTTCAGCACTGTCACCCTCTGGTTCAGCACTATCACCCTCTGGTTCACCACTGCCACCCTCTGGTTAACCCCTGCCACCCTCTGGTTCAGCACTGCCACCCTCTGGTTCACCACTGCCACCCTCTGGTTCACCCCTGTCACCCTCTGGTTTACCCCTGCCACCCTCTGGTTCAGCACTGCCATGCTCTGGTTCACCCCTGTCACCCTCTGGTTCATCCCTGTCACCCTCAGGTTCAGCACTGCCACCCTCTGGTTCACCCCTGCCACCCTCTGGTTTACCACTGACACCCTCTGGTTCATCACAGCACCCTCTGGTTCACCCCTGCCACCCTCTGGTTCAGCACTGTCACCCTCTGGTTCACCACTGCCACCCTTTGGTTCACCCCTGCCACCCTCTGGTTCACCCCTGCCACCCTCTGGTTCAGCACTGCCACTCTCTGGTTCACCCCTGTCACCCTCTGGTTCAGCACTGTCACCCTCTGGTTCAGCACTGTCACCCTCTGGTTCACCACTGCCAACCTCTGGTTAACCACTGTCACCCTCTGGTTCAGCACTGCCACCCTCTGGTTCCCCACTGCCACCCTCTGGTTCACCCTGCCATCCTCTGGTGCAGCACTGCCACCCTCTGGTTCAGCACTGTCACCCTCTGGTTCACCCCTGCCACCCTCTGTTTCACCCCTGCCACCCTCTGGTTCAGCACTGTCACCCTCTGGTTCACCACTGCCACCCTCTGGTTAACCACTGTCACCCTCTGGTTCAGCACTGTCACCCTCTGGTTCACCCCTGCCACCCTCTGGTTCACACCTGCCACCCTCTGGTTAACCACTGCCACCCTCTGGTTGATCGGAGCACCCTCTGGTTCACCCCTGCCACCCTCTGGTTCAGCACTGTCACCCTCTGGTTCACCAGTGCCAACCTCTGGTTCATGACTGCCACCCTCTGGTTCATCACAGCACCTCCAGTTCACCACTGCCACCCTCTGGTTAACCACTGTTACCCTCTGGTTCAGCACTGCCACCCTCTGGTTCAGCACTGCAATTCTTTGGTTCACCACTGCCACCCTCTGGTTCACCCATGCCACCCTCTGGTTCCCCACTGCCACCCTCTGGTTCACCCCAGCCACCCTCTGGTTCACCCCTGCCACCCTCTGGTTCAGCACTGCCACCCTCTGGTTCTTCACTGCCACCCTCTGGTTCACCCCTGCCACCCTCTGGTTCACCCCTGCCACTCTCTGGTTCAGCACTGCCACTCTCTGGTTCACCCCTGCCACCCTCTGGTTCAGCACTGCCACCCTCTGGTTCATCACTCCCATCCTCTGGTTCACGACTGCTACCCTCTGGTTCATCACAGCACCTCTGGTTCACCACTGCCACCCTCTGGTTAACCACTGTCACCCTCTGGTTCAGCACTGCCACCCTCTGGTTCACCACTGCCACTCTCTGGTTCAGCACTGTCACCCTTTGGTTCACCCCTGCCACCCTCTGGTTCACCCCTGCCACCCTCTGGTTCAGCACTGTCACCCTCTGGTTCACCACTGCCACCCTCTGGTTAACCACTGTCACCCTCTGGTTCAGCACTGTCACCCTCTGGTTCAGCACTGTCACCCTCTGGTTCACCACTGCCAACCTCTGGTTAACCACTGTCACCCTCTGGTTCAGCACTGCCACCCTCTGGTTCCCCACTGCCACCCTCTGGTTCACCCTGCCATCCTCTGGTGCAGCACTGCCACCCTCTGGTTCAGCACTGTCACCCTCTGGTTCACCCCTGCCACCCTCTGGTTCACCCCTGCCACCCTCTGGTTCAGCAATGTCACCCTCTGGTTCACCACTGCCACCCTCTGGTTAACCACTGTCACCCTCTGGTTCAGCACTGTCACCCTCTGGTTCACCCCTGCCACCCTCTGGTTCACACCTGCCACCCTCTGGTTAACCACTGCCACCCTCTGGTTGATCAGAGCACCCTCTGGTTCACCCCTGCCACCCTCTGGTTCAGCACTGTCACCCTCTGGTTCACCAGTGCCAACCTCTGGTTCATGACTGCCACCCTCTGGTTCATCACAGCACCTCCATTTCACCACTGCCACCCTCTGGTTAACCACTGTTACCCTCTGGTTCAGCACAGCCACCCTCTGGTTCAGCACTGCCATTCTTTGGTTCACCACTGCCACCCTCTGGTTCACCCATGCCACCCTCTGGTTCCCCACTGCCACCCTCTGGTTCACCCCAGCCACCCTCTGGTTCACCCCTGCCACCCTCTGGTTCAGCACTGCCACCCTCTGGATCTTCACTGCCACCCTCTGGTTCACCCCTGCCACCCTCTGGTTCACCCCTGCCACTCTCTGGTTCAGCACTGCCACTCTCTGGTTCACCCCTGTCACCCTCTGGTTCATCACTCCCATCCTCTGGTTCACAACTGCCACCCTCTGGTTCATCACAGCACCTCTGGTTCACCACTGCCACCCTCTGGTTAACCACTGTCACCCTCTGGTTCAGCACTGCCACCCTCTGGTTCACCACTGCCACTCTCTGGTTCACCCCTGCCACCCTCTGGTTCACCACTGACACCCTCTGGGTCATCACAGCACCCTCTGGTTCACCCCTGCCACCCTCTGGTTCAGCACTGTCACCCTCTGGTTCACCACTGCCACCCTCTGGTTCAAGACTGCCACCCTCTGGTTCATCACAGCACCTCTGGTTCACCACTGCCACCCTCTGGTTAACCAATGTCAGCCTCTGGTTCAGCACAGCCACCCTCTGGTTCACCACTGCCACTCTCTGGTTCACCCCTGCCAACCTCTGTTTCAGCACTGCCACCCTCTGGTTCACCACTGCCGCCCTCTGGTTTACCCCTGCCACCCTCTGGTTCACCACTGACACCCTCTGGTTCATCACAGCACCCTCTGGTTCACCCCTGCCACCCTCTTGTTCAGCACTGTCACCCTCTGGTTCACCACTGCCACCCTCTGGTTCACGACTGCCACCCTCTGGTTCATCACAGCACCTCTGGTTCACCACTGCCACCCTCTGGTTAACCAATGTCAGCCTCTGGTTCAGCACTGCCACCCTCTGGTTCACGACTGCCACCCTCTGGTTCCCCACTGCCACCCTCTGGTTCATCCATGCCGCTCTCTGTTTCCCCACTGCCACCCTCTGGGTCATCCCTGCCACCCTCTGGTTCACCCCTGCCACCCTCTGGTCCACCACTGCCACCCTCTGGTCCACCACTGCCACCCTCTGGTTCACCCCTGCCACCCTCTGGTTCACCCCTGCCACCCTCCAGTTCAGCACTGCCACTCTCTGGTTCACCCCTGTCACCCTCTGGTTCAGCACTGTCACCCTCTGGTTCACCACTGCCACCCTCTGGTTCACCACGGCCACCCTCTGGTTCATCACAGCACCTCTGGTTCACCACTGCCACCCTCTGGTTAACCACTGTCACCCTCTGGTTCAGCACTGCCACCTTCCTGTTCACCACTGCCATTCTTTTGGTTCACCCATGCCGCCCTCTGTTTCCCCACTGCCACCCTCTGGTTCACCCCTGCCACCCTCTGGTTCACCCCTGCCACCCTCTGTTTCAGCACTGACACCCTCTGGTTCACCACTGCCACCCTCTGGTTCACCCCTGCCACCCTCTGGTTCACCCCTGCCACCCTCTGGTTCAGCAATGCCACTCTCTGGTTCACCCCTGTCACCCTCTGGTTCAGCACTGTCACCCTCTGGTTCAGCACTGTCACCCTCTGGTTCACCACTGCCACCCTCTGGTTAACCACTGTCACCCTCTGGTTCAGCACTGCCACCCTCTGGTTCAGCACTGCCACCCTCTGGTTCACCCCTGCCACCCTCTAGTTCACCACTGACACCCTCTGGTTCATCACAGCACCCTCTGGTACACCCCTGCCACCCTCTGGTTCAGCACTGTCACCCTCTGGTTCACCACTGCCACCCTCTGGTTCACCACTGCCACCCTCAGTTTCATCACAGCACCTCTGGTTCACCACTGCCACCCTCTGGTTAACCACTGTCACCCTCTGGTTCAGCACTGCCACCCTCCTGTTCACAACTGCCATTCTTTGGTTCCCCACTGCCACCCTCTGGTTCACCCATGCCGCCCTCTGTTTCCCCACTGCCACCCTCTGGTTCACCCCTGCCACCGTCTGGTTCACCCCTGCCACCCTCTGGTTCAGCACTGCCACCCTCTGGTTCACCACTGCCACCCTTTGGTTCACCCCTGCCACCCTCTGGTTCACCCCTGCCACCCTCTGGTTCAGCACTGCCACTCTCTGGTTCACCCCTGTCACCCTCTGGTTCAGCACTGTCACCCTCTGGTTCAGCACTGTCACCCTCTGGTTCACCACTGCCAACCTCTGGTTAACCACTGTCACCCTCTGGTTCAGCACTGCCACCCTCTGGTTCCCCACTGCCACCCTCTGGTTCACCCTGCCATCCTCTGGTGCAGAACTGCCACCCTCTGGTTCAGCACTGTCACCCTCTGGTTCACCCCTGCCACCCTCTGTTTCACCCCTGCCACCCTCTGGTTCAGCACTGTCACCCTCTGGTTCACCACTGCCACCCTCTGGTTAACCACTGTCACCCTCTGGTTCAGCACTGTCACCCTCTGGTTCACCCCTGCCACCCTCTGGTTCACACCTGCCACCCTCTGGTTAACCACTGCCACCCTCTGGTTGATCGGAGCACCCTCTGGTTCAGCCCTGCCACCCTCTGGTTCAGCACTGTCACCCTCTGGTTCACCAGTGCCAACCTCTGGTTCATGACTGCCACCCTCTGGTTCATCACAGCACCTCCAGTTCACCACTGCCACCCTCTGGTTAACCACTGTTACCCTCTGGTTCAGCACTGCCACCCTCTGGTTCAGCACTGCAATTCTTTGGTTCACACCTGCCACCCTCTGGTTAACCACTGCCACCCTCTGGTTGATCGGAGCACCCTCTGGTTCAGCACTGTCACCCTCTGGTTAACCACTGCCACCCTCTGGTTGATCGGAGCACCCTCTGGTTCAGCACTGTCACCCTCTGGTTCACCCCTGCCACCCTCTGGTTCACACCTGCCACCCTCTGGTTAACCACTGCCACCCTCTGGTTGATCGGAGCACCCTCTGGTTCAGCCCTGCCACCCTCTGGTTCAGCACTGTCACCCTCTGGTTAACCACTGCCACCCTCTGGTTGATCAGAGCACCCTCTGGTTCACCCCTGTCACCCTCTGGTTCAGCACTGTCACCCTCTGGTTCACCAGTGCCAACCTCTGGTTCATGACTGCCACCCTCTGGTTCATCACAGCACCTCCATTTCACCACTGCCACCCTCTGGTTAACCACTGTTACCCTCTGGTTCAGCACTGCCACCCTCTGGTTCAGCACTGCCATTCTTTGGTTCACCACTGCCACCCTCTGGTTCACCCATGCCACCCTCTGGTTCCCCACTGCCACCCTCTGGTTCACCCCAGCCACCCTCTGGTTCACCCCTGCCACCCTCTGGTTCAGCACTGCCACCCTCTGGTTCTTCACTGCCACCCTCTGGTTCACCCCTGCCACCCTCTGGTTCACCCCTGCCACTCTCTGGTTCAGCACTGCCACTCTCTGGTTCACCCCTGCCACCCTCTGGTTCAGCACTGTCACCCTCTGGTTCATCACTCCCATCCTCTGGTTCACGACTGCCACCCTCTGGTTCATCACAGCACCTCTGGTTCACCACTGCCACCCTCTGGTTAACCACTGTCACCCTCTGGTTCAGCACTGCCACCCTCTGGTTCACCACTGCCACTCTCTGGTTCACCCCTGCCACCCTCTGGTTCACCACTGACACCCTCTGGGTCATCACAGCACCCTCTGGTTCACCCCTGCCACCCTCTGGTTCAGCACTGTCACCCTCTGGTTCACCACTGCCACCCTCTGGTTCAAGACTGCCACCCTCTGGTTCATCACAGCACCTCTGGTTCACCACTGCCACCCTCTGGTTAACCAATGTCAGCCTCTGGTTCAGCACTGCCACCCTCTGGTTCACCACTGCCACTCTCTGGTTCACCCCTGCCAACCTCTGTTTCAGCACTGCCACCCTCTGGTTCACCACTGCCGCCCTCTGGTTTACCCCTGCCACCCTCTGGTTCACCACTGACACCCTCTGGTTCATCACAGCACCCTCTGGTTCACCCCTGCCACCCTCTTGTTCAGCACTGTCACCCTCTGGTTCACCACTGCCACCCTCTGATTCACGACTGCCACCCCTGGTTCATCACAGCACCTCTGGTTCACCACTGCCACCCTCTGGTTAACCAATGTCACCCTCTGGTTCAGCACTGCCACCCTCTGCTTCACCACTGCCACTCTCTGCTTCACCCTTGCCACCCTCTCGTTCAGCACTGTCACCCTCTGGTTCACCACTGCCATCCTCTGATTCATGACTGCCACCCTCTGGTTCATCACAGCACCTCTGGTTCACCACTGCCACCCTCTGGTTAACCACTGTCACCCTCTGGTTCAGCACTGCCACCCTCTGGTTCACTACTGCCACCTTCTGATTCACCCCTGCCACACTCTGGTTCACCACTGACACCCTCTGGTTCATCACAGCACCCTCTGGTTCACCCCTGCCACCCTCTGGTTCAGCACTGTCACCCTCTGGTTCACCACTGCCACCCTCTGGTTCACTACTGCCACCCTCTGGTTCATCACAGCACCTCTGGTTCACCACTGCCACCCTCTGGTTAACCACTGTCACCCTCTGGTTCAGCACTGCCACCCTCTGGTTCACCACTGCCATTCTTTGGTTCCCCACTGCCACCCTCTGGTTCACCCATGCCGCCCTCAGTTTCCCCACTGCCTCCCTCTAGTCCATCCCTGCCACCCTCTGGTTCACCCCTGCCACCCTCTGGTTCAGCACTGCCACCCTCTGGTTCACCACTGCAACTCTGGTTCACCACTACCACCCTCTGGTTAACCACTGTCACCCTCTGGTTCAGAACTGCCACCCTCTGGTTCACCACTGCCATTCTTTCGTTCCCCACTGCCACCCTCTGGTTCACCCATGCCGCCCTCTGTTTCCCCACTGCCACCCTCTGGTTCACCCCTGCCACCCTCTGGTTCACCCCTGCCACCTTCTGGTTCAGCACTGCCACCCTCTGGTTCACCACTGCCACCCTCTGGTTCACCCCTGCTACCCTCTGGTTCACCCCTGCCACCCTCTGGTTCAGCACTGCCACTCTCTGGTTCACCACATCACCTCTGGTTCACCACTGCCACGCTCTGGTTAACCACTGTCACCCTCTGGTTCAGCACTGCCACCCTCTGGTTCACCACTGCCACCCTCTGGTTCACTCCTGCCACCCTCTGGTTCACCACTGACACCCTGTGGTTCATCACAGCACCCTCTGGTTCACCCCTGCCACCCTCTGGTTCAGCACTGTCACCCTCTGGTTCACCCCTGCCACCCTCTGGTTCACCACTGCCACCCTCTGGTTCATCACAGCACCTCTGGTTCACCACTGCCACCCTCTGGTTAACCACTGTCACCCTCTGGTACAGCACTGCCACCCTCCTGTTCACCACTGCCATTCTTTGGTTCCCCACTGCCACCCTCTGGTTCACCCATGCCGCCCTCTGTTTCCCCACTGCCACCCTCTTATTCACCCCTGCCACCCTCTGGTTCACCCCTGCCACCCTCTGGTTCAGCACTGCCACCCTCTAGTTCACCACTGCCACCCTCCGGTTCACCCCTGCCTTCCTCTGGTTCACCCCTGCCACCCTCTGGTTCAAAACTGCCACCCTCTGGTTCAGCACTGCCACCCTCTGGTTCTTCACTGCCACCCTCTGGTTCACCCCTGCCACCCTCTGGTTCACCCCTGCCACTCTCTGGTTCAGCACTGCCACTCTCTGGTTCACCCCTGCCACCCTCTGGTTCAGCACTGTCACCCTCTGGTTCATCACTCCCATCCTCTGGTTCACGACTGCCACCCTCCGGTTCATCACAGCACCTCTGGTTCACCACTGCCACCCTCTGGTTAACCACTGTCACCCTCTGGTTCAGCACTGCCACCCTCTGGTTCACCACTGCCACTCTCTGGTTCACCCCTGCCACCCTCTGGTTCACCACTGACACCCTCTGGGTCATCACAGCACCCTCTGGTTCACTCCTGCCACCCTCTGGTTCAGCACTGTCACCGTCTGGTTCACCACTGCCACCCTCTGGTTCACGACTGCCACCCTCTGGTTCATCACAGCACCTCTGGTTCACCACTGCCACCCTCTGGTTAACCAATGTCAGCCTCTGGTTCAGCACTGCCACCCTCTGGTTCACCACTGCCACTCTCTGGTTCATCCCTGCCAACCTCTGTTTCAGCACTGCCACCCTCTGGTTCACCACTGCCGCCCTCTGGTTTACCCCTGCCACCCTCTGGTTCACCACCGACACCCTCTGGTTCATCACAGCACCCTCTGGTTCACCCCTGCCACCCTCTTGTTCAGCACTGTCACCCTCTGGTTCACCACTGCCACCCTCTGGTTCACGACTGCCACCCTCTGGTTCATCACAGCACCTCTGGTTCACCACTGCCACCCTCTGGTTAACCAATGTCACCCTCTGGTTCAGCACTGCCACCCTCTGGTTCACCACTGCCACTCTCTGCTTCACCCTTGCCACCCTCTGGTTCAGCACTGTCACCCTCTGGTTCACCACTGCCATCCTCTGGTTCATGACTGCCACCCTCTGGTTCATCACAGCACCTCTGGTTCACCAATGCCACCCTCTGGTTAACCACTGTCACCCTCTGGTTCAGCACTGCCACCCTCTGGTTCACTACTGCCACCTTCTGATTCACCCCTGCCACACTCTGGTTCACCACTGACACCCTCTGGTTCATCACAGCACCCTCTGGTTCACCCCTGCCACCCTCTGGTTCAGCACTGTCACCCTCTGGTTCACCACTGCCACCCTCTGGTTCACTACTGCCACCCTCTGGTTCATCACAGCACCTCTGGTTCACCACTGCCACCCTCTGGTTAACCACTGTCACCCTCTGGTTCAGCACTGCCACCCTCTGGTTCACCACTGCCATTCTTTGGTTCCCCACTGCCACCCTCTGGTTCACCCTTGCCGCCCTCAGTTTCCCCACTGCCTCCCTCTGGTCCATCCCTGCCACCCTCCGGTTCACCCCTGCCACCCTCTGGTTCAGCACTGCCACCCTCTGGTTCACCACTGCAACTCTGGTTCACCACTGCCACCCTCTGGTTAACCACTGTCACCCTCTGGTTCAGAACTGCCACCCTCTGGTTAACCACTGCCATTCTTTCGTTCCCCACTGCCACCCTCTGGTTCACCCATGCCGCCCTCTGTTTCCCCACTGCCACCCTCTGGTTCACCCCTGCCACCCTCTGGTTCACCCCTGCCACCCTCTGGTTCAGCACTGCCACCCTCTGGTTCACCACTGCCACCCTCTGGTTCACCCCTGCTACCCTCTGGTTCACCCCTGCCACCCTCTGGTTCAGCACTGCCACTCTCTGGTTCACCACAGAACCTCTGGTTCACCACTGCCACGCTCTGGTTAACCACTGTCACCCTCTGGTTCAGCACTGCCACCCTCTGGTTCACCACTGCCACCCTCTGATTCACCCCTGCCACCCTCTGGTTCACCACTGACACCCTGTGGTTCATCACAGCACCCTCTGGTTCACCCCTGCCACCCTCTGGTTCAGCACTGTCACCCTCTGGTTCACCCCTGCCACCCTCTGGTTCACCACTGCCACCCTCTGGTTCATCACAGCACCTCTGGTTCACCACTGCCACCCTCTGGTTAACCACTGTCACCCTCTGGTTCAGCACTGCCACCCTCCTGTTCACCACTGCCATTCTTTGGTTCCCCACTGCCACCCTCTGGTTCACCCATGCCGCCCTCTGTTTCCCCACTGCCACCCTCTTATTCACCCCTGCCACCCTCTGGTTCAGCACTGCCACCCTCTGGTTCACCACTGCCACCCTCCGGTTCACCCCTGCCACCCTCTGGTTCACCCCTGCCACCCTCTGGTTCAGCACTGCCACTCTCTGGTTCACCCCTATCACCCTCTGGTTCAGCACTTTCACCCTCTGGTTCACCACTGCCATCCTCTGGTTCATGACTGCCACCCTCTGGTTCATCACAGCACCTCTGGTTCACCACGTCCTCCCTCTGGCTAACCACTGTCACCCTCATGTTCAACAGTGCCACCCTCTGGTTCACCACTGCCACCCTCTGGTTCACCCCTGCCACCCTCTGGTTCACCACTGACACCCTCTGGTTCATCACAGCACCCTCTGGTTCACCCCTGCCACCCTCTGGTTCAGCACTGTCACCCTCTGGTTCACCACTGCCACCCTCTGGTTCACAACTGCCACCCTCTGGTTCATCACAGCACCTCTGGTTCCCCACTGCCACCCTCTGTTTAACCAATGTCACCCTCTGGTTCAGCACTGCCACCCTCTGGTTCACCACTGCCACCCTCTGGTTCACCACTGCCCACCTCTGGTTCACCCATGTCACCCTCTGGTTCCCCACTGCCACCCTCTGGTTCACCCCTGCCACCATCTGGTTCATCACTGCCACCCTCTGGTTCACCCCTGCCACCCTCTGGTACACCCCTGCCACCCTCTGGAGCAGCACTGCCACCCTCTGGTTCAGGACTGTCACCCTCTGGTTCACCCCTGCCACCCTCTGGTTCACCCCTGCCACCCTCTGGTTCAGCACTGCCACCCTCTGGTTCAGCACTGTCACCCTCTGGTTTACCCCTGCCACCCTCTGGTTCATCACTGTCACCCTCTGGTTCATCAATGCCATCCTCTGGTTCACCACTGCCACCCTCTACCGAGACCTTTTTTGACTCAGCGGCAGCACAAAAGATGCGCCATGATGCTGGGTATTAACAACGTGACGCATCTATCTGTGAGATGCGTCATGTTGTAAAGCCCTGCGCAATCAGGAGGCGTTCCGACTCAGCCTCCTAAAAGTGGCTGAGCGCACTCAGTCACTTTTAGGCCAATGCTGCGTCAAATCCCTGCGCCTGCTTGAAGCAGGTGCAAGACTTGATGCAGCATTGGGGAGATAGGGCCCCCTCAGAGCATTGCTGGAGCTGCGTCGGAAGCACGACGCAGCTCCAGCAATGCGCTGCTTTTACGGCACAGATGCGTGACGCATCTGTGCCGTTTTTGCCACATGGTGCGACGCATTGTAAATGCGGCGCACCATGGGTGGCGGAGCTGCAGCGCACAATAACTGCCGCATCCCTGGGGATGCGCCAGTTATTGTAAATCTGCCCCTATACATTTAGCCAACGAGGGAGCACTTACTGATTAGACAGTAGAAAGTACTCAAGTTGAGTAGAGGTATTGCACAAAAAGGTGGCATCTTCGTGGACAAACATGCAGGGCGGGATTCATTCTGCCCCCTGTTAGACTCGTTTTTTGTGCCCTTCTGCCCTCTGTTAGACTAGTTTTTCCCTTGTTTTTCTGCCCTTTGTTAGACTGCTTTTTGTGCCTTTCTGCCCTCTGCATCATCACATCATCAATCAGCGCTACCCCAGCATCACTCAGCTCCACCACAGCACCACTCTTCATCACCACAGCATCACTCAACACCACAACAGCACCACTCAGCACCACCACAGCACCACTCAGCATCACCACAGCACCACTCAGCACCACCACAGCATCACTCAGCGCCACCCCAACATCAATCTGCGCAACCATTCAACAACAACAACTGCTTCAAAACTGTTCTCTCAATGTTTCAAACTGTATTACAAATGTCACAAAAAGATGTTAATATTTCACTTCTGTTCTTGGATTTTCGTCACAATAAAATACACTGAACATAATCTTCACACAAGTTATTTACAAAAGTTTAAGCTATTCCCATTATAAATTAAAATCACTTTTATTTAAGTATTAATTATTTAAAAAAATGAAAAGCCATTGTAATTTGTAATATCAATACAGCTAAGTCACGTAAATACAAAACATGCGAGACCTATTGCATTGCAAATGCTTGTATGTACTTTGTCATCTACGAGATCTTTGCAATGTTTCAAAAGAGAGAAAGAGAGAGAGATAGAGAGAGAGAGAGGGAGGAAGAGAGAGAGTGAAAGAAAGAAAGACAGAACGATAGAAAGAAAGAAAGAAAAAAGAAAGAAAGAAAGAAAGAGAGAGAGAAAGAAAGAAAGAGAGACAGACAGAGAAAGAGCAAGGAAGTGAAAGTGAAAGGGAGAGAAAGGGAAAGAGAGGGAGAGAAAGAGAAAGAGAGAGTAAGAGAGAGAGGGGAGAGAAAGAAAGAATGAAAGAAAGAAAGAAAGAAAGAAAGAAAGAAAGAAAGAAAGAAAGAAAGAAAGAAAGAAAGAAAGAAAGAAAGAAAGAAAGAAAGAAACATACAAACAAACAGGGAGAGAGAGAATGAGAGAGAAAGAAAGAGAAAGACAGCGAAAGAGCAAGAAAGTGAAAGAGAGAAAGAGAGGGAGAAAGGGAGAGAGAGATAGAGGGAGAGAGAAGAGGAGAGAGGGATCGAGAGACAGAAAGAGAGGGAGAGAGAAAGAGAGAATGAGAGAGAAAGAAAGAAAGAGACAGAGAAAGAGCAAGAAAGTAAAAGAGAGAGAGAAAGAGAAAGAGAGACATGGAAAGAGAGAGAGAAAGAGAGAAAGACACACAGAGAGGGAGAGAGAGAGAGAGAGGATGAGAAAGAGAAAGAGAGAGAGAAAGAGGGAGAGTGAGAGAGAAAGAAAGAGAGAGAAAGAGAGAGCGAGAAAGAGAGGATGTGAGAGAGAGAAAGAAAGAGAGGGAGATAGAGAGAAAGAAAGAGAGAACAACGGAGAAAGAAAGAGATAAGCAGAGAAAGAGGAAGAACTTGAAAGAGAGAGAGAAAGAGATAAATAGTGCAAGAAAGGAGAGGGAGAAAGAGATAGATAGAGTGAAAGAGAGAGAAAGAGAGGGAGAGAGAGAACGAGAGAAAGAAAGGGAGGCCGGATCTCTGAAGGGCCAGATTCCTGAGTTTTCCCTACAGAACATACAGCTTTGTAGTTTTTAGCAAAATGCATATGAAAATTGTGCTGTAAAAGTCTCTTTTAGTTTAACCCCTCCTGACAACTCAAAATGGGTGTATTTGCCATCCTCTCCCTTTTTCCTGTTTTTTATATCTGTAAGTGCTTCCTGATGAAGTTTAATTCCTGGGACAGGTGTCTCGTTGCCTACTTGTAACTATTCTCTGACCCTGCTTCAAGGGTTAGAGCAGGGTCAGAGAATAGTGGCAAGTAGGCAACGAGGCGCCAGGAAGCACTTAGCAGCAGGTGCCCAAGTTGAAGTTAATTTCTTTTTAACCCTTTTGTAAAAGGTTACAAAGAAATTAGGTTCAACTTTTGCACCTGCTGCTGTAACCCTTGCTTGGCTGAAAATTCGTCCCCGCTGATTCGCGGATTTTACCGCGATTTCGCGAGATTCGCGGATCGCGAAATGGCGGAAAATCCGCAAATTTGCCCGCGAAACGGATTTTACGCCCACCCTTAGTTATTAATTGGGAACATCAATGTGAAAATGTTATGTTTACATGTAGCAGTCCTAATAGGTTAGAATAAACAGTCAATTAGATATGCATGCACATAGCATTGCTCGCAAGGAAAAAGGAGAACACTCTATGATTTAAAGTAAGATAGTCAATCATCTTATTTTATAATGCAAGTTCATGGTCAGTAGTATACAGTTATGGGCAGCACTGCATAAACTCAATTTGTTGACAACCATATAAAACTTGGTGCTCTACAAAAGTGACTGTAGTGAACAGTATGGACGGCACACAGTGAACAAGGTGCAAGTAATCTACAGTGGGTGGCTCAGATCATGTGACAAAGTGATATCACAGATAGGAGATTTCATTTCATTATTTGAACAACATTAGAAAGGTACGCCTATGAATGGGCTGTTAAGTCGACGGCGTTTCGATCCCCGTTACTTGGGATCGTCATCAGGACTTGGTTGTCTGACTTGGGGCGTGCTGCAAGGGAAAAAGAATGTATCATGGTGGGGTACCGTAGGTGTTGGGTTGAAGGTGGCCAGGAAGGAAATTATTTATCTTGAACAGAACTTGTTTTGAGCGATCAGAGGCGATCGTCAATTATTAAATTTCAAGCCTGCTTGGGGCACTGTAATACAGAATGAGGGCAGTAGGTCAGTATTGCTGGAATAATGTTAGGAAACAATACAGAGTTAAAGGAGGGTTTTAAGGTAAACAATTTGCTTACAGGCAATGGAGCGCTGGGCGGCCGTTTGATATCCGCCGAGAGCCAGCATGAGTCCTGTAGAGAAGGAGACAGGAACCGGGCGATCAAGTTAGGGACTGGACGCTAAGCAAGTAATACACATGACGGGGCTAGATGTCACAATCTCCGACTGGATTTACCTTAGCGATCTTTGTGCCGGGCAGGACTGAATCCTGAGGTCTGGTGAACGCTAGCGTTCGGGGAGGAAGGAATATTACTTCCGCATGTGGGCGGAAACTGGGCGTGGTCTGGGTCAATGATGAGGTGGGGGGCGTGACTGGAATGATGACTTGAGCTATTGGGCGGGAATAGACAAGGGGAACCATGATGATTGTAACATCGATATAATGGAGGTATACGCACCCGATACGGTTCTGAAATTGTCACTGCACATAAACTACATTGCAAACAAAATCATCTTTGAAATCAAGTTTGAATAGAAAACCATGTGCAATATACATTATTATTCACGGCATTTACCCAGTGTATATATCCCGGTGGCAAGGGGCGAATGCACAGATTGGAGGTTGGGGAGGAATAGTCATGGGATTAGTGCAATTACTTCACAAGGTAACAGTACAGGTCTGTTGGTGTAGAAGAGTTATGATGAAAAAAGTAATATATAGATAGACAGTCTGTGAACAGTAGTTATAATCAATTTCATAAACAGAGGTCCATCTTATAACCTATGCAATCAAACAATATGACCCTCTATATCAGCAATGAGCAATTAACAGTCATGATGAAGAAGAGGGGGGGAAAGGAGCAAGAGCAGTTTGCGGGGGGCTGGAAGCGGGGGAGGAGGGGTTCATTGTCTCAAGTGATCACAGTACTGTTCCACTCATCAATTGTGTTGAGGCCCTTATTAACCGAATCACAAATGGTCATCCATTTGCACTCTACTTTGTTGAGGATGGATTTCATGTCTCCTCCATGGATCGGTAGGGTGGGTTTCTCTACCACTTGCCAATAAATGTCTGTATCTAGGTGTCCCAGTTCCAGATAGTGTGACACTAAAGGTGCTGACATTGTTTTACAATTGATCCTGCTTTTGTGCTGGATGATGCGTTGTTTGATCATCTGCGTCATCTGGCCAATGTAGAGAAGTTCGCATGGGCATTTAATCGCATAGATGACGTTTTGCGATCTGCAGTTCGTGTGATTATTCAGTTTATGCGAGCGGCCATTGAATTTGAATTCCCTAGTATTGGAGGTCAGACTGCAGACGCTACAATTTTGACATTTGTAATGTCCCAGAATCGGGTCAAGCCCCCAGGTCGCTGTTATGGGGTTCCTTTTCTCAGTGGTTTGTGGCCAAGTATTGGCATGCACTAAGTGACTGGCCAGATTATCACCGCGTTGATATGATTGTCAACAAATTGAGTTTATGCAGTGCAGCCCATAACTGTATACTACTGACCATGAACTTGCATTATAAAATAAGATGATTGACTATCTTACTTTAAATCATAGAGTGTTCTCCTTTTTCCTTGCGAGCAATGCTATGTGCATGCATATCTAATTGACTGTTTATTCTAACCCATTAGGACATTGTTTATGATTGCATCTTCCTTACCCAGTCCTGATCAGGTATATGGGTCATACTCCTGTAATTTTTACTACATGTAGCAGTAACATAGATACTGAACGATTTATATATTTGACATTACCAGACTGTAAAACAGTGTCTTTCAACAAACTAGTTAAAGCAGCAAATCAAAACATAGAGTGTAGCCAATGCAAAGCAGAAATCTTATCAACATTATTTATATGAAAAAATGGACAATATATAATTTTATGGATACATCATTGTACAGCTGATGGAAGAAAATTTGAAACTTTAATTAATCATTTTGTAGCCAAGTCAAGTATCAATATCAGGAAGAACTTTTGCAGCAGTAGCAATTATTTTCCTTGATGGTCTATCAACAACATCTTGACATTACACTGTCTATTTAAAATGCAATAAGGGATGGACATATTGTAATGATGCTCAATTGGTTTTTAAACGTTTGCCTAGTGAATTACCAAATTCCTACCTAATATTTTTAAAGCCAAAGTTTTAAGAAGATAATTCGGCCTATGAGGACTATATTTAAATTTATTAATATGATTACTATTGGACATTTTCAGTATAAAAGATTTCAGGTACACCATTTGGGCTAGAGGAAAGGTATTCATTTAAATTAAGGACTCTTTCTTGGACATTCTCACAGCATATATTTTTCATTTAAATAATATTAGAGTTCTTTTATATTCAAGTAAAAAATTGCCTTAAAAGGAAGCATTTTATATATGTGTCATATGTATTATATGATATATTATTGAGGATGTCGTTTTTATGGAATGTTCAGAAATAGTTGAGTATATTACAAATATTTTAAACACACTTTTGGGTTTTTTAAACAATCTTATTGATTGTTTTTGTTTTTTGCACGCTGTTATGTGATGAGTAACATTGAAATCACTGTTTGTAGTGAAATTAAATATATTCTGACAACAGCAAAAAAGGCAGAGAATATAATTCATATAATGTTAAAACTATGTTGTGTTGTAATAAAATATTATGTATTTTTCTTCTCTTTCACTGATCCTAATTTTAAAATAGGAAATTTTCATAAATACTAGTGATCCTATTAGGTTTGACAGAGGTGAGGTTATTGAGGGAATAATGGGACTCACAGCTGGGAAAGCCTTGGGACCTGATGGGATCCTGCCAGACTTATATAAGTCCGATCCCAGCTTCTGGGCACCAATATTAGAATCGGTCTGTAACGCAGCGGCTAAAATGGGCTGTCCAAAGTCATGGGGGACGTCAACGATTGTCCCAGTTTTTAAGAAGGGGGACAAGGGTAGCCCTCTTAGTTATAGACCCATCTCTCTAATTGATTCTATGGTTAAAATTGTGGGAAGAATGCAAATGAGGAGGCTTTCTGACTGGGCAACGGAAAATAGTATTATGTCCATCTCCCAGTATGGCTTCTGCAGTGAACGTTCTACCATTACACAGTGCCTCAACCTCTTTATAATTTTAAGTAAGGGTACTGTCCACCTTGCCTTCATGGATCTGTCCTCAGCTTTCGACTGTGTTAACAGGGAAAAGCTGTGGCAGTCCATGAGGGACAAGGGTGTTGACGGTGGGATTGTTAATTTTCTTGTCGACTTACACAACAATACCAGTGCTAATGTTAGGTACTCTCAAGAGCTATGTGTAACTGATAATTTTAACATTGGGAAGGGTGTGCGTCAAGGCTGTATTCTTGCCCCTTTTCTTTTTAATTTTTATATTAATGAACTAGACAGCGTATTGCAGGATGTAAAGGCCGACTGTCCTAGAGTCGGCAGGCGGGGTATTCCTGTTCTTTTATATGCTGATGACGCAGTTTTAATTTCTAGAACGGAAAGAGGTATCCAAGCTTTATTAAATGCTTTTAATAAATTTATGATGGATAGGGACCTCCTGGTCAACAATTCTAAATCCTTTATTATGCAAGTTGGCCAGGAACCAAGAAGGAACTTCCTATTTAAAATAGACAACGTAGCAATTCCCATCTCAAAGTCATTTACTTACTTGGGGGTCTCTTTTGACTCCAAACTTAGCTGGGGCTCACATCTTGACAAAAAGAAAAAGGAATTGGTACAGGTGAATGCTACTATCTTCAACTTTCCATCCAAATTAGGGAAAAAACCTAACAATGCCATGCTGAAGCTTTACAACGCAAAATCAGTGGCATCTGCTGTTTATGGCAGTGAAATATGGGGTTATGTGGCCGGTGAGCAACAACAGATCGTAGAAAATTATTTTATGAAACGTCTTTTATGCGTCCCAGTAGGCACATCCAATTTTGTAGTGCACGAAGAGCTTGGGGCACAATATCTTTGTGATATTTTTTCACTACGCCCGCTGACTTGCTGGCTAAAACTATGGCTGAATCAAGATATGATTATGAGAGATTACTTGTCACAGGATAAGGCATTGGGTACACCCTGGCTAAAATACTTGAAATCGAACTTCTCTAGGCTTTGCCGCCTGGATTTGTTCGAGCATCCGAGTGGGATTGTGAAGGGCGATGTGGATGCAGTTAAGCGGGCCTTCTTTTTGGACAGAAAGCTTAAAAGGGAAGGTGAGGAGCTCCTGACATCAAGTGTAAGAAGATTTACTACGTTAAAAACAGGGGATGTGATGGAGCCCTATCTGATGGGATGGCTGTCTTCTCATGAGAAGTTCCTGCTAACGAGGTTTAGACTTAATATTTTCCACTATTTGCTGTTCAGACCTAAAAATGCTGCTCATTTTAAACCTGCAGCTCCCTGTGGCTGCGACGGTGTGTCTCCACAGGATATGCTTCATTTTATATTTTTATGTAAATTTTATGAATACCCCTGCAAACGCTATTTAGTAGACCTTTTAAAGAAACTTAATTTTAATCGTATCAGACCAGCTTTACTGTATCTGCAACTTTTGCACAGTGACAGTATCCTTCAAGTTACTGAATTTCTAAAATTGTAAATTAGGATGGGAAATTGTTTGGACCAATGATGGAATCTATGTTAATTTGAATACATTTATTAATGAACTTGTTATGTATGAAAATGTGCTGTACCCTGCACTTTGCACTTTCTGATTAGGTCTTAGAATTATTGTGTGTCTCAATGTTTTAAATTGTCTATAATGTTAATGTACTTTTATGGTTTGAATCAAAATCGAATAAAGTCTTCTGAATTGAATTGTAAATTGTACCACAGCACACTGCAGCTAAAGAGGTAACAGTGTCATGCTGCAGCCCTTCCTTATAGTTCCTCCATTCACTACTATTGCATTCTGTCAGTCAAGTATGCACTATACATACATTCAACCAGACTTTCACACACTATCATACAAATATAGTTATTTTTTTAACCAGAGAAGCTTTTTTGTTTTATATTTTTTTGTCGTTTTTTGAACAATTTTGTGATTTTGTTGTTGTTTTATTCAAAAGAAAAAAGAATTAAAAAAACAGTCAACTTCAAAAAGTCTAACAGCGATGGTTTCTTTGCCCTGTGCAGACTAAGTCCACAGACTGCTCTCCGTAGCAGAGAAGTTGGTTGCACTTGATGCAGTGTATCTTGAGTTGTGGAAATTCAGGACTTATGTCCGGACGTACTGTAGATGATAAAGTGCCAGTAGTACTAGCCACTGCAGGTGCAGGGTTGCCTTGAAATCTCCTGCACTCCTCCCGAGCCAGAATTACAGGGTGCAGGGTCTTGAAATGCTTGTACATACTAGCAGGACTTCTTATTGGGACTGCCTCTCGATAGAACCCTATCACAAATTCTGCAGGTGACCTTCGTGGCATTTACCTTTTTTTGCCCTTCAGGGAATGTAAAAAACTTCCACACAACCGATGTAGGCCTCCGAGGACGTGGAGGTTCAGGAACAAATTCTTCCTCTGAAGAATGGTCAGATTATTGTGCTGGCTGCTGTCCTGAAGCCATTTTGTCCTCAATATGGAACATATCAGAAAAAAAATTATGCAAAAAAAGTTCTTCTCAGGTGAGAGATGTGTCTCCAAAGAACCTCTAAGAAGAATTATTGAAAGGGGTGGGGTCCTTCAATAGTTACAATGGGAAATGTTATGAACCAATCAAATCTTTTGTTTTCAGGTCACATGGGGTCCGCGCACTGTGTGGACAGGCAGCACGCACCCAACGCGACTTTGCAAAATTGCTATTAAAAGCAATATAAGTTTATTAAAAGTAAAAATATATTATTTTTATGATTAGCTTAGATAATGTCTTGCCCTAATATGTATATTAAATACATATATATATATTCACTGAAAAAAACATAGGTTTTACACCAGTTATAGTTAGCTGGAAATTTTACTCGCATAAAACCATTGAAATTCCCACGTTATAGTTAGTTGGACTCACTATAACTTGCGCGTGCAATTCACTGCTGATGGCGTCACATATTACATCACTCATGACATGGTCAGTGACATCACTCATGACATCACTGATGACACCATCCAGTGAATGTGTGTCTTTTTGAAAAATAAATATTAGTGAGTAATGTTTAAATATTTAAATATATTAATTAGTGTTTCACTTTGTGTATAAGTGGCTGCATGGGTTGGTGAGTAGGTACATGTGTATGTATATAGGTTATTAGATGTTTTTCTTAGTATCAGTATGAGTGTTTGTATAGTTTGGTGGAGGTATTACTTAGTACATAGATGCAAGAATGACTGACTCTCTCTTTGTATGTGTTTTGAAGACAGCATATGTGCAGGACTGTATGGGTGGATGAGTGTGTATATGTGTATGTTAGTGAGTGAATGACTGTCTCACTAGTGTCTTTATCAGTAACTACATATGTTTTAATCTAGTGTATGTGAATATTGATGTATATAAGTGAGTATATCTAAGAGTAAGAGATTGTAAGAGTTCCTATTTAAATTAGTATGTGTTTCTATAAGTGATTGTTTAAGAGAGTAAGTATGTGTAAGTTTCCTTAGAAGTAAAGTGGTAGTGTGTGTATAGCTGTATATGCAAATAAATGGATGTTCAATAGTTTATTTGCATGTGTGAGTATGTGTGTGAGTAACTTTTGGATGACTGTCGGTGTGTAACAGGATGTATAGGTGTATCACTACATATGATGAGTGAGTATATGTATGAGTGACTATATAGAACTGTTGGTGAATCAGTGCATGTGTATATAGATGTTGGAATTATTCAATTGGTTGTAGTAACTGGTATGGGTATCTCCATTTTTTTGAAAATGTTACTTTTTATTTTTGAATATGTGTTTCAAGCGTTACATTTCAGTGAAAGGAGGTCTATCACTCTGTCACAAGGATGGTGTCATCAGTGATGTCATGAGTGATGTCACTGACCATGTCATGAGTGATGTAATATGTGACGTCATCAGCAGTGCATTGCACGCGCAAGTTATAGTGAGTCCAACTAACTATAACGTGGGAATTTCAATGGTTTTATGCGAGTAAAATTTTCAGCTAACTATAACTGGTGTAAAACCTATGTTTTTTTCAGTGAATTTAATAGGTTTTTTAAATGCTAATTCCTAACTATAATTGGTGTGAAACCTATGGTTTTTTCCGTGAATTTCAATGGTTTTTTAATAGCAAATCTCTATAGGTATGAAAAGTAATATTTTTTATAACGAATTTTATGTTGTATAATTATGTAATTATTTTTTTTTTTTTTGTGCCCTGGGGCGCTCCCGGGGCGCGTACCGGTGAACGCACGGGTAAGCGCAATGTTACGGCGCACCCTGGGGCGCGTACCGGGGAGCGTCCCATTAGCGCTATTGCCGCGATCGAAAAAACCACATCGTGACGCGTCGCGTAAGCGCGACGTATCGCGTTGCCGCGCAATGTGTCTTATGACGCGCTTCGTAAACGCACCCGGAAGCGCTCCGCGGCCCAGCCCGGTGCATGTAGCGTGAGCGCGCCGGAGCGTGTGACGTAAGCGCACCGGGTCATGTGTCGGGTCATGTGACCTGAAAATAACACTTTTCATTGGTTCTCATCATTTTTTTTCTCCAAATGATGAAAGCCCCTCCCTTTTTTCCTCATTCTAACTTTCTTCATTGAGAGAGCAAGAGCTATTTTTGATCAGTGCAATGGCATCACTTGTAGCTGCAGCTGGTGCACCCCCACCACCACCACCACCACCAAGAAAAGAAGGTCCACCACCACAGTTCCTTGGAGGAGAAGAAGAAGAAGAGGAAGAAGAGGAGGAGGAGCAAGAATCAAGGCGCTTCCTGCGTGAAGAACCAAGACAAAGGCACGTTAAAGTGCACTATGTTTGGCAATTCTTTTCCATCCCTGAAGGCCAAAAAAAGGTGAACGCCCCCAAAGTCACCTGTCTAATTTGTGGCTCAGTCCTCTCCAGGGGCAATCCCCTAAAGAAATATTCATTTGGTAATTTTACCATGATCCGGCACATGGAGAGGTTTCATCCTAATAACTTAGCCCACGCTGAACTACAGCAACTTCAGAACAACCCATCCCCTGTGGCCAGCACCCCCTCTACTGAAAACTAATTTTCTGGTCCTGAAGCACGCCAAATGGTGCCAAATATACAACCAAAATTTGGCACCATAAAACATGTTTGCATTTTCTGTGGCAAAACATTATGTTATGGTGAACTTAGTGTCACCTTAATAAATTATGCTGTGGACAACCACCAATGCAACAAGAAAAGGAAGCACTAATTCTTTTCTTTTTTTTGCTCCTGTTGAGCCATTTCCACTTCCCTGTTTTTTGTTTGTTCCCTTAAAAAACACACAAAAAATATAAAATTGTTCAAAAATACAAAAAAAAAAATGTTCAGTAAAATAATAAAAAAAATATAAAACAACAAAAACAATAAAAAAAAGTTCTTTTCAGAACTACCTCACATTTATAAAATTAAACCTATATTTTTAAAGGATCTCTGTCAATTTTTTGTCCTTAGGGTACGCGTACCGGGGCGCGCCCCCCAAAAAAATTGAAACAAAATTTTTTTATGAAGCAGTTAGCTTGAGGGAAGGACACAAAGAGAGTTATGTTAAGAGAAAAAGAGCTACAAGATGACCACGAAGGGATTGTTTATTACATGGTAAAAAATAGAGAAGGTGTAATTGGATGAAAGTGAGAAAAGTAAAATGACTAAAGGAGCGAAAGAAAGGAAGAGAGAGGAAGAACACTAAAGTAGAGATAGTGTGAGACTGTGATTGGCTGTTAAAAGAAAAAGAAAGGACAGTAAAAAATGGAGAATGAAGGGTAGTGGCGGAACCACGATAAATGAAGAACGATGAGGGAAAGTGAGAAAAGACCAGGTAGAATAAGTAAAGAGGGGTGAAAGACGGAGAAAAATTGAATTAGGATAACACATGGGGAGCGACAAAGAGAGAGGACAAAGAGAGTAAAGGAAACAGTACCTAAATGGGCTTGAGTAAAACAGCAAAAAAAATAAGTAATGCAGTGTGTGTGACTTATAGGGAGTCAGTGGGTGTAGGTCGGAGTGTGGGTGTGTAAGGTGTGTCTGTGGGTGTGGTTGTGTGGAGTGTTTCAGTGTGGGTGGAGGTGAGGGTGTGTGAAATATGTGTGAGAAGTGTATGAGTGTGGGGTGTATATGTGTTCGATGTATGTGTGTGTATGAAATGTGTGTGTGTTTTTGAGGAATGTGTGTGGGAGGTTTTTTGTGTGTATGAGGTGTGTGTGTGGTGTGTGTGTGGGGTGTATGTTACAGGTGTGTGTATGTGTTGTGAGGGGGATGAGGTGTATGTGTAGGAGTAAGGTAAATAATTAAGAAAAAGAGAATGAGTGAAGAAGCAAGGGAAGGGAACAGAGGGTAAGTGAAGTAAAGAATAGGGATCGAAAGAAGTTGAATATGAGAGGGTAAATAGGGAAAGGGGAGTAAACATGTAGAATAAGAATAAGTGAGAGAAGCAGAGTAAAGACACAGGAGTGAGGTTGATTGAGAAAATGTTAGTGACCTTAAAGCAAAGGGTGATGACAAACTACATTATTTTAGTCATACTTACCATATAATAAATGTAACTTTAATTCATTTTTTTACTACAGTTTGTATCTGTGAAAGAGAGTAGAAAAAATAAGTTATAATTAGTAAAATATGTATTTTAAATTAAAAGATACAAATGAAGAGGTTAAAAATCATAACGCTCTATTTAGAAATAAAGTTAGAGTGAAGGACACAGAAAGGGAAATAAACTAAGGAAGAAGGACAAAAAGAGAGAAAAAGAAATAGAAGGAGAGCAAATTACAAAGAGTAAGGCATATAGATTCACTGACAAAAAGAGAGAGAAGAACAGAGAAATGAACTGAAGGTAAGAAAGATACTAAAACAATGTGAGTTAGCAAAACTAAATCAGGAAACAGAAGTAAGTAAAAATATAATGACTGAGACAGAAAACAGTCTAATTAAGGATGCATTTAGAAGAATGAGGAACAGAAGATAACTGAGGGTAAGTGAAGAACAGTCATAGAGTGAAAGGATGAAGGGAGACAGGATAATATACAACGATTGAGGGAAATGGACTGAGGAAGTTATAAGGTAGACACACTAAGAGAAAAACTGAGTGAGGTGGAGTACAATGAGTGAGAAAAGGAAATGAGTAAGTGAGCAAAAAGAAGGAAAGAGAGGAGAAGTCGACTAAAACAGTGGTACTGAGAGAAAATAATTTGGTGATGAAAGTAAAGAGAAGGACATTGAAAGAAAGGAAATGAGGGATAGTAATGGAACCAGAGTAAAAGAAATGGGATGAAGAACGATGAGAGAGGAGCAGTGAAGTTGTTGTAAAAGAAGTGATAGAAGGTAGATAAACACAAGTGAAAATAACACAAGTAGAGTGAGGCACTGAGAACATAGAAGTAGTGAACGAAAAATAGAGAGAAGAGGTCAAAAGTAAGGAGCAAACAAAGATAAGCTAGGGAAAGTGGGTGATTTATAGTGATAGAGTGCAATAATACTGCTGAGTGAGTAAACAGGAATTACTAAAAGAGCAAAGGAGGAAAATACGGAAAAAAGAAGTAAAGCAGAGAGACTGAAAGCTGAAAAGTTATGCAAGGGAGAGACGGGATACACACAGTTGAAATGAGAATGAGGGGTTGTCAAAAAAGTGGAGTAAGGGAACGGGGGTTACAGAGAGTGAGAGAAAGACATTATAAATGAGTAAAAAGAGCTGAAAGAGGATGGAAAACGGAAAGTAAGTGTCACAGAATGGGAATACAATTTAATTTACACAATCCAAAGTATAAAATAACTTGTACAACATGTTACATAGTATATTTTTGCTGTTCTCAGAATATATTGCATTTCACTTAAAACAGTGAGTTCAAATTACTCATCATATGACAGCGGGAAAAAAAAAAACACAATCTAAAAGATTGTGTTTTTAAAAAAAACTTAAATACTGACAAATGACAAATGTACGCTAAAGTTAGATTGACTTACTTTTCCTTGAGGCCAAATACTGTATCATGGTGGTCCTTTTCTCGTTGGAAAGTACTTTGCTGTTCACTTAAAAATCCATTTCATCGACTTTCTATAAGAAAAGCTCCAAGAACATCTGAAATATTTTCAATATTTTCATATACTGCTTTTTTTCAGTCATGACTCTTTACTCATTCCTGCACCTTTCCATTTGGCCAAATAGTGTCAGATGTATGAGTATATGTTCAAATTAATTCTAAGGCACTTTGAAATGACCTTTTTCCCGACGTTCTCAAAGAAAGGCTCTACAACATTTTCACAATATTCAAGTATTTGTAAAACCATCTCTGACTCACTCATGTACATCATTTTGTATAATACTAATATCACTAACTATGAGATCCACTTACAGTACCTATATGACAAGTCAATTTTTTTATATTATCTTGATCACTTTTACTCAGAATATAATTTTAAACAGCAAACTAACCTTTATTAACTGCTCCCGTCTTCATAGGCCAATTACCTTTACTTAAATTTTGGTTCTAAAAACACTAGGTATGAATTTTTTAAGTTAAAAGGCAAACGTTGTTTGAAAGTCAAATGAGTGTCATTACAGTGGGTCCAACCTTTATGACTTTTTAAATGGCATGTGTAATGCCCTGATGTTGTTGAAGGACCGTCATGATAAATAATAGCTACAGTTTCAAAGGTTCTTCCTGAAATTGATAACTGAGAAGCCACAACATTTTTAATAGAAGTTGACAATTTACTTCCATCAGGTCTACATCGTTGGAACATTAAAATCACATATTTACCATAAGTTTGTAAAAATAATGTGGACAGCATTGCAGACTTACATTGCGTACACACCATATTGTGATCCGCTGCTTTAACTAGATTATTAAAAGGCACTGATTTGCAGTCTAGTAAAGTCAAATATATAAATCTTTCAGAGTCTATTCTAGTAGTACTTGATGAAGCACAGTTATCACAGTCATGTTGCCATTGATAAGAAAGGTTAAAAAGATTTTTTATATCTACTCCTTCATCTTCCAATACATCAAACATATACATAAAAAATTCCTGACAATCCTGCTGAATTATCTGTGAAAATTGATTTTGACCTGAACATATGTCTACAAGATTTCTAATTTCTGTACCACTTTCTATTTTTCCTCTATCACTACTACATTTCTCTAACACAGAATTCAATAAACAGCACAATGTTTGTTCCCGATTTTCGACAATCTGTTTTTGTAAATTTTGAAGAAAAAAAACAACATTAACTACTACATTAGCATAGCAGTTGACACCAGAACTGTTTTCAAACTGAAATCCAACAACATCCTCAACAGAATCCTTTTTCCTTCTCCTTACAATTACAGTTTCATCTACTTTTTGTCTTTTTGCTACTATCTCACTACAATTACTCTCATTTCTTCTTTTTCGGCCTACCACACGTTTTTCAATCAGAGGATATTGAGGCAAATGTGGAGCATACTCTCTTCTTAACCTATTGTATTCTTTAACACAATCTAGATCAGCACAAATCTTTGTTTCATCACACTCAATCAAGTACAATCCTGATAAAGTTCTGACTCGTGATAAAGCCACATATGCCATACCCTCATTAAACACAGAACGCCCAATGTTCACCAAAGCACTATCAGTGTATATGTAACAAGGACCCCCTGTATTCAATAAGAATCAGATTCCTAGACCAGGGAAAAAAACAGTAATTGATATGTAACAATCTAGGCAATCATATAAAACAGACCAATGTCAAGAAATTAAATAACAAGGAAATTAAGCTACAACAATATTTTATTGATAATTAGGCAAAAAATCATATTTCAAAACATAAAATATATTCAAGTTAAAAAATTCTACAATAGGAGAATTGACATAATAGTAAAGACATTTTGCATATTAAAACATTCTTTTTGTAAAAAAACGAGGTAAAGGAGTGGCAAATTGGTACTCTACGCGCGTTTCGGCGACCAGCGCCTTCTTCTGGAGCAGCCACGAATGATTCTACAAAATACAAATTTACATGAAAAGAAAAATTACCCACAATTCAAGGATAAAAAAATTATTATATACAAATTTAACAATTTCTTTTGTAGCCTAAAACCTTGTTGAATTACAGGATATATAACATATCATAGTACATCCATACTAGCAATTTCATTTCCTTGCGACACTTGCCAATTGGTGGGTGAACCCAAAGAGGGAGAGGGTGAATTTGATAAAGTGTTTTAGACTCATATGGTCATGGTGTGATAGTACAGTGGTACAATGACCAATGAGTCATGATGACTCAGAAGAGAAATCAAAGGAAACCAAATGGATCTGGTGTACCTGTTTTTTGATGGTATGAAAGTTCAGAGGGTATGCCACTGTGGCTATAGTCTATGTTGATATGGGACTATGTTTGGTCCAATATGTAAGATATATATTACCTATATTTTATTATATTCTTACTAACATTTTTCATAAGTTCAATCAGGTACGGTTACGACCATCAGTTTGTTTTCTCCTGAAAGGTAGGAGGAGGATATCTAATAAGATTGCACTCTATGAGGTCAATACATTTTTTTTTAAATAACAACAAGCATTTGTTAATCTTGAGGCACTTACATGATAAAGATTTTTTGGTGTGTAGACCAATGACTTGAGTTAAAACAGAGCCGGCGTTTGATATCTTTTTTTCAAAAGTTTATACTGAAAATGACAAAAAGTAAAAGTAAGTGAATCTTGTTAATTACGGATTACTCGTAGATAACCCATTGTTTAACATTTCTATTGTTAATTTGTACCTGGGATGTCCGACTAAATTCTTAATTTCTGTCTTTGTAGATTGATGTTATTTGATCGCCGATATTAGGTTTTCTGTTCCAATAGATAGGAATAGTCATTAAAATCTCAAAGTATGGAAGGGTCTTACATGCTAAGCAACCGTAGATATATAAGGGACTTTAGCAACTGTTCCACTTCATACAGTTATTTGTTATCGTTCAGCAGATTATTTGAAACGAGAAATTTGGCAATTTACCTGATAAATAAAGAGATTATGAAGTTACTCCCGCCATCCGGAACCTTTAAATTATTTGGGTCAATGAAAGATATCTTAACTTGACTTGGCAACGATAAAGATCCACCTGATATGGCGATCTTTTTAGAGGAGACTTTCCTTTGCACTGAAAACAGAATATTTTGAAATATTTTTTACCAAGGAAAGGGCGTATTTTTACATTCGTCTTTAATAGCGAGAGGCAGATATATAAAATTAATGTGTCCAGATTTTTCAATATTTTACCTTGTATGTTCTACTCCGATTTTGGCAATGATGCGGTATTTAAAATAACTCCCTGTCTGGAAAAAGAAGGAAAACGGAGAGTATAACTACTCTGTTTTTTAAAAGGAGAAAAATGAGACTGCTAATATTACATCATTTCTTAAAAAGACTCACCCAAAAAGATTTGACAGGGCTCTAAACTTCCGGCGGCGGGACAACGGGGTTTCTGCAATCCAGGCGATGATGGAAATGTTCGAGAGTGCCGGGAGTTGTATTTAAGTAGTGTGGGAGGCGGGTAAAATAGCGATCAGGTGAGTGGTTTACCGAGAGCAAGAGAGGACTGTGTCTTGCATGAAGATAGAAAGCGGACTTGTCGATTATAGGAAGTGGTGGAATAGTACTTCCCGTCGGATTGAAAACGACAAGCTTTAAGGTGCCGCAAGATAGAAAGAGGACTCTGACATCGGTGGGAGCAACGTAATGTGCTTCCTAATAGGTATTAATAGTGGACGGGCATATTCAAGATTTGCTGATGCATTTCAATGTGAAGTTAAGGAATGATAATAAAAAATAAAATAAAAATTATTAATAAATTAAAATATGAAGATTGGTAAGAGGAAAGTCATGGCGATTGACAGAAGTGGTGTGCCAAGGCTTGCTATCGAATCACAAGCGGGCTCACTGTTTGTTGCCACAGGATAAGGAAGGGACTGTGACGTCCAAGGAAGCCCGCAGATGTTTTACTTCCTAAATATTGTTTTAGGGCCAGTATGGACATGATTAACAAACTCACTATTTATTGCCACTGGATCGGGAAGAGACTGTGACGCCCAAGGGAGCCACAGATGTTTTGCCTCCTAGATATTATTTCGGGGCCAGTATAGACATGATTCATAGTGCACATAAATGTGGAAGACCATTTCTATAAGTGTCGATCGATTAGATTTTAGATTTTAAGAAATTAAGTTTCATGTTACAAATAAGAATTTTACATACTATTCGAAAATATTTGTGTATTTGAAAGCAAATTCACAAGATTGGTAGAGTGATAAGTGTAGAGGGAGACCGATAAGGTCAGGGTAATTCCCTAAGACTAATAACTCGACATATTTCCTATTTATACATTTGTTTCTCTTTACCTACTGACTCGAAAAAGTGAGAAAAATCAAATGAATCGAGTGAGGGAAACAGGTTAAAACTGTAATATTTTTTTTATTTCACTACATATAACCAGATATTTTAGCATATAGCATGCTCCCAGGGAATTTCACTGTTCATTCCTCTACGAAAGGTGTCAAAGACAAAAATCCAAAACACCTCCCGTTTCTTTCTGATGGATAATCCACCATGAGTGTCAGGGGTATGAATTTTTTCAAGAATACGCCATGTGAATTCTTTTGCTTTATGTCCTTTGTCTAGGAAGTGTTTAACCATTGGGGCAGCAATTTTCTTTGTCCGAATTGCAGAACGATGTTCATTGAGGCGTGTCTGAATCATGCGGGAAGTTTCGCCTATATATCCTAAACGACAGGGACATTGTATAAAGTAGATAACGTTCGACGATCTACAGTTACACATTTCTTTGGCGAGTGTTTTGTGTCCATTATGGGTGAGTTCCTCTCCTCTCAAGATGTTAGTACAGGAAGAGCAGGAAGAGCAAGGAGAGGTTCCTTTAATTGGATTATTTGTTATAATCAACCTTTGTGTCAGGTTTCCTTCAGTTGATGAATTTTTGAAACGTGAATGGACAATGTGTTCTTTTATATTTTTGTTTCTTTTATAGGCAAATAAGGGTTTTGCTAATTTTTATTCAGTAGAGCAATTACTGTTCAAAATATGCCAGTTAGAATTTATAACTTTTTTAATTTTTGCATCTATTGTGGAATGTTTTGTAATACAAACAACCTGTTCATTTGATTTAGGGGTTTTAGGTAGAAGTAGACAGTCTCGGTCATAATAACGGGCGCGTTTATATGAATGTCTCACCAGTCGGTGGGGATAACCTCTTTCAATAAATTTGCTTCTCATGATGAGGGCTTGTCGGTCAAAGTCGGCTAAATTGCTGCAGTTGCGTCTTACTCGCAAAAATTGCGAAAAGGGGATGCTGTCCTTTTGTGATCTTGGGTGAAAACTGCTATAGTGTAGCAGGGTGTTTCTCGCAGTAGACTTGACATGCAGGTCAACCTTCAAAATACCGTCGGCGTTCATAATTTCTATATCCAAGAATTCTACTCTATCACAACTGATGTTTGAAGTAAAGTGTAGATTGGGGTCAGCTGCATTTATCCATAAAATGAACTCCTCCAGAGTCTTCCTCCCACCGGTCCAGACAAAGAAAATATCATCTATATATCTGGACCAATGGGAGACAGACTCAAAGAAGGGGGCCACCTCATTCTGGATATATCTCTTTTCGAACGCCGCCATAAATATATTTGCAATTGAAGGTGCTACCGACGCACCCATACTTACACCCTTGATCTGGCGGTAAGTGTTAAGTCCAAATTCAAAGATGTTTTCTGTTAGTACCATTTCCAAGCATTCCAAAAGGAATGTTTTCGGACAAGGGATATTATGCAAGTCAATAAACCATGCAGTTGTTTTCAAGGCTTCTGTTATTGGGATGTTACTGTAGAGAGATTCTACATCCATAGTAACAAGTAGATTGTGGGTGGGATCGAAGGCTAATCCCTCTGTCTTTTTAATCATATCACCTGTATCCCGCACATATGATTCAATTCTTGGTATGAAGGGGCGTAGGTAGTTATCTATGTATTTTGACAAAGGTTCCGTGGCAGTGCCTATAGTTGAAACTATTGGGCGGTAAGGGGGGTCATTAAGATTCTTATGGATTTTAGGAAGTCCATAGATGCACTGCAGTTTTGCTTGAGTTGAAATTTAGAAATTCAAGTTCCTTTATGCTTATTAATCCATCTTCTAATGCTCTATTGGTCATGGACGTAATTTTTTTAGATAGATTTAGTGTCGAGTATGTTTGGACCGGACAATAAAATTCTCTGTCACTCAACATTTTTAGCATATTTGATTCATATTGGTTGGTATCTAGAATGACAATACCACCTCCTTTGTCACAATTTTTAATCGTAAGGTCTTTATTAGAGGCAATGGTTAGAAGGGATTGGTGTTCCTCTTTATTTAGATTATAAATGGGTTTTGGGATGAATCTCAATGCTTGGTCTAGCTTTTTTAGTACTACCAACTCGAAGGTCGCTACCTCTGGTCCCAGTTGCTCTAAAGAAGGACTAAATGTGGAGGGAAGGCTTAAAGATTTTACAATTACTGTTTCTTCGTCATTGTAGCTATTAGTTCCCAAAAACTTTTTTAGTCGGATTTTACGAAAAAAAGAGATGATGTCACAGTGAAGTTCAAATAAGTTAGGTGTGGAATGGGGTACATAGGACAAACCTTTTGATAATAGTGTAATACTAGAAGTATCTAGTTCAAATTTAGAAAGGTTGAAAATTGGAATTATATTCCTTGTTTCCAATACTGTATGTATGTATGTATGTATAGGTATTCTTATATAGCGCGTATCTGTCACCCGACGGGCATCCTGTCGCTTAGACTATCCTGATGCAATACACATACAATACATGGTTACATTACCCTGGGAAACAGGTGAGTTTTCAAAGTTTTTTTAAAAGAAATGAAGTTTTCCAAACCTCTCAATCCCAGGGGAAGAGAGTTCCACAGTTTTGCAGCCACGAATCTAAAGGATCTGCCACCCGTCCGGGACCTCAAAATCCTAGGCACAACCACCAGGTGGGAGGAAGCTGACCGAAGCAGTCTAGATGGGGTGTACCAGGAGAAGAGGTCCTGCAAAGGGGGCGGACCCTGCCCATGTAGGGCCCTAAACACAAAGCATAGTGCCTTGAACTCAATGCGCTGCGAGACTGGCAACCAGTGGAGGTCTCTTAGTGCCTTGGTGGAGGAATCCACGCGGCGGCGTGAAAGGGCCAATTTAGCAGCAAAGTTCTGCAACCGCTGTAATTTTCCGACTAAATTGGCCGGAGCTCCCAGGAGTAGTGCGTTGCAGTAGTCAATTCGACTTAAAATTATGCTCCGCACTACCTCATACTGCCTGTTTCTGGTTTCGCGTATGAATTGGGGATCCTCCTGTTGTTGTTGATGATGTTGGGGTTTGTAGTTCCCTCTCATTTGTCCTTGAAAATGGACTCTGGGACGTCCCCGCCCCATCCCTCGGTTCCCTAAAAAAGGTTGTCTCTGGATACCTCTATTCTGTGTCTGATTGTAGTTTTGTTCAGGTTCATAATAACCTTCATTTTCATTTTCTGAATCTGAACTTTGTGAGAAGGTGTTTACTCTCTGTTGTTCATCTCTACTATCAGCTGTGTAGTGGTTTTGTTTATAGAATTCTGGTTTCAAGTAGGGATAGGTGTTTTCAATAGTGGGAAACCATTTATCTTTCATTAATTTGTCATTTTTTCTTTTATCTAGATAACTTGAAAATGACTCAAGCTCTTTATTGCAGTCTGCAATCTTTTTAATAGCATCTTCTATATTTCCCATCTTTTTAATTTTGTCCTCATGATCCTCAATTTCAGATCTCACTTCTGTTGCCAGATCTTTAGCAGTTGCGATAATTAACATCATTAGATCTCTTGAACATCTACTGGCAATTCTACTCCATTTGTCTAGGAATGCCTGGTAGTGAACAAAGAGACCCGGAATGTTTCTTACACGGAGACCCATAGGAATAATGCCAAGGCGTAGATATGCCAGCATGAATTCACCGTGGGCCTCTATGCGTGTCAGCTTCTTTTTAAGTTCTAATAATTTCTTAGTGTCTTCTTGGTGGCGGTTTGATTCACTGGAAGTGTTGTGGAAGGAACTCGAGGTGCCGACAAGCACCTCAAATTCCTCATCTGTAAAGCCAAATGTCTTTTGGAGTGCCATGATAATGGCGCCCTTAGGGAATTGTGATCAATAGCAGAAAGATAGTAGAAAAGTAAAAAATCAATTAACGAGTGAGGCAAGGAGATGAAGTACAATTAGAATTCTTAAAGCAACAAACAAGATCAATAGCCCTGCACAGACAAGCTGTGGGAAAATTAGTCTATATGTAACAAGGACCCCCTGTATTCAATAAGAATCAGATTCCTAGACCAGGGAAAAAAACAGTAATCGATATGTAACAATCTAGGCAATCATATAAAACAGACCAATGTCAAGAAATTAAATAACAAGGAAATTAAGCTACAAAAATATTTTATTGATAATTAGGCAAAAAATCATATTTCAAAACATAAAATATATTCAAGTTAAAAAATTCTACAATAGGAGAATTGACATAATAGTAAAGACATTTTGCATATTAAAACATTCTTTTTGTAAAAAAACGAGGTAAAGGTGAAGGAGTGGCAAATTGGTACTCTACGCGCGTTTCGGCGACCAGCGCCTTCTTCTGGAGCAGCCACGAATGATTCTACAAAATACAAATTTACATGAAAAGAAAAATTACCCACAATTCAAGGATAAAAAAATTATTATATACAAATTTAACAATTTCTTTTGTAGCCTAAAACCTTGTTGAATTACAGGATATATAACATATCATAGTACATCCATACTAGCAATTTCATTTCCTTGCGACACTTGCCAATTGGTGGGTGAACCCAAAGAGGGAGAGGGTGAATTTGATAAAGTGTTTTAGACTCATATGGTCATGGTGTGATAGTACAGTGGTACAATGACCAATGAGTCATGATGACATTTTTTTTAAAATAACAACAAGCATTTGTTAATCTTGAGGCACCAAAAAATCTTTATCATGTAAGTGCCTCAAAGGAAAGTCTCCTCTAAAAAGATCGCCATATCAGGTGGATCTTTATCGTTGCCAAGTCAAGTTAAGATATCTTTCATTGACCCAAATAATTTAAAGGTTCCGGATGGCGGGAGTAACTTCATAATCTCTTTATTTATCAGGTAAATTGCCAAATTTCTCGTTTCAAATAATCTACTGAACGATAACAAATAACTGTATGAAGTAGAACAGTTGCTAAAGTCCCTTATATATCTACGGTTGCTTAGCATGTAAGACCCTTCCATACTTTGAGATTTTAATGACTATTCCTATCTATTGGAACAGAAAACCTAATATCGGCGATCAAATAACATCAATCTACAAAGACAGAAATTAAGAATTTAGTCGGACATCCCAGGTACAAATTAACAATAGAAATGTTAAACAATGGGTTATCTACGAGTAATCCGTAATTAACAAGGTTCACTTACTTTTACTTTTTGTGATTTTCAGTATAAACTTTTGAAAAAAAGATATCAAACGCCGGCTCTGTTTTAACTCAAGTCATTGGTCTACACACCAAAAAATCTTTATCATGTAAGTGCCTCAAGATTAACAAATGCTTGTTGTTATTTTAAAAATGTTTTATTGACCTCATAGAGTGCAATCTTATTAGATATCCTCCTCCTACCTTTCAGGAGCAAACAAACTGATGGTCGTAACCGTACCTGATTGAACTTATGAAAAATGTTAGTAAGAATATAATAAAATATATATGTAATATATATCTTACATATTGGACCAAACATAGTCCCATATCAACATAGACTATAGCCACAGTGGCATACCCTCTGAACTTTCATACCATCAAAAAACATGTACACCAGATCCATTTGGTTTCCTTTGATTTCTCTTCTGAGTCATCATGACTCATTGGTCATTGTACCACTGTACTATCACACCATGACCATATAAGTCTAAAACACTTTATCAAATTCACCCTCTCCCTCTTTGGGTTCACCCACCAATTGGCAAGTGTCGCAAGGAAATGAAATTGCTAGTATGGATGTACTATGATATCTTATATATCATGTAATTCAACAAGGTTTTAGGCTACAAAAGAAATTGTTAAATTTGTATATAATAATTTTTTTATCCTTGAATTGTGGGTAATTTTTCTTTTCATGTAAATTTGTATTTTGTAGAATCATTCGTGGCTGCTCCAGAAGAAGGCGCTGGTCGCCGAAACGCGCGTAGAGTACCAATTTGCCACTCCTTCACCTTTACCTCGTTTTTTTACAAAAATAATGTTTTAATATGCAAAATGTCTTTACTATTATGTCAATTCTCCTATTGTAGAATTTTTTAACTTGAATATATTTTATGTTTTGAAATATGATTTTTTGCCTAATTATCAATAAAATATTGTTGTAGCTTAATTTCCTTGTTATTTAATTTCTTGACATATGATTGCCTAGATTGTTACATATCAATCACCAAAGCACTATCTACACTTAAACCTTGAGATTTATGAATTGTCACTGCATATGCCAAACAAATAGCAAACTGTTTTCGGCGAACATATAAGTCTTTCACAAGCAAAAATCTTGCTGAACAACGACAAATTTGTTCTATTTCATCAATGCCATCAAATTTAATTTTTATAATTTAAATTCCATCTCTATTTTTGTAATTCACAAAACCAACAACATGACCCATTTCTCCATTTACCAGACCTCTTTCAACATTTAAATTCCTTCTCAAAATGACACGACAATTCAAACACATATTCAGAGTCTTTTCAAAACCAGCAGTTTTAGATATACTCTTCTCTAATGAATCCAATTTTGATTTCAAATTTTCAGACAAAACAATTGTTGCTCCCATATGCTCTATTTTATCTGTAGCTTCCAGTTTCACTATCTCTTCATTTTCTAAATTTAACATTTTGTTGTTGAACATGGAACATTCTTTCAGAGTTGGCATCAAACATATGGCAGATTTCCTCTCGTTAATTTTCTTAAAAATATTCTCTGGAAGAATGTTTTCATTTGGGTACAAATTTGAAATTAACCGTCCATGTAAAGCTTCTTTCCCTTGCTGACTTATTTTTCCTACTCTTACGTCTTGTAAAATATTTTTATAATCTTCATCCTTTGCCTGCCGCATATTTTGAAGCAGTTCTGCATATTTGAAGTTAAACCATATATTAACGTTTCCAAGGCTTCCTAGGCACTTCCTGGTATCTTCATGCATGAGCATTTTGAACACAGGTTGTCCTTTCACTGGAGTCAACTGCAGAAGATCTCCAAAAACAATAATATGTTTTCCTCCAAATAAAACATCATAGTCTGTTCTAAGAATTTCTTGCATTCTCAAATGCACAAAAGCAAGCATTATATTTGACACCATGCTTACTTCATCAATGATAAGAAGTTTCATTTTCTTCAGGACTCTCGAAACTTCGGAACAAGCATCTCCAGATAGCTTGTGATATTGCAATTTGTTATCATGCTCCACTGGCAGCATCAGTAAACGATGTACAGTAATCCCTTTAATAATATGTGCTGTCAGCCCAGTTGGAGCGGTAACAACACAAGACAGCGGTGATTCAGTCCTTTTCTGCAGATAAGATGCAATTGCTTTAATCAGAAAACTTTTTCCAGTTCCCGCTTCTCCACTCACATACAGTCGGACAGGCTTAAATGATGTACATGAGCACTCTTTCTTCTCATGACTCAATCCATGTTCAACCTGTTCTGTGACTTCGTCATATATCAGTTTCTGCTCAACGTTTAATTGTTTCACCAAATCTTCTAAATTAATTACATCCTCTTGAGCTTGCTACACAGCTCTTTCCACCTCATCCATGGCAGTGGCAGCTTCATTTTGGATAATTGGTCCTCCTAGTGGATCCTGACTCAATGAAGCAGAACTCTGACTGCCTTCAGAACTGTCTCTCGCAATCTCTGCAGCAATTTTTGCTTCTTGCTCTATTTCTTCATTCAACATTTGCAGATAATTTGGAAAAACAGGACATTCTATGGTATCCTTCGTAGCATTAAAAGAGTCTTCATAACAGAGAAAATCTCCAAGTAGTTCCTCTTCTTCTCGCCATGGTTTAAAGAGTTGCAAAAGAGCCAAATAGTAAAATTCTCTTTTGTCTGGATTTTCACAACTCAATTTTCGATGATTAATCAAATGACCTTTTCTCTGTTTCACTAGACATCCTTCACATCCAATGACAGCATATATTCCATTATTGATATCTTCTCTGATGTTCCTCTTATAAATATAGCTTTGAAGAACTTCATAGAGACAAACGTTCTCAAGATGAGGACTTCTATTTGGATAGTATGTATCCAACATGTTTGTCTTCAAAATATCTGTACTTTCTGGTTCTTTCTCCGCCAAATAATCTATCTCTTGTACAGATTTCAAAACTCGATTTCGTGTTGCAGCAAGACCTAGACTCACCCAAATGATGGTTCTAAATTTGGCATAGAGACTCGCTGACGATAATCGATCAGAACATTCATATGCTCCAATTTCTCGATGCGACAACATCTTCAGACTGTAACTGTATAATTTCTTGCTTAGGCTCTTTTCATGTGAAATGTCCTCCCACATTTCCTTCAGTTCTGTCTTTTCTTTTTTTGTGATGTAAGACGTCACATATCGAGCCACAGCAATAGAGTTGTCAGCAACGAACTGAATATCCATGTTAGCATTCCACATGGACAAAATCACTGGGTTGTAGTCGTTGATGTACTTGGACTCTTCGTTTCTTTTTAAATTGTATGTATTTTTGGGTGATTTCCTCGTCACAGTATGTCGCAGAGAAGACATCAAATTATTTACTCTTCCTTTAGAAATCACTTGTCCTGGAAAGCCGAAACGACATTTTGTGTAGAACTTGTCTTTGTTTCTGAATTTTCGACGACAGTACTTTCCACAACGATGGGATTGAAAGCGTAAAACTTGTTGCCTTAAACAGTTTTCTTCGGTAGTTTTCGGAACAGCACATGTTGAATACTCTTCAATGAAGCTCATCACTGTCTCATCCGAATCTGTTCCAAATTTGGGTGCATCTTTAATCCATAACAACATATGTATGTGAGGAGCACCTCTCGCTTGGTACTCCTTTCTCCAAAAGAAATCCAAAACCTCTCCAAGGGGAGGATTTTTTTTGTTGGTAATGAAAGACATCATAGCTTTAAATCTATGATTGAAATATATGCATACATTCACTGGATCCAAAGAACACAGTTCTCCAGGTGTTTTGAATTCTATATTTTGTATATTTGCATTTGCCTCTCGTAGAAATTGAAGTAAGTCCTCCCATGCATAATCGGCAACAGCTAAGAGTGAGGAACCATGTAGGAGTTCCTAAGTTTCTTAGCATACATTTCAATTCCCCATGACGACGGTACCAATACTCGTTTGTACCACGCTGACATGCCATGAGATTGATTAGATGAGATTCCAAAATATTATCTTGCAGATTCACTTTCTCCATAAAGTCCCTCGCCGAAACATTTTGCAGATGTGCTCCACTTTTCAGTATATGGTTTACTGCATAAGAAAGCCCAGACAAGTCACTTTCATACAGTAGATGAAACAAATAGGGAATGCATTGACGAAACCTTGGATCTTCAGCATATAATCTTACAGTTCGATATTCAGATGCAGGAATTTGAAGTGGTCGATCGTCATATCGTCCACCTCGACCTGTTGGAAATAGCTGTGGAAAACAACGAGCTTCCAAACTTTCTTCCCATACACTAACGGGCCTCCCTTTTGCTGCTTTCATTTGAAACAATTCAATTGCATTCCCCATTACTTCTTTGAAATGCAAAGGATGAACAGTATAATGTTCATATATTTCTTCACTTCTAGAGACATCAACTTTTTTAATTTGGCCACCTGAACAATCACTGTCTTCTTCTGCAGCTGTTTCCTCTGCTGCAACATAAACATGTTTGTAATACTCATTGTTTTTGACTAAATACAACGTTACCTTTTTGACTTTCCTAACATCCACTAAATCTTGCCAGATTTTTTTACTCTTTGTCGGAACCCCATTAACTAGAATAACTAAAGGTTCCTCTTCTACTTTTTCTATACCAATTGTATCAATATTTTTTTTTTAATCTAGAGGCAAATAAACAACTCTTCCCTTTAATCCTCTCTGCAAATCTGTAGGAGGCAATTTCCCTATCTTAGGCTCCATGCGAACAATTGCCTGAAAAGGGTGGACACATTGAATCAAAATAGACTCATATGTATTTAAATCCATCAATTCAGGGGGAATGTCTACCAACTCCAGATTATTATGAACAGCTCTAGCAGGCATTCTGTTTTGATTTAATTTATCATAACAATATTTACAAATACGCTGATCAGAACTCAAATCAAAACAATTCTCCACCCACAAATAAGTTGCAAAATCTTTCCACTCATAATTATTCACCTTTTCACTTTTTACGTATAAATCAACTAATCTAGTTTGATGCTTATAATGACTTCGTCGACAACACACACAAGTAAAATTCGGCCTTTCACTTGATTTCACCTTAAACCTGGTAATTTCCTGCTCAAACTTTTCTGTACTTGAAATCTGTACATTGTCTTCCACATTACCTTGAATTGCTGTGTCAATTTCTACACTATCCTCTTTTTTATCAAAATAACAAATCTAAATTTCTTCACAAATCTTCTTCACATCTAATTCAGTTCCATGCAAAAGAGCACTGTTTAATTGTTTAAGCTTAAGTGCTGGACTTTTTGCATAATACAACATTCTCACTAATTTCCTCATTTTGGTATGATGCACTGCTAACATCCTAAAATGATGAAAAACACTCTGACAGACTTTTCTAGAAAGACAAGCCAGTGAATGGCCTTGCAAACCTGTCTTTTCTCTCACTATGCAAGGATCTAAGTCTTGCAACAACTTCATTTTCTGCTTTAGACTTTTCTTACTATATGTACGTAAGAAATTACAAAACAAATCAATTGATTCCTGTCGCACACTACAAATCGGACTACACTTCCAGGTGTACACTGGACCCTTAGTACGTCTCCCTAAAACTCCATCAGATAACACCTCTTCTGGTTCTCTAGGCACAAATTTCTCTTTTTAAATCGGACAACCGTCTTTCACTTCATACGCTCGACCACTGGTGTCAACTGCATGCACTAAATCATTCTCCTGGAAGTAACTCTCCTCATAAAAAAATGGCTCACAACTTGAACTGTGCATCCATTCTCCAGAAAAAACTTTACAAAAATTAGTCCAATTAATTACTCTTTTCCATCTACTGTTTAATTTGAAAACATCAATTGTCTTGTTAAGTGTCCTAATTCTATTGATTATTAAAATAAATAATTTTTTCTTAACTTCAAAAGCCTGATCAACAATCTTCTCTACACTTTTCTTTTTCTTATAAAAAGCAGCTCTCTGTTTACCTTTCCTAATGTTTTTTAACACATTTAAAACCACTCTATTGCGAAACATTCGTCTACGAATTTTCTCTAAACTGATTCTGCTTTCTATTCCTATACATATTATTCTCTCCTGCTCCAGTTTTAGGATTCTTTGAAGTTCTCTCCTTCCTTTTCAATTTTACTCTCTCATTTTCTTTTTCTACATGCTGTCCATCATTTTTTGGGGATGTACATATGTTACGTAAAAAAGACTTAGTTGTCTTACCAGGAGCTAGGTTCCTGTTTCTGAAGTATTTGTTGTGGAAGAGTGCTGTAATTCCTTTGCTGTTTTTGATTTTTCCCGGTTACGTTGTTTTCTAGTCCTTTCCCTTGTGGGCATCTTTGCTTACTCTTCAAATAACGATTTCAATCTGTGTTAAAGAAAAAAGTAGCACATTATAGACCACTATTACTAAACAACAAAGCAATGACAAAAAGCAAACGATCTATTCAGGGTTACAGATCAGGTGAGGATTCTCCAGGGGTGCACAAAACGTGAGGCCTGTATTGAAGATTATAGTGGAAGACAGCTCTGTCCACAAGTACAAAGAAGATGAGACCTGTGTATAAGTCCACTGCACTCTTATACACACGCTTCACCACCTATGCTTCCCGAGAAAGGCCTCTCTCCCAATACAGTCTTGATCATAAACCTCACCTCCTCTGACCCTCTGGAAATGTCTCACCTCATCTGCACAATCTACTTCCTAATCTCAGGTAACACAGATGACATAATTGATCCTCATTTATAAAGCCATGCGTCAGTTTTAGGCTACTGAAGCGTCACTTTTTGTGACGCATTGGCGTCATAAAACATGTGCCTTGTTGCACCATATTTAAAAAGTGATGCATGTAGGTAGATGCGTCATTTTTAAAACCTTTTGCACCACATTATACCTCTGTCAAGTGTAATGTACAGAGAGGGATCATTTCTCCACAAAAAGCCTCGTAATAATGACGCAGTAAAATCTATGAGATTTCACTGCGTCACTTTTAGGACACTGTTACATCAAAATCTTCCACCTGCCTCACAACAGGGATAAGATTGAGGCAAACGCTTTCACATGGAGCTTCAAAATTTTACAAAATGCAATTCCTCTGCAAACAAACTCAATATGCTTCCTACACTGAGTTAACACAGGTAACATCATTGTAAAGAGTCAAATTGACACATGTGTCTATGAGTGCAGACAGGGATAGGCTTCATGGAGCCTAGTCCACTGCACTCTTAGATACAAGCCTCACATCCTACGCTCCCCAGGAAAGCCCAAACATGTACCTTTTTGCACCATATTTAAAAAGTGACGCATGTAGTTAGATGAGTCACTTTTTAAACCTCTGCGCCACAATATACTCAAAGATGTAAAAACCATTCATTTTCCCCAAAATAGCACAGATCCTATATACAAACATCTGCCTCACAGCAGGGATAAGACTAAGGCAAAAGCGTTCACATGGAGCTTCACAGTTTTACCAAATACAATTTCTCTATGCAAACAAACTCAATATGCTTCCTACACTGTGTTAACACAGGTAACATCATTGTAAAGAGTCAAATTGACACCTGTGTCTAAGAGTGCAGTCCGGGATAGGCTTCATGAAGCCTAGTCCACTGCACTCTTAGACACAAGCCTCACCACCTACGCTCCCAGGAAAGCCCAAACATGTACCTTTTAGCACTATATTTAAAAAGTGACACATGTAGTTAGATGCGTCACTTTTTAAACCTCTGCGCCATATTATACTCAAAAATGTAAAACCAGGGATAAGACTGAGGCAAAAGCTTTCACATAGAGCTTCACAATTTTACAAAATACAATTCCTCTATGCAAACAAACTCAATATGCTTCCTACACTAAGTTAACTCAGGTAACATCATTTTAAAGAGTCAAATTGACACCTGTGTCTATGAGTGCAGACAGGGATAGGCTTCATGGAGCCTAGTCCACTGCACTCTAGATACAAGCCTCACATCCTACGCTCCCCAGGAAAGCCCAAACATGTACCTTTTTGCACCATATTTAAAAAATGACGCATGTAGTTAAATGCGTCACTTTTTAAACCTCTGTGCCACAATACACTCAAAGATGTAAAAACCATTAATTTTCCCCAAAATAGCACAGATCCTATGTACAAGCATCTGCCTCACAGCAGGGATAAGACTGAGGCAAACGCTTTCACATGGAGCTTCACAATTTTACAAAATACAATTCCTCTATGCAAACAAACTCAATATGCTTCCTACAATCAGTTAACACAGGTAACATAATTGTAGAGAGTCAAATTGACACCTATGTCTAAGAGTGCAGTCGGGGATAGGCTTCATGAAGCCTAGTCCACTGCACTCTTAGACACAAGCCTCACCACCTACGCTCCCCAGGAAAGCCCAAACATGTACCTTTTTGCACCATATTTAAAAAGAGACACATGTAGTTAGATGCGTCACTTTTTAAATCTCTGCGCCACATTATACTCAAAAATGTAAAAACCATTCATTTTCCCCAAAATAGCACAGATCCTATGTACAAACATCTGCCTCACAGCAGGAATAAGACTAAGGCAAAAGCTTTCACATAGAGCTTCACAATTTTACAAAAGGCAATTCCTCTATGCAAACAAACTCAATATGCTTCCTACACTGAGTTAACACAGGTAACATCATTGTAAAGAGTCAAATTGACACCTGTGTCTAAGAATGCAGACGGGGATAGGCTTCATGTAGTCTAGTCCACTGCACTCTTAGATACAAGCCTCACCACCTACGCTCCCCAGGAAAGCCCAAACATGTACCTTTTTGCACCATATTTAAAAATTGACCCATGTAGTTAAATGCGTCACTTTTTAAATCTCTGCACCACAATATACTCAAAGATGTAAAAACCATTCATTTTCCCCAAAATAGCACAGATCCTAAATACAAACATCTGCCTCACAGCAGGGATAAGACTAAGGCAAAAGCGTTCACATGGAGCTTCACAGTTTTACAAAATACAATTCCTCTAGGCAAACAAACTCAATATGCTTCCAACACTGTGTTAACAAAGGTAACATCATTGGAAAGAGTCAAATTGAAACCTGTGTCTAAGAGTGCAGTCGGGGATAGGCTTCATGAAGCCTAGTCCACTGCACTCTTAGACACAAGCCTCACATCCTACGCTCCCCAGGAAAGCCCAAACAAGTACCTTTTTGCACCATATTTAAAAAATGACGCATGTAGTTAGATGCGTCACTTTTTAAACCTCTGCGCCACATTATACTCAAAGATGTAAAAACCATTCATTTTCCCCAAAATAGCACAGATCCTATGTACAAACAACTGCCTCACAGCAGGGATAAGACTGAGGCAAACGCTTTCACATGGAGCTTCACAATTTTACAAAATACAATTCCTCTATGCAAACAAACTCAATATGCTTCCTACACACAGTTAACACAGGTAACATCATTGTAAAGAGTCAAATTGCCACCTCTGTCTAAGAGTGCAGTCGGGGATAGGCTTCATGAAGCATAGTCCACTGCACTCTTAGACACAAGCCTCACCACCTACGCTCCCCAGGAAAGCCCAAACATGTACCTTTTTGCACCATATTTAAAAAGTGACACATGTAGTTAGATGCGTCACTTTTTAAACCTCTGCGCCACATTATACTCAAAAATGTAAAAACCATTCATTTTCCCTAAAATAGCACAGATCCTATGTACAAGCATCTGCCTTACAGCAGGGATAAGACTGAGGGAAAACGCTTTCACATGGAGCTTCACAATTTTACAAAATATAATTCCTCTATGCAAACAAACTCAATATGCTTCCTACACTCAGTTAACACAGGTAACATCTTTGTAAAGAGTCAAATTGACACCTATGTCTAAGAGTGCAGTCGGGGATAGGCTTCATGAAGCCTAGTCCACTGCACTCTTAGACACAAGCCTCACCACCTACGGTCCCCAGGAAAGCCCAAACATGTACCTTTTTGCACCATATTTAAAAAGTGACACATGTAGTTAGATGCGTCACTTTTTAAATCTGTGCGCCACATTAAACTCAAAAATGTCAAAACCATTCATTTTCCCCAAAATAGCACAGATCCTATGTACAAACATCTGCCTCACAGCAGGGATAAGACTAAGGCAAAAGCTTTCACATAGAGCTTCACAATTTTACAAAATGCAATTCCTCTATGCAAACAAACTCAATATGCTTCCTACACTGAGTTAACACAGGTAACATCATTGTAAAGAGTCAAATTGACACCTGTGTCTAAGAATGCAGACGGGGATAGGCTTCATGTAGTCTAGTCCACTGCACTCTTAGATACAAGCCTCACATCCTACGCTCCCCAGGAAAGCCCAAACATGTACCTTTTTACACCATATTTAAAAAGTGACGCATGTAGTTAGATGAGTCACTTTTTAAACCTCTGCGCCACAATATACTCAAAGATGTAAAAAACATTCATTTTCCCCAAAATAGCACAGATCCTATGTACAAACATCTGCCTCACAGCAGGGATAAGACTAAGGCAAAAGCGTTCACATGGAGCTTCACAGTTTTACAAAATACAATTCCTCTAGGCAAACAAACTCAATATGCTTCCTACACTGTGTTAACACAGGTAACATCATTGGAAAGAGTCAAATTGAAACCTGTGTCTAAGAGTGCAGTCGGGGATAGGCTTCATGAAGCCTAGTCCACTGCACTCTTAGACACAAGCCTCACATCCTACGCTCCCCAGGAAAGCCCAAACAAGTACCTTTTTGCACCATATTTAAAAAGTGACACATGTAGTTAGATGCGTCACTTTTTAAACCTCTGCGCCACATTATACTCAAAAACGTAAAAACCAGGGATAAGACTGAGGCAAAAGCTTTCAGATGAAGCTTGACAATTTTACAAAATACAATTCCTCTATGCAAACATACTCAATATGCTTCCTACACTGAGTTAACACAGGTAACATCATTGTAAAGAGTCAAATGTATTGCTTTAAACATGCACACATTCTTTATTCCTTTTAAAAAATGTAAAAACCATTAATTTTTCCCAAAATCGTTGTTGACATCCCATTTAAAAAACACAGCACAGGTCCTATGTAGAAGCATTCCATGTCACTACTAAAACTTCACAATTTTACAAAATACAATTACTCTATGCAGTAAAAACTTTTTACCAAGCATTATCAAAAAGCATGACACAAAGCAACATTAAAAAAACACAATTTGCTTCCAAATATTCTCCATAGAGTATACAAGTCTCTATGTATATTAAATAAATCATAACTCACCTTTACAAATATTTTAGGAGATTCAGAACAGTGTCAGATACACACACCAATATTTCTTTAGCAGAGCAAAAGGTATGTTCTCCAGGCACTGCAAACCATAAAGGCACAGAAACCCTCTAATTCTACACACATATTGCTCATGGTAACCAATCAAATCTCTTCCCTCTGTATTTTCAAACCAACACCCTTCCCCCCCTCAGCCCTTTCTACCTGTTACCATAGCAACTCCCTCCTCACTGAGCTCCCAGGGTTAAAAGTTTATTCTACAATGTTGCAAATCACCTCAGCAAGGATGTTTGACCTGTGAATACACCAGCTTTTCTTGTGCAAGGTTTCTTTAAATGATTTTTTTTAACCATTCAAATTACTTCTCACACAGAACACAACCATGCAGCCTAACTTTCAGTTTTCAACTATCTCATTCTACCAATCATTGCTTGTGATTCAAGAGCACTGAAACTCCACAGGTATTTTTTGTTGCAAACTCCTATTGTTCCAACTGCCATTTCTTTTCCACACTTCATCTGACTGCATCAGAATCTCCTCTCACCATGTATTCTGTCTGGATTATTGGACATAGCTATATCCACTGGGCTCAAAGGTATGCAGCTACCAGAAATTTTCACAACCTTGACTTACCAAATGTGAAGATTAAATGGATTGGCCAGAGAGGATTGAAATATCACCAATTGATACCATTGGTGAAAACCTTTTTGCATTTGCCACACCCTGACCTTTTAATTGTGCACTGTGGAGGAAATGACTTGGGCACTTTGACTGGGGTAGGTCTGGAAATGCTTTTAAAGGACACCTTTGATCAATTGATGGCATTTTTTCCTCAAACTGCCTTGGTATATTCCAATATATGCCAAAGGCAGAAATGGAAGTGGTCCAATTAATTTTGTCCACAATTTGAGAAAGCACGGAAACATGTGAATAAATCTGTTTCTGCTTACATGAGAGACTATGGAATGGGTTCAATATACAATAATAACCTGCGTTACAACATGCAAGATATCTACAGAGGAGATGGTGTGCACTTTTCAGATGAGGGGAATAGAATATTCCTCCTGAATTTAAGACTGTGCATTGGTACCTACTTGTAGGTACCTAAATCAGCCACAGAACCCAAAAGCCCTTTTCAGGGCTACCCTATCTGTGATCACTCCAAATGATTATCTTTTTCTAACTTTTTTTCACAATTTTTCACCAAAGTACGCTCCCCGGTACGCTTCCCGGTGCGCGTACCGGTCGCTCCCCCCGCGAAAATGTGAAAATAATGTTTGTTTTTTTTGGTCTATAAGGGCCTCCTAACACCCCCTCAGAAAACCTAGGGGGTCAGGGAGTGCCTACCGTGCCCCTTTATACCCATTCCCAACGTTGTTTGTCCTCCATTTTCTGTCTCAAATCTACCGAAACACAAAATGGAGGACTGCCGTAGCGCTGCCGGTACACGTACCGGGGCGCGCACCGGGAAGCGCTCCCAAAAATGTTAAAAGTTAATTTACATAAAAACCACTGGAGACACTTTCACCAAATATAGAATAGGTCATACCACATACCAGTCCCTACCATTTTCCCAAATTTGGTGGAATTCCATTGAGCCATTTGAGCTGTATCACTGTCTAAATATCCTGAGGTAAATTACATGACTAAAACACATATGAAAGTGTTAGAATTTGCAACCAATGAAAATGTTACTTTCATTTTGTATTTTTATGTGCTGGCATTTCATTGGTTATGAACATGAATATATATGAAAAATGAGAGGGAAACACGGCCATTTTGAGTACTACTACCTGAGGTACATTTATAAAGGATTTCCTCTGAAAACATCAACTCCTTTCTGAAAGCTAATTTGTTAATTTTTAAGGGGAACTATGTTCTGCACTTTAAGTTAAATTGGAAAAACGTTTTATGATAGTTTTTTACTGTCCCTCTGTTATAGTTATAGATTCAGATAGGCTTCTCTGTTATAGTTATGGATTGATTTAGGCTTCTCTAGTATATTTATGAATTTACTTAAGCTTCTTCACAAGCACTTTTTTATATTTCTACTTCCTGCCTGATACCATACACTGCCCAAAGATAACTTGACTGTTAAAAACTCAAAAGTACCTCTCTGAACTTAAACCCAAGAGTGCCCTATCTCTACTGATATATTTATTTTGTATGCAATTTACAGCAACATAATGGAAGGAGATCAAAGTAAATGTTATATTTCATTCGAACTTGATCTTCAGGACAACCCAGAGGAAGAGAATAACGATTCAGATTTGTTGGATCAGTCTCTCGATGAAGAGTTTCTCAAATATGTGGAAGAAATGGAATCATGTAATCCAAATGAGGACATTCCCGACGACATAATGATGGAAGTCTTATTACATTTTGAAAAATCAGAGCAATACATTTATATTTAATAATTAAAAATTGTTCCAGACATTATTCTTTTTTATATGTAATCAATGAAATAGTACCAACATGAATATAATATAATGTGAGACTTATAGTATACTGTGCAATTTTTTTTTGGATACATAGTAAGTTTGCTCATAGTTACTTCTTTTCTCCCACTATATTATCTCCAAAGTGTATTTGACATCTGTTTTTCATCTCCTGCCTCCTTTCTCTCACAGTCTGTCTCTAATGCACGATATCACCGCCAATTTTCTATACATTTAGAAGAGATTAAATGTAATCCTGGAAAACATCATAAGGGAGCAGGATAGACTACCTCTGATCCCTAGACCTTCTCAGGGTGTGCTTAAAGGATCTGTTTCTACTTTCCTGACAGACTATGCTATGCATTCCATATACCACAATAACTTCTGTAACAACATACAAATTATCTACAAAGGAGACGGTCTACATTGAATTTAAAACTCTGCATTGGTACCTACATGCTGGTACTTAAATACGCCACACAACACAACAACTCTATTCAGAGCTACCCTACCTCTAAGCACTTTAAATAATTATTTTACTGTTTCACTGAGTTTTCCCCATGTGTGGAGGGGGGAGGTGTGTGTGGGGGATGTGTGGGGTGTGTCTGGGAGGTGTGTGTGTGTCTGGGGGGTGAGGTGTATAGGTGTGTGTAAGTGTGTGGGGTATGTGGGTGTGAGTGGGGGTGTGGCTGTGTAATCTGTGTGTGTGGGTGTGTGGGGTGTTTGGGTGGAGGTGGAGGTGTGACTGTGTGCGGTGTGTGTGGGGGGTGTGTGTGTGTGGGGGATATGTGTGTAGGATGTGTGTGTATATGTGGGATGTGTGGGTGTGTCTGTGAGGTGTGTGTGTGTTTTTTTGGGGGGAGGGAGGTGTGTGTGTGGGATGTGTGGGGTGTGTCTGTGAGGTATCTGTGTGTGCATGTGTGTGTGTGTGTTGGGGTGGTTGAGGTGTGTGTGTGGGTGTGTGGGGTGTGTGGGTGTGGGTGTGGATGTGTAAGGTGTCGGTGTGGGGGTGTGGGGTGTTTTGATGTGGGTGGAGGTGTGCGTGTGTGAGGTATGTGTGGGGAGTGTGTGACTGTGGGGGTGTGGGGTTGTGTGCGTGTGGGTGTGTGTGGGACGTACTTGTAGGTACCTAAAACAGCCACAGAACCCAAAAGCTCTTTTCAGAGCTACCCTACCTCTAATCACTCAAAATGATTATTTGTCACTACTATTTTCACTATTTTTCACCAAAGTACGCTCCCTGGTACGCGTACTGTGCGCTCCCCCCCCCCGCGAAAATAGAAAAAAACATTTACAAATTTTTTGTCCGGCGGGACCCTTTTATGGCCCCCACATCAAACCTAGGGGGTCAGGGGGGTCTACCCTGCCCCCTTTTGCTCATTTCCCCCTTTGATTTTTGCCACCTCTTGTGTCTCAATCCTACAGAGACACAAGATGGTGGCCGCTGCGGACTGTTTCAAATGTTTACAGACACCCGAGAGCCAATCAGCTTGCCGTGCGCAAGTCGCGTGGCGCGCCCGGAGCGCTCACCGGTACGCGTACCGGGGCGCGCCTATAGATATATACATTTTTTTTTAACCTACATTACTCAAAATCCTCTGGAGCACATATCTTGAGACATAGCAAACGCACATCGGGCTACCAGTCCCTACAATTTTGCCAAGTTTGGTGAAAATCCATTCAGCCGTTCGAGCTAAAAGTGCGACAGACCGCCCTATGGAAATTAACATGGGGAAAACACGTTTTGGGACCCCCCTTTTATCTCAGCCCCCGCTTGACGAACCCCCCCCAAACTTTCAGAGACAGAGCGGAGCGCCGTGAGGCAAAGTTGCTGAAACATTCAGGCCGATTCCTCAACCGGCGCCAAAGTTATTCCCAATACAATGTTGCGATTTCCCTATGGAAATCAATCCTAACTATAACTACCTACTGGCGACCGCCAGTAGGTGATATATATATATATATATATATATATATATATATATCACCTAAGTTTAAGTTTAAAATATTTGTCAAGCGCAACGTACACCTCGACGGTTTCTTGGCGCTAATGTAGCAGGCAGCCAGCTGAGCAAGAAGAGTCACTAGGACATCAACTGGAGAGGCAGACAAGGCTTATGAGAGAAAAGCCTGAGAAAATAAAAAGGTCTTCAGTGCCTTGCGGAAACTGGAATACTGAGTGAGGGATCTAAGATGGAAGGGGAGAGAGTTCCAGAAAATTGGGGCGAGAGTAGAAAATTTGGAGCCACCCTGTTTTTTTTTTCCGGTAGCGGGGTACTGCTAAAAGAAGTTGTGCCGAGGAGCGGAGGTCTCTGCCCGGGACATAGGCCTTGATGGCAGAAGATATGAAAGAGGGGGCCAGGCCAGTCCTGGCCTGGAACACCATGCAGCCTAGTTTGAATAAGGCGCGTTCCCGCACGGGGAGCCAGTGGAGGGTTTTCAGGAGGGGGGAGGTATGGTGGAATTTGGGGAGACCAAAGGCCAGGCGGGCAGCCTGGTTCTGCACTAATTGCAGTTTACGCAGGCTGTACTGAGGGATGCCATTGAACAAAATGTTCCCGTAGTCCAGGCGGGACAGGACCAGTGCGGACATAATTAGTTTAAGTGCAGAGAAAGAAAAGAAACGAGAGATGGAGCGGATAGTACGAAGAGTAAGAAAGCAAGACGAAACCACAGAACCAATCTGGGAGTGCAAAGTGAGTTTATCATTTAGCTTGATGCCTAGAGTCTTAACAGAGGAAGCAGGGGTGGGAGGAGAACCAAAGGAGAGGGGCCAAAAGAGAGAATTCCAGGGACTGGAGCAACCACCCGTCACCACAAGTTCCGTTTTATCGGGATTGAGTTTCAGGTGGTTGAAATTCATCCAGTCCCTGATGAAAGATAGAATAGATTGGAAATTAGAGATAGAATCAGGGGTAGAAGATAGATTGAAGATGAGCTGGAGGTCATCGGCATAGTTATATACCGTGACCTCCAGCTGCTGTAGGGCAAAGATAAGAGGAGCGATATAAAGATTGAACAGTAAAGGAGAGAGAGAAGAGCCCTGGGGAACACCGCACTGGACCTGACATGGGGTAGCTGAAAACTCCCTGAGGTGGACCGCCTGGGTCCGGTCCCTCAAAAAAGAAGAAAGCCAGATAAGGGCTGAGCCTCCTATGCCCGCCGCCTTGACATGGGAAAGCAAGATGGAATGATCCACCGTGTCAAAAGCAGCGGACAAATCAAGGAGGACCAGCGCCTGAGATCTGCCCATGTCCATACCCTCTCGGAGGGTGTCTAATACAGACACCACCACTGCCTCTGTCGAGTGCTTAGGCCGAAACCCAGCCTGACACGGAGCCAGCCTCCCATTTTCCTCGGCAAAGGAGCTGAGCACAGATGTAACATGTCGCTCAAGCACCTTCGCCAGGAAGGGGAGAAGGGAGATGGGGCGATAGTTGGCCATCACCGAGGGGTCGGCTCCTGGCTTTTTCAAAATAGGGACAATAGAAGCAGCTTTTAACGATGGAGTGACAACCCCTCGGGCCAGTGAGTCGTTAAGGAAGCCCCGGGGAGGCAGGGAGCAGACAGTATAGACCTGCCGTAGGATATGTGCCGGGCATATGTCGGAAGGGGAACCGGATTTAATTTTGGGAAGGAGAGACAGAAAAAGTTCTTCCGAAAGGGGAGGAAAGGAATTTAACAAGGCTTGGGCAGGGGGCGGCAGGGGGTCAACAAAAGAAGAAGAAGGGGGGGATGTTAGATTTGATTGTCGAAATTTTTTCGACAAAATAAAGATTCAGTGAATCACAAAGTTTCTGGGAGGGGGGGGTTTAAGAGAGGTCCTATCGGAGAAGGCCAGGTCGTGGGTAATGGCAAAGATCTCCTTTGGTTGATTCTCGGCCGCCAGAATTTTGGCCGAGAAATAGGCTTTCTTGGCCTCCGTGATGTGATGCTTGTAGGTACCTAGAAGATGGACGTAACGGGACCTGGAATCGGGGGAGTAATCCCATCTCCATTTACGTTCTGCCCTTCGAACCGAGAGCTTCAGATCTTTCAGCTCGTTGTTAAACCACCGATTGGCGTCTTTAGGGCGTCTAATCGAGGTGCGTCGAAGAGGAGCCAAGCTATCACTTCCTTCCAAGAGCCATGAATCAATGGCTATGGCTTGGGCTGCAGAATCCAGTTCCGATAGAGGGGGAGAGGAAGACAGAAGTGAGGTTGAAAGATCAGACAGATTGACCTTACACCAGTTACGGGCCCAAGAATTTTTAGTGAGGATAGGCGTCTTGGTCAGACAACGACTAAGGGAAAACGAAATTAAAAAGTGATCAGACCATGTGCAAGGGACAACAGACAGTGCAGACAGGGAGCAGTTGAGGGACCACACCTGGTCTAGAATATGACCGTGGGTGTGCGTAGGGGTATGAACAAAAGAGGTGAAATTAAGAGAAAGGAGGGTTTCTGAGAATTCCTTTGATGGAGCGGATTCCTTGGGGTCTGAAGGCCAGTAGTTAAAGTCCCCGAGGACTAAAGCCGAGGCATAGTTGACCGCCAGGGTGCCAAGTAGATCTTGAAAGGCCGGAAGGAAAGACGGGGTTGGTTGGGGAGGGCGGTAAACAAGCACAATGGCTAAGTGGGGGAAAGAGATGTAGAGCGGGCCACCAGGTAGTCAATTCCTCCCAGAGAAGGTGAAGGGAGGACTTGGAACTGGAGATCAGAGCGGGCGATGAGAGCAACACCTCCCCCTGCTTTCTCGCCAGGACGATCGGCACGAATAGCGTAGTAAGTCGAGGGGAGGGCAGCCAATAAGGATGGAAGGGAGGCTTCCGAAAACCAAGTTTCCGTCAGCAATAGGAGATCAGGTTTGGCAGTGTCTAGTACAATAAAAAGTTCCTGGTGGTGCTTGATGACGGACCTAGTATTAAGTAAAATGATAGATAAGGGAGATGAATGAGAATCAGAACTAGTGGAAAAGACGGGGGCCGACGGAGATACGACAGTAGATGGGCAACCGGAAGGGCAGGCATGGCAGGAAGAATTACAGCCCAAAAGGGTAGTCCGGTGAATAGTACAAGGATCAAGGGGCCAGTGGCCTTGAAGTAGTGTTAAGTCAGCGGAAGAATATTGGATAAGGGGACCAGGGGTAATGGCCCCTGGCCCCGGTCTGCCGCGGACGGGCGCAGACGGGCTTAACTCAGGCGCAACTCCGGCGCGCCTACGTCGCGCCCGCTGCGCTCGTCCGCTGCGCTGACGCATGAAGGACGTCTAAATAGGCTGTGACGCGGTGGGGGAGGAGTCAGGAAGGCGGGAGGGGGGGAGTGATTTAAAAACAAGATGCCCGTCCGCCGCTCGTACTCAGCGGGACGGTGATGGTGACAGGCTGCTAGCAGTCAGCAGCAAGGTGAGTAAATAATAAAAAAAAGAAATTAGCTTTCCAGCGCTCAGCGCGCAGCCTCTGCCCTCTGCCACAGGGCTTTGGACACTCGCGAGGGGAAGTGGGCGGAGCCTAAATAGGCTGCGACGCGGTGGGGGAGGAGTCAGGAAGGTGGGAGGGGGGGAGTGATTTAAAAACAAGATGCCCGTCCGCCGCTCGTACTCAGCGGGACGATGATGGTGACAGGCTGCTAGCAGTCAGCAGCAAGGTGAGTAAATAATGAAAAAAAGAAATTAGCTTTCCAGCGCTCAGCGCGCAGCCTCTGCCCTCTGCCACAGGGCTTTGGACACTCGCGAGGGGAAGTGGGCGGAGCCTAAATAGGCTGCGACGCGGTGGGGGAGGAGTCAGGAAGGCGGGAGGGGGGGAGTGATTTAAAAACAAGATGCCCGTCCGCCGCTCGTACTCAGCGGGACGGTGATGGTGACAGGCTGCTAGCAGTCAGCAGCAAGGTGAGTAAATAATTAAAAAAAGAAATTAGCTTTCCAGCGCTCAGCGCGCAGCCTCTGCCCTCTGCCACAGGGCTTTGGACACTCGCGAGGGGAAGTGGGCGGAGCCTAAATAGGCTGCGACGCGGTGGGGGAGGAGTCAGGAAGGCGGGAGGTGGGGAGTGATTTAAAAACAAGATGCCCGTCCGCCGCTCGTACTCAGCGGGACGGTGATGGTGACAGGCTGCTAGCAGTCAGCAGCAAGGTGAGTAAATAATTAAAAAAAGAAATTAGCTTCGCCAGTAGGTAGTTATAGTTAGGATTGATTTCCATAGTTAGGATTGATTTCCATTTTTAGCTCGAACGGCTGAATGGATTTTCACCAAACTTGGCAAAATTGTAGGGACTGGTAGCCCGATGTGCCTTTGCTATAACTCAAGATATGTGCTCCAGAGGATTTTGAGTAATTTAGGTTAAAAAAAATGTATATATCTGTAAGCGCGCCCCGGTACGCACACCGGGGAGCACTCCGGGCGCGCCACGCGACTTGCGCACGGAAAGCTGATTGGCTCTTGGGTGTCTGTAAACATTCGAAACAGTCCGCAGCGGCCGCGATCTTGTGTCTCGGTAGGATCGAGACTCAAGAGGTGGCAAAAAACAAAGGGGGAAATGACCAAAAGGGGGCATGGTACACCCCCCTGACCCCCTAGGTTTGATGTGGGGGCCATAAAAGGGTCCCTCGGGTAAAACATTTATTTTTATTTTTTTCGATTTTCGCGGGGGGAGCACCCGGTACGCGCACCGGGGAGCGTACCAGGGAGCGTACCATGGGGAAAATAGTGAAAATAATAGTGTAAAATAATCATTTTGAGTGATTACAGGTAGGGTAGCTCTGAAGAGAGCTTTTGGGTTCTGTGGCTGTTTTAGGTACCTACAAGTACGTCCCACACACATCCACATGCACACAACCCCACACCCCCATACCCACACACTCCCCACACACACCTCACACACGCACACCTCCACCCACACCGAAACACCCCACACCCCCACACTGACACCTTATACATCCACACCCACACCCACACCCACACACCACACACACCCACACACACACCTCATCCCCCCAACACACACACACACATGCACACACACAGATACCTCACAGACACACCCCACAGACACACCTCCCCCCCCCACACACACACACCTTACACACCCACATCCCCACCCACACCCACATACCCCACACACCTACACACACCTATACACCTCACCCCCTTAGACACATACACACACACACCTCACAGACACACCCCACCATCCCCCACACACACCTCCCCTCCCACACATGGGGAAAACTCAGTGAAACAGTAAAATGATAATTTAAAGTGCTTAGAGGTAGGGTAGCTCTGAATAGAGTTGTTGTGTTGTGTGGGTGATTTAAGTACCAACATGTAGGTACCAATGTAGAGTTTTAAATTCAATGTACACCGTCTCCTCTGTAGATAATTTGCATGTTGTTACAGAAGTTATTGTGGTATATGGAATCCATACCATAGTCTGTCAGGAAAACAGAAACAGATCCTTTAAGTACTCCCTGAGAAGACCTACGGGATCATGGGTAGTCTACCCTGCTCCCTTATGATGTTTTAAAATTGAACAGTATATTGTAAGTTTCACTTTATACTATAATATAAACATAATTATTTTGGTAGTACTTCATGAATTAGATATAAAAATGAATAATGTCTCAAACAATTTTTAATTATTAAATAAAAATGTATTGGTCAGAATTTTCATAGTTCAATAAATCTTCCAGCATTACATCATCTGGAATCTCCTCAAACATGCATGTTTCTATGTCTTGTAAACATTCAATAAATTGTTCATCCAAAGACTGATCCATAAAATCTTCATCCAAAAAATCTTCATTTAGAAACTCTACAGATGTAATCTCGAAGGAAATATTGATATTTTCTTGCTTCCCTTCCATTTTTTTGCTGTAAATTGCATAAAAAATAACCCTATCAGTAGATTTAGGGCAGTGTTGTGTTTAAGTTCAGACAGGTAGTTCTGTTTTTTTAACAGTTAAGTTAACTTTGGGTAGTGTATGGTAACAGGCAGGAAGTAGAAATATGAAAAAGTGCCTCTGAAGAAGCGTAAGTAAATTCATAATTATAGCAGAGAAGCCAAAGTCAATCAATAAATATAACAGAGGAGCCTATCTCTATGTATAACTATAGCAGAGGGACAGTAAATAATTATGAGAAAACGTTTTTAGAAATGAACTTAAAGTGCGCCTTACAAATTATCAACTTACTTTAGAGAGAGGTGGAGAAGCAAAAATGCGAAAATCCTTTCAAGATGTACCTCAGGTAGTTGTAGTCAAAATGGCCGTGTTTCCCTCTAATTTTTCATTTAAATTCATGTACATAACCAAACAAATGACAGGAAAAAAAGTAGAAAATGAAAGTAACATTTTAATTCGTTGTAAATCCTAACACTTCAGATGTGTTTTTGACATGTAATTTACCTCAAGATATTTAGACAGTGATACAGCTCAAATGGCTCAATTGAATTCCACCAAATTTGGGAAAATGGTAGGGACTGGTATGTAGTATGGCCTATTCCATATTTGGTGAAAGTGTCTCCAGTGGTTTTTATGTAAATTAACTTTAAAAAAAATTGGGAGCGCTTCCCGGTGCGCGCCCCGGTACGCGTACCGGTAAGCGCAACGGAAGTCCTCCATTTTGTGTTTAGGTAGATTTGAGTCAGAAAATGGCGGACAAACAACGTTGGGAATGGGTATAAGGGAGCATAGTAGGCACTCCCTGACCCCTTAGGTTTTCTGAGTGGGGCTTAGGAGGACCATATAGGCGGGAAAAAAAAAATACAAATTTTCGCGGGGGGAGCGCCCGGTACGCGCACCGGGGAGCGTACTTTGGTGAAAAATAGTGAAAAAAGTTAGAAAAAGATAATCATTTGGAGTGATCAGAGGTAGGGTAGCCCTGAAAAGAGCTTTTGGGTTCTGTGGCAAATTTAGGTACCTACAACTAGGTACCAATGCACAGTCTTAAATTCAGGAGGAATATTCTATTCCCTTCATCTGAGAAGTGCACACCATCTTCTCTGTAAATATCTTGCATGTTGTAACGCAAGTTGTTGTTGTATATTGAACCCATTCCATAGTCTCTCATGTAAGAAGAAACAGATTTATTCACATGTTTTCGTACTTTCTCAAATTGTGGACAACATTGGTTGGACCACTTCCATTTCTGTCTTTGGCATATATTGGAATATACCAAGGCAGTTTGAGGAAAAAATGCCATCAATTGTTCAAAGGTGTCCTTTAAAAGCATTTCCAGACCTACCCCAGTCAAAGTGCCCAAGTCTTTTCCTCCACAGTGCAGAATTAAGAGGTCAGGGTGTGGCAAATGCAAAAAGGTTTTCACCAATGGAATCAATTGGTGACATTTTAATCCTCTCTGGCCAATCCATTTAATTTTCACATTTGGTAAATCAAGGTTGTGAAAATTTCTGTTAGCTGCATACCTTTGAGCCCAGTGGATATAGCTATGTCCAATAATCCATACAGAATACATGGTGAGAGGAGATTCTGGTGCAGTCAGATGAAGTATGGGAAAGAAATGGCAGTTGGAACAATAGGAGTTTGCAAAAAAAAAATGTAGACTTTCAGTGCTCTTGAATCAGAAGCAATAATTGGTAGAATGAGATAGTTGAAAATTGAAAGTTAGGGTGTATGGTTGTGTTCTGTGTAAGAAGTAATTTGAATGGTTAAAAAACAAGTCATTTAAAGAAACCTTGCACCAGAAAAGCTGGTGTATTCGCAGGTCAAACATCCTTGCTGAGGTGATTTGCAACATTGTAGAATACACTTTTAACCCTGGGAGCTCAGTGAGGAGGGAGTTGCTATGGTAACGGGTAGAAAGGGCTGAGGGGGGGAAGGGTGTTGGTTTGAAAATTCAGAGGGAAGAGTTTTGATTGGTTACCATGAGCAATATGTGTGTAGAATTAGACGTTTTCTGTGCCTTTATGGTTTGCAGTGCCTGGAGAACATACCTTTTGCTCTGCTAAAGAAATATTGGTGTGTGTATCTGACACTGTTCTACATCTCCTAAAATATTTGTAAAGGTGAGTTATGATTCATTTAATATACATAGAGACTTGTATACTCTATGGAGAAGAATTGGAAGCAAATTGTGGTTTTTTAATGTTGCTTTGTGTCATGCTTTTTGATAATGATTGGTAAAAAGTTTTTACTGTATAGAGGAATTATATTTTGTAAAATTGTGAAGTTTTAGTAGTGACATGGAATGCTTCTACATAAGACCTGTGCTGTGTTTTTTAAATGTGATGTCAAAAACGATTTTGGGAAAAATGAATGGCTTTTACATTTTTTAAAAGGAATAAAGAATGTGTGCATGTTTAAAGAAATAAATTTGACTCTTTTCAATGATTTTTACCTGTGTTAACTCAGTGTAGGAAGCATATTGAGTTTGTTTGCATAGAGGAATTGTATTTTGTAAAATTGTGAAGCTCCATGTGAAAGCGTTTGCCTCAGTCTTATCCCTGCTGTGAGGCAGATGCTTGTACATAGGATCTGTGCTGTGTTTCCTAACTGTGTTTTATCTTTTTATATATATATATATATTTATATATGTAATATAATGTGGCGCAGAGGTTTAAAAAGTGACGCATCTAACTACATGCATCACTCTTTAAATATGGTGCAAAAAGGTACATGTTTGGTCTTTCCTGGGGAGCGTAGGTGGTGAGGCTTGTATCTAAGAGTGCAGGGGACTAGGCTTCATGAAGCCTATCCCCGTCTGCATTCTTAGACACAGGGGTCAATTTGACTCTTTACAATGATGTTACCTGTGTTAACTCAGTGTAGGAAGCATATTGAGTTAGTTTGCGTAGAGGAATTGTATTTTGTAAAATTGTGAAGCTCCATGTGAAAGCTTTTGCCTCAGTCTTATCCCTGCTGTGATATGATATAATATGAATGTTTTTTACATTTTTGAGTATAATGTGGCACAGAGGTTTAAAAAGTGACGCATCTAACTACATGCGTCACTTTTTATATATGGTTCAAAAAGGTACATGTTTGGGCTTTCCGGGGAGCGAAGGTGGTGAAGCTTGTATCTAAGAGTGCAGTGGACTAGGCTTCATGAAGCCTATCCCCATCTGCATTCTTAGACACAGGTGTCAATTTGACTCTTTACAATGATGTTACCTGTGTTAACTTAGTGTAGGAAGCATATTGAGTTTGTTTGCATAGAGGAATTGTATTTTGTAAAATTGTGAAGCTCCATGTGAAAGCGTTTGCCTGAGTATTATCCCTGCTGTGAGGCAGATCTCTGTACATAGGTTCTGTGCTATTTTGGGGAAAATGAATGGTTTTAACATTTTTGAGTATAATGTGGCGCAGAGGTTTAAAAAGTGACGCATCTAACTAAATGCGTCACTTTTTAAATATGGTGCAAAAAGGTACATGTTTAGACTTTCCTGGGGAGCGTAGGTGGTGAGGCTTGTATCTAAGAGTGCAGTGGACTGGGCTTCATGAAGCCTATCCCCGTCTGCATTCTTAGACACAGGTGTCAATTTGATTCTTTACAATGATGTTACCTGTGTTAACTCAGTGTAGGAAGCATATTGAGTTTGTTTGCATAGAGGAATTGTATTTTGTAAAATTGTGAAGCTCCATGTGAAAGCGTTTGCCTCACTCTTATCCCTGCTGTGAGGCAGATGTTTGTACATAGGATCTGTGCTATTTTGGGGAAAATGAATGGTTTTTACATTTTTGAGTATAATGTGGCGCAGAGGTTTAAAAAGTGACGCATCTAACTACATGCGTCACTTTTTAAATATGGTGCAAAAAGGTACATGTTTGGGCTTTCCTGGGGAGTGTAGGTGGTGAGGCTTGTATCTAAGAGTGCAGTGGACTAGGCTTCATGAAGCCTCTCCACGTCTGCATTTTTAGACACAGGTGTCAATTTGACTCTTTACAATGATGTTACCTGTGTTAACTCAGTGTAGGAAGCATATTGAGTTTGTTTGCATAGAGGAATTGTATCTTGTAAAATTGTGAAGCTCCATGTGAAAGCTTTTGCCTCAGTCTTATCCCTGCTGTGAGGCAGATGTTTGTACATAGGATCTGTGCTATTTTGGGGAAAATGAATGGTTTTTACATTTTTGAGTATAATGTGGCGCAGAGGTTCAAAAAGTGACGCATCTAACTACATGCGTCACTTTTTAAATATGGTGCAAAAAGGTACATGTTTGGGCTTTCCTGGGGAGCGTAGGTGGTGAGGCTTGTATCTAAGAGTGCAGTGGACTAGGCTTCATGAAGCCTATCCCCGTCTGCATTCTTGGACACAGGTATCAATTTGACTCTTTACAATGATGTTACCTGTGTTAACTCAGTGTAGGAAGCATATTGAGTTTGTTTGCATAGAGGAATTGTATTTTGTAAAATTGTGAAGCTCCATGTGAAAGCTTTTGCCTCAGTCTTATCCCTGCTGTGAGGCAGATGTTTGTACATAGGATCTGTGCTATTTTGGGGAAAATGAATGGTTTTTACATTTTTGAGTATAATGTGGCGCAGAGGTTTAAAAAGTGACGCATCTAACTACATGCGTCACTTTTTAAATATGGTGCAAAAAGGTACATGTTTGGGCTTTCCTGGGGAGCGTAGGTGGTGAGGCTTGTATCTAAGAGTGCAGTGGACTAGGCTTCATGAAGCCTATCCCCGACTGCACTCTTAGACACTGGTGTCAATTTGACTCTTTACAATGATGTTACCTGTGTTAACTCAGTGTAGGAAGCATATTGAGTGTGTTTGCATAGAGGAATTGTATTTTGTAAAATTGTGAAGCTCCATGTGAAAGCGTTTGCCTCAGTCTTATCCCTGCTGTGAGGCAGGTGCAAGATTTTGATGTAACAGTGTCCTAAAAGTGATGAAGTGAAATCTCAAAGATTTTATTGCGTCATTATTACAAGGCTTTTTGGGGAGAAATGACCCCTCTGTGTACATTACACTTGACAGATATAACGTGGTGCAGTGGTTTAAAAAATGACGCATCTAACTACATGCGTCACTTTTTAAATATGGTGCAACAAGGCACATGTTTTATGCTGCCAATGCGTCACAAAAAGTGACGCATCAGTAGCGCAAAACTGACGCATGGCTTTATAAATGAGGCTCATCTTTTTCTTGCACACTACTCCAGTTTAGTCCTGTCCACTGCACTCTTCGACACAAGCCTCACGTTTTGTGGTCCCCTGGAGAGTCTTCATCTCATCTGCACTCCTGCTTAGGTGTGAGAATCGTATCACATGGGGAAAGCCCCATGTGAAAGTGTTTGCTTCAGTCTTATCCCTACTGTGAGGCAGGTGCAAGATTTTGACATAACAGTTTCCTACAAGTGACGCAGTGAAATTTTATAGATTTCACTGTGTCATTATTACGTGGCTTTTTGCAGAAAAATGACCCCTCTCTGTACATTACACTTGACAGAGGTATAATGTGGTGCAAAAGTTTTTAAAAATGACGCATCTACCTACATGCGTCACTTTTTAAATATGGTGCAACAAGGCACATGTTTTATGACGCCAATGCGTCACAAAAAGTGACGCTTCAGTAGCGCAAAACTGACGCATGGCTTTATAAATGAGGATCAATTATGTCATCTATGTTACCTGAGATTAGGAAGTGGATTGTGCAGATGAGGTGAGACATGTCCAGAGGGACAGAGGAGGTGAGGTTTATGATCAAGACTGTAGTGGGAGAGAGGCCTTTCTCGGGAAGCATAGGTGGTGAAGCCTGTGTATAAGAGTGCAGTGGACTTATACACAGGTCTCATCTTCTTTGTACTTGTGGACAGAGCTGTCTTCCACTATACTCTTCAATACAGGCCTCACCTTTTATGCACCCCTGGAGAATCCTCACCTGATCTGTAACCCTGAATAGATCGTTTGCTTTTTGTCATTGCTTTGTTGTTTGGTAATAGTGGTCTATAATGTGCTATTTCTTTCTTTAACACAGATTGAAATCAAGATTTGAAGAGTAAGCAAACATGCCCACAAGGGAAAGGAAAAGAAAAGAACGTAACCGCCAAACATCAAAAACAGCAATGGAATTACAGCACTCTTCCACAACAAATACTTCAAAAAACAGGAACCAAGCTCCTGGTAAGATAACTAAGTCTTTTATACGAAACATGTGTACTTTAAAAAAAAATGATGGAAGGCATGTAGAAAAAGAGAATGAGAGAGTAAATTTGAAAAGGAAGGAGAGAACCTCAAAGAATCCTACAACTGGAGCAGGAGAGAATAATATGTATAGGAATAGAAGGCAGAATCAGTTTAGAGACATTCGTAAACGAATGTTTCGCAATAGGGTGGTTTTAAATTTGTTAAAAAACATTAGGAAAGGTAAACAGAGAGCTGCTTTTTATAAGAAAAAGAAAAGTGTAGAGAAGATTGTTGATCAGGCTTTTGAAGTTAAGAAAAAATTTTTTATTTTAATAATCAATAGAATTAGGACACTTAACAAGACAATTGATGTTTTCAAATCAAACAGTAGATGGAAAAGAGTAATTAATCGGACTAATTTTTGTAAAGTTTTTTCGGGAGAATGGATGAACAGTTCAAGTTGTGAGCCATTTTTTAATGAGGAGAGTTACTTCCAGGATAATGATTTAGTGCATGCAGTTGACACCTGTGGTCGAGCGTATGAAGTGAAAGACGGTTGTCCGATTGAAAAAGAGAAACTTGTGCCTAGAGAACCAGAAGAGGTGTTAACTGATGAAGTTTTAGGGAGACTTACTAAGGGTTCAGTGTACACTTAGAAGTGTAGTAGTATTTGTAGTGTGCGACAGTAATCAATTGATTTGTTTTGTAATTTCTTACGTACATATAGTAAGAAAAGTCTAAAGCAGAAAGTGAAGTTGTTGCAAGACTAAGAACCTTGCAGTTCAAAAAAGATATAACAACTGATATGACAATATACAACAATTAACAAATCATGATTTCCATTTATAAATACATATATTCCTGGAAGGGAATATATGCTGTATAGTATCAGTTGTTATATCTTTTTTGAACTTTTTTAAATAATAATCATATTCTATGATATAAATGTGTGATTGAAATACAAAAGCGAATTTAAAATATATCAACGCACTTTTTTGTACTGAGGAAAAAGGAAAAAAAAGGAAAAAATATTTTTGGAATATAAATAAAAAAATAATAACCTCAAACAAAGCTACTCTGGGAAATTTAATGTATCATATCACAACGTCTTGCTCACTTCAGAGTAAAAGTACACGTAACCCGGTGTGTGCGGTTCAGTTTTTCTAAATAGTATTCTACCTTGCTAGGGTTTATTCGTTAAGGCAGGGGCCCCGATTTTTCTAAATAAGTACAAGTTATTCTATACTTTGGATTGTGTAAATTAAATTGTATTCCCATTCTCTGACACTTACTTTCCTTTTTCCATCCTCTTTCAGCTCTTTTTACTCATTTATAATGTCTTTCTCTCACTCTCTGTAACCCCCGTTCCCTTACTCCACTTTTTTGACAACCCCTCATTCTCATTTCAACTGTGTGTATCCCGTCTCTCCCTTGCATAACTTTTCAGCTTTCAGTCTCTCTGCTTTACTTCTTTTTTCCGTATTTTCCTCCTTTGCTCTTTTAGTAATTCCTGTTTACTCACTCAGCAGTATTATCGCACTCTATCACTATAAATCACCCACTCTCCCTCGCTTATCTTTGTTTGCTCCTTACTTTTGACCTTTTCTATCTATTTTTCGTTCACTACTTCTATGTCCTCAGAGCCTCACTCTCCTTGTGTTATGTTCACTTGGGTTTATCTACCTTCTATCATTTCTTTTACGACAACTTCACTGCTCCTCTCTCATCGTTCTTCATCCCATTTCTTTTACTCTAGTTCCATTACTATCCCTCATTTCCTTTCTTTCAATGTCCTTCTCTTTACTTTCATCACCAAATTATTTTCTCTCAGTACCACTGTTTTAGTCGTCTTCTCCTCTCTTTCCTTTTTTTGATCCCTTACTCATTTCCTTTTCTCACTCATTGTACTCCACCTCACTCAGTTTTTCTCTTAGTGTGTCTCTCTACTAACTTCCTCACTCCATTTCCCTCAATCGTTGTATATTATCATCTCTCCCTTCATCCTTTCATTCTATGAGTGTTCTTCACTTACTCTCAGTTATCTTCTATTCCTCATTCTTCTAAATGCATCCTTAATTAGACTGTTTTCTGTCTCAGTCATTATCTTTTTACTTACTACTGTTTCCTGATTTAGTTTTGGTAACTCACATTGTTTTGGTATCTTTCTTACCTTCATTTCATTTCTCTGTTCTTCTCTCTCTTTTTCTCAGTGAATCTATATGCCTTACTCTTTGTAATTTGCTCTCCTTCTATTTCTTTTTCCCTCTTTTTGTCCTTCTACCTTAGTTTATTTCCCTTTCTGTGTTCTTCACTCTAACTGTATTTCTAAATAGAGTGTTATGATTTTTAACCTCTTCATTTGGATCTTTTAATTTAAAATACATATTTTACTAATTATAACTTATTTTTTCTTCTCTCTTTCACAGATACAAAGTGTAGTAAAAAATGGTATTTATTATATGGTAAGTATGACTAAAAAAATGTAGTTTGTGATCACCCTTTGCTTTAAGCTCACTAACATTTTCTTAATCTACCACACTCCTGTGTCTTTACTCTGCTTCACTCACTTATTCTTATTCTACATGTTTACACCCCTTTTCTGATGTCCCATCTCATATTCAACTTCATTCGATCCCTATTCTTTACTTCACATACCCTCTGTTCCCTTCCTTTGCTTCTTCACTCATTCTCTTTTTCTTAATTATTTACCTTACTCCTACACATACACCTCATCCCCCTCCCAACACATACACACACCTCTAACATACATCCCACACACACACCACACACACACCTCATACACACAAAAAATCCTCCCACACACAGTCTTCACATACACACACACATTCCATACACACACATACATTGCACACATATACACCCCACACCCATACACTGCTCACACATACTTCACACACCCTCACCTTCACGCACACTAAAACACCCCACACAACAACATTCACAGACACACCTTACACACCCACACCCCGACCTACACCCACTGACTCCCTATAAGTCACACACAGCATTACTTATCTTTCTTTGCTATTTCACTCAAACCCATTCAGGTACTGTTGTCTTTATTCTCTCTGTCCTTTCTCTTTGTCACTCCCCATCTCCTATCCTAATTCAATTCTTCACTCTCTTTCACCTCTCTTTACTTATACTAACTGGTCTTTTCTTACCCTCCCTCACCGTTCTTCATTTATCCCAGTTACGCCACTACCGTTCATTCTCAATTTTTTTCTGTCCTATCTTTTTCTTTCAACACCCACTCACATTCTCCCACTATCTCTAGTTTAGTGTTCTTCCTCTCTCTTCCCTTCTTTTGCTCCTTTAGTGATTTTACTTTTCTCATTTTCACCCTATTACACTTTGTCTGTTTTTAACTATGTAGTAAACAATCCCTCTGTGTTTCTCCCTCTAGCTCTCTTTATCTTAATATTACTCTCTTTGTGTTCTTCCCTCATGCTAACTCCTTCATTATTTTTTTTTATTTTTTTTTGGTGCGCTCCCCGGTGCGCACCCCGGTGCACGTACCGGTACGCGTACCCTGCAGAAAAAAGATTGACACAGATTCTTTAAAAATATAGGTTTATTTTTTATAAAGTAAAGGTAGTTCTAAAAAGAACTGTTTTTTTTCTTCTTTTTGTTGTTTTATATTTTTTTTATGTTTTTTTGAACATTTTGTATTTTTTTTGGCTTTTCTGAACACTTTTATATTTTTTTTGTATTTTTTATGGGGAGAAACAAAAAACAGGGAATTGTAAATGGCTCAACTGGAGCATGAAAAAAATCAGGAAAAATTAGTTTTTTTTTTTACATTTATGGTTATCACCAGAATCCATGATAAGTTCAATGCTTTGCTCACCATAAGCAAGTAACTTGTTACAATATTTGCATAAAATGTTGTAATCATTAAACTTTGGTTGGATAGTAGCCAATGTGTCTCTCGCCCCCGAACCTGATGGAGTGGGTTCTTTTGATGTTGAGCGTCGAGACGTTGATGGGGGTAGTTTACTGCAGAGGTCCCTTAACTCTGCATTAGAGTAGTTGTTTGGATGCCAACGCATCATGTGGCGAATCATCGTATGATTCCCGAAGGAATACTTTTTGTTAGGGTTCCCCCTGGATAGCTCAGCACCACAAATTAAGCAAGTCACCTTTGCTGTGTTGACTTTTTTAAAACCCCTTGGGAGTTTGTAGAAATGCCATACAAAGTGCTCTTTGGGTTTGTAGGGCTGTTTATCTTCTGCCAGGAACTCCCTTGTCTGTGCCTCCTCTTCCTCATCCTCCTCCTCTTCCTGTTCACCACCAATATAATCTTCTGGTGGTCTTTTTGATGGTGGTGCTGGTGGTGGTGGGGCAGATGCTCCAGCTGCTGCTGCTACTGTAGCCATTTTAAAATAGAAAAGATTAGAGACAGATCTCCACACAGGTCTTCCTCAGTCAAAGGACAAAGTCAGAATAAGGAAAAAAGGAGGGGGCTTTCATCATTTGGAAAACAAAAGTGTTCTGGACCAATGAAAAGTGTTATTTTCAAGTCACATGATCCAAGCTGTCATCATTTAGAAACCAAAACTGATCTGCACCAATGAAAAGTGTTATTTTCAGATCACATGACCCGAGGCGCTTACGCTACGCGCCCCAGGGCGCGTCGCGTAAGCGAATCGAGACGTTGCTCGATCGTATGCGATCGCGTGCTTCCGGGTGCGCTTACGTAGTGCGTCATATGACGCATCACGCGACTACGCGAAATGTCATGATGTTGTTTTCGTTCGCGGGAATAGCGCTCTCGGGACGCTCCCCGGTACGCGCCCCGGGGCGCTCCGTAGCATTGCGCTCACCCGTACGTTCACCGGTATGCGCCCCGGGAGCGCCCCGGGGCGCGTACCAAGGCAAACAAACAGCTGTATGGGCAGTTGACTGTGTGCATGAGTGTATTGGTGAGTGAATGGATATCTCAGTGCTACTTGTTAAAGTAAGTACATACGTAAAATACAGTACATGTGAGAGTTGACATATATAAATAACTGTGCATAAGAGCCAGTGAATGTGTGAGTGGCTGTATGGATCATTGTGAACTTGTATCCAGGATTGTATAAGTGAGTAAATATGTTTTAGTATATGTTTGAATAAGTAAGGTGTGTATAACTGTATAGTTGAGGAAATGGAGGTGTGATTGATTCTTTGCATGACTGACTAAGTGTCTGAGTAACTCCATGGATGAGTGACAGTCTATGAGTGTCTGTTTACACTGAGTGTATCTAAGGTTATATTAGGTTCATCGTATTATCACATGAATGATGTCATCAGTGATGTGGTCAGTAATGTCAAATGAGATGTCATCAGTGATGTTATCAGTGATGTCATTTGAGATGTCATCAGTGATGTCATCAGTGATGTCATTTGAGATGTCATCAGTGATGTCATCAGTGATGTCATTTGAGATGTCATCAGTGATGTCATCAGTGATGTCACTGACCATGTCATGAATGATGTAATATGTGACATCATCAGCAGTGGATTGCGGGTGCGCGATATATAGTTAGTACAACTAACTATATATGGAATTTCAATGGTTTTGTGTGAGTAAAATAAGGTTTTTTAAATGCTAATTCCTAACTATATATGGTCTATAACCTATGGTTTTTTCAGTGAATTTTCAAGGTTTTGTAAATGCTAATTCCTAACTATATATGGTCTATAACCTATGGTTTTTTCAGTGAATTTCATTGGTTTTTTAAAAGCTAACATCTGTAGCTGTAAAATGTATTCTTCTTTAAATCCAAAAATATATTTTATATGTTTATTAATAAATTTTTTTTTAATACTTTTTTTTTGTTCGCTCCCGGTTCGCGAACCGGGAAGCTTCCCGTTAGCTCATCTTGATGCCGCGACCCAGTCCGCGAACCGGTAAACGTTCCGTTAGCGCAACTGCCGCGTTAGAAATCAACATCGTGACGCGTCGCGGAAGCGCGACGTATCACGTTGTCGCGTAATGCGTCTTATGACGCGCCGCGTTAGCGCACCCGGAAGTGCTCCGGTACGCGAACTGAGACGCGAAGCGCAGCTCCCCGGAAGCGATCCGCGGCGCGTTGCGAAAGCGTGACGTATCGCGTTGCCGCGTAATGCGTCTTATGACGCGCCGCGTTAGCGTACCCGGAAGCGCTCCGGAGCGCGAACCGAGGCGCGAAGCGCAGCGACCCGGAAGCGATCTGGGGCGCGTTCCGCAGCGCGTAACTTAAGCGTAAGAGGTCATGTGACTTGTTAATAAAACTTTTCATTGGTTCATTTCACTTTTGGTTTCATAATGATGTAAGGCTAGGTCAGGTGACCTAAAAATAACACTTTTCATTGGTTTAGAACTATTGTTTTTCCCAAATGATGAAAACCCCTCCTTCTTTTCTCACTCTGACTTTCATCTTTGTGAGAGGAAGACCTTTTTGGATAGTTGAGCAATGGCTTCATTAGTTGCTTCAGCTGGTGCACCCCCACCACCACCTCCACCTCCTCATGGGAAGAGAGGACCACCTCCCCAGTTCATCAGCAACACAGAGGAGGAAGAGGATGAACTAGAGGAAGAGGAGACAGAAGGACCACAGTTCTTACAAGAGGTGCCCCGGGTTTCCCATCGGAAAGCCAGTTTCATTTGGCAGTTTTTTAAAATCCCTCGAGGGCAGAAGAAAGTAAATGCTAGGTATGTCACCTGCCTCATTTGTAAAGACCGATTATCTAGAGGCACTGACAAAAAGTATAGCTACAGAAACTATACAATGCATCGTCACATGACCAGGTGGCATCCATTGAACTACAGCCAGGCGGAGATACGTGACATGCAAGATAACCCAACAACAACTCCTGTGGCCAGGTCAATATCACTGATATCATTGACAGGAGCAGAGGCACGGGAAACCGTGCCAAACATACAGGAGAACTTTGCTCATATGAAATTTACTTGTATGTATTGCGGTGCATTGCTGTCATGTGGTAACATGAGCATTACATTAATCAACTTAGCTTATGTAAATCACAATTGCCCTAACCGCCCCAGACAGTAATTTTTTTTTTTGCTCCTGTTGAGCCCTTTTCAATGCCTGTTTTTTGTTGTTTCCCTTCCATCAAAAAAAAAACAAAACATAAAACTGTTCACCAGTAGGTATATATAGTTAGGATTTTTTCTCTATGGGTTTTTTGAAAATTCTATGTCTAATAACTTTGGCGTTTGTGGACGGAATTGGCTGAAATTTTCAGGAAAATGGCACATTTTGTTTCTGAGCAGCCCCTGAAAATTGGGGGGGGGTTCGTCCAGGGGGGGTCGAGAAAAAAGGGGGGGTCCCAAAACGTGTTTTTAACATTGAGTTTTCCATAGGGCGGTTGGCCTCACTTTTAGCCCGAACGGCTGAATGGATTTGCACAAAACTTGGCAAAATTGTAGGGACTGGTAGCCCGATGTGCCTTTTGTAGGTCTCAATATATGTGCTACAGTGGATTTTGAGAAATTAACGTTTAAAAAAAGATATATATCTGTAACAGCGGACCGGGCAGCGCTCCAGGACGCGTACTTGTCGCGCAACGGAGCTTTGTGAAGCGAAGCTGATTGGTTCTCCGGCGTCTGTCAACATTCCAAACAGTCCGTAGCGGCCGCCATCTTGTCTCTCGGTAGGATCGAGAGACAAGAGGAGGCCAAAGCGAAGGGGCAAATGACCATAAGGGGGAATAGTAGATCCTCGCTGACCCCCTAGGTTTGATGTGGAGGTTTTAAAAGGGCCCCGCGGGGCAAAAAAAAAAAAATAATAATAATAATCGAACGGCTGAATGGATTTGCACGAAACTTGGTAAAATATTAGGGACTGGTAGCCCGATGTGCCTTTGCTAGGTCTCAATATATGTGCTTCAGTGCATTTTGAGAAATTAACGTTCAAAAACAAGATATATATCTGTAACAGCGCTCCGCTTCGCGGAGATAAAATTATATCTGTATTACCTAGCTGTTGCTAACACCAGTTAGCGACGGCTAGTAGGAGATAGCGACCATCTTGGGCCCCACTTTGCATGTGAGTGATATTTATCACTAAAGACATGCAAAGTGGGCATGCCAAGATGTTAGCGACTGGAAACAGTCGCTAACATCGCTATCTCCTATTATCAACTTTTGGAAATATTCGAGATAAGCGCGAATATCTCCAAAAAGTAACAGCTGCCCTGAGCAGTTCTTAGCCATGTTATCCAATGGGAGGTGGATAACATGGCTAAGAGCATTAGCTCGGTAATGCATGAATATCGCTGAGTTTTCAGCGATATTAATGCATTGCGGTCGTTTTTTATCGTATTTGCGATAAACCTTGATAATAGCAAGGTTTATCTGAGATAATTTCTGACGGTAAAAAAATCTTTGCAATGCATCGTTAGGGATAAATATCGCTTAACTTTGGTAATATGCCCCAACGTCTGTTAACGCTCGATTCGAAGGAAATCAGGAAGTGTTGAAAAACATTGTCTGCGCCATCTTGTCTTTTTTCAAATGCCACACTTTTGTCGTGCACGGCAGCCATTTTAGATGCCTTGACCAGACCCACTCTGTGCACGCTGTCGATCCTTAGCATGGCTCCCCACCCTCGCAAGCATCTCACCCAGGCAGTGGTCACCCCCGCTCTCTGTCTTATGCATGGGTAATAAACCTCCCCCCATCTGCGCTGCTCTTCCCTGAGAATCACACCCTGTGCCCGCCCGACACCTCCCTTTCGCCCTATTCACTACCGCACCCTCTGACACTCCTTTTCCTCTGTGTCCGATTGTCCAGGCCGGTCCTAGGCAATCAGCTAGCCCTGCAGATGTAGTTTATGGCCACAGCTGTAAAGAATCACCCCTCTTCAAAGGAGTTATAGTAGATCAAGGCCCACACTCGATGAGATCCGTCACAGCAGAAGCGTTGCTATTATCTGAAAACCATCCTGTATTGTGATTGGGGAGGGGACCGAGCGTGAAGCGGAAGATTCCAGGGATGACTCTTTGTACATCAAAGTTTTTACAATTATGTGTCACATTAAAAATATATAGCACTCCGACAAAGTAGTAAGATTATAAAACTTTAATAATTTATAAATATATACAAGAAAACAAAAATAGTAATAACATATAAACATTTTTAGAAAAAAACAACAAAGTAGCGGTCGGCTGTGCGAATAGTCCCAACGCAGCACAACGTCCAGATTTCCGGCGTGGGGCGTCGCGGGGGGTGGGTCATCAGTAGCAAACTGTTGTGCGAATAGTTCCAAGGCAGCAGAACGCGCCGAAATCTAGATGACACGAAAGTGATGTCTAGTAAGTTGCCACCCAGCAAATAACGGCGTGGGGCGTCGCGGGGGGTGGGTCATCAGTAGCAAACTGTTGTGCGAATAGTTCCAAGGCAGCAGAACGATGGCACCAAGGTGATGTCCAGTAAGTTGCCGCACTGGTTTTGGTATCCTACAATGCTGCTCCGAATAACGGCGTGGGGCGCCCCGGGGGAGGCGGCGTGAACGGGCCTCTCCAGGTGGAGTGTCATCTGTTGTAGTGGGGCGCCCCTTTACCGTTTCAGTTGCCATTCCCTCCGTTTTTGGTCCACTGTGTCAAAAGCCGCAATTCAGCTGAGTTGCGCCCAATCTTGCGGTGCAGCGATAGGCGGCTGTCACAGGACTCTCAAAATGGCGGCAGGCTCTTTCCTTTTTGGGCCTGGTCCACTGAAATGGCCCTGGGACACCTTGGAAATCGGACGCTTGTCTGCTAGGTCTTGGACCCCATTCTCGAAAGCGTCCCCTCCGCCTTGAGAATTCATCAAAAGTTTTGGGGGCCCCGACTCCTGCAGGCTTCTGGTGGGGAGCGGCTGCCATGATTGCTCGCGGAATGACCACGATGGAGCTACGAGATGGTGGTGCTCTCATGCTGACGCCAGTTTAGTCTGAAACATCCAGAAACAAGGTGGGGCTTTCATCGTTTGGGAAAAAAAAAAAGTTTTCATCCAATGAAAAGTGTTGTTTTTAGGTCATATGATCAAGCCTTCCATCATTAGGAAACCAAAAGTAAAATGAACCAATGAAAAGTTTTATAAACAAGTCACATGGCCTGTTATGCGGCATAGGGTATAAAATGCGGAGAAAATACGTTGGCACGTGAGGCGGCGTCAGTAGCGGACGATGTGCGAATAGGCCGAAGGCAATACAACGCGCCAAGATCCGGATGGCACCGAGGTGGTGTCCAGCAAGTTGCAGCACTGGTGTGGCCATCCTACAATGCTGAAAGTCGGCGTGGGGCGCCCCGTTGGCCTGTGAGTTTGCGTCAGTAGCGGACCGATGTGCGAATAGGCCGAAGGCAGCACAACGCGCCAAGATCCGGATGGCACCGAGGTGGTGTCTAGTAAGTTGCCGCACTGGTGTGGCCATCCAACAATGCTGAAAGTCGGCGTGGGGCGCCCCGTTGGCCTGTGAGATGGCGTCAGTAGCGGACCGATGTGCGAATAGGCCGAAGGCAGCACAACGCGCCAAGATCCGTATGGCACCGAGGTGGTGTCATAGTTGAGAGTTCTGAGCAGCGGTTGTAACACTGTCTGAAGCTTATTTGCAGCTGCTGCAGCTTCACTACGCGCCAAGATCCGGATGGCACCGAGGTGGTGTCTAGTAAGTTGCCGCACTGGTGTGGCCATCCAACAATGCTGAAAGTCGGCGTGGGGCGCCCCGTTGGCCTGTGAGATGGCGTCAGTAGCGGACCGATGTGCGAATAGGCCGAAGGCAGCACAACGCGCCAAGATCCGGATGGCACCGAGGTGGTGTCTAGTAAGTTGTCGCACTTCTGTGGCCATCCTACAATGTTGAAAGTCGGCGTGGGGCGCCCCGTTGGCCTGTGAGATGGCGTCAGTAGCGGACCGATGTGCGAATGGGGCCAAAGGCAGCGCAACAATATTTTCTGACTGACACCACAAGGCGCTGAGAGGCCAAGATCCGGATGGCACCGAGGTGATGTCTAAGTTTCGGACTGATGTGCGAATGGGGCCAAAGGCAGCGTAACAATATTTTTTGTATGGAAGATACCACTAGGCGTTGAGATGCCAAGATTCGGATGGCACCGAGGTGATGTCTAGCAAGTTGCTGTACTGGTGTGGTCATCCTACAATGCTGAAACTCGGCGTGGGTCGCCCCATTAGCCTGTGAGATGGCGTCAGTAGCGGACCGATGTGCGAATAGGCCGAAGGCAGCACAACGCGCCAAGATCCGGATGTCACCGTGGTGGTTTCATAGTTGAGAGGCACTTCATCTGCAGTGGGGCGCCGAGATCCGGATGGCACCGAGGTGATGTCTAGCAAGTTGCTGTACTGGTGTGGTCATTCTACAATGCTGAAAGTCGGCGTGGGTCGCCCCATTAGCCTGTGAGATGGCTGTTCTTTGGATTTGGGCCTGGTCCACTAAAATGGCCCTGGGACACCTTAGAACTCGGACGCTCGATTTTTTTTTCCTTTCCTGTACATGCAAAAAAAGGTAAATGCCCGGTACGTTACACGCTTCATCTGCCACGATGAACTCTCCAGAGGAACCGAAAAAAAATATATTTGTGGTAACTATACCATGCATCGTCATATGGAGAGGTGGCACCAATTAATTATAGTGCTGCATAAAAGAGAGATTTGGAGGAGAACCCCTGACCTGCTAGTACATTCATCAAAGAAGTGGCACTGAGAGCTTCAGAGGCAAGGGAAACGGTCCCAAATATTTAGAAGAACTTTGGAAAGATTAAAATGACATGTTTAGATTGTGGCAGATTAATTTCATGTGGACAGATGAGTGTTACTCTAATAAATACAGCATATGAACATCATCATAGTCGATGGTTGGTAGAGACATTTTGACTATATCCTGGACCTGCCCGTCCTCGCCCAAAATGGCGCCGGAATAAATGGGACTCGTAACTCCTTGTTGTGTACTGGTTGCAGAACCTTGAAATCACGAGATACGTATGCAGTTTTGAAGCACATGGCGGGCGGGGACGAGAATTGATTGAATATTTCGACATCCCTATTGATATTAAGTTCTGATGTGTTATTGATTACTGTACTATTGAAAGTTTGAATTAACGTCACCCATGGTACTTGCCCGCAAATGTATATCTAGATAATTTTATTGTAACTGGCCCTGTCGTATTTTAATTATAAAATGTACGTCCACCGATTCCGTAACTGTTAGACACCTTAGTTCTTGCAACCTAATGGCCCGCCCGTTACGTTCCTCTACAGTGTAAATGTCTACTCATCATATACGATTACAGTTTGCTCTGTGGCAGGCCCACGTGGTTATAGGCTCGTATTTGTATAATGAAATTTTCACAATAGAGGTTTTTAAAAGAAAACATGGTAGTAGTATATACATTGGTAAAGTTTTTAATAATAGTGACTGTTTTAGAATCATTAAAAGGCAAGTGAAATAAAGCAGACCAATTACATGAAGGGTAAAAGGTATAATACGAAGGAACGCAGTAAAGATAAATGGTCAAGGGCTGTTGTGTTTTCTATTCCTGCAACATAAAGTGATCGATCAGAATCTCATATTCAGGCGTATCGGCGACTAAGACAGCAGGTCGACCCTCTTTTGCTCAACGGCTCCGTCATGGGACGAAGAAACGCTCTTTTTCTCGAAAAAAGAATATATTTTACTTGCAGGACAGTTGTAAAATTTCCGGGAAAGTACATTAGCCTGGAACATTATAACATATATTTAAGAAAAAATAATGTTCGGAAGTAATGAAAAGCGTAATTTTTAGGTCATATGACCAAGCCTTTCATCATTACAATAAGAAAAGTAAAATGAACCAATGAAAAGTTTTATTAACAAGTCACATGACTTGTTATGCTTACGTTACGCGCTGCGCGCCCCGGTTGACTTCCGGAAGCGCTAACGCGGCGCGTCATATGACGCATTACGCGACAACGCAGGTACAGAATATAGTCAAAATGTCTCCACCAACCAGCGGTCGGAACACAACCCCTTTCAGCAGGCTAAATAGTTCTGTTAAATGACAACAGAAGGGACAGGCAACAAGAACCATCAGTCAAAGAGGGGAGGGCTAGTTCTTCTCTAACGGGTTACATTGGGGCGCTACCGGAACTGATCGAATTGGTAGTCTACAGTGTTTCTGGATGTTTCAGACTGAAGCTGGGGTTAGCATGAGAGCAGCACCATTTCGTAGCTCCGTCGTGGTCATTCCGCAACCAATCATGGCAGCCGTTCTTTATCGTTATTTTGGGCGGGGTGGGTGGCGGAGCCGAGCTGTTTTGCAGCCATCATTGTGTGGAGTTCAGTTCATCTCACTAGTTTTGTATTTGTCATGAGGGGTTGTTCCTAATGTTTCTATTTTAGCGAGATCAAAAAGAGAGCCCATTAGTGGCCTACTGATTTTGCTCGATTCCTTTTCTTTTTTTTTACACGATTTTTCGTTATCTGCAAAGACTAAACAGAGTATTGCGACTCTGTGTTTGTTTGTAAATAGAGAATGAACCAAAGAGAACTAATTCTAAAACAGTAAATACTTGGATAACAATCAATCAAATGGAGAGAGAAGCAGGCACGACGGATTACAACGGGGGCAAAGGCCTGCGTTAACTACCTTTCACTATCTGCAAAGAGAGAGTACTCCTAATAGAAATGAGGGGGGGGGGCACCATTCAAAGCAGATCAGTGTGCATAAACACGAAAATGTTTTCACTTACCACGTACTTGACATTCGACAGCTTATGATATTTGCTATTAAAAAACCATTGAAATTCACTGAAAAAACCATAGGTTATAGACCATATATAGTTAGGAATTAGCATTTACAAAACCTTGAAAATTCACTGAAAAAACCATAGGTTATAGACCATATATAGTTAGGAATTAGCATTTAAAAAACCTTATTTTACTCACACAAAACCATTGAAATTCCATATATAGTTAGTTGCACTAACTATATATCGCGCACCCGCAATCCACTGCTGATCATGTCACATATTACATCATTCATGACATGGTCAGTGACATCACTGATGACATCACTGATGACATCTCAAATGACATCACTGATGACATCACTGATGACATCTCATTTGACATCATTCTTGTGCTAATACGATAAATCTCTTCAGACTCTAATATAACCTTAGATACACTCAGTGTATACAGACACTCACACACTGCCACTCATCCATGGAGTTACTCACACACCCAGTCAGTCATGCAAAGAAACAATCTCACCTCCATTTCTTCAACTATACAGTTAAACACACCTTACTTATTGAAACATATACTAACACATATTTACTCTCTTATACAATCCCTGATACAAGTTCACAATGATCGATACAACCACTCACTCATTCAGTGGCTCTCATGCACAGTTATTTATATATGCCAACTCTCACATGTACTGTGTTTTACATATGTACTTACTATGACATGTAGCATTGAGATATCCATTCACTCATCAATACACTCATGCACACAGTCAACTGCCCATGTAGCTGTTTCCACATGCACTCTTGAACTCATACACCTAGTGAATAAACTGCTCACACATCTATGCATAGAGTCACACACCTTCCAGCCACCCCCACACAAACTCAATCTCCCATAGAAATACTTGGGCAACCAATTAATAACACATATAGCCTCTCGTATAGCTAATGATCAACACATGCAGCAGTTTACAGAACAACAGACATAATGATGCACAAATTAAGACAGTTTAGTCACTAACCCATGCACTCAGTGAGACACATTTAATCACTCACTCATACATTCAGTCATGCACCTACTAAATCCTTCGTCCAGACACGTATACTTCCACTGTCATTTGAGATGTCATCAGTGATGTCATCAGTGATGTCACTGACCATGTCATGAATGATGTAATATGTGACATGATCAGCAGTGGATTGCGGGTGCGCGATATATAGTTAGTGCAACTAACTATATATGGAATTTCAATGGTTTTGTGTGAGTAAAATAAGGTTTTTTAAATGCTAATTCCTAACTATATATGGTCTATAACCTATGGTTTTTTCAGTGAATTTTCAAGGTTTTGTAAATGCTAATTCCTAAATATATATGGTCTATAACCTATGGTTTTTTCAGTGAATATATATATATATATATATATATATATATATATATATATATATATATATTCACTGAAATAACCATAGGTTTCACACCAGTTATAGTTAGCTGAACATTTTACTCATACAAAACCATTGAAATTCCCACGTTATAGTTAGTTGGACTCACTATAACTCACGCGCCCGCAATCCACTGCTGATGATGCCGCATATTACATCATTCTTGACATGGTCATTGACATCACTGATGACATACTGAAAATCAAGTAAAACCTCATTCATACGCGCCGCGTAAGCACCCCCGGAAACACCTCCGTAAGTACCTACGTAAGTGCCGCGTTAGCGCAACCGGGAGCGCTTCGGAGCGCGTAGCGTAAGCGCGTCAAGCCATGTGACCTTAAAACAACACTTTTCATTGGTTCATAACAGTTTTTTTTCCAAATATTGAAAGCCCTCACCCATTTCCCTCACTACCACTTTGAACTTGGAGAGAGCAAGAGCTGTTCCCTGGTTTTTCTGCATTCTGCAGCATCTTGTCTTTTTCTGAAGAATTGCTGGAAGACAGACAACCTCCAGTGACTCTAATGAAGACTTTGTGCCAGAGGACCCTCCTCGGCGCAAAGTAAAAGAACATTTTATTTGGAAATGTTTTACCTTCCCCGAAGATGAAAAGAAGGTGAATGCAGCGAAGGTGTGCTGCAAAATCTGTGGCACCACCTTGTCACGTGGTGACCCAACAAAAAAGTACAACTTTGGCAACGCCACCTGGGCATGTTGAGAGGAGGCACCCCAATAACTTTGCAAGGGAGACTGTCAGGGACCTGGCACGCAATCCCCGAAGAGATGGCGGCAGCACCTCCACTGGAGGAGCAACACCTTCCGGAAGACCAGAAAGACTAATTTCAAACGTGCAGCCGGTGTTTGCAGGTCTCAATTTTCTCTGCAAGGACTGTGACGAACTGATTTGCTTTGGGGAGCAGAGCGTAGAACTTATTGTTCGGAGAAAAGAAGAACACCGCTGCTCCACCCGCCACTAATTTTTCCCCTTTTTTTTGCTCCTATTGAGCAGTTTTGGATTCCCTGGTTTTGTTTTTCTCCCCAAATAAAACAAAAAAAGTATAAAAAAGTATAAAATCGAAAAAAGAAGAAAAAAAAGTTCTTTTTAGAACTACCTCCAATTCTCCAAAACGAGCTATATTCCTTATATATTCTCTCATTCTTGTTTTCAATGAATGTGCACTGCATAAATGAATGGATAAAATGACTGAATGAAGGGTAGAAAGTGACTGAGGGAACAAATGACAGAAGGGGAGTGAGTGAGGGTGAGTTGATGACAGTGAGGGATGGAAGGTGAGTGAGGGTGAGTGAAGGGGGAGTCACAGAGTGAGGGGATGGAGGTAGTGAGGGTAATATAGAGGGAGTGAGGGAAGAGGAGTGAGGAAGTGAGAGGACAGAGGGACTGAGAGAAGGAGTGAGTGAAGTGGAGTATGGTGAGAGAGGAAAGGAAAATGAGTGAGGGAGCGAAGGAAGGGAAGAGAGGGGAAGGGAAGTAAAGCAGGGGGTCTGAAAGAAGGTGAGTGTGGGAGGGGAGTGAGAGAAAGGGCAGTAAACATGGGGAATGAGAATAAGTGAGGGAAGCGGAGTAAGGGAACGGGGTGAGGGTGGGTGAAAGAAGAGTAGTGAGGTTAAGGAAAAGAGTGATGAGGAAATAAAGTTTGTTTGTCAAACTTACCTTATAAGTAATGTAAAGGTAATGACATATGTTTAATACATTTAATATCTGTGGAAAAGGAAAAAAACAAATTACTTATAATTTTTATTATTTATATTTCAAAATGCAAGAGACAAGGCAGGAGATTAAAAGTCATAAAAAAGATACTAAGAGATAAAGTAGGAGTGAAGGACACAGAAAAAGAAACAAAGGAATACTGAAGAACAGAGAGAGGGAAAAAATAGAGGGAGAGCAAATTACTAAGAGGATAATGAGGCGGATAGATTCAGTGACAGAGAGCAAGAGAGGGAGAGAGAAATGAACTGAAGGTGAGTAAGATACTACAGAACTAATGGAGGAAAGGGAAGTAAGGAAAGGGGAGTAAGTGACAGGGAAGGGGGAGTGAGTGAGGGTGCATTCACGACAATGACGAATGGAAGGTGAGTGAGAGTGAGTGAAGGGGTGTGAGAGAGTGAGGGGATAGAGGAAGTGAGGGTAACAAAGAGGGAGTGAGGGAAGAGGAGTGAGGAAGTGAGAGGGCAGAGAAAATGAGAAAAGGAGTGAGTAAAGTGGAGTAAGGTGAGTGAGAGAAGGGGAATTACTGAGGGAGCAAAGGAAGGAAAGAAGGGGGAGGGGAGTGAAGCAGAGGAACTGGGAAAAGGTAACTGTAGGAGGACAGTGAGGGTAAGGGGAGTTAAGGATGGGGAATGAGGATAAGTGAAGGAAGTGGAATAAGGGAAGGGAGGTGAGGGAGGGTGAGAGAAGGGTAGTGAGGTTGAGGAAAGAGGGGTGATAGAGGGTGGATAAAGGCGAGTGAGCTTAAGACAAGGGGAGTGAGGGAGTGAGGACATAGAGGTAGTGAAGGAAGGAGTGAGAGAAGGGGACTAAGTGAGGGAGCATAGAAAGGTAAATGAGGGAGTGTTGGTGAGTTAAAGGGAGTGAGTGTGAGGGAAGGGGGAGTGACAAAATGAGGGGATGGAGGGAGTGAGGGAGTGAGGGAAGGGGAGTAAGGATGTGAGAGGACAGAGGGAGTGAGAGAAGGAGTGAGTGAAGTGGAGTAAGGTGAGTAAGGGAAGGGGAATTACTGAGGGAGCAAAGGAAGGAAAGAAGGGGAAGAGGAATGAAGTAGAGGGACTGAGAGCTGGAAAGTGGTGGAGGGGAGAGAGGGGAAGGGGAGTGAAGGAATGGGGAATGAGGGGTATTGAGGGAAGTGGAGTAAGGGAACGGGGTAAAGGAGAGTGAGAGAAGGGCAGTGAGGGTGAGTAAAGAGGGGTGATAGAGGGTGGAAAAAGGTGAGTGAGCGTGAGGCAAGGGGAGTATAAAATATATTTCACAATACAAAATACAAAATAACTTGTAGAACATGTTATATAGTTTATTTTTGCTGTTCTCAGAATATATTCACTCTGATAATAGCTGCTCTTCCCTCCTGAGGCGGAAGCCGGGAGGTCTCCCTCTTTACTTTGTGCTAATAGCATTTTTTAGACTTCTGTAATTGCGTTTTGCAGACTTGATTTTACTAAGTGTGCTGAGACTTCCTTTGCGCTCCCTGGCGCTCTGTGTTCCTTCTCCCCCCTCGCTTCACCTCCGGACCGGCTCTTGGCTGAGTGTTGACACCGAGGGCTGTGCTCTCCGGTTTCGGCAGCCATATTGGGTGTGGGCAGGGCTGGTGACGCGCTCTAGCAGCGCTTTTAAAAGGGATTGATAGGTTAGAGCGAGTGATACTCTGATAATAGCTGCTCTTCCCTCCTGAGGCGGAAGCCGGGAGGTCTCCCTCTTTACTTTGTGCTAATAGCATTTTTTAGACTTCTGTAAATGCATTTTGCAGACTTGATTTTACTAAGTGTGCTGAGACTTCCTTTGCGCTCCCTGGCGCTCTGTGTTCCTTCTCCCCCCGCCCTTCGCATCCGGACCGGCTCTCGGCTGAGTGTTGACGCCGAGGGCTGTGCTCTCCGGTTTCGGCAGCCATATTGGGTGTGGGCAGGGCTGGTGACGTGCTCTAGCAGCGCTTTAAAAACGGACAGCGATGACTCCGCACAGCGGACGCGTACAGCGGTCGCGCCGGACCTGCGCTGGAGTCGTGCCAGAGTCCTGCCTGTCTGCGCCCGTCCGCGTCTCAGAAGCGGTCGGCGTGGCGGGAGGTGCTGGTTCTAGACGCACGTACACCGCAGCTGATCTGTTGTCGTATAGGAAAAATTTAGCCATTTGTCGGCCGGTCTTTCCTGGGCGGAATAGAGGTAAATACCGTTGTCCCGGCTGTGGGTGGCACCCAAATATCTCTTCGGTGCACATGGCATCTAGCCCTACTCCCACTACCAACTACAAATGCCTGTTACTCAATACTCGCTCCTTGTGCAGACATGCTCTGGACATCTTCGAGCTGTTAACGGAGGAAAAACCCTTATGCTTAATGCTCACCGAAACTTGGTTAGGGGAGTCCTCCAATCCGGATATTGCTACAGCTATCCCGCCCGACTATGTTCTTTAAAGACAGGATAGATCCATTGGTAGAGGTGGAGGGGTCGCAATAGTGGTCCTAAGATCTGCCACCTGTGTGATCGTACCTTCGACGTCCATCTCAGGCTGTGAGTGCCTTGTTTTTTCCATTGTTTTATCTCCTCATCAATCCTTTACAGGGCTCCTGGTATATAGACCCCCAGGACTGCGAGGCCCCTTCTTTGATGAGTTACAGACAGTAATTACTAGACTAAACACTGCATAGTGCTAGGGGACTTTAATATACATATGGACGCTGAGATGGACGGAGAGGCTATTAAAATCAATGATATCACCGCCCCTCTGGGTCTTATTCCCTATCTGTCGGTTTCGACCCACGATAAGGGCCACACTCTTGATCAAGTGTTTTCCACCATCCCTCTTGTTATGGCCTGTCCCGTCCATGTTCTTTGGTCGGACCATTTTCTCATCTGTTTTCAAATTCAGGGAACAAGCAAATCACCTTGTGTAAACCCTAACCATCTTAGGAACCCCAGTCGGGCATACCATCAGGTCACTCTTGAAAGTTTGGCTCAGGCCTGCCTGGAACATCCTTGCATTTTATCAGGTGACTTAGAAAGCGACCTTGACACACTACAGAAGTGGCTGGTTGAGCGGTTAGATGAACTGGCTCCACTTTCTACGCCCCGTTCGTCTACTAAGCGGAGCTCGGCGCCATGGTTCTCAGAGTCTTTGGCACTATCCCGGCGCAACTGTAAGGTAGCTGAGAGGCTTTGGCTTAAGCAATATGATCCGGAAGCCAAGGCTACCTATAGGTCCTCTATTAAGATCTATCATGCAGACATTTTAGCTGAAAAAAAGAGCTACTTTGCCGCAAGGGTTGAGTCGGCGTCTAACTCTTGTAGGGAAATTTTTACTATTGTCAAGGAGTTTGTCTCACCCAAGGCCAGTGCAGTACATCATGAGTTTTCTGAGCCATGGGTCATCTCGCTGGCAAACTTTTTTACAAAAAAAATTAAACGGATTCAAGACTCCTTTCCTTCCTCTGACCTTAGTGCTGTTTCTAACCTTGGTAATCCTCCAATCTTATCAGTCGTGTCCAGTCTTGTTCTCTCTGAGTTTCCAGCTATCTCTGCTTCCACCTCTCTTGACCTCCTTCTTAAGATCAAGTCATGCTCCCCTTTGGACCCTTGTCCTGCTACCTTCTTGGCCAGAACCGCGAAGATTCTGAACCCACTGATCAATCCAGTTCTCAATCTATCGCTGGCGAGTGGCATTGTCCCTCTGGCTTGGAAACAGGCAATGGTTGTTCCACTTCTTAAAAAACCTGGCCTTGATCCTGAGAATCATGCAAACTATAGGCCAATTTCTCTCTTACCGGGTCTTGCAAAGATTGTGGAAAAGCATGTTCACTCTGTGCTTTCTACTTTTCTCGAAACTCATGGCTTGCTTCATCCTACCCAGTCAGGCTTTCGCTCCAATCTTAGTGCCGAGACTGCTCTTCTGGAGGTAAATGAAGCCATCAAGGAAGTACTTGACTCAGGTGGAAGAGCTATGCCGGTGATGTTAGATCTGTCGGCGGCCTTCGACACCGTCCCTCATGAGGGTCTCCTCAGCAGACTATATGAGATCGGTCTGAGAGGGACGGTGTTGAGCTGGCTTAGATCTTACTTAGCGGGTCATCGACAGGTGGTCTGGCCCCCCCCGTACTCTGCCGAAGTGCCGCCTTTGGAGGTCGGAGTTCCTCAGGGGTCGGTGCTTAGCCCGACCCTTTTTAACATCTTTATGTCTCCTTTGGCGGTGCTGGCGGAGTCTTTTGAGGCCCAGATCATATCATATGCTGATGACACCCAGCTCCTCTTCACCTGTAGAAAGGGTGCCGAGTTCAACGGAGAGAGCATCTGCGGGTGCCTTGGGGCTGTTTTCGACTGATTTCAGCGAAACAGCCTTAAGTGCAACCCTGACAAATCCGAGGTGCTTTTCTTCGGGTGTCAGGCTGACCCGTCATGGCAGGAATGGTGGCCTGTGAATATGTTCCCTCCCTCATCTTCCTCCTTGGTTGCCAAAAACCTTGGGGTCAAAATTGACAATAGTCTATCGTTGAAGTCCCAAATTTTAGGCTTAACTGGTACTTGTTTTGGTCTTCTTAAAATGCTGCGCAAGTTTCTTCCTTTGCTCTCTTTAGAACATAGGAAGACGACGGTTCAGGCATTAATTTGTTCCAGGCTCGATTACTCTTATGTATTAAACCTGGGTCTTCCGGACTACCTATTACAAAAACTTCAGGTGGTCCAAAACTCGGCGGCTAGGGCCATTTTTGGCCTTCCCCACCATGCCAGAGCCTCGGATCTGTTACTCTCCCTTCACTGGCTTCCTGTCAGGAAGCGGATTGTTTTTAAGGCACTTACACTTGCGCACAAGGCACTCCATGCTGTAGGTGCTGTGTACATCCAGAAACGCCTTACCTTTTACAAGCCGACACGTTCCCTCAGATCAGAATCCCTTGGTCTGGCAACGGTCCCTACTATCAGGAAAGCTAGGGCAGGGGGACGTTCTTTCAAACATCTTGCTCCCAAGCTGTGGAACACCCTCCCCCTGGTGCTCCGTTGTACCTCGAACCTTTTAGCTTTTAGAAAAGGTCTGAAAACTTGGCTTTATAGTCAATGATGGGTCTTCCTTCCCTTTTATCTTTTTCATTCTGTTTCAGCTATGGGTCAGAAAGCGCCGGGACATTTCTTGGAGTAGCCGAGCACTATATAAGACACCCATAACATTAACATTAACATATTGAATTTCACTTAAAACAGTGAGTTCAATACTACTCATCATATGACAGCGGGCAAAAAAAAACACAATCAAAAGGATTGTGTTTAAAAAACCCATACAACGTTTCAATAAATAATGTAAAACATAGAAAAAACATATCTTAACTCATTTTTGATCCACTTACTTTTCCACAAGGCCAAATAGTATATGGAAAGTCCTTTTCTTTGTAAATGACTCAATAGTACTCAAACCTCCATTTACCCGACTTTCTGAAAGAATAGCTCCAACATCTTTTACATCATGAAACAATAGTGATCTTTTCACCTCTGGCTTACTCATGATTAACATTTCCTATTATAGTCATATCACTCACTATGTGATACACTTACACTACCTCTACGACAACTACAAGTTTTTTTATTATCTTGATCACTCACAAATTAATTTTGAACAGCAGACTAAGTTTTATTAACTGCTCCAATCTTCATAGGCCAACTACCTTTCCTAAAATTTCAGTTGTAAAAAGACTAGTAAGAATTTTGTTAGTCAAAAGGCAAACGTTGTTTGAAAGTCAGTTGAGTATCATTACAATTAGTACAGCCTTTTTGACATTTTAAATAAGCTGTGTAATGTCCTGATGTTGTCGAAGGACCATCATGGAAAATAATTGCTGCAGTTACAAAGGTTCTTCCTGAAATTGATTATTGAGAAGCCACAACATTTTTAATTAAAGTTGTCAATTTAGTTCCATCAGGTCTACATCGTTGGAACATTAAAATTACATACTGTCCATTTCTTTGTATAAATAATGTTGATAGCATTGCAGATTTACATTGAGAACAGACCATGTTTTGATTTGCTTCTCTAACTATATTATTAAAAGACACTGATTTGCAGTCTGGTAAAGTCAAATATATAAATCTTTCAGTGTCAATTGTAGTAGTACTTGAAAAGGAACAATTGTCGCAGTTATGCTGCCATTTATAAGAAAGGCCAAAAAAGATTTTCTACATCTATACCTTCATCTTGCAATACAACAAGCATATACATTAGAAATTCCTGACAATCTTGCTGAATATTCTGTGAACATTGATTTAGACCAGAACATATGTCTAAAACATTTCGGATTTCAGAAACACTTTCTATTTTTGTTCTATCACTGCTAAATTTCTCAAACGCAGAATTCAACAAACAACAAAATCTTTGATCCCGATATTCAACAATCTGTTCTTGTAAAGTATGGAGAAAAAAAACAACATTAACCACTACATTAGCATAGCAGTTGACACCAGAACAGTTTTCAAACTGAAATCCAACAACATCTTTAACTGAATCCATTTAGTTTCTGCTTACAATTACTGCTTCATCTACCTTTTTCCTTTTTGCTACAACTTCACTACAATTTTTCTCATTTCTTCTTTTTCGGCCTACCACACGCTTTTCAAATAGAGGATATTGAGGTAAATTTGGAGCATACTCTCTTCTTAACCTATTATATTCTTTTACACAATTTAGATCTGCACTAATCTTTGTCTCATCAAAATAAATCAAGTGCAATCCAGATAAAGTTCTGACTCGAGATAAAGCAACATATGCCATACCCTCCTTGAAGACAGAACTTCCAATATTAACCAAAGCACTATCTACACTTAAACCTTGAGATTTATGAATAGTCACCGCATATGGCAAAGAAAAAGGAAACTGTTTTCGGCGGACATATAAATCTTTCACAAGCAAAAATCGAGCAGAACAACGACTGAATTGTTATACTTCTTCAAGTCCATCAAATGTAATCTTTAAAAATTAAATTCCATCACTATTTTGGTAATTCACAAAATCAACAACATGACCCATTGCTCCATTTACTAAACCTCTTTCCACATGTAAATTCCGTCGTAAAATTATACGACAATTTAAACATGCATACAGAGTCTTTTCCAAACCAGCTGTTTTAGATATTGCTTTCTCTGAAGAATCCAATTTTGATTTCAACTTTTCTGACAAAATAATAGTAGCTCCTTCATGCTCTATTTTATCAATAGCCTTCAGTTTCACAATCTCTTGATTTTCTAACTTTAACATTTTGTTGTTGATGATTGAACATTTTTGCAGATTTGGCATCAAGCATATCACAGATTTGTTTTCAGCAATTTTCTTAAAAATATTCTCTGGTAGAATATTTTCGTTTGGAAACAAATTTGAAATTAATCGTGCATGTAAAGCTTCTTTGCCATGCTCACTTACTTTTCCAATTCTTACATCTTGTAGAATATTTTTATAATCTTCATCCTTTGCCTGTCGCATATTTTGGAGCAGTTCTGCATATTTGAAATGTAACCATATATTAACATTTCCAATGCTTCCTAGGCATTTCGTGGTATCTTCATGCATAAGCATTTTAAGCACTGGTTGTCCTTTAGCTGGAGTTAGCTGCAGTAGATCTCCAAAAACAATGATGTGTTTGCCTCCAAATAACACATCATACTCTGTTTTAAGAATTTCTTGCATTCTTAAATGCACAAAAGCAAGCATTACATTTGATACCATGCTTACCTCATCAATGATAAGAAGTTTCATTTTCTTCAGGACTCTGGAAACTTCACAGCAAGCTTCTCCAGATAGCTTGTGATATTGTAATTTATTATCATGCTCTACTGGCAGCATCAATAAACGATGTAAAGTAATCCCTTTAATGTTATGTGCTGCCAACCCAGTTGGAGCGGTAACAACACAAGACAACGATGACTCAGTTCTTTTCTGCAGATAAGTTGCAATTGCTTTAATCAGAAAACTTTTTCCAGTTCCTGCTTCTCCACTCAAGTACAGTCGGACAGGCATAAATGACGTACATGAGCACTCTTTTTTCTCATGACATAAACCATGCTCAATCTGTTCTGTGACTTCGTCATATATTTGTTTCTGCTCAATGTTTAGTTCTTTTTGCAAATCTTCTAAGTTAACTACATCCTCCTGAGCTGGTTCCATGGCTCTTTCCACTTCATCCATGGCATTTGCAGCTTCATTTTGGATAATTGGTCCTCCTAGTGGATCCTGACTCAATGAAGCAGAACTCTGACTGTCTTGAGAACTGTCTCTAGCAATCTCTGCTGCAATTGTAGCTTCTTGCTGTATTTCCCTGTTCAACATTTGCAGATAATTTGAAAAAACAGGACATTCTATGGTATCCTTGGTTTCATTGAAGGAATCTTCCTAACTGAGAAAATCTCCAAGTAGTTCCTCATCTGTACTCCATGGCTTAAAGAGTTGCAAAAGAGCTAAATAGTAAAATTCCCTTTTGTCAGGAGATTCGCAACTCAATTTTCGATGATTAATCAAATGGCCTTTTCTTTGTTTCATCAGACATCCTTCACATCCAATTACAGCATATAATCCTGTATTGATATCTTCTGTGATGTTCCTCTTAAAAGTATAGCTTTGCAGAACTTCATAGAGACAAACGTTCTCTAGATGACTACTTCTATTTGGATAGTATGTATCCAACATGTTTGTCTTCAAAATATCTGTACTGTTTGGTACTTTCTCCGCCAAATACTCAATTTCTTGTACAGATTTCAAACTCTGTTTCGTGTTGCAGCAAGACCTAGACTCACCCAAATGATTGTTCTAGATTTGGCATATAGACTTGCTGATGATAACCGATCAGAACATTCATATGCTCTAATTTCTCGATGCAACAACATCTTCAGACTGTAACAGTACAATTTCTTACTTAGACTCTTTTCATGTCAAATTTCCTCCCACATTTCCTTCAGTTCCGTCTTTTCTGATTTTGTGATGTAAGACATCACATATCGAGCCACAGCAATAGAGTTGTCAGCAACATATTGAATATCCATGTTAGCATTCCACATGGACAAAATTACTGGGTTGAAGTCATTTATGTATTTGGACTCTTCATTTCTTCTTAAGTTGTAGGTGATTTTCTTGTCACAGTATGTCACAGAGAAGACATACAATTGTTCACTCTTCCTTTAGATATTACTGGTCGTATAAATCCAAAACAACATTTTGTGTACAACTTGTCCTTGGATTTGAACTTTTGACTACAGTATTTTCCACAACGATGGGTTTGAAAGCATAAAACTTGATATCTTAAACTGTTTTCTTCTGTACTTTTCGGAACAGCACATGTAGAATACTGTTCAATGAAACTCATCACTGTGTCATCCGAATCTGTTCCAAATTTGGGTGCATCTTTGATCCATAGCAGCATATGTATGTGAGGAGCACCTCTTGCTTGATACTCCTTTCTCCAAAAGAAATCCAAAACCTCTGCAGATGTACTCCACTTTTCAGTATATGGTTCACGGCATAAGAAAGTCCAGACAAGTCACTCTCAAACAGTAGATGAAACAAATATGGAATTCATTGACGAAAACTTGGATCTTCTGCATATAATCTTAAAGTCCGGTATTCAGATGCAGGAGTTTGAAGAGGTCGGTCGTCATATCGTCCACCTTGACCTGTTGGAAATGACTGAGGAAAACAACGGGCTTCCAAACTTTCTTCCCATACACTAATGGGACTTTTGTTTGCTTCTTTCATTTGAAACAAGTCAATAGAATTCCCCATTACTTCTTTGGAATGCAAAGGATTGTTAAACCCGGCCTCGTGGCGTGGTCCCACTTCTCCCGCCTGGTGGGCCCTGGACAGCATCGACCCCTGGCCCCCGGCCTAAAGCTATCCCCTCCAACCTTCACGAGAGCTGCCTCTCCTGGCGACCCCCGGCTCTCCCCCACCGGAACCCGGCAACCCCTACTCGCCCCACTCTGCTGGTCCGACCCCTATCCCGGGCCGCCATCTCAGGCCCCAACCCCATCTTGGGCCCGCCTCGTCCGGACCACGTGGCCTCGGCACGACCTTGGCCACAGCCCCAGAGAAGCCCCGACATCGAGGCACCAAGATCCAACCAGGTGGTAAAGCGGCCACTTGACGGATCTAGAAGGAGGGGAGTTTCGATGGGCTTCCAGCCGTCCCCGGACGCCTGGTTTTGATCGCCCTCCGGCCTCCCTGGGTGCTGGCTTCACCCCCCTGCTGGGTGTCTGGACACTCTCATCCCGGCCCCTCTGACCCCCAGGCGCGAGGGTCCAGACATCAAAGGACTCCAGACCTATATCTGGGGCAGCTCTGGACTGGGTCGGTAGTTGTATCCTGGAGTCGAGAGCCCTGCTGACGCGGTCGCGGCTGACCCTGAGAAGAACTCACTACTTTGAACCCTTAAACCATCTTCGGAGCCTGCTGGCGCTGCCGCGGCCCAACCTCGCTAAAACCACCTTCGGAGCCTGCTGACGCTGCCGCGGCCCAACCTCGCTGAAACCATCCTTGGAGTCCTGCTGGCGCTGCCGCGGCCCAACCTCGCTGAAACCATCTTCGGAGCATGCTGGCGCTGCCGCGGCCCGGCATCGCTGAAACCATCCTTGGAGTCCTGCTGGCGCTGCCGCGGCCCAACCTCGCTGAAATCATCTTCGGAGCCTGCTGGCGCTGCCGCGGCCTGACCTCGCTGAAACCACCTTCGGAGCCTGCTGGCGCTGCCGCGGCCCAACCTCGCGGAAAACATCTTCGGAGCACTGCTGGCGCTGCCGCGGCTCGACCTTGCGGAACCCCCCAGCTCGAGGATTGAGAGCTGAGCGTAGGGTATCCCTGTGCCAGGCTGGTACCAAGACTGTCCCGCTACCCTTTTTCCCCAGTTACCGAGACTCTGAGGATCCTTCGATCCGTTTGTACATATTGCCGAAAGAACCAATCGTATTGCTGATAAAGATCCTAAGAATTTACCCTCTTGTGTGGTGTCCCTTTGTAGTGGTGTGATTGCTCTGCTGTTACGATTCTAGGAGAGGAGCCTCACCCAGGAGGCCTCTCGACGGCGCTCGGCCACTTCCATAAGGAGAGGTGGGTCTCGGGGTGGTCAGTCAGACATCTTCTGCCTCCCCAGGGACCGCCTTTCTAACAAGGATGAACACTATAATGTTCATAAATTTCTTCACTTCTAGAGACATTAACTTTTTCAATTTGCCCAGCTGAGAAATCACTGTCCTCTTCTAAAGTTGTTTCCTCTTCTCCAACATATACATTTTTGTAGTAGTGATTGTTTTTTACCGAATACAACTTTGCCTTTTTGACTTTCCTAACATCCACTAATTCCTGCCAGATTTTCTTACTCTTTGTCGGGACACCATTAACAAGAATAACCAGAGGTTCCTCTTCCACTTTTTCTACACTAATTGTATCAATATTTTTCTTAAAATCTAGAGGCAAATAAACAACTCTTCCCTTTAATCCTCTCTGTAAATCTGAAGGAGGCAATTTCCCTGTCTTAGGCTCCATGCGAACAATAGCCTGTAAAGGATGCACACATTGAATCAGAATAGACTCATAAGTATTTAAGTCCATCAATTCGGAAGGAATGTCTACCAACTCAAGATTATTATGAACAGCTCTAGCAGGCATTCTGTTTTCATTTAATTTTTTATAACAATATTTACAAATACGTTGATCAGAACCCAAATCAAAACAATTTTCTACCAACTAATAAGTTGCAAAATCCTTCCACTCATTATTATTTTCCATTTCACTTTTTACATATAAATCAACTAACCTAGTCTGATTCTTATAATGAGTTCTTCGCCAACACACACAAGAAAAATTAGGCTTTTCACTTGAATTGACCTTAAACTTTGTAATTTCATGGTCAAATTTTTCTGTACTTGAAATCTGTATATTCTCTTCCACATTACCTAGTATTACTGTATCAGTTTCTGCACTGTCCTCTTTTTCACCAAAATAACAAAACTTAATTTCTTCACAAATGTTCTTCACATCTAATTCAGATCCTTGCAAAAGAGCACTGTTTAACTGTTTTAGCTGGACTTTTTGCATAATACAACCTTCTCACTAATTTCCTCACTTTATTATGATGCACTGCTAACATCCTAAAATGGTGAAAAACACTCTGACATACTTTTCCTGAAAGACAAGCCAGTGAATGCCCATGCAAACCTGTTTCTTCTCTCACTCTGCAAGGATCTAACTCTTGCAACATCTTCATCTTTTGTTTTAGACTTTTCTTAGTATATGTCCGTAAGAAATTGAGAAAGAAATCAATTGAATCCTGTTGCACACTACAAATACTACTACAATTCCAAGTATAAACTGGAGCCTTAGGACATCTCCCTAAAACTTCATCAGCTAACACCTCTTCTGCATTTCTAGGCACAATTTTTTCTTTTTCAACCGGACAACCATCCTTCACCTCATATGCTCGACCACTGGTGTCAACTGCATGCACCAAATCATTATCCTGAAAGTAACCCTCTTCATTAAAAAATGGCTCACAACTTGAACTATGCTCCCATTCTCCAGAAAAAACATCACAAAAATTAGTCCTATTAATTACTCTTTTCCACTTACATTTTGATTTCAAAACATTGATTACCTTATCTAGTGTACGAATTCTATTGATTACTAAACCGTATAATTTATTTTCACTTCAAAAGCCTGATCCAAAATCTTCACTATACTTGTCTTTTTCTTGTCTTCACTCTCTGCCTGTGTCATCTATCTCTAATCCAGCATTGAATCAAAGCATGAGAAACAATATAAAAAAAGAGTACTCTATAAGCAAAGAGATGCAAACTGTGAGGAGACACAGGTGACATTATAGAAAAAGGTGCAAATATAATTCCTTATTTCGCAAAGACACTCATACTGCTCCTTGACAAAAATGTTAAAGTCATACATTTTTCCAAAAAACATTTAGCATAGTAATTTGTTTAAGACACAGAGCACAGCCCATATCAATGAAGACTACATTACAATGCAGAAACCTGACTCATTTCCAAAATACTTTTCCAATATGCACCATTCATTTTTTGTTGCCAGCATTACATAGAAACATGAGACACAATGCAAAAAGAAACAGTACCCTATAAGCTGAGAGATTCAACCTCTGAGGAGACACAGGTGACATTATAGGAAAAGGTGAAAATATAATTCCTTTATTGACACAGACACTCAGTGTGATCCTTGTGAAAAAAGGTACAGCCATACATTTTACCCAAAAACATTTAGCATAGTAAATCATTTTAGACACAGAGCACAGCCCATTTAAATGACCACTACATTACAAGGCAGAAACCTGACTCATTTCCAAAATACATTTCCAATATGCACCATTCATGTGTTTGCCAGCATCACATAGAAACATGAGACACAATGAAAAAATAAACAGTACCCTATAAGCTAAGAGATGCAAACTGTGAGGAGACACAGTTGACATTATAGAAAAAGGTAAAAATATAATTCCTTATTTCACACAGACACTCAGTGTGATCCTTGTCAAAAAAGTTAAAGCCATACATTTTACCCAAAAACATTTAGCATGGTAAATTGTTTTAGACACAGAGCACAGCCCATTTAAATGACCACTACATTACAAGGCAGAAACCTGACTCATTTCCAAAATACATTTCCAATATGCACCATTCATTTTTTGCCAGCATTACATAGAAACATGAGGCACAATGCAAAAAGAAACAGTACCCTATAAGCTAAGTGATGCAAACTGTGAGGAGACACAGATGACATTATAGAAAAAGGTGAACATACAAATCCTTATTTCACACAGACACTCAGTGTGATCCTTGTCAAAAAAGGTAAAGCCATACATTTTACCCAAAAACATTTATAATAGTAAATCGTTTTAGACACAGAGCACAGCCAATTTAAATGACCACTACATTACAAGGCAGAAACCTGACTCATTTCCAAAATACATTTCCAATATGCACCATTCATTTTTTTGCCAGCATTACATAGAAACATGAGACACAATGCAAGAATAAAGAAGCCCAATATGCTTCTTAATCTTCCCCATAGTGCATACAGCACTCTATCTATATTAAATGAATCATTACTCACGTTTAAAAGAGTTTTTGCAGATTGAGAACAGTGTCAGTCACACACACACCAGATTTTCTTAAGCAGAATCTCTGAAATGCACCTCAGACACTGCAACCACAAATGGCCCTGATTCCCTGTAATTCTTCACACATATCCCTGGACTTAACCAATTAAAATTCTTCCCACACTATTTCAAAACCAAACTAACATTTTAATTGGTTCTACATTTCAACACTTTCAAACTCACATAATATTCACCCATCCCCCCAGTGCTCATTCAGCCTGTTACCATGGTAACTCCCACCTAACTGAGCACACAGGTGAAAAGTTCATGATACTATGTTGCAAATGAACCCAGCAAGGGTTTTGACTTCTCAATATAGCAGCCTATCCTGTGCAATGTTTCTTTCAATGATTTTTTCTCAACCATTAGAATTACTTCTTTCAAAAAACAGAAGCATGCACCCTAATTTTCAGTGGAGAATTTTAAGAGACCACCAATCATGTCTTCTTTTTCAAGTGCACTGAATCTCAACCACATTTTTTTTCATAACTCCTACTTTCAAACTGCCATTTCATTTCCACAACTCATCTGAATACAACCACATCTACCTTCAAGATGCCTAAAGTCTGGATTGTGGGTCATAGCTTTGTTCACTGGAGTGAAAAGTATGCAGCAAAAAGAGGTATTCCCAACCTTGGTTTCCCAAATGTGGATATTATGTGGATTGGCCAGAGAGGATTGAGATGTCACCAATTGATACCATTGGTAAAATCCTTTATGCATCTACCATACCCTGACCTCATAATTGTGCACTGTGGTGGCAATGACCTGGGCACTTCGACTGGGGTAGGTCTGGAAATGCTTTTAAAGGACATCTTTGGGCAATTGATGTCACTTTTTCCCAAAATAGCCTTGGTATATTCTAATATATGCCAAAGGCAAAAATGGAACTGGTACAACCAATGTTGTCCACAGATTGGGAAAGCAAGGAAACATGTGAATAAATCTGTTTCTGCTTTCCTCAGAGACTATGGTATGGGTTCTATATACCACAACAACTTGCGTTACAACATGCAAGGCATCTATAGGAGAGATGGCGTACATTTTACAGATGAGGGGAATAGAGTCTTCCTCTTGAATTTTAGACTCTGCATCGGTACCTACTTGTAGGTACAAAAAACACCCACATAACACAACAGCTCTTTTCAGAGCTACCCTACCTCTAAGCACTCTAAATTCTTTTTTTACTCTAATTTTTTTCACTGTTTTTCCCCGTGGTGTGCTCAGGGTACGCGTACCTGTAAATGCCCGTGTAAGCGCACCCTGAGCTTACTCCGCGAAATAAAAATAAAAAATAATAGTGTTTTTGCCCTTTAGGGTCCTCCTAGGCCCCCCTGAGAAAATCCTGGGCGTCAGGGGGTCTCTACCTGGCCCCCTTTTATAGTATTCCCCTTTTGTTTTTTCACCTCTTGTGTCTCGATTCTACCGAGACACAAGATGGCGGACTCTCCGGACTGTTTGGGATGTTGACAGGCACCCGAGAGCCAATCAGCTTTCCGCTCGCCATCTTCCGTGATGCGCCAGGTGCGCTTACCGGTAGGCGTACCCAAAGCGCTCGAAGCGCGCATATAGATATGTATTTGTTTTTGAAGTGACTTTTCATAAAAAACACTTGAGTGATTTTAACCAAATATGGAAAAGGCCCTACTACGTACCAGTCCCTACCATTTTGCCAAGTTTGCTGTAATTCCGTTCAGCCGTTCGGGCTGTAGCCGTGTATAAATGTCCTATGGAAAATTGCATTGGGAAAACACATTTGAAAGTGTTGAAATTTAGAACCAATTAAAATGTTACTTTGGTTTTGAATTTGTGTGTGATGAAGTTTGATTGGTTATGTATATATGAAAAATGAGAGGGAAACTCAGCCATTTTGAGAAGTAGTACTGTCTGAGGTAGATTTGTGAGGAATTTTTGGTGTTCAATTTCTGGTGTGAGATTTACACAGTACTAACTCTTCTCCTACTTTCTAAAAGGTGAGTTGTTAATTTGTAAGGGGAACTATGTTGTTCACTTTAAGTTTATTGGAAAAATGGTTTCTGTTAGTTATTTACTGTCTCTCTGTAATAGTTATGGATTGAGTTAGGCTTCATCACATGCAGTGCTTTATATTTCTAGTTCCAGCCTGATACTATACACTGCCCAAAGATAACTTCACTGTTAAAAACTCAGAAGTACCTTTCTCAACTTGACCCTTACAGTGCCCTAACTCTACTGATATAGTTCTATAAAGTATTTGAAAAAATGTGTGCATATTAATTTTAAAGAACTAAATACTTGATAAAGCTAGTTTTATATTATGTATTACTAAAAATGATAAATTAAAGTGATTATTTTTTTCTGCAATTTACAGCAATAAATTTCTAAATAAACTGGATCACAATGAAGAGACCGTTTACATTTTTTTTGAATTTTCCACTACTTTTATTGAGATTTTGAATGTCCCGGTTATTGACAGCACCAGTAATGAAGAAGTTTCTGTTGGAGAAGATGACATGAGGGATTTTTTTGATCAGTCTCTGGACGGTGAATTTCTCGAATGTTTGGAGACCATAGAGTTCCAGGAATCATCTTTGCAGACTTTTGATTAGGAGATTCCTGATGATGTGATTGATGAGGAAATTCCTGATGATGACATGTTACGAGTTCTTTTAAATTATGAAAATTCAGAAGAATACATTTATATTTAGAAATTAAAAATTGTTTGAGACATTATTCATTTTTATTTTTAATTAATGAGGTAGTAGTGAAGTGATTGTAGTATAAAGTGAGAGTTATAGTATAGAGTGCATCATTTTTGTGTTACATAGTAAGTTTACTCATAGTTACTTCTCCCACTATATTTTCTCCAATGTGTATTTGACATCTCTTCTTCATCTCCTGCCTCCATTCTCTCACTGTCTGTCTCTGATGCACCCTATCACCGCCATTTTGTATAGTTTCAGAAGGAGTAAAATGTAATAGTTGAGAATGTGAAAAGGGGGCAGGGTAGAGTGCCCCTGACCCCCCTAGGCCTTTTCAGGGGGTCCCTAAAGCATATGTTTCTGCTTTCCTGAGAGACTATGGTATGGGTTCCATATACAACAATAACTTGCGTTACAAAATTCAAGATATCTACAGAGGAGACGGTGTACATTTCTCAGATGAGGAGAACAGAGTCTTTCTCTTGAATTTTAGACTCTGCATCGGTACCTACTTGCAGGTACTTAAATCACCCACATAACACAACAGCTCTTTTTAGAGCTACCCTACCTCTAAGCACTCCAAATTCTTAATTTAGAGTATTTTCTTTCACTATTTTTCCCTGTGGTATGCTCAGGGTACGCGTACATGGGAATGCACTCAGCACTTACCCCGCGAATTTTTGAATTTTTTTTCTCGTTTTTTTGCCCTTCAGAGTCCTTCTAGGCCCCCTCAGAAAACCTAGGGGGTCAGGGGGTGTCTACCCTGCCCCCTTTTAATCATTTCTCCCTTTTTTTTCACCTCTTGTGTCTCGATTCTACCGAGACACAAGATGGCGGCCACTCGGACTGTTTGGAATGTTGACAGACACCCGAGAGCCAATCAGCTTTCCGCTCGTGTACTTCCGTGGCGCGCCGGGTGCGCTTACAGGTACGCGTACCCAAATCGCTCGAAGTGCGCATATAGATATATAACTTTTTTTGAAGTTAAACCACTGGAGCAATTTTAACCAAATATAGAAAAGGCACTTCTGCGTACCAGTCCCTACAATTTTGCAAAGTTTGGTGTAATTCCATTCAGTGGTTCGGGCTGTAGCCGTGTCTGAGCAGCCTATGGAAATTAACATGGGGAAAACAAGTTTTAGGGCCCCCGTTTTTTCTCGGCCCCCGCATGACGAATCCCCCCGAAAATGCCAGGGAAGGAGCGGAGCGGAGCTGGCCTACATTTTGGAAAATTACAGTCACATTCCTCAACCGGCACCAAAGTTATTCCCAATAGAATGTTGCAAATTTCCTATGGAAACTAGGTCCTAACTATAACTACCTACTGGCGACCGCCAGTAGAATATACATATTGAAATTCCCCTGTTATAATTTATTCAGCTAATTATAACTCGCGCACCCGCAATGCACTGCTGATGACGTCACATACTATATCACTCATGACATGGTCAGTGATCACTGATGACATCTCAAATGACATCACTGATGGCATCACTGATGACAGCATCCAGTGAATGTGTGTTTTTCTGAAATTTAAATAGGTTTTATATATGTATATGTCAAGGTCAATGGAAGAATAAATGGGTAAATAAGTGTCTACATTTATTTTTTGTAAAATTGATTGTATAACTGACTTATTAATTAATTCTTTGTGAATACATGTATTAGCGAGTAATGTTTAAATATGTAAATATCTATATCAGTGTCTCACTTTGTGTATAAGTGGCTGCATGGGTTAACAAGTACCCACATGAGAGTTTGTATGGATTATTAGTTGGTTTTTTGAGTATCAGTATGGTTTGGTGGAGGGTATTACTTAGCGCACAGATCCATGAATGACTGACTCACTGTTTGTATGTGTTTTAAGACAGCATGTGTGCAGGACTGTATGGGTGGATGATTGTGTGTTAGTGAGTGAATGACTGCCTCAATAGTGTCTTTATGAGTAAGTACATATGTTTTAAACTAGTATATGTGAGTATTGAGGTATATAAGTAAGAATATATGACAGTGACAGATTGGAAGAGTTCCTGTATAAATAAGTATGTGTTTCTATAACTGATTGTTTAAGAGAGAAGGTATTTGTACGTTTCTGTATAAATAAGTGTAGTGGTGTGTGTAGAGCTGTATATGCAAGTAAATGGATGTTTGATAGTTTATTTACATGTGTGAGTATATGTGTGAATAACTCTATGTATAAGTGTAGGTGTGTAACAGGATGTATAGGTGTATGAGTACATATGACCAGAGAGTACATGTATGAGTGACTATATAGCACTATTTTTTTTTTATTATTTCCTCATTATGCGATTGTATATATAAGGAGGCTTCGGGAGTCTGTTGGTCCCATATTCTGTGCCTTCACTGCCCCATTATTATCAACTGAGTTTGGAGAGTATCCCTTTGGGAATCATGACCAAACAGTTTTCTCCAATGCTCTTTATCTTAATCAATAATTCCAAGGGTTCGGGGAGGAGCTAGCCTTCCAGGCTACTCGACAGAGATGAGTTCTGCCTGGAATTAGTGTCATCGTTTTAATCATTGGATTTTATTTACCGGCGACCCAATAGGAATTAATGGTCCAACTGAAAGTGTTGTTCCCATATTTCCCAAAAATGTACTCTCCTGGGGCTTTTCCCTTTCCTGTCGAGTTTGTTGTGTTTTACAACAGAATTAAACCAGTTCGCATGTGAGGGTGGTGATGGTTTAATCCAATTTATACAGATCTCCATCCTAGCTAGCAATATCAGTACAAATAGGAGGTTTTCCTGTTTTTTAGTTCGCTTACCCGTGCCCGCCTCATTGATGTTGTATATCCCAAAGATAATAAGAGGGGTACTTACAGTTATCTGGATTCCCAATACCTTGGTCAACGTCTTACCAATCCCCTGCCAGTAGGAGCAGATTGCGAGCAGTTCTGGAACATGTGTGTATCATCTGCCTGCTCCTCACCACATTTGGGGCAAGACTTTCTATTTGTTCCTTTAAATGTCGATAGTTTCTTTGGGGTCCAATATGCCCTGTGTATAGTGAACATATGATTCCTTTTTAGTGCAGCTGGTTTTATACAGGACCAGCATTTTTCACAGGATCTTTGCCAGATTGTCTGTAGATCTAAGTCTTGGTCAGGCATGTTTTTCCTCCATATTGCTTCCGGGACTAAGAAATCTTCTCCGCCCCCGATAAGAGCCCAGTACCATTTTGATATTTCTTTCTTTATTAGTGATAATTTTATCATTTCGTTTTCAAGATTTTCGTTACACTTTTTTCCTTCTGGCAAGGTGTTGGCCCAACTGATCAGTTGATAATATTTAAATTTTGATAACTTGGCTTCAGTAATTACGTGTAGTTGGTCCCACGTAATTATAGTGTTTTCTACCATCAATTGTCCCCATCTTTCGATTCCTGCTCTTTTTTTAGTGGTATTGCCAGGGAGTCTTTCAGACATTCAGGTGTCCCTGGAGAGTCCCATATTGAGGCCATGGAACTGTAATACGGTATATTAACATTGTTCCTGATCTGATTCCAAAGCCTTACCGCATTATATAGGGTCTTTAGTTTAATTTATTTTTCAATTTTTGGGTGTCCGGACTTAAATAGGAAGTGATCTGTTCTGTCCGTTATGTTTTGTAGATAGTTTGGGTAGAATTGGTGTTTCTGTAGTAAGGGTCTTAAGTTCTTGAATTGAAATGATCTGTAATACTCATACACGTCAGGGCTTGCTATTCCGCCTTGCTCTTTCCTTCTCCTTAGTTTGTTCCAGGCTATTCTCGTGCTTTTGGATGCCCAGATAAAGCTAGCTATTTCCCCCTGGATCTTCTTCAGAGCATCTTTTTTAAATTCCAATGGAATTGTGTTAAAAAGGTATGTAAATTTTGGAAGGGTGGTCATTTTTGTTGCATTGGATCTTCCCAAAAAACTAAGTGGTAGTCCCGTCCAGACTCTGAGTAGTCTTCTCATGTCTTTGGCAGCTCTACTCAGATTTATTTGTGGAATTTTTTTGATTTCTTTATCCAATATAATTCCTAGATATTTTATTTTGTCTTTGTTATATGGAATATTAGGACTTGTGTTCCAACTCATCGGTTCTGTTTTCTCCTGGTTTATTAGGTAGCCTGAAACCCTACCAAAATTGTTTATCGTTTCTTCTATTGCTTGACTGGCGTCCTCAAAATTATCCGTAAATATCATAAGATCGTCTGCATATAATGCAACTTTGTTTGACCAGTTCTGGTATTTGAAAGGCGTTATTAAGGGATGTTTTCTGATGGAACAAGCCAACGGCTCTATATAAAGATTGAAGAGTAGTGGCGACAGCGGGCAGCCTTGCCTTGTGCCCCTATGTATTTTGATGTTATTCGTCAAGTTCCCATTAACTATCATTTTTGCTCTTGCTCCTAGGTTCTTTTTCTTGATGGTTTCATTTAAAAAGGCCCAGTTAACTCTGTCAAAAGCTTTAGCAGCATCATAAGTAATTATAGTTAGGGGTAATTTTTCATTTGTGGCTACATCTATTGCTGCGATTAACTCATGGGTGATGTCATGAATTTGCCGTCCTTTTATAAAGCCCTTCTGGTCTAGGTTAATCAGGCTTGGCATAACCTTTGCTAATCTTTTTGAAATAACTTGCATGAATATTTTGTAGTCACAATTGAGTAACGATATGGGTCTATATGAATCACATAACTTGGGTTTTTTTCCCAGGTTTTAAAAGAATGCTAATCGTTGCATCGTTCCAAGAATCCGGAATTTTCTCATGGTCTAGGTATATAGTGTTCATTAGTACTGTTAATTGGTCAACTAAGGTTTCCTTTAGGGCCATATAGAATTCATTTGGAAATGCGTCAGGGTCGGCAGCTTTTACTCTTTTCAGGCCACTTATAACTGCTCTAACCTCCTCGGGTTTGATTTCACTGTTTAGTTCTATTATTTCCTCGCCTGTTAGTCTTGGAAGTTGAATAGTATCCAGATAGTTCTTAATCTGTTCTTCAGTTGGATGTATATCTTCTCTGTATAGATTTGAGAAGAACTTTGAGAACTCCTGTCTGATTACAACGTCGTCAGAGCTTTGTATTGTTTGATCTTGAAGCTGAATGCATGGTATATTATTCCTAGATTGGTCAGTTTTAATTCTCCATGCTAACATTTTCCCACATCCTTCCCCGTATTCGTGGTTTGACAGTTTACTGTTTTCCCATTTTTCTCTCACTATATCCTCCAAATAGTCGGCCAGGGTTTCTTTGAGCTTTCGGCTCTTTTCTTCTAGGGCTTCCTTTGGTTCTGGATAGGATCCACTTTCTATTTGTATCTCCACTAATTTAATATCTGTTTCCATTTTTCTGATCTTCAATTTCCTGGTCTTAGTTTTATGGGCTCCTAAATTCAGTAGTTTCGTCCCGGCCACTGCTTTGTAAGCGTCCCAAGTGACTTGTTACGGCTTGCCGACTGAATTATCTTCGAAGTAATGAATAGACGCAGTCTCTAGTTGATTCACATTCTGCGGGTCATTAAAAATGGTTCGCTCAACAGTCCATCTAGGAGGAGTTATGATTTTTGAAATGAAGAGAGTTAGTTGTACTGCAGAATGGTCTGATAGGTGTGCTGGGAGGTGTTCCATGCCTTTAACACTACCTAGGAGATTCCTACTTAGAAGGAAGAAGTCGATCCTTGACCTATGGCCCAATTTTTTATTATGGAATGTAAAAGGGTGGGTTTTTTCTCCTTTTTGTTTCCACATATCTTCCAAGTCCAGATCTTGCTTGTAGTTCCCTAGCCATTCCCTCATTTTCGGTAGATTAATCTGTTTACTTGATGGTGTTCTATCCAGTTTAGGATCGAGTATAATATTGTAGTCGCCTCCTATGATTATGGGGGTGGGGGTTGACAGGAGTTCCGTGTAGAGTTCTTGGGGAGGGGACGATCGTCTAAGTTTGGGCCATAGTAGCCAGCTATAGTAAGGATATTGTTGTCTATTCTGACTTTGATCACTACCCATCTCCCCTTCTTGTCTACCGCTTTACTTTCGATCTTGGCTTTAAGAGATTTTTTTAGAATGATTGCAACCCCTTTTATATTGCAGTCTTGTGTTGTGTGTATACAGGCATCCACCCAATTTAGTTTTTTTACTATTTGGTCCCACTCAGGGCTTGAAAGATGGGTTTCCTGAAGGATAATGATTTCACTTTCAGCTTCCTTTAAATATTCCAGGATTCTTCTTTGTCTGCTAGGGGTTCTGAGGCCGTTAACGTTCCATGAGAGGACTTTAACTACTTTTTCCTTTGTCATCTTTCATATATTTTTGTTGTAACCTGATCTAGGCCAATAAGTGTTTTTGTAAGACTCCCATTTGGCTCCTGATTTTTTTAATGAGGATATTTTTTTCTTTTTTTTCCCCTAGTTTGCTCCCCACCCATATTTTAACAAAATTTACATTACTAAATATTTGTGAGATTCGAGTTTCCCTACCTGAGGAAGCCTCCCTTCTTCTTTTGGGTGGAATTTCTACCTGATTTGAGCTCCGATTTCCCCAGATTATTTTAACATTATCTATTATATTTAAAAGGTCACTTTCCCTTCTTTAGTTAGTTTTTTCCATTTGGACATGATCCTTTATTTGTTGGATGAGATTTTCAATCTCTTGGGGCTCCCTTATATTGTGCATTTTATTACGCCACATTATTCTGAGGGCCGCAGGGAACTTCATTTGAACATTTGCCCCGAGGGATTTTAGTTCTCGCATATGCTGCCCCAGTTCCCATTGCCTGTCTTGGGTGGCTTTACATATGTCAGAACGTATCTTGCAGGACCAATTATCTTTGTTTAGTGTCTGATTGTCAGAAACTTACTTGTGTCCAAAAATGACTTCCAAAATCTTGCACGGGAACAGAGATGCTAAGCTCCCAAATCCCACTCGGCAATGTCAGTAGGTCTTGTTTAGAACCCTCTAACCATTACCCAGAGGGAAGGGGGAAATTGGATAAAATAACAAACAAAGAAGAGACTGGTCCGGAATGGTTCCTTTAGTCAGCTCCCTGCAGACATCGTCTTTTCTTTTAGTGGAACCTGAAAATTAATATAACATTACTACCTATTCTTCCGCTCTACTCTACTGAGTTTTTTCTTTTTACTGAATTATCTCACCCACCCTTGACCTCCGTGACCTTGCTTCTCTTCTGATAATAATGGTATTCAGTCTCCCTCAACAGTTAGTTGTCACTATAGATGAAAGACAAACATGACTTCATTTGCCTATTTATTCTATGGGTTTTATTTTAATTATTAGTAAATGCACTTACTTCACTATCTGTAGAGTAAACTTATAATTGGGGTTCTGTGTTTTCTCTTTCTCTGTTTTCTGAAAACTGCTGCTCTTCCTCCTGTGTCTTTATTCAAAAGTATTCTATATTTTTTTCTCTCATGGGTGTTCTTATTCAGGATTCAGTGTTGCTGACTAGATAACTATTCACCTATTTTCTGAATTGTGTTAGCACTAAATGTCTCTCAAGAGGTAACTAATTATGTTCTACTTTGCAGGTTACCTATCCTTTGAATGACGTCTCTCCTATTAATCCTGCCAGGTATTTACAGAAAATACAATTGACTTATATTAGTTCATATCAGTCCTTCAGGGTTCTCATAGAAATAACATTCTGGTTTCTCTTTTCAGGTTTTTCAACAACTCGACTTGTACTGGGTAAGTATTCCTCACAATGCCTTATTTATTATTTAACTTCACTTAGCTCTGAAGTCGCTGCTATCTCGCTGCTATCTCTCGTTCTGGGAACTCGAAAACCGAACACCTGCTCCGTAGGACAAACGAAGTCACGGTAATTTTATCTCCTCAGCTTCCTCGAACGTCTTCCTGCGCTCGAGGCAAAAACGGCTAGTTCGCTGTAAATGTTTCTTTAATACACGTCGGACTTCGTATCTATGGAATTTAAGCACTGGAAATGGGGAACTGGAAACTCTGACGAAATGCACTGGCAATAACGACTTAACGGGTCTAGGAACTCGGTGAAGTGCGTCGCCGCAAAGGCGCTCGCGCGGCTTCCCTACATTCCTGCAGCCACGGCCTCACAGACTAGACCGCTAACCTCTGGTTCAGTCTGGGCGGCCATATCGGGAGCCATCTTCTGTCGCCTGGAGCGGACCAGTACCGCCCATGTGTTCTGGTTGGAGATCTCCTGTTCCCGAGTGGTAGAATGCAAACCACATATACTTGCACCAACTTTAACGGTTCTGACAGTACCCCCCAACAAGGTAGCTCCTTTCCTTCTTGGCTTTGTGGGGAACCGTTGATGAAAAGATTTAATTAACCTAGGAGCATGGACATTACTTTCTAACTCCCATGATCGCTCCTCTGGTCCATAACCCTTCCAGTCGATCAAATAATACAGTTTCCCTTTGGATCTCTTGGAGTCTAAGATTTCTTTTACCTCAAACTCAACTCCTGTCTCTAACTGAATTGGTTTTGGGGGGTTTTGACTCTAAGTTCTTTGGAAGCTTTCTTCAGTAGGGAGATGTGAAATACTGGATGAATCTTTAGCTTAGATGGCAATTTTATTCTGTAGGTGACCTGGTTAATCTTTTCTTCCACCATATAGGGGCCAATAAATCTAGGCTGAAATTTCCGATTACCCTTTAGTCTCAAGTTTTTTGTACTCAACCAGACTGAATCTCCTATATTCAGAATTGGCCCTTCTCTCCTTTTCTTATCCGCATAGTCCTTATATTTCTCTTTGGCTCTTGTAAGGTTGTCTACTGCCCTTAACTGTGTTTGATGCAAATGTGATACAGCTTCCTTAACTGCTGGCACTGAGATATCAGTTTGCCGAATCGTTGCATGTGGATGCCTGCCATAATTTAGGAAAAAAGGGGAATAACCTGTCGAGCAGTTCTTTGCATTATTGTGGGCAAATTCTGCCGTCCACAAATAATCCGACCAATCTCCTTCCTCTTTTAAAAGGTATAGTCGCAGATACTGTTCTAATTCCTGGTTTACCCTCTCTGTCTGCCCATCAGTCTCTGGATGATAACTAGTGGAGAATCTAATCTCAGTTCCTAACCCTTCCATAAAGGCTCTCCAGAAGTGAGACACAAACTGAGAACCCCTGTCCGAGATCACTACCTTCGGTATTCCATGTATCTTCACAATCTGTGAACTGAATTGGGCGGCCAACTGTTTGGCGGAAGGTAACCCTTTTAGAGCAGTAAAATGGGCCATCTTGGAGAAGGCATCTACCACCACTAAGATTGTGTCAAACCCCTGACTCTTTGGTAAGTCTGTAATGAGATCTAAGGTGACTGTGTGCCATGGTTACGGAGGGGTGGGCAGAGGTTGTAAAAGGCCCCTTGGGGCCTGCCGTTCAGACTTTCCCTGAGCGCAAATCTCACAGGACTTAACATACTTCTCAATATCTGAAGTCATCCTTGGCCACCAATCGTGTCTCTTTATCAACTCCTCGGTTTTAGCTTCTCCTTTATGACCAGGTAATTTATCATCGTGGCATTCCCGCATGATTTGTTGTTGCAACTCAGCTGTGGGAATGTACAGGGCCTTCCGATGGTAGGGTAGTTGCCGGATAACCTCTCTATCTGGATCTTCTTTTGACCAATCCAGCAAAGCCTCTGGACTCATGACCTTCGCGACATCATCTTCTAAACTGATTGAGGTGGTTGCTCCAAGTATCTTTGCACTTGGTATAATTGGTTGATTTTCTCTAAGGGTTTTCTGTGTCTCCGTACCGATTCTGGACAGGGCGTCTGCCTTTCCATTTTGGGCTCCTGGGCGATAGGTGATCACAAAATCGTAGTCAGCAAAATACAAAGACCACCTCAACTGTCTTGGGGTAAGAGTTCTGGCAGACTTTAAGAACTTTAGATTACGATGATCTGTAAGCACCGTCACTTGGTGCTGAGCTCCCATCAGGTAATGCCGCCACTCTTTAAAGGCATCCTTAATGGCCAGTAACTCCTTCTCTGTGATGGTGTAATTGATCTCGGCTGAAGTTAATTTCGTTGAGCGGTCTGTGGTTTTGTGTCATTGGGACAATACTCCACCCACTGCTTGATCTGACGCATCCGTCTCCACATAGAAGGGTTCCGTTGGACCAGCATGCAACAGGACTGGTGCTGTGGTGAAATCCGTCTTTAATGATTGAAAAGCCTCCTCGGCCTCTTGAGTCCATTCGAACTTGATCCCTTTTCTCAGCAGTTTGGTAAGTGGAAGAATTTTCCTGGAGAATTCTCCAATGAATCTCCGGTAAACATTAGCAAATCCAATAAAGCTTTGGACTTCTTTGACATTTGTAGGAGACTCCCAGTTCATCACTGCTTCCACCTTCTTCTGGTCCATCAATATTCCGGAAGGCGAGAGGACAAACCCTAAAAACTCCACTTGGGACACATCAAAGGCGCATTTTTCCAATTTCACGAATAACTTATGCTCTTGTAGCCTCCTCAAGACCCCTTTTACCTGTTCGTGATGTCTCGACACATCAGATGAATAAATCAAGATGTTATCTATGTACACAATTGCACATTGGTCTATAAATTCCTTCAGGATGTCATTGATGAAGTGCTGGAAAGCAGCCAGAGCGTTACATAACCCATAGGGCAATACTTGGTATTCAAAAAGCCAAAATCTTGTCCGGAATGCCGTCTTCCACTCATCACCTTCGCGCATTCGGATTAAATGATAGGCGCCCCTCAGGTCTAATTTTGTGTAAATTCGGGACCCCTTAACTTGATCTAGAAGTACAGAAATCAATGGCAAGGGGTATCGATTTTTCTTAGTAATTTTGTTGATTGCTCTGTAATCGATACACATCCTTAAATCTCCCTCCTTCTTCGGAACGAAAAATAATGGAGACGAGACTGGAGACTGGGAGGGTCGGATAAACCCATTTGCTAAGTACTTATCCAAGTACTCTTTCAAATGATGGTTTTCCTTTTCCGTCAGCGCGTAGACACGACTGCATGGCAAGTTCGAGCCCGGTTCCAGGTCTATCTTGCAATCATAAACTCGATGTGGTGGTAACTGCTCTTCCTCCGCTTCGTTAAACACGTCTTGGAACTCTCTGTATTCTTCTGGAACATCTGTAGTATTTATTACACACATGGAAAGCCCGATGAAACAGAGAGATAGGGCCGGATTACCTTCAAAAGATCTTTCCTCTGCACCAAAACAATTTTCATGGCAATAGTTCGAGTTCATCACAACAGTCCTGGAACTCCAGTCGATTGTTGGGTTGTGTTCAGCAAGCCACGGTAAACCAAGAATCAATTGAAATTGTAGCGCATCTATTAGATTAAATTGAATTCTTTCCCGATGTCCTTCACCGGAAATCAATTGAATTACCTCTGTATGACTCACTATTGGTCCTGATGAAAGATTGGTGCCATCCACCGCCCGAACGGGCTCGCTCCTATCCTTCTTAATCGCTCGAATGCCCACCCTAGCTGCAAACCTCAAGTCGCAAAAATTTCCGGTGGCTCCGGAGTCGATCATCACTGAAACCTCTGTCAAAACGGTTTCTCGAAATCTTACTTCCATGGACTGGTTGAAATGTGGAGCCGCTGATTGTAGCGTGTTTGCCACCCGATGTTCTTTTGGAGTTTTCTCTTGATTAGCATCCACCTGTTCAACTCCTCCCACAGGTGGTGCCGCTAGTTTTCCCACGGCTTGTAGGTGCTTTTGGTTTTTTTTGGACAATTTCTAACGAAATGCCCCCCAGATCCGCAGTACATACACAAATTTCCAACTCTTCTCTTGTCCTTCTCTTCCTTAGTTAGGGGGCCTCTGATCGTTCCAATCTGCATCGGTTCAGCTCCTTGTTGGTTTTCGGTACTTCTGGTGCTGTCTGATCGAGCTCTGTCAAACCTTGGAGGAATTGTTCGAAAATCTTTCTTCTTTTCTCCTTTCCTTTCTCCTTGACGAAAATCGATTTCCAAGACTAAATCTATCAGAGCCGAAATCTCAGTGGGGCGATTTGGAATCTGTGCCAGCGTATCTTTTAATTCATCTTTCAACCCACGATAAAACACCGCAGCCCTCTTGCTCTCAGGCCAATCGGTCTCGACCACCAGCTTGTTGAACTGAGCCAGGTACGCTATCAGGTCTCGATGCCCTTGTCGCAAGTCGCGAAGTTCGTTATCCACCACCTGAGAAATTCATCGCCTGTCAAAAATCCGGAGAAATTCTTTTTTGAATTCTTCAAAGTTTCTAAGTAGAGGGTCTTCCCGGGAGACCAGAGGCATTGACCACGAAGCTGAGTCTCCACTTAGATACGAGAGTATGAAAGCTACCTTGGACTGCGCATCAGGGAAGATCGAAGGGCGACACATAAAATGTAAGGAGCACTGTGATAGAAATATTTTTGCCTTCTGGGGATCCCCATTAAATCTTTCGGGAGCCGCCAATGGAATGACTGGGGATAGGGAATGAATTACTTGGGTGGTTGATCTATTAGTGGCTTCTAATACTGGATTCATAGCTTCTCTCTCCAAACTACTGGGTGCCCTAAGCCTTTGCGCTAATTCCGCAGTCTCCCTCCTAGCACTGACTACTTCTTGCCTAAGATTTCGATTTTCCTCCCTAACCGCTCCTAGCTCTTTCTGTATTGCGTCCAGGATTGTTCCTAGGGACTGTACATCTATTCCCTCCGTCATCCCTGTGAGGTGGTGGTCCCCAGGGCCATCAAAGGCTCAACAAAGGCCATCCAAGACTTTGACCTTGCGGATCATTGTAAACCCCCCTAAGCAGTCTTAGGGGGACAGGAAGTCCAATAGCAAATAGCAAACTTTTTCTGTCAATCTACACACTCAATCCAAACACATATACAAATAAATAAAAAATCACATTTATTCTCACATTTAATCAAAACAAAACACAATTTTATATTGCTTGAACATTTGCACCCTTTCCAACTGACAAAACTTTCAACCCTTTCCATTCCACAATCTGCCAGTTACATTTACATTTACATTTACATTTACATTCCACAATCTGCCAGTTACCATAGAAACACTTCAGGGGACACCTAACTAAGCACACATGTGAAAAGTTCATCATACATTGTTGCAAATTAAAACAGCAACTGTGCTTGACCTGAGACTATACCAGCTTATCTTATGTAACGTTCTTTTCTATCAGTTTTTCTTAACCAATAAAAATCAGGCTTTCAAAAAACAGAAACATGCATCCTAGCTTAGTGTAGAATGTTGTCGAACAACTAATCATTTCTTTTCTTTTTTCAAAACTGCATATTGTCCACCATTTTAGAAAAATTTTACTTTTCAAACTACCATTTAATTTACAGAGACCTTCATAGTGCATACAGACCTCTCTTTAAGATGCTTACAGTGTGGATTGTGGGACACAGCTATATTTTCTGGAGCCAAAGGTACGCAGAACAGAAAGGAATTCACAAAGACCTACGTTTACCAAATGTAGACATTAAATGGATTGGACAGAGAGGATTAAAGTGTCACCAATGGATGCCATTGGTGAAATCCTTTTTGCATCTCCAACACCCTGACCTCATAATTGTGCACTGTGGTGGCAATGACTTAAGCACTTTGACAATTCGAATGAGGTTTCTTTAATAAAACAGCAGTTGTGGCATGATGAATTTCAGCTTGGTTTGCCTTCTTCAGATGCCGCTGTCGAACTGCAGGTAAGCTCTGCCCAGTTTAAACAGTTCTGCACTGCTCCCGAATAGGGAGCCGATGCCGCCCCCAACCATGTAATCATCCACCAAGATGTGGCATCGCTAAGGACTACAGCTCTCAGAAACCTTTATACCTGGGTGGGTGGGACGTGGGGAAACAAAGTTGAATCATGCTGGAAAATACAGGCGTTGCAGTACTGGATGCACTATGTACAGTTTGGTGCATTCAGGAAACCTCTCGAGGCCCCGAACAATGTTCCAACCTGGTGAGAGCAAGTCCGCCGGGTCGTGGGCTGAATGCAGTGAGTCAGTATCCTCTGTGAAGTCACAGACCGCCGTTTGGCAGCGTCCCTCACTTGTCTCACCCTCAGAAGGTGGGCTACCTCGTGTCAATACCTTGACAAAGGAAACGCTGCTTGCACAGGAACTAGTAACGAAGGCAACCACCTTGTAGAACGGGGCCCCTTTATGTGTCTCTGGTTGACACAAAAATTTCCAAGAAAACCTCCAGCAACGCGAAAGGAAGAGGCCACAGGCAGGGAATTCGAATGAGGTTTCTTTAATAACACAGCAGTTGTGGCATGATGCATTTCGGCTTGGTTAGCCTTCTTCAGATGCCGCTGTCGAACTGCAGGTAAGCTCTGCCCAGTTTAAATAGTTCTGCACTGCTCCCGAATAAGGAGCCAACGCTGCCCCCAACCATGTGATCATCCATCAAGATGTAGCGTCGCTAAGGACTACAGCTCCCAGAAACCTTTATACCTGGGCGGGTGGGACGTGGGAAACACAGTTGAACCTTGCTGGAAAATACAGGCATTGCAGTACTAGACGCACTATGTACAGTTTGGTGCATTCAGGAAACCTCTTGAGTCCCCGCACAACGTTCCAACCTGGTGAGAGCAAGTCCGCCAGGTCGTGGGCTGAATGCAGTGAGTCAGTATTCTCTGTGAAGTCACAGACCACCGTTTGGCAGCGTCCCTGGCTTGTCTCATCCTCAGAAGGCGGTCGCCAGTTGCTAGTTATAGTTAGGACCTAGTTTCCACAGGAAATCCACAACATTCTATTTGGAATCACTTTGGCACCGGAAGATGAATCTTCGCAAATTTCTCCAAGAAAATGTCCTACTCCACTCCACTCCTTCCCTGAAAGTTAGGGGGGAATTCGTCAAGTGGGGGCTGAGAAAAAAGGGGGGGTCCCAAAACATGTTTTCCACATGCAATTTTCCATAGGGACCTTTAGCAAGGGCTACAGCCCGAATGTCTGAACGGAATTACACCAAATTTGGCAGAGAGGTAGAGTTTGGTTCGCAGATTGTGCTTGTTGTTAAATGGTGTAAATCAGTTCAGTAGTTTCTGAGAAAATTAAAAATCATAGTGATATCTAGAGATGAAGTACCACACGTGTACGGAAATCCATACAATTACGAGCACGAGCTACAAACTAAATGTATATCGTGTGAAGTGTTGGTCCGGTGATTGAGTGCTTCTGTCTCTTTTGGAAGGTCATTCATGATCTATGGCAGCCTCCAGAAGATGTCTTTCAAGCCTGAACGCGGGCTCCTCTTGGGGGACATGCAACCACTGGTTGATCGTGACAAGGTGCGAGGCCCAATAATATGCTCTGATGTCAGGCAGAGCAATTCCGCCACCATACCAACTCCTGCTTAATTTCTTTATAGCGATGCGGAGAGCCCTCCCATCCAACAGCAGAGTAGTTATTTCCGCCTCTACTGCACTGAGATACTTTGATGGGACCGGGTACCGGGTGTTTTGTAATGCATATAAGAATCGCGGCAGCGCCAGCTTCCTAAAAAGCGCCGCACGACCAAGAAGTGTGAGAGGCAGTGTTCGCCAGCGTTTGACATCTTGTCTGAGTCGCATCAGCGGCTGGATCAAGTTTCTATTGCGGAATTGTGTCCGGTCATGCGTGATAAATATTCCTAGATATTTATAGCCATCCGTGACTACTTGTAATGCACACCCCCTCGGTAATGGAGGCGGCGAGCCCCTCAGGACATATAACCGCGATTTATCCCAATTTATCGTATAACCGGACGCTCGGCCATATGCGGCGCAGATGTCCAGCAGACAATTAATAGACCACACTGGGGTAGTAAGGTATAGCAAGATGCCATCTGCATATAACGAAATCCGGTCTTCCCAACCGATTGCCCAACATATACCCTGTATCGTGAGATCCTGTCTGGCCCATGCCGCCAGCGGCTCTAATACTATCGCAAAATGTAGGGGTGATAACGGATATCCCTGCCTCATCCCTCTACCTAATGGGAATTCTCTGGAGAGCCAGCCGTTGACCACCACCCTCGCCACAAGAAGAGTCTAAGTAAGAAATGATATAGTTACAGTTCGAAGATGTTGTCCCATCGAGAAATTGGAGCGTATGAATGTTCAGATTGCTTATCATCTGCTAGTCTATACTCCAAATCTAGAAGAATCATTTGGGTGAATTTAGGTCTTGCTGCAACATGAAATCGAGTACTTAAATCTGTACAAGAAATTGAATATTTAGCTGAAAAAGAGCCAGAAAGTACAGATATTGTGAAAACAAATATGTTGGATACATATTATCCAAATAGAAGTCATTATCTTGAAAACATGTGTCTCTATTAAGTGCTTCAAAACTATAATTTTAAACAAAATATTACAGAAAACATCAATAATGGTATATATACCGTGGTTGGTTCTGAAGGATGTTAGGTGAAACAAAGAAAAGGACATTTGATTAATCACCGTAAACTGAGTTGCGAAACTCCTGACAAAAGGCAATTTTACTATTTAGCTCTTTTGCAACTTTTCAAGCCGGGGCGTACAGAATTGGAATTACTTGGAGATTTTCAGAGCTATGAAGATTCGTTCAACGCAAGTAAAGATAGTATAGAATCTCCTGTTTTTGCTAATTATGTGAAAATGTTGAAGGACGAAATTGAGCAAGAAGCTACAATAGCAGCTGAGATTGCTAAAGACAGTTCTCAAGAGAGTCGAACTTCTGCTTCGTTGAGTCAGGAACCACTAGGAGAACCAATTGTTCAAAATGAAGCAACAACTGCTATGGAAGAGGTGACAACAGCAATGTATCAAGCTCAAGAAGATGTAACAAACTTAGGAAACTTGGAAGAACAACTAAATCTTGAGCAGAAAGAAATATATGGGCAAGTGAGAGAACAGATTGACCATGGATTACTTCATGAGAAGAAAGAGTGCTAATGCTCATCATTTGAACCTATCCGAATGTACGTGAGTGGACAAGCTGGAACAGGCAAAAGTTTTTTAATTAAAGTAATCACAACTTTTCTACAGAAAAAAACGGAGTCGCATTTGTCTTGTTTTGTCACTGCTCCGACTGGATAGCAGACCACAATATTAAAGGAATTACTTTACATTGTTTATTAATGCTACCAGTAGAGCATGAAAACTTGTTGTGAAGTTTCAAGAGTCTTGAGGAAAATGAAACTTCTCATTTTTAATGAGGTAAGCATGGTATCAAACTTAATGCTTACCTTTGTGCATTCAAGAATGCAGCAAATACTTAAAACAGAGTATGACGTATTATTCGGAGGAAAACACATCATAGTTTTTGAAGATCTTCTACCAATTACTCCTGTAAAAGGACAACCAGTGTTTAAAACACTGGAGCATGAAGATACCAGAAAGTCTTTGGGGAGCATTGGAAATGTAAACATTTGGTCATATTTTGAGTATAAGGAACTTATTACAAATATGCGTTAGGCAAATGATTCTTATTATGGGACTATTCTTCAAGATATAAGAATTGGAAATGTGACTGAAGCTTTACAGAGATGATTACTTTCCAATTTGTTTCCAAATAAAAATATTGTCCCAGAGAAAATATACCTGAGAAATTAAAAAAACAAATCTGTAATCTGCTTAATGACAACACTGCGTAAATGTTCTATATTCAATGAAGAAATGTTAAAGTTGGAAAATGAAGAAATTATAAAATTGGAAGCTATTGATAAAATAGAACATGAAGGAATCACTATTATTTTGACTGACAATTTGAAGAGGACATTGGATGCTTTAGAGAAATTGATAAGTAAAACTGCTGGTTTAGAAAATAATTTATATGCATGTGTATACTGTAGGGTAATTTTACGACATAATTTGAATGCGGAAAAAGGTTTAGTAAATGGATCAATAGGTAAAATAGTTAATTTTGTTAATTATGTAAATAGAGATGGTATAGAATTTTTGAAAATCAAATTTGATGAAATTGAAGAAGTACAACAATTTAGTCGTTGTTCATCTCGGTTTTTGCTTGTAAAAGATTTGTATGTTTGCAGAAAACAGTTTCCTGTTTGTTTGGCGTATGCGGTGACCATTCATAAATCTCAAGGTTTAAGTGTAGATAGTGCTTTTGTGAATATTGGAAGTACTGTGTTCAAAGAGAGTATGGCATATGTTGCTTTGTCTTGAGTGAGAACCTTATCTGGATTGTACTTGATTGATTTACATGAGACAAAGATTAGTGCAGATGCAAGTTGTCTGAAAGAGTATAATCGGTTAAGAAGAGAATATGCACCCAATCTAGGTCAATATCCAATATTTGAAAAGCGTTTGGTAGGTAGTAAAAGAAAGATTTGATAATATCTGTAGTGAAGCTGTAGAGAAAGAAAAAAAACAAGAGGAAGTAGTGATTGGAGGCAAAAAGAAAAAGGACAGTGTTGAAGAGAATGTTGGTTATCAGTTTGAAAATAGTTCTGGTGACAACTGCTATGCTAATGTAGTTGTTAATGTTGTTTTTTACTTGAAAGGCTGCTACAACAAATTGTTGAAAATCGGAAAGAAAGATTCTGTTCGTTATTGTATTCTGTTTATGAGAAATGTAGTAGTGATAAATGTAAAATACAAAGTGTTTCTGATATTTGAAATGGTTTGGCCATATGTTCTGGTTCTACTCAATTTACGCAGAAAATCGAGCAAGATTGTCAGGAATTTGTAATGTATATGCTTGTTGTATTGGAAGATGAAGGTATAGATATTGAAAATCTTTTTGGCCTTTCTTATAAATGGGAACATAACTGTGAAAATTGTTTGTTGACATGTAGCAGTAACATTGACAGTGAAAGATTCATATATTTGACGTTACCTGACTGTGAATTAGTGTCTTTTAACAATCTAATTAGAGGAGCAAGTCAAAACATGGAGTGTAGACAATGTAAATCAGAAATGTCGTCAACATTATTAATACGAAGATATGGACAGTATGTAATTTTAATGCTGCAACATTGTAGAGCTGATGGAAGAAAATTGGAAACTTTAATTAAAAATGTTGTAGCTGGTCAAGGTTCAATATCAGGAAGGACTTTTGTAGCTGTAGCAATTATTTTTCATGATGGACCTTCTACAACATCTGGACATTACACTGTTTATTTAATGTGTCTGAAAGGTTGGATACATTGTAATGATAGTCAATTGGTTGTTAAACAATGTTTGCCTAAAGAATTACCAAGTTCTTACCTAATATTTTAAAGCCAACATTTTAGGAACACAATTTGGCCTTTCAGGATTACTGCTGTTAAGGTAGGTTAGTCTGGTGTTGTAGAGTATTTTGTAAGTGAGGGTGAGGAGCTTGAAGGTGATCCTCTCGTTGATATTGAGGCAGTGTAGGTGTATAAGGTGGTGGGTGATGTGGCTGTAGCAGGGAAAATTAATGATCACTCAGGTGGAGGTCTTTTGGATTTGTTGTAGTTATTGTAGGTGTTTGGCTGGAATTCCTGTGTAGAGTGTTTTGCCACAGTGTAGTCTGCTGCTGATGAGGGCCTGTGTCACTGTTCTTCTTCTTTTGGTTAGGATCCACTTGTAAATGTTGTGGAGCATGTGGAGGGTGTTATAGCAGTACAAGGAGACGGTGTAGACTTGCTTACACATGGAGAGGAAGGAGTTGAGGATGAATCCTAGGTTGTGGACATGGTCGGTAGGTGTTGGTACTGTCCACAGTGTAGTCAGCTAGCAGGAGTCACCCAAGGCTGAGGATGAGTGCATTCATCTTGTGCGAGTTCATGTTTAGAGAGCTGCTCTTTATGTAGTTTGTGACGTCCTTCATTGTGTCGTGGATGTTGCTTTTGGTGGTATGTGGCTTATTGGTGTGGAAGAGGATGAGCTGGGTGTTGTTGGCGTAGGAGATGTTGTTGAGGTTGTGATGGCGTGCTACTTGTGTGAGGGTGGCCATGTAGACGTTTAATAACATCGGGCTGAGGGATGAGCACTGGGGGACGGAGCAAATGATGTTGGTGGTTTTGGATCAGAAGGCTGGGAGGCAGACGCTCAGGATTACTATTGAACAATTTCCAAACTAAGAATTTGACGCATACTATTTGGCCGTGTGGAAAAGTATGTGAAACCATTAAGGACTTTTTGTTGTATATTTTGTCAGCATATATTTGTAAGTAACATTATTTACAATGTATGAACATTAATCATAATGTTTTGTTATTTTATAATTGTTTGAGATGTGTCATATTTACGTAAGAAATTGCTCTTAGAGAAAACATTTAAGATATGTTTTATTTCTATTTTTTAGATTGGTATTGAGAATGTTGAATGTTTTTTTTTAAGATAATCTTATTGATTGTCTTTTGTTTGGCCGCTGCTATGTGATGAGTACTATTGAACTCACTGTTTCTAGTGAAATTCAATATATTCTGAGAACAGCAAAAAAGGCAAATGTAATACTTTACAAATTATTTTGTGTTGTGTTGTAACTGTATTTTTTTGTGTCTTCCACAGATGGTAATTTTATAATATATAATTTTTTTATTATTTATTATGCTTAAGGTAAGCACAAGTAACTGTTAAAAATGGTCGATGGAATGTGCTTCTACCGAGCTGAAGTAACAAAACATGGATGGAGTACATAAGTATGTAAAGATGGTTTGTATCTTTTAAAAACATTTCAAAAAATTATATAGCGAGTATACCAGTGTTCTATACCTGTTGCAGTGAGTATTTTCAACTTATATAAGGAATTACTACTTTCTAATTATGTTAAAAGGGGAGTACTGGATAGGTCTTTAAGAGTTTATTTGTGTGAAAAGACATGAAGTATTCAAAAACGAGTGTGCTAATGGTACCTAAATATACACAGATACACAGTGTTACTCTGGACAACCAATAGTATCTCTTGCATTTTACTATTTTTGAATGGGTAAGGTGAATAGACATATTCTACATTATTAGTACTGCATTTTACCATAACATCCTTAGTCTTTTCCTATAGTCATAAGGAGTGACTGGTTTCAAATTTAAGAAAACTTAAAAACAGGATATCCTTATAAGTAATTATATTTATATAACTTTATAAAGGAGTAAAACTCTACTAATGGAATGTTATTAGACAATGGTATTTATATAATATTTTGTTCAGGCCAAAATAATTGAGAACGCTACTTTTGTATTATATATTAAGAAAACTGATAACATGAACTTGTTCATAATTTTCTACAAGGAGCTACAATGTGAGAGAACAATTGTGGAAAGAGAACAGACTCATACTGAGGAGATTTTGGAAATTACCTTGACTGTAATTGAAGAACTAATCGTATCTGTCACAGGCAATGAGAATAAAGAAGGGGAAACTAGTGCTGCAGACATGAGCTATGATTTTGAAGACGAAAGCTTTGATGCAGATTTTGTGGAAGCATTAAATTATGTTGAAATTTTAGAACAAATGAATTCTGAAACTGCTAATGAGGGAATTGATGTGTATGAAATACCTGATGAACTTGTTTTAGAAGCTCTGTTAAATTATGAGATGTTAGAAGAATACATTTATTGTAATGTATTCATTGTACTAAAAGTGAAGCACTTATAGATTCACTTATACATTCTTTACATTTTTGTATTGATTTAAAATATGCAAAGTGGGTCTGGGATTGCTTAAAATCCCTATGGACTATACATGCAGTCTTCTATGCACCTGCAAATGTGTGTTTTTTACCTTCAATTCCCCAGTCTGTGTCCTTACACTTACACTAAACACTCTGACACTGCTGTTTCAGTATTGTAGTGAGTCTTTCAGCAGTATGTGCTTATCTATGTACTATGGTAAAACTAAAGCTGTTATACATTTAGTTAGGCACTTTGTTTGCAGAACTGTAATTATCTAGTCAGTACTTAGGTATTCATGGAGCAAAGTTGGCCTTACACCATTGACTGCTTTAACCCTTATAGACAATGCATGCTGTATTTTATGCACCTGCAAACATGTCTTTTTACCTTCAATTCCACAGTCTGTATCCTTAGACTTCCACCAAACACTTTGACACTGCTGTTTCAGTATTGTAGTGAGCCAGTCAGCAGTATGTTCTTTTCCATTGGACCGTGGTAAAACTGAAGCTGTAATTAATTTAGTGAGGCACTTTCTTTGCAGAACTGTAATCATCCACTCACTATCTAGATACTCATGTATTAAAACAGGCCTTTGCTTTTAAAAGTAATATACGCTTATTATAAGTTAAATAAAAAAATAGTTTCATGATTATCCCAGCTAATGTCTTCCCTTAATATGTAAATTAAATACATGAATATAAGTTTTTGAACAATTAGAAACTTTTGTGGCATGCGTGGACAGAACTCCGTACATGATGTCACACGGAAGCGTTGATGTGACGCGCAACGTCCAAGCGTGTTCGTATCGTGTGCGTGGGTTCGCGCAGAGGACGATTTACCATACAAAGTATGGTACGATCGCGTATCAAAAAATTGAAAAAGGAATTATATAGAATGTCATTTGTATATATTGTAAAAAAAAGTGTAATTATAAAAAAAAATTTGGAAAGTAGTTTTATTATTATTTTACATAAAGAATATGAAATTTAATTTAGAAAATAAAAAAACATAAAGATTTATAATAAAAATGTAAGACATTAGTATAAAAAGAAATAAATATAATAATTAATTCATTTAAAAATGATCATTTACAAAACCTTTAAAATTCACTGAAAAAAAATATAGGTTTTACACACGTTATAGTTAGGAATTAGCATTTAAAAAACCTTGCAAAATCACAGAAAAAAACATGGGTTTCAGCCACGTTATAGTTAGCTGGCCATTTCACTCATACAAAACCATTGAAATTCCCCCGTTATAGTTAGTTCAGCTAACTATAACCGCGCGCCCGCAATGCACTGCTGATGACGTCACATATTACGTCACTCATGACATGGTCAGTGACATCACTCATGACATCATTGATGACATCTCAAATTACATCACTGATGACATCACTGATGACATCATCCAGTGAATGTGTGTCTTTCTGAAAAATAAATATTTTTTATATATGTATATCTAAAGGTGGATGGAACAATAAACGGATAAATAAGTGTCTAAATGGATGTTTTGTCTTGTAAAATTGATTGTGTAACTGACTAATTAATTGTTTCTTAGTGAATACAGGTATTAAAGAGTAATGTTTACATATTTAAATATCTGTATCAGTGTCTCACTTTGTGTATAAGTGGCTGCATGGGTTGGTGAGTAGCGACATGAGTGTGCATATGGGCTATTAGTTTGTTTTTTGAGTATCAGTATGAGTGCCTGTATGGTTCGGTGGGGGATATTACTTAGCGTATAGATGCATGAATGAGTGGATCACTGTTTGTATGTTTTTTGAAGACAGCATGTGTGCAGGACTGTATTGGTGGATGAGTGTGTGTATGGGTGTGTTAATAGTGTCTTTATGAGTAAGTACATATGTTTTAAACTAGTATATGTGAATATTGATGTATATAAGTGAGTATATGTGAGAGTGAAAGATTGGAAGAGTTCCTGTATAAATAAGTATGTGTTTCTTTAAGTGATTGTTTAAGAGAGTAAGTATGTGTACGTTTCTGTAGAAGTAAGCGTAGTGGTGTGTGTATAGCTGTATATGCAAGTACATGGATGTTTGATAGTTTATTTTCATGTGTGAGTATGTGTGTATGTGTGTATGTGTGTGAGTAACCCTATTGATGAGTATCGGTGTGTAACATGATGTATAGGTGAATGAGTACATATGATGAGTGAGTACATGTATGAGTGACTATATAGAACTGTTCGTGAATGAGTGGATGTGTATGTAGATTTTGGAATTACTGAATAAGTTGTTGTAACTGGTATTGGTTTCTCCATTGTTTTGAAATTTGTAGTTTCTATTTTTGAATGTGTGTATCAAAGGTTATATTACGCTGAGAGGAGGTCTGCCACTCTTTCAGAAGGATGATGTCATCAGTGATGTCATTTGAGATGTCATTGGTAATGTCATGAGTGATGTCACTGACCATGCCATGAGTGATGTAATATGTGACGTCATCAGCACTGCATTGTGGGCGCCCGAGTTATAGTTAGCTGAACTAACTATAACGGGGGAATTTCAATGGTTTTGTATGAGTGAAATGTCCAGGTAACTATAACATGTGTCAAACCTATGTTTTTTTCCGTACATTTCTAAGGTTTTTTAAATGCTAATTTGTAACTATAACGTGGCTGAAACCTATGGTTTTTTCAGTGAATATATATTTATATATATTTACACATATATGATTTTATTAATCTTTGCAACTTCTTTTATGGTTTTATGGTTTTCCCTCTGTCTGAAGGACAAATGATATCTTAAAAAAATAACTGGGCAGGACTGCTTGAGTCCAGACAATATGTTCTAAATTACATGGCTGCAATACATCAGCCTTTTACTCTAGAGTGACAGCGAGCGAGAGGCTTCTGCTATGACCGAGCACTCAATGCACCAATTTATCTTGGTAAAATTAGTAAGTGGAATGGTCCCACATTTGAACTTGGCCATGTCTAGTTATCATCACAGGTTGCTGACCTATTTTCTGTTAAATTTGTTCCATCATTTGATGTTTTTCAACGGGGGTTGGATAAAGGGATCAGAACTGAAATCATGTTCCTATGACCACATCTCCATCCCCAACACCATGCATATTGCGATGATCTGTACCAGATTGAATACCATTACACCATCAACATATTCATCTGCTGCTTTTACCTATGAATTTTAGACAGGTGAGACCTGCATGTTTGTTTTACAACTTTTACCTACAGATAATGTCTGTTTTTTCTGTCAAATTATTAATCTGGGATATTACTCTGGCGATGAGCATGTTCATCTGGATTTATATTTTTGCTTTGAGCGTTCTTGTAAGTCTTAAGTTTGTCCTAAGATATGATTTTGCGTATGCAGTTTAAATATCGCTCCCTGTCATGATGTTCATAAGTTGGGGATTAAGCCATGTTGGCTATATGAACTGTTGCTCAGCCTTTGTGGAACAGTAAGGTTTCCATGCAAATATTGTAATTTTCATATTTTTGTGGAGGCAGAGCTTGAAGCACCTCCTGAAAGTGGTGCAAGTTTCCTCTCAACTAGAACTGTAGACAGCAGTGAGGTCCAAGTATAACCGCGATGCAAACTCTGTAGATTTAAGGTCAGGGGAGGGGAGAGGCTCTCACCCTCCACTGACCCAGCTGTCTCCTTGGAAGAAAAGAAGTCGGGAGAGGTTCACTGGCCTCTTCTATCCTGTCATCAGTAACCAAGCACATGGTAATCCTGGGGCTTGAAGCGATTTACATAAACGACCCTTGAAGGGTTTCTGGGAGTCTTGAGGTTCACGAAGTAGGTGACATCACTCTTGTGCTTCTTGACCTCATGAGGCCCAAACCAAGCAACAGCTTTATTAGCACACTTTTGGGCTAGGCTGAAGCTCAGCCCAAGTGGCATTCTGGTCATACCAGTGTTTAATGATCTACTGGTTAGCTTCCATATTTTCCTGTATGAATTTCCAGAAGCGGGCTGTCAAACACTAGCATGTAGTTAAGTACATCTCGGGGTCACTTCTTTGAGCTTTTGCCCACTCTTCCTTATCCAAATGGAGAGGACATCTCACAGGATGCCCAAACAGAAGTTCAAAAGGGCTGAAGGCAACCCCCTTCTATGGGACGTCCCACTTATGTCTCATGGGTTTGGGTAGACCCATAATCATGCCTATGAGGGTACGGTTAAATCTTTCAACCAGCCCATTGGTCAGGAGTGGAGAATGTGTATCATGTCTACCCTGACATGAAGTTGACACCCCGGTCAGATACCACCTCCTTTGCAAAACCCATGTGAGTCAAGATCCCCATTAGTGCTCTGGCCATGGCAGGCACAGTTACAGTCCTCAGAGGCACAGCCCATCAAGACCAGAACAAATCTGTTGCACTTGGCTGTCTTGGGTCTCGAGGCCTCACTATGTCGATGCTAACCCTCTCAAAATGGGTAATAATGACAGGGAAATGTTGCAGGGGGCATTGCACTTCCCCACTTACTTGCCACTTGTCTGGCAGGTCTGAAAGTACCTTGTCATGCCCCCAATGACTTGCAGCGGCACATCTTGAGTCAGACCAAGTCAGAAGGCCTTGAAGCACTGGTGTATCCCCAAAACCTGTTCCCCCAGTAAATCAGGTGTTTGCCGGAGATGTCACCAGCTGCCTGGGTCACAGCCTCCTGCCGAAGGGTACTCTTTCTGCACCTTGCAGACCTCCCTCCTGGTGGGACCTCCTTCCTGCAGCTGGTTGGACAGCTCGGGTAAGGTCCCCTGTTCGGCCACATTCTACCCTGTCATCCCCCTCAGGGACTGCTTTCTCCCAGAGCATGGGAGTTTCAGGAGTATATTTTCCATGCCACAGTCAGTGTTGTGGCCTTCTTCAGGAACTGCTTCGCATTACTGCTGTGAGAGTGAAAAGTAAAAAAAAATGTGTAGGAGAAAGTATGTGTTCTTTATATACACAACCAATGACCCATTCATTTTTCAGAGTGGTGGGTTCACTGGCAGTACCTCTGAGGAAACATAAAGGCATAACATACATTTTAATGGTTTGAGAATGAAAAAAGGTTATTCAATTGAGCTTATCTTTCAAAATTGGGAGTCAACTGTGACATCACAAATTATATCTACATACATCCCAGTGGAGCTTCAGATTTGTGGACACCCCAATGGGTAAAACCCAATCATCAAAGTTTCATACTGAGTATCTCGAATAGACACTTACCTGCTGCAGTCAGGTATAATGTCTTAACTGTCCTTGCTGAAAGCGCTCAAGGGGCAGTCACGTCTCCGACCTGTATGATAGTCAAAAGGAAGACATACACTAAACCACAATTGAGGGGCATGTCAGCAAACATGGCTCCAGTGAGGATCAAATCCCTGTCTTGACAGAAGATTAATGAAAGCAGTCAGAATAGAAAAACCTAGTCAGTAGATGGGACATTTCAATATGTTTCATAATTTGTTTTAGTATAGTACAAAAAAAGACTAGTGTAAATACCTTGTTCTATAGATATACATTGATTGCACCATAACATACCATCTCGAGCCTATGATGTTAATGTTAAGCTAGATGGAACAATGTGCCAATAAAATATGGAAAGTATAAGCCCCAAATGCAAAAACCAAGATGTTTTGTTAACTTTGTGGTGTTCATTAAGCAGCAGACACTTCTAAACCGTTTTAAATCCCATATTATGATGAGAATGGCAGGCCGGTCTCTGTAAAATAAGTTTATTTGAGTGGGGGGCGGTGAGTCTGAGGTGTTGGTGTATGTCGGGTGGCCTGGTTGTTGAAGCTGTCATGGATGTCTGCAATCTTGCAGTGGAAGATGGATTCCAGGGAGTCGCAGAGGTCTTGCGATGGCGGGATGTCGTTGGAGTTGGAGCTGGGGTTGGAGAGTTCCTTTACGTTGTTGAAGAGCTCTTTGCCTTTGTGTGCATTGTTGTTGATGCGCTCTTTGAAGGAGGACCTTTTGGCAGTTTGGATAAGTTGGTGATGTCTGCGGATGACACTCTTGTAGGCTGCGTTGCTGTCCGGTGTCTGGTGGTGGTGCCACTTCTTCTCGAGCCTACGGCAGGCCTGCTTAGATGCCTGGAGGTCGGCGGTGAACCAGATGGCTACAATCTAACTCGGGGGCTGCATGGGTCCCTTTTGTCAATCTATTTACAATCATTCCACTGGGGGGGCCTGATCAATATCGCTCCCTCATATGATTGACAGAACCCTTTTTTTCAAGCAAACCTTTTTAAGCGCTTGCACATCAACTCGCACCATGTAGCAATCTGTTTTTAAAGCACCGCGCTAATTATCTCCTAAATGAAACAAACACTTTTGTAGCGTTTTTCAAGAACTACAACACATGCGCCCTCTCTCACGGAACAGTATCTGCTAAACGTGAATGCGCTAATGAGCACTGTTCCAATCTATCCACCCTACTACTCATTATGGAAAGTGCTGGGTAGCGTACGCATGTGCAAAGAAATGCTGTCATGCACTCGGCACAGACGCAGAAGAGTGAATGCCTCGCAGCCCGGAAACATCGTATTAGGTATGATGCTCCGCAAGACTGAATGGAATGTATTATCAATCATCCAGTTAAAGAGAGTATTTAAGCTGTGCCCGCCACGCTCCACATTCAAACCACGGAGCCGCGGAGGGGACGGTTGGGGTAGTGAGTACCTTGTGATGTTGTAAGTACTGCATAGCCGATGGAATAGCCATGAGACGTTGAAAACATCTATTGAAGTGAGTACCATTATGAACCAAAACTGTATGTTTCTTACCTCACTTTATAGATTGCTAGGAAGCACGTGACCCCTCCGGATTAGGCTTATGATGCCATTCAGATAATAGTAGCAAGTATGGATTTGTTCTTTCCCAAGGTTTCTACCTCTGTTTTAAAAACATCTCTGACTACCAATGCAACTAATTGATTTTGGACTTGAGTGTGTTATTTATGTTTTGTGTTTGTTTGTCTAGTATTTGTCCTTTTTTTTACAGGGCACTGCACCATAATAGGATGACCTAATGTGTCTAGAGAGCGTTTTTTTCACTTATTAGGTCACTATCCGATCATGCTGGATATTAAAATACCACATGTATATTTCTTTTTTCCTGTTCTCTCTCTTTTTACAGGTCCTCGATGTAGGTACTTATGAGCAACTAGTAAATAAATAGGCACATTTAGTCAATTCCTTGCATTCAGTGTATATTTAGTGTTGGCAATTTACGCCATTTCACATTCTGACGTGAGTAAAGTGGGCATATGTACACCACGTCCTGAAGAAGAAGTTATTGCTTCGAAATATGTCGACGTACATGCGAGGTATTGTACATTAAATACAAAATACCTCCACCACACACCCTTTTAACAATACCAGCACGGAGGCCCATTAAAAGTCTTTTTAGACATCACGTGGCAGGTAATTTTTAATTTTTATTATTCACGCACATTTCACCTATGACCCCACTACTCACTTGATATCAAATATCCTCAAGCACCACACAAAGAGTTTACATCAGTGCTCCCGCGTAGTTATTGGTCAGTAGCATGCCGCATTCCGCAGAGGGATGCAAAGACCCCTAACATAAAGCATGACACCAAAGTTTCTTTTGGTGTGTGAGGGGTATTTAAAGAACATAGTGTGCTCCCACCATTTTCGGGACCATACAAAGTACACCTTTTCTGTGGATTCTTTATGTTTATGAAAATTGTGGCCGGGTAAACGGAATTCACTTCACTCTCCACTCTCCCTGTTGTTACATTTATAGTCACTGGGAAATGACATACTGATAAAGATGATGATGGCTCACACCAGGAGGCTATATTCGCATCAGTATGGAGATAAAGTGTCATGGAAAACTCTCACCTGTAGTCCGTTTGGTTCCCTTCTTGGTGTTGCTAGTTCCCTACTCCCCTGAGAATCAATCGGAGCCAGCAAGAAAGAAAGAAACTCACTGTTTTTAAATGACCCCCAAGGGAAGGGGGAGTGGAAGAGAGAGAAAGAAACAAAAACTCCATCCGTTGGCATCAGGGATGCCTCTTAAGGACATCTCCCAATGAACTGAGAATGTGGTACTTGTCTTGACCAATATTGTATTTTTACTATGAAACAAATAGGTTAATAAACACTCATGAGATTGTTTTTAGGAGAGACTCACTACTTATTGTTGGATTCTAACAGATTAATAATTAACATACCATGCTAGATGACAGCAACACTTGTACTTCTAATACACTCTGTTAATGTTTTTTCCATATAATTTCTTGCTTTCATTTTTCTGGATAAAACATATATAAAAGCATACTTAATACTATTTCACAATACTCTTGTAATACAGTATAATCAAGTGCAAGATTGAATTAAGTACCTTATTGTAACTGTCCCAGGCTCCTAAAAGGGGTTCTGAAATGATAGAAAATAAAAAAAAGAAACCACAAGAATGATGGCAATTTGGCCTGTTAGCCAATAACAGAATCATGTTTGCAAATAGTAATTATTAATATAGGCTTAATTCAGCCTACAATGTCCTTAAACAAAAAAAAAGACTTCTGGGTTTTTGAAGTTATTTTTCGAACCAGTTCTGCATTAACTCAAGCATGAAGAGAAATGGATTTCCGGAAGAATGCAGACAAGTGTTGATAATAATCTCTGAGCAAACTCACTCGAGCTTTTGAAAGTACTGTTCTGCAAAAAGCACTAGAGCGTTTAATGTTTGTTTCCTGAGAACGCTCCCGAGTGCAGTAATTGCTTTTACTACCGATCAGGATGGGAATCCAGAGAAGACACGGGAACAGGTAGGAGTTGCGTGCGAAGAAGCGAAGCACTGGGAAAAGTCGGATGGGGTTTAAATAGTCTCTGATCACGTTTCTAGACACGCCTTCAGCCATGTGTATGAACTGACAGTTAGGGACAGCTGAAAAACGTGAGCAACAACGAACTGAGCAAACTGTCTTTTCACTCTGCTGGAAGTATAGGTTCAACAAGCATTGGCCACAACAAGCAATAAGTATTCTCATAGGGACATTAAGCATTGATCACACAACAGATTACATATTATAAAGGTATTAAATAAGAATATGTTATCTTTTACTGGACACATACTTGTTTTCCAATCTTTGGAAAAGAAATCAGTTCCATGATGGTTACTTCATAACATAAAGTATATAGGTTTTACCTGCACAGGGCTTGCGCTGTGCTTGGGAACTATATTGTTTTTAATATAAAATATAAGGGACTTACATCCCGCCTCCTCTCTTTCCTGGCTTCTCATTGGTTCCTGTGAGTGCCACTTACCTTTCCTCCATTTTAATTGGCAGTAGCATATTTTCATGCATTTATCAATGATTGTTTCTCCTCCGTTTCTCTCATCAGTTTCCCACTGCCAAAATACTATTCACATCCGTTTTGTTGGAACTATATTTTCATAACCTTTTCTCTTTTACTTTTGCAGCAAATTTATAAAACAATGTATCACCTGAGAGATTAAGGGCCAGATGTAGGTCGCCAATTACCGGTCGGTAACGGCCGATTTCGGCCGTTACCGACCGGTAATTGGTTTTCGAGATGTAGGGGCCAATATTTTACAGATTCGGTAAATTTACCGAAACGGTAAATTTACCGAATCTGTAAAATACCGAATCGGTAATTTTACCGATTCGGTAAAACCCAGATGTAGGTAGCACTGTTTACAGTGCTACAGGCCTTCAGAATTCGGTATTTTACCACCCATTCCAATTGGGTGGTAAAATACCGAATTCAGGTGTGCATGCACATCTGTGCATGCACACCTGTGCCATGTGGCACACAGACATGCCCTTAGGGCATGTCTGTGTGCCACATGGCACACATGCCTGTATTTGGGGTGCTAGAGGGTGTCAAAGTGACACCCCCTGCACCCTTGCTGAAATCGGTATTTACCGAATCTGTAAATACCGATTCGGTAATGCCCATTGATTCCTATGGGCTTCAATGCCCATAGGAATCAATGGGCATTACCGAAACGGTATTTACAGAATCCGTAAATACCGAATCTTAACGATTCGGTATTTACCGAATCTGAAATACCTACATCTCCCCCCCTCTATTTTACCACTTCTTAAATACCGACTCGGTATGATTCGGTATTTAAGAAGTGGTAAAATATAATTACCTACATCTGGCCCTATGTGATTTGCATGGAATCACAGGATGCAGTGTGGCAGCATTGCAGAGACTCAAACCAGGCTCCTCAGCTCTTTAGTTAGCAGCTCTGGCCACTGGGCCACATCCTTTACACTGCTGTGGTATTTATCAGGGAGCTCTTTTCTTCTCCCAGAGGATGATTGACGGAAACAGCCCTTTATTCATTACATAGGCAAAAGTGATGCATTACCAATGTTTGTTAATTTCCTGTTTCCTAAAGGTTTTCAAAATTTAAATTGAATGTTAACAAAATGCACCCTGATCTACCGACCCCCGGGACCACGCACACAATTCAGCGAGGACATCGCCGACTTCATCAGCCCGCAGGCCCTCCCCTCCGCTGACTACATCCTCCTGGGGGACATCAACTTCCACCTGGAGAACAACAACGACCGCAACACCATCACCCTGCTCGACAACCTAGCCAACCTCGGCCTCAAGCAGCTGGTGTCCACCCCCACCCACCTCGCCGGACACACACTCGACGCTGTCTTCTCATCCAGCAAAGACATCGCCTTCAGCCACGCCACCGGACTCCACTGGACGGACCACAGCTGCGTCCACTTCACCTTCAAAAGAACGACGATCCACCACCACCTGCAACAGGTTGCTCGAAGAAGCTGGAACAAGATCACAGCCGACCAGCTCGCCGCGTCCCTGAGCCAGCACCCTCCCTCCAGCTCAGCGAACCCCAGCCAGGCCGCCGACAACCTCACGAAGTGGATCAGCAACTGCGCGGACGAACTCGCCCCACTGAGGACCCCGCCCAGCAGACCCGGCAGCAAGAAGGCCCCATGGTTCACCGACGAACTCAAGAGCTCCAAGAAGAACTGCCGAGCCCTCGAGAAAGCCTGGAGAAGAGAACCAACACCGGACAACATGACCACCCTCAAGCTTGCCACCCGGAAGCACCACCAACTGATCCGCGTCACCAAGAAAACTGCATTCAAGGACCGGCTGGACAACAACGCACACAACTGCAAGGAACTCTTCAACATCGTGAAAGAGCTCTCCAACCCCAATGCCGGAAACAACGACATCACCCCATCGCAAGACCTCTGCAACTCCCTCGCCTCCTACTTCCACAACAAGATCGCGGACATACACAACAGCTTCAGCACCCAACCGACGCACGCCATCACCGAACCACCGCCCCCCACCACCACCCTCCGCGCCTGGACTCCGATCAGCACCGATGACACTGTCCGCATGATGAACTCTATCCACTCCGGATCTCCAACTGACCCATGCCCTCACCACGTCTTCAACAAGGCCGACGCCGTCATCGCACCCCACCTGCGGGACATCATCAACACCTCCTTCGACACCGCCACCTTCCCGGAGAGCTGGAAGCACGCCGAACTCAGCGCCCTACTCAAGAAACCTACAGCGGACCCCACCGAACTCAAGAATTACCGCCCCATCTCGCTCCTCCCGTTTCCAGCCAAAGTCATCGAGAAGACCGTCAACAAACAGCTGGCCGCCTTCCTCGAGACGAATGGATCCCTCGACCCCTCCCAGTCTGGCTTCCGAGCCAACCACAGCACCGAGACCGCCCTCATCGCTGCCACCGATGACATCCGAGCCCTGATGGACATCGGAGAAACAGCGGCCCTCATCCTCCTAGACCTCTCCGCGGCTTTTGACACTGTCTGCCACCGCACCCTAGTGCAGCGCCTCAGCAATGTCAGAATCCAGGAGAAAGCACTGGAATGGATCATCTCCTTCCTCGACGGAAGAACACAGAGAGTCCGCCTACCACCGTACAAGTCAGAGGCCACCAAAGTCATCTGCGGCGTCCCTCAAGGATCCTCGCTGAGCCCCACCCTCTTCAACGTCTACATGAGCCCCCTCGCGGCCATCGCACGCCAGCACAACCTCAACATCATCTCCTACGCGGACGACACCCAGCTGATCCTCTCCCTGACCAACGACCCCGCCGCCGCCAGAGCCAACCTTCACGAAGGGATGAAAGAAGTAGCCGAGTGGATGACGACCAGCCGCCTGAAACTGAACTCAGACAAGACGGAAGTCCTCATCCTGGGCTCCTCGCCCTCTGCCTGGGACGACTCCTGGTGGCCCCCCGCCCTGGGCACCGCACCCAAACCGACAGACCACGCACGCAACCTGGGCTTCATCCTGGACTCCTCCCTCTCCATGACCAGACAAGTCAACGCCGTCTCCTTGTCGTGCTGCAACATCCTGCGCATGCTACGGAAGATCTTCCGGTGGATCCCCACCGAGACCAGGAAGACGGTCACCCAGGCCCTCGTCACCAGCCGTCTGGACTACGGCAACGCCCTCTACGCCGGAACCACCGCCAAGCTCCAGAAGAGACTCCAGCGGATCCAGAACACCTCAGCCAGACTCATCCTCGACATCCCACGACACAGCCACATCTCCGGACATCTGAGGGACCTCCATTGGCTCCCCGTCAACAAAAGAATCACCTTCCGTCTCCTCACCCACGCACACAAAACCCTTCACGATCAGGGCCCGAGCTACCTCAACAACCGCATCAACTTCTACGCTCCCAAACGCCACCTCCGATCAGCCAGTCACGCCCTCGCCGCCGTTCCCCGCGTCCGAAGAGCGACAACAGGAGGAAGGTCCTTCTCCTACCTGGCCGCCAAGACCTGGAACTCCCTCCCGACCGACCTGCGCCAGACCCAAGACCACCTCTCCTTCAGGAAGAAGCTCAAGACCTGGCTGTTCGAGCAGTAGCAGCACCCCCCCCTCCCCCAAGCGCCTTGAGACCCTCCGGGTAAGTAGTGCGCTCTACAAATGTCTTGATTGATTGATTGATTGATTGATTGAGTCTATTTAGCTGTGTTTTTTGTTAATCAAATACTGCGGCTAGGTAGGCGCGTGGCTGCAAGATGGCCGCGTCCTGAGGAGGCTCTGCAGAATCGGCACTCCTCTTTCCGCGAAGGGTCCATTAACCAGCTTGGTTCCCGCTTCTGTTTAGCAGTTGTGATGTCGGAAACCACCGTGATCATTTTGGCGTGTTTCCCAACCACTGGCGCATGAAGACAGGTGCGTTTTCGGCAGTTTTTCGATTCCGCTCCTTCACTCTCCCTCCTAAACGGAATGGTGTAGCATTGTTTATCTTTGGCTCCTCTTTTTTCATGGCATCAGGCATGCTAACACTTCAAACAAGGTGCATTTTCGACTGAATTGTGGCTCCTCAGCATAGTCTTTTCTGTTGTTGTTTACATTTTATGCAGTTATATCCTGTCACTGGAATGGCGCGTAAATGATTTCCCACTTATAACGGAGTTTATTGTGCAATGCGCCCACAATTTACAGTGTAACACTTCTATTTCAAGGCTGCAGCTACATATTCAGCTATGTATAAAGATTATTTCCAAGAAAGTAGGTGTTTCTTTCTCCTCAAAGTTGTCAATTTTGTTGCTGTTGCACGGCATTCGGCGCTGTAACTGGTCACTAACTGAATACACTCTTTGGACATCGTTATTGCAGTTCACTCAAGCCTTCCTCTCGGTTCACTCCAGTTATACCAGTCACAATATTTTTTTCTCTCAATGGCAATTACCTGCTTCTGTGTTTCATCTTGCTCCTGGTCAGATTTTACCATTCCGTATCCTGTCCATAGACGTATACATAGATTTTCTACTATTTTCTCAGAATCTCATTATTACTCTGCTATGGATCTCACGCAATCAAATAAATTACATGGCAATTCCAGAGCTGTTTCTGGGGGCCATAAAGAGTCTTCAAATAATAACAGCAAACGTATGAAAAAAGATCCCTCTTCTCCAACTAAGGGGCCCATTAGGACGGCGGGCGGATCGCCCACGCCAGGCTGGCGTTAGCCACCGCCGGACTGGCGGGGGCGATCCGCCCGCCATCCTTGCCCTAAAGACCCCCCACCATATTAGGATGGCGGGGGGGACCGCGGCGCGGACGGTAAGACCGTCTGCCGCTTTTCCGCCCCGGTCGCAAGGTGACCGGGGCAGAAAAGGTATAATATGGTGGGGGTGTCTATCAGACACCGCCAGCCATATCATGATGGGCAAATTTGAATGCGGCATGTGGAGAATCCATGCGGGGGCCCGTTGCAGGCCCCCAGGGACTCCGGGGGGTTGGGGTGCACATGGGGGGGTACCTATGATACCCCCCACATTTCAAATTGCAACATGGCAGGCATCGCGCGGTGCCTGTCATGTTGTGCTTTGAAATGCACAACAAGCATTTTTACCATTGAGGCGGTCGGCACTTTCAGCACCACCCGCCGCAATGGTAAAAATACAGGATACGCCCGCCAGTGTGGCAGGCGCATCGTAATTGCCAAGGCGGGACTGCCGCTCCTATGGCGGGTGGTCCCGTATTGCACGGGGATGGCGGGCGGGCAAAGTACACCCGCCATCCTAAAGTCTCCTCTTCCCATCACGTTAGAGGATATTATGGATGAACTGCGTCTTATCCGTCCATTTATGTCAGACACTACTACCACTCTCCAAAGAATTGAAGAAAAATGGTCTGGTCTGGACATAAGACTATCGGATGTTGAACAAAAAATGAGTGATACTCAGGATGTTATTGCAAATGTTGATACTCTTACCAAGGAAGTCAACCTTCTGAAAAAATCCACAGAGGATTTGGAAAATCGGAATCGCCGCAACAATCTACGAATTTATGGTATACCAGAGGGCCCAGAGGGATCCGACATGATACTCTTCCTGAAAAGTCAAGTCCTACATATCGCTGGGCTCCCAAAGTCCATTGACTTTAATATCCAAAGAGCTCACAGGTTAGGTCCTCAAAATGCTTCTTCAGCTACCAAACCAAGAGGTATTATTGCCTATTTTTTCTTATACAATGACTTAATGACTATTCTCAATGCGGCCAAACAACACACGCAGATGTTCTGGTCAGGACATAAAATCTTCTTCAGTCAAGACGTATCTAAACCAACTGCCAATAGACGCAAGGAATACTTGGATCTCCGGCCAGCTTTGAAGTCAATGAATGGTCTGTATGGTCTCATACATCCCTGCCTCTTTAAAGTCACTTACAACAACAGAACTTTTTCATTTGATGATCCAGCTGACCTCCGGAAGTTCATCCATACTCATCGGGAAGAGCAGATGGAACTGAGCAAAGATTGACTGTTTTTCTTTATGGTGTTCTAAGTTTCCTTCTGTTTTATCCTTTATGTTATTGCATTTGCCCTATATTTTGGTTAATTGTTATATGTTCTCTTGTCTGTTTTAGGTTCGTCCTTTGCTATGGTCGTTGACTCCTGTGTGTATCATTTGTATATTTTCTTGTTTGATACATTCAGTTGATGTGCACCCCCATACCCTGGTAAGCTCCCCTTTTATATTGTCTTATAGTCTTATTTGTTTCTCATGTCCCGTTTGGATTAGTTTTTCCCTTCCTATTACCCTACAGTATATTGTCGATTCTGTCCTCGTTTCCCTCCCAGTGCTGTGGTTATCTTGGTTCCTCTTTTCCACCTCCCCCTCCCTTCACATTGCTTGTTCTCCTTTCTTTGAGTATTATGACTAAAGCTCCTCGGCTTCCTGTCATCTCCTCTGTCTTTACTCTTATGAGAGGTTCTGCTCCCAATTTCCTACCTCTTTACCCTCTTCCTCGCCCCTTTCCTTTCTTCTTTTTTTCTTTTCTGCTTAGTATGCTATTTTCTGTCTCCTTTGAATTTACTCTTTCTAACATCTTCTTATGATAGCTATACCTCCTTCTATTTCTTCCTCCTTGGCAACTATTTTTTTCCTTACCTTTCAATATACTTTCCTTTTTTCTCTGTACTCTGCCCTATTACCTTCTACTGCCTTCCTGTTCTGTTTTGAGTCTTGCAACTGTGGTGGTCACAGCTATTATCTTCCTTTCCCTTTGATATTTTGTGTGTTCTTCACTTCATAATGACTTACTTAAACTTATTCTATTTTCTTTTTTTCTCTCTTAACTGGTTCATGCTCGTTTTCCTATTCCCTTTTCACTTTCTACCATGAGTGGTATTCGTATCATCTCATGGAATGTTAAGGGTATTCAAAATCCTGTTAAAAAGCAACATGTTTTGTCTCATTTGGCTAGTTTGAAATGTCAGATAGCTTTCTTGCAGGAAACACATCTCACCTAGCAAGATGTTTCTTCATTGCATAAACAAAGGGTAGGAGAAGCATTTTGCTCCTCCGCAATTAATAACAAAAACAGTGTTGTCATTTTATTTCATAAATCGTTGTTTGTTAAAGTACAAAACGAAATTCATGGTTCTAATGGTAGATGGTTGTTTCTAGATAGTATTGTTAACAATGTTCATCTTTCCTTTTGTAATGTATATGGCCCTAATGGCATTGATTTAACTTTATGGAATGACTTTTCGTCACTTCTCTCCTCTCATGTGACTGAGGACTTGATAGTGGGTGGTGATTGCAACCAACTCATGGATCCCTTTCTGGATCGCAAATCCAAAGCACGATATGTTCCCAATAAAATGCTAAAATCATTTCACAAATCCATCTCCTCCAGAGGCCTTATAGATTAATGGAGAATATCCCATCCCGACCCCCTTGAGTTTTCCTTTTTTTCTCCAGTGTATGCATCACACTCCCGTATTGATTACATTTTTCTTTCACACCATGCCTTTCAATTTATGACTAACTCTGAAATAAGGTCTATTCTTATTTCAGACCACGCCCCCGTCATCTTAGATATGGACTATCTGTCACCCATTTCTGCATCTCGCCGCTGTCATTTTAATAACTCACTACTTCTTGATTCCCAGTTCACTGATCACTTTGCGCTCTTTATGGAGGCATTTTTTCGCAACAATCTAAATATTGCCTCATACTTTCACTTTATTTGGGATGCCTTTAAGGCTGCTGCTAGAAGCTGCATTATAGATTATGTATCCCGAAAGAAAAAAAAAGGCTTTCAGCCAATCATCTCAAATCCTCCAACAAATTAAGGAACTTGAACACCTTTATTTTACCACTAACTCCCCTGACACATTATCTTCTCTCATTAAAACGAAAATGCAATATAATAAGTATTCCTGGGACTCCGCCTCTAATCAACTCCTTAAATTTAATGCTAAAATGTATGGTGGATGTAATAAAGCAGGAAAATCCCTTGCGAATTATCTTAAAATCAAAAAGCAAAAGTCCAAGATCGTTGCCATCAAAGACTCTCAGGGAGTTTCTCAATCCACTGACACTAAAATTCTTAATTGCTTTGTTCAATATTATTCTTCCCTTTATACTCCAGAATCTAATCCTTCTCCTGAGCAAATTGACTCTTTTTTTCTATTTATTCCTAAATTTCTTGATAAGTCTGTAGATCTCTCCTCCCTTGATATTCCTATTTCAGAGAAGGAAATAGTTGCTGCTATTACTCTTCTTCCCAAGGACAAAACACCTGGCCCGGATGGTTTCACGGTGCCACATGGTGGTCTTAGTATCACATCTTCTTACTTTAATTAATCACTTCCTTACCACAGGCGAATCTAGAGGTTCCTTTATGCAGGCAATGCTTTGCCTACTTCCTAAAAAGGATAAAGATTCTTGCCGCTGCAAAAAATGATTGGCCCATTTCTCTCATAAACACAGATTGTAAAATATATGCAAATATTTTTGCTATTCGTATTAATAAAGTAATCCCTGATTTAGTTAATATATATCAAGCTGGATTCATCAAGGGTAGGTCTATTACTGCTAATTCAAGAACTCTTCTTAATATCATACATCTTGCTGCAAAAATGGAATTCCCCTGTTGCAGCTATCACTTTAGATGCTGAATAAGCTTTTGATCGGGTCAATTGGGATTTTATGTTCGGTGCTCTCAGATAGCACGGTTTCAGTCCTCCCATTGTTAAGTATATTCAGCTACTATATTCTGCTCCTTTGACTTCTATTTGGGTTAATGGATCACAATCGAGATACTTTTCCCTTCATAGAGGAACCAGGCAAGGTTGTCCTCTTCCCCCCTCCTTTTTATTCTTGCACTCGAATCTTTTTGGGAAAAAATAAGAAGTTTATCCTCATACTCCGGATTTGTATACCAGAATGTTGAAATCAAGTTTACTGCTTATGCGGATGATATTTTAGATTATATTTCCAATCCAGCTGCTTCCTTACCTGCACTTTTCTCTTTACTTCATGATTATTCCTTGGTATCTGGTTATAAGTTGAATATTAATAAATGTGAAGTTCTTCCTCTTAATAAGTTTTGTCTTTCTCATATGTTTGAGGGATCTGGTTTTGAATGAAATCCCAGGCATGTCAAATATTTAGGTATTTTGTATGCTTATACTATCAGATAAACCATTAACATTAATCATAAGGATATACTTAAGAAAATCTCTTCACTTATCGATAGTTGGTCCGCCCTTTTTCTATCCTGATGGGGAAGACTAGCAAGTGTTAAAATGATGCTACTTCCTATTGCAATTTTTATCTTTCTATGCTTCCTATTTCCTTTCCACATTACTTTTTCAAAAATGTTAATCGCCTCCTAACAACATTTTTATGGAACAATCGCAAAGCTAGGGTTTCTCTCTTTCGCCTTCAACAACCCAAGAATTTGGGTGGGGTCAACTTTCCCAATATTTCTCATTTTCATTCAGCCTTTACACTTAAACAAGTCTGGCCTTTTCTTACAGATTCATCATCTCCTCCTTTAACGGCCTGGATCTCTATAGAACTCGCACAACTTGCTCCCCTCTCATTCCTTACTGCTACTCGCTTATCTCAACCTCCAAAGAAATTAATTATTCCCGTATTTAAGCACTCTAAAGCATGAGCGCTTTCACTGTTTCACTCCTTCTTCTCGTCCACTAGTCTTCACTTGTTGACTCTGATCTGGTACAATAAATTCCTCAAGATCAATAACAGAGCGCTTTTTTGGAAAGAATGGATTTATAAAGGTATCATTACTTACGACCACTTGCTCACAGACAACTCTTTAAGAACTTTAGAAGAATTACGTAATTCTTTCAACCTCTCAAACAAACACCTACCCTATTTTCTCTTACTTACTCACACTCTATCTTCTCTTATTTTTCAGAAAAACCCCCTTCCCACTGCTGCACCCCCTCTCATACCTCCGCCAGATTTTACTATTCCTTCTAGAGCCTCTGCCATTTACAAACTGCTTTCTCACCCCACTACTGAGAGACTCAAATCTAAACTTGAACTTCTATGGGAAGCAGACCTAGCTCAAGAGATTTCTTTACAAGCTTGGGACACTATTTGGTCTAAAATACATACAGTTTTCCGTTCGGCCAGCACCACACAGACTTTTTATTTTTTTTACAATAGGCTCTTTTTTTACTCCTTCTGATCTACATAAATTCAAATTACTCGACTCAAAAAAGTGTTGGGCGTGCCCTTGTGACAACAGTGATTTTCTCCATACGTTTTTTCAGTGCCCCTTGGTTAAATCACTTTGGTCTCGCATTAGGTCTACACTCAATGATATTTTATCTACTGATGTTCCCTTTGAGATTGTACATATTTTCTTGGGTGGGTCATCCCCCATATGGAACGTTAATTGTAATGTACGTAAATGTATTGATCTTTTCATAGCAATTTCGTTTCAGATAATTACAACAAGCTGGAAAGACACTTCAAAGATTACATATAATGCTTCGTGGAATTTGTTATTTCATCACCACAGACTTGACTGTGCTTTTACCACCACTGTACCCTTATGAATCAAGAAAGATTTGGTATGGTTACCTTTGACTGATTTCCTCTCCAGACATGGCCCTTAATGGTTTAATTATCTTCCCTTCTCTCTTATTGTTGTATAGTAGTAATAAGTATTGATTTTGTTTTCTAGGTTCCCCCTTTTCTTTTTTTTTCCTTTTCCTTTTTCCTCCCTTCCCTTATGACAAAATACCCTTAAAAGCTCTGTTTCTTGGTATAGTACATTTACTCCTTTGGGGTTTTTGTTTATATTGCTCTATTTCTTTAATATCATTTACTTCTGTAATGATGTTTTACATTGTATATTTCTATTTAATAAAGATTTCCAAACTTAAAAAAGAATACTGCAGCTATTTTTTTTAAAATTTAAAATATGGTTAGTCAGAGATATGCACGTCCATATTCATTACTGTCAATTCAAAATGCATTTGGTGGTAGCATTCTTAGATCTTTTCTGCCTTATCTAGTAAAAGTCATTCTTTCAATACTGTTTTTCAAACTATCCTATGCAGTGCTTAACTATTAATTATTCATTAGGATAAAAATATGACTCAAAGGCGGACTTGACTGGTGCTACTAACATTTTACATGGAAGCCAGAGAGTAATCAAACTATTCAACTTCTTTACCTGATCTTACCTTAGCATATAAATTGTACAGATGCAAATTCCATCATTCAATGGGTTGTGTTTGTAAGTCACTGGCGGGATTGTTTTCAGAAAGTGAACCATGTGCATCCTGTTTATTTTGGCAAAGAGGCTGGTCAAGGTCACTGTTACCAGCTGGAGGTTGAGCTGTGCTAGGTAGGATAACTTCACTGTGATCAATACCAGTCATGTGCTCTTATGGCTGAGCTTGTTACCTGGACATTGGAACCCAGGGATTGAAGGCACAGATTACAGCCGGGATCTCCATTCCAGGGTTCAAAATCCTCCATGCAGGTGTTGATTCCAGAATGGACAGGGCAGTGTCACTTTCATACTCACCATGGAAAACAGATCTGTCCAACTCCTAATGAGAGCCTTAGTGTATTAGCTGTGAGACTACCGAAAGGCATGGTATAGTATGGTAAGGCACCTTCTAGAGGGCATTAACATGCCGTAGTGGCCCACCTCCCAAAATATGCCCCCTTGTAAGAGAAAGAGGGTATAGCATTAAGGGGAAGAAGAATTAACTCATGGCGGTGCCCACAGGTTTATTCAAAGCTTACATAAAATGTATGCTGTTTCTTAATGAACTTATTTAGCAGTGTCAGTTGGTGGATAGTTTTGGGGTGGTTTCATAAGTACTTTACATATCCAAAGCAGAAAAAGATCAGCACCTCATGAACCCGGAATCTCTCCATACCTCGTCTCCATGTCACCAGATTCAGAGGGTTCTCCTTGCTCCAACTGTGTGTGAAATCTTGTTTCCAGGCTTGACTCCTAACTGTAGGAGTCAGTGGCGGTCGGTGAAATCTGAAAGTGGTGAGGCGAGAAGTTTGAGATGTACTTTAAATGGAAAACAGCATCTCTTTCCTGATCCTCTTTTCATCTGTGCTCAGATTTAAGGACTTGAATATAGCTGTGTGGCTGCACTTTCGGGCACACATTTCATGACCTGCCTAACTCGGTGAATATAGTAAACTTGGTAAAAACTGTTTCACCCTATTTTTCAGTTATTATTGTGAGCTTCCAGCACAGCTGTAAAAACAAAAGCAGGATGACCAACAGACCTGTGTGCATGTTTTTCATTTAAATTAGGGCACCGCAGCAACAACAAACTAGCATTGGCATAGCCACTAGGTCTCGCTCTTGGGACCTCATAAGTACTTTTTTATGCAGCACAATATCCTTGGTGCAACAACATCAACTGTTGCATGGCTAAACATTTAGAAGGTCCCAAATGCAAGACCTATTGGCTATGCCAATGCTTTTTGTATATGCAAGCATACATGGCAACCGATAGCAGCCCACCAATCGCTCTACCCCTGGATGAAGAAGTGGTACACTCTGCATTCCAGGTGCGCCTAATGATGGCTGTTCAGGGCAGAACATTACTGTGGAATTCAAGGACTGTGGAAACAAAATGCTAGCACTGTAGAAAACAAGTTTACCGACAGCGATTAAAGCAAGCTGACGTGAAGTAAGGAATTTAAGTTAAAGGGGTAAAATGAAACAGCTACAATTTAAGGAGGCGAGGGAGTCACCACTACTGAACCAACCATTTCATGCTCAGAATCAGATGGTATGGTGCATTTCCCAACAGACGCCCCCCCCCTCCCCAGGAACTGTGGATTGCCAAAATACCCACTTGCCCTGATCTAAAAAGCACAGTGATAGTGTTTTTAGCAACATTTGGGGTTATAGCGCGTGACCATTGTACAGACCCCGTGCATGGAAATCCCCAGTGGTGCACGGGGCTCATCGCAAAACACCCACCGGCAAGTCCCCCTCCGAGCGGGAGTACACTATAAAGCCTAACGAGGTGAAAACGTGTAGGCATGGCAAATTAAATGCACAGAGGGCAGAAGGGCAAAGAGTGCACTTGGCAGTGAGGTGCGAGTAGGCGGGACAATGCGTGCCCACGAGGGCCTTGCCAAGAGGCCACAGGGGAGCTCTCGACGACCAAGAAAGCCTGGCCCAGCTCGAAGTGCTGCTTAAAGCCATATGCCTATTTGTTTTAGGCCACGAGAAATGGATATTTGAGAGACCTCTCTAAGTTGCAGACTCTTACAATACCACAAACCCTCGCAAACCCAGCAGCCCCAACTTACCCTGCCTGGGACGGCTGTGGCATAACAAACCCCTGAAAGCCTGCGCTTCTCTCAAAGAACAAGCGCTGCCTCGCTGGTGTACCCCGTTTGAACCCGTTGCCAGCCCCGCCTCGTACTCTGACCCCTTCAAAAAGGGCTGCATGTAGGAGATGCGTCCAGGGTGATTACACAGTAAATTTCGCACTTCCAAGGCTGAGCTGGGCTGCATGAATCATGTGCTCACTCACGGCGAGGCTTACTTTCACTAGTGCAGGCAGGAGTCAATACCACAATGGAAGGTTACATTTCACCATTAATCTCCCGCCTCAATATAAAGCTTTCCACTATACGTCACAGCCATTGAATTTTGACCACTTCCTTTGTACGCCAATTTAATTAAATCCCAATAAAAATGCTCTTGTCATCGGCCTGTGTCCCAGCATGCAGAGCTACTATTTTCATTATCCACTTTACAGGCATACCCCACACTAAAGGACGCATATAGTGCGAAAGTGGAGTTCACAGGACCCTTTGAGGACATCACACTGAATAAACTATAGGCACCGCCCGCTTCATACCCCGAGAAGGCACTAGACAGGCTACGGACTCCATGCAACAAGAAACAACGCTGACATGCTACTGACTTACCATACAGGCTGCTGCCGGGCGCCACATACCGTGAGCACAAGGGCGCCCATCAACAGAGTGAGCGAAAATGAAATCATTCACTTGGGAAACATATTCAAGGATGGGACAATTTATCAAAGGAAGTGATTTTAAGTTGCATCCAAACCCCAAGGAGTATTTATAAGTACACACCAGCTACCTAGCTGTTTTAGTTTAGTTTCCCCTTATAAAATATAGGTACTATGGGCCACATGCATCATTGTTGGTATTTGCGATTCCTAAATTGCGAAAATTAAGGAATCGTAATTTAGAAATCGCAAATACCTATGCATCAAAAATTGGCATATATTTTTGCGATTTCTAAATATTCTTTATTTGCGATTCCCAATTTTGCGAATCACAAATAAGGAATCCCTTAAAATTGACTCCTATGGGCCTAGAGGCCCATAGGAATCAATGGGAAGGCATTCTCATTTTGCGATTCGTAATTAAGGAATCGCAAAATGAGAATGCAATTTCTAGGGTGCCAGGGGGTCCAAAGGACCCCCCCTGCACCCCTGAAATGTAACATACAGTCCAACTTTCACACATACATGCCCAAGGGCATGTGTGAGTGTAAAATGAAAGTGTCAAAAATGCACTTTTGTGCATTTTTTAAACTTTTCTTAAATTACCATGAAGGTTGACTTCATGCTAATTTAACACTTCTAATTTGCGATTTCTCAATTTTTTTTAAATGATGCATTGCATTTACGAAATTGCAAAATTGCGATTTCTTAAATGCAATCGCAATTTAAGAAATCGCAAAGAAATTGTGATTTCTTAAATTGCGAGAAAAAAAAACTTGATGCATCTCAAAAATTGGATTTGCATTCGCAAACGGCCGAATTTTGCGATTCACACCGTTTGCAAATGCAAAAACCAATGATGCATGTGCCCCTTATTTCGCTATCGTTACTGTGAACCCGGGAACTACAAGTCCCAGAGTTCTAAGAGGAAAACAATAAGACTACGTGAAGTACTCCAAAGGAAAATAACTTAATAGCTCTATAACTGAATGCACTTTTGGAGCAGCAGGGTTTTCTGGAAAGCTTAGAATAGTGTACAAGTTATACGACTCAGCCCCAAATATGCATTTTGGTACCCGAGTTCCATAGATGTATAGAGTAGACGAGACGGCTTCCGATTCCAGTGGGTCTTTCAGGTGTAGGACATACTGTCAGGGCCGGCGCTTAGCAGTTTGTCCCTGCAGCTCCCCGCAGATCAGCTCTGATAGCAGCCATGGGCTTATTCTGGAGACAATAAAGTCATTGTGACAAACAATGCAATTGATGGTTCTATTGATATCTCACAAGGATTAGGCCCAGATTAGAAGTTGTCCTAACAACACCACAGCCACTGTAAATGAGGCAGCCTTCCCCGGGCTGTGAGCAGGTCCTCTGGGTAGACTCACCTTGAGGACCCTGGATAGACCCTCATGTTTGGGGCGGCGCGGGTGGCCATTAAAAGTGTCCCAAGCGAGCCCACCCCCCACAGACTTGCACTGAGAGGGAAGGAGTTTCCAAGGCATCTGCCCTTAGACGGCACGCTGCGTCATTCCGCGTCTGCACCTCTGTCCCTGGAAGGAGAGACCAGCAAGCCCCCCAGCGGGGATAGTAATGGAGGGGCGGGGCAGCTTTCGGTGACCAAATGCCTCAGTGACCAAATGCCTCAGAAGTGTAACAATGGGGAAAAGAATTGCCTCCGGGGTGACTCAAGGGTCTCTAGGAGAGTTGCCAATTAGTTGCAGAATGTCCCTCAAATGTACTATTGAAAGGGGGCCTGAAGCAAGATGCGAACTGAACATTGGGTACAAACACATGCCCCCGGCCATTTTAATTTAATTACAATGGGGAAAGGGCAGAAGAGTGAACTTCTGCCTGTGTGTGTCCCTTCCCGATTGTTTGTAAACTTCTAAAAATGTACCGCCATGAAAGAAAACAAACACGCACGCGTGGCTCGCGCTAAAGAAGGAGACAGCAGGGGGAGGGGAAGACAGGAGGGGACTGCGCATGTTTCCCTATCGGGAACGAGCAGGGGCACCATATGTTTGCAAGGTAATTAAAAACATATGGTGTCAAAGCTCGCTCCACAAGGGAATCGCCAGATGTGCACGTGTTGCCATTAAAAGCAATGAAACACATGCACGTTTTTGGCTGAAAAGGCACATCGATGACTAAATGTCTTTCTCCTAAACAGCGCATGTGCGCTGTGTAGGCGAGACCTAAACAGCAATCAACTGGTAGGGGCTGTTGCTGAAGGCGCAGGCCGTATACTTTTATTGAACTAGCAGTGCTTGACAAAGGCAAAGCCTGTTCAGGGGAGGCAGTTTTAAAAGTAAATAACATTGTAATAAAACCACTACTAGGGCCGGCTAAGCTGGGGAAAGAGGAAGAGCTGTTTTTCAGCATAACAGAGAAGATGCTTGCTCTTCAATGCTATAGACTACATAAAAACCAAAAGTCAGAATACCGATCTCTTTCTGCAGACAGCCCCTTAGCTTTGAGATGTACACGAACAGTGGCTGTCACTGGGGGAGGGTGAGCCCTCACTAAGCTGGCAACCACCCACTCTTTCCTTCAACTCATCGGTCTGCTCCAACCCGGCCCTCTGCATGAAAGGAATTCTGTTTGCCCAGCCCTGGGCCACAGCAGGAAATGCCCAAATGGAAACCTATTCATCACTGCTGAGCCGCGCCCATCGCTGTGATGTCACTGCTCTGGCTTGTTCCTCCAGGGCGAGGGCTTCTTCAACTGGCACATGTGCGCAGGGCTCTATTTTCTTAACATCCCTCAACAAGCATCGGAAATGCAATAGGTCTCGCATTTGTTTTAGTTAGAGCTTTTGGTCTTGTAAATGGCAATGTCTTTTACCCATGTGTAATGGAGTTTATGTATGTGTTGTATAGTGGAAGTATGTGGGTTCGATTGGAATTCTTAGTTGTGGAGCAACATGAAGCATAAGTAAGGCAAGTGAGGAGAAGAGCAGCGTGAAGAAGAATGAAGGAGTGAGGAGAATAGTAGCGTGAAGAAGGAAGGACTGAGGAGAAGAGCAGCGTTAAGAAGAAGGAAGGAGTGATAAGAAGAGAAGCATGAGGCACAATGATGGAGACTGAGAAAGAGAAAAGCAGTGTGTGTCACAAGGACGGAGATTGAGGAGAAGAAGAGCAGCATGAGGCAGAGGGACGGAGAGTGAAGAGAAGAGGAGCAGTATGAGGCACAAGGATGGAGAGTGAGTAGAAGAAGAGCAGCGTGAGGCACAAGGAAGGAGAGTGAGTAGAAGAGGAGCAGCATAAGGCAGAGGGACGGAGAGTGAAGAGAAGAGGAGCAGCATGAGGCAGAGGGACGGAGAGTGAAGAGAAGAGGAGCAGCATGAGGCAGAGGGACGGAGAGTGAAGAGAAGAGGAGCAGTATGAGGTACAAGGATGGAGAGTGAGTAGAAGATCAGAGTAAGGCACAAGTATGAATAGCGAGGAGGAGAAGAACAGCGTGAGGCACAATGACAGAGTGTGAGGAGGAAAAGACCAGCATGAGGCAGAAGGGTGGGGATTGAGTAGAAGAAGAGCAATGCGAGCCACAAGGACAGAGTGTGATGAGAGGAGGAGCATCATGAGGCACAAGGAATGTGCGTGAGGAAGAGAATAGCTTGAGGGCCAAGGATGGAGAGTGATGAGAAGAGCAGCGTGAGGCACAAGGAAGGAGAGTGAGGAGGAGAAGAGCAGCGTGAGGCACAAGGAAGGAAAGTCAGGAGGAGAAGAGCAACTTGAGGCACAAGGGCAGAGAGTGAGGAGGAGAAGAGCAGCGTGAGGCACAAGCACAGAGGGTGAGGTGAAGAAGAGCAGCATGAGGCACAAGGATGGATAGTGAGGAGGAGAAGAACAGCGTGAGGCACAAGGACGAAGAGTGAGGAGGAGGAGAGTGGCATGAGGCAAAAGGAAGGAGTGTGAGGAAGAGAAGAGCAGCGTGAAGCAAAAGGACAGAGAGTGAGGAGAAGATCAAATGCCACATTTTCAGATAACCATCCCCTCTGTAAATAATGTATTTTGGCACTGTGTATAAATATATCCTATGTAGCTATCCTGATAATCTGATATGGATCAAGGCCAGGAGCATATGAGGGAGTCAAAGGTCCTAATATAAGCAAGTCAATCTGGTTCTCTTGCCCACTCATTTCGTATTAAACACATGATTGCAGTGCTGGTGCATGTTACAGCTATCATCCCTGGTGCAACTGTGACTGCTGCACTAATAATAGCTCCGGCGCCTACCCTACCTCCCTGCACCAATTGTGGACACCTGCCCATGTATTTTTAATTTTAGCATTGGTACTGAGCTGACACAGTTAAGAAACCTTGCAGCGCCATAACAAAAGCTGCTGGCGCAAGACCAGCCCTTAGCTCACGGGTGATAAGAAATCTGATGCAATTTCAATCGCTATTGTACAGCCCTACCACATGCTAGTACGTACCACGGCAAGTAACCATTGGAAGGTGACTTCCAACAAGGAACAAGTATGCTACAAACACAATAGCACACTACTCCCACATCATAAGAGTTTGAGAGGACATGTAAAGGAAAAAACATTTAGATATTTTAACAAATGAATAGGTGTTTAAAAACAACAATATCTGAGCACTGGTTTGGGCAGTGCTGGCAAGTTACCTCATGACGTATTACATACAGTGTGCTAATCCAGGTTGGAGAAACCAGTGTTCTGCATTTTGGGAGTTGTAGAATCACTCTTCCCCCATGAGCTCTGAAGTTTCAGAATGCCAAACAATATTAGCTAAAAAAAAAACACAGTATTAAGTGTTTTTATGTTATGTTTCATCTAATCTTCCAGGGACATATTACCATGGCTTGATTTGGTTGGTCATTGTTACAGCATACCCCTCAAACTCTGCTGGAGCAGGCTATGTGGTAGAAATCTGGAGTTGTCTGAACATGGACTAATGTACTGTAATGCACTGTAGGCAAAAAATGAGTTCTTTATTCTTAATTTATATTAGTTAAAAGTGTGTGTTAAACTGCCTGTGATGTCACCTAGATGTTACAGGTGTCTATGTCAATGACAGGTCTCTGATTCAGAAATGAGAGCTCTTTGTGTAAGTTCTTCCCTCAATCTCAATAATCCCTTTCTTGTGGAGTCATGATGGTGCAAATGTTTTGGTAATTGCAGGACTTATTGTCTCAATAACTATGATGAGGCCGCTAGGATTGTTACCAACAATTCGATTACAATGTTGTGCCTATCACCTTTAGTTGTCACATCTTTCTATTTATGTCAATCATTACTGCACCATCTCCACTATTTTAGATTATTTCTCCATTGATTGATGTAATTATTCATATAAAATGCTTGGGTTTCATTAATAAATTCACAGATCTAGAAACTGTAAGGGAGGAAGATGCACGAGTCAGTTTCACTATTTCAGTGACCCAGCAAAGTGATAGGCACGAGCGAGATGTGATATTTTGCATGCTTATTTTGCTCCAAAAAACATGAACAGGTGTGCAGAGAGGGCCTCTCTACCTGAAGACTCAAATAAAAACAACCAAATGACATGCAATTAAACAGAATATAGAGTTAATGCAATAAGTCCCGTTTCCTCCATGTGTAATATTTGTGAACGAAAACTGTATAAGTTGAAGATTAATAAAAATATGTTACAATAACGCAGCACCTTTTTGAAAAATAACTTTCTTTTGTTGAACTGCTCATCATAGGATGGGCTTAAATTGAAGGAAGTTTACATAAAAGCACAGACAGGCCCCTGAAAGCATAGTCGCATACGTTTACTGCTTTATGCTCATTAACCTTCTTGTTAGCACTCTTTTTGGCAGATAAAGTCACCGATGCTAATGGAATGAGTGTGACAAGCCGAGGATCACACAAGATGGTCGGTTGAGGATCACTGTATTAGAGCTAGAGTCTCTTGTTTCTACTCCTGACGAGTTAAGACTCTTGATCACATGCCCTCTGTAGTGTTGGGCCTTAGGCCCACATGGTGTAGGAAAGCATGACACAGGACACCAGTTAGGGAATGGTAGATCTGGCCTTGAGCACGTGCGCTCAGGGTCTTTTATTAACAGCGTCACCTGACCCAGTGACGTCTGTGGTGGGTGGGTGTTTAGTGTAGGGTTACACATAAAACAACTAGACTGTGTCCTAGCAGGACACTACATTCCTCCCAAAATCTAATGAAAGGAAAAGCGAATGTCCAACCTGCAAGAAAACAGAACAATAACATTTGATAGCCCCAACAGATCTTCTTCAGGCGATCAGCTGGGAGAATGTTGAAAGTTCCAGGACTACAAAGTCAGTCAGATGAGCTTCACCTCGGCAGTGTACTTCAGATCATCCTTGTCTTGCTGTGTTGACGCTTATATACAGTGTTCATCACTTGGAGCATTGGGAGCAGAATGGGTGTGACCCTTGAGGGGTCTCGCAGTTGTTCCAAATCCAGTGCATGACAACGCTTGTTGGTTGTAGGAGACGACTATGGCACGAGAGGTCTTTCTTTGGAGTTGCTGATCTTGATGCCTTCACATCTCTGTCCGGCCAAGTAACTTCCGACTTGCCTTTCTTGCCGGACTCCTCTCTCACGGGAGCCTTGAAGACTGGCCTCTCCTGCTTGGACTCTTCTCTCACTAGAGACGCTGGGAGGACCCTCTTGCCGGACACGATGGGACCGGGTGGGCCGTGCGGGCTTCGCATGAGCCGCGCAAAGGCGTCGCTGCCGAACTGCCAACGGACTCACCGCCAAGTCTCTCATGATGTCCTCGGGGGTGTTGATGTCATCCGCCAGGATGGTCTTGCCGTTAGGACATGGGTTCAGTGTCTTCACCAGACCGTTTCTCGGTGCCAGGTGTTTACCTGGGGCCTTCATGCTTCCTGTTGCCCGTCGTGAAGCTGCCGCTGCTGCACCTCTCCCATCCGGATTCCTTTCTCACAGGACATGCGGCCGAGGCCCTTGTCCCCTGGACTGCCACATGATCGCGTGGGCTGTGCGGGTCGCTGCGGAACTTCGGACATGGCCACAGTCGAGTCTTGTGTAGTCCACAAGGGTTGATTGTCTAGTGCTCGGGTTTGCTCTGCTTCGGCAAGCTTCAGGTTCACGGGGCACCCATGCAGTTCTTCAGTGGTTGGTCTCCTCGAATGCAGGTTGTAGGGACTACTGGGATCCACATGGATGTCGCGATGTTCCTTGGCCAGCACCGATGTTCCTATGTGCTGACTGTTGCGATGCTCCTTGGACAGCACCGATGTTCCTGTGTGCTGTGGTTCTCTCTCCTCCTCTGTGGAGTGATGTTGTGTTACTCCATTCTTCCTCTTCGTTCACTTCCTCGACGCGGTCCGGTCTTCTTTCTTGCTTACTCATGCTAACCAGGATTCTCCATGTAGCGGGCCCTCTACATGTCGTCCCCGTGGTCTTGTCCATGTGGTAGGACACTGTCTTCACTTGGCTTGGTGACTAGACCTGTCGTCGTATCTTCTCTGTTGCTGCTTTTCTTTCCGTGGTGACCAGACTGGGTGGGCGGTTTTCATCTTGGGCATGAGTTGTCATGCTGTGCTATTTTCTTTGTGGTCGCTATTCACCGTCACGGTGTTTTGGCGTTGGCGCGCTTTGTCTGCGCGGAGGAGGGTTGCGTCACCGCTCCTGGTGCAACTCTGGTGCAGCATGCTGCCATGCGTGCTGACGATGGCGCTCCGGTTGCTGCGAGACATCGCTGTCTCTGTTGGGGACTTTTGTGCTCTGTCCCGTGGAGTTGGCGTGTCGCTGTGCAGCGTCACTTTGGCGCTCTTGATTCCTGGCACGTTCCGGCGCAGTGCTGCGCGGTCCTGGCGTGGAGTACTTGGACGCCTGTTGCGAGTCGTTGGGTACTTGCTGCTTTGGCTGTTGTCAGGGACTTGCTGCTTTGGACCGTTGGCGGGAGTAGTTGAGGCTGCAGTGAGTGCCTGTGGCCGCAAGGCGTCGCTGCTCTCTCCGTCGTTTGATCTGGGCACTCGTTTTCCCTGGACGTTCTTCTAGTGCTTGGCAGTCGTTTCCCTCTAGACGTTCTGTCAGTGCTTGAGTTCTCGCTGAGGCGTTTGTGCCTCTTCCCACGTTGCGTTGGAAGTGGCGACTGCCGACTCCTTGCTGGTGCGTGTGGGTGTGGTATTTTTTTGCGTGGTTGCGTTGCGCATTTACTTGCTGCTTGGTATTGGATGCTTTCCTTGGGGCGTTACTCAGTCTGTTGCCCCTTGCTGCTGTTGACCCATCGTGGGTTTGTGCAATGCTTGTTTTCTTTGCTGTGGGTCACAGTAACCTGGGACTGTCTCTGCCTGATAGTCCCTGAATGCTTTAGTCCGTACTCGTTCTGTGGTAAGTTTCTTTATTGCTGGGGCGCAGTTGCTCAGAATGGCCACTAGATGGCACTGCGGGTTTCCTGATGCAATTTGCGGTCGTGTGCTTTGCTTCTGGAACCTAGCTCGGTTCCGTGATGCTTGCCTTCAAGGTTTTGCAGGTGTAGTTGAGGGCAGAGGAGCGGAAGGCAAGTCGTGGCGGGTGCTGCTTCTTTGCACCCAATGGACATCGCTGGAGGCCCTCTCGCCGGGCAGCAGCACCGCTTTCCGTCATCTGGTAAGCATTTATCTTTAGTTCAGGCGGCGCGGGGAAGGAGGGTGAAACACACTAATCTCGTGGAGTAAGTGCGGCAGAAACCACTCGCCATGTCCTTAGCTGTGGCACTCACTTTGATTCATTGTTTTGGCCCGCTTCCCTGTGCAATTCAACTTTTTACTACCGCAGTTGTGTGCTGGCTAGACGCGGTCGCATTTCTAGGTCCCCTTGCTGCGACAGCCTCCCATTTCACTCGTGGCTTTAAGGTTGTTAACTTTAACCCCCTGCCGTGTAGGGGCTCTTATTAGCGCCGGTGGGTGCAGTCTTTACCATCCTTCACCCCGCCGCCGCAGCTCGCCACTCACTCCCGCTGCGCGGCGGGGAGGGGTGTCGGCGCTGATCCTCTGTTTGCTGGCACAGTTTGTTTCCCTTGCGGGGACGGGGAAAATGTTTGCGCTTTACTGCGGGTGGGCTCCGCTTCTCACTTTAACGTTCTTTCACCCCCGCAGCGGCAGCCGCGCACCGCACTTGCTGCGCTGCAGGGGACAGGAGGCGCCACAGGCAGGCCGCGGGTGGGCTCCGCGAGTCTTGCTTTAATGTAGGGACAGTATCTGGCGCCACTCGCGCTGTTTGGGTCACAGTTTATGTTTATAGCGGGTGGGCTCCGCTTTGGGGTGTGTTCACGGGCGGCGCTGGCAAGCAGCCGCCATTTGCACTGTGGTGACCGTTGCGGGTGGGCTCCGCTTTCGGTGCCGGTCACGGCTACAGGCTCACCTTCGGCCGGCGGGCCTCTCTTGATCCGCGGGTGGGCTCCGCTTGCAGGGACCGTGCCTGGCAGCTCTTCTCACGCTGCGGGCACCACGCCTTTCGCTGCGGGCTCACCTTCGGCCGACGGGCCTTTTTCTCTTCGCGGGTGGGCTCCGCTTCGGTCCGCACACTCCTGGGCACTTCGGGCCGCGCCTCCACGTGGCGCTCGGTTGCGGCCGGCACAGGTGGGCTCTGGTCGGTCCGCTGTACTTTCCCCTCGCGCAGGGAGGCTCAGGCTGGGCACGGAGGTGCGGGGTGAGCTTCCCGGTCACCTCCGGCAGTGTCGCGGGGCTCCGACGTGCCCACAGGCTTCTTGGCACGTCACGCCGTGTTACAGGGGGGTGCCCTCTAGGCGGGCAGCTCTCTCCCCCTTTCTTCCAGATGCTTGGCAGTAGCACGCACGGGTGTCACTACCGACCTCGTCGCCATTGTAGTGTTGGGCCTTAGGCCCACATGGTGTAGGAAAGCATGACACAGGACACCAGTTAGGGAATGGTAGATCTGGCCTCGAGCACGTGCGCTCAGGGTCTTTTATTAACAGCGTCACCTGACCCAGTGACGTCTGTGGTGGGTGGGTGTTTAGTGTAGGGTTACACATAAAACAACTAGACTGTGTCCTAGCAGGACACTACACCCTCTACTTGGAAAAACAAACTAGCACAGAACGAAGCAGAGCTCTGAAGAAATTAACGACTTGCAATGAAGAAAAAATCAAAAAGTGAAATTCTCTTAAATGCTTGCAAATAAATTTAAAGAACAAATCACTTATCCCGTAGGTTCGTGTTGGGAGTGCTGCTCTGAGGCAGGCGTGTCTGATGCACCTTTTAATATTCGCTGGCTGCCTCGGTTTACCACAGCTTTGCACATTGTTCCAGGTTCTGGCCGGGCGGGTTCGTGAATGTCAGCATTAACTCTGACAGGATCTGCATTACGGCGCCTGACTCGCGATTAGCATGGACCACATTTCCCATGATCCTCCATGAGAGGAAGTATTTCACGGACCTGCGCGCTGCACTCAGTGCGCGTAATTCTGGATTTCTGGGGTTTGGGTTTGTTTCAATCGAGTTTGTGCCGACGTGTGGAGCTGAAGACGGGAGCTGCTGCTGTAGGTTGCAGTATTTCCTTGTGGTCGGTAAGACTTGCATTGAGTCTGTGCTCAGCGGTCCTCATATGACATTGCACAAACTTTTGTTCTTTGCGGGAGAATTTTGTTCACTTCGGCTCACGCTGCCGATTTTCCTTTGGATTTATTTGGGGCAGCGGAGCGGAACACGGAGGTGGACGCAACCTCGTGTTGCAGTTCCACCGCTTGTGGGAGACATATCATTTGGGAAAGGCGGAGCATAGGAGCGGGGTTCGCTATATGCTATTGTGCTTGAATCGTTTGGTCAAGGGGCATTACTTCACCGGAGCGGGAGTGGTGGATGCAACCACACGCTGCTGGTTGTTTGTTTGTTGTGTTTCTTTTGATTGGGAATAGATACCAGATACCAGAGCAGAAGTGGTGGTCGCAAACACACGCTACCGGTAGCTTGTTTATATTTCTGCAGTTCGAATTTATGACAAGAGAACGGAGCGAGGAAGTGGTTTCAACCTCGCGCTACCGTTTGTGTGTGTGAATACACATGTTGCTTTCTTAAAAAGGGGACATGGTTTATGGTGAAGTGATTAGGGGCTGAGTCGCCTCTCAACTTGCCAGATCAATTGCTCTTTGTGTGGTAAATGGGAAAAATCAGGAACTTGTATGTTTTTTGATGAACTAAGAATCCTTATACAATGTTCTTCTTCTGTGTCACATGGTAGGGTATTTTCAACAACACATTTTCTAGTAGGAGAATACATCATCAAGATGTTTCATGTGGTATTTTTCTTCACAGGAACTGAATGATTGTACACTGTTTATTTTTGAAGTCGGAGAGAGTATTTGTAGGCCTTGTTTATATTGTTTGCTTTTCTTTTGTCGTTTCAGGTTCCTCTCTCTGCTGTCCCTTCCCTTCCTTTCCCTCGTCTGATAGCTCGAACACCCTGTATACTATATTCAGGGTGTTGGTGACATCAGGAGGTGGACCCTTATTTGCGGCATCCGGATCCTGCAGAGCATACCCTGACAAACTCACTTTCAGAATCCTCGCATTCTTTTCTCTTCTGCAGGAAAAAGGAGCAGAGAAGCAGGAGCTGAGGCCTGCAGCCCAGAACCCTAGAGACTCTGAGTGCTGTCTACGGTGCTCAAGCTTCAGACTCACCCCTCTCCTGCACAGTGCACTCACACCGACAGGCCAGCATCAAGCAGCTTAGCAAGGCTGCGATTATTCAAGGCGCTGCAGCAGCACACCGCACTAAAAGGCAGACGCAAAGTGAAAACTGCACACATTTTAAAACACAACTAGAGACCAAAGAGTAAGAACATAACAAGCATTGGTCAATGCAAGAAAATGTGCTTCATCCAATAGAAATGGAGGAAAAGTAAGTGGCCCGCACAGGAACCAATGAATGAGGGGGTGAGATGGAAACCTTTTGCAGACCATACCTACAAAACAAGCCAATCCCCCTTGAAAAGAAGCCCAAACCAAGCAAATATCCTACTACTGAAAGCCCAAATGAGGGTGGAGATCAAAACCTGCAAAATGCAAAATAAAAAAAAACTAAAAAATATAAACAGTGAAGAAGGCATGCAAAAGGGAGGAAGGAAATCCATATTTAAATGTAATCGGCTATGGTGCCGAAACTACACACAGGCAAACAGAAACAGAGCAGGAAACCAAGAAAAAAAGTAGTACCCCAGATAACAGACAAAGGACTATAGTGTGATGAGACAATACTTAGTCCATGCTACATGGGAGGAACAGAAGAGAGAATGGAGGTTCAAAGAGGGAGGACTGACCACTGGCAAGCAAGGATTTTTGAAGCACACTCAAACAAACAAAGCAAAAGCTGGGGGATGGCTTTAACCCAACATAAGAAATTACAATAGGTCTTGAATGCTCGACCTAAAAAAACACTGATCAAAATGCAAATGGCAGTCCAAGGGGTGTAGAGGGCAGCAGAATGCTATTCAAGGCATGTGTTTATGGTTTTTCTTAAACATGAAGCAGGCAAAACAACTATCGCTCTTTCATTGCCCAAACTAAAAAAGAAAGAAAAAAGTTCTTGCTAAGCTGCTAGTGTTTCTTTACATTCACTATTTCTGGAGTTGAAAATGAAATACATAAACAGGGAAATCCTGGTCACATAATATTAGAAAAGCGCAAGATGCATTTATTGCTAAGGACATTTTATTGCAAGTCTACATCTCTATTCTTTGGTTTGGAGCTAGGTAGGCGGTAGGGCCCTGTTTGATTCACAAAGAAAATATGTGTGTCTCTTCCCCACTGTGGAGAGGAGAGTGAAGGCAGCACTGAGTACCCCATGGCTCTACAAACAAACACCGACCAGAGCTATAGAACCGCGGCCCATGTGTACCTCCATGCTGCTTACAGATGGGAAATACTTTGGCAATCTAGTAAAATGGTAAGGCTACTCCGCTTTACAGAGACCATGGACATGTTGCTGCTGAGCACAGGAACAGATGACATCCCTAGATATGGCTTGCAGGGGGTTACCAGGTGGTGCATGGTGACATGCAAATAAGATCTGCTTTCCATCTCCAGTGAGCAGCACACATATGTGTAATGGTGTGGGGCTCAAGGCCCCCATGCATAAATAATAAGGACACAGACATCATTAGATACTGGTTAGAACTGGCCCAGGGCATGTGCGCCCAGCCCCTTTTATTATCAGGGTCACATGTCTTGTGATGCCTGTGTTGGATGGGTGTGGGTTAGAATTTAACGACAGCCCACTGGGAGTGGCTGGTACATGGAAAGACTAGACCAGTGACCAGCAGGTCACTATATCCCTCCAAAACTATATTTAAAACTGGAACATCCAAGTCCAAACTGGGGGGGAAATCAATAAATAGGAACTTCCGCTGAGTCTGTTCAGCTGCTTGCAGAAACAAAACAATGGTACAACTGCAGCTAGGATCACCAGTTCTGCTCGGCACAGTTCAGGTTTTCCCTGCAGGTCCAGTCCTCCTTGGACTCAAGATGTGGAAGTAGTCACCAAAGTCTCTCTCTGTACAGTTCTCTATGACGGTGCAGGTGGAGTGATGGTGAATCTGGTAGACGTCATGTCATGTCCTGGTTGTTGTGGCATCTTCAGAAATGCAGCATTACTTCTCTACATAGAATGGCAGAGTAGTTGCAAACATCTCTCCCTCTAGGTATGTGGAAGAAGTGCTACAAGTCCCACCTTCAAGTCTCTAGCTCCACCTGAAGGGAAGTTGTTTCAGAATATGATTACTCCTGCCACTTAGCATGAGATCTTCATCATCCTGGGTCCTGCAGAAAAGCGACAGTAGACTCTCTTGGCAGGACCCACTCTCACCATCGTCCTTGAGGCCTTTGCCCTTTGGATCTCCACAGTCTGGTGTGGAGTGCTCAGATCCTCTTCTTTAGGACGTTTGTGGATTCTCGCCATCAAGTCTGCCGTCTGACCTCAAATGTGGTTGTCAAAAATGTTTCAGCTTGCTCACTTCTGCCATCACCAGGTTTGCTTGGTGTTAAGAAAACTCATGGCTTGCTAGGTTCTCCAAGTGCCACCGATGTTTTCAAGGTACTATGCTCCATGCCAGATGTTCTTGCACTCAGTCATCTAGTTTGCATGTTGTCAGATAACACACTCCTCTCTTCTTTTCTCTTCATCTTGCAATTTATTCTACGGTGGTGTCATGCCACACAATTTCCTCCTTCCGGTTCTTTCACTTTGCAATGCTGTCTAGTCCCATCAGGTCTTGCATTTCTTCTTTGATCAGGCCTCACCATGTGACTTGCACTTCACAAGGGTCTCCTTGGTCCTATCCTACCATAGGACAATGCATACTCTTCTTTCGGTGAACAGACCTGTTGTCTACTTCCCGTAGGCTTTCATATCTTGACTTCTAGTCATCTTCTCCCTGACCTTCTGGCAGGTCATCTTCTCCGTGACCTTCTGGCAGGTCAGCTTCTCTGTGACGTTCTGGCACGTCATCTTCTCACGACCTCTTGCAGGTCATCTTCCTGCTGAACTCTTGCAGGTCATCTTCGCCTTTGCGCTCTCCTTTCTTCATCTGATGGTACTTTAGCTTTGGGCAGCCTGCACACTTACTTCTTCCGCTCGTGGTTGCATCCTTTATCCACTGGGTCTGCATGCAGCGTATAATCTTCAGTCCTTACGGGACTAGCTGCCTGGGGCTGTAGTTCTGTCCACCAAATGCCGTCCTGGTGCATTAACCGCCTGTGTCCATTGGTCTTGCAGTGACCGCCCATGGATAGTAGGCGTCACCACAAACCTGTTGCTGATGTCGTAGTTCTCCCTGCACCGATAACCATCTTTCGTGGGTATGCCACTTCATTGGAGACAGTATAACCCCCCCAAACAGGTTAGAGCCACAGCAGCTGTTCCTGTTCTTCTGTGGGTGTCCCTTGCACTGTCCCTTTTAAATTCTTCTAATCTTACTTCATGGCAGGCCTTCTTCTCCTTGTTTTGGGCAGTCTGCATGACCACTAGGTGGCACAGCCACTTCAGTCCTTGGCCTCTGCAGCTTCCATACTGCTGGCGGCCTCTTTACTCTCGCTTTCACTTGGCGCTCTATTCCATTGCCAGCGGACAGTTGGACCCAACCAGGTTGAGGCAGGCTGCAGCGCAGCTCCCTGAGGCTGCAGACTTCATTCTTACCCTTGCGCATGTGGCGGCCGACACCCCCTCCACAGCAGTCCTGGCTCTCTCTCTCCACTCTGAAGGTAAACCACTTCTCCTGCTTATGGGGGGGCATGTAGTGCTTGGCTGCCATGGTAGGAGCAGTATTGCTCTCCTTATTGCAACTCTGTTCCACAGTTAGCAATCTACAGTCTCCATTAATTGCACACGCTGTGCTCAGATCGGCCTCAGCAACTTTACATATGCTGCGGGGCTTCGCTTCACTGCTGCTGGACCGGGAGCTGCGCCAGTGACATTATCTTCCTCGGACGCATGCTGGGCCTCTTCACCACCTCATTCATATCATGGCTGCTCCTGATTTTTTTGGCATACTCGCCCCTCCTCAGCAGCAGTCTCGCTCGGTTCCGGGCCGCTTGGAGCCTCGCCCTGTGCTCGCGTGGCCTTGTTCAGCTAGTCACCGTTCCCCTGCAGAGCAAACAGCTGCCTACAGCATGTGCTTCCCCAGGCCTCTCTCTCGCCAGTTGCATCCATTACTGGCCGAGAGTGGGGCCGGTCTAGGGCTACTTGCTCAGTCCTGTGCACCCTACACTCAAGCGGCTATCAGCAGGACCCTCACAGGCCCCTTATCTTTCCTTTCCACTGATGGCCCCTCCCTCAGGCCACCAAAGCTTTTTCTGATGGTGCGGGCCGCTGACTCCTCATCAGTCACAGTCCCCTATCGCCATTCAACAGAACTGCCTCAGGTACCATGTCTTTATTTTATTCAGTTCTTTAGGGCCATTTCTATAGAGCCCCTCATTAAAACCTGCGGCAGCAATCTTACAGCACTCATTGGCCGCGCGCGGTAGAAACATCAGGCAGGGATGCAGTTACTTTATACCCTGGAGCGTCAACAGGTCCATCTCTTCATACTACTGGGGACATCCCTTGAGCCGGATACGGCAGCCACAATCTGTTTCCCTCTCACCTCTCGACCTTACAGCTCTGCGGTGATGGTGTCATCCTTTTGCCCACGCCAGCCACTCTCTATGGCCCTTGTGCTGATGACCTCTGCAGGGGTGTCCTCTATATGGGCTACACTTCCCTATGTCCTGTACGGTCTCTTGGGGTCATGGCTGGCAGGATGTAGTGGATCACATGCATGTGATGTGTACATTGGTGACACAAAACTTGATATGATGGCAGGCTCAGGGGCTCCCATCACTATCATCTCCGATACCTTCTATGAACGAGTATGGTCTACATCGAAACCTTTATACACTCCTGACATTTTTCCAAAAGCTTATGGAGAATAATACATTGATATGCTTGGCTTTTTCTTGTAGAAAGTAAAATGGCTGGGCAGAGAAGCGTTTACAAAAATATATGTTGCTAAAAAATGAAAATTAATATTAGGCTGTGTGATTTAGCAGCGCTAGGTCCAATGTTGATTCCAGGTTTACCCAATCCTGTCAGGATTTGTGAGGATAAATTAGCCAGCACACATGGTCCTGAACAAGTTACACTCTCTGATATGGTTACAAAATGTCCAGATATGTTTACAAATATATAAATATAATATAATTTGAACATAGAATCAAGTTAAAAAAGGATACTATGCCTGTGTCTCATAAACTCAGACTGGTTCCCCTATCTGTCAGAGCTGATCTCAAAGTCTTGCTGTACTCCCTGGTTAGAGATAAGGTCATTACCCAGACTTACTCATCTGAATGCGTCAGTCCCATAGTGAAAGTACGCAAGAAGAATAATCCCATCAGGTTGTGTGATGACTTACTCACTTTTATATCCTCATTGATTGTCATCCTTTGCCCAAGATTAGGGACCTTCAGTCAAATATTAATGGAGCCAATTTTTTTTCCGCTCTTGGACCTTTGTTCCGCCTATCATCAGAGTCCACTCGCTGCAGAATCCCAAGATCTTACTACATTTAATCACTCCTATTGGAGCTTATTCACTTCTGAGACTTCTTCCGCAGCGAGAGTGTTTCAGAAATTCATGGACTCTATACTTTCTGGAATCGCTGGTATACAGGCATATCAAGATGATTTCTTAATATTTTCAGAAACCAGAGAGGGATACACTTCCATTTTAAGAAAAGTTTTGGGAATCTTCAACAAGGTGGGAATTACCCTCTGTTGTAAATGGCACTTTTTGCAGCATTATCTCCAAACTTTTTGCTTCTTCCTCCCTTATTTTTCCTGACCCGTGGTTGCTGGCACTAGGACTCTGGGCACTTTACCACTGCTGATTAGTGCTAAAGTGGATATGACCTCTGTATAAATTGGTATTGTGATTGGTTATCCATGATTGGCATATTTGTATTACCAAGAAGTCCCTAGTAAAGTGCACTGAGTGTGCCAGGGCTGGTGTTTCAAATGCTACTAGTGGGCCTGCAGCACTGATTGTGCCACCCACATGTGTAGCCCTAAAATGGTGTCTCAGGCCTGCCACCGCAGTGCCTGTGTGCAATCTGTGAACTGCCATGTCCACCTGGTCAGGGTCCCCACTGACGAGGCCTAACCCTTCCCTTTCTGTACACATAGGTCACCGCTATGGAAGGCCCAAGGTACCCCCTTGGGCAGGATGCAGTGTATATAAAATTTAGAGCATAAACTAGTGCAGGTGACATGCTCTGGTAGTGAATGACAGCCATTTTTGTTTTTCACTCTTGTAAGGCTATCTTGCCCGTAGGCTATCATGGGGAATGATGCCTACAGAGTTTACCTGCATATCTCCCCATAGGATCAAGATAGGATTTAAAAGTCTGGTATCCCTGAACTCAGAATTTAATAACACATCTTTTAGGAAAGGAGTTTTTTAAATCCTGTGTTTGAAAGCGGCACTTTTAGAAAGCGGATACTTTCTTGTCTGACCTTTCTGTGTGCCTTTGGCTGTTTTTGAATTGACTGTCTGGTTTGTGAGTGACAGGACTGGGGGAATCCAGGAGACAGAATGAGTCGGCCCAGTGGTGAATAGAGAGATCTGCATCTAGATGGGAGGGAGGAGCTGCACCTGGGACCTGAATAGGACTGTGCCTGCCCCCACAGTGCTGGCTCCACCACCTGTGGTGCATCTGATACCTCTGCCCTGCACTGTGAAAGGAGAGAACAAATCATGTCAACAAAGTGTTCCAGGGCTGTGCTTTCCCTCCACAATGCTGCCTCCACCTCTTGTGGGGCGTCTGATGTTTCTGCTCTGCACTGTGAAAGGAAAGAAGGAGTCATGTAAACAGAGTGCTCCAGAACTGGTTTGGACCAGGCTCAGAGCACTCCTGCACAAAGGGAACGAAGACTTTTTGGGGTATAAGTACAGGTCCCCGGACAACTAAACTTTAGATCATCCTGGAATCAAGAAGGAACCTCTGCCAAGAAGAAAGCTGGAAGACTGAAGAAGGAAGACTATCCTGCTGTTGCTTTGCTGGACTGACCAGTAGTTGTTTTGGTGCCAAGGAGAGGGGAAGGACTTTGCTGTGTGCTGTGTCCCCTGGCTTGAAGGAATCTCCAAGGGCCTGAAGAAGAGCTGGCTCCCTGTTAAGAAGTCCCAGGAACAAAAGGACTTAACTCTCTCAGCAGAGTACAGGGAAGCTGGGGGTAAAGTCCTTCCTAGAGTGCTTGGGCCAGTTGTGGTGCCTCTGGAAGTTGTACCTGTGTTGGGAACCTGGAAACCAAGATTTTAAAGAACTTTCAGCAAAGTTTAACGCATTGCTCCCTTGCAGAGTGAATCCCTGTCAGTGCAAGGAAATTTGCGCCGCTATGAAGGCCGAGATCGTCGCAGCACCTGTTGCCGCTGCTAGAGTTGTTGTTTGAGGGACGCACCAGTCTGGTGGGGGAAGATTACCAACGCTGCGAGTATCGTCGCAGAACCTGTTGACACTGGGTGAGATCGTCGCACCGCTTGCTTGTGGACCGCATCACGTCGCTTCAACAGTCGTTGCAGAGACATCGCATCGAAGAGCCGCAAGAGGAAAAGATTGTCGCATCGTACCTTTTGCCAGCCGCTTCCACCAAAACCTGTGCACCGGAATCCACGCAAGGTATCTCATCCCTCCCTACACAGACCGGAGTCACCGCAACACCCCCTCTGCGTCCAGCGGGATTGTCGCATCGCCTCCCCAGGGTCTCAGGAGTGATGCATCACTTGCTTTTCACTGCTACAGCTTTCACTTGGATCTTTTGTCCCATCTAAAGGTACTGTTGGCTAAAACGTGATGCAACTGTGGATTATTTTAACGCAACCTTAAGAACTCGTTTGAAACCATATTCTTGAACTTTGTGTGTTGGATTATTGTCGTTTTGGTCTTGTGTAGTTTAGATTAAAATACCTTTATTCCTCTAAACTGTTGTGTAGTCAGTATGTGGTGACTCCTATGTTTTTTTTCTGTGATTTTCTAAGGTTTTTTAAAGGACTATTTCTAACTATGCCTACAGAGGTAGGACATGTGAAAATAGAGGAAGAAAGAAACAGAAGGATGCCAGAGAAATGCAGAAAAAGACAACAGAAGTCCAGAAAGACAAAGAAAAGTACAGGAAGAAACAAGAGATATGCAGAAAGAACCAACTGAGGTGCAGAAAAAGCCCTTGGTACAAAGTCATCCTGTGCCCCCAGCTTTTAACTGACTTCTACTGGTGGTATCTGACTCTGACTAAGGAGGCCCGGAGCCAGTGATATGCTGAAAGACACTTTGAATACAGTGAAAACACCTACATACACTAGGGAACACTATTGGTTGGGGTACCCCTGTGATTGGCATGATCTCCCCTGTAAGAGCAGAGGGGATTAAAACTACCTCTAACTCAGGGGTGCAGAAAGAGGTAAGAGAAGTGCATAAACAGGCAGGAAAGGTGCAGAAACAGGGAACAGGGGTGCGGAAAGAAGCAAGTGAGGTGCAGAAAAAAGTAAGAGCAGTGCAGAAAGAACCAACAGAGGTGCAAGAAGAGGCAAGAGGGGTGCAGAAAAGGTAGGAGGGGTGCACAAAGAGGCAAGAGATGCACAGAAAGAGGCAGGAGGAGTGTAGAAAGAAGAGGGAGAAGTGCAGAAAGAGGGAAGAGGATTGCTAAAAGAAGCAACACAGTTTTAAAAAGAAGCAAGATAAGTGCAGAAAGAGGCAAGTGAGGTGCAGAAAGAAGCAAGAGCTGTGCAGAAAAAACCAACAGCGGTGCAAAAAGAGGCAAGAGGGGTAAAGAAAGTGGTAGGAGAGGTACATAAAGAGGCAAGAGAATTGCTGAAAGAAGCAACAGATGTGTAGAAAGAAGCAAGAGCAGTGCAGAAAGAGGCAAGTGAGGTGCAGAGAGAAGCAAGAGCAGTACGTAAAGAACCAACAGACGTGCTGATAGAGGTAACAGAGGTGCAGAATGAGTCATGAGGGGTGCAGAAAGAAGGAAGAGGAGTGCAGAAATAAGGAACAGAGGTGCTGAAAGATGTATGAGGTGTGCAGAAAGTAGGAAGAGAAGTACAGAAAGAAGCAAAAGAGGTGCTGAAAGAGATAAAAAGGGTGCAGAAAAAGGCAAGAGAAGTGCAGAAGGAAGCAACAGAGGTACAAAAAGAGGCAAGAGTGCTGCAGAAAGAGGGAAGAGATGTGTAGAAAGAGGTTAGAGAGTTGTACAAAGAGGGAAAACGGGTCCAGAAAGAGGCAAGAGGGATGCAGAATATCAAGACAAGAGCAGAAAGAGGCAATAGAATTGCTGTAAGATGTAACAGAGGTTTAGAAAGAAGCAAGAGCAGTGCAGAAAGAACCAACAGAGATGCTGAAAGAGGCAACAGAGGTGCAGAAGTTGTCACGAGGGGTGCAGAAAGAAAGAAGAGGAGTGCAGAAATAAGCAACATAGTTCCTAAAAGAGGCACAAGGGGTGCAGAAAGAGACAAAAGAAATGCAAAAAAAGATACAGAGGTACAAAAAGAGGCAAGAATGGTGCAGAAAGAGGTAAGATAGGTGTAGAAAGAGGCTAGACAGTTGTACCAAGAGGGAAGACGGGTACAGAAAGAGGCAAGAGGGGTGCAGAAACAGGTTAGAGAACTTCAGAAAGAGGCAAGAGAATTGCGGAAAGAATCAACCGAGGTGTAGAAAAAAGCAAGAAAAGTGCAGAAATAAGCAACTGAGATGCAGAAACAGGCGAGAAAGGTACAGAAAGAGGGAAGACGAGTGCAGAAAAAGACAACAGGAGTGCAGAAAGAAGCAAGACAGGTACAGAAAGAAGCATGGAAAGTACAGAATGTAGCAACAGGGGTGCAGAAAGGGGCAAGAGAAATGTAGAAAGAAGCAACAAAGGTGCAGAAGGAGGCAAGAGTTCTCCATAAACAGGCACAAGAGTTGCAGAAACAGCAAAAGAGGTACAGAAAGAGGAAACAGAGGTGCAGACAGAGTCAAGAGAGTTAGAGAAACAGGTAAAAGGGATGCAGAATGAGGCAAGAAGGGTTCAGATATTTGCAAAATAGGTGCATAAAGTTGCAAGAGTAGTACAGAAAGAACAAACAGAGGTGTAAAAAGAGGCAAGAGAGGTGCAGAAATAAGTAGGAAAGGTGCACAAAGAGGCAAGACAAGTACAGAAAGAGGCAGGAGGGGTACAGAAAGAAGCAACAGCGGTACAGAAAGAGGCAAGAGAGGTACAGAAAAGGTAGGAAAGGTACAGAAAGGGAATACAGGTAAAAAAGAGGCTAGTGCAGAAGGAGGCAAGAGAACTGTATACAGAGACAAGAGAGTTGCAGAAACATGCAAAAGGGATACAGAAATAGGAAACAGGTGTGCAGACTAACAAGAGAGGTACAGAAAGAGGGAAGAATGGTACAGAAAAAAGAGAGTGAGGTTCAGAAAGAGGCAAGAGAGTTGCAGAAAGAGGCAATAGAACTGCAGAAAGGGGTAAGTGAGTTGCAGTAGGAGGCAAAAGAAATACAGAAACAGGCAAGAGAGTTGCATAAAGAACCAACAGAGATGCAAAAAGATGCAAGGGGTGTGCAGAAAAGGGCAAGAGAAATGCATATAGAGGCAAGTGAAGTACAGAAAGAAGACAGTGAGGTGCAGGAAGAGTAAGATAGGTGCAGAAAGATGGAAGAGAAATGCAGAAAGATGCACAACAGGTACATAAAGAAGATAGGTTTGTGCACTATTATTACCAATTTAACACCCATATTTAGCAATGAGAGACCATTCCAGCTTTGCAAGGGGCCTTCCACCTCGCTGTAACACGTGAAGCTGCATTTTTGGGAACATTTGAGTCATTTGAGCTAGAAGTGAGGTTTTTTTTAATAAAATCTGCAGATTATGCAGCAGATGATGGAATAATTGGCAAGTACGGAAAATGTTTAATTGTGTGACAATTGGTGCAGCCGACAAAATGCCTAAATCAAGAATGCGTATGGAGGTAGTAGAGTTGTAATGTTACGTAACTAATCAGTGCGCGAATAGAGCTGTATAGGACAGAAAATTATGTATGGTGTCAAAATCCACTCTGGTGTTGAAGTAAAGAGATGAACGCAAGAGGGAAGTATAAATTGAACTGAAACGAGACGTCCAGTTGACAATAAGGCACTGCCAACAAGTAACAAGGCCCTTTCCGTGCCTGAGTAGCCTAAACCTGAAATACCATTAACAAGATACATTGGAACAGTAACTATAGTGCGTGTATGCTTTAGAGCAATGTGACAAAAAGCAAGCATGCTCTCTCGGTACATGTGCATTTTATTTGTTTTTCCCTTTGCAGCAATTGGATATTAGCATGACTAGGGTATGGCATCGTTTTCTGAAAGTAAAGAAAACGGGCCCGCACACTCCAGCTTCGATGCAAAACAACAACTAATTAGAATGCAGTGACCTTCTTACACACCATACTTGATGCAGTATTTATAGATACTTACCTGGCTTCTTCCTCAGACTTTCTATAGACTTTGTAACAAAATCAAATGGGACTTAAAATTAGCTTAAAGTTCTATGTTAAAATAAAAATCTTTAAAAAAAAATGCTAAAGCCAAGATTAGGGCACATTTCTGGATTCCTAACAGTATGCTAAATGGTATATGTGAAAAAAAAATTGTGTGTGAAATTCTCACCTGTAGATTAGCTGTGACTGGGGCGGTGAGGCAGGAAGGTTACAACAGAAAATCCCTTCAGCAAGCAAGTTTTTCCTGGCTTCTCTGCTGTATAAGCAATGGCTCAATGAAGAGAGAGCCGGCGCAGCCGGAAGTAAATCAAAACCGCTCATAGTGATTGTGAGTGCACGCTTGTGGGCTTCGGTGTTTGGGAAATAGTTTGTGTATGTGTGGGGGTTTGCACGCGCGTTTGTGGATGTGTGTGCATGAATGTGTGCTTAGGTATCTACAGTAAAGTTGTGTGCGTGTGGTTAGCTTAGGTGTCTCTGTGGAGAGTCATGTGTGTTTGGATGTATATAGGGAGTTTGCGTGTGTGTGTTTGAATGTGTGTGTATAGATAAGGAGATTGTATTTGTGTGTTTATATAGGGAGCTTGTGTATGAGTGCCTGAGTTTATATCTAGCAAGGCAATGTGTGTAAGCGTGCTTGTATGTGTGGAAGGCTCTTTGTGTGCATATGTGCGTGCATGTGGGCGAGGTTTGTGTGTACGGGACATTTGTGTGAGAAGGGTTGTGTGTAAGTGTGAGAGACAGTATGTCTGATCTTAATATGACACAAGGAGCAACATTTTATGCAACTATTGAAATTGTTTAGTGAGATTTGTAAAAGGATTATATACACTATGTGTTTTTGAAATATGTTAGTAGTTTGTGAAATTTATATGAATATTGTATATTCAGATGATTTTTAAACTTGAATTAATGTATTGTATTGATTTTATTCTGAAATAAGTATTAAAATAAATATAAAAACAAAGACACAAATCCACGTGCCAGAGATATTTTCAGTCATCTATAGGTCTTTCTGATGGTCTTAAGTATAGTTGTATGGAATGTATGATAACTAAAGTGATGAACACACAAAGGAAACATCTTTGTTCAATATTGACTTTACCCAGTCCTTTCTTGTCTATCTGTAAAAAAAACTCTCTCTGTTTGGAGTGTGATCTTAATATAGCCCATTCTGAGGGTTTTCTTTCTTCTCACCAACTAGTAACATGGTGCCAGGGCAGAGCATGCTGCAAATCAATGAATACTGCAAAGAAGCAAGGGGAGCGTGGGTGCTTTTGTCCCTCTGGTGGGCAGTAAAAGAAACCCACAATTGGGGTGCAATGGGCTGCTGACTCCTCTGGGCTTCAGTGCTACTACTCCTGCTGCACTGCTGAATGCTAAGCCCCTGAACTGATATCATCACATAAGTAAACAATGAAACAGAGTCATACCCTAGAGTTACTGTGTCCATTGAACACTGTGTGCGTGTAGTGACCTTTCCCTAGTGAAAAGGTGAAATCAGCCGAGCTGCTTAATCAACAACGGACAAAATTAGCAAGTTGTCTATTCATAAAGCATGTTTTTCTTTCACCTTAATAGAATGTGACGGTGATGAATCACAATGTGTGTTATGTTGTCACTGTAGTTTTATACAGCACAAACTCGACCCAAAGGTGTTGGAGCACTTTGCATAAGCACCAGCTATGTCAATGACACATTCATTTTTTTGGTTTGCACAGGGAGTTTAAGTGATTTTCCCAGAATCACAGTTCATCTTCAGCTGGGCTGCTCGGCCCCCTCACACCACCCCAGCCCCGCCAGAAGATATATATTGGCCTCCCAGGATGGCTTACACATTGCAGTATATTTGCACTACGCAGTGTGCTAGCTGGAGTGTACCAAGTAAACGTGCTACCTGAAAGCCTGTTTTGATAAATGGACCAAAGTGTCTCTTATGAAGAATCTACTGAGAGCTTGGGAGAGGAGAGGCAGCTGGAATTCTGTGTATTCGACACTCCCCCTGAACACAGCGTGATGTGCCCAGGCGGATGATTTATAATAAGTCACCCAGTCCATTTTAGGAATCAATCATTAGGTCTCGCTACACAGTGCGTAAGCACTGCTAGAGACCTCCTGGAATCGCTCCAGGCTTTAGTTGAAACGCATGCATGTTTTGCACTGTTTCCTATTAGTACTCGTGCATTTATGGCGTTTACCTCACGGGAGCCAGCAGCAGCGCCATCTGTTAGTAATTATCGCGCTTGCTCCCGCGAGGTAAGCGCCATACATGGACTTCCGGCGGGTGCGCCACTGAAACACCTTTGAGTGGTGCCATCAGCGTCAGTTTAACTTTGGCGGCCGCTCCATTATTTGTTGGGTAAGTAATACTCTCCGTTTCTTACTTATAATATATAATTTCTGTTAGATTGCCATTACAGGCATTCCTTTTGGTTATATATCATTGTACCCTTTGTTCAGCTTTATCGAGCAGGGCTTTTGTACTTTTTTACATGCACGTGAGTCAGCGAGCATATTTTGACTCCCTGCCCGCTGTGTTCTGCTTTGGCAGGCGGGGCGGCAGGGACCGCAGGCTCTACATGTACTGTAGTTTGGAGACCCCAGCCAGGGTTGCTCTGCTTTACCGGGCTGGGCCGGGACACTCCGACGTTAGGTTCCATTGCCGGTAGCGCTCGGATAGAGAAGGCGGGATTGGGTATCTCCTGGTTTGTTCACCCTGGTGTAGCAGGCATAGTGCCAATATCGGCCCACTCACCAGCCCGCTCGCAGCAACATGCATGTCGCAGAAATAAGCAGACAAGACAACTTTTTGTTGGAGAAAAGTAGCTGCAGGTTTATTAGCATACACACATGCCAACAAGGTGGGTTATCTTACAGACAATCCAAAGGCAAGCCGCCCCTTGCGGCCTACCACCTGATGGGCCAATTTGCAACGTGGCCTTAGCCAATCGTTGCTTAGCGGTTGTGGTGAGGAGATAGCCCCTCCCATTTCCGGGTGAACCATTGGTCCACCCTCTTGCTCACGCCCCCCCTATGAGGGGCAGAGCGTTCAAGCGACCCCCGGTTGTACAGGTTTCCAACCGCCCGTAGGATAGCGGGGTGCCGTCGCACCCCCTGGGTCCACCGCACAGACTTCCTGGGGATATTAGGCCTCAGCATCCTATTGTGCTCCTGAAGAGGGTACTCCTGGGTACCTTTCAGCCTCTGGATCACCCTGTAACTCCGCCTGCAACACAAATGAGAAAAGATTAGAAGACATTTCCCCCCACCCTGAAAGCGCCGGGTAAGCGGTAGGGAGGGAAACGGCATCAGGGTGAGGGGACAGCGGACAAAGAGGCCGCTCGGTGGGCGGGGAGGAATATATACTCTCCCCCGCCCACATCAGTCCGGAAGTGACGCGCGGGACCCTCCGGGTCTCAAAGCGCTGGGCTGCCCCGTGTGCCATCTTGTGGAACTATGGGGGTCACCCTCTTACTTGTGTACCCTGCGGGGACGTGTTGGTCGGCTTGCATAGTGCCAATATCGGCCCACTCACCAGCCTGCTCGCAGCAACATGCATGTCGCAGAAATAAGCAGACAAGACAACTTTTTGTTGGAGAAAAGTAGCTGCAGGTTTATTAGCATATACACATGCCAACAAGGTGGGTTATCTTACAGACGATCCAAAGGCAAGCCGCCCCTCACGGCCTACCACCTGATGGGCCAATTTGCAACGTGGCCTTAGCCAATCGTTGCTTAGCAGTTGTGGTGAGGAGATAGCCCCTCCCATTTCCGGTGAACCATTGGTCCACCCTCTTGCTCATGCCCCCCCCCCATGAGGGGCGGAGCATTCAAGTGACCCCCGGTTGTACAGGTTTCCAACTGCCCGTAGGATAGCAGGGCGCCGTCGCACCCCCAGGGTCCACCGCACAGACTTCCTGGGGATATTAGGCCTCAGCATCCTATTGTGCTCCTGAAGAGGGTACTCCCGGGTACCTTTCCGCCTCTGGATCACCCTGCGACGCCCCTGCCGCACTCGCCTGCCTGAGCAAGTCACCCGCGTCGCCAAGTTTGGGCATTCGAGGAACCCACGGAGGTTATTAGCGAGCGCCTTAGCCAAGTGCCTATACCACGTTGTGCAGCTTGGGACACTAATACATTCCCAGCACGCACGTCCCTGCGTGCAAAAACTGCCTAAGCTCTCCCAACCTAAGAACCTGAATAACCACAAACTAAGCTGTCTCAAAACACTCGATTGCCAGTGCATCTAGCTTAGGGGCCTCCACTGCGTGGAAACCCCTGCAGTTAGAAATAGATTGTTGTGATACCTGCCTACATTAGGAACTTAATAGTAAAACCCAAAAAACAATTGCAGGCCCTCCTGAAATGCCAAAAACCTGTCTGGCTGGAACGTGCCAACAAGTGACAAAATACTGGGCCCCAGAATGCAGACTAGCGAAAGTCCAAAGGCAAAATTCAACAAAATCCTAGCTTTACCACGCGCTTGTAGTAGTGGTCCCCTGAGAAAGCCAGGCGGTGATACTTGGCTGACACTTGAAGGACGGTGCAGCGCACCATACCAACCACCCTGGCAAAAGAGGACCAGGGAATTCGTTACTGTAAATGGCTGAGGTGGTCCCTATCCGCCCCTTCGGAAGTCCAGACTTGACTACATCACCTAGCTAGGATAACCTTTCCTAATTTGTCTCGGGAATAACCCGAACCAGGCAAGTGAGGGAAACTGAAAGGGCCACCTGTGCGGCACCGGTGTAGTTGCTACGAAAAGGATAACAAATATTACACTTTAGAGTGACCCGGTTTACATTCGCACGGCTGGTGAGAGGTGTCCAACCATGATAATAAATCCGAAATACTAGCTAAAAAAGCGTTCTGCTGGCTGCACATAAAACAAATACACTCCTATGACCCTATCCAGTGGATACATACAAATGGCCTGCTAGTCACATGTGCTGAGATAAGATCGCCACTTGAGACCTGAGTAACCCTTAGTCCAGACCGCAGGTACTAACCACCAGGTACTAAAGTAACTCATGTAAGCCAAAACATGGTTAGACGCCACGAAGTAAGTGGCAGTGCCTTGACCGTATATGTGTTGTAAAGGCCACTAGGACCTCTTCCATCCTTGTCAAGGGGAGAGCTAACCTTCTCTCCTTTCATACAACACCCTAATTACCAAAATCCGACTGCCCTAAATGTACTTCTCAGAGAGGTGCCTGAGAACCAGATACGCATGTCCTGTGAATAGAAAAGGGTGCACTCCAAACTTGATTCAGAAAAGGGGGTGGTGATGAACAGAGTGCCTGAATTAAGCAGACCACTCTTACCCAGTCCAAAGATCAGGGCTTGATCCATCACCGTTTTTTAGCTCACTGCACCATCCCAGCTCAGAACTTGGCTATATGCAAATAACGGTGATGGATCAAACCCTGATCTTTGGACTGGGTAAGAGTGGTCTGCTTCATTCAGGCACTCTGTTCATCACCACCCCCTTTTCTGAATCAAGTTTGGAGTGCAGCCTTTTCTATTCACAGGACAGGCGTATCAGGTTCTGAGCTGGGATGGGGCAGTGAGCTAAATAACGGTGATGGATCAAGCCCTGATCTTTGGACTGGGTAAGAGTGGTCTGCTTAATTCAGACACTCTGTTCATCACCACCCCCTTTTCTGAATCAGCACTCCAAACTTGGGCATTCTGATCCAGGACCCCACACCCTGGCCCCAGTGTGTTATTTTCCTTGTACCTGCTCCGTGCCCTGCAGGCCAGCCAGATAGCGTGGAAAGGTCTACATAGGACGAAACCCAAGAATGTCTTGGACGAGAGAAAAGGGCCAGTGAAAGCCCAAAACCAGCAACAACGGTACGCAAAATCTACCTAGCACAACAGGATAAAGACCCTATAAGAGCGCCTGTTGTTGTACCACGGTACACATTCCATCCTCATAAGGTGATGCATGATAAGCCCCGTCTTCCGAAATGTTACGGAAAATTACATTACAGAATATAGCACAGGGGGTTCATGAAACTGTTTCCACGGAATACTCAAGTTGCCCTGACTCGGACAAATAAAAGGGGAACACCCAATATCCCGCAGGAGATGCCTGCTAAGCTCATACTCACCAAATCCCACAGTAATTCTTCCCCGGGGTAGAATAAAGCACCTGCCCCCTTCTTAGAGCCCCAAAGACAGATGTTGATTGTCAGGGCAGACACCGCATCCTAAGTGGGTGACGAGCTGAGATGCTGTGTCCCAACCCCGGTAGACCCACCTGCTGTGCCTAAATGGCACAAAGTGAAGAGACCAACCCTGGCCTGCTTGCTAGATAGCCCCCGGGATTGCTATCCCACCACCGGAGAGAGGAAAAGGGGCATGCCTGTAACATAGAGGTGCTGGCGGACGTATGTAATAAGTAGTTGAAGCGGTAGCCCTGCCCTTATCTACCCATGCTTGAATATTTGCGCGCTGATGACAGCAGAAGTACAAGCCGGAGTGACTGCCCCTTAATAGAGACTAGTGGAGTACAGGGACATACCCGTTCTAGTTGCCCTATACCCAGTCAGCTGCGCCCACAGTCCCACAACCCCAGTGGGTAAGGCCCTCTACTTGGTAATACGTCCGGTGATCCCCCAAGGGGATAGGGTCGTTTCCCAGCATGGTGCATGCAACTTGGGGAACACAACCAAGAATATAAAACGCTACCAAAGTGAAATCAGGGGAAAAGAGCAGGGGCCAAATGGCACCGAGCTACAGAGTCCAAGCCCGCTTGTCAGTAAGAGAACTGGTAGACCACCTAATCATACTTGTACAGCAAATGTTGTGCCGCTAATCTCTGTCAAAGACCTTTCAAACTCGCAAAATAACTATGAGAGTGTCCTCCCAGGGGTTACAATGTTAGGGAAACTGCCAAAGAGATGAAAATCCTTGTGGGCGCTGAACAGAAGAACCTAATACCTAACTCAAAACGACTCAATCATCGACCACAGAAGGATTATAGGCTGGAAAGGCCCACCGGGGGTAAAACCCGTGTCCAAGGGGTCAGACACAGCCCCCTGCAGTGTATACAAAGTCCACTGTGCCAGCAAACCCGCCTACAGGTCTGTTCCTAATGTGAAGCGCACAGACACCTTCTAGAGACGTCCACACTAAGTGGGGATAGAAAAGATAGAGTGCATGTTTGACATCTGCAGCGGGATGCCCACTGCCCCGAGTGCGAAAACATATCTACCTGTAGTTAGTTCTGGTGACCCCCTGCGGGAGTAGGGCAGGTCTCCAGCACTGCTCCTGCAGGTGAAACAACACACATCCATTAAAAGCCCTGCCCCCCCTCACCTACCAGAATATATACTCGCCAAAGAGGCAGGGGCCCACAATGCCCCCTATGCTACCACGTTCAAGCCAGATGACAGATAAGAGAACTGGTTTGTCCATGTTATAATCTTGGAAGGGGTAGGGTGGGACAAACACTAGCGTAGTGCAGAGGCAGCAGTGAATACGAGTCTAGAAAACCGAGTCTTGTTGGTATGCTAGGTCAGCGGGTGACCCTAGCACTGTTGTGTGTTATATTAATAACATCTAACTTGACCCCTTACCATTCTACCTAGGGACTCCTCTTCATCCCAGGGCATTATGCAGACCTCAAAGTTACTCTCCCTTAAAGACACTTCCCTGATAATATGCTCCTTCTCAGAAGAGATGAGGACCCCAAGAAAGGAAAGTTAGACTATGGAAGAGTCTTCCTAGTGACATGTCGATAGAGATTCTGACTTGGATGCCGACAAGTTCCTACTACCTAATATAGGTACTCTTTTGTAAAAAAAACAAAGCTCACTTTATTTGGTGACACACTGTTAGCTACCTCCTACATCTTGCTTGCTTCCTGTACTTGTACCAATGCCACCGATGCCTACGTCACTATTGTTCTGGTGTTAGACAGCTGCCAAGTGACGCAGACGAAACCTCTACGTGGACAATGTACTGATGTGAAAAATGCACCCCTGAAAATTAATCCCCCAGAAAAGCCCCAATAGCTGCTGCCCGAATCGTAGCCCAAGAAAGTCACTACTCCAAGGACTTGTTAAGATATATTCAGGTGCTTACTGAAAGTGCTCCCAAGATCGGATATGTCCCTAAAATGGAGCGCCTGACACCTATTGTTGACGTCTGTGTAAAATGAAGTCCAGTAAAGTGTGATTACGAGAAATGGGCACTGCAGAGGGATGCGAGGCGGGATAGCTTCGTACCTGGTTCCCCTGCAATCCACCGAAAATCTAGCACGGCGGGGAACTCTATGCGAGACACACTGCTCTGCCGTCTAAAGGACCGTGGCCTAAGAGACGACACTTAGCCACCCTATCTGATAAATATGAATGAAAACAACATAAAACGGACATGGCGGCGAGTCCGAAACAAAGCCTTCTCCTTCACCCTACACAACCTGGAGGCGGTGGCTCCACCAGTGCAAATGCCCCGCCGTGCTGCCGTCTCAGAAACCTGGACAAGCAACAGCGGCCCACTAAAGCACGCACCACGGAGTGAAGCAAATGTAGCCCACATACCTTCAGGAGAAAAGGCAACCTGGCTGGCCAGCAACGGCAGTGCCGACAGCACTAGAGAACGCCATTATTTGAGGCCGCATGCGCATGCAGTGCCCCCATGCACGACTAAACTGAGCCCCACTGCAAAACAATCAAAGGCCCCAATACAGGACACCGAGGAACCCAAGACGCTAGGAGCTCTGAGCTCCGGAGGGGACTACAGCTGTAAGAGACAACGGGCTCTTACAGCCAAGCCAGTCCCCCCCCCGCTGCATCCGACTAGTTCCCCCGCCCTGAATCGAGTCGGATAGTAAAAGCAGAGGAAAGACGAGTCCCTGTAAAAGCGGGCAAGCAGGGCATCTGCCACTTACCAAAGGTGAGCCTGCCCAGGTCGAAAGGCAAACCGTACGACAAACCCCGCACCCCACGAGAAGGCCAGGGGGGGAAGCGAACCCTGAAGTGCGAGGGCTTGGCTTCGCTACAAGAACCTAAAGTGTTTCCGAAGTGAAAAAAGACCAGTGAGGCGAAGTAGCAGAAAGCAGCACGGAAACAGCAATCCTAGTGAAAAAAGGCCGGCACTAACTCACGAGAGCAAACGCAACTCTCTCCGCTCCTGCTGTAGACGGCGCATACCAAGATGACCGTACAATGCCCCTGCATGTGAACAAAGGTAATACAGACACACCTAACCACTCAATAGGAGACTTAAAGAGGCAACACCGCAAGTCAGCAGCCAGAAACACTTGCACACGAATTTCATAAATAGAACCGACATGCATGTCCCCGCAAAATGAAACAAAGAATCAAAAAAGGCCGTACAACGGGCCCCATATCCCACATGCGCCGGACATCTCGCAGGAAACTGCCCATAAAAAAATGGCCGCACCGGGGGCCCTTACCCGCACGCGCAGGACATCACCAAGTAGTGCCCCTAAAAATGGCTGAATTCCGACGCCATAAACCACGTGCGTCGGACATAGGGAAACAAACTGCCCTAGAAAATGGACGCCCTGGGCGCCATTACCCCTCTGTGCCGGACATCACACAACTAGTGCCCCTAAAAATGGCCGCACACGTACGCTATTACCCACTTGCGCCGGAAATAGGCAAGTGTGTAAACTCAGCCAACAAAACCCCAAAATCAAATCCAGAGCCTAGAGCAGCCCCGTTCCACGGCACCGGAAGCAAAGTTTGAGGCGCCTGTCGTCAACCCTTAGAAAACTTCTACATCACCCACAATCCGGCGCCTCGCTGGACTAACCTATCGTACTGCACAAGTGTACCAATCAACGTGCCCCCACTACCTCCTGTCCAGCACGCCAGTTAACACTGGGAGACTGTTGGCTCACCGTTGTCACATTTGTAATGCACCATTTGCTACCTCTTGTATTTATTGGCTCACGAATGTCAATGTTGCTTCATTTAATGTAACGTTTGCTTTAGTATTTTGCTCACCTGTAATGTTCTCATGAATCAGTTCTGTTCCTATTGTGAAGCGCTCTGACACCTACGGGTCAAGTCCGTGCTATATAAAAACGCATAAATAAAATAAATAAACTGTGCCTACCAAACCCTACCCAGCCCGACTGCGTGTAAACTCGGAAGGTTGCCGCTAAACTTGCCAAGGTACTACTTAAGGAGAGATGGAATCAGCACTAGAAGTAACAACGCGTAGCCAGGGCCATCCAACAGCGATAAGTGATAAACCAAGGAACTCACCCCGCCTACGCTCCTCCTGTTGGTGGGGGGCTCAGGAAAATGAGAACCCTAGCTCCCAAGCGCAGCTAAGGGTAGCAGACGCCGCAACAGAGTGAGGCAAAGCGAGAAAGGTTTCCCAAGAAAACACAAGCACATGTGCAGGACCCTGAAAACACCCGTACTTACTCCTAACGCCAGGCCGCCCAAGGAAGCCATCACATGGACACGGGTTAATGAACACCGTGCTACGGCAAAAGCTGGAAAAGGACCGCAAACTAAGACAAAGACAGCCGAAGGCGATAAAACTTAGGAACAGAGCCACCCTGTGGCGACAAACCTCACTGCACCCGCTAATGAACAGGCCAAGCCATAAGTGCAAAACCCCCTACACACCGTGACTTCTATATCCAATTTCCAAGTAAGGGGCCGGGGCGCCCTGCTACAATGCATATATCGCTAACAAAACAATATTCGCCTCCCCGTCTCGTCGTGCGGCAAAACTGGTATCAGGGTGCACCGTGACTCCCCCACCCGCTCAACGACAAGCTCTCTTGACCGTTGCCCCTCTGCCCGTGAAGCGTTGTCCTCCAAAACCTCCGTGCATACCCTGGCGGCGCGGGCAGACCTAAAGCAATGTTACCGGCTGACCCACAACAGTGGGCCAAAGTAGGCGCCCCCACCTGCAACCAGGCATCTCAGGACGTGAGCATTCGTAAAAACTATTGGCAAGCAGCATACCCACAGTGCCCAATAACTTGCCCCAAATAAAGAAACTCGGGGAAACACGCGTCCCACAAGTCCTCACAGAGACCAAGGCAGTGTCTCTGCAGAAACTCCCGGGGTGCAGGGCCAGGTCGCACACGACCCGCGGCAAAGACAACAGCAACCCCGCTGCTCCCTTGCTTGAAAGCGCCGACACCCCCTTTAAATACCCGACTCACCGAAAGGCAAACCCGGCAGAAAGCACCCGACGCTAGACCAGGGCCTCTGGACGAGCTACCAGAGGTCACATCAAACTTCCGGTCAAACAGCATCAGGGTGAGGGGACAGCGGACAAAGAGGCCGCTCGGTGGGCGGGGGAGGAATATATACTCTCCTCCGCCCACATCAGTCCGGAAGTGACACCCGGGACCCTCCGGGTCTCAAAGCACTGGGCTGCCCCCTGTGCCATCTTGTGGCACTATGGGGGCCGCCCTCTTACCTGTGTCCCCTGTGGGGACGTGTCGGTTGGCCTATATTTTTTGATTTCCCTCTTGTTGTTCCTGCGAGGAAAAACGTTTGAGCCCTTCAAATTGACTTCCAACATTTAAATGTCAACTGAGCATAGGCACTGAGACACCTTCCTTGGTGCAGCATATTTCCTTCCCAAGTTCTCGACACATTTTGTGTGTTTTCCGAGGTCAGTGCCCTGTGAGGTCCCACAGGAAGTGTTAGGGGTTGTTTATGCTGCTGACTGGAGCTTCTCTCTGCAGGGAGGCTGCAGTCTCTTCCACTTACCTGGGCAGACCCAGGCTCGGCTAACATCGGTGCTTTTTACAGCCGAGGGGGCGGGGGTGAGGCAGACACCAGGTCATTGGTCAGGTTCACCGTGGGGTTTCATTCTATGGATGCGTCGCGAGCATTCCTATCACTTTCAGCAGGGAAGGGGTTCCCTGGTCACTTCCTGGGGGATGCGTGGGTTTTTGCCGCTGGTCACTTCTGGCAAGGTCCTGGTTACTTCTGGGGCTGTGTTTTGAAGTTACTTCTCTCCCACATCCCTGTTTAGAAGAATTCAGGGTTTTCCTACTTGTTCTAAGAACCTTGGTAGCTAGCTCCTAGAGTTTTTATCCACGGAATAGCAGCCTCGTGCCCGGACCGGTACTACCTTCCTGCTCCTGGCTTCCCTCACAGGCTTGGAGCCTCTCTAGATCCAGTCCGGTGGCCAGTCACCGTTTCCGGACTGGGTTCTCTCGCACAGGCATCCAATGGCAGCAGTCTTCTGTCCCGGGTTAGCTGTGCCATTAGCCCCCCTCGCTGTAATGTGCTATCACATCTGGGTTAGCAGTCCATTCGGATCCTAACACGGATATAGTATTCTTTACATCCCGGGCTTATAGCTTCCGACCCTGTTTCGTTTTAGCATCCCTTTGTTCCGTGATACATATACACTCATGGTTTTATCCCGGGTTAACAGCTGCGTCATATGTTTTATCTTTTATTACCATGCTGCCTCGCTAAATTCCATCTATCCCGAATAATGAGAGACCCATTTTCCCGTGTTAGCTTCTCCTCTTAAACCTAGCCCTAACCAGCAGTCTCCTTCATTCATATTCTGGGTCAGCAGTTCTGCTACTCCTATTCCACCCGCCTCTTATTCCTGTCCTGAGTTAGCGGTCCTAAGTATTTCTATGGCCAGTTTAACAATTTTAACACTGTCAGGTTCCCTGGTCCTCTTTGGATTTACCGTGAGTTATAAATAACTCTTGGTGCTATCCTGGGCGAGCTGTGCTTCTCACTCCCGTTCAGTAGCCCCTTTAGCCGACCTGTCCTCAGTAGTCCCTGCCCCAGACCAGCACTCCCTCTTTCCTTCACTCGGTGATAGCCGCTCCCCCGCTACCATGCTAGGTTCTAAATTAACCCAACTATCTGAAGGGAATTGTGCATGGTGCTGCAGCTCTGATTAACATTCCAGCATCCCCAGTGCCACCCATAGCCTCACTGGGATTGTGCAACACTGCGTGCCCCACAGGAAGAAAATGCTAACATTGCATTCAATGTGCGCAGCTATGAGCGCTAAGAAGCTATGTAGCGCCTCATCTCCTCCTGTAAGTAAACACGAGTGCTCGCCTCCCTCCAGGTGCAGACTCAACAGCACCGAGTAGCAGCTGTTGCCCACTTCCTTGTGGATGCCGGCGTCTAGCCAGCCAGCCTCAGGGCAGCGAGAGGGGACTCACTTAAGTGGTGAGGTAAGAGCGTTCTTCAGCTCAGGGAAACACGGTGCCACTGACCCATTGCCCTCTGCACACACACAGCTGGAGGCGCCCCGCCCTTGCACAAGCACTTGTCACTGGTAATAAGACACTGGTAGGATGCTAGGGATTAATAAGGAGGTGAGAGTCTCCGAAGGGCAGGTGTGCCATCCGTTTCCTCATTTTAGTTTGGCATGGGTGTACAGAGTAATAGGCAACACAGGGCCATTTGGAGGAGTCGCCAACTACAATGTCACAAGTTTGTCTAAACTTGTTTACTTTTGAGTGTCTATAAGTAGCCGACAGTATAGTTCAGTTTACTGTGTAGCCCTTACCAACAGGCATGCAGTCCAATGGCAAACACTCAGCTTTCATCTCCCCAAGGCCAATACAATGAATACCAGTCAGTGGGGCAAAAAGTGACACCTATTCTTTTGAGTGCCTTTAAACTGCAGTTTGCTGAAGCAAATTATGTGGAGGGAAACAGGTTGCTTATTGATAGATTACGGTCAGAGGTTCTGTAGTTCTGTCACATTAAACGAGTGATTTTGTAATATGCATCAAAACCAAACACCTGCAAGCCTGGAATGCTGTATACATTATGCAAAAAACAGGGCACCCTGGGTAGTTTACATTACAGTATATACTGTTCTCTTAGGAGACTTCCATCACACCATTACATTACTCAATCAGTGACACATTTGTTTGCTTAGGTGTTGATAGAGGAAGACAAGAACCATGTGGACCACAGTGAGCAGTTAATACAATATATTTCTGAATCCCTGCTAAACTACACAGCTCGCATGCCCTCTCTGATTGCTCTGCATAGAAGGTTCTTTTCTCCCACTCCCTGCACACAAGGCAGCACAGCGCCTCTTTCTACATCTGGAATTGCTTTGTGTAGACGCTGTCTAGGGGACTGCATGCATTTCCAAATCTTTCAGTTTAGTGGAACTCAATATGGTCTCTTTCGTTGTTGTTTACTTACTGTCACACGCTATGTCACTGCCATCCATGATTTATCTGCTGGGGGGGTCCTTCTGTGACACAAACACAGGACCCTTTATGGCATTTTGTGCCACAACAGTCATCCCTGCACATCTCTAGCTTCTTTGCCTGGAGACAGTACAAGCAATTTCCAGCCCAGCCTGCTGCCACAACTCAGACACAAGCAGTTATGGCAACTGTTAGCAGGCACAGCCCAGGCACAAGTAAATCTGACACCACACAAAGTGTCTCTCAATGGACAGCTGCCTGCTTGACAGATGTTGGTGTGGGACTCCTAGCTTATGCAGATGTGCAGCTGCATTGACAAACCTATACTGCTTTGTAATGAAATTACATTGTCACTGACCTACAAATGTACCTGCAATCGTTTAGGACCCGTATTTGACAGTGTCCAACGGTTTCCAAGGCAGTTGGATCAAACATACACGCTATATCTTTGGGTCGCCTCCAAGGCATCTTGGGGTCGGGGGCAAATCCCTCTTTTGACCAAGTGTTCTTCTGCACTCTGTGGAGTACCACCAGTATAATGACGATATTCACCTGTATCTAGGTCTCATTAGCAAGTAAAATCCCATAGTCCTTCCTCACCATGGAACTAATCGACTCCTGGATGACACATAATTGAAATTCAGCCCACAGATATATTATTTTTATATACCCTTTCTAATGTTTATGTAAAAAAAAAAAATCTTGAATTCTTCACCACATTTAAATTCAAGCCCATCGATGCGCTTAATGCCATTGGATTTTACTAGCTGAGAGGCTTACCCTTCAGAAGAAGTGTTTTGCTGAAAGGGTAGCATTCTATTCCATCCGTTTTGGACCACAAATGAAGGAATATGGCTTTTGATTCTCTGTCCCAATTGGAGCAAAACAGTATGTAAGCACTTCCTGGCCCAGTGGCATTGTATGTTCTGGTTTTTAAACATCTTACCACAGACCACAGTTGGTGCCAGCTGGAAGTGTTTAGCTCACTAAGCCATATTGGATCAAAGAGCTCAAGCATTGGCATAGCCAATAGGTCTCTCCTTTGCGACCTTATAAGTATTTAGCAATGCAACAGTTGGTATTGTTGCACTAAGGATTTTGTGCTGCATACCTAAATAAGGTCCCAAAACGAGACCTATTGGCTATGCCAATGCTTGTTTTTATTTGTGTAAGATAAAGACATCACACACAGTTTCCTGCCTACATTCTAGGGCCAGCAGAGTGATTATAAAGTAAACTTGACAGCGTTGTAAGCCAACAACACGGAGGCCGGCCGCTTAATGTGCAGGATTGGTGCTTTGACAAATTGCATCTTCCAGATTTTGAAGACAAAGAGGAAAACTACACATAGAAACACAACAAGTGATAAAGAATATCAAAGCAAAATCCTAACTTAACCCTTTTGTCCCACCCACCCTCTGTGCACAAGCTATTGCCTCATTATGAACATTCGAGCTTCAATATTAGTTGCTGGGAAACCTATAGGATTACGTTGCCGATGACTGGGCAGCGTATACCCTTTCCAATAGTAATAAATGAACTATCTACAAATACTATGGACAAGTGACTTCCCTCATATCGCGAGCCAACAGCCGCAAGAAGGGTGCCCACAGTTTAGCATAATCTTTTCCCTTGCCCTCCACCCCAAGAAACATGCGTTCCATAGCCGAGAGGTACAATAGTCGGTGTATCCAGAACTACATTGTGCTAACGTACCTTTGTCCCAACTATGAATGCGGACGGGCGTGTAATGCCAATAGGAGAAAAGCTTAAAGGAGGATTCCACCCCCGCTGTGTTGTGCGCTGCATTCTGGGTGTGACATAGGATGTGTTTCCATTCCTTAAAAGATAGTAGCCTACCTATTTCCGTTTCCCAACGCACCTGTGCCTTTGTGCGCTGTGCAATGGGGCCTGCTGTTATCATAGTATATCAGATATGAGGTGACGGTCATCATGTTTGCGGACCAACCATTTTGCAAACATGGTAAGAGGTCTGGATGTTTGAGCATAATTGGAGGGCATTGTGATCCAGTGAGATAGTTGACAGCAGGGGTATTCATCAGTAGGTAGAAGGCCATAGTCATGTCCGAGCTGCGCAAACGGGATCAGCCCCTCTGTGTTAAAGAGGGATCCCACTCTTTTACAGCTAGCATTCCGCCACAGCTGAAATACCAAAGAGTCCTGACCTGGAGGAAGGCAGGGTTATCTACAATGGGTGTCAACGGTGAGGAAAAGGAGGTCGAGCCTTTTTTAAGCGCCACCCGATCCTAGTTCCTGATTGTCAGCGACATGACCGCCGAAGAGTGAAAACCCCAAGCCCTATGCTTGCGCTGTAACCATAATTCCCTCCAAATATTGACACCAGTGACAGACTGGTCCATAAAGTTCCAGTGTTTGCTGGACAGTGGCCTGTTCCACTCCACTAAGTATCTTAGGCATGTAGCTTGATAGTATCCCGCAATCCCACTCCCCCTTGTGGTTTCAGGCATGCCATCTGGGCGAGTGATAGATGTGGTTTTCCCACTGAGAACCTGCAATTGCTTGATCACCAGGTGCGGCGGAAATAAGGGAGTCATTTGAAAAGTATAGCAAATGCGCAGAAGAATTGTCATTTTCACAACTGTGATCCTTCCAAACCACGCAAGACGCATGACCAGGCGTCCAGTGCCTTGGCCGACTGTTCAAATAACATTGTATAGTTGAGCGTAACCGTTGAGGCAATGGTGGGAGTTAATCTGATGCCAAGGTACAGTACGTCTTGCTGCGGTAAATACCCCGAAACACGTGTCCAGGGATGGCAAAGATAGCGAAGATAGCAGAAAATCAAAAGAAGATGCATCGCAGAACACGAACTACACTTACCACAGTCCTTAGTGGCAATCCCGCTGGTGTGTGAATAGTGTGCGACCCCACCCCATTGTAATGTTAAAGCTCTCTCGAGCAGTTGGCTGACGAGCCTGTGACCCTGCACTTGCACGCCTGAGTGGTACTAAACCTGGCAATATTTGGAAGCCACAGGCAACCCCAGAACACGGCCTAATCTCTGCTGATGAGGGGTAACTACCCCGAAACACGTGTCCAGGGATGGCGAAGATAGCAAAGATAGCAGAGAATCGAAAGATGATGCATCGCCGAACATGAACTACACTTACCACAGTCCTTAGGGGCGATCCCGCTGGTGTGTGAGTAGTGTGCGACCCCACCCCCAATTATATTGTTAAAGCTCCCTCGAGCAGTTGGCTGACGAGCCTGGGATGCCGCACCTGCGCGCCTGAGTGGTACTAAACCTGGCAATATTTGGCAGCCACCGGCAACCCCAGAACACGGCCTAATCCCTGCTGATGAGGGGTAAATACCCCGAAACACGTGCCCAGGGATGGCAAAGATAGCGAAGATAGCAGAGAATCGAAAGAAGATGCATCATGGAACACGAACTATACTTACCACAATCCTTAGGGGTTATCCCGCTGGTGTATGAGTAGTGTGCGACTACACCCCCAATTATAATGTTAAAGCTCCCTCGAGCAGTTGGCTGATGAGCCTGGGACGCCGCACCTGCGCACCTGAGTGGTACTAAACCTGGCAATATTTGGAAACCACCGGCAACCCCAGAACACGGCCTAATCCCTGCTGATGAGGGGTAAATACCCAGAAACACGTGTCCTGGGATGGCGAAGATAGCAGAGAATCGAAAGAAGATGCATCGTGGAACACGAACTATACTTACCACAGTCCTTAGTGGCGATCCCACTGGTGTGTGAGTAGTGTGCGACCCCACCCCCATTGTAATTGTTAAAGCTCTCTCGAGCAGTTGGCTGACGAGCCTGTGACCCCACACTTGTGCGCCTCAGTGGTACTAAACCTGGCAATATTTGGAAGCCACCGGCAACCCCAGAACACGGCCGAATCCCTGCTGATGAGGGGTAAATACCCCGAAACAGGTGTCCAGGGATGGCGAAGATAGCGAAGATAGCAGAGAATCGAAATAAGATGCATCGCCGAACACGAACTACACTTACCACAGTCCTTAGGGGCGATCCCGCTGGTGTGTGAGTAGTGTGCGACCCCGCCCCCAATTATAATGTTAAAGTTCCCTCGAGCAGTTGGCTGACGAGCCTGGGACGCCGCACCTGCGCGCCTGAGTGGTACAAAACCTGGCAATATTTGGCAGCCACCGGCAACCCCAGAACACAGCCTAATCCCTGCTGATGAGGGGTAAATACCCCGAAACACGTGCCCAGGGATGGCGAAGATAGCGAAGATAGCAGAGAATCGAAAGAAGATGCATCGTGGAACACAAACTATACTTACCACAGTCCTTAGGGGTGATCCCGCTGGTGTATGAGTAGTGTGCGACCCCACCCCCAATTGTAATGTTAAAGCTCCCTCGAGCAGTTGGCTGACGAGCCTGGGACCCCGCACCTGCGCGCCTGAGTTTTATTAAACCTGGCAATATTTGGCAGCCACCGGCAACCCCAGAACACGGCCTAATCCCTGCTGATAAGGGGTAAATACCCCGAAACACGTGTTCAGGGATGGCGAAGATAGCGAAGATAGCAGAGAATCAAAAGAAGATGCATCGCGGAACATGAACTACACTTACCACAGTCCTTAGGGGCAATCCCGCTGGTGTGTGAGTAGTGTGCGACCCCACTCCCAATTGTAATGTTAAAGCTCCCTCGAGCAGTTGACTGATGAGCCTGGGACCCCGCACCTGCGTGCCTGAGTGGTACTAAACCTGGCAATATTTGGCAGCCACCGGCAACACCAGAACACGGCCTAATCCCTGCTGATGAGGGGTAAATACCCCGAAACACATGTCCAGGGATGGCGAAGATAGCAAAGATAGCAGAGAATCAAAAGAAGATGCATCGCCGAACAAGAACTACACTTACCACAGTCCTTAGGGGCAATCCCGCTGGTGTGTGAGTAGTATGCGACCCCACCCCCAATTGTAATGTTAAAGCTCCCTCGAGCAGTTGGCTGACGAGCCTGTGACCCCACACTTGTGCGCCTGAGTGGTACTAAACCTGGCAATATTTGGCAGCCACCGGCAACCCCAGAACACGGCCTAATCCCTGCTGATGAGGGGTAAATACCCCGAAACACGTGTCCAGGGATGGCAAAGATAGCAAAGATAGCAGAGAATCGAAAGAAGATGCATTGCCGAACACGAACTACACTTACCACAGTCCTTAGGGGCGATCCCGCTGGTGAGTGAGTAGTGTGCGACCCCACCCCCAATTATAATGTTAAAGCTCCCTCGAGCAGTTGGCTGACGAGCCTGGGACGCCGCACCTGCGCGCCTGAGTGGTACTAAACCTGGCAATATTTGGCAGACACCGGCAACCCCAGAACACCGCCTAATCCCTGCTGATGAGGGGTAAATACCCCGAAACACGTATCCAGGGATGGCGAAGATAGCGAAGATAGCAGAGAATCAAAAGAAGATGCATCTCGGAACACGAACTATACTTACCACAGTCCTTAGGGGCGATCCCGCTGGTGTGTGAGTAGTGTGCGACCCCACCCCCAATTATAATGTTAAAGCTCCCTCGAGCAGTTGGCTGACGAGCCTGGGACGCCGCACCTGCGCGCCTGAGTGGTACTAAACCTCGCAATATTTGGCAGCCACCGGCAACCCCAGAACACGTCCTAATCCCTGCTGATGAGGGGTAAATACCCCGAAACACGTGTCCAGGGATGGCAAAGATAGCGAAGATAGCAGAGAATCGAAAGAAGATGCATCGTGGAAAACGAACTATACTTACCACAGTCCTTAGGGGTGATCCCGCTGGTGTATGAGTAGTGTGTGACCCCACCCCCAATTGTAATGTTAAAGCTCCCTCGAGCAATTGGCTGACGAGCCTGTGACCCCACACTTGCGCGCCTGAGTGGTACTAAACCTGGCAATATTTGGCAGCCACCGGCAACCCCAGAACACGGCCTAATTCCTGCTGATGAGGGGTAAATACCCCGAAACACGTGTCCAGGGATGGCAAAGATAGCAAAGATAGCAGAGAATTGAAAGAAGATGCATTGCCGAACACGAACTACACTTACCACAGTCCTTAGGGGCGATCCTGCTGGTGAGTGAGTAGTGTGCGACCCCACCCCAAATTATAATGTTAAAGCTCCCTCGAGCAGTTGGCTGACGAGCCTGGGACGCCGCACCTGCGCGCCTGAGTGGTACTAAACCTGGCAATATTTGGCAGCCACCGGCAACCCCAGAACACCGCCTAATCCATGCTGATGAGGGGTAAATACCCCGAAACACGTATCCAGGGATGGCGAAGATAGCGAAGATAGCAGAGAATCAAAAGAAGATGCATCTCGGAACACGAACTACACTTACCACAGTCCTTAGTGGCGATCCCACTGGTGTGTGAGTAGTGTGCGACCCCACCCCCATTGTAATGTTAAAGCTCTCTCGAGCAGTTGGCTGACGAGCCTGTGACCCCGCACTTGCGCGCCTGAGTGGTACTAAACCTGGCAATATTTGAAAGCCACCGGCAACCCCAGAACACGGCCTAAATCCTGCTAATGAGGGGTAAATACCCCGAAACACGTGTCCAGGGATGGCAAAGATAGAGAAGATAGCAGAGAATCAAAAGAAGATGCATCGCAGAACACAAACTATATTTACCACAGTCCTTAGTGGCGATCCCGCTGGTGTGTGAGTAGTGTGCGACCCCACCCCCATTGTAATGTTAAAGCTCTCTCGAGCAGTTGGTTGACGAGCCTGTGACCCCGCACTTGCACACCTGAGTGGTACTAAGCCTGGCAATATTTGGAAGCCACCGGCAACCCCAGAACACGGCCTAATCCCTGCTGATGAGGGGTAAATACCCCGAAACACGTGTCCAGGGATGGCGTAGATAGCAAAGATAGCATAGAATCGAAATGAGGATTCATCACCGAACACGAACTACACTTACCACAGTCCTTAGGGGCGATCCCGCTGGTGTGTGAGTAGTGTGTGACCCCACCCCCAATTATAATGTTAAAGCTCCCTCGAGCAGTTGACTGACGAGCCTGGGACGCCGCACCTGCGCGCCTGAGTGGTACTAAACCTGGCAATATTTGGCAGCTACCGGCAACCCCAGAACACGGCCTAATCCCTGCTGATGAGGGGTAAATACCCCGAAACACGTGTCCAGGGATGGCGAAGATAGGGAAGATAGCAGAGAATCGAAAGAAGATGCATCTTGGAATACGAACTATACTTACCACAGTCCTTAGGGGTGATCCCGCTGGTGTATGAGTAGTGTGCGACCCCACCCCCAATTGTAATGTTAAAGCTCCCTCAAGCAGTTGGCTGAAGAGCCTGGGACTCCGCACCTGCGTGCCTGACTTTTACTAAACCTGGCAATATTTGGCAGCCATCGGCAACCCCAGATCATGGCCTAATCCCTGCTGATGGGGGGTAAATACCCCGAAACACGTGTCCAGGGATGGCGAAGATAGCAAAAATAGCAGAGAATCGAAAGAAGATGCATTGCGGAACACGAACTACACTTAGCACAGTCCTTAGGGGTGATCCCACTGGTGTATGAGTAGTGTGCGACCCCACCCCTAATTGTAATGTTAAAGCTCCCTCGAGCAGTTGGCTGACGAGCCTGGGACCCCGCACCTGCGCGCCTGAGTGGTACTAAACCTGGCAACATTTGGCAGCCACCGGCAACCCCAGAACACGGCCTAATCCCTGCAGATGAGGGGTAAATACCCCAAAACACGTGTCCAGGGATGGCGAAGATAGCGAAGATAGCAGAGAATCGAAAGAAGATGCATCCCGGAACACGAACTACACTTACCACAGTCCTTAGTGGCGATCCCGCTGGTGTGTGAGTAGTGTGCGACCCCACCCCCAATTGTAATGTTAAAGTTCCCTCAAGCAGTTGGCTGACAAGCCTGGTACCCCGCACCTGCGTGCCTGAGTGGAACTAAACCTGGCAATATTTGGCAGCCACCGGCAACCCCAGAAAAAGGCCTAATCCCTGCTGATGAGGGGTAAATACACCGAAACACGTGTCCAGGGATGGCGAAGATAGCGAAGATAGCAGAGAATCGATAGAAGATGCATCGTGGAACACGAACTACACTTACCACAGTCCTTAGGGGTGATCCCACTGGTGTATGAGTAGTGTGCGACCCCACCCCTAATTGTAATGTTAAAGCTCCCTCGAGCAGTTGGCTGACAAGCCTGGTACCCCGCACCTGCGTGCCTGAGTGGTACTAAACCTGGCAATATTTGGCAGCCACCGGCAACCCCAGAAAAAGGCCTAATCCCTGCTGATGAGGGGTAAATACCCTGAAACACGTGTCCAGGGATGGTGAAGACAGCGAAGATAGCAGAGAATCGAAAGAAGATGCATCCCGGAACACAAACTACACTTACCACAGTCCTTAGTGGTGATCCCGCTGGTGTGTGAGTAGTGTGCGACCCCACCCCCAATTGTAATGTTAAAGCTCCCTCGAGCAGTTGGCTGACAAGCCTGGTACCCCGCACCTGCGTGCCTGAGTGGTACTAAACCTGGCAATATTTGGCAGCCACCGGCAACCCCAGAAAAAGGCCTAATCCCTGCTGATGAGGGGTAAATACCCTGAAACACGTGTCCAGGGATGGTGAAGACAGCGAAGATAGCAGAGAATCGAAAGAAGATGCATTGCGGAACACAAACTACACTTAGCACAGTACTTAGGGGCGATCCCGCCGGTGTGTGAGTAGTGTGCGACCCCAACCCCCATTGTAATGTTAAAGCTCCCTCGAGCAGTTGGCTGACGAGCCTGTGACCCCGCACCTGCGCGCCTGAGTGGTACTAAACCTGGTAATATTTGGCAGCCACCGGCAACCCCAGAACACGGCCTAATCCCTGCTGATGAGGGGTAAATAACCCAAAACACGTGTCCAGGGATGGCGAAGATAGCGAAGATAGCAGAGAATCGAAAGAAGATGCATGGCCGAACACGAACTACACTTACCACAGTCCTTAGGGCGATCCCGCTGGTGTGTGAGTAGTGTGCGACCCCACTCCCAATTATAATGCTAAAGCTCCCTCGAGCAGTTGGCTGACGAGCCTGGGACCCCCGCACCTGCGCGACTGAGTGGAACTAAACCTGGCAACATTTGGCAGCCACCGGCAACCCCAGAACACGGCCTAATCCCTGCAGATGAGGGGTAAATACCCCAAAACACGTGTCCAGGGATGGCGAAGATAGCGAAGATAGCAGAGAATCGAAAGAAGATGCATCCCGGAACACGAAGTACACTTACCACAGTCCTTAGTGGCGATCCCGCTGGTGTGTGAGTAGTGTGCGACCCCACCCCCAATTGTAATGTTAAAGTTCCCTCGAGCAGTTGGCTGACAAGCCTGGTACCCCGCACCTGCGTGCCTGAGTGGTACTAAACCTGGCAATATTTGGCAGCCACCGGCAACCCCAGAAAAAGGCCTAATCCCTGCTGATGAGGGGTAAATACCCTGAAACACGTGTCCAGGGATGGTGAAGATAGCGAAGATAGCAGAGAATCGAAATAAGATGCATTGCGGAACACAAACTACACTTAGCACAGTACTTAGGGGCGATCCCGCTGGTGTGTGAGTAGTGTGCGACCCCAACCCCCATTGTAATGTTAAAGCTCCCTCGAGCAGTTGGTTGACGAGCCTGTGACCCCGCACCTGCGCGCCTGAGTGGTACTAAACCTGGCAATATTTGGCAGCCACCGGCAACCCCAGAACACGGCCTAATCCCTGCTGATGAGGTTTAAATAACCCAAAACACGTGTCCAGGGATGGCGAAGATAGCGAAGATAGCAGAGAATCGAAAGAAGATGCATGGCCGAACACAAACTACACTTACCACAGTCCTTAGGGCGATCCCGCTGGTGTGTGATTAGTGTGTGACCCCACTCCCAATTATAATGTTAAAGCTCCCTCGAGCAGTTGGCTGACGAGCCTGGGACGCCGCACCTGCGTGCCTGAGTGGTACTAAACCTGGCAATATTTGGCAGCCACCGGCAACCCCAGAACACGGCCTAATCCCTGCTGATGAGGGGTAAATACACCGAAACACGTGTCCAGGGATGGCGAAGATAGCGAAGATAGCAGAGAATCGATAGAAGATGCATCGTGGAACACGAACTACACTTACCACAGTCCTTAGGGGTGATCCCACTGGTGTATGAGTAGTGTGCGACCCCACCCCTAATTGTAATGTTAAAGCTCCCTCGAGCAGTTGGCTGACGAGCCTGGGACCCCGCACCTGCGCGCCTGAGTGGTACTAAACCTGGCAACATTTGGCAGCCACCGGCAACCCCAGAACACGGCCTAATCCCTGCAGATGAGGGGTAAATACCCCAAAACACGTATCCAGGGATGGCGAAGATAGCGAAGATAGCAGAGAATCAAAAGAAGATGCATCCCGGAACACGAACTACACTTACCACAGTCCTTAGTGGCGATCCCGCTGGTGTGTGAGTAGTGTGCGACCCCACCCCCAATTGTAATGTTAAAGCTCCCTCGAGCAGTTGGCTGACAAGCCTGGTACCCCGCACCTGCGTGCCTGAGAGGTACTAAACCTGGCAATATTTGGCAGCCACCGGCAACCCCAGAAAAAGGCCTAATCCCTGCTGATGAGGGGTAAATACTCTGAAACACGTGTCCAGGGATGGTGAAGATAGCGAAGATAGCAGAGAATCGAAAGAAGATGCATTGCGGAACACAAACTACACTTAGCACAGTACTTAGGGGCGATCCCGCCGGTGTGTGAGTAGTGTGCGACCCCAACCCCCATTGTAATGTTAAAGCTCCCTCGAGCAGTTGGCTGACGAACCTGTGACCCCGCACCTGCGCGCCTGAGTGGTACTAAACCTGGCAATATTTGGCAGCCACCGGCAACCCCAGAACACGGCCTAATCCCTGCTGATGAGGGGTAAATAACCTAAAACACGTGTCCAGGGAAGGCGAAGATAGCGAAGATAGCAGAGAATCGAAAGAAGATGCATGGCCGAACACGAACTACACTTACCACAGTCCTTAGGGCGATCCCGCTGGTGTGTGAGTAGTGTACGACCCCACTCCCAATTATAATGCTAAAGCTCCCTCGAGCAGTTGGCTGACGAGCCTGGGACGCCGCACCTGCGTGCCTGAGTGGTACTAAACCTGGCAATATTTGGCAGCCACGGGCAACCCCAGAACAAGGCCTAATCCCTGCTGATGAGGGGTAAATACCCCGAAACACGTGTCCAGGGATGGCGAAGATAGCGAAGACAGCAGAGAATCGAAAAAAGATGCATCGTGGAACACGAACTACACTTACCACAGTCCTTAGGGGTGATCCCACTGGTGTATGAGTAGTGTGCGACCCCACCCCCAATTGTAATGTTAAAGCTCCCTCGAGCAGTTGGCTGACAAGCCTTGTACCCCGCACCTGCGTGCCTGAGTGGTACTAAACCTGGCAATATTTGGCAGACACCGGCAACCCCAGAACACGGTCTAAACCCTGCTAATGAGGGGTAAATACCCCAAAACACGTGTCCAGGGATGGCGAAGATAGCGAAGATAGCAGAGAATCGAAAGAAGATGCATCGCGGAACACGAACTACACTTACCACAGTCCTTAGGGGCGATCCCGCTGGTGTGTGAGTAGTGTGCGACCCCACCCCCATTGTAATGTTAAAGCTCCCTCGAGCAGTTGGCTGACGAACCTGTGACTCCGCACCTGCGCGCCTGAGTGGTACTAAACCTGGCAATATTTGGCAGCCACCGGCAACCCCAGAACACGGCCTAATCCCTGCTGATGAGGGGTAAATAACCTAAAACACGTGTCCAGGGAAGGCGAAGATAGCGAAGATAGCAGAGAATCGAAAGAAGATGCATGGCCGAACACGAACTACACTTACCACAGTCCTTAGGGCGATCCCGCTGGTGTGTGAGTAGTGTACGACCCCACTCCCAATTATAATGCTAAAGCTCCCTCGAGCAGTTGGCTGACGAGCCTGGGACGCCGCACCTGCGTACCTGAGTGGTACTAAACCTGGCAATATTTGGCAGCCACGGGCAACCCCAGAACAAGGCCTAATCCCTGCTGATGAGGGGTAAATACCCCGAAACACGTGTCCAGGGATGGCGAAGATAGCGAAGACAGCAAATAATCGATAAAAGATGCATCGTGGAACACGAACTACACTTACCACAGTCCTTAGGGGTGATCCCGCTGGTGTATGAGTAGTGTGCGACACCACCCCTAATTGTAATGTTAAAGCTCCCTCGAGCAAATGGCTGACGAGCCTGGGACCCCGCACCTGCGCGCCTTAGTGGTACTAAACCTGGCAATATTTGGCAGCCACCGGCAACCCCAGAACAAGGCCTAATCCCTGCTGATGAGGGGTAAATACCCCGAAACACGTGTCCAGGGATGGCGAAGATAGCGAAGATAGCAGAGAATCGAAAGAAGATGCATCGTGGAACACGAACTACACTTACCACAGTCCTATGGGGTGATCCCGCTGGTGTATGAGTAGTGTGCGACACCACCCCTAATTGTAATGTTAAAGCTCCCTCGAGCAAATGGCTGACGAGCCTGGGACCCCGCACCTGCGCGCCTGAGTGGTACTAAACCTGGCAATATTTGGCAGACACCGGCAACCCCAGAACACGGCCTAATCCCTGCAGATGAGGGGTAAATACCCCGAAACACGTGTCCAGGGATGGCGAAGATTGCGAAGATAGCAGAGAATCGAAAGAAGATGCATGGCGGAACATGAACTACACTTACCACAGTCCTTAGTGGCGATCCCGCTGGTGTGTGAGTAGTGTGCGACCCCACCCCCAATTATAATGTTAAAGCTCCCTCGAGCAGTTGGCTGAAGAGCCTTGCACGCCGAACCTGCGTGCCTGAGTGGTACTAAACCTGGCAATATTTGGCAGCCACCAGCAACCCCAGAACAAGGCCTAATCCCTGCTCATGAGGGGTAAATACCCCGAAACACGTGTCTAGGGATGGCGAAGATAGCAGAGAATCGAAAGAAGATGCATCGTGGAATACGACATATACTTACCAAAGTCCTTAGGGGTGATCCCGCTGGTGTATGAGTAGTGTGCGACCCCACCCCCAATTGTAATGTTAAAGCTCTCTCGAGCAGTTGGCTGACGAGCCTGGGACCCCGCACCTGCGCGCCTGAGTTTTACTAAACCTGGCAATATTTGGCAGCCACCGGCAACCCCAGAACACGGCCTAATCCCTGCTGATGAGGGGTAAATAACCTAAAACACGTGTCCAGGGAAGGCGAAGATAGCGAAGATAGCAGAGAATCGAAAGAAGATGCATGGCCGAACACGAACTACACTTACCACAGTCCTTAGGGCGATCCCGCTGGTGTGTGAGTAGTGTACGACCCCACTCCCAATTATAATGCTAAAGCTCCCTCGAGCAGTTGGCTGACGAGCCTGGGACGCCGCACCTGCGTGCCTGAGTGGTACTAAACCTGGCAATATTTGGCAGCCACGGGCAACCCCAGAACAAGGCCTAATCCCTGCTGATGAGGGGTAAATACCCCGAAACACGTGTCCAGGGATGGCGAAGATAGCGAAGACAGCAGAGAATCGATAAAAGATGCATCGTGGAACACGAACTACACTTACCACAGTCCTTAGGGGTGATCCCACTGGTGTATGAGTAGTGTGCGACCCCACCCCCAATTGTAATGTTAAAGCTCCCTCGAGCAGTTGGCTGACAAGCCTTGTACCCCGCACCTGCGTGCCTGAGTGGTACTAAACCTGGCAATATTTGGCAGACACCGGCAACCCCAGAACACGGTCTAAACCCTGCTAATGAGGGGTAAATACCCCAAAACACGTGTCCAGGGATGGCGAAGATAGCGAAGATAGCAGAGAATCGAAAGAAGATGCATTAAGGAACACGAACTACACTTACCACAGTCCTTAGGGGCGATCCCGCTGGTGTGTGAGTAGTGTGCGACCCCACCCCCATTGTAATGTTAAAGCTCCCTCGAGCAGTTGGCTGACGAACCTGTGACCCCGCACCTGCGCGCCTGAGTGGTACTAAACCTGGCAATATTTGGCAGCCACCGGCAACCCCAGAACACGGCCTAATCCCTGCTGATGAGGGGTAAATAACCTAAAACACATGTCCAGGGAAGGCGAAGATAGCGAAGATAGCAGAGAATCGAAAGAAGATGCATGGCCGAACACGAACTACACTTACCACAGTCCTTAGGGCGATCCCGCTGGTGTGTGAGTAGTGTACGACCCCACTCCCAATTATAATGCTAAAGCTCCCTCGAGCAGTTGGCTGACGAGCCTGGGACGCCGCACCTGCGTGCCTGAGTGGTACTAAACCTGGCAATATTTGGCAGCCACGGGCAACCCCAGAACAAGGCCTAATCTCTGCTGATGAGGGGTAAATACCCCGAAACACGTGTCCAGGGATGGCGAAGATAGCGAAGACAGCAGAGAATCGATAAAAGATGCATCGTGGAACACGAACTACACTTACCACAGTCCTTAGGGGTGATCCCGCTGGTGTATGAGTAGTGTGCGACACCACCCCTAATTGTAATGTTAAAGCTCCCTCGAGCAAATGGCTGACGAGCCTGGGACCCCGCACCTGCGCGCCTTAGTGGTACTAAACCTGGCAATATTTGGCAGCCACCGGCAACCCCAGAACAAGGCCTAATCCCTGCTGATGAGGGGTAAATACCCCGAAACACGTGTCCAGGGATGGCGAAGATAGCGAAGATAGCAGAGAATCGAAAGAAGATGCATCGTGGAACACGAACTACACTTACCACAGTCCTATGGGGTGATCCCGCTGGTGTATGAGTAGTGTGCGACACCACCCCTAATTGTAATGTTAAAGCTCCCTCGAGCAGTTGGCTGACGAGCCTGGGACGCCGCACCTGCGTGCCTGAGTGGTACTAAACCTGGCAATATTTGGCAGCCACGGGCAACCCCAGAACAAGGCCTAATCCCTGCTGATGAGGGGTAAATACCCCGAAACACGTGTCCAGGGATGGCGAAGATAGCGAAGACAGCAGAGAATCGATAAAAGATGCATCGTGGAACACGAACTACACTTACCACAGTCCTTAGGGGTGATCCCACTGGTGTATGAGTAGTGTGCGACCCCACCCCCAATTGTAATGTTAAAGCTCCCTCGAGCAGTTGGCTGACAAGCCTTGTACCCCGCACCTGCGTGCCTGAGTGGTACTAAACCTGGCAATATTTGGCAGACACCGGCAACCCCAGAACACGGTCTAAACCCTGCTAATGAGGGGTAAATACCCCAAAACACGTGTCCAGGGATGGCGAAGATAGCGAAGATAGCAGAGAATCGAAAGAAGATGCATCGCGGAACACGAACTACACTTACCACAGTCCTTAGGGGCGATCCCGCTGGTGTGTGAGTAGTGTGCGACCCCACCCCCATTGTAATGTTAAAGCTCCCTCTAGCAGTTGGCTGACGAACCTTTGACCCCGCACCTGCGCGCCTGAGTGGTACTAAACCTGGCAATATTTGGCAGCCACCGGCAACCCCAGAACACGGCCTAATCCCTGCTGATGAGGGGTAAATAACCTAAAACACGTGTCCAGGGAAGGCGAAGATAGCGAAGATAGCAGAGAATCGAAAGAAGATGCATGGCCGAACACGAACTACACTTACCACAGTCCTTAGGGCGATCCCGCTGGTGTGTGAGTAGTGTACGACCCCACTCCCAATTATAATGCTAAAGCTCCCTCGAGCAGTTGGCTGACAAGCCTTGTACCCCGCACCTGCGTGCCTGAGTGGTACTAAACCTGGCAATATTTGGCAGACACCGGCAACCCCAGAACACGGTCTAAACCCTGCTAATGAGGGGTAAATACCCCAAAACACGTGTCCAGGGATGGCGAAGATAGCGAAGATAGCAGAGAATCGAAAGAAGATGCATCGCGGAACACGAACTACACTTACCACAGTCCTTAGGGGCGATCCCGCTGGTGTGTGAGTAGTGTGCGACCCCACCCCCATTGTAATGTTAAAGCTCCCTCGAGCAGTTGGCTGACGAACCTGTGACCCCGCACCTGCGCGCCTGAGTGGTACTAAACCTGGCAATATTTGGCAGCCACCGGCAACCCCAGAACACGGCCTAATCCCTGCTGATGAGGGGTAAATAACCTAAAACACGTGTCCAGGGAAGGCGAAGATAGCGAAGATAGCAGAGAATCGAAAGAAGATGCATGGCCGAACACGAACTACACTTACCACAGTCCTTAGGGCGATCCCGCTGGTGTGTGAGTAGTGTACGACCCCACTCCCAATTATAATGCTAAAGCTCCCTCGAGCAGTTGGCTGACGAGCCTGGGACGCCGCACCTGCGTGCCTGAGTGGTACTAAACCTGGCAATATTTGGCAGCCACGGGCAACCCCAGAACAAGGCCTAATCCCTGCTGATGAGGGGTAAATACCCCGAAACACGTGTCCAGGGATGGCGAAGATAGCGAAGACAGCAGAGAATCGATAAAAGATGCATCGTGGAACACGAACTACACTTACCACAGTCCTTAGGGGTGATCCCGCTGGTGTATGAGTAGTGTGCGACACCACCCCTAATTGTAATGTTAAAGCTCCCTCGAGCAAATGGCTGACGAGCCTGGGACCCCGCACCTGCGCGCCTTAGTGGTACTAAACCTGGCAATATTTGGCAGCCACCGGCAACCCCAGAACAAGGCCTAATCCCTGCTGATGAGGGGTAAATACCCCGAAACACGTGTCCAGGGATGGCGAAGATAGCGAAGATAGCAGAGAATCGAAAGAAGATGCATCGTGGAACACGAACTACACTTACCACAGTCCTATGGGGTGATCCCGCTGGTGTATGAGTAGTGTGCGACACCACCCCTAATTGTAATGTTAAAGCTCCCTCGAGCAAATGGCTGACGAGCCTGGGACCCCGCACCTGCGCGCCTGAGTGGTACTAAACCTGGCAATATTTGGCAGACACCCGCAACCCCAGAACACGGCCTAATCCCTGCAGATGAGGGGTAAATACCCCGAAACACGTGTCCAGGGATGGCGAAGATAGCGAAGATAGCAGAGAATCGAAAGAAGATGCATGGCGGAACATGAACTACACTTACCACAGTCCTTAGTGGCGATCCCGCTGGTGTGTGAGTAGTGTGCGACCCCACCCCCAATTATAATGTTAAAGCTCCCTCGAGCAGTTGGCTGAAGAGCCTTGCACGCCGCACCTGCGTGCCTGAGTGGTACTAAACCTGGCAATATTTGGCAGCCACCAGCAACCCCAGAACAAGGCCTAATCCCTGCTCATGAGGGGTAAATACCCCGAAACACGTGTCCAGGGATGGCGAAGATAGCAGAGAATCGAAAGAAGATGCATCGTGGAATACGACCTATACTTACCAAAGTCCTTAGGGGTGATCCCGCTGGTGTATGAGTAGTGTGCGACCCCACCCCCAATTGTAATGTTAAAGCTCTCTCGAGCAGTTGGCTGACGAGCCTGGGACCCCGCACCTGCGCGCCTGAGTTTTACTAAACCTGGCAATATTTGGCAGCCACCGGCAACCCCAGAACACAGCCTAATCCCTGCTGATGAGGAGTAAATATCCTGAAACACATGTTCAGGGATGGCGAAGATAGCGAAGATAGCAGAGAATCAAAAGAAGATGCTACGCGGAACACGAACTACACTTACCGCAGTCCTTAGTGGCGATCCCGCTGGTGTGTAAGTAGTGTGTGACCCCACCCCCATTGTAATGTTAAAGCTCTCTCGAGCAGTTGGGTGACGAGCCTGTGACCCCGCACTTGCGCGCCTGAGTGGTACTAAACCTGGCAATATTTGGAAGACACCCGCAACCCTAGAACACGGCCTAATCTCTGCTGATGAGGGGTAAATACCCCGAAACACGTGTCCAGAGATGGCTAAGATAGCGAAGATAGCAGAGAAGCGAAAGAAGATGCATCACCGAACATGAACTACACTTACCACAGTCCTTAGGGGCGATCTTGCTGGTGTGTGAGTAGTGTGTGACCCCACCCCCACTTATAATGTTAAAGCTCCCTCGAGCAGTTGACTGACGAGCCTGGGACGCCGCACCTGCGCGCCTGAGTGGTACTAAACCTGGCAATATTTGGCAGCCACCGGCAACCCCAGAACACGGCCTAATCCCTGCTGATGAGGGGTAAATACCCCGAAACACGTGTCCAGGGATGGCGAAGATAGCCAAGATAGCAGAGAATCGAAAGAAGATGCATCATGGAACACAAACTATACTTACCACAGTCCTTAGGGGTGATCCCGCTGGTGTATGAGTAGTGTGCGACCCACCCCCAATTGTAATATTAAAGCTCCCTCAAGCAGTTGGCTGACTAGCCTGGGACCCCGCACCTGCGCGCCTGAGTTTTACTAAACCTGGCAATATTTGGCAGCCACCAGCAACCCCAGAACACGGCCTAATCCCTGCTCATGAGGGGTAAATACCCCGAAACACGTGTCCAGGGATGGCGAAGATAGCAAAGATAACAGAGAATCAAAAGAAGATACATCGCAGAACACGAACTACACTTACTACAGTCCTTAGGGGCGATCCCGCTGGTGTGTGAGTAATGTGCGAACCCACTCCCAATTGTAATGCCTCCGGCAAGGTGTTTTGAACCTGCTGATGAAGAACACACAATTTAGTGGTGAGGTCATATAAGTAGTCAATCAACATAGGATACGGAATATCAGAGTACTTTTTAGGTCGTGGGACTACCCAAACTTTTGCTCTGTGCCCAAAAACAACCTGGTATGGGCTGAGTCCCAAACGAGAGCGTACAGTTGTTCTTGTAGATAGGAGTGCCAAAGGTAAAGCATCGGGCCAAGCAAGACCCGTACTGGCCTGAATCTTTGCCAATTTGAGCTTTAGAGTGCCATTATAGCATTCTACTAAGCCTGCTGATTGAGGGTGATTTGCTGCATGGAATTTCTCCCTAATACCAAGGCCTGCACACACCTTCTGCATAATTTGGCCTACAAATTCACTCCCATTGTCACTCCAGACAATTCACGGCAAACCGAACCTCGGGAAGAATTCCTTCAAGAAGACTTTAGCAGTAGACAAAGCAGTATTATCCTTTAGGGTGTAGGCCTCTATCCATCTGGAAAAGGCACACACCACCGCCAGAACATACTTCAAATTATTACAACGCTCCATATGAATGTAATCAATTTGTAATAATTCAAGAGGATACGTAGGGGGAGCAAAATGACCTGCCGGAGTTGGGTTTCCCTTTCCTGGATTATGCATCAAACAAACGATACAATGTTTCACCACATTTTCCGCACATTTAGGGATTCCCTCATTCTGCCATACTGGAGCCAGAAGTTTGCATATCCCTTTCGCACTGATGTGGGCTGGACCATGCGCCATAGTAACTACAGGCAATACATAGGCGTCATGTAACAGCCAACGCTGATGTTCTGACAATTCTGTCCAACATCCTGTCGCGTCCAACATTCCTCTACTTTTCCTCCACTTACTAAATTCCTTCTCTGTAGCCTCTTCTTGAATCATTCTCACACTTTCTATTGTGTCCTCACACATCCCTACTTCTCTGACCCATCTTGCAGGGCCTGCAACATAAATACTACTTGTAGCGTCTCTCGCTGTTTCTTTCGCTACCTCGTCATCAAAAGCATTCCAGCGACCCACATCATCAGTGATCCTTTTATGTGCACTATACTTCACAATTGCTATCTGGGTTGGTAAAACGAGTGATTCCAAAAGATCATTCACTAACTGACCATGCTGTATTTTAGTACCATGTGAAGAAAAGAATCCTCTTTCTTTCCAAAGGCGGGCAAAACTATGGGCCACCCCAAATGCATATTGGCTGACGGTACACACATTCACTCTCTTCCCTTCAGCCAATACACAAGCTCTAGTCAAAGCTATCAATTCAGCTGCTTGGGCTGAATTCTGCCTAATACGTGCTATCTCTACAACTGTATGCAAAGTGATAACAGCATAGGCTGCAGTTGTTTCACCATTAGGGAGCTTAAAACAAGGACCATCCACCCATAGGGTCCCATCGGGGTCCACGAGTGGTGTGTCTTTCAGATCTATTCTGCCTTTCGTTTCCTCCTCCGTACGGAGAAAATAATCATGATGTTCTTGGGTGTATTTCTCTTCTGGAATGGGTAACAATGTAGCTGGATTCAAAGTATTACATCGCTTGATGTGTATATGACTAGCCAAAAGCGTCAACTCATACCCAGACAAACGAGCACTCGTAAGATGCTGTGTTTTCGTTCTGTTCAAAAGAGTATCCACTGCATGTGGTACCATAACAACAAGGGTGTTATCTAGTACCAATCGAGCAGATTGACGAATGGAGATTTCTGCTGCTGCTGTAGCTCTAAGACAACTAGGCAACGCCTTGGCTACTGGATCCAATGTAGCCAAAAAATAGGCACATGGCCGCTGTTTGTCTCCAAATTGTTATGTTAAAACTGACAACGCACAACCCTCTCTTTCGTGAACATAGGGTGTGAAAGGCTTACTGTAATCCGGAGTACCTAACACAGGGGCAGAACACAAAGCAGTACGTAAGTCAGAGAAACTCTTCTGACATTTGTCAGTCCAGGGAAGAGGTTGAGCTGTGTCCTTCAGAGTAAGTGCCAATAGAGGTTTAGTCAACAAAGAAAAATTCGGAATCCACTGTCTACAATAAGAGGTAATGCCCAAAAAGGCACGCACCTCCCTTTGTGTGGATGGTACAGACATTTGTGCAATTGTTTGAATACGTTCTGGGGTCAATCGCCTTCCCTCCTTCGGCAAGAGGTGACCTAAATAGGTAATCTCTTGGCGACAATATTTTAGTTTAAAGGGTGACACTTTGTGATGTAGATCAGACAAATACCGCAATAACAAAACAGTCACATCCTTACAAACATCCTCTGCATCAGCAGCGATCAACAAATCATCCACATATTGAATAAGAGTGGCACCTGGGTGCAAAGTGAAAGCATCAAGCTGAGATTTCAAAGCCTGACTATAAATGGAGGGACTCTCACAATATCCTTGGGGTGCACGTTTAAATCGAAAACTTCGGCCACCAAGAGAGAAGCCAAAACAATCTCTACTCTCTTCAGCAATAGGAATACTGAACAAAGCATTCTTGAGATCAATGACCGAAAACCAGGCAGCCGAAGCAGGTATCATTGTGAGCAAGGCAGTGATATCTGGGACGATAGGAAACTGGGGCACAACAATCTTATTAACCTCCCAAAGATCGGTTATAAATCGATAGACAGGAGGCTGAGAAGAATCAGTTTGTTTAAGAACAGGTAGAACAGGACTATTGCAAACATTTCCTCTAGTTTCCTCAATCACACCATTCTGAACCAAATCATAAATGATGGCCAACAGAGCTCTTTCTCCATCGCTCGAAAATCTATACTGAGGAATGCGTGTTAATTTAACATTGGACTTAACAATAACCAAGTAAGGTGGAATTTGAAGCAAACCAACGTCATTCGGACCTGTAGCCCAAAGCGTAGCAGGAAGAGAATGCAATTCAGGTGGGAATTGGTCCCCAGACAAATACATAGGAGAAACCAATTTCTCACCTAAAGTAAGATGTACACCAGAAGGAGAACAGTACAGTGTTGCATGAAGACGCTTTAATAAGTCCAAACCCAGCAAATTCTCACCGCAACCAGTCGTTAAAATGAGTGGGGCCTCCAAATCATAAGGACCAATTGAGATAGGCAATGGGCAAGAAACCGGGTTACGAACTGGGGTGCCAGAGAATCCTACATAAACATTTGTTAAGCCAGACAAAGGTGCCCCAGGGAGTTTGGAGTGCATAATAGAACTTCTCATTGCACCAGTATCCAAAAGAAATGGCTCTAAAACACCCAATGCAACAACTTCAACATAAGGCCCAGTCTGATCGACTGGAACTGATACTACTCTCTTGCTTTGTCCATGGCTCTCCTAACTAGAGTGAAAATCCTGATTCCCATCTTCAATACAATAGTCGTCATTGTAATATTGTGCAGACTGAATATTCTGCTGGTCAAAGTAATTCGTAGAATTCGGAGGGGGAAAGGAACGTTGGCCCTGAGATAACGCACCTCGCCCCCTACCTCTGGGTGCTGACTGGAAACCACCACGGCCTTGCGGCCCTGGAAACCCATTATTACGGTGCAATAAAACCGGACAGCTATTCTTAAAATGACCTTCCTCTTTACAATAGGCACATTGATTAGGTCTTTTTCTCACGTTTATCCTTTTCCTCCTTAACCCTATTCTCGTAATACTGAGCAGTGGCTAATATCTGAGCAGATGAAGAAACAGCCCACGAGCTTTCAGAATCTTTCAATTTATGCGACAATTCTGGAAGTAAGTTTAATACAAATGTATACACGAATAAATGCTGCCCACCCTCAGTACTCATATCTTGACCACGGTGGTCGATGAATGTTTCCTCGAAACGGGTAAAAAAATCTGAAACACTTTCATCTTTCTTTTGTTTACATGCAGCCAACTTATCCCAATTAACACATAAGGCAGGCATCATCGTTTTCATTAAAGTGATTATCCTACCGGGCAATTTTGTAATCAAAGCATCGGGTTTAGCACCACCTACTTGTGCTGCATCAGCGGCAGCTATAGCAGCCCAATCACCGCCTAAAGCTTAGTTATGGTCTTTCCTACGAATCCGAGCCCATAATGCTTGTGGGACTACATTTCCCATCAACATATCAATATCGGACAAATTCATGATGCACGCATCAACAGTCTGGAACAGCTCTTTATAATGCTCAGCAGGATTTTTACGAGGGGCCGGTAAAGACTGTTTAAGCGCCTTTACTTCAGATCGTTTCCAGGGGACATGTACCCATATACGCTGGAAATGAGCAGGAATAGCCGGAAGAGCGCCTGCCTGTGGAACCGCATCTCTCCATATTGGGGGAATTTCTCGCATAGGTTAATATTTCACTTTTTGTCTAACTGCAGGATCGGGTTCAAGAAAAGCCTGAGAAGAATAAAAAGACCTGAAAGTGACAAGTGTCCTTACGGCGTTCTCAACCTCAGAACCCACTATAAGTCCTTTATCAAATGTAGCCTGTACATCTAACAGACCCTCAGGAGCTGAACCCAATTCCATATCCTCCCATCCTTTGACAAGAGTGTGACACATAACATTAAAAACATATCTCTGTCTGGGCGCATACCACTGGTGAAACGTGCTCATAATCAATCAATCAATCAATCAAAGACATTTATAGAGCGCGCTACTCACCCGTAGGGTCTCAAGGCGCTAGGGGGGGGGGGTGCCGTTACTGCTCGAACAGCCAGGTCTTGCGCTTCTTCCCGAAGGAGAGGTGGTCTTGGGTCAGGCGTAGGTCGGTCGGGAGGGAGTTCCAGGTCTTTTGGCGGCCAGGTAGGAGAAGGACCTTCCTCCTGTGGTCGCTCTTCGGATGCGGGGGACGGCGGCGAGGGCGTGGCTGGTTGATCGGAGGTGGCGCTTGGGAGCGTAGAAGTTGACTCGGTTGTTGAGGTAGCTCGGGCCTTGATCGTGTAGGGCTTTGTGTGCGTGGGTGAGGAGACGGAAGGTTATTCTTTTGTTGACGGGGAGCCAGTGCAGGTCTCTCAGATGTCCGGATATGTGACTGTTTCGTGGGATGTCGAGGATGAGTCTGGCTGAGGCGTTCTGGATTCGCTGGAGTCTCTTCTGGAGCTTGGCGGTGGTTCCGGCGTAGAGGGTGTTGCCGTAGTCCAGGTGGCTGGTGACGAGGGCCTGGGTGACCGTCTTCCTGGTCTCGGTGGGGATCCACCAGAAGATCTTCCGTAGCATGCGCAGGATGTTGAAGCATGACGAGGAGACGGCGTTGACTTGTCTGGTCATGGAGAGGGAGGAGTCCAGGATGAAGCCTAGGTTGCGTGCGTGGTCCGTCGGCTTGGGTGCGGTTCCCAGGGCGGGGGGCCACCAGGAGTCATCCCAGGCGGAGGGCGAGGAGCCCAGGATGAGGACCTCCGTCTTGTCTGAGTTCAGTTTCAGGCGGCTGGTCGTCATCCACTCGGCTACGTCTCTCATCCCTTCGTGCAGGTTGGCTCTGGCGGCTGCGGGGTCGTTGGTCAGGGAGAGGATCAGCTGGGTGTCGTCGGCGTAGGAAATTATGTTGAGGTTGTGTTGTCGTGCGATGGCCGCGAGGGGGCTCATGTAGACGTTGAAGAGGGTGGGACTCAGCGAGGATCCTTGAGGGACGCCGCAGATGACTTCGGTGGCCTCTGATTTGTACGGTGGTAGGCGGACTCTCTGTGTTCTTCCGTCGAGGAAGGAGGTGATCCATTCCAGAGCCTTCTCCTGGATTCCGACGTTGCCGAGGCGCTGCACTAGGGTATCATGCACACCATACTGTGGACCACTCATGATCCATTTATGAGCTAAATTATTCAACACAATTTGCTCGTCGGGACCTGGAAGTTGACTATGGGATTGCCTTTGAGAAAGAGCCGGAGTCATGTTAAAAGACCCAAAGAGGGGCGAGAAAAGGCCAGAAACAGTATCAACCAACCGTGTACAAGGTGTGGGAGAATCAGACAGTAGAACGGGAGGCAAAGCATTAGAAGGGGTGCCGGTTACGAGAGGAACCGAGTGTGAAGGAGACTGAGGTACAGGAGTCCGAGGAACTGGAGTCGGTGGCAAAGGAGGCGGGGGTGGCAATACAGGAAGCGGCAATTGTGGAAGAGCCGGGACAAATGGTGGAACAACAGGTGGCTGGACAAGTGGTAACAATGGGAGTGCATTGGCACCTTGTACATAGGGCGGAGGCAATCTCAACAAATGGGACATTAAGGGATCTTCGTCAAGATCCCTACTCTGTGGGGAAGTAGGCAACACAGGGTAACATTTATCAATTGCCATACAATGCTGTCTGTCAGAGACTTCAATCTTCTGATCAATCTCATTATCTTTAAACTGTTGGACAGCCTGTGTAATCGTCATACCTTTCTCTTTGCTATATGTTTTTGCCTGCTTAATTTCTCTCTGTTTGGCTTCCTTACGCCAGAGGCGGAAAGAATCAAACATTGCCGGCCGGGCTTTTCTTTTGAACAAAACCGCTTCCAAATTATCTAGTATATCAGACTCAATGCTACCATTTTGTGGCCACTGCAGAACACCATCTTTCTTCGTGTATCGGATCCATACGTCGTTAAAGACAATGGGGCCAACACCATGTTTCGAATAGAGCTCATAAGTGGGAGTTCCAACCAGAGGAATTGGACAAGAATCCTCCAGCCGGGAATCCCTATTACAATCCTAAACTTACTAAGACCAGGCATTTTTAAATTACTGGTCTATTCACAAACTTCAAGGGGTTTAGAGCATATCACACAGCACAAACGTACTTACCCCTCGGCTTCGGCTATTGCAATAGTCGAATAACAAACCCAAACAAAAACAAAAACAAAGAAGTGGGCGCTACCCACAAATACTTAACTAGATTTTTTTCTCACGCCAACAGAGGTCCATCTAATGACCCGCAATACCAGTCATCACCAAAAGGGGCCAAGGCAGGGCGGAAGTCAGGGCAGCAGTCATCAACAGCCGTCGGGAAGGAGTAGCCGTGCTGAAAAAGACCTTCGGTCCACTTCTACATACAGGGGTCGCTTGACGTGGTTCGCGAATCCTCCAGAATTTTCTTGCGAGGCTCCTCACGACCTTCGGGCTGAACCGCTACCACTGACCCCGCGCCACGTTGGGCGCCAGTTGAAGAACCGGGCCTTATGGGCCTGGTGGCGCAGGGCACACCTTAAATATCCGAGTTCACCTGCCTTCTCAGACAGAGACACAAGACAGTATGTTAGGCGTAGAAATTCGGGTTTATTAGCTGCAGCTAAGCACAGTTGTCCCAGAAGTAAAAAGTAGGTTCTCAGGAGACTACCACTTCAACTCCGTGATGCACAATCTTTTATAGCACACATATTTACAACGTATACTCCCAATACATACAAATCTAACCAATGGGAAAAGTTGGAAAACAAGCTATCGAATGTCCAAATACGTCCTTCTTTCAGACCCCGTGTACCAATTCCTCCCACCAGTTAATCAGTACTAGTGCCTATAATTTAATTTGCAGGTGGCAGGACATTTTTGTGTGCCTCAAAGGATAGTTGTGTAACAAGAGAATACAAGAAGAGAATAGCGAAGGCCAGTCGGATAAGGCAGAGTAAGGAAAGAATAGAGAAAGGCAAACAGTCAATCGAGACAGGGATCAATCAGTCCAGACATAGATTAGTGGACTTGACCAGTCCCTGACATCGGTTTCGTAAGCAAGAGCAGGAGGTTACTTTTTAACAGAAAAGACACGTAGCAGCTGGAAATGAAAAAAATACTCCGTTCGCCGTACTGCCTGAGTGAAGGCAATACAAAATGGCAACGGGGCACAAAATGGTGGCTGAATACGGAACAAAGTCGAAAATCACAGAACCTCAACCCGCAATGCACTGCTGATGACGTCACATATTATATCATTCATGACAAGGTCAGGGACATCACTGATAACATCACTGATGAAATCTCAAATGACATCACTGATGAAATCATCTATGTGATAATCTGATGCACCTCCTCTAACCCTAATATAACTTTGATAAACCTACTCCAAAATACAGAATACTATTTTCGAAACTATAGACACACGAATACCACTTAATACATATCTACTTACTGGTTCTTAGGACTACACACACATCTACTCCTTCACTCATACAGTCACTTATATATGCAGTCACTCATCAATACAACACTATCATATACACTCATACACCTACACAGATACTCCTTCACTCATACAGTCACTCATATATGCAGTCACTCATCAATACAACACTATCATATACACTCATACACCTACACAGATACTCACACACCAGCACTCATCCAGAGCTACTCACACACCTAGTCAGTCATGCAAAGAATCAATCACACTTCCATTTACTGACCTATAGAGTTATACACACAACAGATCACTTATTCAAACAGAAACAAACACATAATTACTCTCTTATACAACCACTGATACAAGTACACACTCATCTATACAGCCACTCTCACAATCACTGACTCTCACATATAGTCATTTATATACTCCAACTCTCACATACACTGCCTTTTACATATGTAGTTACTTGGACATGTACTGCTGAGATATCCATTCACTCAGGAACACATCCATACACACACTCACCCACCCATACAGCTGTTTCCACGTGCACTCTTCAACCCATTTAGCCAGTGAATCAATCACTAAAAACATGCATGCAGAGAGTCACACACTTCCCACGCACCCACACACACACTCAGGCACCCATAAAAATACTCTGGCAACCAATCAATAACCCATATAGAGGGTGCGTGGCCAAGCCAGACACAAAGATGTCCGCTCAGCTCTGAAGGTCCGCTGCCTGCACAGGCAATCACAAATTATAACACTCTCCAGTACAGCCAATTGACAAGAATCGAACCTTGCTGAGAAGATGAGAGGTTCCTGAGCTGATGTAGTCCAACAGCATCGAAAATACAGCACTGAGTGGGCAGTACGACATTGCGTCCAAACGGTGCAAGAACCCAAAATGGCAGCAACATGAGCAAGCGGAGAGGAATAGGAGAGACGCGGCAGAGATGGCGAGCTCCGTGGAGCCCCAGATGGTTCAGTTACGGTGAGTTGACGGGATGCAGGTCGGGCGATTGGCAGCTGCATGCTGGTCAAATCTGATGGTCCATTTGACCTTGCGCAGACTGCTCATTGAGTTACCCCCGTATGGAGCACTATTGCGTGCAGGGACAGGGCCTGTGTGTGCTCATTGCTATCGGCCTTGGCGCTCTAGTACACAATACGGTAAGTGCCAATGGGGGGGCTCTATTTAAAAAAAACCTGCACCTGTCCGTACCTCTGCCAATCTCCCCCCCTGGTGTTTTTCAAAACGGCGACACCCGCCCCTGCTGATTCAGATTTGGACCACAACTCCTGTCCTGCATACTTGGGTCTGGGACCAGCTAGCACTGGGGCTCACCATCCACCAACTGGGAACCCTTTGCCAGCCGCCAGACAGATAGCCGATTGCCGGTTCCCCGCACTCCAGACACTGCCTCAGGCCCCCAGGCCAGCTCTGGCTTCAGTCAGACCACCTCAGCGCCGTTGTGCAGAGCAAATACGGTGAAGACACAGCTAAACTCTGTTAATGTGCCACGTTCATTCAGTGATGTCAGTGTAAGACTTCCGTGCCAAGAACCCTTCTTCTCTTCATCATCGTAGCTACAGCATGGGCCTATTCAAAAAGGTTACGGACACTGCCCAAGAGGACCCCAGCAACATGGCGGAAGGAGGGCAGAAGGCGGCCACATTGGAGTACAACACTAACCAGATGAGCACTCACCTACAGGAGATGAGGGCAGGATTCAAGGCTCTAGATGTGCGCTTTGACACTCTGGACAAAAATGTAGTGGATATGGGAGCAAAGATCTAGGCACACAACAGGCGTCTCGACATAGTGGAGTCCTGCACCTCTGACCTGGATGATGAAACAGCACAAACACTTAAGAGTTTCAACTGCGTTGAATGTATCCTCAAGGACATCGCAATCAAGAACGAGGACTTGGAGGCGTGCAGTTGCTGAAACAACATTCGCATCTTAGGAGTTCCGGAAATCGCAGCTACTGGCTGCATGGACAGCTTTGTAGAGACGATACTAATTGATCTATTTGGCACAGACTCCTTCACGTCGGACTTTTGTGGTGGGGCGCACTCACCGTTAGTTGGGACCGTTCCTAATCAAGGTTGCCCACTAAGGCCAATCATCACCCGTATCATGAACTTTAGAGATTGAGACAAGGCTCTCCGTATGTCGCGTGAAATTGGCAAAATCATATGGCAGGGCTCCAAACTGCCACTATTTCCGGACTTCACCATTATGGTCCAGGAAGCAAGGTAGAAATTAACGGAGTTAAAGCCACCCTAAGAAAACTTGGTCTGAAGTACGGCATGCTATATCCTGCTCGTGTGAGAGTTGAGATCAATGGGAGGCCCGTGTCTTCGACAGTCCCACAGAGGTGCAGGAGTTATGTCACACATACAAGATGCACAACAATTGCCCTGGTGTAGTAAATGTTATGTTATGTTAATAACTTTTATTCAGCGCACAGCTGCCCCAGCGAAGGGGCGTCCTGGCGCCTGATCCAGTATCACAACACAACAAAGCACCGCTGAAAAGAAGGAGGATCAGTCAGTAGAGGTGAACAGATAGGTTTTGATCGCACGTCTGAAGAGAGTCAGGCTATCAAGGGCACGGATATGGACAGGAAGGGAATTCCATAATCCGGCCGCCATAACTCGAAATGAACGGCCGCCCATTCTACTCAGTCTGAATCTAGGCGTGTTCGCTAAATGGAGAGATTCCGACCTGAGAGACCGCCTGGGGACATACGGGGAAACAAGACCCGTCAGGGCAGGAGGTGACGAGAATTTCAGGATCTTGAATGTCAGACAGAGCGCCTTGAATTTGATTCTCTGTCTGACCGGCAGCCAGTGAAGGGAGGTTAAAACTGCAGATACAGAGCACCGCCTCGGGAGGCCCACAATGGCCCGCGCAGCGGCATTCTGCACCCTCTGCAGTCTGGTGGCCTCGGTCTGATTAACACCAAGCAGCAGAGCACTCCCATAATCCAGCCGAGAAAGAATGGCGGCTTGGACCACCAGTTGCCGAGTAGGGGGGTCGAAAAATTTGAGGACTGGTCTCAGTCCTCGCAGAATACCATAGCAGGTAGCTGCGATCTTCTTAGTATGGCTGGTAAAGGAGAGGTTGGAATCCAGCCAGACCCCCAAGTTCTTCACTTCGGCCGCTGGGATGGGAGTCACCCCCAATTCAGGAGGCCACCATTGATCTCCCCACAGTTCCGCTTGCTTTCCTAAGATCAGGACTTCGGTTTTCTTAGCGTTTAACTGTAAACAGTTAATACGCATCCAATTCGCCACGGCTAAGAGCCCTGCGCGAAACCTGGGGGCAGTCACCTCAGGGTCCCCACTGAGTGTCACCGCCAGCTGCGTGTCGTCGGCGTACGATGTCATGGTTAAGCCACTTTGTCTGACGACAGCAGCCAGCGGTTTCACATACAGGTTAAACAAAGTGGGGCTCAGCGCAGAGCCCTGAGGTACTCCTAGTCCCAAAGGATGGAAAGAGGACTGACCAGGTGGAATGGCTACTTTAAAAAACCGGTCCGAGAGGAAAGAGCGGAACCAGTGAAGAGCTTTCCCCTCTAGTCCCACTTCCTCCAGCCTCCGCAACAAAATGTCATGAGACACCGTGTCGAACGCGGCGCTCAGGTCTAACAAGAGGAGCGCCGCTGTCTGCCCCGCATCCAGCACCGAACGCAGATGTTCGCTCATAAAGAGCAGCGCAGTTTCGGTGCTGTGTTGTGCGCGAAAACCATTCTGGCTCTCGTCAAGAATATTATTGCGAGAGAGATGGGCAGACAGGATGGAATTCACGTGTGCCTCAGTGACCTTGGCGGTCCAGGGCAGGAGGGAGATGGGGCGGTAGTTCTCAGGTAGCAGAGGGTCGAGACTAGGTTTCTTCAGAATGGGGCTGACCACTGCTTGCTTCCAAGAGGCCGGAACCACGCCCTCAGCTAGTGAGCGATTGATCAGGTCCAATATAGGCTCACGGCATAGGGGCGGGAGAAGAGTAATAAGCTCTGGCTTCAAAGGGTCTAGAGGAGAGCCAGATTTGATTTTAAGGCTCAGAGTATCAAACGCCTCAGCTGACAAAGCAGGTAAGGAGGACAAAGGTTCGCAGTCCGGGATTCTTACGGACCCGGGCTCGTCACCTTGCATAGATGGCATGAACCCTCGGTAGATTACCTGCACCTTCTCCACAAAAAAGGATGCCAAGCTTTCACAGTGGGAGTCCGTGCAGATAGCTAGCGAGGTGGCCCGTTTACCCATCAGAATCTTTGAGCACCTTGAATATTAATTTTGATGGGTTGGGGCTGTTTGAAAACTCAGAGGCATAGTATGCCGCCCGGGCGTGACAGATAGCTCTGTGATAGATCTTAAGCTGGGTAAAGTACAATGATTTTAATGTGGGGTCGAAGGATTTCCTCCACAACCTCTCAGCTTGCCGGCAAGTTCTTTTAAGCTCGGCAAGGGTCTCATTATACCATGGACTGCGAGTTTTAGCATGACATTTCAACCATCGCATTGGTATAAGAGAATCAAGAGCAGTACGGACCCAGTTACAGAACTGTTCATATCCCTGTTCCACATTCGACAGGCCGCCCAGGGGCTGTGCCTCCAGGATTTTGACGAATTCCTCCATTTTAAGCTTACGCCAGTTTCTTTTAAGGGTCAGTCTGTCCATAGGTTTGAATCGTTGGTCATCCAAGGGACATGACACTTTAACCAACAGATGATCAGTCCAGCCCACCGCCACCGGGTCAAAAGCCCTAGCCCGAACCAAGGTGGTAAAGAACGGGTCAAGGATGTGACCTCCTATATGCGTGGGGGCAGTGACTAGTTGGTTCAGTTGCATGGCTTCAAGGTCCGCTATCAAAGAACTAATGGGTAAAGAAGACGTCTGATCAAGATGTATATTCAGATCGCCAACGATGTTAAAGTTAGCACATCTAGGAGCTAATGAATTAACCATGTCAACGAGAGCGGCCTTGAAAACCGTGTCATTCCCTGGAGGGCGATAGATAAGCAGTCCACTCAGTGTGAACTGATGGCTGACAGTGACCTTAAAAGAGGCGCTCTCGCACATCGGCAGATCAAGGACTTTCCACACCGCCGGAAAGCAAGATTTTATCGCCATGGCTATGCCTCCTCCCCTAGAAGTACGGTTCAAAGTAAATACCGTATAGGTGGAAGGAAAAGCCAGATTTATTATGGCAGAGTCAGCGTCCTGTAACCAGGTCTCGGTAAGAAAAATGAGGTCAGGTGAGTCCTTGTCAATCATGTCACGAAGGGACTGATGGTGCTTGACCAGTGATCTCACATTAAGGCTCCATATACTAAGTGCTCGCTCAGAGTAGTCAATACGCGTACCTAGAGTAGATCTTACAGTAGAGCGCACCCCAGTGGGGGAATCCAGAGAGAAACTGCCACAAGGACAGACATAAGGTCCCGAAAGAGGAGACACCAGATCATGTGTACAGGCCCTAAGACCATCCCTAACAGAGAAGAGATCGGCGCAGTTGTACCTGATCGGTGCGATGGAATCCATGGTGGGATGTGAGCAGGAAGCCAGAGTCCTGTGCCCGCACCCGCTGCCTCGACGCGGACGAGCGCAGACGGGCAGGACTCTGGCACGACTCCGGCACAGCGCAGGCGTCACCACTGCGCGTCCCGCTGCGTGGGGGGGACGACTTTAAATAGGCGCTCCCCTGACGAAGGACGAGCGTTAGGACTCTCCCCACCACAAAGTGGCTCTGACGCAAGCATGGAACTTTTCTCCGGATCAGGACATGATTGAATTCTCTTTCAGGTCCAGCTCTAAGTAGCTCATTGAAGATATTGGGTTTTAGTTTACTACATGCATAATTTCTAGTTGCCATCTGGCGGTAAGGGCGTTGCCATCCCCCATTTGGTGATCACCTTGTAAATCTTCTGCAAAATTCAACTGTACCTAGCTGGGGTATTCTTTATGGTTTTGGAGTTGCAATTGGTACAATGTTTTCCTTTGATAATGTTGGTGCCTCTCTGGACGGGTGGGGAGGCTGGGTGGGAGGTAGTGGGTGGGGTTTTAGTACATGTTTCGAAATACGGAGACAATTTCACTATCGCATGTAGTCATAAGATACAGGTATACATGATCGCTTCATTTAAGGCCTTATTTTTTATGACTAGGATGGCCCAGTTAGGACACAACTCCGGCCCCACAGATTTGTCTTTGACATGGAATATTTATGGCCTAAGCAAGACTCGAAAGAGGAGGCAGATAGTAAATTATTTACTTCACCATAGGGTGAACATAGCCTTCTTACAGGAGACCAATCTACCCAAAAGTCATCAAGTCTGTTATGTCGCAAACTGGGGACACACAGATACTTTGCTAACTTTAGCAACTATGCTAGCGGCACGACCAACCTCATACACAAAAGAATCCCTTTTTGCATTCATTCTGTGACCCGCGATAGTGAGTGCAGATACATAATTGTAATGGGCACTGTAGGAACTGGGGTCACCAGTTCCCCGGGGGGTAGCTTGGCCGGAGCAGGTAGGCACCCGAAAGCCTAGGTGTTAAGTGACCACACAGCACACACATCCACTGAGCCAGTGAGCGCACACAATGACTGAGACCACAGCAGTAGGTTTGATTCAAATCAATAAATTTTATCTAGATCAAGAAGCAGGTTACTCAATAATCACGGGATCTCCGGGCCTCCCTGCAGCCTGGCAGCACCCGGGGACCAATGAGGAGAAAAGGGGCTCCCGCAGCCGCCAATAGCAACACGGCCTGCGGGGGTGTGGCGCTGGCGGCCAATCAGAGCGCGGTGGGGGCGGAGTCTCTTCCGACGCCTCCATCACGTGAGGCAGGCTAAATGGCTTAGGACCTGGCTGGGCCTAGTGCTGCCTGACTGAAATTTGCGGCGGCCCTCTCCTGGCTCAGGGGGCCACCGAGGGGCTGCAGATGGAAGTGGCGGGCACACCGGGGAAGCGCCAAAGCTGCGACGGGGTCCGATGGCCTTTGGTGCGCGGCGGGGCCGTGTCAGCACGGTGTGAGCTGCGGCGATGATTTGGCCTGCTAGTGCTTCCCTGAGACAGTGCGGGGACGTTGTAGAGCTCTGGGTCACACAGTGCTCTTCACAAGCAGCGCTTCACGGGGGCACACAGCACCTAAAACAAATTAGGCAGTTCAGGGGCTAGCGCTCAGCAATACCGCTTCAGGGCATCAATGGTCTCTGAAATCTCAGCGCTTCTCAGGGGCACAGTAGGAGAGCACTGGGCAGAAAGGTTAGTTCAGTCTTAGGCAGGACAGCAGATCAGATAAGGCAGGACAGGCCACACGACAGTGGCCAATCAGCAAAGGGGGCCCAGGTGGAGTCAGGGAGCGCAGGGGGTGACACAACGCCAATACCTGGTTGATCCCCCAGCAGTCCTGTGGGTAGTTAGAGGGTCTTCTTGGCACTAGATGGTTCCTATGCCCTTTGTAGATAGTTGCTTGAAGAGGGGGGGTTGAGTTGAAGGCTGCTGACAAGTTATCTCAGCAGGTCACTGCAGATGGTCCCTGGGTTCCCCTCCCACCAGGCCATATCATTGGGCTAGTTCAGTGTTCCTCACACAGCTTGGGGGGCGGTGCCTAACCCCTGTCACCCCCAGTGGTATAGGTTCCTGACTAGGCGCTACCGCCTAAGTCTCCTGCGTAGGGTCCCCCAGGTCAGTGAAGCCCCAACTGACTGAAAATGTTCCCTCATTTTCTTTATATAGGCCCAGGTCAGGTGACCACCCTCTAAGGTGGCAAAAGCAGACTCCGCCCCTATTCTAGAAGTTTCCAGGTGCTTCCCTACTCCAGCTATGGGAAGGCAAGGCAGGCTGGTATTGCAACAATGTTTAGGGGTTCCAGCCAGCTACTGGCAACTAGGCTGCTACTAGAAAGGCCATGCTGCAGTAGCAGGGGCCTATGGCAGCCATGTTGGAAGTAGAGAGCACCTGCATCATAGCACTGATTTTAACAATACACAGGGCATCTCAACCTTACAGGGCCTATACAACTTCGTTACGATGGGGGGACATCCTGAATTAGGGGAGCGAAAAGCGAAACATTTCAGAGAAAAGGACCGAGTCCAACGCAACTCCCCCCAGCCAAAAGCCAGGGTAGACCTATCATCGCCTTGATGGGCTTCCCTGCTTGGGGCGGAAAAAGGTGGACGCAGGCCCGTAACTGCAATGGCATCTGCCAGCTCTTTGCCAATCAAATCACCACACTGGTGTTTCCTAGTGGGATGTGTCCAGGACTGGCCTCTAGACAATCCAGAAGTCTCTGGCCCTTGCTCTCTGACAGAGTGGGGGGCAGTAGCCCCAGGCCCGTAGTACCCTTTGCCCACTCTCGTTCTCCTCCTTGCAGCTCCAAACTGCCACTGGTCCTCCCACCTGGGGTCCGAACCCTCAGGCTGACCAGCCACCAGGGGCGAGGCTCTGCTCCCCCTACCTCTCCTTCTGGGGTTCCGCCCTTTCTTCCTACGCGGGACACCCTCAGAACACCACTCTCTCCCCAACCTGGAGTCGAAGCCCTCAGGTTGAACTGGTGACAGGGGCGAGTCCTCCCTCCTCCTGCACCCCCTCCCAGAGTTCCGCACCCTTCTAACTGGAGTAGTACCCCTGAGAGTCAACTCCGGGGGGACTCTGGTTACAGATGTCCCACCCGCCAGGTCCGGCAAACCCTTAACCTGGTACCCCAGTCCAGGATCTATACCCTGTGGCTGGACAGGTGCCAGAGGAGAGTCCTTCCTCCCTCCGCACCCCCTCCCAGAGTTCCGCACCCTCCCACTGGGAGAAGTACCCCTGGAAGTCAAACCCGGGGGGACACTGTTTACAGACGTCCCACCCGCCAAGTCAGGCAACCCCTGAACCTGGCACCCCAGTCCAGGATCTAAACCCTGCGACTGGTCAGAATCCCAAACCTCGGGTATGATGCCACCATTAGGACTTCCTGGCACACTTAATTGCAAGGCTCTCAGCTCCAACTCCTTAAGCTGAAGCTTGTGCGACAGCTTCTTCTCTTCCAATGCGAACTCTTTATCTACCCTTTCTCTTTCCCTCTTGTGCTCTAGCTTTGCAAGCTCCTATCTCATTCGCCTCTCCTCCCTCCTGTCCTCATACGCCTGTGACTACGTACTCCTTCTAGACTCACCACTGCCTGCCCTGGAATGTCTTCCTGGCAACAGATTTTAACTCACGTCTATGTTTAGTAGGTCTAGTTCTCCTGGAGCACCCGCCTCCTCTTGTGTGACCTGCCCCTCCTGTTCCCCATCCCCTCTCCCCTCTGGGTGGGCCCTTACCCATGCCCTCAAAGCGGTACGGAGCTCCTCCTTCACGGCTCTCTGCCCAACCAGCACCCTCACCCCCTGACAAAATTCCCTTAGCTACACCACTATATACTTTTCCAAGTCGGCTAGCTGGAACTCCATTTTGACAGGTGGGGACCCAGATAAATCACAGGAAAGATACTAGGACGTAGGTAACAGGATTGGGTCAAAACAGGACTCTACACACTCAGGTTAGACAACGGGGGGTCAATTGCTTAGGCTTGCATGCACAATAGGTGTCTAGTCTAATTGCGGCACACTCTGTCTCACCGGAGGGTGCTGTATAGTCACAGGTCATGATCCCCCCTGCTCGCCCCCAAATGTAGGAACTGGTGTCACCAGTTCCCCGGGGGGTAGCTTTGCCCGAGCAGGTAGGTACCCGAAAGCTTAGGTGTTAAGTGACCACACAGCACACACATCCACTGAGCCAGTAAGCGCACACAATGACTGAGACCACACCAGTAGGTTTGATTTAAATCAATAAATGTTATCTAGATCAAGAAGCAGGTTACTCAATAAACACGGGATCTCTGGTACGGCAATGCATTTCACCAAAGGTGTAACATTTCATTACTTTAGTACTAAACATTTCATTAAGCCAGACTAAACCCTTTTCATTTGGTAATGATATACTTTTGATCAGGTGAGAATAAAAACCTTTCATTAGGCAGGAATGACAATTTCATTAGGGTAACACCAACACATTTCCTGATGCCTGAATAAGCAGTGCATTACCCCTTTTAATTAAGCATAACATTTCATGAGGTAAAACGAATGCTTTCATTAGGCATGAATAACCAATTCATCAAGCAAAGATGAGCATATCACTGGGCAGGATCATATCATTAAAGATGGGGCTACAGTTTATTAGGCAGTAATAACCCTTGTATCAGGTAACCAACATTTCTTTAGGCCAGAATGACCATTCTCTTCAAGCAGGGCTAACCATCTCCTTAAGCAGGCCCAACATGGCAGCAGGCAACAGTAAACAATTCATCAGGCCTGTTCACGTGAGCCTTTAGGCTATCTCTAACAAGCCCAGGGCCCTATGGTGTCTCGCTGGGCTCTGGCCCAATTCCGGCACTTTTAGGGGCCAATTAGGGCCAACGGGGCCCAGTCTCAAGTCCTCCCGAGGGGGGAGGCAGTTTCGGGGCCTCCTTTTCACTCCCGGGAGGCCCCGCTCTGCTCGTGTAGTCCACCCTCCCCCGGGACGTTACCAGTGAGCTTCGGGCCTTCTCCGGGCCCCTTGTGGCAAAATCGGCAGGCAGGGAAGGGCTCCTGCCCTCCGGGGCCTCACGGCAGTGCAGTCGGCAGGGGCTCCAGGCTCGCTCCAAGCCCCCGCGCCGGTGTCTCGCCCGATCCCGAGCCTCCCTGCAGCCTGGCATCACCCGGGGACCAATGGGGAGCAAAGGCGCTCCCGCAGCCGCCAATAGCAACGCGGCCTGCGGGGGCATGGCGCTGGTGGCCAATCAGAGCGTGGCGGGGGCGGAGTCACTTCCGATGCCCCCGTCACGTGAGGAAGGCTGGATGGCTTCGGACTTAGATAGGCCTGGTGCGGCCTGACTGAAATTTGCGGCGTCCCTCTCCTGGCTCAGGGGGTCGCCGAGGGGCTGCAGATGGAAGCGACGTGCTCACCGGAGAAGCGACGAAGCTGCGACGGGGTCCGACGGCCTTTGTTGGATGCTGGGTCCGCATCAGCACGGCGTGGGCTGCGGCGGTGAGTTGGCCTGCTAGCGCTTCCCTGAGGCAGCGCAGGGACGTTGTAGAGCTCCGGGTCACACATCACTCTTCACAAGCAGCGCTTCACGGGGGCACAGAGCGCCTGAAACAAATTAAGCAGTTCAGGGGCTAGCGCTCAGCAATAGCGCTTTGGGGCATCAATGGTCTCTGAAATCTCAGCGCTTCTCAGAGGCACAGTAGGAGAGCGCTGGACAGAAAGGTTATTTCAGTCTTAGGCAGGACAGCAGATCAGATAAGGCAGGACAGGCCACACGACAGTGGCAAATCAACAAAGGGGGCCCAGGTGGAGTCAGGGAGTGCAGGGGGTGACACAGTGCCAATACCTGGTTGATTACCCAGCAGTCCTGTGGGTAGTTAGAGGGTCTTCTTGGTGCTAGATGGTTCCTATGCCCTTTGTAGATAGTTTCTTGAAGGGCGGGTTGAGTTGAAGGCTGCTAACAAGTTTCCTCAGCAGATCACTACAGGTTGTCCCTGGGTCCCCCTCCCACCGGGCCAGATCAGTGGGCTAGTTCAGTTTTCCTCACATAGCTTGGTGGGCAGTGCCTAAACCCTGTCACCCCCTTTGGTATAGGTTCCTGACTAGGCCCTACCGCCTAAGTCTCCTGCGTAGTGTCCCCCAGGTCAGTGAAACCCCAACTGACCAAAAACTTTCCCTCCTTTTCTTTATAAAGGCCCAGGTCAGGTGACCACCCTCTAAGGCGGCAAAAGCAGACTCCGCCCCTATTCTAGAAGGCTCCAGGAGCTTCCCTACTCCAGCTATGGGCAGGCGAGGCAGGATGGTATTGCAACAATGTTTAGGGGTTCCAGCCAGCTCCTGGCAACTAGGGTGCTACTATAAAGGCCACGCTGCAGTAGCAGGGGCCTATGGCAGCCAGGTTGGAAGTAGAGAGCACCTGCACCTTAGCACTGATTTTAACATTACACAGGGCATCTCAACCTTACAGGGCCTATCCAACTTCGTTATGATGGGAGGACATCCTGAATTAGGGGAGAGAAAAGCGAAAAATTTCAGGGAAAAGGGCCAAGTCCAACAAGCACGTCAATGGGCCACAGTGTGGCGACGGTCTGTATATACGGTCCTAATAATGACTCCCCTGATTTTTATTATTCCTTGCTTTCCTGGCTGGCGCAGCTTGGCCCTGTATCCCTTCTGCTGGGAGGTGACTTCAACATTGCTCCGGTTAAAACATTAGACAGCACCTCAAGTGCACCAGACCCCAAGCCACACGATGTGGCCTTGGACCACCTCTCTGCAACGCAGCTCTGTTGCCCATTTTGGAGGTACCTGGTGGGCTAGCAGGCCCCCAAGGACCCTCAGAATCCAAGGGGAATTAATTTTCCAACTAACAATACGCCAGGTGGTGCTTTTGCAAAGTGGTGGAGAAAGGGGGCAAGGCATCCGGCGAGATGCCAGCTTTCTTTAAATTTATTTTTTTACAAAGGGGGCTGTGTGACCCCCTTTTTATAACTTTTTGGGGGCTTGGGGACCCTATCCTCCAAGGCCTACGCCCTTTTTCTAAAAACAAATCAGGAATGATGGTGCTCGAGACATATATTGAAAATGCAGACTGTGATTTGCTACGAACATAAAATGTTATAACCCCTCCTGGCCACACTATAAAATATACTTAGAATAAACTAAGCCTGAGGTGCTCATGTTATCGCTCTTGTGATGATAAAAGGGTGAGTGGACCCGCCCGTTTAGGGCCTGTGGCCAAGCACTGAAACACAGATACAAGCAGAAGTCTACTGAGTGATCCCACAGGGCTATAGTAAGCTCATGCTGGGGGAGGGCCCGGGCCCCTCAACAGCTTGTTACCTGCTGAGTCTACATGAAATCTGCCCTGATGCTCTGCCTGACAGCCAGGCCAGTCCTGAAGTGACGCAACCCAAGGAAAGGCCGTTTGACAGACAGGCCTGGATGGGAATGGGCCCATCTGGCGCCAGGCCTCCTGCTCTGCCTGATAAATAGAGTAGGGTACACTACAGCCCTACCCAGGCCCGGCCCCTCCAGCACTGCCTGAACATGTGTAGCTGTTGCCAAGGAGACATGGACACCTGCTCTCGCCATCCTGCAAAGGTCATCTACGGAGAGATAATGCAGGATGGGCGGGTCACACCCAGGGACAGGGCTGGGTAGACAGGAAGAGGGTGCAGAATGTGGGGGGAGGGTATGGAAGGAAGGGGAGGTGGTGAGAGGAACAGATGGAGGACTTGGAGAGAGAAGAGGGAGAGGGCAGAAGAACCCAAGAGACCAGGAATGGAGGAGAAAGACATAAAGGGGGAGCACAAGGAAAAAGGAGGAGGGGTGGTAAAATGGGAGTGGAAGCCAGCAAAATGGACAAAGACAGAGCAGGAAGAATAATAATTGTGGGAAATGTGAAACTAAACAAAAGGATAAGAACTTGTTAACAAAGAGATAAAAAGCAGAGAAGCAAGGGAGGAAGGGTGAATAACAAATGTATAGTGATGTAATTTAGCAGTTTCAGATGCCATTGCTGGTTTCATTTATATACAAGGATGTCATAAAGTTCCTCGTCAGCGTGATACATTCCGATACTGAGCAGCAACAGGCACATTATCCCTCTCATGCATACAACTGGTACAGATTAGCATGGCTTCGCAGCTGTGGCCTGTAGCTGGTGCAGCAGTTCAATCAAGCTGCCACAAGGTGTTACTGTTGCTTGACCTACCGTCTTGCATCTTCGTAGTCATTCCACGTTATTCCCTGGTCTCCTACCACAGTTGCAGGATCTGAGATACAACAGTACACGGGTAGGTGAACTAGAACAATGCGCGAGCTCTGCCCACCCTGTCCTCTCCCACCCCGGCCAGCTGGCACGGCTGCCAAATGCCCCCGAGCACAAGCGTGAAACGCTCTGCAGCAGGCAAGCAAACAGTGTATGACACCTGAGAAGACTTGTAACTGTGTATGTATTTCTCAGAAACACGCGGCTGGCAAACTGCTAAAGCTGTCTCTAGCCCAGCATTAAGAACAACAGACCTCTTTGACTGACTCCACTCAATAAAAATCGTAGATGCCAGAAGCGCTTCTGGGAGTAGAAAGGGTACCTCGTTCCACTTATCAAAATGCACTTTACATATTATAACATGCAGCTGTTAAGATACCCCATACAGTTATAGCCCCCAGAAACACTCTCAATCATGACACACAAGCTTAATGGCCTATTATTATTTGCATTAGTGATGTTATCAGTAATGTCACTGGCCATGTCATGAAAGATGTAAAAGGTGACGTCATCAGCAGTGCACTGCGGGGGCGCAAGTTTTAGTTAGCTCAACTAACTATAACGGACAAATTTCTCTGGTTTTGTACGAGTGAAATAACCAACTAACTATAAAGTCCCGGAAACCTGTGTTTATTTCAGTGAATTTCAAAGGTTTTTTTAAATGCTAATTTCTAACTATAACGTCCCTGAAGCCTATGGTTTTTTCAGTGAATTTCAAAGGTTTTTTAAATGCTAATTTCTAACTATAATGTCCCTGAAACCTATTTTTTTTTCAGTGAATTTAAAAGTTTTTTTTAATGATAATTCTAACTGTAATGTCCATGAATCCTATAGTTTTTCAGTGAATTTCTAAAGTTTTTTAAATGATCATTTTTAACTATGCCTACAGAGGTAGGACATGTGAAAAAAGAGGCAAGAGAAATGCAGAAAAAGGCAATAGAAGTCCAGAAAGACGAAGAAAAGTACAGGAAGAAACAAGAGATATGCAGAAAGAACCAACAGAGGTGCAGAAAAAAGTCCTTGTTGCAAAGTCATCCTGTGCCCCCACCTTTTAACAGACTGGTGGGGCTGGTAACTGACTCTGACTATGGAGTCCCGGAGCCAGTGCTACACTGAAAGACACTTTAAATACAGTGAAATCACCTACATACACTAGGGTACACTGTGAGTTGGAGTACCCCTGTGATTGGCTTGACCTCCCCTGTAAGGCCCTAGTATATAATAGGGCAGGGGAATTAAAACTATCTCTAACTCAGAGGTACTGAAAGAGGCAGGAAAAGTGCATAAACAGGCAGGCAAGGTGCATAAACAGGTAACATGGGGGGCAGAAAGAGGCATGTGAAATGCAGAAAGCAGTAGGAGCAGTGCAGAAAGAACCAACAGAGGTGCAGAAAAAGGCAAGAGGGGTGCAAACAAAGGTAGGATGGTTGCACAAAGAGGCAAGAGAGGTGCAGAATGAGGGAGGAGGAGTGCAGAAAGAAGGAAGAGATGTACAAAAAGAGGCAAGCGAAATGCTGAAAGAAGCAAGTGGTTTAAAAAGCAGCAAGAGCAGTGCAGAAAGAGGCAAGTGAGGTGCAGAAAGAAGCAAGAGCTGTGCATAAATATCCAAGAGAGGTGCAAAAAGAGGCAAGAAGGGTAGAGAAAGAGGTAGGAGAGGGACACAAAGAGACAAGAGAGGTACAGAAAGAGGTAGGAGAGTTGAAAATGAAGGAAGAGAACTGCTGGAAGAGGCAAAAGAATTGCTGAAAGAAGCAACAGATGTGTGAAAAGAAGCAAGAGAAGTGCATAAAGAGGCAAGTGAGGTACAGAAAAAAGTAAGAGAAGTACACGAAGAACCAACAGAGGTGCTGAAGGAGGCAACAGAGGTACAGAAGGAGTCACAAGGGGTGCAGAAAGAAGGAAGATGAGTACAGAAAATAGTAACAGAGGTGCTGAAAGTGGCATGAGGGGTGCAGAAAGAAGGAAGAGAAGTGCCGAAATAAGCAACAGAGGTGCTGAAAGAGACACAAAGGGTGCAGAAAGAGGCAGGAGAAGTGTAGAAAGAAGCAACAGAGGTACAAAAAGAGGCAGAAGTGGTGCAGAAAGAGGGAAGAGAGGTATAGAAAGAGTCTAGAGAGTTGAACAAAGAGAGAAGACAGGTTCAGAAAGAGGCAAGAGGGGTGCAGCAACAAGCAAGAGAAGTGCATAAAGAGGCAACAGAATTGCTGAAAGAAGCAACAGAGGTTTAAAAATAAGAAAGAGCAGTGCAGAAATAGGCAACTGAGATGCAGAAACAGGCAAGAAAGATAAAGAAAGGGAAGACACGTGCAGAATGAAGCAACAGGCGTGCAGAAAGACGCAGGAGAAGTGTAGAAAGAAGTAACAGAGATGTAGAAGGAGGCAAGAGAACTCCAGCAAGAGTCAAGTGAGTTGCGAAAACTGGCAAAAGAGGCACAGAAAGAGGGAACAGAGGTGAAGACAGAGGCAAGAGTAGTGGAGAAACAGGTAAAAGCGGTGCAGAATGAAGCAACATGGGTACAGAAATTTGCGAAATAGGTGCATAAAAAAGTGCAGAAATAAACAACAGAGCTGCAAAAAGAGGCAAGAGAGGTGCAGAAATAAGATTAGGAGGTGCACAATGAGGCAGAAGGGGTGTAAAAAAAGGAAGAACGATATAGAAAGAAGAAAGTGAGGTTCAGAAAGAGGCAAGTTAGGTGCAGAAGGGGGCAAGAGAACTACAGAAAGAGACAAGATAGGTGCAGAAACAGGCAAAAGGGGTGCATAAAGAACCAAGAGAGGTGCAAAAAGATGCAAGAGGGGTGAAGAAAGGGGCAAGAGAAATGCAGAAAGAGGCAAGTGAAGTGCAGAAAGAAGACAGTGAGGTGCAGGAAGAGGAAGAAAGGTACAGAAAGATGGAAGAGAAATGCAGAACGACGCAAGACAGGTACAGAAAGAAGAGAGGTTTATGCACTATTGCTACCAATTTTACACCCAAATTTAGTAATAAGTAACACATGACCATTCCAGCTTTGCAAAGGGCCTTCCACCACGCTGTAAGACGTGAAGCTGCATTTTTGGGACCATTTGAGCCATTTGAGCTAGAAACAAGGCTTTTTTGTTCAAATCTGCAGATTATACAGCAGATAGTTGGCAAATGTGGATAATGTTTATTTATGTGACAACTGATGCAGCCAACAAAATGCCCAAATCAAGAATGCACCCGTAGATAGTAGAGTTGTGATGTAAAGGACCCAATTAGTCTGCAAATAGAGCTGTATAGTCCAACAAGGAAGGAGGGAAGGAGAAATTGAACTGACGCGAGATGTCCAGTTGGCAATAAAAGCACTGCCAACAAGCAAAAAGGCCCTTCCCGTGCCTGAGCAGCCTAAACCTGAAATACCATTAACAAGATGCATTGGAACAGCAACTATAGTGTGTGTATGCTTCAGAGCAACATGACAAAAAGCGAGCACACTCTCTCCGTACATGTGCATTTTATTTGTATTTCCCTTTGCAGCCATTGGATATTAGCTTGACTAGGGTATGGCATAGTTTTGTGACAGTAAAGAAAATAGAGCTACACCCTCTGGCTTTGAAGCAAAACAACAACTAATTAGAAAGCAGTGAGCTTCTTACACACAGTACCTGCTGCAGTATTTATAGCTACTTACCTGGCTTCTTCCTCAGCCTTTCCATAGACTTTGCAACAACATGAAATGGGATTTGAAACGTGCTTAAAGTTCTTTGTGAAAATAAAATTCTTTAAAAAAAGCATGCTTAAGCAAAGATTAGGGCACATTTCGGGATTCCTAACTGTATGCTAAATGGTACATGTGAAGAAAAAATATTGTGGGTGGAATTCTCACCTGTGGATTAGCTGTGACTAGGGCGGTGAGGCAGGAAGGTTACAGCAGAGCACCCCTTCAGCAGGCAAGTTCCTCCTGGCTGCTCTGCTGTATAAGGAAGGGTACAATGAAGAGAGAGCCGGCACAGCCGGAAGTAAATGAAAACCGCTCATAATGATTGTGTGTGCACGCGTGTGGGCTTCGGTGTTTGGAAAATAGTTTACTTATGTGTGGCGGTGTGCGCATGCATTTCTGGGTATGTGTGCGTGAATGTGTGCTTCGGTGTCTACAGAAAGGTTGTGTGCGTGTGTTATGCTTAGGTGTCTCTTTTGGGAATCTTGTGAGTTTGGATGTGCATAGGGAGTTTGCGTGTGTTTGTTTAAATGCGTGTGTGTAGATAGCGAGATTGTGTTTGTGTTTTTATATAGGGAGCTTGTGTATGTGTGCCTGAGTTTGTATATAGCGAGGTAATGTGTGTAAGCGTGCTAGTATGTGTAGAAGGCTCTGCATCCATATGTGCATGCATGTGCCCGAGGTTTATGTGTATAGGAGGAAATTTGTGTGAGAAGGGTTGTGTGTACTTGTTGGACAGTATGTTTGATCTTAATAAAGTCCATTCTGAGGGTTCTCAAGTGTTTTTCTTTTTTCTCACCAACTAGTAACATGGTGCCTGTCTTGAGCATTCTGCAAATTAATGAATACCGCAAAGTAGCAAGGGGAGCGTGGGCGCTTTTGCCCCTCCTGTGGGTAGTAAAAGAAAGCCACAAATGGGGTGCAAAGGGCTGCTGACATCTCTGGGCTTTGGTGCTACTACTCCTGCTGCACTTTTGAATGCTAAGCCCCTGAACAGATATCATCACATAAGTAAAAATAAAACAGATTTGTACCCTAGCGTCACTGTGTCCTTTGAACACTATGTGTATGTAGTGACAATTCCCTAGAGAAAAGGTGAAATCAACCGATCTGCTTTATCGAGAACGGACAACAATTAATTAAAACAAAATTAGGAGGTCATGTATTCGTAAAGCATGTTTTTCTTTCACCTCGATAGAATGTGACAGTGATGAATGAGATTGTGTGTTACGTTGTCACTGTTTTTGTTTTGTTCTTTGCAGTTTTATATAGCGCGAACTAGACCCAAATCTATTGGAGCACTTTGCAGGAGCACCAGTTACACATTTATTTTTTTGTTATACACAGGGAGGTTAAGTGATTTACCCAGCATCACAGTTCATCTTCAACAGGGCCGTTCGGCCCCCTCCCACCGTCAGCAGAGATATATCATCCTCCCAGGATGGCTTACACTTTGCAGTATGATTGCAGTACACAGTGTGCTAGCGTAGGTGTACCAAGTAAAAGTGCTGCCTGGAAGCCTGTTTTGTTAAGTGGACCAAAGTGTCACTTGTGTGGAATCTACTGAGAGCTTGGGAGAGGAGGGGCTGTGGGAACCTCTGTGTATTCGACACTCCCCCTGAACACAGCTTGATGTGCCCTGGCGGGTGATTCATAATAAGTCACTCTGTCCATTTCAAAGCCCATTCTCGAGCACTCACTCACACCTCCATTGGTATCCAGAGCAATATATATTCTAGTGAAAAGACTCGCAGTAACTAAAACGTCTCTCAGACTGCTCCCAGGTAGCTTCAAGTGTCCCGAGCACAACTTCAATTGATTAAGTGCATTTGAACCACCGTGGAGAAAAATACTCCTACCTCCTGCTTCTGACCTCTGAGCCCCAGCCCCCTCTGCCAAGCAGCCTCCGTTGTTGTTCACGGCGTCTTCAGTGAAAGTCCTCTTAGTGCCACGAAGCTTCATGCAGCCCCATTGAAGGAGAAGAGGCCGCCACGAACGCCAGCCGCAGAACGCCGGCCGTGAAGGGGAGAGAAAGACTGCCAGCAGGACCTTCATTTTCTGTGAAGCACCCACTCAGGTAGGCTGAAACTCTATTACCGGGGGCGGGGCAGCATCAACTGAGGCTACACGGAGGCGTGGTTATCCGCAGAAATCCCATAATAGCTCCAAACTTTGAATTTAAATTACATTTTATATTGTTTTTATATTTGGTTGTGAATTCAATAAAATATTTTCCAATTTATTTATTAGCTTGATGAATGCTTGTTTCTGTATTTTTGTGTTTTGCAGTTCAAATCATTGAAATTGCTTATGTCAGGGTCTCTGGATTCTAATTCCAATAATCACTCAGTAAGGTTCCCCAGATTTCAATATTTATTCAGTAGGGGCCCCCAGACTGCAGTAATGATTAAGTCAGTATCCACAGAAGTTAAAGGTTAAGAACCACTGCCTTAGATAACAACATAACATGTGTCAAAAATATATCACGCATGTAGTCTTTCTTACTGTGTACTTGTTCCACTTCAAGCTTTTTAAGCTCTTAACTAAATTGAAGCAGATGCACTAGATGAGATGACAGTGGATGCACGTTGCCAATATTTCAGTGTATGAACTTGAAGAGGCCATAAATGAAATGATATATGGGCCCATGACACCAGATATAGACAGGAGGCCATTTGCCACTGGACCTTCAACCAGCGACAGGCCAGAGCTTGAGACTGAGTCCTGCTCTCAGATGCTCCAATGTCTGCAGGAAGAAACCCATCTCCAAGTCTGTCATAAAGATACTGTCCTCAAAAGGTGTCAGTTGACATTTCGGAAGATTGAGTAGTAGTGTTGTAAAGCCCCTAAGTTCTGCTTCCATTTTATGTAAGCCTGACTCCATCATGGAAAATGGAAGTTACCAACGTCGCAATCTTAGACAATAGAAGTCCCCATCATTCCAGATTTATGCAGAATTATTGTCATGTCTGCCAGATGTCATTTGACCCTATCTTTCTAAGAACTGTGAAAATGTAAAGCCTCTGATTGATGACATATACAACTCTTGATGCAACATTTGTCTGGGCCAAATGTCTACTTTCTACTCTGTTAAAGTTAAATAAGAGCACATACAAACATATAACCAAAATAATGTAGTCTGAATGGACATGATTTTATCTTAAATGTTCATAAAGCTTTCTAAGCTTTCTAAAGCTTTGATTCACCCTATCCGCTTGACCAGAGTCGGAGGACGCTCCTTCCGATTTTTGGCGGCTCAAGGTTGGAATGGTCTCCCTGCTCCACTCCGGAAAACTGATGATTTGCTTTCCTTTCGAAGGGGACTTAAGACCTGGCTTTTTACACAGTAACTGGTTTTTCATCCTCCTTTTTCCTTATGTATGTTGGGCTGTGTTTCGTCTATTCTTTAGGCTCTTTGCCAAAGCGCCGGGACACTCCTTTGGAGTAGCCGTGCGCTATAAAAGAGCATTTTAACATAACATAACATAACATAAGGAAACGTCTGTGATGCACACCTTGATGCACATAATCTATGTCAGACATTGCGTAACCTACCAAAGAAATGCCAATCTCTGATAAGATTTATTATATAACGACTACCACTTGTCAGGAGAGGTTCTTCCCCCGGATTTCTGCCCAAGATTCTGCCTGAGAAGGTACTGCCAGCACACTTTGCAGATGCTAAATCTCACTTGGTGACAGAAGCCGAGCCCTGAAGGAAGACCGCAGCATGTGTTTGTGCCTTAACCAGGAACACTGGCTACACACCTCCACTGATAAAGATAGCCTTTACTGTCAACAAGGTATGCATTGCATCTCTTCTCCCTAAGGAGCTCTAGACTGCAAATAGCTCTGCCTTCCATGCTCTCTTAGTGTAGCGCATAGAAGTAGGCATTACAGTGTTAGGCTTAAGATGACATTTTAAAACATGCTAGAAATTTTCATTTCATTATCATTATTTATAACTTGCCTTCTTGGTGTTTTTATAATATTCTGTGTAGTTGTTTTAGATGTACTGAGAAACAGATTGTTCCTTTAGTAATAAATACTTGTACTTCAAAGTGTTTCTTCATCTTAGTACAGTGTGTGTGTGTGTGTGATACTGTGAATAACGAAAATAAGGTTTGTTGCTGTTTTCACTGTGCCCCTGATCCCTTTATGGGACTGATATTAATCCAAAAGCAATGCCTCTATCTACATTGCACATTCAATAGTGTTTTTCAGGGCACCAATAATCTGTCTTTTACATTCACCACTGGTGCCTTAATCCAAGTTCACCAATGTCACTTGTTAGACAGGAAAGCACACCTTGCACAGCTACACCAAAGTCATAGCTTACGCAACAGTAGACCAATATGAGTCAAATGCTCCTGAAGAGTTTTAAGGCCTCCTTTGGAAATGGATCATGAAGTAACCAGTTGTCCCACAGTGGAAATATGTACCATCGCTGGAGATGTAAAAGAACAACCACAGGAACCATCCTCTTAAAAAAAATAAAAATAAAGGCTAAAATCTCTCCTTATCTCTTTCTTGATGGAGAACGTGAGCATTAAGCTGAAGAAAAAGCTGTTACAGGAATGTTTCCAGAAATTGAACCCATAAAATAAAAGGACTACCCAAAATTGAACAATCATTGGCCAAACTGTGCTCCCATCGATACCCACAAGAAAAGAGGGATTCATGGGCTGAAACCGAAAATATGTTACTGCACATGAGTGGGCAGGGCTCCACTCATGGTACAACACTGGGAGATGCAGTCTCACAGGTTACTGCGTATCGAGTCCTAAATTTTAACACAGCAGTCTTACTAATGCCAGCCAACAGGTAATGATGCCATCAGCATGGCCAATATCTGACATTTCTTACTATCTCCAAAAACGAACAGTAGAAAGGCCAACCACAGGAATCAGCACACCCCATCCTGCTAAGAAATTGCTTTCATGTTGCACACAAAACCTCTCTGTGTCCAGCTTAAAAAGACGAGTATTAAGATAGGAATTCAAGTCAAGGAGGGATCCCAAGTCCTCTCAGCCAAAGACAGAAGAGAAAAAGCAGGAACAATGCTGGGTAAGCTGGTCATCTATAGTGTCCAAGTGGTGGGAAGGGTCAGCTAGCAGCATGCTTTGAAGTTCCTTTTTTTCTCCTGTCTTCCAGTTCAGAATATTTCATTAGTAATCATTAGGGAAAAATGATGGATGGATGAAGGGATAAATCTTCCTTAGTCTTGGGGTATGGTCTCTACCCCTGATGGAGAGGCAGCCAGGATTTCTTCTGATGGGCTTTGCCTTCCTCTACACAGGAGATCAGAGCTCCAAGAGTAAATCAAAAAATGAACACTATATATAATTTGCAGGAATTTGCTTTTGTCTACAGCTAATTGTCAGTCATAAATGGAGATTTGAAACTAGAGATAAACGATGTAATGCACTTAAAAATATATGTACTTGCTGGAGAAAAGCAGCAAAGCAACAGGATCAATATAACTAACAATTATAAAATGGCTTTTTATTGTGGCAGTGCTACCAACAGTCATAGTATGAGCACAACATGACATTCACCCTTCTCCATTTCAAACATTTGCTACCCCGCTATGCCCAATAACTCCCAGAGTCAGAGCATGTTGTTCAGGGCATAGCCTTTTATTCACATCAAACCAGGTAATTTAATGACAGACCAATAGGAGAAAACAGCATCACACTTTAGCCGCATCAACCTATCAAAGGCATTAAGTAAATCAGGCATGACATTAGACTTGAACTTCAGTTTTGGCCATACTTTTTAGCGGCAACAACATGTCAAAGGCAGTAAGAACAAGCATTTGCAATGCAATAGGTCTAGCATTACTGAAAGTTTGAGCTATTAGAGTTGCAAATAATAATGCAACCCCGAAGCAGATGAGGAGCCAAATATGCTCGTACCCACACATGCCGACAGGAGAGCGAGTACACTGAAGCATACTTATTACCAACTAGATGGACTGTGTTAATAAGCTATTCGCAAGGCACACTGGTCCGAGATGAATCTTCGCTGCTGGGTACACTTCCTTCTTCCAGCCTGCTTTGTTGATCACAGAGGGTGTGACATTGCGTGGCTTTGGGTTGTTCGGGTTGGGTTGTTGTCTATGTCAGGTAGGTATGTGTGGGTGCTGGGAGATGGCATTTTGGGCACCATTCAGAGAGGATGGGGGTGGCATCTGGGCTCTGCCCAGTAGCGGGTGGCTATCTGTTAGGAGTTGGAGGTGCAGCTCGCACTGATCCCTGCAGGGCTCTCGGAGGAACGTGGTGGAGTATGGGTGCAGTTGGGCAATAAACGGGTAGAGGATGGCTCAGAGTGCCTTTACTTGCACAGAACGATAGGGGGCAGTTATGACGCTCTTGTGGTGCTTCTCCCGCCACCACTTGTGCATCATCCACTCAGATAACTTCATGCTATTCATCGCTTACTGGTAGTATCTTTTTCACTGTATGCATGAATTGTTTGTCTTCCGGGTAAGCCTGTGGATATTTTGGTGTGCGTTCTGGTGGCTTGTGTTGTGTTATCTTGTGTTATCTTGAAATTACTTGTATTGGAATGGGGGCCTCGTGACGTTTTGGAGGACTTGGGCAGCAAGTATGTGTTTTAGCATAAAGTTGACGAGGGAAGGGTGCTCTTTTCTTTAGTAGCTAAGGATCGACAAGGAGGTGTGTGTCGGTTACGGGTCACAATAAAATGGTGTTAAAGGAAGGCATGGGGTAAGGCCCTAAACAATAGTGGTGGCCAGAGGAGGAGAAGAAGACGGGCGAGTGGGTGGTACCTTTTCTCTGGTGAGGTAGCAGCGCAAAGGGAGCAAGTTTGGAGGGAGTAAAAGGTTGGGGGGTAGAGGGCACTAGCTTAGGCTGCTAGGGAGGAACCAACAATGGGTTTAGTAACAGGGTGAAAGGAGGGAAGGGGCAGTACGAGGAAAGGAAGTTATCAGATAAGGGAAACAGGGAGGGCCAGCTATGGCGTATGTTGTGGTTTGGCAAATTGGGTGGGTACGGAGAAGGCAGGGGCTGCTCCACTAGACACGGCAGGGCACTCTGAATACATGTGTTTTGGTGGTGTGGGGGGGCAACAGGAGGAGTTGGTACAGTTGGGCGAGTGGGGCATGCAGCTACGCATTGAGCTGCGGCTGGGACCGAGTTCCGCCTTTTTGACCATGCAACAGAGAGCATGGAGGATCACGCACCCCTTGGGTTTGCTGCTCCATGGCGCGGTCAACAAAAAACAAAAAAATGGTCTGTGTATAGTGGGAAGCTGGCACATCTCCCCTTTGCAGCAGGAGCAGGACCCTTGCAGGACCCTTGTGCACGGGGCGGTTCAGTGTCCCCTCAGAGCTCGGATCGGTCCCCTCTATCACCAGTGTGGGGAGGGGTGTCGACAGCCCCTTAGCAATCACAGACAGGGAGACCAGCGTGCGTACGGAGGAGGTGGTTGAGGGTTTGTTAATTCCCATGTTTACCGTTTGAAGCAGGATTGCTTCCCTGTGAAGTGGAAGCAAAATAAAATCCTGCAAATGGTGAGCGCATGCGCCACAGCAAGCCAGGTGGTGTCGATTATTTTGCCTGTGTCTGTGCACAATAACTTAAACCACATGACGGCCTGGTGCACGTAATAGACACCAATAGGCCGTGGGTGGAGCTATGCGCTCCCCTTTGGCCTATTGCATGCTGTCTTTCATAAAAAGACGCACGCAAAGGCCAATAGCGGGCCACCAGACGAAAAGCACATGCTTGTGCGTTTGCCATTCTGAAGTCAGCTCCTAAAACCCTATTTTTAGATACTAAATGTCTCGCGCTTCGCACGCAGTGCTGCACACTGCAACGCTAGGCATGAGACCTAAAAGTTAGGCACAACATTACACCTTCACTTGAGCTTGGGCCTTACAATTGAACTTGACCGACTCAGCCCGCCAACTCTCCACTCAGCTGCGTACATTGTGCCAGCAGGCCCAACCCGCTTCAGTAAACAGTTGCATTACTTGCAACCCAGGGCACCGCATAACACACCAGCCCACTGGGGTGCCTGAACACAGGCAGCCTCCCCAAGGTTCTACTCAGTCCATACGTTGTGGATTTGGACAGTAGTGTCCAGGACCACCGGCAGGTCAGTCCTCCTTTTTCAACTGCCTTTTGCACACGTGGATCCTACTTCCTCCTAGGGTCAATCCAGTTGCTGATCCCCCCTTGTTGTTCACCCCCCTATGTTGTTATCTGTTAGTGCTCTGCCACATGGTGAAAAGCTACCTGGCACACTCGCCCTTCTCCCCGGTGCTGACATTGCTCTGTAATAGCCCCATTACCTAACTGGAGCAAGTTGTGCCGACTAGTGCCTTACGAGGAACCTGCACAATGTATTCAATGAGATTGTCTAGCTACCCAGATTGTGATTGTTACCTAAACTGGGGGATCTCCCGCCGCAATGGCTTGCGGTCTTACTTCCGACCATATTTTAGATGATGCAAGTAACAATTGTGAACTCCAAAAGAGGGGGCTGTAAACCAGACCTCCCAAAACTGTTGCCTCCTTAAATGGCATGATACTATATATTATTCCCACCGGCGTTAATGACGAAAATGACCAGATGTGAAACTGCATTTGATTGTATAGCCTGTTCAAGCTAACCACACAGAACTTACCAGGTATATACCCCATCCTTATGGCAACCAGGAAATTAGGCAAAACACTCCACTTGTACCAACGGCCCCAACGTAATTGCCTCATACAGTTGTCCCACTTACCCTGCAATGGTACACTCCCCATCATAAAGGACATTAGGCAAGCCAATCCTCACAAACTTTGCATTGGCCATACACTAGAACTTGTGTATTGTCCCTCGGCGTCCTTAGGACCTGCTCCATTGCATACGTTGTACCAGCAAGCCCCACGTACTACAACAAACTATTGTTCTATATAAAACCAGGCCCCCTCATAGCCCACCGCCCCCCGGGGTACCCAAACACATGGGGAAATACCCACGGCCTCCTGAATGATCATTGGGGCACACACTGACAGTCCTCACTAACTGCAGATAGTGACAAGAACAAGAGAACTCCATATGTAGGTATTTTTGGCTATTGAATAGAGCCACCATACTTGTTGATGAAATGTTGGCAAATCTCCTTGCGTATGGATAATGGCAGAACTAAATCGCAACCTGTTATTGAGATTTGCTTTAACAATGCAGTCTGTTCCTAAAGCCCAGTCCACGCTAAATGAGTTGCACACCACCAAGCCTCACTAAGAACTGCTAACCCCGACAAAGGAAAGGGAAACTTTGCGATATATATTGGGATATGTACCATTGTTGGTATGAGTTTTCAAAATGTATTTCCTCCGAAGAGCCCCTCCATGTAGGTTGCATCGCACCGTAATTAGACCACCCACAGGCGGCTGACACATAATAGAGAAGGAAAAAACGCACTTTGCCAATAAATACTTGGCAATTTAGTAAAAACCAACCTACATATGATTGACTTTGGAAATACCATTGTCTGTGGATTATGCCACCAATAAATCACCACACTTTAGTCAAAGGCACTAAGAAATTTAAATTGTCATTACACTTAAGCATAGCATTAAGTTGACCATACTCTTGAACAGTCTGCTATACGCATTGTGACGGCAGTCCACAACGGGCTACAGCGAGCAGTTGCTTTACTTGAAATCCAGGGCACCACAAAGTGCACTGGCCCTCCGAGGTACCTGAACAATGGCATCACACTGTAGCAACATTCACATGTCAAAGGCACCACAAAATTAAAATTGTCATTACAGTTAAGCATAGCATCAAGTCGTCTATAGTCTTGAAAGACTATGCTGCGTACATTGTGCCGGCAGGCCACAACGCGCTACAGCAAACAGTTACCTTACTTGAAATCCAGGGCACCGCATAGTGCACCGGCCCTCCGAGGTACCTGAACACATCAGTCCATAAGTGGCGGGTTAGGGCAGTAGAGTCGAGGACCGCCGGCAGGCCGGTCCCCCTCCCCGCCAACCCACTGCACACTTCAATCCTACTCCCTCCTTGGGTCCATTGTGCATGGGTCCTTACAAACGACTGCCAAAACCTGTTCCATCATTGTTCCATCATTGCCTGAGTATTATGTATTAAATAAATCGCTACCTGTTATCGGGATGAGCTTTTAAAATGCATTTTTGCCCAATGCTCACTCCTTGTTAATTGTAGGGTACGCCAATGGCCTCACACAAGACTGCTGACACCTAAAAGGGAAGAGAACTGTGCATTGAAACATTTGGCAATGAGCAAATGTGATGAGTGAATAAACTGCAGTCCCATGATGAAATTCAACAGCACGCCTCTCCATGGAGCAACGCCAGGACATTGCTTTAGTGTCTTAAACATGAATAGCACTTAAATGGCAAGGGCAACAGAGAGCTATATAGCCCACTCCCTAAAGCTGCATTCTAAAGTAGGTGTGCCCTCACTCCTTGGGTGACTCTGCGCTATTGGTGACTATAATTAAAGCTATGCATGAATACTATCTCTGTATTCGACAATGAAAACCAACTGCTCCCTTTAGCTTTTAGATACCCTCTGAGGATCACCCCACAACATCAGACTCACTAATCTGAAGGCAAATGACATAGTAAAGCTATCGGGCGCAGTAGCGAGGTATGTAGATCCCTGCATTATTCCCCCATAGTAGCCTAAAACCGAATTGCCTACTAGTACTATAGCAGCAGGACGAAAGTACCTCATTGTGTCAACTTCCAATAAGTAAATCACACCATACGTCAACCCATAGACGAGAATCTCTGAACCTGTTAACAAAGGATGCTGCACCTCGGATCTGCAACCAATCAAACCACCATCTCAAACAGAAGGTGTCACTTCCTGGTTGCAGCAGCATATCCAGATGCCTGACACATAAAGGGACTTGTAGCTGACCCGTGCACTTCCTCCCCCAAAGGGGCATTTTGGCGCAGCATAACTGAGGATTATTAACCCGACTGAATGATGCTTATATGTCTCCCCCAATCACCTGGTCGTAGCAGCCCATCCGTGTTTATGATATCTAGCATGACTTGTATTTGCACTGTGCCCCAGAACCCACCTATAAAAGGGGCGCTAATCCATTAATCCACCTGGCCTGGCTTGGCGACGGCACCAGTCCCTTATGAAATAATTGGATAACATGTGGCAACTAATCTGGATCATGTGACATTCCCAATGCATTAAATTGTATCCAAATGAACATATATTTTAGTCAATGAGGTGAAGAGTTTCTAGTTGACTACATGAAAAAAGCTTGTCTCACGGAGGGAAAATGAGTAGAGTTGGGAGCAGGCTGTTGCAGCAGCCATTTTGCTATGGCTATGCCATTAACAATGAAGTCCCAAATTAAACCATCACCAAAGAGACCCATCTCCGGTACTCCTCATATATCCAATTCTTGCTTGCTACATACTAGTTAACTGCCTAACACCCTGCAATGTATACATGGGAATGCTATTGCTTTAGCTATCCTGAACTTAAACCTTACACATGAGTCAGGGCTGTGGGAAGAACAGTATTCGGTGCCTTCCGACGGCCATTCGTCATGGTGATGGCCGTAGTAGAGCACCTTTGCCAGGCACACCCACATGGCACGAGGAAAAGGTGATCCGTTTGCCTAACGTGGGCCAGCACCCAAAGAATGGAGAGAATAATCTCTCATTTCAGTACCCGTTTCATCCCAGCCATGCTGACAGCGGCCATAACTCTAACCTGTCAGTCTTGCCTTTGAATGTCAGTACTCAAGTGCGGCTCCAAAGCATCATTTATGCGCCTCGAAGCACATTGGTGTTAGCCCCTGGAAATCTCACTGGCTGTTCCGCCTTCAATGTAAGTGCTGAAATGTGGCACCAAAGCACCATTTGTGAACCCCATGCACATTGGTATGAGCCCGCACAACGCTCCTTTATGTCCTGCGCAATGCTTTTTCAGATGAAACAACGGCCTGCAAAACGGAAAGAGAGACAAGAGCAAGCTGTAACCCTGGGCAGCCATTTTTGCCACCATGAATTCTTGCCCATACGAATAATCTTGGCAACCCTAACCTATGTGTTGTACAACAAGGGAATATCGCAAGGAGTGTTCATACACCAATTGCCAAGATCAATCCCCAGCCCCTGCAATGGATGTGTTCGTCCACTAATCTACCTGGCTCGGCCTAACAACGGAACCAGCCATTAATTAAAATATTTGATAACGTGTATCGTTTGACTCGTACATTTGGAAATAATTCCATTAACATGATACATAATTCACACATATTATAACTAAGAGCCTGCTTTCCATATTATTTAAAATACCTGTCTACCGGAAATTGTAGACTAAAGGACTACATGTTAGGTGCATTTATTGGCAGACACAATAGAATTCAGAAAGGACAAAACACAATAGAATAACCTGGACCCCCGCGGCGAGTAGTGCTCTATGGTCCTGGTGCTAGCGCCCCCCCCCCCGAGCATTGCCCCGAACGTGAATATCTCCAAGAGCAAATCACTCAATCAATGGCAAAAGGCATACCCAACACTGCCAGGCCAGCACTGGAATCAGCATCACCCCGTCCCAGAGCACAGCCCCCCATACACTACCAGAATAGCCCAACTCAGAGCCCGACCAACCCGGTCTGCCTACTGTGAAGACGTCGCCAAATTCTACCTACTGTTTTCACTCACCATCATTCTCTGCCCCAAACTCCCGAGCAGTGGCAACATTTACATCCCTCCCTCTCCAGCTACCCAAGAGACTGAACAATTCCCTCTCTCAGCATAAAGCACCCCATACCACACTGCCGCAATGCAAAACCTTGACTCACTTCATCCGAACCACGGGATAAACCTGTAACACATCCTGCGTGGACCACTGCTTCACAACATGCATCATCACGCCAATAGCCATCTTCCCCCAAAAGTGGCATGCACACTGAGTACCGACCTGCCATCCATTCTTAGCTCCTGTCCCAAGTACAAAATGCCAGTAATGTACAAGGAGACATTGTCCATGTGTGTAGCACGCATCGATGAGCCACATTTTTTCTATGTATAGACCAGGCACACCAAATTAATCACCGCTTCCCGACCCTGCCACGGAACCACGTTCATCCGTGGAGGGCGACACCACTCTAGCCACGGAGGCAGCAGGCCACCCATGACCTCTCCTCCGGCCGGGACCAATGCGCACCTCCCACAAATCCCAACATGAGCGCCCCCTCAACACCAACTGGGCTGATGGACGTAGTTTCCACCCCACCTATAGTTCTGCCCCACCCCCAGCAGCACAATCAATAACGTACTGTACTTCACTGTTACCTCGAAGACCATTTTATAGTTGCAAGAGTATGTTCTGTGGTTAATAAGGAACAAGGGCGTAATCTGTTGGTGAAATTAAGAAAGAAAGCACTGTTTGCATGATGTAATTTAAAGTGCACATCTGGAACTAAACAAGCCAATGGAAGGAAATCGGTTGTGTAAAGCAATATAGATGCTGCTTTAAAACCAAAAACTGCACCGCATCAATTAAGAGTGAAAACAGCAATATTATTCAACCTTAGCATGAAACCATGGGAGGACAAAGACACGTCCCCCGCGTAGTGCCCACTCCGCCATATGCTCCCGCCAGCTTGCACACACATAATTACAATTCCCACCCAAAGGAAACTCAGGAAACATATTTGTGGGAAAGAACTGCTGCAGGTTTATTTCATACAACACAGGTATGACGTTATGGTGGGTCATCTTATGGGCGATCCAATGCAGGCAGCCCCTCGCTGTCCCGCATGCCTAAAGAGCCATCTTGCACGGCGAGTCGATGCTCTGACGGTGCAGCACATTACCATGTTCGTTATACTCCCGCCCGCCCACCCTGTTGGGTCGGAGCGGTGTGGCACACCCCCGATCGGTTCAGGCCACCCGACCGCCCGAAGGACTAACGGGGCGCTGGTGCGGTTTCCAGGAACCTCCTTCGGCTCCTAGTCCTTGGCTCAGGCACCCTTACTGTGCCAGGCAGAGGTTCCCTTACTGTACCCTTCTGCCGGCAGAGGTACCCTTACTGTCCCCGTCTGCTTCCAGATCGCCCTGTCCTCCGCCACAGCTCTGGATGAGGCCCCCGTCGATGACAGAGCCCCCCACCTACCTACCTGCTTATATCCCGCTGTTTGGCACCTTTTGTGCGTCCAGGAGGAAAATATCCACTCCCAAACTAGCCAAGTGTACCATGTCTTTAACGCAGTACCCTTCAGTTCCCTTGTAAAGGCATTTGCCCAATGGAACCCCAGGCCTCTCTTCCCATGAGCTTCTGCATGGATCCGGTGACCCTCCTGCGGGAATGTTCTACCGGTGATCCAGCTCTGCGGGGGACAACCCCCAGACCACAGGAGCTCGCCCGCTCCTTACCTGTTGCCCATCGCTACCAAGGCCTGGTGCTGAGTCGCCCCCCCCCCCAATGAAAGATTCAAATAATGGGTAGGGGCCCCCCGTAAGCAAGGTGGATCTGGCTTGGGCCTCAAGTTGCCCCCCTCACAAGCTCACAACCAGATAAACCGGATCTTACCCTTTGTTTGTTAGTTTAACAGGATCAAAATACAGGACGTGGCAGAAAAAACGTTAAGGAATAATTTCTAGGCACGTGTCTTATCTTTTGGGCATCTCCCCCTGAGTCAGAATCATTTCATACTTTCGACTCTCATGGTCTTTCTCCCCTCCACTTGTGTTCCTTCGTTAAGCCTTAATGCGCCTACCCAGCACGGGAAGCACAAGAGCCAACCTACTGACCTTGCCCTTGCTTCCTTAAATCTGCAAAGGGGGGCTTAAAATGGTTTATTACCTAATGGATACTAAGATCATCGCATATTAATGACCCCTCCTGAACAACTGCTTGCCCTTGATCATGCTACATCGAGCCGGGCTCAATTCTAGTCAGACTAGATACCACTATGTCCATTAAGCTAACAGAAAGGCGAGCTCGGTGTTCGTGCATAGGGAATTAATTATATCTTTACAGGTGGCGTTTTAATTGTAAGCTCACCGCCAGGTGGTCAGTCTCGTGTACTTTGTCCTCAGTCTCAACAGGATCAAAATGCAGGAAGGGAGAGGAGAAAACGTAATGTGATATTACTGCACACGATGATCTAAAGTTATTATGCAATAGCTTAAACCCGCAAGCCAGGGTTATTTCCCAGCACCTCTCAGGTCAGATTAAGCCGCCACCCGGCTCTAATCTAAAGTTGCCAATTGCTAGCATTCCTCCCATCACCTCACCGTGTTTGAGTACCTTTTAAACTGTCATTCCCTTTGCCTACCCCAATTAATAGGGCAATGTTAACTCCAGGGGTTGTTAGTATTTACGGTTACCCCGGTTCGGAATTTAACCCTCAGAAAATTCGCTTTTCTGGCTCTTTTGAGAAGTAATTTTGTGCTTGCCTGAATCTTATTATTAAACTTTTTTTCCCACTCTGTAAACCGAAAGGAGGTACATCAAGATATCATATATTTCCACCTTTCCTAGTCTTTGCTCAATATGCACTATGTTAGCTGTTTACAAACGGAATTAGGATACAGGGGATCGGCGAGTGCAATTTGCATATTTTTATTCGCTGCTAATAGCAACCGGTGATATATGTCCAAGGAAGCAAGTGATGAGATTATGGAAGTTATCATGTAATCAGAATTATTTTTCCTGCTGTGTGAGCCCAGTAGCTATAATAAATATGACAGTGCATGACATGGCAAATCAATGCAAGATCCGTACTTGGCTAGTTAGAGCACAGTCTAGCCTATGTATTTTAACAGTCAAATTGTCATCCCTAATTTCAAGGTGTACTAAGACATGGTTGCTAGGGGCATTTCCAAGCTTTGAAGCCAAATGTGCTATTGCGCAATTCCAATTTAATCAGGATGGTGCTAGCCGAATTTTAGTAACACGGACGTGTGAGGAAATAGATGGGCAGGGTTTCTATAGTTGTAATAGTGCACACATGCCTATGATTACCCACTGCATGTGGACGCCAATCAAAGCTGATTGCCACAATGACTATTTTCCCTGTATTGTATTAGCACAATAGTAACTCACCCTATTTTAAGAATATACGGCCCAGGAAGCAAGCCACATGTTGGCCATGCCACTGCATCCCTTATCTGCCCTAATATCTTTTAATCAAGCTGACCTGAATGGAAATCTGAAAATAGACCCGCAGATGTCAGTAGAGACCAATTTCATTGCATCCCATTAACAACTTACTAGCATTCCTGATCCCGTGAAGCTTATTCGTTTTGGTCGCTACATGGAGCTGAAGCATCGTGCTGATTTAGGTCAATTTCCGTGTTACACCTTTCTTCATGGAGAAGACCATTGCATTTTGGATGAAACTGTGTTCCTGGACTGAACCTTTGAGATAATTTGTAATACTGCTAATCCAAGATTAAAACACTTTTCCTCTCCCTTAGTGTTGCCAACTTGGGACACATTACTTGGTCAGTACGTACCTACAGGCATGGAGAGCTGCCAAAATTATCCCCACCTTAGTACCCGTTTACACTAAATTAACACTGGATACCGGAACAAAAGATTACCAGTTAACCTTTGAAAAGGGGTCTTCCACATGTATGTAATGGTCATCATGGAACATCACAATTTTAAACCCATTAAGGAACAGGCTGCAGAGGTTGTATTTTATACTTATATATTCCTATGATCTTAGAACCTCTCTTTAGTGTTTTCCTTCACTACACACCATTGTATGAACATCCCCACGAGTGAGACGTTCCCCGACACTTCAACACAATGTAATGGTAGGAGGTGGGAAGTGTAGTATTTCGGATACCAGCCTCAAAAATGGATATTCGAGCCCTTGAAAGAGAGCAGACCACTCCTGCCCTGTGCCCCAACCATGCTGATCTTTAATCTCAGGGTCACGGTTGCATGCACATTTCCTTTCTGCGGCCGGTGTTCTGTGCTGGATCTCTGTTCGTGGGGGGCAATCAGGCACCACAACAATTTGTGTGATATAGAAGATTTGGGCATTGTGAGAAGTAGGGGAGGGGGCATTAATGAGAAACTTTGCTGAGGCATGGTGCCGAGCATAATGTCTTGGTTTCTGGTATCTTACAGTGGAGTAGTGTGGCTCACTGGTTAGAGGCGGCAGGCCTGAGAGCAGAAGTCAGCCTGGGACCAGGGTTCAATTCCCGACGCGGCAGGGTCGTGGACCTTGGTCAGCGGACTCGATAATTCTCGCTTCGGTGCTTACTCTAATCAGGGGTTCCACTCGGCAACTCTGGGCATTAGCTTGCCTAATCTCCACAACGGCCCCACCAATTCCGGGGATGCCTGGCTCCACCTTGGGGACTCCCAGCAAGGGACCTTCCCACAGGGAAAGCCAGGACGGGTTCCCCAGAGTTATAAAGCGCCGGGACGCCCAGTTGCTGGGGCAGCTGTGCGCTTTACAAGTATACTACATTTACATTTATTTTTTATTTATTTGCAGAGTTTTACATAGCGCGAACTAGACTCGAATCAGGTATCAGAGCGCTTTACATATCACCAGTTATGTTACATGAGGACGCACCTTCATTTTAGGCATGGGGAGATTAAGTGATTTGCCCAGAATAACAGGAGGTTTTGGCGTTGTTACCGAGACTCGAACCCAGATCCCCAGGTCCGAGGTCGAGCACCCTAGCCGTTAGGCCAACTCCTATCTAGCAGCCAGGCCTTAACCCGCAGTCCCCATACTCTACGTGCCATGTCACAGTTGCTTCTTACTGCTGTACCTCGGTGAGGGCTCACCGCTCACCTGGCCTAGGCCATAATCTCCGAAAATACTGTACCGCAGTGTTCTGTCAGGCCTAGTAATGGTAAAACTGTGCTGCAGTGCCACCAGGTGGCCTGACTAGCTCAAGGCACCAATGCTGTGCTCGATCCTTTTGGGGGAGAACGAACTTGTGAGTTGTTCATCCTGCCTTCCTGATAAGTACTGAAGCACGAATATGGTGAAAAAGGGGTGAATCCACCTGCTTGAGGTCTTTCTCGCAACAATTAAATACCCTCGAACCGAGTCCAACCTGTCAACGTGCTGAGGAACGATAACTCGCTGGGAAGGTTTTTTGCGTGCCCAGCACTCAGCTGCCCCTCATAACATCAACACATGCTTCTACCTGCCCCCCACCCTAATGGCCTTAAATTCATGTTAATGAAAAGAGAGGGGCTGCCCAGTGCTGCTGACCGTCCCCCCTGACTGAGAATACGACAACAAAAATTGATTGGGATGGCAGGGGCGCCTATTCTTCTAAGAGCAAGGATGATTAAATATGGCGCGGCAAAGACGTGCAAGCTAATTGCACCGTTTCTCCCAGCAGGGAGACATGAGCGCCTGTGAGGTCGTATTAAAAACCTAATTAATCAAAGGCCCACCGGACGATTGAAAACCTGATGGATGGTACCTAGTTGCATGTGTAGGAACCCGCGCACCTCTTGCCTGTGCTGCCCACACAATCGCTAGCTCTTCCTCTTAAAAGTACTCCAGGTGAACAAATTGGTCATGTACAGAACGCTTTATCACCGTTGTGCGGTAACTAGGGCTGTTCCACCTAGCAAGGACCCTACGCCCCATGAAATTCGGCAGCCAGAGGGTGTCCGTGAAAAGGCCACACACATATCCAGAGAAAACTGCATGTCCTGCCCAACCCCGAACCTGCGCAACTCAGTGCCCCAAATGGACAAAGGAATAAAAATGTGAGCAGGGCATACGCAGTGATGCACCAGATCCAGCACAATGACGTCAGTGCCCCAAATGCAGGGTTTCCTTGTGACTTTCAGCCCTCTGTGAATACCTCGCGTGATGTGCGTGTTGACGTTTCCCGCCACATCTGCACCGCAGCTCCCCTCCACACAGATAAAGCACTGATCTTATTCCAGACCTGTAACCTAACAGCAGGGGCCATCAAAGGGCTCCGCGGAACAGCAGGTACTCATACTTATGAAAATTGCAGATAACCGAAGCTGAAAATCATTATTTTAGGGAAAACAGTTGTATGACCTCGAATACCCTTGGGAGGGGGGCGGGGGTCTCTTGGGTAGCAGGCCATAAAAACAGTATTACAACACAAAAGCTTGCAGATAACGGCGTAATTACAAGCCAGTACTCCGAGCCAGTGCTTTAAATGGGGGGAAAATAGTGCAGGTACTCATTTAAATATGGCGAGTGGGCGGGGCTAGGGGCAGGGCTTAGGACAAGACTTGCCGATACTTATTGACTTCGCAGGTTTGCACATAACGAAAGTCAAACACGGTGATATTTTAAGGTTTCCTTGTTTTGTAATGTATGCAACATCAATATTGTTTAATTGCTGTTGCTTGGCACAATTCTATATATTCTCGAGTGACACAAAGAAACAAGCAGACATGCACATACAAAGCATTCCACACATTTAATTTAATATAACTTCTAACATAGGGTCTCTATTCTCCCTACCCTCCCCCTCTTTATCTCGTTTTTGTCGCACACAAAAAACAATCATAGGCAAGCACACAGGCAAGCAGACAAACATAAACAGACAGCTAACAAAATATCAGGTGGGATTAAAGCCATTCGATCCTGGTTACCTCCCACGGCTTTCTTAATTACGCTGTCTCCACCGGGCTGCCTTGCCTTTGTTTGCAACACTGCATGATGGTGAACTCCCGAACGGTATGCAAATGAGCCCATGCTGAATTGCTCAGCTGGGCTCGGCTCCGGTCTACAGAAGTGCCTTGGCTATCAATGAAAGGCCGCCAGCACCAGCGTTTCATGAGTACCGGTACTCTCCTCTTGTAATAGAGAAGTGCCGGTACTCAGAGGGATAAATGTAAGAAGTGCCGGTACTCAGTACCGGTGAGTACCGGCCCATTTAAAGCACTGCTCCGAGCATGTTACTATGTGAAAATACCGCTTTCTTAATTTTGAACTTGTTTAAATGTCAGACCACCAACGTGCATCATCCCCTCCTCGTAAGCTTTTTTTTTTTTTTTTTATGTCTTCCAGTGGCCTGTGCTGACTGGCTGTAAAATGCCAAATGTGGACACTCGTGCTCCCCTCACTTGGGCCCCTGTGAGTCTCAAAGCGTACACACCCTAAATCTCAATCAACACAGAAGAAATGCTTACATGTCATAAATCACGTTTTTTTTTTTCTTATTCTAAAAAGAACGAATTTAGAGATGTAATTGTTAAAACGGTTCAAAGTAACGATATGGATTCTTATCCATAAGCTACATAACGGATGTGCACCCTGGAGTAAGGCACATGAAAGCAGGGACACACACACACCTTTTGGCAAGCACTGTGAATTATGCAGCATCTCTTACACAGATGAAGAGAAGGTGTGCCTTGAAACCCAAAATACAGCGACAAACCTGCACCATCCTTCTGGATAGGGAAATGTTGATCTTTTACAAAGCGAAAAGTATTTTAAATGCTCCCTATGGGGCCTGAGTGCGGGGGTACAGTGATTGTTCTAAGCGCCAGGTTGTTGATAGCGCCTCCCTTGGAAGACTGCTGATGGTCCCTGACCGTCAAGGGTCCTCAACCTCTTTTTGTCATTCTGAAGTGGGCCTGAATTACCCAGAATACTGTATAGGCATTGCTTCAACTCAGTGCCACAAATAAATTACATCCACCTAGGGGAAAACATACAAACGACACGTGAATAGCAGTTGGCCAGTGGGCACAGGTTCATAAACAAAAGCATCCAGGACCCAAATAAGGGCACTGTGACCAATGATCCGGCCGCCTAAGAGAGGAGAGAACATTCGCAAAACCGCGGGCAGTGCCATCCAGTGACCTAAATGCTCTGCTGCACCAGTATACATGAACGATCAGTGGTGTAAGGGCTCTTCTGTAAACTTCCTTCACCACGATTCCTGAACATTCTCCTCACCCGGCGATGAGCCGGTCCTACATGCTGTCCGTGAATCGCCCCTAATCAAATTACGCACGGGCCTATTAGACTTCGGCCTGCCCCGCAGTTTCCCAGGCCAGGATCATGCGCCGTGCCCATCACAGAGGTGGGGGTAGCCCCTCCTCTCTACTAAAGCACGGGGCCTAGCTGCCGCGGGTCTGCTCCGCAGTACCACTCACTGGCCAGGAACGGGAGGGGAACTTGCTTCGCAGCTCCACCCCTCCTCTTCCCAATGCCAGCAGGCCACGACAGTGCCGGGATCCCCGGGCCTGTAGCCCCAACCTCTCCTTCATGCGGGATGCCCGCCCTGAATCCCACTGCGCAAAGTAATGGGAAGCTGCCAAGATAATTGGCTGCGGTGCCCCCATATGGCCCGCAAACCCTCTAAAAAAGCCTGTCTCCCCTCTCTGCCCGTAGACCAAGGGGTGCGATTGTGACAAGGAGGACCTGGCTGTGCCGGTGAAGGCAGACCCCAGTGACAAGGCCTCGTCGGGTCAACCGCCGGACCTGCCTCCCACTCAAGCATTCCAGGCTAATGGCTGTGGTGCCCCCTTGCGGCGACAAACACCGCTACCCGAGCCAGCCTCCCCGCTCTGACCCTAGACTAAGAGCAAGCGGAGGGGGGGTTGGCGCGATCCACCCTCTTACCAAAGAGGACGATTCCGGCCCAGATGGGTCAAGCTCTTTCCCCGCGCTAAAAACTGCCGACCGGTACCTAGCTCCCAACGACCCGAACCGGTCGCTAACTGACTCGCCCGCACGATATTGAAGCCACGCCTCACCCCCCCGTGGTCAGCAACCATTGGGGCCCCGAGCAACCTGGTCATGCCCAGGGACGAGGCCGGGGGGAGGCGAGAAAGCAGCACATACCTGGCACCGTCGGACCATACGACGCACAAACGACGAACAGAGCAGCGCTGCGGGCGAATCAGGAAGGAAAGAGGCCGAGCTATGGCTGCCGCAGGATATTTAGCGAGGCGCCCCTCTTCCCCTTGGTGAGCCCTCCCCTTTGGCCAATGAGCGATGGACACGGGGAGGGCCACCTGATAGGTAGGCTCCCGCTAGTCGGGTGGGACTAAAGCGCTGCCCCGCCCATGCTCCCCTGCGGGTCACGCGGTCAGCGGCATATTGCAGCGGGACGCCTCGCACCACGAGCCGCATCTTTTCAGTGGCGGCGTGGGAAACCACGCAAAAACAAAGGCGCGTCCCCCGCATATGGCAGCGGGATGCCTCGCACTACGAGCCAGAGCTCCTCTGTGATGGTGCAGCACTCTAAAAGGAAATCATTATTTAATATGGCAGCGAAACGCCTTGCACCTGAGCCACATCTCTTCTGTGACGGTGAAGGAAACCACACAAAAACAAAGACGTCTTCCCCGCATATGGCAGCGGGACACCTCGAACTACGAGCCGCATCTCTTCTGTGATGGTGCGGCCCTCTAATAGGAAATAATTATTTAATATGGCAGCGAAACCCCTCGCACCCGAGCCGCATCTCTTATGGCGCTCTTTTATTGTGTACATTAAATGTCCCTTCTGCTATGCTGCCATCACTCATTTCACTTTTGTGTATTATTTGGGTTCTGTAGAGAGCCCAGCAACAAAGTTATATATCTTTGGAAGTAAAGGAGCTTTGCTAAGGTGATATCAGGACTATCACTAACCTAAAAGTCTGCTAGCAGCGAGCCTCCAGCCTCCAGCAGCAGCCTCATGAAGACTTTCACTCGATGCGAGGCACATGATGGCTGCCAACAATTCCTGGTTTGAAGTGTTGGCAGCCAATTAGAGTCAAGCTCTTGCTGGGGAGGTTAGGCTCCTCCCAGAGATATAAAGATATTTTTCCTTTAATATCTAAAAAAATACTGAACGGATTTACACCATTTAAAAAAAGGGCTGTTTCTGAACCAAGGGCTACAGTTTTGCCAAATTTGGTGTAATTCCGTTCAGCAGTTCAGTCTGTAGCTATGTCTAAAGTTTCCTATGGAATTTAACATGGGTAAAACATGTTTTGGGACCCCCCTTTTTTTCTCGACCCCGGCTTGAGAAATTACCCAAAAACTTTCAAAACAGGAGCTGTCTGGAGTGGGCCACTAGTTTTGAAAATTTCACGAAGATTTGCCAAAGGACGACAAAGGTATAGGAAAAACAAAAAACACTTTTCCTATGGAAACTAGGTGCTAACTATAACTACCTACTGGTGACTGCCAGTAGGATATATATATATATATATATATATATATATTCACTGAAAAAACCATAGGTTTCACACCAGTTATAGTTAGCTGAACATTTTACTCATACAAAACCATTGAAATTCCCATGTTATAGATAGTTGTAGTTAGTTGGACTCACTATAACTCGCGCGCCCGCAATCCACTGCTGATGATGTCACATATTACATAATTCATGACATGGTCAGTTGACATCACCGATGACATCTCAAATGACATCACTGATGACATAACTGATGACATCTCAAATGACATCACTGATGACATCACTGATGACATCATCCACGGTCTGTGTGTTTCTGTAAAGTTTAAATATGTTTTACATATTGAAGAATGAGTGGATGTATAAGTGTCTGGATGAAGGATTTAGTAGGTGTGTGACTGACTGTATGAGTGAGTGATTAAATGTGTCTTACTGAATGCATGGGTTAGTGACTAAACTGTCTGAATGTGTGCATCATTATGTGTGTTGTTGTGTAAGCTGCTGCATGTGATGATCAGTAGCTATATGAGTGGCTATATGAGTTATTGATTTTTTGCCCAAGTATTTTTATGTGAGGCTGTGTGTGTGTGTGTGTGTGGGTGGCTAGGAGGTGTACATACCTGTGTGAGCAGTTGATTCACTTGGTGTATGGGTTCCAGAGTGCATGTGAAAACAACTGTATGGGCTGTTGACTGTGTGCATGGGTGTGTTGGTGAGTGACTGGGTATCTCAGTGCTACATGTCTAAGTCAGTACATATGTAAAATACAGTGCATGTGACAGTTGGCATATATAAATGACTATACATGAGAGCCTGTGATTGCATAAGTGACTGTATCTATCAATGTGTACTTGTGATTGTAAAAGAGAGTAAGTATGTGTTAGTCTATGTTTGAATAAGTAAGGTTTTGTGTGTAAACTGTATAGATGAGGAAATGGGAGTGCAATTGATTCTTTGCATGACTGACTAGGTGTGTGAGTAACTCCATGGATGAGTGGCAGTGTGTGAGTGTCTGTATAGGTGTATGAGTGCATATGATAGTGTTATAATGATGAGTGTCTGTATGTATGAGTGATTGTATGTGTGAATGAGTGGATGTGTGTGTAGACCTAGGAATCAGTGAATGCTTATGTAGTTACTGATATTGGTGTGTCAATAATTTCAGGAATGGTAGTTTGTATTTATCACTTGGTGTATCAAAGGTTAGATTAGAGTGTGAGCAGGTGCATCGTATTATCACATGGATGATGTCATCAGTGATGTCATTTGAGATGTCATCAGTGATGTCATCAGTGATGTCATTTGAGATGTCATCAGTGATGTCATCAGTGATGTCACTGACAATGTCATGAATAATGTAAAATGTGACATCATCAGCAGTGGATTGCGGGCGCGCGAGTTATAGTGAGTCCAACTAACTATAACGTGGGAATTTCAATGGTTTTGTATGAGTAAAATGTTCAGCTAACTATAACTGGTGTGAAACCTATGTTTTTTTCAGTGAATTTCAAAGGTTTTTTAAAAGCTAATTCCTTGCTATGTCGAGTTACGATACGACATACGATTTTAAAAGTGAATTATTACGTTTTTTTAGTAGTTGTTTTTTATTATCATTAATTATTATACATATATATATAATTTTTTTCTAAAATTAATTTTTCAATGTATTTTTCCTGTGTTTTTATCATTTTACCTCGGAGCGCTCAGGGTGCGCGCACCCGTAAACGCACCCGTAAACGTAGCGAGAGCGCTATCCCGCGTACGGAAAAAAATATAAGTATGTATTTAAAGTAAATAATAATGCAAGACATTCAGTGGCATTCTTATAAAAGTAGTATTTTTGATTTTAAATAACCGTATTTTAACTTTAAACGCATTTCCTAAAATCTAACAAAACGTCATTCAGGCGCGCCGCGTAAGTGCTCCCAGAAGCGCCTATGTACGTGCTGCGTAAGCGCCCCGGAAGCGCTCCGGAGCACGTAGCGTAAGTGCGTCAAGTCATGTGACCTTAAAGTAACACTTTTCATTGGTTAACAGTTTTATTTACAACTAATAAAAACCCCACCCATCTCCTTCACTACCTCTTTCACTTTGTAGAGAGCAAGACCTATTCCCTTCTGCTCTTCAATTCTTTAGAAAGAATGGCTGCAAGACCACCAAGCAGCAGTGAGGACTCTGATGAGTTTCTTCAAGAGGACCCTCCTCAGCCAAAAGTGAAGCAGCACTTCATTTGGATTTTTTTTAGCATTCCACAAGGAGAGAAAAAGGTAAATGCTCCAAAGGTGGAGTGCAAGATTTGCCATACTATTCTTTCACGGGGTGACCCCACAAGAAAATATAGTTTTGAAACTCCACGATGATAAGGCATGTGCAAAGAAGGCACCCCCTGAACTATGCCCGGGAGAGTGTCAGGGACCTGGCACGTAATCCCCCGAGAGATGGCCCCTCGACTTCCACCGGGGGAGCAACATCATCCGCGAGAGGAAGACCAGTCGAGTTGATACCAAATGTACAGCCTGTTTTTTCGGACATTACAATTAAGTGTAAGCAGTGTGACGTACTGCTCTGTAACGGCGAACAGAGTATTCTGCTAATTGTATGAAAAAGGGAAGAACACTGCTGCACCCCTCAGCCCTAATTTCCCCCCTTTTTTTTGCTCCTGTTGAGCAGTTTGGCATTCCCTAGTTTTTTTTGTTCTGAAAAAAATACCAAAAAAATTTAAAAACGTTCGGAAAAAGTAAAAAAATAAATAAAAACAAAAAAAGAAGAAAAAAACCAGTTCTTTTTAGAACTAACTCCAATTCGCTAAAAATAGCTATATTCTTTATATATTCTAAAGGAGTGAGTGAAGTGGAGTACAGTTAGAAAGGAAAGGAAATGAGTGAGGGAGCAAAGGAAGGGACGAGAGGGAAAGGGAAGTGAAGTAGGGGGACTGAAAGAAGGTGAGTGTGGGAGGTGAGTGAGGGGAAGGGGAGTGAACATGGCAAATGAGGATAAGTGAGGAAAGCGGAGTAAGGGAACGGGGATGAGGAAGCGTAAAAGAAGAGCAGTGAGGTTGAGGAAAGAGTGGTGATAGAGGGTGGATAAAGGCAAGTGAGCGTGAGACAAGGGGAGTGAGGGAGTGAGGAGACAGAGGGAGTGAAGGAAAGAGTGAGAGAAGAGGACTGAGTGAGGGAGCATAGAAAGATAAGTGAGGGAGTGTAGGTGAGTTATAGGAAGTAAGCATGACGGAAGAGGAGTGAGAGAGTGAGGGGACGGAGGTAGTGAAGCTAAGAGAGAGGGACTGAGGGAAGGAGAATGAGGATGTGACAGGACAGAGGTAGTGAGAGAAAGAGTGAGTGAAGTGGGGTAAGGTGAGTGAGGTAGGGGGAATGAGTGAGTGAGTGAATGAAGGGAATAGAGGGGAAGAGGACTGAAGCATAGGTACTGAGAGAAGGTGAGTGGGCGATGAAAGTAAAGGGAAAGGGAGAGAAAGATAGGGAATGAGGGGTAGTGAGGGAACCAGACTAAGAGAACGGGAGTGAAAGAACGGCAGAGAGCATGAGTAAAGAGTGATGAAAGAGGGTGGATAAAAGTGAGTGAGGGTAAGACAAAGGGAGTGAGGAAGTGAGGGGATAGAGGTACTGAAGGAAAGAGTGACAGAAAGGGACTGAGTGAGGTAGGAAAGAAAGATAAGTGAGGGAGTGTGGCTGAGTTATAGGGAGTGAGCGTGACAGAAGAGGAGTGAGAGACTAAAAGGACAGAGAGAATGGGGGTAAGAGAGAGTGAGTGAGGGAAGGGGAGTGAGGAAGTAAGAAGACAGAGGGAGTGAGAGAAGGAGTTAGTGAAGTGGAGTAAGGAGAGTAACGGAAGGGAAAAGAGTGAAGGAGCGAAGGAAGGGAAGAGAGAGGAAGGGAAGTGAAACAGGAGATCTGAAAGAAAGTGAGTGTGGGAGTGTGGCTGGGTTATAGGGAGTGAGCGTGACAGAAGAGGAGTGAGAGTCTAAGAGGACAGAGAGAATGAGGATAACAGAGAGAGAATGAGGGAAGGGGAGTGTAGAAGTAAGAGGATAGAGGGAGTAAGAGAAGGAGTTAGTGAAGTGGAGTAAAGAGAGTAAGAGAAGGGAAAAGAGTGAAGGAGCGAAGGAAGGGAAGAGGGAAGGGAAGTGAAGGAGAAGGTCTGAAAGAAGGTGAGTGTGGGAGGGGAGTGAGGAAAAGAGGAGTAAACATGGGGATTGAGAATAAGTGAGGGAAGCGTACTAAGGGAACGGGGGTGTGGGTGAATGAGAAAAGAGTAGTGAGGTTAAGGAAAAGAGTGTTGAGAAACTAAATTTTGTATGTCAAATTTACCTTATAAGTAATGTAAACTTAATTACATATTTTCAGTAAATTTAATATCTGTGAACGAGAAAAAAAGTAAGTTATAATATTTATAATATATATTTCACAATACAAGAGACAAAGCAGGAGATTAAAAGTCATAAAAGGGTAGTAAGAGATAAAGTAGGAGTGAAGGACTCAGAAATGAAAACAAAGGAATGGTGAAGGTTAGAGAGAGTGAAAACGAAATAGAGGGAGAGCAAATTACTAAGAGGATAATGACATGGATACATTCAGTGACTGAGAACGAGAGAAGGATAGAGAAATGAAGTGAAAGTGAGTAAGACACTAAAGGAATGTGCTTTAGGAAAACTAAAGAAAGAAAGGGGAATAAAGAATGGGGAGTGAGTGACAGGGAAGTGGGAGTGAGTGATGGTGGATTCATGACATTGAGGGATGGAAGGTGAGTGAGGGTGAATGTAGGGTCGGTAGACAGTGAGGGGACAATGGGAGTGAGGGTAACAGAGAGGGAGTGAGGGAAGACAAGTGAGAATATGAGAGAATAGAGGGAGGGAGAAAAAGAGTGAGTAAAGGGGAGTTAGGTGAGTGAGGGAAGGGGAATGACTGAGGGAGCAAAGGAAGGAAAGAAGGGGTAGAGAAGTGAAGCAAAGGGACTGGGAAAAGGTGAGTGCTTGAGGAGAGAAAGAGGAAGGGGAGTCAAGGATGATGAATGAGGATAACTGAGGGAACCGGTGTAAGGGAATAAGGGTGAGGGAGGGTGAGTGAAGAGCAGTGAGGTTGAGGAAAGAGGGAAGATAGAGGGAGGATAAAGGCAAATGAGCATGAGCCAAGGTGAGTGAAGGAGTGAGGACATACAGGTAGTAAAAGAAAGAGTGACAGAAAGGGACTGAGTGAGAAAGCAAAGAAAGGTAAGTGAGGGAGTGTGGGTGAGTTATAGGGAGTGAGCGAGACAAAAGAGAAGTGAGAGACTGAAGGGACGGAGAAAGTAAGGTTAAAAGAGAGGGACTGAGGGAAGGGGACTGAGGAAGTGAGAGGACAGAGGGAGTGACTTAAGGAGTGAGAGAATTTGAGTAAGGTGAGTAAAGGAAGAAGAATGAGTGAGGGAGCGAAGGAAGGAAAGAGAGGGGAAGGGAAGTGAAGTACGGAGACTGAAGGAAGTTGAGTGTGGGACAGGAGTTAGGGAAAGGGCAGTAAACATGGGGAATGAAAATAACTGAGGGAAGTGGAGTAAGGGGACGGGGGTGAAGTAGACTGAGAGAAGGGCAGTGAGGTTGAGGAAAGAGGAGTGATTGAGGGTGGATAAATGCGAGTGATTGTAAGACAAGGGGACTGAGGGAGTGAGGACATAGAGATAGTGAAGGAAAGAGTGAGAGAAAAGGACTGAGTAAGGGAGCAAAGAAAGGTAAGTGAGTGAGTGTGGGTGAGTTATAGGGAGTGAGCGTGATGGAGGAGGAGTGGGAGAGTCAGGGGACCGAGAGAGTGAGGCTAAGAGTGAGGGAAGGTGAGTGAGGATGTGAGAGGACAGAGGGAGTGAGAGAAGGAGTGAGTGAAGTGGAGTAAGTTGAGTGAGAGAAGGGGAATTATTGAGGGAGCAAAGAAAGGAAAGAACGGGAGGGGGAGTGAAGTAGAGTGACTGACAGCTGGAAAGTGATGGATGGGAGAGAGGGAAAGGGCAGTGAAGGAATAGGGAATGAGGATAAGTGAGGGAAGTGGAATAAGGAAAGGGAGGTGAGGGAGAGTGAGAGAAGGCCAGTGAGGGTGAGTTAAGAGGAGTGATAGAGGGTGGAAAAAGGTGAGTGAGCATAAGACAAGGGGAGAATAATATATATTTGATAATACAAAATACAAAAAAATTTGTACAACATGTTGTATGGTTTATTTTTGCTGTTCTCAGAATATATTGAATTTCACTTAAAACAGTAACTTCAATACTACTCATCATGTGACAGCGGGCAAAAAAAAAACACAATCAAAATGATTGTGTTTAAAAAACCCATACAACGTTTCAATAAATAATGTAAAATTTCGAAAAAACATATCTTAACTCACTTTTGATCCACGTACTTTTCCACGAGGCCAAATAGTATATGGAAAGTCCTTTTCTTTGGAAATTACTCAAGAGTATTCTTAATCTCCCATTTGCCCGAGTTTCTGAAAGAAAAGCTCCAACATCTTTTACGTTATGAAACAATAGTTTTATTTCCACCTCTGGCTTACTTTTGATTAATATTTCCTACAATACTCACATCACACACTACGTGATACACTTATACTACCTCCATGACAACTACATGTTTTTATTATCTTTATCACTCTCACTCGGAAAGTAATTTTGAACAGCAAACTAAATTTTATTAACTGCTCCAATCTTCATAGGTGAATTACCTTCCCTAAAATTTCGGTTATAAGAACACTAGGTAAGAATTTTGTAAGTCAGAAGGCAAACGTTGTTTGAAAGTCAATTGAGTATCATTACAATTACTCCCGCCTTTTTGACATTTTAAATAGGCTGTGTAATGTCCTGATGTTGTTGAAGGACCACCATGGTAAATAATTGCTGCAGTTGCAAAGGTTCTTCCTGAAATTGTTAATTGAGAAGCCACAACATTTTTAATTAAAGTTGTCAATTTAGTTCCATCAGGTCTACATCGTTGGAACATTAAAATTACATACTGTCCATATCTTTGTATAAATAATGTTGATAGCATTGCAGATTTACATTGAGTACAGACAATGTTTTGATTTGCTTCTCTAACTAGATTATTAAAAGACACTGATTTGAAGTCTGGTAAAGTCAAATATAAAAATCTTTCAGTGTCTATTGTAGTACTACTTGAAAAGGAACAATTGTCGCAGTCATGCTGCCATTTATAAGAAAGGCCAAAAAGATTTTCTACATCTACACCTTCATCTTGCAGTACAACAAGCATATACATTAGAAATTCCTGACAATCTTGCTGAATAGTCTGTGAAAATTGATTTAGACCAGAACATATGTCTAAAACATTTCGAATTTCAGAAAAACTTTGTATTTTTGTTCTATCACTGCTACATTTCTCAAACACAGAATTCAACAAACAACAAAATCTTTGATCACGATTTTCAGCAATCTGTTCTTGTACAGTTTGGAGAAAAAAAACAACATTAACCACTACATTAGCATAGCAGTTGACACCAGAACTGTTTTCAAACTGAAATCCAACAACATCTTTCACTGAATCCTTTTCCTTTCTGCTTACAATTAATGGTTTATCTACTTTTTTTCTTTTTGCTACAACTTCACTACAATTTTTCTCATGTCTTCTTTTTCGGCCTACCACACGCTTTTCAAATAGAAGATATTGAGGTAAATTTAGAGCATACTCTCTTCTTAACCTACTATATTCTTTTACACAATTTAGATCTGCATTAATGTTTGTCTCATCAAAATCAATCAAGTACAATCCAGATAAAGTTCTGACTCGAGATAAAGCAACATATGCCATACCCTCCTTGAACACAGAACTTCCAATATTCACCAAAGCACTATCTACACTTAAACCTTGAGATTTATGAATAGTCACCGCATATGCCAAAGAAACAGGAAACTGTTTTCTGCGGACATATAAATCTTTCACAAGCAAAAATCGGGCAGAACAACGACTGATTTACTGTACTTCTTCAATACCATCAACTTAAATTTTTATAAATTCAATTCCATCTCTATTTCGGTAATTCACAAAATCAACAACATGACCCATTGCTCCATTTACTAAACCTCTTTCCACATGTAAATTACGTCGTAAAATTATACGACAATTTAAAGATGCATACAGAGTCTTTTCCAAACCAGCAGTTTTAGATATTGTCTTTTCTAAAGAATCCAATTTTGATTTCAACTTTTCTGACAAAATAATAGTTGCTCCTTCATGTTCTATTTTATCAATAGCTTCCAGTTTCACAATCTCTTGATTTTCCAACTTTAACATTTTGTTGTTGAAGATTGAACATTCTTGCAGAGTTGGCATCAAGCATATGACAGATTTGTTTTCAGGAATTTTCTTAAAAAGTTTCTCTGGGAGAATGTTTTCGTTTGGAAACAAATTTGAAATTAATCGTGCATGTAAAGCTGCTTTCCCATGCTCACTTACTTTTTCAATTCCTACATCTTGTAGAATCTTTTTATTATCTTCATCCTTTGCATGTCACATATTTTGTAGCAGTTATGCATATTTGAAATTTAACCATATGTTAACATTTCCAATGCTTCCTAGGCACTTCCTTGTATCTTCATGTGTAAGCATTTTAAACACTGGTTGTCCTTTCACTGGAGTTAGCTGCAGTAGATCTCCAAAAACAATGATGTGTTTGCCTCCAAATAAGACATCATACTCTGTTTTAAGAATTTCTTGCATTCTTAAATACACAAAAGCAAGCATTACATTTGATACCATGCTTACCTCATCAATGATAAGAAGTTTCATTTTCTTCAAGACTCTGGAAACTTCACAACATGCTTCTCTAGATAGCTTTTGGTATTGTAATTTATTATCATACACTACTGGCAGCATCAATAAGCGATGTAAAGTAATCCCTTTAATGTTATGTGCTGCCAATCCAGTTGGAGCGGTAACAACACAAGACAGCGATGACTCCGTTCTTTTCTGCAGATACGTTGCAATTGCTTCGATCAGAAAACTTTTTCCAGTTCCTGCTTCTCCACTCACGTACAGTCGGACAGGTATAAATGATATACATGAGCACTCTTTTTTCTCATGAGATAAACCATGCTCAATCTGTTCTGTGACTTTGTCATATATTTGTCTCTACTCAACGTTTAGTTCTTTTTCCAAATCTTCTAAGTTAACTACATCGTCCTGAGCTTGTTCCATGGCTCTTTCAACTTCATTCATGGCAGTGGCAGCTTCATTTTGTATAATTGGTCCTCCTAGTGGATCCTGACTCAATGAAGCAGAACTCTGACTGTCTTGAGAACTGTCTCTCGCAATCTCTGCTGCAATTGTAGCTTCTTGCTGTATTTCCTCGTTCAACATTTGCAGATAATTTGAAAAAACAGGACATTCTATGGTATCCTTGGTTGCATTGAACGAATCTTCATAGGTAAGAAAATCTCCAAGTAGTTCCTCTTCTGTACGCCATGGCTTAAAGAGTTGCAAAAGAGCTAAATAGTAAAATTCCCTTTTGTCTGGAGATTCACAACTCAATTTTCGATGATTAATCAAATGGCCTTTTCTTATTTCACCAGACAGCCTTCACATCCAATTACAGCATATACACCTTTATTGATATCTCCTGTGATGTTCCTCTTAAAAGTATAGGTTTGCAGAACTTCATACAGACAAATGTTCTCAAGATGACTACTTCTATTTGGATAGTATGTATCCAACATGTTTGTTTTCAAAATATCTGTACTGTTTGGTTCTTTCTCCGCCAAATACTCTATTTCTTGTACAAATTTCAAAACTCGGTTTCGTGTTGCAGCAAGACCTAGACTCACCCAAATGATGGTTCTAGATTTGGCATATAGACTTGCTGATGATAACCGATCAGAACATTCATATGCCCCAATTTCTCGATGCGACAACATCTTCAGAATGTAACTGTATAATGTCTTGCTTAGACTCTTTTCATGTGAAATTTCCTCCCACATTTCCTTCAGTTCCGTCTTTTCTGATTTTGTGATGTAAGACGTCACATATCGAGCCACAGCAATAGAGTTGTCAGCAACATATTGAATATCCATGTTAGCATTCCACATGGACAAAATGACTGGATTGTAGTCATTTATGTATTTCGATTCTTCATTTCTTCTTAGGTTGTATGTATTTTTAGGTAATTTTCTTGTCATAGTATGTCGCAGAGAAGACATAAAATTCTTCACTCTTCCTTTCGATGTTACTGGACGTGGAAATGCAAAACGTAATTTTGTGTAGAACTTGTCCTTGGATTTGTATTTTCGACGACAGTATTTTCCACAATGATGGGTTTGAAAGCATAAAACTTGATGTCTTAAATTGTTTTCTTCTGTACTTTTCGGAACAGCACATGTAGAATACTGCTCAATGAAACTCATCACTTTCTCATCTGAATCTGTTCCAAATTTTGGTGCATCTTTAATCCATAGCAGCATATGTATGTGAGGAGCACCTCTTGCTTGATAGTCCTTTCTCCAAAAGAAATCCAAAACCTCTCCAAGCGGAGGATTTTTTTTGTTTGTAATAAAAGACATCATAGCTTCAAACCTATGATTGAAATACCTGCATACATTAACTGGACCCAAAGAGCACAGTTCTCCAGGTGTCTTGTATTCAATATTTTCAATGTTTTTATTTGCCTCTCGTAGAAATTCAAGTAAGTCTTCCCAAGCATACTCAGCACAGCTAAGAGTGAGGAACCATGTAGGAGTTCCTAAGTTTCTTAGCATACATTTCAATTCCCCAAGACGACGGTACCAATACTCGTTAGTACCACGCTGACATGCCATGAGATTAATTAGCTGAGATTCCAAAACACTGTCTTGCAGTTTCACTTTATCCATAAAGTCCCTTGCCGAAACATTTTGTAGATGTACTCCACTTTTCAGTATATGGTTCACTGCATAAGAAAGTCCAGACAAGTCACTCTCAAACAGTAGATGGAACAACTATGGAATGCATTGACGAAACCTTGGATCTTCTGCATATAATCCTAAAGTCGAGTATTCAGATGCAGGAATTTGAACAGGTCGGTCATCATATCGTCCACCTTGACCTGTTGGAAATAACTGTGGAAAACAACGAGCTTCCAAACTTTCTTACCATACACCAATGGGACTTCCTTTTGCTTCTTTCATTTAAAACAAGTCAATAGCATTCCCCATTACTTCTTTGGAATGCAATGGATGAACACTATAATGTTCATAAATTTCTTCACTTATAGAGACATCAACTTTTTCAATTTTCCCAGCTGAGAAATCACTGTCCTCTTCTACAGTTGTTTCCTCTTCTCCTACATATACATTTTTGTAGTAGTGATTATTTTTTACCAAATTCAACGTTGCCTTTTTGACTTTCCTAACATCCACTAATTCTTGCCAGATTTTCTTACTCTTTGTCGGAACACCATCAACTAGAATAACAAGAGGTTCCTCTTCTAATTTTTCTACACCAATTGTATCAATATTTTGCTTAAAATCTAGAGGCAAATAAACAACTCTTCCCTTTAATCCTCTCTGTAAATCTGAAGGAGGCAATTTCCCTGTCTTAGGCTCCATGCGAACAATAGCTTGAAAAGGATGCACACATTGAATCAGAATAGACTCATAGGTATTTAAATCCATCACTTCAGAAGGAATGTCTACCAACTCCAGATTATTATGAACAGCTCTAGCAGGCATTCCGTTTTCATTTAATTTATTAAAACATTATTTACAAATACGTTGATCAGACCCCAAATCAAAACAATTTTCTACCAACAACTAAGTTGAGAAATCCTTCCACTCATTATAATTTTCCATTTCACTTTCTATATATAAATCAACTAATCTAGTCTGATTCTTATAATGAGTTCGTCGACAACACACACAAGTAAAATTAGGCCTTTCACTTGAATTGACCTTAAACTTTGTAATTTCATGGCCAATTTTTCTGTTTTTGATATCTCTACATTGTCATCCACATTACCTTCTATTACTGTATCAGTTTCTGCACTGTCCTCTTTTTCACCAAAGTAACAAAACTCAATTTCTTCACAAACGTTCTTCACATCTAATTCAGTTCCTTGCAAAAGAGCACTGTTTAACTGTTTTAGCTTAGGTGCTGGACTTTTTGCATAATACAACCTTCTCACTAATTTCCTCACTTTATTATGATGCACTGCTAACATCCTAAAATGGTGAAAAACACTCTGACATACTTTTCTTGAAAGACAAGCCAGTGAATGCCCATGCAAACCTGTTTTTTCTCTCACTCTACAAGGATCGAACACTTGCAAAATTTTCATTTTTTGTTTTATACTTTTCTTAGTATATGTTCGTAAGAAACTGCGAAACAAATCAATTGAATCCTGTCGCACACTACAAATACTACTACAATTCCAAGTATACACTGGAGCCTTAGGACATCTCCCTAAAACTTCATCAGCTAACACCTCTTCTGTATTTCTAGGCACAATCTTTTCTTTTTCAACCGGAACAACCGTCCTTCACCTCATATGCTCGACCACTGGTGTCAACTGCATGCACCAAATCATTATCCTGAAAATAACTTTCTTCATTAAAAAATGGCTCACAACTTGAACTATGCTTCCATTCTCCAGAAAAAACATCACAAAAATTTGTCCGATTAATTACTTTTTTCCACTTACATTTTGATTTGAACACATTGATTACCTTATCTAGTGTACAAATTCTATTGATTACTAAACTATATAATTTATTTTTCACTTTAAATGCTTCATCCACAATCTTCACTATGCCTTTTTTCTTGTAAAAAGCAGTCATTTTTATGATACCTCTTTACATTTTTTAATAAATTTGAAACTATTCTGTTATAAAACATTTGTCAACTAATTTCAATAAATTGATTTCTCCTTCTATTGCAATAGACAATATCATCTCCTTCTACAGGTCTAACATTTTTTGAGGGGCACAGTTTCTTATTTCTACTTAGAGATGGCTTATTCTTCTTTGAAACAACATTTTTTTTTTACATTTCAATAACTTCCTGAAAAAATCCTTGGTTTGCTTACCAGGAGCATTATTTTTTTTCACGGAAGATTTTGTTTTCGATGACTCTTGTATTTCTGTTTTATTGGACCTTAAATGCTGCTTATATTTCTTTTGACGTCTTTCCTTTGACGGCATATTCTTTTTTCTTTCTATATCTGATTATAATCTGTGGTAAAGAAAAAATAACATATTATAGACCACTACAAACAAATTACATAGCAATTACAATAAGTAAACAATATAAACACTAGTTTACAACATAAGTTACTTTATACCACAGCAACTGTGTCACAGTAACAGTGCATTACAGTTTCATTATTAATCTTACTCTCTGCCTGCACCATCTCACTCTGTGCCTGTGTCTTATGTCACTCTGTACCTGTGTCTCATCTCACTTTGTGCCTGTGTCTTATCTCACTCTATGCCTGCCTCATCTCTCTCTCTTTGTGTGTGTCATTTCTCTCTTTGCGTGTGTCTCATCTCACTCTGGTAAATGTTTCCTGGTAAAAAGTATGGCTTAAGGATCACACTGAGTGTCTGTAAGAAAAAAGGAATTATATTTTCACATTTTTCAATAATGTCACCTGTATCTCCTCACAGTATTCATCTCTCTAACTCTCATAAAATTATTCACCCAGATCCATTTAAAGTTGAGCTTAACTCACAGTGTGATCTTAGGCACAGGACCAGGAGGTTACATGTAATCTACCATGTCTGTCTCTGCATTCAATATGTGTGTCTCTGCTCCTACTATTTCACTGTCTCTACTGGCAAAAAATAGACCACATATATATAAGCAAGACATAAAATTATTTTTTCATTTGAACGACACACCTTGGATCTTGATTGCACAGCTTAGAGCCTATTTCTGAAGTAAGAGGCCTAACAGACATGCTACCTAAGATTCCCTACTAGTACATATGCTAAAGCCTAATTGACTTTAAAAATACATGTACTTCCATATTTTAAACACATCAACTAAGCAAATTATTCACCCAGATCCATTTAAAATCAAGCTTGACTCACAGTATGATCTTAGGCACATGACCAGGATGTTACATGTAATCTACCATGTCTGTCTCTGCCTCCACTATGTGTGTCTCTGCTCATACTATTTCACTGTGTCTATTGGCAAAAAACAGACCACATATATATAAGCAAGACATAAGATTCCTTTTTCATTTCAATGGCACACCCTGGATGTTGATTGCACAGCTTAGAGCCTATTTCTGAAGTAAGAGGACTAAAAGACATGCTGCCTAAGATTCCCTACTAGTACATATGCTAAAGCCTAACTGACTTTAAAAATACATGTATTCCCATATTTTTAAACACATCAACTAAGCAAATTATTCACCCAGATCCATTTAAAATCAAGCTTGACTCACAGTGTGATCTTAGGCACATGACCAGGATGTTACATGTAATCTACCATGTATGTCTCTGCATGCAATATGTGTGTCTCTGCTCATAATATTTCACTGTGTCTACTGGCAAAAAACAGACCACATATATATAAGCAATACATAACATTCCTTTTTCATTTCAAAGGCACACCCTGGATCTTGATTGCACAGCTTAGAGCCTATTTCTGAAGTAAGAGGCCTAACAGACATGCTGCCTAAGATTCCCTACTAGTACATATGCTAAATCCTAACTGACTTTAAAAATACATGTACTTCCATATTTTTAAACACATCAACTAAGCAAATTATTCACCCAGATCCAATTAAAATCAAGCTTGACTCACAGTGTTATCTTAGGTACATGAACAGGATGTTACATGTAATCTACCATGTCTGTCTCTGCATGCACTATGTGTGTCTCTGCTCATACTATTTCACTGTGTCTACTGGCAAAAAAGACCACATATATATAAGCAAGACATAACATTCCTTTTTCATTTCAAAGGCACACCCTGAATCTTGATTGCACAGCTTAGAGCCTATTTCTGAAGTAAGAGGCCTAACAGACATGCTGCCTAAGATTCCCTACTAATACATATGATAAAGCCTAACTGACTTTAAAAAAACATGTACTTCCATATTTTTAAACACATCAACTAAGCAAATTATTCACCCAGATCCATTTAAAATCAAGCTTGACTCACATTGTGATCTTAGGCACATGACCAGGATGTTACATGTAATCTACCATGTCTGTCTCTGCATGCAATATGTGTGTCTCTGCTCACACTATTTCACTGTCTCTACTGGCAAAAAATAGACCACATATATATAAGCAAGACATAACTTTCCTTTTTCATTTCAACGACACACCCTGGATCTTGATTGCACAGCTTAGAGCCTATTTCTGAAGTAAGAGGCCTAACAGACATGCTGCCTAAGATTCCCTACTATTACATATGCTAAAACCTAACTGACTTTAAAAATACATGTACATCCATATTATTAAACACATTAACTAAGCAGATTATTTACCCAGATCTATTTAAAATCAAGCTTGACTCACAGTGTGATCTTAGGCACATGACCAGGATGTTACATGTAATCTACCATGTCTGTCTCTGCCTCCACTATGTGTGTCTCTGCTCATACATTTCACTGTGCCTACTGGCAAAAAACAGACCACATATATATAACCAAGACATACCATTCCTTTTTCATTTAAAAGGCACACCCTGGATCTTGATTGCACAGCTTAGAGCCTATTTCTGAAGTAAGAGGCCTAACAGACATGCTGCCTAAGATTCCCTACTAGTACATATGCTAAAGCCTAACTGACTTTAAAAATACATGTATTTCCATATTTTTAAACACATCAACTAAGCAAATTATTCACCCAGATCCATTTAAAATCAAGCTTGACTCACAGTGTGATCTTAGGCACATGACCAGGAGGTTACATGTAATCTACCATGTCTGTCTCTGCATGCAATATGTGTGTCTCTGCTCACACTATTTCACTGTCTCTACTGGCAAAAAATAGACCACATATATATAAGCAAGACATAACTTTCCTTTTTCATTTCAACGACACACCCTGGATCTTGATTGCACAGCTTAGAGCCTATTTCTGAAGTAAGAGGCCTAACAGACATGCTGCCTAAGATTCCCTACTATTACATATGCTAAAACCTAACTGACTTTAAAAATACATGTACATCCATATTATTAAACACATTAACTAAGCAGATTATTTACCCAGATCTATTTAAAATCAAGCTTGACTCACAGTGTGATCTTAGGCACATGACCAGGATGTTACATGTAATCTACCATGTCTGTCTCTGCCTCCACTATGTGTGTCTCTGCTCATACATTTCACTGTGCCTACTGGCAAAAAACAGACCACATATATATAACCAAGACATACCATTCCTTTTTCATTTAAAAGGCACACCCTGGATCTTGATTGCACAGCTTAGAGCCTATTTCTGAAGTAAGAGGCCTAACAGATATGCTGCCTAAGATTCCCTACTAGTACATATGCTAAAGCCTAACTGACTTTAAAAATACATGTATTTCCATATTTTTAAACACATCAACTAAGCAAATTATTCACCCAGATCCATTTAAAATCAAGCTTGACTCACAGTGTGATCTTAGGCACATGACCAGGAGGTTACATGTAATCTACCATGTCTGTCTCTGCATGCAATATGTGTGTCTCTGCTCATACTATTTCAGTGTCTACTGGCAAAAAAGACCACATATATATAAGCAAGACATAACATTCCTTTTTCATTTCAAAGGCACACCCTGAATCTGGATTGCACAGCTTAGAGCCGATTTCTGAAGTAAGAGGCCTAACAGACATGCTGCCTAAGATCCCCTACTAATACATATGATAAAGCCTAACTGACTTTAAATAAACATGTACTTCCACATTTTTAAACACATCAACTAAGCAAATTATTCACCCAGATCCATTTAAAATCAAGCTTGACTCACATTGTGATCTTAGGCACATGACCAGGATGTTACATATACTCTACCATGTCTGTCTCTGCATGCAATATGTGTGTCTCTGCTCACACTATTTCACTGTCTCTACTGGCAAAAAATAGACCACATATATATAAGCAAGACATAACGTTCCTTTTTCATTTCAACGGCACACCCTGGATCTTGATTGCACAGCTTAGAGCCTATTTCTGAAGTAAGAGGCCTAACAGACATGCTGCCTAAGATTCCCTACTAGTACATATGCTAAAGCCTAACTGACTTTAAAAATACACATATTTCCATATTTTTAAACACATCAACTAAGCAAATTATTCACCCAGATCCATTTAAAATCAAGCTTGACTCACAGTGTGATCTTAGGCACATGACCAGGATGTTACATGTAATCTACCATGTCTGTCTCTGCATGCAATATGTGTGTCTCTGCTCATACTATTTCACTGTGTCTACTGGCAAAAAACAGACCACATATATGTAAGCAAGACATAACATTCCTTTTTCATTTCAAAGGCACAGACTGGATGTTGATTGCACAGCTTAGAGCCTATTTCTGAAGTAAGAGGCCTAACAGACATGCTGCCTATGATTCCCTACTAGTACATATGCTAAAGCCTAACTAACTTTAAAAATACATGTATTTCCATATTTTTAAACACATCAACTAAGCAAATTATTCACCCAGATCCATTTAAAATCAAGCTTGACTCACAGTGTGATCTTAGGCACATGAGACATATGTCATGACACACACACAAAGAGAGAAATGACACGCAGAAAAATAGAGATTATGCACATGCAAAGTGACATGAGACACAGGCACAGAGTACCTTTTAAGCTAAGAGAGGCAAACTGTTAGAAGGCACAGGTGACATTATTGAAAAATGTGAAAATGTAATTCCTTATTTCACACGGACACTCAATGTGATTCTTGACCAAAATTTAAAAGCCAGACATTTTACCAGTAAAGATTTTCCATAGTAAATCGTTTTTGACACAAAGCACAGCCCATTTAAATGACCACTACAAAAACAAAGCAGAAACCTAACTCATTTCCAAAATACATTTCCAATATACACCATTCAATTTTTAAACAGCATTACAAAAAAACATGACACACAATGCAAGAATAAAGAAGCACAATATGCTTCTTAATCTTCCCCATAGTGCATACAGCAGTCTATCTTTATTAAAAGAATCATTACTCACCTTTAAAAATGCTTTGGAATATGTAGAACAGGGTCTGTCACACACACCAGATTTTCTTAAGCAGAATCTCTTAATAATGCTTCTGTCTCTGCAGCCTCAGAATAATGGCACAGATTCCCTCTCATTTCAGACCCATATTCTTGTACATAAATAATCAAAATTCTTCCCACACAAATTCAAAACCAAACTGCACATTTTAATTGGTTGTACATTTCAACACTTTGAAACCCACATAATATTCACCCATCCCCCCAGTGCTCATTCACCCTGTTACCATGGTAACTCCCACCTAACCCAGCACACAGTTGAAAAGTTAATCATACTATGTTGCAAAAGAATCCAGCAAGGGTGTTCGACCTCTCAATGTACTACCTAATCATGTTCAATGTTTCTTTAAATGACTTTTTCTCAACCATTGAAATGACTTTTTTAAAAAAAAGCATGCACCCTAATTTTCAGTGGTGAATTTTAAGAAAGCACCAATCATTTCTTGTTTTTCAAGTGCACTGAATCTCAACCACTTTTTTTTCATAATTCCTACTTTCAAACTGCCATTTCATTTCCACAACTCATCTGAATAGAAGCACATCTACCTTCAAGATGCCAAAAGTCTGGTTTTTGGGTCATAGCTTTGTCTACTGGAGTGAAAAATTTGCAAGTAACAGAGGTGTTTATAACCTTGATTTACCAAATGTGGATATTGTGTGGATTGGACAGAGAGGATTAAGAAGTCACCAATTGATACCATTGATAAAATCCTTTATGCATCTACCACACCCTGACCTCATAATTGTGCACTGTGGTGGAAATGACCTAGGCACTTTGGCTGGGGTAGGTCCAGAAATGCTTTTAAAGGACATCTTTGGGCAATTGATGTCACTTTTTCCCAAAACTGCCTTGGTATTTTCTAATATATGCCAAAGGCAAAAATGGAACTGGTCCAAACAATTTTGTCCACAGATTGAGAAAGCAAGGAAACATGTAAATACATCTGTTTCTGCTTTCCTGAGAGACTATGGTATGGGTTCCATTTACCACAACAACTTGCGTTACAACATGCAAGGCATCTATAGGAGAGATGCTGTACATTTTACAGATGAGGGGAATAGAGTCTTCCTCTTGAATTTGAGACTCTGCATTGGTACCTACTTGTAGGTACAAAAAACACCGACATAACACAACAGCTCTTTTCAGAGCTATCCAACCTCTGAGCACTCTAAATGATTTTTTTACTCTAATTTTTACACTGTTTTTCCCCGTGGTGCGCTCAGGGTGTGTGTACCGGTGAGCGAACATGGGAACGCACCCAGCGTTTACCCCGCGAAAAAAAAAAAAAAGTAATCGTTTTTTTGCCCTTCAGGGTCCTTCTAGGCCCCCCTCAGAAAACCTAGGGGGTCAGGGGGTGTCTACCCTGCCCCCTTTTAATCATTTCCCCCTTTTTATTTTCACCACTTGTGTCTCGATTTTACCGAGACACAAGATGGCGGACTCTCCGGACTGTTTAGAATGTTGACAGACATCCGACAGCCAATCAGCTTTCCGCTCACGTACTCCCGTAGCGCGCCGGGTGCGCTCCCCGGTACGCGTACCGGTGAGCGCTCGGAGCACGCCTATAGATATATATGTGTTTTTGAAGTTAATTTTCGAAAAAACCACTGAAGCAATTTTCACCAAATATAGCAAAGGCACTTCTGCATACCAGTCCCTACAATTTTGCAAAGTTTGGCGTAATTCTGTTCAGCGGTTCGGGCTGTAGCCTTGTCTATTCGTCCTATGGAAATTAACATGGGGAAAACACGTTTTGGGACCCCCTTTTTTCTCGGCCCCCACTTCATGAATCCCCCCGAAACTTTCAGGGAAGGAGCGGAGCGGAGCTGGCCAAAATTTTCTAAAATTACGCGCAAATTCCTCAACCGGTATTCCCAATAGAATGTTGCAGATTTCCTATGGTAGCTAGGTCCTAACTGTAACTACCTACTGGCGACCGCCAGTAGGTAATATATATATTCACTGAAAAAAACATAGCTTTCACACATGTTATAGTTAGCTGGACATTTCACTCATACAACACCATTGAAATTCCCACGTTATAGTTAATTCAGCTAATTGTAACTTGCGCGCCCGCAATGCACTGCTGATGACGTCACATATTACATCACTCATGACATGGTCAGTGACATCACTCATGACATCGCTGATGACATCTCAAATCAAGTGATTTTTAAAAAAAATTGTAATACAGGTTCAGTTTTTTTTGTTTTGGAAAAGTTCAATTTTTCTAGTTTTTGTTTAAAAAAAATATAAATAAAGAAATGTTGAAAAAACTACATAAAAAATACAAAAAAACAAAGAAGTTCTTTTAGAACTACCTCTACTAGTAAAAAACCAAGAACTATATTTCTATGTTTGTCTGTAAAAGTTTGTCAGAAAGAATGTGTAGTTTATAAATGATTGAATGAATAAGAAAGCGCAAAACTATAAGGATGTGCTACAGCATAAATCTATAGGGTGTTTACCTATAGTATAATGTAGTACCTCCGAAGCACTTGAATGTAAAATATGTATATAAATATGTTACAAGTTTATGCTTCAATTTGCACTATTGGTGAAACTGCGTGGATGAATTTGTATGTATTAAGGGCGGTTTTACAACCCCCTTGTACCTCTTTTACACAACCTTTGCATCACATTTGTGATGCAGTGGTGGTGCAAAAGATGTACCATGATGTATGCTATTTATACGTCACATTGTAAAGCTGTGCGCCAAAAAGAAGCTTTACTGCGTAGATGGGGGATGTACTGGTGCTGGAACGCCTCCTAAAAGTGTCTAACTGAAAATTATAAGATTTCATTCAGTCACTTTTGGGCTTATACTGCGTCAAATCCCTGCACCTGTTTGATGCAGGTGTAAGGATTGACACAGCATTATGAGCATAGGACCCAAACAACATTGCTGCAGCTGCATTTTTCTTGCAATGCAAATCAAGCAATGCGCCATCTTCTCAGCACAGATACATCACATATCTGTGCCACTTTTGCCTCATAGTGCACCACATTGTACATATGGTGCATCCATGATTAGTGTTTTAATGTAGTGAATGCCTTACTACACACTCTTCAATGAGTCATTAGAAAAGTATACCAAGAGTAACAGAGTGTTTACTGGAAGTGAAAAGAGAGAAATTGTGAAATTCAACATAAAAAAGGCAAATTTGCAGGTGCATACAACAATGTATGCACCGTCTGTAGGGGTTTGAAGCACTGTATGCCCTTAGGCCTACTTTGCACCTTGAGTACTTGACTACTCACATAGACCTCATTTATGAGATTTTGCCGTAGGAAAGTGCAGCAGGCTTAACCTGCTATGCTTCCCTATGGCAAAAGAAAAAGACAGGAATGTGCCATATCCATAAGATACAGCATATTTCTATCCTTTACCCTTGCGCCAGTGCACAATGGCCTGCCTGCACCAATGCACAAACCTTAACACAATGGAGCAAGGGTGTCTGCGTTGCAAGGATGATTATTTTTACAGAGGTAGGGAAACCTTTCTGTACAAAAATAATCTCAAGAGACTTTTCCTTTTTCTACGTATGATGCAGAAAGCAGCACACATAGTGAAAAAAAAAACGGGGAGAAATAAAACTATTTTTCCCCATTGAACCTTCCTTATGCCTTTTCCTGGGGAGGCATACGTTTTTCGCAGTGCCTCAGATTTGCAATTTCTTGTAAATGTAGAGCAGTTTCAAAAGGCCATGAGTGTTGCTAGAAACACCGCCAGCAACACCCATTGCACACCCCTTAAACGCAGAATACTGCATTAAAAGGTCTGATATTTATCAGACAACAGTACGCCAAAAGAAGTGCATTAGTGCCTGATAAATATTACGCTGACAGCTGTGCCACAGAACATCACAAAAAGTGACTAGAAACCTTCTTCAGAAAATCATAAGTATAATCATAAGTATAACGTACTCTGTATTGTACTCTGTACAGTAAGTGTACAATACACATACCTTCCAGAGCACAAGCTGCATTCTGATTGGATGTGAACTGTCTGGTTGAATATATAGCATCTTCACTTTTAGAATATAGCCTTATAGCTCACCGTAGAGGGCTATACTGGCTATTAAAGGCCCTCTCAAACATTACAGGCCCGAGTCAAAGGTGAGGGCCTTTAACAAGGGAGAGGGACTTTAATAGCTGGTATAGCCCAGCTACAAAGGGCTATAAGGCTATTAGAACATTCTACCATTAGAAGGCAAAATGTTCTCAACAAAAAAGAACAAAGCCTTCCGGGAGTGCGAGTGGATTGGAATCCTCTCAGGCTCCCTGAAGCCTTTATTCACAGCCAGAGCAGTGAACAAAGTAACATTGGAATGTTGGAGCTCCAGAATTATACCAGTCATCATAAGCCCATAGCACTCCATTGTTATCAGTGGAGCTCCCAACATTCAATGATCTAATAGTTTACAGATAAGCACATAGTGCTGTATGGCTCAATATATTACTGAAACAGTAGAGTGAGAGTGATTGCTGAAAGTGTAATAATACAGACTGGAGAATTCAATATAGAAAACATTAGTTTGTAGGTACATAGAAGACTGCAAGGATAATCTATGCAGGTTTAAAGCAGTCCACAGTCTAAGACGTACTGTCCTCCATGAGTATTTGGAAACTGACTAGATGATTACAGTTCTGCAAGCAGACTGCCTACTGATTTTTAAATAACTTCATTTTTAGCACAGTGCATACTGAAGGATATTCTGTTGAATAGCTCTGTACAATACTGAATCACCAATCACAGAGACTTTGCTGTAAGTCAAAGGATATACACCTGGAAATAAAAACTATAAACCACAAGTTTACTGGTGCATAGAACAGTCCATACATAATCTATAAAGGTTTGAAGCAGTCCATGCCCTATGACCCAGTATGTACCATGATAACTTGGATACTAGCTTAATGATTACAATTCTGCGAGAAGAGTCTCTCAAACCATTTAACATTTTTAATCATAAATAATTTTTTGTAACATTTCATAATTTAATGGAACTTCCAGCATGATTTAGTCTGAAATGTCGTTTTCTTCATCATGAATTTCAAAAGTCATATCATGAAACTCAATGTCATTTAACGCTTCAAGAAAGTCTTCGTCCAAACTTTCATCTAAAAAGTCGCAGGTAATATCTCCTGCACCAATACTTTCTTCTTCATTCTCAATCTCCATAAAAGGTATATTTAACTCTTCTATCAGAGTATTAGCAATTTCAAAACTCTGTTCCATATTCTTCTGCTCCATAGTGAATTTTATTATGTTGTTGTTCCTTGCAGAAAAACATAAACACTTTATTTTATCATTTTTCCTAATACATAATACAAAATTACCTTAATCAGCTACTTTGCTCTTTAAAAAATATTATGCGAAAACCATTCTCAACTACTTTATATGATTATATCTATAAAATTCGCTTATATGAATTTTTAGTTATAAAATGTCCTTACATTTTCAAACCAGTCACTCTTTAGCAGTATAAAAAAAACTAAGGCTATTATAATAAAATGCAGTACTAAAAAAAGTTAAAAATATCTATTCAGCTTACCAGTTCCAAAGCAGTTGATGTGTTGTAGTAAAATACAAAGAACACAGGTACACTCAGTATATATATTTTTTAATTTCTTCAAATGTATTTCAAAGATACAAACCGTCTTTACAAACTTTTGTACACCATGGACGTTCTGTTACTTCACCTCTGTAGAAGTACATTCCATCGATTATTTTTGACAGTTAGTTATACTTACCTTCGAAATAACAAATTAAAAAAATTATAATTATTACAAATTTAGCATCTGTAGAAGCCAAAAAAATAGAGTTACAATTTATCTTTTACAACACAAAATCATTGCTAAAGCATTTAATTTGCCTTTTTTGCTGTTCTCAGAATATATAGAATTTCACTAGAAACAGTGAGTTCAATAGTACTCATCACATACAGCGGATAATCAAGAAGACTATCTTAAAACAAAAACAACAATCTCAATATAAAACTAAAAAATATCTTAAATTCTTTTTTTCTAACACCACTTTCTTACGTAACTATGACGTACGTCAAACAATACTGAAATAACAAAATACCATCATTAATTTTATTCCATTATAAATAATGTTACTTGCAAATATATGCTAACAAAATTTGGAATAAAAAGTTATTAAAGGTTACATATACTTTTCCGCATGGCCAAATAGTATGGGGGAAATTTGTTCAATACTAATTCTGAACATCTATCTTTCAGCCTTCTTATCCAAAACCACTGATATCATTTGCACCGTCCCCCAGTACTGATCTCTCAGCCCAACGCTATTCAATATCTTCATGACCACCCTCACACAAATAGCCCGCCATCTCAACCACAACATCATCCCTTATGTCGACGACACCCAGCTCATCCTCTTGCTCACCATGGAGCCACATACCAAAAAAAATACTACCTCCACAGCGTAATTAAGGACATCACCAAGTGGATAAAGAGCAGCTCTCTAAATCTGAACTCGCACAACATGAAGATACTCATCCTCAGAACCACCCCCTCAGCTTCAGATGACTCCTGCCGGCCAACTACATTGTAAACAGTACCAACACCTACTGTCCATATACACAACCTACAATTCGTCCTCAACTCCTCCCTGTACATGTGTAAACAAGTCTACAGCATTTCGTCATACTGCTATAACACCCTCCACCTTCTGCACATCATTTACAAGTACATCCTAAAGAAAACAAGAAGAAAAAGACAACTCTGTGGCAACACACTCTACACAAGAATTCCAGCCAAACAACTATAACGACTACAACCAATCCAAACTACCTCCACCTGACTGATCTTCAAAGTCCCCTGCTACAGCCACATCACCCACAACATGATACAGCTACACTGCCTCAACAGCAACAAGAGTATTTCCTTCAAGCACTTCACCCTCAGTTACAAAATACTCTAATGCACCAGACTAATCTACCTTTACAGCAGTAATCCTGAAAGGCCAAATTTTGATCTTAAAATTTTGGATTTAAAAATATTAGGTAAGAATTTGGTAAGTCTTTAGGCAGACGTTGCTTAAAAGCGAATTGACTATCATTACAATGTATATAACCTTTCAGACATTTTAAATAAACAGTGTAATGTCCAGATGTTGTAGAAGGTCCATCATGAAAAATAATTGCAACAACTAAAAAAGTTTTTCCTGATATTGAAACTTGACCAGCTACAAAATTTTTAATTCAAGTTTCCAATTTTCTTCCATCAGCTCTACAACGTTGCAGCATTAAAATAACATACTGTCCGTATCTTTGTATAAATAATGTTGATGACATTTCTGATTTACATTGGCTACACTCCATGTTTTGACTAGCTCCTCTAACTAGATTGTTAAAAGACACTGATTTACAGCCTGGTAAAGTCAAATATATGAATCTTTCAGTGTCTATATTAGTGCAACATGTAAACAAACAATGTTGACAGTCATGTTGCCATTTATAAGAAAGGCCAAAATATGTTCAATACCTATACCTTCATCTTCCAGTACATTAAGCATAAACATTAGAGATCCCTGACAATCTTGCTGAATATTATGTGTAAATTGAGTAGAACCAGAACATATGTCCAAAACATTTTGAATTTCAGAAACACTTTGTATTTTACTTTTATCACTACTACATTTCTCATAAACAGAATACAACAATGAACAGAATCTTTCGTCCCGATTTTCAACAATTTGCTCTTGCAAACCTTCAAGAAATATAACAACATTAACAACAACATTAGCATAGCAGTTGACACCACAACTATTTTCAAACCGATAAACAACATTCTCTCTTCAACACAGTCCTTTTTCTTTTTGCTTGCAGACACAGCTTCATCTTGTTTTTTTTCTTTCTCTACACTTTCACAACAGATATTCTCAAATCTTCTTTTTCTACCTACCACACGCTTTTCAAATACTGGATATTGACCTAATTTGGGAGCATATTCTCTTCTTAATCTATTATACTCTTTGACACAATTTGCATCTGCACCAATCTTTGTCTCATCAAAATCAATCAAGTACAATCCAGATAAAGTTCTGACTCGGGACAAAGCAACATATGCCATACCCTTTAAACACAGTACTTCCAAAATTTACTAAAGCACTATCTACACTTAAACCTTGAGATTTATGAACAGTCACCGCATATGCCAAACTAATAGGAAACTGTCTTCTGCATACATACAAATCTTTTACAAGCAAGAACCGAGATAAACAACGACTAAATTGTTGAATTTCTTCAATTTCATCAAATTTGATCTTCAAGAATTCAATCCCATCTCTATTTACATAACAAAATCAACAATTTTACCCATTGCTCCATTTACTAAACCTTTTTCCACATTCAAATTATGGCGTAAAATTACCTTACAGTTTACACATGCATACAAAATCTTTTCTAAACCAGCAGTTTTACTTATCGACTTCTCTACAGAATATAATTTATTCTTCAACTTTTCAGTCAAAATAATAGTGATTCCTTCATGTTCAATTTTGTTAATAGCCTCCAATTTTATAATTTTTTCATTTTCCAACTTTAACATTTCTTTATTGAATACAAAACATTCACGCAGTGTTGGCATTAAGCAAATAACAGACTTGTTTTCTGCAATTTTCATATATATTTTTTTAGGAACAATGTTTTGATTTGGAAACAAATTGGGAAGTAATTGTCTCTGTAAAGCTTGTTTGCCATGTTCTGTCATTTTTCCTATTCTTATATCTTAAAGAATAGTTCCATAATCAGCATTGTTTGCATGTCGCATATTTCAAATAAGATTCTTATATTGAAAAAATGACCAAATGTTAACATTTCCAATACATCCCAAAGACTTTCTGGTATCTTCATGTGGCAGTGTTCTAAACACAGGTTGTCCTTTTACAAGAGTAAGTTGTAGTAGATCTCCAAAAACTATGACGTGTTTTCCTCCAAATAATAAGTCATACTCTGTTTTAAGAATTTACTACATTCTCAATTGCACAAAGGGAAGCAGTTTGATACCATGCTTACCTCATTAATAATGAGAAGTTTCATTTACTTCAAGACTCTTGAAACTTCAAAACAAGCTTCTCCAGATATATTGTGGTATTCTAATTTATTGTCATGCTCCACTGATAGCATTATTAAACGATCTAAAGTAATTCCTTGATTATTGTGTGCTGCCAAGCCAGTTGTAGCAGTGACAACACAAGACAAATACGAATCAGTTGTTTTCTGTGGATAAGTTGAAATTACTTTAATTAAAAAATGTTTTCCTGTCCCAGCTTGTCCACTCACGTACAATCAGATAGGTTGAAACGATGAGCAAGAGCACTCTTTCTTTTCGTGAAGTAATCCATGGTTAATCTGCTCTCTCACTTGCTCATATATTTGTTTCTGCTTAGCATTTAATTGTTCTTCTAAGTTTTCTACGTTTTATACATCTTCTTGAGCTTTATATATTACTGTTTCCACATCTTCCATAGCAGTTGCTGCTTCATTTTGAACAATTGGTTCTCCTAGTGGGTCCTGACTCAACGAAGCAGAAGTTTGACTGTTTTGAGAACTATCTCTAGCAATCTCAGCTGCAATTGTAGCTTCTTGCTCAATTTCATCCTTCAACATTTTCACATAATTTGCAAAAACAGGACATTCTATTGTATCTTTAGTTGCATTGAAGGAATCTTCATAGCTCTCGAAATCTCCAAGGCTTGAAAAGTTGCAAAAGAGCTAAATAGCAAAATTCCCTTTTGTCAGTTGTTTCGCAACTCAGTTTACGGTGATTAATCAAATGTCCTCTTCTTTGTTTCACCAGACATCCTTCAGAACCAAACACTGCATATATACCATTAGTGATATTTTCTGTAATTTTCCGTTTAAAAATTATAGTTTTGCAGCACTTTATAGAGACAAATGTTCTCAAGATGATGACTTCTGTTTGGATAATATGTATCCAACATATTTGTTTTCACAATATCTGTACTTTCTGGCTCCTTTTCAGCTAAATATTCAATTTCTTGTACAGGTTTAAGTACTCGGTTTCGTGTTGCAGAAAGACCTAAATGCACGCAAATGATTCTTCTAGATTTGGAATATAGACTTGCAGATGATAATCGATCCGAGCATTCATACGCTCCAATTTCTCGATGAGATAACATCTTTTAACTGTAAGTATATAATTTCTTACTTAGACTCTTTTCGTGGGAAATCTCTTCCCACATTTCCTTCAATTCTGTCTTTTCTGATTTTGTTATGTCCGATGTTACATATCGAGCAACAGCAATGGAATTGTCTGCAACATATTGAATATCCATGTTAGCATTCCACGTGGACAAAATGACTGGGTTATAGTCATTTGGCTATTTTGACTCTTCATTCCTTCTTAAATTGTAGGTATTTTTAGGAGACTTTCTTGTGATAGTATGTCGCAAAGATGACATAAAACTGTTCACTCTTCCTTTCGATATTACTAGACGTGGAAGTCCAAAATGATATTAGGTGTAGAATTTGTACTTAGATTTGTACTTTCAACTACAGTATTTTCCACATCGATGGCTTTGGAATTGTAAGACCTGTTGTCTTAAGTCCTTATCCTGTGTGCTTTTGGGTATATCACATGTAGCGTATTCTTCAATAAAAGACATCACAGTATCATCTGACTCTGTTCCGAATTTGGGAGCATCTTTGATCCGTATTAGCATGTGTATGTGAGGAGCTCGTCTTGCTTGATACTCCTTTCTCCAAAAGAATTCCACAACCTCTCCAAGAGGAGGATTTTATTTTATTGGTGATAAAAGACATCATAGCTTCAAATCTATGATTCAAATATCTGCATACATTAACTGGATCCAAAGAGCACAATTCTCCAGGTGTCTTGTATTCAATATTTAGTATATTTGGATTTGCCTCTCGAAGAAATTGAAGTAAATCATCCCAAGCATATTCAGCACAGCTTAGAGTAAGGAACCATGTAAGAGTTCTTAAATTCCTTAGCATACATTTAAGTTCCCCATGACGACGGTACCAGTACTCATTAGTACCACACTGACATGCCATGAGATTAATTAGCTGAGATTCCAAAACATTATCTTTCTGGTGTACTTTATCCATAAATTCCTTTGCTGAAACATTTTGCAGATGTACACCTGTTTTCAAAATATGGTTTACTGCATAAGAAAGTCCAGACAAATCACTCTCAAACAAAAGATGAAACAAATACAGAATACATTGTCGAAATCTTGGATCTTCTGCATACAATCTCAATGTACGGTATTCAGATGCAGGAATTTGCACAGGTCGGTCATCATATTGTCCTCCTTTTCCTGTGGGAAACAAATGAGGGAAATAATGAGCTTCCAAGCATTTTTCCCATACACTAATGGGACATCCCTTAGCTTCTTTCATTTGGAATAACTCTATAGTATTCCGCATAACTTCTTTGGAATGCAGTGGATAAACACTGTAATGTTCGTATATTTCTTCAGTTCTGGACACATCCTTTTTTTCAATTTGTCCAGGTGGCAAGTCATTATCTTCTTCAACAGTTATTTCTTCTTCACTCATAAACACATCTTTATAATATTGATTATTTTTTATCAGATACAATGTTGCCTTTTTCACTTTCCTAACATCCACTAATTCCTGCCAGATTTTCTTACTCTTAGTTGGAAGCCATTGACAAGAATAACTAAAGGTTCATCTTCTACATTTTCTACACCAACTGTTTCAATATTTTTCTTTAAATCTAATTGGAAATACACAACTCTTCCCTTTAATCCTCTCTGTAAATCTGAAAGAGGCAATTTCTTTGTCTTAGGCTCCATATGAACTATAGCCTGAAAAGGATACACACATTGAATAAGAATAGACTCACAAGTATTTAAATCCACCAGTCAGAAGGAATATTTCCCAACTCAAAATTATTATGCACAGCTCTAGCAGGCATTTTATTCTCGTCTAATTTGTTATAACAATATTTACAAATACGCTGATCACAACCCAAATCAAAAATATTCTCAACCAACAAATAAGTTACAAATTCCATCCACTCCTTATTATTTTCCTTTTCACATTTTAAATACAGATCAACAGTCCTAGTCTGATTTTTATAATGAGTACGTCGACAACAAATACAAGAATATTTTGGTGTTTCACCTGCAACCACATTAAACTTTGTAATTTCTTGCTCAAATGTTTCTGTACTGCAATGTTGTACATTTTCTTTTACATTTCCTTCTACTAACATATCAATTTCTGCACTATCTTCTTCTGCACCAAAGTAACTAACCTGAATTTCATCACAAACGTTCTTTACATCTGACACAGATCCATGCAAAAGAGCACTGTTCAACTTCTTTAACATTAGAGCTGGACTTTTTGCATAATACAACGTTCTGACTAATTTCCTCATTTCAGTATGATGTACTGCCAACATCCTGAAATGGTGAAAAACACTTCTACATACTTTTTTTTTGAAAGACAAGCCAAAGAATCTCCTTGCAAATGAGTATTTTCTCTCACTCTGCAAGGGTCTAATCATTGCAACATCTTAATCTTTTGTTTAACACTTTTCTTAGTATAGTTACGTAAGAAATTGCAAACAAAATCAATAGATTCCTGCCGCACACTACAAATACTACTGCAATTCCAAGTGTGCACTGGAGCTTCAGGCCTTCTCCCTAATACCTCATCAGCTAACACCTCTTTGGCATTTCTAGGAACAATTTTCTCTTTCTCAATAGGACAACCATTTTTAACCTCATAAGCAAGACCTGTAGTGTCAACTGCATGCAACAAGTCATTACTCTGAAGATAACTCTCCTCATTAAAAAAAGGCTAAGAACTTGAATTATGTTTCCATTCATCCAAAAAAACTTCAGAAAAATTTGTTCTGTTAATTACTCTTCTCCACTTACTTTTGCTCTTCATTAAATGGATTGGCTTATCTAGTGATCGAATTCTATTGATTACTAAAACAATTTCTTTTTTTTAATTCAGAAGCTTTTTCAACTACATTTCCAATACATTTCCTCTTCTTATAAAATGTGTTTTTCATCTTACAATTCTTTATTAATTTACTCAAATTTATCAAAATCCTATTATAAAACATCTTCCTTCTTATGTCGTTAAATTGATTGATCCTCCTGAGAGGCAAGATGGCGGCCGCAGCAGTGGCCGTGTGAGGTGGTGTGTGCACAGCTCCCCATGGTTCCCCCTTACCCCTGGAACGGACCGTGATATTTTGCTTTGGAAAAACAGCTGCTTGCAGTAGCAGTAGCATTATTACAGTATCGCAGCGGAGCTGCGGTGCATTGACTCGGCTTGGATTTGGTGGTCAATGTGCCTCGCTGTAGCCATTATTCACGCCTCCACGCCTGTTCGAAGGCTCCATCTGAGGCTGGTTATGAGTTGTGCTGTGCGGGGAGACGCCGGGTAGACGCCGGAGTTGACCGCGCTGGTTGTAGCGCGCACGGAGCAGCAGCCGTGGAGAGTGGTTACCTTAGCTGTGGCGGCTCGTGACCTGGGGACCCGGTACTTTGCAAAGCACCGGGAGTGAGAGTGAACGTCGGTTCACCGGCAGTGAGGAGCTGGCGTGCGAGGTACCTCTGGAGCTCTGAGCAGTATAGCGATATTGGCAACAGTTTCAGGCGTGGTGAGTAGCACAGCAATTGCAATGGCGCCAAAGGGCAGAGGCGGTGCAAGGACTGGCGGGGGAACATCGGTGAACACACCCGCAGGCACAGTGATAGAGGGTGGTGCAACGGCCTTGTGTCACAGTGCTGACATGGAGAATACATGGCACTCTGCCATATCTAGTAATGATGAAGTTGGTGCGAGCAAAGGCACTAAAGCTATCGGTAACAGTAACAGCATTAATAATTATACCGCGATATCACAAGGCACCGGAGGCACTCAGAGTATCGCTGGCGGTATTAAGTTACAACAGGAGCCAGCTACAGCCCCTAAAACACAGGGTATTCAGCAGAATCAGGATACTCCAGCGAAGCAGCAGACTGTTTCAGCAATCTTCAATAAAAAAGCAGGGAGTCAAGGCGAAAACGGGCTCAGAGGCAGTAAGTACAGTTCAAGCTGCTCTCGAGGTTCTGAATGGGCTGACTCAGGACGAAATGGTCCCTGCTATAGGAGCTGTTCTAGACACCCCAGCCTCAGTGAACCTATTATGTGATATAAATACTATACTAATGGATGACCCTGTACTTACTGTAGCAGCAACCACAGGAGATAGTGGTCTTCCGCTAGGGTCTAGCAATGATCCTATCTTATCAGCAATGGAGAACTGCAGCGATTTGGAGTATGCTGGGTCCGAGGGCAAGTTCTACTCCATGTCTGATTTAACAACTGCCTCTGATAAGGAGCACGATGAGGACAGCTTCAGTAACCCAGGCGACTGGGGTGATGTTCTAGAGGAAGAGGCAGGTGATGATTTTGAACGCTCCCCTCCCTATGAAACAGTGAGGAAGGCGGCGGAGACCGGAGAAGGACCACTCTATGAGCAGAGTTTACCACTTGCTCAGCCAAACTTGGATGAGGATCTTGAGGAGGGATTTATTACTCTTGGCTTAATTTATAAGAGTATAATGGCTCATCGTATTGAAACTAAAGCAGAAGGCTTACGCACACAAGGGGCTGTAAGAAAACTCCAAAATATAGTGCGGCGTTTGGTAAAGACTTGTGCAGAAGTCTCCACTCGTGTGGTAGAGGTGGAAGAAAGAGTTTCCTCAGCCGAGGACTGCCTGGTTAAACAGCAGTCAGCCATTGAGACTCTCCAAAAGGCCAAAATAGACGTGGACTGGAAGCTCACGGATCTAGAGAATCGCGCGCGATGCAATAACTTGCACGTTTTAGGTATAGCCGAATCAAAAGAAGGAGCAGACCCACGGAAATTCATTGTTCAGCTCTTCAAGGAAGCCTTTCCTGAACTCAATGATTGGAACTGGGAAATTGAGGTGATCAGGGCACACAGGTTTCCATTCGTTGTGTGGCCCCTTAGAAGTGAGCGACAAGCTGATCAAAATTCATACCCTACGGCGATTTTAATTTGCCTCAATAACTATCTGTTGCGAGAGGCGCTATATGATTTGGAACGACCTAAGAAAAAACGGGTAGTCATGGGGCGTGAGTTTTTTGTGCGCCCTGATTTTTGTCCAGCAACGGTTCATGAACGATGGCAACTCCGGAAGTTAATTGCACCTTTTCAAGCAAACGGTGCCCAGGTCTTTTTGCTCAACCCGTCTAAACTAAAAATCATTTTTAAGGGTCAAACTAGATATTTTACATCTGGGACCGCTGCACAGGATTAGTTAAATGATATGGACAAGGGGCAGAAAAGCTAAAGTTATTATCTGTTTTCCAGCAAATTATCATGCCGTGGCCGTGGCAGTGGATTGTATATTTCGTTCTGTTGCGGGTGAGATATTGAATCTTTTTCTCTTCAGATTGATGAGATTCTCTCTCTCTTAGGATTTCTTTTTCCCTTCCCGCCCCTCTGGGCTTGAGTGTCTGCCTGCTGTTCACTAATGAATTTTGATCTGCTTGACAAGTGAGAGAGAAAGAGTGGGGGGCAGGGGAGTCAAAGGGGGGGCAGTGTGCATATCACTTATACATCACAGAGGACATGGTCCTTAAGCCTCAACTTGGGTGGTGGGGGTATGAGGGGGGTGGCTTTTGGTATTGGGTTTTTTTTGGGAGGGGTGCTGGGGTAAGGGTGTGTGGGGGGAAAGAAAATAATACATGAGTAAAGGATGGAAATGATTTTTTTGCACTTTTTGTCTGCTTTAATCAGGATGTGTGGCTAGTGATGGGAACCCAGACACAGCCCGATGGCGGGTAGGGGTATCAGGATAGGCACACTGAATGTTAGGGGGCTGAATTCAGTCGATAAAAGACGGCAAGTGGCACAGGAGCTACGTCTTCTCCTTTGCGATATAATTTGTCTCCAGGAGACCCATAAAGTATGGTCAAAACGGCAACTGCTTGAAGAGCCTGCACTAAATATTCTGGTACGTCCAGAGGTGTTGCAATACTGGTCAAAAATCACATAGGTAATACGGGAAGAATCCTAACCGATGGGCTGGGTAGGTGGACAATTGGGGAATGTGTTATAGGTGCCACAACATTTACGATCTGCGCAATTTATGGGGCTAATATAGATGAAGCTGCTACTTTAGATTTCTTAAATGTCGAGCTCTCGACTTGGCCCACACCCTTGATCCTGTGCGGTGACCTAAATATAATCCTGGCACCTAATATCTTATGCAATGAGAAATTGATGTACAGCGGTAGGAAACCGCGTGTCTTCAAAGCTTTGCAGTAGTTTATGGATGCACATGGGTTGGTGGATGTTTGGGCCTCTCTTTGGGGGGAGGAGGTTGAAATACTTTTTTTTCTTTCCCTCACCAAAAGTTAGTGAGACTGGATTATTTTTTTGCTCCGCAATCGCTACTGAATCAGGCATTAATTCAGGTATATCCAAGAATTACATCAGATCATGGGCCGGTAGTCTTTTCGATTACTGGTATTGTAACAGTTACTAGGCCAAGGGGGTTTTCTTTCGATCGTAAATTATTATTAGATCAGCAAATTGTCGAACATATGACGCAATGGATTACCACTTTTTTTAATATAAATCGCGGGAGTACTAATGTAGGCTGCGTATGGGATAGCTTCAAGGCCGCCTTCTGAGGTGAAGCCCTGAGTATGGGATTGTATAATCAAAAAAAAACAGGCAGCAAAATTCCAAGAGTTATATCAGGAGCTGATAAAGGCCGAGGAGTCGCTTATGCAGGGTATTCACGCCTGCAACGATATAACTGTTTTGACAACGGCGGTGGCACGGCTTAAAGCAAGGCTAAATCTTAATTGGTCCCAGGAAACTGCAATTTTTTTTTTCAAATAGCAATTGCACTATGAGTATAGCGTGGCAAGTGGCAGTTGCCTTGCCCAAAAACTTAGGTTGAGAGAGGCAGCTCAACAAATAGATAATATTTTAGATTCGAATGGTCATTCCGTTGAGAATGAAAGTGGTATTCTAGAGGTGTTCAGACAGTTTTATGAATTACTTTATCGCAGAGATGAGTATGATGAGGATAGTGCTGCTACTCTCATTCGTCAGTATTGTGTGGCAGATCTTTCTTTGAATGAGACAGAAAGACTGGATGCTCCTATAATGTTAGAGGAATTAGAAGTAGCAGTGAACGGGTTGGCTGTGGGCAAAGCGGCAGGCCCAGACAAGTTACCTGTGGAAATTTATAAAAAACTTTCTTTTCTGTATTGAAGTTAGATCTGCTAGCAACAGTTAGAATGGCTCAGAATGGGGCTGCCCCCAAATCTTGGGATGAAGCATGCATAGTCGTGTTTCACAAAAAAGAGAAACCTGCCCCATATCGCTTTTAAACGCGGATGGGAAGATTTATTCAAATATATTGGCTAATAGGTTAGCTTCAGTGATCGCCCTATTAGTTTCAATTACACAGAATGGTTTAATCCTGCATCGAGGAATGTCAAATCATGTTAGTCGGGTGATAACTCTCTTCGGCTATATCAATACAACTCGGGAGGCACTTTGCTTGATTTTATTGGATGCTGGGAAGGCCTTCGACCGAGTCTCATGGTGCTTTTTATGGGATGTAATGATGCTTCGGGGTTTTGGGCCAGAGTTTATTACATCATTGCAGACATTATATCGTCAACCTGTGGCCCGTATTTGCACCATGGGACTCGAGTCAGAGGCAGTTCACACACAAAGGGGCACTAGGCAAGGGTGCCCGTGCTCCCCACTTCTTTTTTAAATATATATTGAAACTTTTTAAAAAATGCTTCAATCCAGTACTAGCATTCAGCCAATAGCCATACAGAACTACCAGTTTAAGGTTCTCGCCTATGCAGACGACATCGCTGTCGTCACTCCTAGACCAACCACAGCGATGCAGGAGATCGAATACTTAGCCACAGAGTTTGGGGCAGTTTCCGGCTATAAGCTGAATACGGCAAAAACTCAGCTGCTATGTGCCAATATGCCGACATATTCTGACCCAAGGGTATGCCAGGAGGTTAAGTACCTGGGTGTCAAGCTTAGGGTCTCCACAACTGCCTTGGTCAAATCAAACTGGGAGGCTCTTTTGTTGGGGGTAAGGAGACAGTTAGATCGGGCTGAATGTCTTCATCTCTCCCTAGTAGGGAGATGCATTTTATAAAAAATTATGATATTGCCTGAAATGTTGTATTTTTTTAGATACGTGCCCTTAGAAATTCCAAAGGTGAGTTTGGCACAGCTCCAATCTATTTGCAGGCGATTAATGTGGTCCAGGGGCAAGGCCCGTCGGGCGGTGCGATATATGGTATTACCAAGAATGTCAGGGGGCTGGTCGTACCGGATTTCACTTTGTATTACTACGCTTGTATGATCCAAGGCATGAATATTTTGTTAACAAGGGCTGGCCCTCTTGATCCCTCCATATATCATATGTTAATGGGAGAGAAAGCCAAAAACTGTTTGTTCCAAGACCTAGATTGGAGCTGTTACAAGCGCACTAGATTTAAGGTCTTGGGGGCTGCGTACAAAGTGTGGAAAGTAAATCTCTTGGTATACACCATTGGTATCTTCAACATTTCTGCCAATTGATCTGTGGGATTGGGTGGCGCACAATTGGAGATTAAAAGGAATAAACTTGGTGGCAGATCTGTATTCAGAAAGTGGTTTTAAATCATTTGAACAACTCAGGGAACAGTATAAGTTGCCTAGGGAGAATTTTGTCAAGTATCAACAAATTAGGAATTATTTGTTGAATAGTGGTGGCATTATTCAAGCTAATCCCCTGATAGAAGGAAATATGAAAGCAGCAAGGATTGGTACTTTATATGATCTCATGCTAAGTACTAAGGCTAATGATATTGCAGAACAAAATTGTAAATGGAAGATTAAACTGGGGAGGCAGGATATAGAAAAAGAAGTTTCTCTCGATTTGGCCAGACAATTATTCTTGTCCGCAAAACTATCTGCCCAGCATTTCAAATCACTTTTTAATCTTTACTACACCCCAGATAAGGTTTCAAAATGGTCAGGGGATCAAATAGGGAAATGTTTTCGTTGTGGATACCCATCTGCAGATGAAGTTCATATTTTCTTTGCATGTCCATTCTTAGTCAGTTTATTGACGTAGCTGGAGAAATTTCTATCGGAGATTCTTGGTATCGCTACGCATTTATCTGCTACTCAGATTCTCCTAGGGGTGGAGATGGGATATGGTATGGTAGGAATATCAAAGCAACAGGCTTTTTTAATATTTTTAGCTACGGCTGTATTTAGATTAAGTATAGCTTCTTTTTGACTTCAACAAGAACCGCCATCTTTTGAGGCATGGAGAGCACGTTTTTTTCTGTATATAATATGTAACACAGTTTATATGCCCTCAAAGGTCATCGAAAAAAGAAGCTTGGTTGGCAAATTTGGGGCACAGTTTCTCAAAACTTGGAGTGTGAAATGTGAAATCCGGGGCCAGCTGGGTCCCTTGATCTTTGTTCATTTGTGCATTTTGGTTATAGCTTCACACCTTAATTTATGATGTGTAATACTGGTAATTATTTTCTTCTTTGTATCGTGTAATCCATATGCTGCTTATATTGTTTTCTTTTTTCATTCCTTTTTGTGACAATTTGAAAGCCCGCAGGATACATTGGATGTACGAGACTGATTCATTCCTACTGACTCATGTATTTGCAATAAAAAAAAATTTTTTTTTTAAACTGATTGATCCTCCTTTTACTATATAAATTTTTTTCCATGACTCTTGTTTTTTCTCTTAGTTGCAGAAACAGTCACAGTATTGTTTACTTTGCGCACACTACTGTTAGCGGTTGTCAATCTTCGCAGAAAAGTCTTTGCTTTCTTACCAGGACTTTTTTTCTTTTTGTTACTACATTGATCTTCAGGTAAATGTTGTAGATGAGTCCTCTTTAAATAAACTGCTTTCTTTCGTCCTTTCTTGTTCTCAGTTTTAAAAGATATGATGTTTTTTTTTCAATGGTCACCAGAAGAATCTATTTTAAAAAGTATATATCACTTTAGAAAAATAAATTATATCAAATACACTATTATATTACTTATAAGAGATTATGAAAACAAACATAAGAATAGGAAAATAGAAGGACTTACAACAAGAGAAAGAGGACTACAAGATAATATGAAATATACATAGAAAAGAGGATATAAGCAAACAGTGTAGTGTAAAGGGGATAAATAGAATATGAAAAGACTGGAAAATATGAAGAGATAATGAGGATTATTGACGAGAAAGGTAACACTATGAGGAGAGAAGGGAGAGTATAAGAAGAAAGATACAGAGTATGAGAAGACAGGGGACAACATAAAAAGAGGTTAGACAAGGGAGTATAAAAAGAAGTGTGACTATCAGGAGACAGACGAGACAATGAGGACAGAGAGACACTAACGGGTCCATTACAATGGCAGGCAGATTGCCCCTGCCAGGCTGGCAATACCCACTGCCACCGCCAGCCTGGTGAGAATGACCCCCGCCATGACTGAGAGCTCCACAGCAGTGGGAAAGACCGTCCACCACTTTTCTGCCCCGGTCACCTTACGACCGGGGCGGAAAGGTTTTAACATGGTAGTGGTGTCTAATACACACCGCCAGCCATATCATAATGGGCCTCTGCAGATGCCTTTACGTAGCAGCAATACCGTCACGGAAATGCATACAGTCTTTATTGTGTGGGCCGCTTGTACGCCCCCAGAGTAAAAGTGTAATTGACAGTGCACATGAGAGGAACCTGTGGTATCTCCCAGCATTCACATACACAAAGCGGAGATAATGCAGACAGAGGTAGTGATGGTACAGGAGGAGGGGAGATGGTGCAGACACAGGGGGAGATGGTGCAGGCAGAGGGTGAGATAGTGCAGGCAGAGAGGGACATGGTACAGGCAGAGGGTGAGATGGTGCAGGTTAAGGGGGAGATGGTGCAGGCACAGGGGAGATGGTGCAGGCAGAGAGAGAGATGATGCAGCCAGACGGGAGATGGTATGGACAAAGAGAAAGATAGTGCAGGTGGAGGAGAGAACGTGCAGGCAGAGGGAGGTATAATGAGAGAGAGAGGATTAAAAGATCAGACAACAAATTATAAAAATGAGTACTATTAAGAGACAGAGGAGAAAATGAGCACAGAAACACACTAAGGGTACACAAGAGACTGTGAGAACAAGCAGCACTATAAGGAAAGACAAGTGAAAATAAAGAAAGAGGGAAAATATCACGAGAGAGGAGAGAGTATAAACAGAGAGAGGTAGACTGTCAGCAGAAACTGTGAAGATTATGGAAAAAGCTGCAACTATAATTCCTTAATTTACACAGATGCTCAGAGTGATTCTAGACAAATTATTTAAAACCATACATTTTTTGCAAAACACATATCCCATACTAAAAGGTTAAAGTGACTAAACACATTACATGTATATGACCACTACATTTCAGTGCACAATCCTGACTCAATCCAAATACATTTCAAATTTACTGCATTATGTTTTTTGCCGGCATTACACCCAAAAGGTGAGACACAATAGTACAAGAAACAGGCCCAAGGGGCTTGTCAATGGCATCACTAGAGGGGTACAGAGAGTGCAGACCGCACCGGGTGATACCCTGCCATGGGGTGACACCATCTGCTTACACTATGTATGTAACACAGCTCTGCAGGCTCGCCTCTGCTCTGTGCCAATTTAAAACTTACTTCAGCAGCGCACGCACAAATTCAAAGCACATTTCATATCTTTCTTTCAGTGACTTTGAAAAAAGCCAAGAACTGTGAGGGACAAACCATTGGGTAGGAGGCAGGAGAAGGTGACGAGAAAAGAGTAAAAAATAGCAGCAGGTGGAGGAGAGGGTGCAGGCAGAGGGAGGGGGATGGTGCAGACAGAGAGGGAGATGGCGCAGGCCGAGAGAGAGAGATGGTACAATCGGAGGATAGATGGTGCAGGGCTACAGGCAGAGGGAGAGATGATGCAGGCAGAGGGGAGATAGTGCAGAGAGAGGGTGTGATGGTTCAGGAAGAGACACAGATGGTGCAGGCAAAGAGAGAGATGGTACACGCAGAGGGTGAAATGGTGTAGCAGAGAGGAAATTGAGCAAACAGAGGGAGAAATGTTACATGCAGAGGGGAAATGGAGCACACAAAGGGAGAGATGGTGTAGACAGACAAGAAGATGGTACAGACAGAGAATGAGATGCTACAGCCAGAGAGAAAGATGGTGCACGCGGAGGGAGAGATAGTGCATACATACAGAGTCATATTAGTGTGGACAAAAGGAGAGATGATGCAGGCAGAGGAGAGATGGTGCTTGCAGAAACTATAAAGATTATGGAAAAAGGTGCAACTATAAATCCTTAATTTACACAGATGGTCAGTGTGATTCTAGACAAATTATTTAAAACCATACATTTTACCAAAACACATTTCCCACACTAAAATATTTAACTGACTGAAAACATTCTATGTATATAACCACTACATTTCAATTGACAATTATGACACATTTTCCAAATACATTTCCAATTTGCTGCATTATTTTTTTACCAACATTACACCCAAAAGTGAGACACAATAAAACAAGAAATAGGCCCAAGGGGCTTGTAAATCTACCAGAGACTGTATGCAGCAGTCTATGTATTCTGACTGAGGAATTCTTAACGGGGAGGTATGATGAGAGACGGTGAATTAAAAGGTCAGAGAAAACAGTATAAAAAGAACGGAAACTATTAAGAAACAAAGGAGGCAATAAGGACAGAGACACTAAGAGTACAGAAGGGACTATGACAACAAGCAAAAGCAGTGTCTAATACACACCACCAGCCATATCATAATAGGCCTCTGCAGATGCCTTTCAGTAGCCGCATTACCACCACAGAAAGGTATGCGGTCTATAGTGTGTGGGCCCCTTGCACGCCCCCAGAGTAAAAGTGTAATTGGGAGTGCACATGAGAGGTACCTGTGGTATCTCCCAGCATTCACATACACAAAGCAGAAATGATGCAGCCAAAGGTAGTGATGTTACAGGAGGAAGGGAGATGGTGCAAACAGAGGGCGAGATGATGCAGGCACAGAGAGAGATGGTACAGGGAAATGGTGAGATGGTACAGGCAGAGGGTGAGATGGTGCAGGTTGAGGGGGAGATGATGCAGGCACATGGAGAGATGGTACAGGCAGAAAGAAAGATGGTGCAGGTGGATGGGAGATGGTGCGGACAAAGAGAGAGATAATGCAGACGGAAAAGAGAAGGTGCAGGCAGAGAGAGGTATGATGAGAGAGGGAGGATTAAAGATCAGACAACGGATTATAAAAAGAAGGGGTACTAGTAAGAGACAGAGGAAGCAATGAGCACAGAAACACACTAAGAGTGCAGAAGAGAATGTGAGAACAAGCAGCACTATAATAAAAGACAAGTGAAAATAAAGAAAGACGGAAAATATCACAAGAGAGGAGACAGTATAAGCAGAGACAGGTAGACTGTCAGCAGAAAATGTGGAGATTATGGAAAAAGCTGCAACTATAATTCCTTAATTCAGGCAGAGGGGGAGATGGTGCAGGCAGAAGGTGAGATGGTGCAGGTTGAGGGGGAGATGATGCAGGCACAGAGAGACATGGTGCAGGCAGAGATAAAGATGGTGCAGATGGAAGGGAGATAGTGTGGACAAAAGGAGAGATGATGCAGGCAGAGGGGAGAAGGTGCATGCAGAAACTGTAAACATTATGGAAAAAGGTGCAACTATAAATCCATAATTTACACAGATGCTCAGTGTGATTCTAGACAAATTATTTAAAACCATACATTTTTACCAAAAAACATTTCCCAAACTAAAATGTTTAACTGACTGAAAACATTCTACGTATATAACCACTACATTGCAGTTGACAATTATGACACATTTTCCAAATACAATACCAATTTGCTCCATTATTTTTTTACTAACATTACACCCAAAAGTGAACCACAATAAAACAAGAAACAGGCCCAAGGGGCTTGTAAATCTACCTAAGACTGTATAAACAGTCTATGTAATCTGACTGAGGAATTCTTAACAGGAAGGTATGATGAGAGATGGTGAATTAAAAGGGAAGAGAAGCCAGTATAAAAAGAAGGAAGACTATTAAAAAACAAAGGAGTCAATAAGGACAGAGAAACACTAAGAGTACAGAAGGGACTACGACAACAAGCAGCACTATAAGGAAAGAGAAGTAAAAATAAACAATGAGAGAAAATGTCACAGGAGAGCAGACAGTATAAGCAGAAAGAGGTAGAATGTCAGGAAAAATGGCGGAGATTATGGAAAAAATTCAACTATAAATCCTTAATTTACACAGATGCTCAGTGTGATTCTAGTCAAATAGTTTTTTTTTGTTAAAGAGATTTTTATTGAAGTTGTACATGAAATAATACAAATGAATACAAATGCAAAGTGTAAGCATAAAATATAAAATATTCAAAGGATAATGTACGAAATATAAACAAATAAATAACATAATAATAAGGTTGAAATCGAATGAGGGACGAGAGGGAGAAAGAGAAAAAGAAACAGAGAAGAGGGCAAAAGAGAAAAGAGAGGGAAAAGGAAGTGAGGGGAAAGGGGAAGGGAAACTTAAAGACCCATGCAAAAAAGTCAGGGAAAAGGGAGAGATAAAAAGAAAAAAAAAGGGAATCTAGAAAACAGGAGTAGAGGTAGAAAGTTACGTAGTAAAAGGTTAATGTAAAAGGTCATATTTAATTTTGTGAGAAAGGGAAATAGAAGAGACAGTAGAAATCCTATGTTCATCGCAAACAAAATTCCACCAAGTTACTAAAGATATTTTAGAGTTATCTTTCCATGAAGATAAAATGACTTTAAAAGCAAGTGCAATAAAACGGTCAAATAACAGTGAAATAGGGGATGTGGTAATAATATCGGCAGATGAAGAGCCTAAAAAAACATTTTGTAATGACAATGGAAGAGCACATTGAAAAACTTTCAGGCATATATTCCAAACCGATTTCCAAAACGAGAAAACATTAGAACATTCATATAATTGATGAATTAGTGTACCCTTAACAGTAGTACAGGACCAACACATCGGAGATGAAGATGGGGAAAATCTAGAAATACTTACAGTAGTAATAACGGCTCTATTAGAAATAAAAATACATGGATTGCGTAATACGAGCAGCAGGAGAAACTTTGAACACTTTAGACCACAAATTATCCCAAGTGTCCCAGGCAGTTTCAATGTGGGATTTAGGTCTTTCATCAACATAAGACACCAGTAACTTATATACAAGGGCAGCTTTAGGTCTATGAGTAGGAAAAAACGAAAATAAAGGAGAGGAAGGGGCGAGAGAGGGTGTATTCTCAGACATGACAAGAGTGTCTAAGTGAGATTGTAGAGCAGCGGAAATAATGGTATATTGAACGAGGCTGGTGTCAGGTAGTTGATAGTGAGCTTGTAGGGTATGAAAAGGGAGAACAGAACCAAGATGCACCAGCTGATGTACATAGAGGATACCATTTTTTTTTCGAGTATTTGAAGTAGAAAGTTTTACCCTTATACTTAAGAAATGTATTAAATCATAAGGAGGAATATAGGAAACATTGGAGCGGTGTAAAACCAATAGAAAAGGTATTATGTAACAGGTTTCGGGAATATTTTAAGATAGGGTTAGCAGAAAAAAAGTGCTGTTGGACATAAAGATGACATCCTGAAAGGAAAAATCCTTAAGGAGGGAGCGTTAATAAATAATCCAAGTGGGAGGAGGAGTATCACCAAAGTCATAAGCTAATGCAAAGGATGGTTTGAGTAAAAAAGCAGAGTGATACAATTTGATGTTCGGAAAGCGTACCCCACCTTCTCCCTTAGCACGTATAAGCTTGGAAAGGGCAATTCGTGGATGTTTCTTGTTCCACAGGAATATTGTAAAAATAGAATTGAGTTGAGAAAAATAGGAAAGGGGAATTTTAACAGGGAGCATAGAAAGTGTATATAGAACATGCGGAGCAATCATAATTATAAGGATCCAGAAGCCTTTGCGTCTGAAACGAAAGACAAAAATGGGGGTAAATGTGGTATAAACTCAGCTGTAAGGCCATCAGGTCCTGGGGCCTTGGACTTTTTTAGTGATTTTATTGCAATAATTATCTCTTGAGAGGAAATATCTTCTTCTAAAGCATTACATTTGTCTGGCAGGGAAGGTGGAGAAGGAAGACCAGAAAAAAAAGTATTTAAAAAAAAAGTAGAGGGGAAGGTGTCATCAGAATAGAGAGATTGGTAATAATTATGAAAAACATCAACAATATCTTCATCTGATGAAACCATTTTATTAGAAGATTCATTCAAGATAGGTCCGATTGTTTTACGTTCTGATTTGATCTTCAGATAATTAGCTAACATTCGACCAGCTTTGTTGTGACCTTCATGGTATTTAGATCTAATTTTAAGTGGAATATTACAGGCCTCAGACGTTGCCAATTTATTGAGATCCGACTTAGCTTTAATCAACTGATGGAGGGAAGAGGATGATTCAGAAGTAAAATAAATATGTTTCAAATCTTTATGATGACGTAGTTGATCTTCATATTTTTTCCTTGTCATTTTCTTTTTGTGAGAGACATAAGAGATGGTAAATGCATGGAAAGAATCCTTGAAGGCTTCCCATTTATTAGGAATAGTAGTATCTATAGGATTGATAAAAGTAAAAAATGAATTAATATAAGTAGTAGCCTTTTTAACAAAAACAGGGTCATATACTTGAAAGTTGTTCAATTTCCACCTACTAAATTGAGAGGAAGTAAGATAAAGATCTATGTAGCATGAACAGGAGCATGGTCAGAAATAAAAATGGAACCAATAGAAGAAGCTTGAATAGACGGCAACAAGGATTTACTAACTAGAATATAATCAATTCTAGACCTCGTATGATGTACATTAGAGTAAAAGGTGTATTCAAGTAAATCAGGGTTACAAGTCTTCCAAACATCATACATAGGTCGAGAGGTGATGGCAGATTAAAAGGCTTTGTGCGTTTTGTCTGGGTTAAATTTACATTTCGATAACCTGTCAGAAAAGGGGTCTAACCATTGATTAAAATCGCCAGCAACAATAACATTGGGACAATCAAGTGAGGAAAGTAAAATCTTAATATCATTCCAAAATTGAGGGTCAGGTTTAACCGGGCCATAAATATTCAATAAAGTTAAAGTTTTATTGTGTACCACAATCTTTGCCATCACCCAACGATCGTTTTCATCAGTTTGAGTGGATACAATTTGTACAGATAAAGATTTATGAAACAATATGGCAACACCACCTTTTTTGTTGGATGTAGAAGAGTGAACAACCTGACCAACCCATTGTTTCTTTAACTTAAGAAATTCAACTTCAGTACAATGCGTTTCTTGAAGAAAAACAATATGAGAGTTAAGTTTGGATAGATGAGACATTACCTTTTGATGTTTAATCGGGTTCCCAATACCAAGGACATTCCACGTAACAAATTTACACATAATGGAGGGTAAGGAAGGTAATACACGGAGGGATGAGAAATACTTCCGGAGAACATCTGAAAGAAAAAACAAACCACGTAAATAGAAAATACACACAATATGTTACAAAGAATACCAAAACATCCAAAAAATCTAGGTAATAGCCAACTAAAAACATCATTGTAAAACAGGAAAAAATATATTTGGGAAAAGACAAACCAATAAAGATACACGCCAATTTAGGTGAAGAACAAATAATGAGAGTACGAATGGTAGGGAAGACAGAGAAGAAAGGGAGAAAGAAAAGAAGAAAGAGAAAGAAAAAAAAGAAAGAAAGAAAAAGTAGGAGTACAGATCAAGGCAGAACAGCCAGGTCTGCAGGGAAAAGAGATATATGAGCAATGGGAGCATGGAGACGCCAAAGGGACACGGACCTCAGCAATTAATAGAAAGGAAGAGATAAAAAAGAGAGAGCCTCATAGGGTGAGAAGATGTCAACATAGAGACAAGGTCATTGAACAAAAGTACAATGATAAGAGAGAAGGATGAGCCTAGAAAATAAAAAAGAATACAAAGAGAAAAATAAAATGATCAATTATTAGTTTCCATTCCAGAAGGTGAAATAGTATGTAGGTATAAACCAAGTCTTTTCGGGTCATCAAAGGAGCGTGTACGACCTTTGTAGGTGATCTGGCAAAGACAAGGATGGAGGATCCCATATTGGACTTGAAGCTGTCTCATTTGAGGTTGAAGAGCTAGGAATTCTTTACGATGAGCATTAGTGGCATTTGAGACATCCTGGGAGATAAAGAGATTATGACCAGACCATACAAGACGTTGTTTAAGTTTAGCAGCTTTCAGCACATGCATCAACTCAGTAAATTCAATAAAAAGCATAATAATGCCACGTGGCTTGGTAGCCTTTGGGTTAAGGCGACCTAGGCGATGAGCTCTTTGTATGTTAAGAGGATTAGTTGTGGATTGAAGGTCTAAGAGCTCGGGCAGGAATTTCTGTAAAAATGAGACCATATCAGCTCCTTCAATATTTTCTGGAAGACCATAAATGCGTAGGTTATTTCTACGGTTACGATTTTCAAGGTCCTCAGTGTGCAGCTGTAGGGTATGAATTTCTTGTTCCAATAAAGGGATTGTTCCAAGTCCAGAACTTTATTTTCCATAATGACCCATCTTTCCTCAATTTGACTTAGTTTTTCATTGGTCGCAGTCATAAAAGGTCGAAGGCCACGGACTTCATCTAGAATAGAGTCCAGAACTGGGTTTTGGGATGAGAGTATAGGAGACGGTGGAGCATTTTTGGGTCTCTTCTGTTTCGCCCTGGATGTGGAAGCCTTCGTAGTATGAGAATCATGCACCATGTTGAAAAAGTGTACAAAAAAGGGCGTATTATAGTAAGTAGGGTGTCAAAAAGGAGAAAAATATTCCACTGTTCACTAGGCACAGGAAGCACACTTCCAAAATGAAAGGTAAAAAAATAGTAACGTATGCTCTGTAGTAGGTCAGAAGTATCACAAATAGTCACATAAGTATCAGGTGAGTAAAAGCTTTTCGAAGGACCATTTGGTTGGAGTGAGTGAGTGAGGTAATTTAGAATACCCCACAAAAAGGTGAAGAAGAACAGTTATCACCAAACTACATCGAGTAACTGAAGTAAAGGAAGAGTCATTCAAAAAAAGTGTGGTACTCCAGGTATGCAACCAGGCACAGACAAATCAAGCTAAACAGCAAAATAGAGGGAAGAGTCTCCGGGGTGTTATCCTAAAATGGCGGAGTTGCACCACAGTAGATCATCACACAGCATAGTAGAGCAAATAAAATAAAGGGCAAAGCAAAAAGAACTGCCACTTAAGCCAAAACAATGAAGGAAAAAAAGACTCATAGGGCAGCGCAGGACAAAAAAAAGATAACTCCGGTTTGATGACCTAAAATGGCGGCCAGTCACCTCACCAGGACAGCAAACATAAAGGCTCATCGTTAAAAAGTAGAGTAGAACTGCGACTTAAGCCAATACAAATTAGAGGAGAGAGCTTTTGTAAGGTAGCGCAGTGAAAAGAAGGAAGATGAACATACCGGGAACTGTTGTAGAAGAATGACGAGGTCGCGGGCTCAGCGGCACAAAATGGCGGCCACCCGTGACCCAAATGAGGCAGGAGACACCGGCAGTTCAAAAATGCAAATATACACCGAAAATCTGAAAACGCGTTATTACATCAGATGCACCACATCTTCCGACAAGGATTCCGGCGTTTGGTGGATTCCACAGCCGATTCTGGAGGCTCGGAAGGTTCCCTAAAGCCCCGCGTCGGCTTGGAGCTCTCGCCAGGTCCGCCATCTCCATACGGCGCGTAAGCCACGCCCCCCCAGTCAAAATATTTGAAACCATACATTTTACCAAAACACATTTACCAAACTAAAAGCTTTAACTGACAGCACACATTCTACATTTTTTAGTACTGCACTGTATTGCAAAAACCTGACTCACTAACCACATTAATTTACCATATGATTTTATCACAATACTTATTCAAATACAGTCAAACTCAAAATACAATTCTACAAACAAAATTAAACACATTACTTTGACTAAAAATAAAATGCACCACATACATTCCCTAACAACTTTTAAACTCACCTCTCAAACCAATTGGTAGATTAAGAAGAATGCCACTCACACAGCAGATAGCCTTATACAGAATCTCTCTGCTCCAGTGCTTGCAGCAGAACCAAAGAAATGACACATTTTCCCTCTCAATTTACACATATATACACATTACTAACAAATCAAATTTCTTCACACAATAATTGAAAACCAAAGACATATTTCTATTGGTTCAACAATTCAAACCTTGCCAACTGACATAACTTTCCACCCTACCCCCAACTGTGAACTGTCACCAGAGGTCAAAAGTTCACCACTCTATAAAACACTGCTTCTTAACATATTTAGACTATACATAAGTACTTACTTATAAGTAACAATAAAAAGAAAAGCTCTAATTAGAACCAACCAACACATAAACACATAAACTTCAAACATATCTCTAAAATATATTTTTACAAATAATTTTTTTCATGCTTAGGTAAGCTTACCGGACGACTTAAAGACTTTGCACCGTACGTCGTACGTAATTCGCACCATACGCGCACGGTAAATCTTTCGTAAAAAAAAATAGCGTCTATTACAAATTTTTTGTAATCCCCGCAGACCCCATCCCCAGGGCTAATAAAAAACGTTGGGGACCGTGGGGGGAGCCCAAATGCCCCCAAGGTCCCAGCCGGCTCCCCACGTTCTTTGGGAGCTGGCATTGCTTTTCGTCAGAGAGACCAGCTAACATGCTGGTTTCTCTGACGAAAAGCAGTTTGGTGTGGTAGGGTGGGAGCCGCGAGGCTCTGCCCTACCACAGCAAACAGCAGTGTCCCGGGATTGGGCACCCCGGGACACTGCAGGAGCCGGCCCTTGGGGATGGCGGTCCCCAGGGCCATCTAGGACTCCAGGAGGGGGGCCACGTGGTCCCCCTCTCAACATCACCAAAGCCCCGGGGGGTGGTGATCCCCTGGGGCTGGGGGTCCGTCACGGACCCCCCTATATTAAATATTACAGCCCCGGAGAGATGGCGGTCCCCGGGGCGAGTGGGGGGGCAAACAGCTCCCCCTCTAACATATACAATAAGCCCCGGGGGATGGAGTCCCAGGGGATTATAAAAAATTTATAATAGAGGATATTTTTTTTTTACGATAGATTTACCGTACGCCTAAAGTGCGAATTATGTAAGTCGTACCGAAAGCGTACAAAACTAATTTTCTTTTTTTTTTAAACTGAACATCGGGGATCACTGTAAAACTCCTTAACTAACCCAAGGGAGTCAGGAACTCTTATAGCAAACAGCAAACATTTCCTGTCAGTCTACACATTGAATCCACACACACATATACAAATAAATTACAAATCAAATTTATTCACACATTAATTTAAAATGAAACACACTTTTACATTGCTTGAACTTTTGAACCCTTTCCAACTGACAACACTTTCAACCCTTCCCCCATTCCACATTCTGCCTGTTAACATAGAAACACTTCAGGGAACACCTAAGTGACAACACAGGTGAAAAGTTCATCATACATTGTTGCAAATCAAAACAGCAAGTGTGCTTGACTTGTTTATATACCAGCTTATCCTAAGTAATGTTCACTCATGACATCACTGATGACATCTCAAATGACATCTCTGATGACATCACTGATGACATCATCCAGTGAATGCGTGTCTTTCTGAAAATAAATATTTTTTATATATGTATATCTAAAGGTCGATGGAAGAATAAATGGGTAAATAAATGTCTAAATGGAAGTTTTTTTTGTAAAAATGATTGCATAACTGACTTATTAAGTGTATCTTAGTGAATACATGTATTAGCGAGTAATGTTTAAATATGTAAATATCTGTATCATTGTCTCACTTTGTCTATAAGTGGCTGCATGGGTTGGTGAGTAGCTACATGAGTGTCTATATGAGTTATTAGTTGGCTTTTTGAGTATCAATCAATCAATCAAATCAATAAGGGAATTTGTAAAGCACTCTACTTATCCGCTAGGGTCTCAAGGCGCTGGGGGGAGGGGGGCAGTATGAGTGTCTGTATGGTACGGTGGGGAGTATTACTTAGCGCATAGATGTATGATTGAGTAACTTACTGTTTGTATGTGTTTTGAAGACAGCATGTGTGCAAACTGTATGGGTGGATGAGTGTGTGTATGGGTGTGTAAGAGACTGAATGACTGTCTCCATAGTATCTTTATGAGTAACTACATATTTTTTAATCTAGTATATGTGAGTATTGATGTATATAAGTGAGTATATGTGAGAGCGTGAGAGATTGGAAGAGTTTCTGTATAAATAAGTATGTGTTTCTATAAATGATTATTTAAGAGAGTAAGTATGTGTACGTTTCTGTAAAAGTAAGTGTAGTGGTGTGTGTATAGCTGTATATACAAGTAAATGGATGTTTGACAGTTTATTTGCATGTGTGAGTATGTGTGTGAGTAACTGTATGGATGAGTATCGGTGTGTAACAAGATGTATAGGTGTATGAGTACATATGATGAGTGAGTACATGTATGAGTGACTATATATTACTGTTGGTAAATGAATGGATGTGTATGTAGATGGTGGAATTACTGAATAGGTTGTTGTAACTGGTATTGGTATTTCCATTGTTTTGAAAATTTTAGTTTCTATTTTTGAATGTGTGTATCAAAGGTTATATTAGGGTGAGAGGAGGTCTGCCACTCTTTCACAAGGATGATGTCATCAGTGATGTCTTTTGAGATGTCATCAGTGATGTCATGAGTGATGTCACTGACCATGTCATGAGTGATGTAATATGTGACGTCATCAGCAGTGCATTGCGGGCGCGCAAGTTATAGTTAGCTGAACTAGCTGCACTAGCTATAACGGGGGAATTTCAATGGTTTTGTATGAGTGAAATGTCCAGCTAACTATAACATGTGTTTACCTATAGTATATTGTAGTACCTCCGAAGCACTTGAATGTAACATATGCACATAAATATGTTACAAGTCTATGCTTCACTTTGCACTGCTGGTGAAACTGCCTGGGTTAATTCGTATGTGTTAGGGGCAGAGTTACAACCCCCTTATGCCTCTTTTACTCAGCCGTTGCGTCACTTTTGTAAAGCAGCAGTGGTGCAAAAGATGTGCCATGGTGTGTGGTATTTACAAAGTCACGCATATGAAAAGTGCATCACATTGTAAAGCCCTGCGCCAGAAGGAGGCTTTCCTGAGCGGGGGGGGGGGGTGTTCTTGCACTTGAACGCCTCCTAAAAGTGACTGAGTGAAGTCTGTAAGATTTCATTCAGTCACTTTTCGGCTTATGCTGGGTCAAAACATTGCACCTGCTTGAAGCAGGTGTCAGGATTGACACAGCATTGTGTGCATTGGGCCCCAAGAACTTTGCTCGAGCTGCGTTGCGCTTGCAACACAAGTCAAGCAATGCACCACCTTCACAACACAAATACATCATATATCTGTGTCTTGTTTTTGCCCCATAGTGCACCACATTGTAAATAGAGTGCATCCATGGTGCTGATGTCACAGTGTGCAATAACTGGCATATCTTCGGGAATGTACTACTTATTGTACATCTGCTGATTAGTCTTTTAATGTACTGAATGGATTACTACACACTGATCAATTAGTCACTACAAAACTATAACAGGAGTGACAGAGTGTTTAGTGGAACTGTAAGGATAGAGACTGGGGAATTGAACATATAAAAGGCAAATTTGCAGGTGCATAGAACAGTACATGCATTGTCTATAGGGCTTTAAAGCAGTCCATGCCCTAAGGCCCACTTTGGACCATGAGTACTTGAGTACTAGATGAAAGATTACAATTCAGCAAGGAGAGTATCTGCCTGAATGTATAGCAGCTTCACATTTAAAACAGTGTATAGATAAGCGCATACTGCTCTATGGTTCATTACAATACTGAAACAGTAGTGTGAGAGTGTTTGATGAAACTATAACAATACAGACTGGGGAATTGAAGGGTATAAAAGGCAAGTTTGCCGGTGTATAGAACAGTGGATGCATAGTCTATAGGGATGTTAAGCAGTTTATGCCCTAAGGCCTACTTTGGTGCATGAGAACTTGGGAACTAACTGAATGCTTACAGTTCTACAAGAAGACTGTCTGGCTGAATATATAGCCCATTCACTTTTAGATCGGTGCATACATGAGAACATACTGCTGCATGACCCACTAAAATACTAAAATAGCAGTAGCATGTTTGGAGGGAGTGTAAGGATACAGACTGGGCTATTGAAGGTTTAAAAGACACATTTGCAGGTGCATAGAAGATTGCAAGCATAGTCTATATGAGTTTAAAGAAGTCCATGTCCTAAGTCCTTCTTTGCTCCATGAGTAGTTGGGTACTGACTGGATGATTACAGTTCTGCAAAGAGAGTGACTAACTAAATTCATAAGAGCTTCCGTTTTAGCACATTGCATAGATAAGGACATTCTGCTGAATGGCTCAGTACAATACTGAATCAGCAATGACAGAGTGTTTGCTCAAAGTGCAACGATACAGACTGGGGAATTGAAGGTATAAAAGGCAAGTTTGCAGGCGCATAGAACACTGCAAGCATACTCTACAGGGGTTTAAAGCAGTCCAAGGCCTAAAGCCTACTTTGCTCCATAATTACTTGGGTACTGACTGCATGATTACAGTTCAGCAAGGAGAGTGTATGACTGAATTTATAAGAGCTTTATTTTTAGCACAGTGCATAGATAAGCACATTCTACTGAATATCTCAGTACAATACTGAATCAGCAATCAGAGAGTGTTTGCTGGAAGTGTAAAGAAACAGACTGGGGGATTGAAGGCATAAAAGACAAGGTTGCCAGTGCATAAAAGACTTCATGCAAAGTCTATAGGGGTTTGAAGCAGTCTATAGCCTAAGGCCTATTTCAATGCATGAGTACTTAGGTACTAAATGGATGATTACAGTTCTGCAGAGAAAGTGCCTGAATGAATTTATAACAGCTTCAGTTTTACCACTGTAGATAGATAAGAAAATACTGCTAAATGGATCACTACAAAATTGAAACACTAGTGTGAGAGTGTTTGGTGAAAGTCTAATGATACCGACTGGGAAATTGAAGGTATAAAAACGAATTTGCAGGTACATAGAAGACTGCATGCATTGTCCTTAGGGGTTTAAAGCAATCCATTGCCTAAGGCCTAATTTGCTCCATGATTATTTGGGGACTGACTGGACAATTGCAAGTCTGCATGGAGAGTATCTAGCTGAATGTATAGCAGATTTACTTTTACAGCACTGTATAGGTAACCACATAATGCTGTATGGTTCACTACAATACTGAAACAGTAGTGTGAGAGTGTTTGGTGAAAGTCTAACAATACAGGCTGGAGACATTGAAGGTATAAAAGGCAAGTTTTCAGGTGCATATAAGACTGCAAGCATAGTCTATAGGGGTTTGAAACAGTGCATGGCCCAAGGCCTACTTTGCTCCATAATTACTTGGGTACTGACTGCATGATTACAGTTTTGTAAGGAGAGTGCATGAGTGAATCTATAAGAGCTTCATTTTTTGCACAGTACATAGATAAGGACATTCTACTGAATAGTTCAGTACAAAAATGAATCAGCAATCACAGAGAGTTTACTGGAAGTATAAGGATACAGACTGGGGAATAGAAGGTGCAAAACACAAGTTTGCAGGTACATAGAACGGTACACGCATACTCTATAGGCGTTTGAAGCAGTCCATGCCCAAAGGCCCAAAGGCCCACTTTGCACCATGACTAATTATGTACTGGCTGAATTATTATAATTCTGCAAGGAGAGTGTGTAGTTGAATGTATACGAAGTTCATTTTTAGATCAGTGTATGGATAAGCACATACTGCGGAATGGCTCACTAAATCATTGAAACAGTAGTGTGGGAGTGTTTGGTGAAAGTCTAATGATACAGAGTGGGTAATAGAAGCTTTAAAAGACAAGTTTGCCCACGCATAGAAAAATACATACTTAGTCTGTAAGGTTATGAAGCAGTCCATGCCCTAAGGCCCACTTTGCACCATGAGTACTTGGGTAGTAGCTGAATGATTACAAAGATTAAAAGAGCTTCTAAAAAAAATTTCGTCAGGTATTTCATTTTCCTGGTTATCAATTTCAAAAGTCATCTGATGAATCTCAATGTCATCTAATGCTTCCACAAAAGCATCATACAAGGTTTCATCTAGAAAATCACAGCTGATATCTCCAGCATTCATTTCTTCCTCTTCATTGTTGCTGCTCGTAAAAGGTATGTTCAGCTCTTCTACGACACTGTTCCTAATTTTGAAATCGTCTTCCATTGTGAATTTCTTATATTGTAGGTCCTTGTAAAAAATCATAAACACTTTATTTTATCATTTTTCTTAATACAGAACACTTTATCAACTAATTTGCCCTGTAAAAAAAATATTATACAAACCATCTTTGAACACTTATGTTCTCCATCCATGTTTTTTTATTTTACCTCTGTAGAAGCACACTCCATTGGCCATTCTTAACAGTTATTTATACTTATCTTAAACATAATAAATAATAATAAAATTATATATTATAAAATTAGCATCTGTGGAAAACGGAAAAATACAGTTACAATATATCCTTTACAACACCAAATAAATTGTAAAGCATTTCATTTGCCTTTTTTGCTGTTCTCAAAATATATTGAATTTCACAAGAAATAGTGAGTTCAATAGTACTCATCACATAACAGCGGGCAAAAAAAAGACAATCAATAAGATTATCTTAAAAAAACATTCAACATTCTCAATAACAATCGAAAAAATTGAAATAAAACATATGTTAAATGTATTTTTCAAACAGCAATTTCTTACGTAACTATGAGATATGTCACAGAATCTTAAAATACCAAAACACTATCATTAATTTTCATACACTGTAAACAAATTTACTTTGAAATATATGCTGAGAAAATATACAACAAATAGTCCTTAATAGTTTTATATACTTTTCCTCATAGCCAAATAGTATATCTCAAATTCTTAGTAAAGAAGTACCTCAATAGTAATCCTCAGCATCTGTCTCCCACCTTTCTGATCCAAAACCACCAACATCATTTGCAATGTCCCCCAGGGCTCATCCCTCAACTTGATGATATTCAACATCTACATGGCACCCTTACACAAGTGGCCCACCATCACAACCTCAACATTATCTGCTAAGGCAACGACACCCAACTCATCTTCTCCCTCACCAAGGAGCCACACACCACGGAAAGATGTAACCAAATGCATAAGGATCAACTCTTTAAATCTCAACTCGGACAAATACCTACAATGAGTCCAACGAGTCCAAAACACCTCTGCCCAACTTATCATCAATGTCCCCTGCCGCAGCCACATCCCCCACCACCTGAGAGGTCTACACTGGCTCCACGTCGACAAGAGGATCACCTTCAAGCTCCTCACCCTCACTTACAAAGTACTCTACAACACCAATGCAACCTACCTTAACAGCAGTAATCCTGAAAGGCCACATTATTTTCTTAAAACTTTGGCTTTAAGAATATTAGGTAAGAATTTGGTAACGCTTTAGGCAAACGTTGTTTAAAAACCAATTGACTATCATTACAATGTATCGAACCTTTCAGACATTTTAAATAAACAGTGTAGTGTCAAGATGTTTTAGAAGGTCCATCATGAAAAATAATTGCAACAGCTACAAAAGTTCTTCCTGATATTGATACTTGAGTAGCTACAACATTTTTAAATAAAGTTTCCAAACTTCTTCCATCAGCTCTACAACGTTGCAGCATTAAAATTACATACTGTCCATATCTTTGTATAAATAATGTTAATGACATTTCTGATTTACATTGGCTACACTCCATATTTTGACTTGCTCCTCTAATTAGATTATTAAAAGACACTGATTCACAGTCAGGTAAAGTAAAACATATGAATCTTTCACTGTCAATGTTGCTGCTACATATAAACAAACAATGTTCACAGTCATATTGCCATTTATAAGAAAGGCCAAAAAGGTATTCAATATCTATACCTTCATCTTCCAATATAACAAGCATATACATAAGAAATTCCTGACAATCTTGCTGAATATTCTGCGTAAATTGAGTAGAACCAGAACATATGTCCAAAACATTTTGAATATCAGAAACACTTTGTATTTTACTTTTATTACTACTACATTTCTCATAAACAGAATACAATAATGAACAGAATCTTTCTTTCCGATTTTCAACAATTTGTTGTTGCAAACTTTCAAGAAAAAAAACAACATTAACAACTACATTAGCATAGCAGTTGACACCAGAACTATTTTCAAACTGATAAACTAACATTCTCTTCAACACTGTCCTTTTTCTTTTTGCCTCCAATCACAACTCCATCTTGTTTTTTTCTTTCTCTACAGATTCACTACAGATATTCTCAAATCTTCTTTTTCTACCTACCACATGCTTTTCAAATACTGGATATTGACCTAGATTGGGTGCATATTCTCTTCTTAACCCATTATACTCTTTCACACACCTTACATCTGCACTAATCTTTGTCTCATCAAAATCAATCAAGTACAATCCAGATAAAGTTCTCACTCGAGACAAAGCAACATATGCCAAAGCCTCTTTAAACACAGTACTTCAAATATTCACTAAAGCACTACTTACACTTAAACCGTGAGATTTATGAATGGTCACCGCATATGCCAAAGAAATAGGAAACTGTTTTCTGCGAACATACAAATCTTTTAAAGCAAAAACCGAGCTGAACAATGACTAAATTGTTGTACTTCTTCAATTTCATCAAATTTGATTTTCAAAAATTCTATACCATCTCTATTTACATAATTAACTAAATCAACAATTTTACCCATTGCTCCATTTACTAAACCTTTTTCCACATGCAAATTACATCGTAAAATTACACTACAGTTTAAACATGCATATAAATTATTTTCTAAACCAGCAGTTTTACTTATCGATTTCTCTAAAGAATCCAATTTCCTCTTCAACTTTTCAGTCAAAATAATAGTGATTCCTTCATGTTCTATTTTATCAATAGCTTACAATTTTATAATTTCTTCATTTTCCAACTTTAACATTTCCTTCATTGAACATAGAACATTCACCAGTGTTGACATTAAGCAGATTACAGATTCTTTGCCATGTATAGTCACTTTTCCAATTCTTATATCTTGAAGAATAGTTCCATAAGCAGCAACATTTGCCTGTCACATATTTGTAATAAGTTCCTTATACTCAAAATATGACCAAATGTTTACATTTCTAATGCTCCCCAAAGACTTTCTGGTATTTTCATGCGCCAGTGTTTTAAACAGTGGTTGTCCTTTTACAGGAGTAAGTTGTAGTAGATCTCCAAAATCTATGGCGTGCTTTCCTACAAATAATACATCATACTCTGTTTTAAGAATTTGTTGCATTCTTAAATGCACAAAGGCAAGCTTTAAGTTTGATACCATGCTTACCTCATCAATAATGAGAAGTTTCATTTTCATCAAGACTCTTGAAACTTCACAACAAGCTTCTCCAGATAGCTTGTGGTATTCTAATTTGTTTTCATGCTCTACTGGTAGCATTAATAAACAATGTAGAGTAATTCCTTTAATATTGTGGGCTGCTAATCCAGTTGAAGCAGTGACAACACAAGACAAATACGACTCAGTTGTTTTCTGTAGAAAAGTTGTGATTACTTTAATTAAAAAAACGTTTTCCTGTTCCAGCTTGTCCACTCACGTACATTCGGATAGGTTGAAATAATGAGCAAGGGCACTCTTTCTTTTCATGAAGTAATCCATGGTTAATCTGTTCTCCTACTTGCTCATATATTTGTTTATGCTCAACATTAAGATGTTCTTCCAAATTTCCTAAATTTCGTACATCTTCTTGAGCTTGATACATTGCTGTTTCCACCTCTCCCATAGCAGTTGCTGCTTCATTTTGAATAATTGGTTCTCCTAATGGAACTTGACTTAACGGAGCAGTCACCAGGCAGGTCGCCCCCCTAGCCACCGCGTGGTCCTCCCCGTGCTGGGTGCTGCGCTGTTACCAGTGTTGGATTCCTTGTTCCCCCTTTTGCCTTGTGACCTTGTGCCTGTGATTTTTGTCATATTAACTCTCATTTTGCCTTCTCTATTTCGTTGTCTCTCCTCCCCGTGCTGCATGCTGCGCTGTTACCGCTGTTGGATTCCTCGTTCTCCCTTTTGCCTTGTGACCTTGTGCCTGTGATTTTTGTCGTGTTAACCCTCATTTTGCCTTCTGTATTTCGTTGTCTCTGCACCCCTCGCACCCCCCTCTGCCTTCTGTTACCCTTCATTTTGCCTTGCATTTTGTTGATTTCACCACTCGTTCCCCCTTTGCCTTCTGTGCCCCCCATACCTTGCCTCGCCCTCTGCTTCCCACCGCTGCTCCCTGTGCTCCCGCCTCCCAGCTCCTCCTCCCTCCCTCAGCCCCTCATATGGAGGCCGCCCCTTGGCCCCCAAGGATGCCAGCCCATACGACGGACTTACAATGCCGCCACCCTCAACGCACTCAAACCCGACCGGAACCCCGCCTGCTACCGAGCCACCCCAAAACGCACCCACGGACCCTTCGCCTGCCAAGCCTGCAAGTACACTTGCCTCCGGACCTGCACCGCACCCAAAAGGCCAGGCACCAGCAACAACCACCTTAAGTGCATCCTGCTCAACACCCGCTCGGTCCACAGACACGCCGTCGAACTCAGTAACCTGCTCGACACAACATCACCAGACGTCGCATTCCTCACGGAAACCTGGATGAACGCCTCCTCAGTGCCCGACATCGCCCTAGCCATCCCGGACGGATACAAGATCACCCGGAGGGACCGCGTCAACCAGACCGGAGGAGGCATCGCCATCGTCCACAGGAACACCATCCACATCAAGACCAACTCCGGCGACACCTTTACCACCTCCGAGCACCTCCAATTCCAATTACTCACCGACCCCAAGACCACCCTCAGAGGCACCCTCATCTACAGACCCCCGGAACCATGCACACAATTCAGCGAAGACATCGCAGACTTCATCAGCCTGCACGCCCTCCCCTCCGCTGACTATATCCTCCTAGTGGACCTCAACTTCCATCTGGAGAACAACAAGGACTGCAACACCACTGCCCTGCTGGATAAACTCGCCAACCTCGGACTCAAGCAACTGATGGACACCCCCACCCACTACGCCGGCCACACGCTTGACCCCGTCTTCTCCTCCAGCAAGCACATCTCCTTCAGCCACTCCACCGGACTTCATTGGATGGATCACAGCTGCGTCCACTTCAGCTTCAGAAGAACGACGACCCACCACCAACCGCAACAGGTTCCTCTCAGAAGCTGGAGCTAGATCACCGCCTACCAGCTCACCACTTTCCTCAGCCAGAACCCTCCCGCCAGTGCAACGGACCCCAACGAAGCAGCCCGCACCTTCACACAGTGGCTCACCAACTGCGCCGACGACCTGGCACCACTGAAGAACTCTCCCAGCAGACCCAGCAGCAAGAAAGCCTCCTGGTTCACCGACGAACTCAAAACATCCAAGAAAAACTGCCGCACCCTTGAAAAAGCCTGGCGCCACAACCAGATCACAGAAAACATGACTGCCCTCAAGATCACCACCCGCAAACACCACCAGCTGATCCGCACCACCAAAAGGACAACATTTAAAGAACGACTGGACAACAATACTCACAACAGCAAGGAACTCTTCAGCATCGTCAAAGAGTTTTCTAACCCCAACGCCGGAAACAGAGACATCACACCCTCGCAAGACCTCTGCGACTCACTCGCCACCTTCTTCCACTGCAAGATCGCCGACATACACAACAGCTTCGGCGCACAGACCACGCACCCAACCACCGAACCAACGCCCCCCACCACCACCCTCTGCAACTGGACCCCGGTCAGCACCAAAGACACCACCCGCATGATGAACACTATTCACTCCGGATCACCAACCGACCCCTGCCCCCACCACGTCTTCAACAAGGCCGACTCCATCATCGCACCCCAACTCCGAGACATCATCAACATCTCCTTCAACACCACCACCTTCCCGGAGAGCAGGAAGCACGCCGAGCTCCGCGCCCTCCTTAAGAAACCAACAGCGGACCCCACCGACCTCAAGAACTTCCGCCCCATCTCGCTCATCCCTTTTCCTGCCAAAGTCATCGAGAAGACCATCAACAAACAGCTCAGAGCCTTCCTCGAAACAAACGGATCCCTCGACCCTTCGCAGTCCGGCTTCCGAGCCAACCACAGCACCGAGACTGCCCTCATCGCAGCCACCGACGACATCAGATCCCTGCTTGACAATGGGGAAACAGCGGCCCATATCCTCCTGGACCTCTCTGCAGCATTCAACACTGTCTGCCACCGCACCCTAGTACAGCACCTCAGCAACATCGAAATCCAAGAGAAGGCACTGGAGTGGATCATCTCGTTCCTCGCCGGAAGAACCCAGAGAGTCCGCCTCCCCCGTTCAGATCCGAGGCCACCAAAGTCATCTGCGGCGTACCACAAGGATCCTCTCTCAGCCCCACCCTCTTTAACATCAACATGAGCCCCCTCGCAGCCATCGCACGCCAACACAACCTTACAATCATCTCCTATGCCAACGACACCCAGCTGATCCTCTCCCTCACCAACGACCCCACCACCACCAGAGACAGCCTACAGGAAGCGATGAAAGACGTCACCGAGTGGATGAAGAACAGCCGCCTGAAACGGAACTCGGACAAGACGGAAGTCTTCATCCTGGGATCATCGCCCTCCGCCTGGGACGACTCCTGGTGGCCCCCTGTACTGGGCACCACCCCCAAGCCAACGGACCATGCACAAAACCTGGGCTTCATCCTGGACTCCTCCCTCTCGATGACCAGACAAGTCAACGCCGTATCGTCATCGTGCTTCAACACCCTGCGCATGCTCCGCAAGATCTTCCGGATTATCCCCACCGAAACCAGGAAGACAGTCACCAGGCACTCGTCACCAGCCAACTGGACTACAGGAACACCCTCTATGTGGGAGCCACTGCCAAACTACAGAAAAGACTCCAGGGCATACAGAACGCCTCCGCACGACTCATCCTGGACATCCCTCCCCGCAGTCACATCTCTACCCACCTGAGAGACCTGCACTGGCTCCCCGTCAACAAGAGGATCAAGTTCAGACTCCTCACCCACGCACACAAGGCTCTCCACGACAAGGCCCGAAGTACCTCAACAGCCGCCTCACTTTCTACACACCCACTCGCCAGCTAAGATCGGCCAGCCTTGCCCTCGCCGCCACACCACGCATTTGCAGAGTCACCGCTGGAGGAAGATCCTTCTCCTACCTGGCGGCCAAGACATGGAACTCCCTCCCCATCCACCTACGGCTGACCCAGGACCACCTCTCCTTCAGGAAACAACTCAAGACCTGGTTTTTCGAGCAGTAATGAACCCCTCCCCCCAGCGCCTTGAGACCCTACGGGGTAAGTAGCGCACTATACAAATTGTGGATTGGATTGATTGATTGAATTTCTCGATGATATAACATCTTCAAACTGTAACTATATAATTTCTTACTTGAACTCTTCTCGTGGAAAATATCTGTATATTATATAATATTGAGCAACAGCAATGGAATTGTCCGCAACATATTGAATATCCATGTTAGCATTCCACATGGACAAAATTACTGGGTTGTATTCATTTATGTATTTTGATTCTTCATTTCTTTTTAAGTTTAAGTATTTTTTGGAAGACTTTCTTGTAATAGTATATCGCAAAGATGACATAAAACTGTTCACTCTTCCTTTCGATATTACAGGACGTGGAAATCCAAAACGACATTTGGTGTAGAACTTTGTACTTCAAAGACAATATTTCCCACAACGATGGCTTTGGAATTGTAAGACTTGCTGTCTTAAGTCCATATCTTGTGTACTTTTGGGTATATTTAATAAAAAAAGCATAGTCTCATCTGCCTCAGTTCCAAATTTGGGAGCATCTTTGATCCATATTAGCATATGTATGTGAGGAGCACCTCTCGCTTGATATTCCTTTCTCCAAAAGAAATCCAGAACCTCTCCAAGAGGAGGATTTTTTTTATTGGTGATGAAAGACATCATAGCTTTGAATCTATGATTGAAGTACCTGCACACATTAACTGGATCCAAAGAGCACAATTCTCCAGGTGTCTTTCATTCAATATTTAGTATATTTGGATTTGCCTCTCGAAGAAATTGAAGTAAATCATCCCAAGTATATTCAGCACAGCTTAGAGTAAGGAACCATGTAGGAGTTCCTAAGTTCCTTAGCATACATTTAAGTTCTCCATGACGACGGTACCAGTACTCATTAGTACCACGCTGACATGCCATGAGATTAATTAGCAGAGATTCCAAAACTGTTTCTTTCTGCATAAATTCCTTTGCCGAAACATTTTGCAGATGTACACCTGTTTTCAATATATGGGTTACCGCATAAGAAAGTCCAGACAAATCACTCTCAAACAAAAGATGGAACAAATATGAAATACATTGTCGAAATCTTGGATCTTCTGCATATAATCTTGATGTCCAGTATTCAGATGCAGGAATCTGCACAAGTCAGTCATCATATCGTCCTCCTTTTCCTGTGGGAAACAACTGAGGGAAACAACGAGCTTCCAAGCTTTTTCCCCATTAACTAATGGGTCTTCCTTTTGCTTCTTTCGTTTGGAATAACTCTATAGTATTCCCCATCACTTCTTTACAATGAAGTGGATGAACACTGTAATGTTCGTAGATTTCTTATGTTCTGGACACATCCACTTTTTCAATTTTTCCATATGGGGAGTCACTATCTTCTTGTACAGTTATTTCTTCTTCTCACATATACACATTTTTATAATATTGATTATTTTTTACCAGATACAACAGCGCCTTTTTCACTTTCCTAACATCCACTAATTCTTGCCAGATTTTCTTCCTCTTAGTAGGAAGGCCATTAACAAGAATAACTAAAGGTTCATCTTCTAATTTGTCTACACCAATTGTTTCAATATTTTTCTTTAAATCTAGAGGCAAATATACAACTCTTCCCTTTAATCCTCTCTGTAAATCTGAAGGAGGCAATTTTCCTGTCTTAGGCTCCATACAAACAGTAGCCTGAAATGGATGCACACATTGAATAAGAATAGACTCATAGGTATTTAAATCCATCAGTTCACAAGGAATATTTACCAACTCAAGATTATTATGCACAGCTCTAGCAGGCATTTTGTTCTCATCTAATTTGTTATGACAATATTTACAAATACGATGATCAGAACCCAAATCAAAACAATTCTCTACCAACAAATAAGTTGCAAAATCCTTCTACTCATTATTATTTTCCTTTTCACTTTTTAAATACAGATCAACAGTCCTGGTCTGATTTTTATAATGAGATCGTCGACAACAGAAAGAATAATTTGGCCTTTCACCTGAATTCACCTTAAACTTTGTAATTTCTTGCTCAAAATTTTCTACAGTGCAACATTGTACATTCTCTTCTACATTTCCTTTTATTAATGTCTCAGTTTCTGCACTGTATTCCTGAGGATCAAAGTAACTAACCTGAATTTCATCACAAACATTTGTTACATCTGATACAGATTCACGCAAAAGGGCACTGTTCAACTTTTTTAACATAAGTGCTGGACTTTTTGCATAATACAATCTTCTGACGAATTTCCTCATTTGAGTATGATGAACTGCTAACATCCTGAAATGGTGAAAACCACTTCAAGATACTTTTTTAGAAAGACAAGCCAGAGAATGACCTTGCAAACCGTAAATTCTCTTACTCTGCAAGGGTCTAGTCCTTGCAACATCTTAAACTTTTGTTTAAAACTTCTCTTAGTAGAGTTACGTAAGAAATTGTGTAAAAAATCAATAGATTCTTGCCATACACTACAAATACTACTACAATTCCAAGTGTACACTGGAGCTTTAGGACGTCTCCCTAAAACTTAATCAGCTCACATCTCTTCTGCATTTCTAGGAGCAATTTTCTCTTTCTCAATAGGACAACCATTTCTAACCTCATAAGCACAACCACTAGTGTCAACTGCATGCAACAAATCATTACTCTGAAGATAACTCTCTTCATTAAAAAAAGGCTCAGAACTTGAACTATGTTTCCATTCACCCAAAAAAACCTCTGAAAAATTACTTCTGTTAATTACTCTTCTCCAATTACTTTTGGCCTTCATTAAATGGATTGGCTTATCTAGTGATCAAATTATATTGATTACTAAAACAATTTATTTTTTTCAATTCGAAAGCCTTCTCAACTAGATTTTCTATACTTTCCTTCTTCTTATAAAATGCTTTTTTTTTTACATTTCTTCACTCCCTTCATTAAATTCGACACAACTCTATTATAAAACATTTTTTCCCAGTTTCCTTAAATAGGTTTTTCCTCCTTTTACTATACACAGTTTTTTCAGAAGTTGATTTTCCATGATTATTTTCTTTATTCTTCTTTTTCTTTTTAGTTGCAGATAGACTAATAGTATTTTTCACTTTGTGCACACTACTCTTAATGTTTAATATTTTCCTCAGAAAAGTCTTCATTCTCTTACCAGGACATTTTTCTTTTTGTTAACACATTGTTCTTCACGTAAATCTTGTGGATGACTTCTCTTTAAATAAACACCTTTCTTTCGTCGTTTCCTCTTTTGAGCTTGTGTTGGAATGATGATTTTTTTTTAATACATATAACATTACAAAAATATGTATGAAATATATTATTATATTACTTATAAGAAGAGAGGGACGATTATGAGGACAAATGTGGGACTTTGAAAATAGAAGGACTTACAACAAAAGAAGGAGTATGGGACAAGGGAAAATATGAGGAGAAAGGGGAGTATACGCAGACACTGCAATATAAGGAGATAAAGGGAGTATGAACAGACTGGAAAGTATGAAGAGGTAAGGGAGCGTATGAGGAGAAAGGTGGAAGTATGAGGAGAGAAGTAAAAGTATAAGAAGAAAGAAAGAGAGTGGGAGGAGAAAGGGGCAGTATAATAAGATAGAGAAGGCTATAAAGAGAATATGTGGAAAGAGGAGTAAGTATAAGAACAAAAAAGGAATACAAGGAAACAATGTACAGTGTGTATAAGGAGAGAGAGGAGAGTACCAGCAGAGAGCACGGAGAATGTGAGGAAAAGTGGAGCATAAGGAGAAAAAGGGTATGCATGAACAGAGAATACAGTATGAGGAGAAAAGAAGGAGTATAAACAGATGGGGGATTATGAAGAGTGAAAAGTGTATGAGGAAAGAGGCAGGAGTAAGACAAGAGAAACAAATATAAAGAGAGAGGTCAGTATGAAAAGACGGGGAGTATGAGGAAAGGGCTGCAGAGTGTATGCAGGGAGTCAAGGAGGAGTAAGAGAAGAGAGCAAGCACTATGAATAGAAAGAGGGAGTACAAACAGAGAGAACAGAAAATGAAAATAGAAAAGGAATATAAAGAGAAACAGGAAAATATGAACGCAGAGAGAAGGAGTATCGGACAAAAGGGAGTATAAGTAAAAGGCAGTAGTATGAGGAGACATGGAAAAGTAAGAGAAGAGAGAGGAGAATATGAAAACAGGGGGAGTATAAGGACAGGGGGGAGAATGAGGAGAGAAATATGACAATAGGAAAAGAGGACAATATCAGTAGAGAGTGGAGAGTATAAGAAAAGAGAGGAGAAGTGTGAGCAGAGAGAGGGGAGTATGAGAAGAAAAAGAAAAGTATGAGAAAAGAATAGGGAGTATGTGCAAAGAAGAGCGAGAATAAAAAGAAAGAGAACATATAAGAAGAGAAGAGTATATATGAAGAAAGAGGAAGGAGTATAAAGAGAGAGAGAGACAAAAATGTGGAGAAAAGACAAATATAAGGGAAGAGTGAGTGTATAAGGAGAGAGGGAGTACTATGAGGAGACAGTAAGAACTATGAGGACAGGGTTGAATATAAAGACAAAAGAGAATATAAAGAGTAGGGGAAGTATGCAAAAAGAGAAGCAAGTATGAAGAGAAAAGAGAAGTATAAGAAGAGAGGAGAATATAAGAAAAAGGAGGTAGTATGATAAGAGAGGAAGGAGTAAGAGGAGAGAGAAGGGAGTATGACAAGAGAGTGTAAAAATATGGAAAAAGGGGCGAATATAATTCCTTAATGTACATAGATGTACAGTGTGATATTAGACAAAAAAATATGAGACCATGCATTATACCATAACACATTTACTACTGTATATAACTACTACATTTTAATGAACAACAGTGACTTATTTTGCAAATACATATGCAATTTACTACATTATTTCTACCAACATTACATCAAAAAAAGTGACACAATAAAATAACAAAGACGCACGAGGGGCTTGTAAATATGCCCCAGGGTATATGCAGATCAGTCAGTACCCAAGTACTCATGCAGCAAAGTAGGCCTCAGGGCATGGACTGCTTCAATCCCATATACACTATGCATGCACTCTTCCTTGCACCTGCAAACTTGTCTTTTAAACCTTTAATTGTTCAGTCTGTATCCTTCCATTTCCACCAAGCACTCTGCCACTGCTGTTTCAGTATTGTAGTGAGCCATTCAGCAGTATATGTTTATCTATGCACTGTTCTAAAAGTGAAGCAGTTATACATTCAGCCAGACACTCTCCTTTCAGAACTGTAATCATTCAGTTAGTATCCAAATACTCAAGCAGCAAAGAAGACCTTAGGGCATGGACTGCTACAAACCCCCATACACCATGGATGCACTCTTCTTTGCACCTTCAAACTTGTCTTTTAAACCTTCTATTGCCCAGTCTGTATCATTACACTTCCACCAAACACTCTTTCACTGATGTCTCAATATTGTAGTGATCCATTCAGCAGTATGTGCTTATCTATGCACTGTTCTAAAAGTATAGCAGTTATACATTCAGCCAGACACTCTCCTTGCAGAACTGTAATCATTCAGTCAGTACCCAAGTACTCATGCAGCAATGTAGGCCTTAGGGCATGGACTGCTTCAACCCGCTATACACTATGCATGCACTCTTCTATGCACCTGCAAACTTGTCTTTTACATTTTGAATTGCCCAGTCTGTATCCTTACACTTCCTCCAAACACTCTGCCACTGCTGTTTTAGTATTGTAGTGAGCCATTCAGCAGTATGTGCTTACCTATGCACTGCGCTAAAAGTGTAGAAGTTGTACATTCAGCCAGACACTCTCCTTGCAGAATTGTAATCATTCAGTCAGTACCCAAGTACTCATGCAGCAAAGTAGGCTTTACGGCATGGACTGCTTCAAACTAAGCCTGGGTTTAAAATCTGCTTTGTTCGCGGAATTTTCGGATTTTTGGCAAATTCGCTGTCCGCGAATCTCGCGAATTTGCACAAAAATCCACAAATTCGCAAGCTGCGAATTTTTTTGCTTGGTCGCGCTTGAAAAATACAATATCGCGCGCGCGGCGTTGACTTACCATGATTCTGAGTCCCTCGAGTTGTTTTTTCCTGGTTTGCGTGTGCTGCGCCATTTTGGATCTTGCTGTGTGATCGCACAAGATTTTTTCAAACGCAATTACGTCATTGTGGCTCGCCATCTTGCACAGCGAGAGTTTGACAATGCAAGTACTTCATAAGGGCCCGCGAATACGCATTGCGAGAGTAAACAATGCCGAACACGTAGATGCGGCACGCAGCTGACTTCCAGCGGGAGATTTAAACAGCTCGCTTTCCTTGAAATTGCAAAAATTCTGCACAAGAAATCCACCGCAGGAAGCATAAACCTTCTGAAAATGATGATTTTGATCAGAATAACTCTTCAGATTTACATTTGGCTGCACTTTTTGGTGGAAGGAGTCCATTTTGGGGGGGGGGGTGTTCCTGTCCAGCAGGCTCCTCCCAGTGCCTTGTCCTTGTCCTGGTCACTTTTGATTTGGATCTGGAGCCGGAAGGATTACTTTTTGTGGCTGCTGCTGGATATTTGTATTTGAGGACTTTTTGGACTTTGGAGTTTGGATCACTTTTGGACTTGAGATTTTACAAGTAAGTTGGTGTTGTTTGTTTGGGGCATTGCAGTTGCTGCAACTACAGTTTTAAAACTTTTTTCACAACTTAAAAAAAATATATATTGTGGGTAGCCACAATATCCAGTAGGCCCAGGGTTAGTCATGGGTGCATGATACAACTGTTTCTGTGATTTGTTTTTTAAATTAATTCTCATTTATGTCATGGAATTTTAGCTCACTGTTATATGTTGATTTTTTTTTATTTTGGGGTGCCTGTAAAGCCCCACTAGCCAGTAGACCCAGGGGTAGTGAATGGTGCATGGACCTAGTCTTTCTGTGGGGTGTCTTGAATTTAAACATCATTGAGGGCATGGATGGCATTGGATTGTGGTGATTTTTGTGTGTTTTTCAACTTTTTGGGGTGTTGTTGGGGCCTGGCCATGTGGGTGGGGGCCATTTTGAGGCCTGGTACAGGCAGGGCATGGCCAAGTGGTGGGGGTCAAGGGGCCATTTTGAAGCCAGGCAGTGTGCTCAGGCCTGCACCCAGTTTGCCTTGCTTTCAAACATTATGCCCAGGGGTAGTGAGTGGTGCAGGGACCTAGTCTTTCTGTGGGGTGCCTTTAATTTAAACATCATTGAGGGTATGGATGGCATTGGATTGTGGTGATTATTGTGTGTTTTTCGACTTTTTGGGGTGTTGTTGGGGCCTGGCCATGTGGGTGGGGGCCATTTTGAGGCCTGGTACAGGCAGGGCCATGTGGTGGGGGTCAAGGGGTCATTTTGAAAGCCAGGCAGTGTGCTCAGGCCTGCACCTAGTTTGCCTTGCTTTCAACCATTATGCCCAGGGGTAGTCAGTGGTGCATGGACCTAGTCTTTCTGTGGGGTGTCTTGAATTTAAACATCATTGAGGCATGGATGGCATTGGATTGTGGTGATGTTTGTGTGTTTTTTGACTTGTTGGTGTGTTGTTGGGGCCTAGCCATGTGGGTGGGGGCCATTTTGAGGCCTGGTACAGGCAGGGCCGGGCCATGTGGAGGGGGCTAAGGGGCCATTTTGAAGCCAGGCAGTGTTTTCAGGCCTGCACCCAGCCTGCCCTGCTTTCACCCATTATCCCCAGGGGTAGTGAGTGGTGCATGGACCAATGCTTTGTTTGGGGCCTCTTTAATTTAAACATCATTGAGGGCATGGATGTCATTGGATTGTGGTGATTTTTGTGTGTTTTGTTACTTTTTGGGGTGTTTAACTGATGTTCCCCTGGCTTCCATTGCTTTTAGGTGCACAAGAGAACCACCAGTTCCAGGAAGAAGTACTGCAGCGGTGTGTGCAGCACAACATCACGTGACGTCACGTGTGGCCACAGACAAGAGAACTCTGCAACTCCTGCAACTGCGGCCTGCTGTCCTGACATCTGAAGAAGATGGGCCCAAAGAAAGGTGGCCGTAGCGCCTCAGCGAAAAAAGTTGCCAGTGCCACTGCCAGTAAGAAGGAGCAGAAGAAGCAAGTGGCACCACCTACCAAGGAGACTGGTGTGCCCACCGACACCTTTTTTGGGAGAAATAAAACTACGCCTGCAGCAGCAGCGGTGTCCGCCGGGGACCAAGCTTGAAGCAGCACCTCCGCTTCATTGGGCTCAGTGCCACCAGGCCAAGTTAGGTCCAAGACCATGAGTGCTGCTGCTAGAGCCACTTTGGTTGTTTAATCACCATAGACCAGTGATGTTGGCTCATCACAAGAAAGTACCATCCAATCAACGCTAGATGTAACTCAGCTAACGAGTGTTCAACAACCACAACCGCAACGACAACCACAGGTGCAACTAGTTCAAGCGCAAGTACATGCGCAAGGAGAGGCGCAAGGAGAGGCGAATGGAGAGGCGCATGGAGAGGCACCTGGAGAGGTGCAACTAGAGGTTCATGGAGTGACACAACTGCCTACAACGCTTGTTCCTCCAGAAGTAGGGGCACATCAGGAAATTGACATTGAAGTGGAGGTATCATCCAAGGAAGCCACTCCTCCTGATGTTGATCCATTGTCTTCCAGATCCCCAGCAAGAAAAAGGTCTAGGAGGGCTACTACTACTACTACAAGTTCTTCTTCAAGCCCCCTTCATTCTGATGACCTTGATCCTGATTGGAACCCACAAATGCAGTCTGAAAGTGAGGCACGCCATGAGCCGACAAAGGTAGCTAAGCCTAAAAGGAAGGTTCCCGCAAGGCTTCGACTTATGGGTGATGACGACGAACAAGAAGTGGTGTCTTCTGCTGCTGATAACAAGTCTGACGACGACCCAGTCATCACAGTCGTCCCTCCAGCCCCAGCGGGCATGCTGCAGACAGACATTTTCACCCTACCCTGAATAGCTGCTGAGCGGGATGTGGGCGGTGTGGCACTGGTACCACCACCAACGCAGTTAACTACAACACCAACACGACCTATAGCTTCTATATTTTTTAGTCAGAAGGGCTGGCAGGGACCTCCATCCAGCTCGACCTCCATTACCTCAAGTAGTGGTGCTGTAAGTGAACAACAGAAACGAATTCAGCCACACCCATCCTCCACTTCATCTGGGATTGAAAGTCAAAGCAGCACCTCCACCACCAGAAGATATTTCCAGTCCCCAGTTCAGGACTTCTTTACTGTTAGCCAAAAGGCAGAAAACATGGCTGTTTGTTCGATTTGTAAAGTATTAGTTACTCGGGGTAAGCTTGGTACCAACTATGGTACCGGAGGCCAGAGAGGTCATCTCCAAAAACAACACACTATCCGGTGGGAGGCGCACCTAAGGAAGATCCGGGAAACCCAAAGAAGAACTGATCCAAATGTATCCATTCACATTGCACCTGATGCTGACGAGGGGCTGATTCATGTGCAGGGTGAAGTCAAGAACCAACCTACATTTTTTCTGGTACACCCAGTACCCCTTGCAGCAGCACTGCAGTGGTAGCGCCCACACCCTCTATCCCTGCAACATGTATGAGGCACACTAAGAGTCTGGGACAGACACCAATGCAAAAAAGTACATCAACTAGCCTAACTGGTTTGAAGTCTGCATCAACATCATCATCATCATCACGTAAAACGGTCCAGCCCACCATTAGAAGCATGTTGTGGTCGGAGGCGCCATTTGAACGCAACCACCCAATGGTACGTCTGTATAACGCAAAGCTGGCTAAAATGCTAGCGCTGGACCTTCTCCCTTTTTCTTTCATGGAAGGGGTGGGTTTTCTAGAATTTGTGGCAACAGTCTGCCCTAAATGGAAGGTTCCTGGCCGGTCCTATTTTGCTAGAGTTGCGGTTCCAGCACTACATCAAGATATGCTGGAGGTGGTTGGGGCCGCTTTGCAGAAGAGTGCTGTTCACACTATCAACTTGACAACAAACATGTGGACCAGTTGCCAAGCCCTTGATTACATGTGCATCACTGCACACTGGGTCTCTTTTGCAGGGGTTAGAGACAAGACAAGTGTAGGTGCTGACCCGGACACAGTTTTTCAAGCTACTCGGAAACATGCAACATTAGCCATGTTTGCCATGGCGAAAACTCATTCTGCACCTAACCTTTTGGACGAGTTTGATAGGAAGGTCTCTGAATGGCTGCATCCAAGAAATCGCATAGTTGGTTATGTTTCCACGGATAATGGCAGTAATATAGTTAAGGCCATGCAGGATGGTGGCTATTTCAGAGTGCCGTGTTTGGCGCACGGTATTAACATCGTGGTGCAAGATTTCTTGAAAAACGAAAACACAGTCAGCAAGTTACTGAGCACCTGCCGATGAATCTGCACACATTTCAGCCATTCTTTTAAGGCCCGGAAGGAGCTGAGGAGCATTCAACATGAACGTAGAATGCCAGTCAAAGGATTCATCCAGGAGGTGGCAACACGTTGGAACTCAACCTTTTACATGCTTGAGCGTCTATCTGAGCAGTGGGGGGTAATAAATGATTATGTCTATAAACTGGATTCTACTATGAAAGACATGAGGCTAGAGTTGGAGGAATGGAAGCTAGTTGCAAGCCTGACAGAAATGCTTCATCCTTTTGAGGTCTTCACGCGTGAAGTCAGCTGGGAGAACTGTTCTTTGTGCATTGTTGGTCATGCTAGAGCACCAACTGAAGGCAGTGTCTTCAACGTTCCGAGATGATGCTGAAAAGCAAGACGCATATCATTTGGCGGAGAGGTTATTAAGCCGCCTAGTTGACAATCAAAGGCTTAAAAACATACATAAAGAACATTACATTTGTGCCACTATTCTGGATCCATGGTATAAAAAGGCAGTGGCCAGCAAAGCATTCATTCCTTTTGATGAAGCAGATATTTCAAAGTACAAACTTTGGCTAGCTGTGTCAGCCAGTCGGTTCAAAAAAGAGCGGCAGAAAATTCACGGAGCCGGAAGAAGTACAACTGAATCAGCAGGCCATCCGGCGTCAAGTTCCACTTCTGAATCTTTGGCCGAAGGGAGTCACTTTCCCTCACAGCCGTTAACGACACCAGCAGCAATTGTATCATCGCCCTCACCTGCACCAGGCCGAGTCATAATATTGTCGGAAGAGGATTGGCTAACTCATCAAGGGTTTGCTCGTTACAGTGCTGCAAAGGCCACAGATTGTACGCAAAGTGGAGCAACCGTGGAGAACCTTGAGTCGATGGTGCAGGCCTATCTGGATGACCCAAAAGAGGTCTTTGTTAATAAAAACCCATTGCTGTACTGGTACAGGAAAATGCCTCTATGGCCACTGATCAACAACCTGGCTCTACAATATTTGTCTTGCAAACTCGCAAGCGTGTCTTCTGAACGTGTTTTCAGTGCTGCTGGTGCCATTGTAACTTCAAAAAGGACCTGCCTCTCGCCCAAAAATGTGGAGAGGTTAGCACTGATCAAGATGAATCAGCACTTCATACCACCAGATTACAAAATACGTGAATGCACGCAGGAAGAAGAGGACACCGACTTAGGTGACGGAAGTTCTTCTCTGTTAGCTGACCTACTCCCGTCTCAATTCATAGAGTTTGAGGATGAACTCTACTTCCCTGACACCGAGGCCTGAAAATGACTTCCTTTTTTTCGTCCTTATTCACTTTTATTCCTGTGTGTATTTCTTTGTTTTGCAACTTTTACAACAACAAAACTCCAATCACCTAATCCCAATAAGTCCGTCAGCAGCACTGTCTTCATCTTATTTTCCTTATTGATTTGAAGGTTCCGCAGTGTGCATTCCTGAGGTTCACAAGTTCACAACTCAATCATGCTCCTCTATCCTCCTCCTCCAGACTCCCCCTATCCATTTCCCTCAAGGCAGATGGATGGATTATGAAGAATAAAGAAACTTTGTCTTCGTAGACGAGTCCCCTCAAGTGGGACCGAAATTACTGACTGACTACATGCTTGCTGATTGCTGACAGAGTTACTTCTGATATTGACAGGAGAGGCTGCCCTGTGGGCCCTCACTTTCCGAAGAAGATGCGGACAAAAAGTAGAGCAGGTAATGAATAATTGAGAAGATGGCATGCAGTGAACAGAAATGGCTGTCTGGCTCTGATGAAACCAATTGCTGTTTGTTTTTTGTGCATGAAATGAATCATATGTCTTGTCTTAGTTATTATTTAATCTTTTACACAGTAATTGTAACTCATGTCTACTGCTCTGTTTTTCTTTACCTTGTTTAATTCAAATTGTACTTCAATTTCAGGGGCCACTATGTGCCATTTTACAATATTCAAAATGTCCTTGGAGTGGACTCACTTGCCAATATACCATGATGATTGATTAACCGCATGCGCGCTAGCGGTTTTCCCGCTGCGCGCTGAAGATTTGAAAAACCTGCGTTACGTGACAAAGCCAGCTCATCATGCGCGTAGCGCAGGTAACGCCCATGACGAGCTGGCTTTGTCATGAGCGCTGAAGGGGTTAAATATTATATCTTTTTTCTTTACAGTCACTCACTGGGATGGATGGATCATCAGCGTCGGTTTAGGGTAGAACTATGGCTAATTCGTGAGTGGCAAACAGGTAAGCCAGTCTACAACAACTACTACAGCAGAACTACATGTCTGTCTATACGTGGTATGTAGTGGTCGAGTGCGAGGCAGTGTACTGTTGTTGCTATGCCAGGCAGAGTCCACTCCAGACAGCAGTTCATGTAAAATTGGGGCTATGTGGCTTGCGGCATACAATTAGATATGGTTTGTCTGTTTGACAAAGAGCCTAGGTATGCTACATCAGGTTGCTTCACTCAGTGGTGCCTGCCTTGACCGTCTGCATGGCACTGCCTCAAGCTTGGGCCAAACATCCGTTATGTTTGCAAAATTTGCTGTTTTTCGGTTTTTCGCAAATCTGGCAAAATTACCGAAAAATCGCAAATTCTTGAGCGGAACGGATTTTTGGCCTATGCTTGCGGCAGGGCCATGCAGAAGGTCAAAGCAGGTACCACTGAGTGAAGCATCCTCCTGATGTACAATACCTAGGCTCTTTGACACAAACAGACAAAGCATATCTAGGGTTTCAGGGTTCAGTGCGATTTGCTAGGGTTTTTGTCCCGCTGAGTCTAAGGCTCAGGGCCCGATGCAGGCTCGTTCATAATGATGTTGGCAAGGTTTTAGGGGGGTTTGGTGTGCTTTGGTCCAGAATTGGTAGAATTATGGCCTTTTTTGGTGTTTTGCGGGCACGTGTGTTTGGGTGAAAACTAAGTGAAAACTAGTCGTAGACCTTCTTCTTCTTCTTCTTCTTCTTTTTCAAAGAGCGCAGTGGTTATATTTTGTTCTCCCTTGCTGAGATTCTTGGGAATCACTGGAACAAGTGTCCAGGTAAGTTTCAAGAGGATCGAAGTGGTGGAAGTGCTGAAAACAGCAATTTTTTGTGAACAGCGCAATTTGCCATGTTTTGAATATACCAGTATTGCATGTTTTTGGGGGGCTGTTTGGGGGTGTTCTAGATTTGTGGGGGTTGGTTGGGGGGTCTGGGAGTACTGCTGGGATAGTCTAATTTTATTGCGAGTAGTTTGAAGAAAATCCATGGGGGAAAAGGGGGTTTTGGGTCTAGTTGTAGACAACGTTTTGGCACAATTGAAACTAAGGCCTAGCAGCATTGTGTCATTTTGGGGGCTGTTAGGGGGGGTTCTAGATTTGTGGGGGGCTGGGGGTCTGGGAGCACTGCTGGGAGAGTCTAATTTTGATTGCAAGTAGTTTGAAGAAAATCCATTGTGGAAAAGGGGGGTTTGGGCCTAGTTGCAGACAGCGTTTTGGCACAATTTAAACTGAGGCCTAGCAGTATTGCGTGTTTTTGGGGGCTGTTGGGGGGGTTCTACATTTTTGAGGGGGTTCTAGGAGCACTGCTGGGATAGTCTAATTTTGATTGCGAGTGGTTTGAAGAAAATCCATGGTGGAAAAGGGGGGTTTGGGCCTAGTTGCAGGGAGCGATTTGGCACAATTTAAACTAAGGCCTAGCAGTATTGCGTGTTTTTGGGGGGCTGTTTGGGGGTGTTCTAGATTGGTGGGGGGATCTGTGGGTCTGGGAGCACTGCTGGGATAGTCTAGTTTTGATTGCGAGTGGTTTGAAGAAAATCCATGGTGGGAAAAGGGAGTTGGGGCCTAGCTGTAGAGCGCGTTTGGACCGATGTTTACTGGTAGGCTGAAAATGTTCTAAGTGTGAGTTTTTGCTTTTGGCCTGTTTGGGGGTGTTCTACTTTTTTGCGGGTGGGTTGATGGGTCTGGGGGCATTGCTGGGAAGGTCTAATATCGGGCGCAAGTTGATTGAATGAAATCCATGGTGAAAAAGTTTTTCCGTTTTTGCTCACTTGCCTGTTTTTGGGGGGCTGTTTGGGGGGCTTCTGGCTTTTTGGTGGTGGGTTTTGGGGTCTGGGAGCACTGATGGCACAGTCTAATTTTTATTGTATTTGTTTTTAAGAAAATTCATGGTTGAAAAGGGGAGTTAGGGCCTAACTGCAGAGCGCGTTTGGACTGAATTGAAGGTAGGCCGAGGTGGGTTGACGGGTCTGGGGGCATTGCTGGTAAGGTCTAATATCGGGCGCAAGTGGTGTGGATAAAATCCATGGTGAAAAAGTTTTTGGGAGGGCTGTTTGGGTGGGTTCTAGGTATTTGGGGGGGGTCTGGGGGTCTGGGAGCCCTGCTGGGATAGTCTAATTTCGATTGCAAGTGATTTGAAGAAAATCCATTGTGGGAAAGGAGAGTTAGGGCCTTGCAGCAGAGCGTGTTTGGACTGATGTTGACTGGTAGGCTGAACATTTTTTAAGTGTGAGTTTTTGCGTTTTTGCTTTTTGCCTGTTTGGGGGTGTTCTACTTTTTTGCGGGTGGGTTGACGGGTCTGGGGGCATTGCTGAGAAGGTCTAATATCGGATGCAAGGGTTTTGGATAAAATCCATGGTGAAAAAGATTTTGCGTTTTTGCTCCCTTGTTTTTGGGGGGCTGTTTGAGGGGCTTCTAGGTTTTTGGGGATGTCTGGGGGTCTGGGAGCACTGCTGGCACAGTCTAATTTTTGCAACTGGGTTCAGTGGTCTGGGAGCAATCTTGGGAATATGTAATTGTGATTGCAAGTGGTTTGAAGAAAATCCGAGGTGATTTTTTTTTGTTTTACCAAAATTGCTTTTCTGCGGAGGGCTACTTGGGGGGGTTCTAGATTTTTGAGACTGGGTTGAGGGGTCTGGGAATGTCTTATAATCATTGCAAGTATTTTGAAGAAAATTCATGGTGGAAAGGGGTCTTTTGGGCCTAATTTCAAAGTGCGCTTTCTGCTTGATTTTCAAGTAGGCCTCATCCCCGTCGCAGTATTGCATGTCTTTGGGGGGCTACTTGGGGGGGTTCTACAGTTTTGCGCCTGGGTTACGGGGTCTAGGGGCACTCCTGGGAATGTCTAATTTTGATTGCAAGTGTTTTGAAGAAAATCCACGGTGGAAAAGGGGGGTTTGGGCCTACTTGCAGAGTGCGTTTTGGCACGTTTTGAAGTTAGGGTTCAACCTGGTAGCAGTATTGCATGTTTTTAGGGGGCTACTTGGGGGTGTTCTACATTTTTCCGACTGGGTTCAGGGGTCTGGGAGCACTCCTGGGAATGTCTAATTTTGTTTGCAATTTTCTTTAAGGGAATCCATGGTGGATCAGCAGAATTCAACCATAGTTACTATTACTATCCTTGTAAAGGAGAACCAGGTTACGCACTTTTAAAGTGATGATTGTATATAATAATAATGTCAGCTCTGAAAACTGAAAGTGTTATTTTTGCACTACACAGCGTACCTTAGATTTTTTTAACTGGTTCACTTCCTGTTTTTCCCATCAAAAATTACAGGACGGCTTTTAGCATGTGCCATGGAACAAACGCTGAACTCAGACGCAATCCGCAATTACTCATCAGGCAGCCAGTGGACAGTGTGTCTGGTCACCAATATTGATCGACGGAGCGTAAAATGGAATGGAGGAGTATATCGTGAATAAGAGGAATGGTTGGATGCATGCAACTTCACCAATTCAACAGGACAACTATCAATCAATCAATCAATCAATCATGCCATTTGTATAGCGCACTACTCACCCGGGAGGGTCTCAAGGCGCTTGGGGGAGGGGTATGCTACTGCTCGAACAGCCAGGTCTTGAGTTGTTTCCTGAAGGCGAGATGGTCCTGGGTCAGCCGAAGGTGGATGGGGAGGGAGTTCCAAGTCTTGGCAGCCAGGTAAGAGAAGGATCTTCCTCCGGCGGTGGCTCTTCGGATGCGTGGTACGGCTGCGTGGGCGAGGCTGGTGGACCGTAGCTGGCGGGTGGGCGTGTAGAAGGTCAGGCGGTCGTTGAGGTACTTGGGGCCCAGGTCGTGGAGAGACTTGTGTGCGTGGGTGAGGAGCCGGAACGTGATCCTCTTGTCGACGGGGAGCCAGTGCAGGTTCCTCAGGTGGCTGGGGATGTGGGTGTGTCGGGGGACATCCAGGATGAGTCGGGCGGAGACGTTCTGGATGCGCTGGAGTCTTTTCTGTAGCTTGGCTGTGGTTCCGGCGTAGAGGGCGTTTCCGTAGTCCAGTCGGCTGGTGACGAGTGCCTGGGTGACAGTCTTCCTGGTCTCGGTCGGGATCCAGCGGAAGATCTTGCGAAGCATACGCAGGGTGTTGAAGCATGATGAGGAGACGGCGTTGACTTGTCTGGTCATCGAGAGGGAGGGGTCCAGGATGAAGCCCAGGTTGCGTGCGTGGTCGGTTGGCTTGGGTGCGGTGCCCAGGGCTGGGGGCCACAAGGCGTCATCCCAGGCGGAGGGCAAAGATCCCAGGATGAGGACTTCCGTCTTGTCCGAGTACAGTTTAAGGCGGCTGTCCTTCATCCAATCGGCGACGTCTTTCATCCCTTCGTGTAGGCAGGTTCTGGCGGTGTCGGGGTCTCTGGTGAGGGAGAGGATCAGCTGGGTGTCGTCGGCGTAAGAGATGATGTTGAGGTTGTGCTGGCGTGCGATGGCAGCGAGAGGTTTCATGTAGATGTTGAAGAGGTTGGGGCTGAGTGAAGATCCTTGCGGGACGCCGCAGATGACTTCGGTGGCCTCGGAGCGAAACGGGGGGAGGCGGACTCTTTGTGTTCTTCCGGCAAGGAACGAGATGATCCACTCCAGTGCCTTCTCTTGGATACCGATGTTGCTGAGGCGCTGGACTAGGGTGCAGTGGCAGACCGTGTCGAACGCAGCGGAGAGGTCCAGGAGGATGAGGGCCACTGTTTCCCCCTTGTCGAGCAGGGTCCGGATGTCGTCGGTGGTGCGATGAGGGCGGTCTCGGTGCTGTGGTTGGCTCTGAAGCCGGACTGCGAGGGGTCGAGGGATCCGTTCGTCTCGAGGAAGGCGATCAGCTGTCTGTTGACGATCTTCTCGATGACTTTAGCAGGAAAAGGGAGGAGCGAGATGGGGCGGAAGTTTTTGAGATCGGTGGGGTCCGCTGTAGGTTTCTTCAGGAGGGCGCTGATCTCGGCGTGCTTCCAGCTCTCCGGGAAGGTGGCGGTGTTGAAGGAGGCGTTGATGATGTTCTGGAGTTGGGGTGCGATGGTGGAGTCGGCCTTGTTGAAGACGTGGTGTGGGCAGGGGTCGGTCGGTGATCCGGAGTGGATGGTGTTCATCGTGCGGGTCGTGTCTTCGGTGGTCACCGTGGTCCAGGTGCGAAGGGTGGCGGTGGGGGGCGTTGGTTTGACGGTTGGGTGCGTGGGTGGGGCGCCGAAGCTGTTGTGGATGCCGGCGATCTTGCGGTGGAAGAACGAGGCGAGGGAATCGCAGAGGTCTTGTGACGGAGTGATGTCGTTGGTGCCGGTGCTGGGGTTGGAGAACTCCTTGACGATAGTGAAGAGCTCTTTGCTGTCGTGGGCGCTGTTGTCCAGTCGTTCCTTCAGGGATTTCTTCTTGGTGGTGCGAATGAGCTGGTGGTGCTTGCGGGTAGCGTGTTCGAGGAGCCAGGCTTTCTCGAGGGTGCGGCAGGTCTTCTTGGAGTCCTTGAGGTCGTCGGTGAAACAGGATGCCTTCTTGCTTCTGGGTCTGCTGAGAGGGTTCTTTAGTGGCGCGAGGTCGTTGGCGCAGGCGGTCAACATAAAGTTACAGTATTCTCTCTTAACTTCTCCTTATCTTTTAAATGTTAATGTTATAAAAAACTTGAACTTCTAAGAATGTGACTAGGTGCATTTCTTTGTTCTCTGCTTCAAAGTCATCTCTCCAGCTACTTTATACGTGTCTTTGCTATTTTTATAACTAACTTAATGTACTAATAATAAGTGTTTATTCTCTATGAGGGCAGAAAGGCAAGTGAAATTGCGTAATTCATGCAGCCCTGTACTAGTGTCAATGTCAAATTGTTTCCTCATACTTACTAATAAGATGTAGAAAGTACAACTTTTCAGTAACCTAACCATCCGTTTAGCAAACAACTTCATGCATGCAGTAGTGCACTACCTTTATGTCCTTTAAAAGATTTATGGATATCTTTGAATCCAAAAATGTGTTTCTCTTCATTTGTTGTTTGTCCATGCAGTGTTTTTTTTCTTCTCTCCACAAAAATGTTCCCAAAAAAACCCATTCCCATCCAATCTTCAAAAACCCAAACCTTCTTCCCCCGGGCTGTGTCGTTTTTCATTGAGGTATGACTATGACAACAAGAAATTCCACACACCTGCAGGGGAGGATAAGGTCTAAGCACCAGAAAAATTTTGGAAAATTGAATTTCATGTGCGATATCGTGAATTGAGCATCAAACATCATGCTCGTACACATGACGAATCAAATGGTTAATTCTTATGTTTAAGTATCCTTTGCCTTCATAGTATCCCTTATAGTAGCCATAGTCCACGAAACTAGTACTTATATTTAGAATACTTTAGCACTGCTTAGGCTACAATTTATGGCACTGTTCTGTAGCGTACTATCTATCGTACTGTTTCTAATTCTACGCTCAGGCCACTCAATGTTTCATTTCCTTTTTTTTCATATGCTGCTACTGCCAGTGTGTACCACTACTACTACCAGCACAACAATGATATTTCATCCGTCGAGGATTCATGTCAACAACCAACCTTAATCGCCATTTGCCATGCAGGCAGCCCTGTGGTTACCCCTATTCTCAAACACGAATCACAGGTAAGACAAGCATTTTGAGAGGTAGAATAATGGGCTAGGACTGGGTGGAGAGCGGAGACTGCCAGTACTACTAGTAAAGTACTAGTAGGGCTACTGAATTCACTAACTCGGTTACCAGCACTTTGGTACATTTCAGAACTAGATATTTCATTCATGCTGGTAAGTTGGAAGAAACCAAACATCCAGTAACCACCGCCCACCCCCACAAAAAATAATATGAATGCGTATACTATGTTTTGGTGTGAAAAATAATTATTAAGAAATATATTCATGTAGTCCAAAAGTAAAATAAATTAACCCAACTCATCCCCTTACCTAACCCCAACCAATGTCCAAAAGTCCAAAAGTCCCCTTTCCCAAACACCCAATTCCCACCCCCAATAGTCCTTAAAAAAGGGGCAAGGGACAGTCACTTCCTCCGGTGGCGTAGTGTGGACAGCTGTTGCTGCAGGTCCCGTAGCTCTTTGCGGAGGTCTCGGAGCTGGCGCTTATGTTTTTCAGCCAACCGCTCCAGGTACTCCACTCTTTTACGGAGGCGGCGCTGACGTTCCATCCAGGCTTGGGGGAGGGCAGCTGATTGTGTTGCTGCTGTGCGGCGGAGGCGGGAGGCTGTCGGGCCACAACTCTGTTTGGCTGGAGGCTTCCGGCTGGTGGACACGGGGGCACTGGAGGAGGATGCAGTGGTTGCTGTCTCCTCCTCCTGCTCCCGAGCCCACAGCCTCCGATACTCTGCACAAATAGCCTCCAGCTTACGGGCCCTGGCCCGGACAGCCATCTCCTTTCGAATGAGCTTTTTCGGAGTAGCATCTATATGAAGAAAGAAAGAAAAATACTGTAGCCAATAATCTTTAACATTAAGTAAAAATAATTCACCGGAAAGTTGACTCTCAGTAACACCAGGAAGTAGCAAACACAGTATAACATTTTGGCATGTATCTTTCCGCCATCTTTGTAGGCCTGTGACATTACTGGGAGTTTCAGGAATTCCACTAGCAGGACTAGGGATGGACTCTCTAATACATACATAGTCAGAGAGTACTAAAAAAAGTCTTCAGTTTTTTTCTCTTGTTTTGCAAAAGGAAATACTGGTAAGTGAACTAGTGGTAGCCGGCATGGCAGCTCACTCAGCTTGCACCCAAGAAAAACAGACACAAGCCATGATGACACAGACTAGCAGTACTTTAAGCAGTACATGCAGGTGGGGATAGGGAGCTCTTACTTTTCTATAGGGGTGGCTCTGCCACTGGCCATACTCGGTTACATCAAGGGCTACTGCTCAATGTAGTGATATCTTTCGCACTGCCCCCCCGGACCGTTACTACAACAAAAGAAGAATGAAGATTATTCAATTCTGATCATAAATCAATATCCTGCCAATCACATGATCTTTGGTTATATGATGGATGCCTTTAGGTGCTTTGTTTTGATATATTGAGTGAACTACAGTGATAGTCCACCCATGACACAGCTGAAATAAAATTATTAACATAGGGAGTGAGTGTGTTACCCATAATTGGCGGAGGAAGGGACTTGACTTGATATAATGTTGTCAATTATACAATCCATACACAATAGATGCTGTGCTTGCAAAGTAAAGTACTGTACTGTTAGTCAAGGCAGGGAGTATTTGTGAACAATCACAAATTCTAGTATTTGGATTTCCTCAGCTTTGCTACTCTGGCACGGACATGCTGTTCAAAGTAACAATCTTCATCCACTCAGCGTCTGCTCTACTACATCCTACACCTCTGCTATCGATGAGGTAAAAGAAGATAACATCCAGGCTTCCAAAGTACGTCTATCATTCTTCTTAATGTCTCAAATGTACCAAATTTTCTTTATCTCAACAACCAACTAACACCCTTTTCATTATATTTTGGAAACCACCGTCTTCTACTCTTGACTTGCATTCAAAATACCATTCTTTACAGTCATAAATGTTAAGACTCACTCGTCCTTCGTTTCACCCTTCTTTCACTTTTCATTCTTCACATCCCTAAAGTACATCTGATATGACTTGGCTTCACGATAAAAGTTTGCCAGCTGAGTTGAAGTCAAATAGAGGGGGCCATTGCTTAGCCGAGAAGTACCGCCGCTAATGCTATTGCAAGTCAAGGTTGACTGTCTTCTCCGTGATAGCCAAAAAAGTAGTTCTAAATCAGTAACTGTTCTTAACAGTACAGTGTACTTGTACTAGTGTACTGTGTACTGTACAGTACATCATGCACTCCTTTGCAAGCCTACTCAAAAATTTCAATAAGTATGGAGTATAATAACAACTTACCACCGTCCGCCGCCGCTGAGCCTTCCGCCCCAGCTCCTCCTGGAGGCGCCGCCGCATCCACCCCTAGAGTGGAGCCCTCTGCACTGCTGGCCCCGGCACTAGTGGTCATGTGCTGCATCAGATGTTGTGACGTCTAGAAAAAACATGTCATATTTTCAGATGCCATACACAACCCCCTATTTCATCTTGTAATGGAAGAAAATGTTACATAACACATTTTTTATTACTGGAATTGAAAAAAAGTAAAGGTTTTGGGGAGGGTGTTAACTTTTTATATGCTTATTCCATTAAATGCTACACTTCTTAGGACAACTGATGAATGCTTGCTTAACGTGCACCATTTTTCTAATTACAGAAAGAAGATTACATTGCCCTTCTGCCAACAGGACGATTCACCAACTACTAGTAAGTCATCACCAGCAGTACTTTAAGTACTTTAAAGAAGGTGGGGGCTCCCGCACAGTTATTCTAATAATTTCATGTGTCTGTTTACTATTACGTTAAAGTAATTTGATTCATGGGAATGTTGTTTAAACTTTAACGTCATCTATCAGCAGTGCTCGCTCTGAATACTACGCTATTAAAAATAAAGAATTATTTTTTTCATTTCTTAATTGAAAATAAAACTTTAAAACTAACAAACACTGTGTGGTTTTGTTCACGAGTGAGTGAGCGGAAGGGTTTGAACTACTGTACTTGGCAGTCATGTTTCAGTGACTCAGATAGGCTGGGACTCAGCGGTAGTCTTCTTCTGTTCTTCTGGGTCGTAAAATCATTGATCAGACACACTAGATAGTCGGTCAGGGGATTGGAGGTTCAACTTCTGTTCGGACTGAAGTATGTGGAAAGTCGAACTGCACCTATCATCAATAATATTCTATTTCTCTTGTCCACACTTCTTTATGTGCAGAATAGTCCCTGAAACACTAGCGGTATTGTATATGCTCCTAGCAAATCAAAAAGGCAACTGATACCTTTTTCTTGGTGTAAACATTGACATTTTGTAGTTGGAAATTGTCAAAGCACTTACAATAAGAAGACTGGAATAGACAGCAATGGCAACCCAGATGACTGCATTCAGTGCCTAGAGCTATTGCTGGATCAGAATTTTGTTTAATACCGTTTGCCGACTGGGCAAGCTTAGCTACCTACACAGACCGACTCATAATCGTAAATAGTAGTAGCACAGAGAGTGATGGTAGAGGCAGGATAAGAATGTAGAAAGTAGTCTGGATTAGAAGTAGATCAAAGACTATTTTGTAAAAAATAGAATTAGGAAACAGTTTGTAATGAATAGGAGCTGTAAAAGTTAGGGAAGTAGAAGTATTAATATAACAATAGAAAAACTTACTGGGGCCAGCAGAAGAGCCTGCAAGGGACCGATCCTGTGACTGTCCACCTTCTTTCACCGGAGTCTCAATGGTGCTAGTCGCCTTGACCCTGGGAGGTGCTGATGATCAAGAAATAAAGAAACACAACATGGATGATTGTTTTTTTTAAATATTTGATTTCTTTGACCACAATCTAAAATTATCTTGGGGAAACAAATTAGCAACAATTGCACTACATGTGTTGACCTATCTGATCTGGTCAACTAGGAGGATACTACTAGTACAGTATTGCTGGATTCGCAGACCGTCTACTTGGAAAGTTATGTAAATCACTAACTAAACCAACAACAAAAAGGTTCTACTACGACTGCCAGCACTCAGCAGCACGCGACGTGACAGACACAGTCCGTCATCATGATTGCAGAGCACTAAAAAATGTCCTACTACTACTAATAACAAGTCATAATATACTCAACCTATCAATCCATCACTATCTCTTCTTCTTAGTGGCAGCAGGAGTACAAAGGAAGGACTAGACTTGAGTCTCTAGTCTCTTTAGCATTACGGAGTTCTGTAAAGTACTACACTCATACATATTCTCAGGCCAAATGAGCACAAAGTTGCAAACAAGTAAGCATAGTAGCAACGCCACTGAGGAGGTGAGCACATGCAATCACAGAAGCTATTTATACACTATTTTACCTGCAATGTAATCGAATAGGCAGCACTCTTGCTCTTCGGGAAAAACATATATTACCAATATATCACAGAGCAGAAGAATACAAAGTAGTTATTAAATAGCTACTCACCAAGCCCAGGGATCTCCACACCTAGCAGGTGGATCAGGTCCTGCTCCTGGTCGAGGACGTCGGCCCACCGGTGCGTCGCTTGGTTGGAGGTGCGCGGACCCCCGACTCCCTCCGCATGGCCCGGCACACCTTATCCCACCGCTGGCGGCGCTCCCGGAGGCCATACCCTTGACCAGGCCTGCCCCCTGCTGCAACGGTCTTAGGGAGGTGGTGCTGAACAAAAAATATCAGGGCGGCAACCTCCACCGCGGTAAAAAACCTCCCTGGCCACTACTCCCCTCAATCGCCCGCAAGGGAGCCGGCTACCGGGTGCGGGACCCTTCCCCTTTGATTTGCCGGTTCCCTTTGCCTGGTTCCTGGCCAAAAAAAGAAAAGAATAGGGGGAAGAAAAAAAATACAATGAAAGAGAGAGCTAAACCAAAAAAGTAGTTATTAAAGTAATAAAAAGTTGAAAAAAAACACAAAATATAGATCTAGACAAATAGAAAGATAGATAATAAGCAAAAAAGAGCAAAAAAAGATCAAAGAAACAAAGGATGGCAAAGATTAAAAGAGGAAAGAAAAGCCAGGCCCAGAATCATAGTAATGAATGAATAACAAGATGGCCGCGCCCATTGAGGACCACGTGGGTAAGTTTGCGTGATATTTCCCCTACGAGCACGCAAAAACACGTGAGATTGCTAATAGCGCCCGGAAATTGAAATACGCAACACTCACATGATGGCCGCGCCCATGTACGACTGCATGGGCAACTTCGCGGTCGGTGCGCTGCAAGCGGTCCGCGAATACGCAAAAAAAACCGTAAACGCGCAAAAAAGAAAATCCGCAAATTCGCATGAATTCGCGGATTATGCGGATCGCGAATTCGCTTTTGCACCAAATCACTGAGCGCAAATTTGAAAATTTCACCCATACTTACTTGCAGCAAAGTAGGCCATTGGGCATGGACTGTTTCAAACCCCTATACACTATGCATGCACTCTTCTATGCACCTGCAAACTTGTCTTTTAAACCTTCAATTGCCCAGTCTGTATCCTTACACTTACCCCAAACACTCTGCCACTGCAGTTTCAGTATTGTAGTGAGCCATTCAGCAGTATGTGCTTAGCTATGCACTGCCCTAAAAGTGAAGCAGTTATAAATTCAGCCAGGCACTCCGCCCGAAGAACTGTAATCATTCAGTCGGAACCCAAGTACTTATGCAGCAAAGTAGGCCTTAGGGCATGGACTGCTTCATCCCCTTGTACACAATGCATGCACTCTTCTATGCACCTGCAAACTTGTCTTTAAAACCTTTATTTGCCCAGCGTGTATCCTTACACTTTCAGCAAACACTCTGCTGTCGTGTATTTCTATAGGTTCTGAATCGATCCCCCTATTCCTGACCCTATTCTGGTTAAACTAACTATCAAGTTAACTAACAGTCAGCCCATGAGGCAAGAAAACCCCCATGATGCAGATACCGTTATCTGACGCAGTCACACTACGGCACAGGAACGTGTTATCTGATTAGGTCATAACGCTTGAGATCTAATTAGACAAGCGACATTCCTCCAGCCCCTGATAAGGCATACGACGTTCTCATAACAAATCAAACCTATGACAACCTGGATAATCCGTGCGGCCATTGTTTTGATTTCACAGAGAACTTTTGCAAAAGAATGTGCTAACGAGCAAGTCGTATGACATCTTTATTGACGTACCTATGTCCATCCTTACGTCAATCTCGGCACCTTTAAGGTATAAATATTGCCGACCTTGCCCTATGCAAACACATGCGTGGTGACAAGACGGAGCAGCCATACTTGCCGAAGCCGAGAGCAGAAGCAGACCCCGCTGGCAGCAGCCCCGCCTTCCTGACGCGCTGAGAGACGCGCTGCTATCTCAAGCCGAGAGACCCAGCACCGGCGCTTCTGGGCAGCCCTCGCAGGCAGCCTGGAATATCGAGAGCAGAGAAAGAGATACCATTCCTCATCCATCCTAAATTCCAGGTACAGAACTGAATAACCCCTCACAGAGAATTCTTTAGTTATTCACTTGGCAAAAACAAACTTAACTTAAACTGTAACTTTCTATTCCCGCCCACGCATTAGACTTAGGTCAGGTACACGGGGTAGGCGTATTTAGAAACACCAGTTGAGCACGTTTAGTCAAAATGTATATGTGTATGTAAATATATTTTAATCATTTTAAAACATCATATGGCTCAGAAACCATATCAATGTTTTTACAGTATTATTTTATACTATTGCTTTTAATGTATGCACTTTACTTAACCATAAGTATTGCAATAATATCGATCCATTTCTCTTGTACGAGAAAAGAGACTGATCAATAAATAACATCTTTTATTGAACACGCCCGTCTCTTCCTTTTCTCTACATTCTGATGAGACTAAGAATGCACGTACTGACTGAGTAAAATAATTGCCTTGTGCTCACACGACTCTTGAGATTGACTCTTGATTAGGGGAGAGCAAAGTTGTCATGTTCTATGGTTGTCAGAAACTAAATCCCTTCTTGTCTAATCAGGGAAGTTAATCCTTCCTTGAACATTCGAGAAAGTTTCTAGCGAACTCTGAGCTTAGCTGGCAAACCCAAAAATTAAGTCTAGTATCGACAGTAGTAGACCTAGTTAACGTCTGGCCTAGGCCTTTACTGCCGTAGGTACTATTCCAATGCGCAGAGCCTATTGGGAAAATAGGAGCTACACTACATGGCGCCCAACGTGTTTGGAAAGGGCGATAAAACTAACGTAAGACATTTAGAGTAACTCAGTCGTGCTCTCTCACTCAGACCCCTTTTCCCAAATACTCCAAAGACGTCTGGAGTGGGTGAAAGGTTATATCCTCCAAAACCTCGCAGGAGGGAACTCCGATGTATGGTTCTTGGTCAAGTCAACGTTGAAGGATAAAAACAGTTCCGAAATATTGTGCATCTAATCTTTGTTCCATAAAGAAACCTGATCTGCAAATAGACATAATATCATCCTGTCTGTAAAATGGGAGACAGTGATGAAGAAAGAGAGGCAGTTAGATTAGCAGCTGAAATAGCAGCAGCAGATACTGCACTAAAGGATGCAGACGCGGATATAATACTCATTCCGGTCAGCAAAAGAAGATCTATAACCTTAAAACTTATAGAAAATGGACTGACACCTAGAGGTGGCACAGTTATATTCGTAATTGAGGCACATGAATATCGGCAGACAGAGGTATACTATACATGGATACATTTTCCAGCAGCAAATGCTGTAACAAAGTACTTCCACTATTACAAAATAGAGGTTCCACCCGACATTTACACTCCTTTCGAGGAGGTGGAAGTACCACTCAAATTCCAAGAGCATTTGCTCTTATTTGATGGCGCCCTAATACATAACAATCACATTACAAGGCTCGGTCCTTTAGGAAGACCAGGAGCAACGTGGCCGGTCTTAGCCGGATACACACCACATCCAGACATCGAAAGAATGCCTGCAGCAGAGCTATTAATACAGCTAAAACAACTACTAAAAATTCATAGACAATTAGTTCAGTATGTAATGCGGACTTCAACAATTCACCCTCACCAGGGGAACACAAATAAAATTACACCACAGAACATCCAATCCCGCCTAGGTAAAGTTCCAGCTAAACGGGAAAAAATACCATTCTGGTTGGCACAGAAAATCACCCAAATAGAGGCGGTGTTTCCTGACACCACCCCGCTGGAAAAACACAGGATTCTGACTATATGTCTCCCAATGGGAATCGCACCACACATTGAGGACTGCGACACTTGGGGTACAGTCTTTGCTTCCATCTACACAAAAACGCACGGTGTTCCATCCATTTCGGTAATACCAGATGTGCTAAAACAAATTCAAGATGAATACGGTCCAGAACCTGCTTTAACTCTTGGTATGAAATTACTAAAAGACTTCAAACAGGTTTCGGCTATATTACTAGCCAACATAAAAGGTGAAGCAGCAAACGTGGCGATCCGCCAGAGGTTAAAAGAGACAGATATAGCAGACCAACCAGCTGAAATTGCCAGAATCATAGAAAAATCCTATGAAGAACTAGGCAGAGATAGTCTAGGTGGAATACCAGTAAAACCGCAACTGACTACAAGTCCAGAAAAAATATTTTTTAATAATAATAATTCACCAAAAAAGAACTGGGATGGAAATAAACAATCCAATCCTAAAGAAAAGAAATTCCAGTCCAGAGGAAGGTCTCCTAGGCGAAGAGAGAAATCTCCAAACCAAAGACAGAGGTCACCGCAGAGTGACCCCTCTGGGAATAGATATAACCTTAGCAATAGGGATAATATTAAAAAACCTGATAGATATCAAGACATTGATACACGTCCCTCTCAATCTTTTCAGACTTCCTCGCAGAAATCGGAAAGAAGAGGACGATCAGAAGAGCACGCCAAGTCCAAAGACAAGGAACCTGCTCAACTTAAAAAGAAATTACAATTTCCAAAAAAGAAGGTAGCCAGTATCAAGGTAGTTAAAAATGCCGAGAATACTGAGGACACAACTGAAAAACGGAGAATGGGCTCAGACAATGCTAGACAGCGCAGCAGAGGTGAGCATAGCTCGCAAAGTCCTTATGAATCATCTGGAGACAGTGGACACGAATGAATACCTTCAAGTGGAAACTGCAGACACCAGAGTTTGCAAGCCCCACAAGATATACGAGATAACATTACGTATAGAGGGAGATAAGACTAGGAAAATAAGGGGACTATTTTGGGATAACCTCTCCAAGGGCTATGACATCCTTCTAGCTGAAAAAGACTGGCCACCAGAGTTTGTCAGAGAGTGCCCTCATGGCGAAGAAGTAATTATGCCTGCCTTCTCGAATCAAATACCGATTCATAAAAAATACACACTTGCTAGAAAGTGGGCAGTGGCCTTAGCACCTGCTTTATATAAAAATCATGTAGGATGGGATGAGGATTCTCCTCCTCACAAAATCCAGTTAAAATCACAACCTACTGCACAAAGGCAGTACCCAATTAAGCAAGAAGCAAAAAAACAAGTAAATGAAATACTAGATCAGCTAGAATACCAGGGGGTGATTGAAACTTGCACCTCACAAATGAACAATCCTTTGTTTCCGGTCTCCAAACCAGACAATTCGTACCGTCTAGTTTTGGATTACCGACACCTTAACACATGTTGCAAAACCTTTGCAGTGCAAAACTCACACAGTGCTGCACTAATGAATAACATAGTGCGCAAAAAATACAAAACAACCTTGGACATCTCCAATGGATTCTTTTTTCAAAACATAGCACCAGAGAGCAGATCTTTAACTGCATTCTCAGTAAATGGCACTCAAAAACAATTCTGTCGGTTAGCCCAGGGGTACAAGAACAGCCCGGGGGTATTCTCAGCGAGAGTAACAGAATTACTACAACTATATGATGATGAAGCATTATCTTATGTCGATGACATTTACTTAACAGATGATGACTTGGAGACTCACTTGAAAAGGGTGAACACCATAATACTTGGGTTCGCTGCAGAGGGTTACAAATTCAATTTCAAAAAGTCCAGAATTGCCCATCTGACGGTCCTATTCTTAGGATATGAGTTATCAAGTGAAGGTAAAAGCCTGGCAGACAATTTCCTAGAGAAATGTGCCGTAATCCAAGCTCCTAAAACACTAAAAAACCTACAGTCAATTCTAGGCTTCCTAAATTTCGGAAGAACATACATTGCAAATTACGCAGAAAGGGTCAAACCCCTTTATGATCTAATTAAACCAGACTTTAAAAGATCCAGTTGGACTCAAACACACACAGAAATTTTGAGATCCTTACAAACAGACATGCTAATTAAAACAAAATTAGAAACACGTGATAATACACGCAACCTTGTGATCCGAGTCATCCCAGGGAGATGTGGATTCACATACCTAACCTCTAATGAGGGAGAAAAGGTACCAATTGCATTCAAATCACACATGTACACAGAAGCTGAACAGAAATTCAGTAATACAGAAAAAATCATTCATGCAGTTCAAACCGCAATAGCTAGAGAAAAAGACATAGCTGACGGTAGACATATCACAGTCAGAACAGCAGAATCAGCCTTTGAGGCACTAACAACACCGTGTAATTTACCAACAACAACATTGAATCCGGAATGGATACAATGGGTGAATTCAATCACAACGGACAAAGTATACTACTACTTTGATCCAGAACTAGAAGAATTAAAAAATCTAAAATATGAAAAAGCGTACCCTCTGCCAATCGACATTCTGCCTCTACGACATTACGCCTGTGTAATCTATACAGACGGACATGCTCAACCCTCCGTTTGGGGAGAACATGCATACAATCCCACATGTGAGATTACAAAAGAAGTGTGGCGCGGAGGTAAACTAAAACCTCTATTAACAAAATCACACTCAGTAGAAACTAATTCAGAACTACAAACTGAAATAATAGCTTTGAAAATGGCGCTAGATAATGCGGATCGCGAATTCCCGACACTTATAGTGTCAGATTCATATTACTGCGTCAAAGCATATAACAAGGATTTGCAGACATGGATTCAGAACGGTTACAAAGATGACATAGATGCACCAATAAAGCAGAAACTGCTCTGGGAACAAGTAGCTCTTTTGAAAAAAGAACTACCAAAGACTCACGTGACACACTCACTGAGTCATCAGCGTGATGGGGTTCACGTTGTAGGGAATTCATTGGCTGAAACAGCCGCAGCGGCAGCCACTAAACCGGCTCCCGTAGATCGAAAAAAGCGTACATTAAAATACATTGATGGTGAAACAATGCTGGCAGTGAAAACGTCATCAAAAGGCGACTGCTCAGCGTTACCGATCAACTATCCACTCAATTATACATACATAATCGATGCAAACTCCGTCCCTTTTGCTCGAATCCCTGGAGTGGTTGATAGAGTGATTCCAAACATGGACAGGAGAAACTTGTTAATCGCAGACGCACACATGGGCGAGGGTCACAGACACCTTAAATTAAAAGATTCCCTGGAAGAATTACAATCACGGTACTGGTGGCCAGGCATGAGCCTGCACTACACCATGTTTGTAAAAAACTGCCCAAACTGCAACAGAGATCGCAGTGGGGAGAGAAACAGTTTAATACCTCGTCGTATCAAGGCAGATAATATTACCAGTAAAAAGAATGGCTTGCGATTAACATATACAGGCTAGTTTCCACTTATAATGTAGATCCTCAGCACTCGGCTGACGTCCGGACTGTTATACAAAGATTTGCGAGTCTAAATGGCATATACGCTAAGAGCATGCTACGTTCGACCATTTCTTTCACTCAGGCAAACCAGCCTGGGGGGGAAACATGGCCAAATGAGCACAGCCCAGCGGGAATCTTCTCACTTCCTTCCTGAGGGTATGGGATGGTGTAAAGAAAAAACCAAGGCAGAAAGCAATCTATAATAGAAAGGATATTAGGTTCGGGAGCTGGGTGGGTCAAACATCTAATAAGTGTCCAACGTAGTCTAAATAACTTGCCAAGAAATTCTCTGAAGGGATTCAGTCCGTACGAATTATTATTCGGAACTAGGATGTTGATCTCTGACCTTGATAGTCAGACTTCAGTGGTAATAGAAAAAACCTTTGATGTCAAAGACCGTTTGGCTATTTTGCAGGACTTAAACAAAACAAGAAAAGACCTGAGCAACATACAGTTGAAACAACAGCCAACAACCACTGAAGAATCACCACCTGTCCCAGCAAGACCTGTCTGGATTCCAAAAGTCGGGGATCTAGTCAGGGAGAAGATCGCGGTAAAGAAGGAATTTGGGCCTTCTTACAGAAAAGCAGTTCCTGTATTGTCTGTCAACGGGACAAGATCAGTTGTACTACCGCCACTTGCTGGAAAAAAGGAGAACCGAGTTGTATCCATCGACCTGGTAAAACCACAACATGTGGCCGATAACAAACAGTAGGCCAAGTGGACTCCCAATAAGTAGCAGAACACCAAGGTTTGCTACCAGCACAGAGGTCCTAACAAAAAGGCTCATCACATTCGAAACGCCTAAAGAAGAACAAGAAGGACTATGCAACAATGCAATAGAACTCAGACCTCTTAAAACCCAAATAAAGACATTTAGCAGAGACACACCAATCTATACTGAAGTACCAAGTGACAATGCAAAAAACAAAAATCCTGAACCAATTGGAACAATTGACAAAACTGCATCCGGTTACTTCATCAACTTCGATGATTCCTCTGACGGCTTCAGTGAATCAAAGACACAGCCATCATCAAAATCCTTTAAAGACAAAGCTAAGGAACTTTTGAAACAACTGAAAGAAACATATCTGGTTTCTCCATGGATTGAATTTTGGGTGGGTTTTGGTGCATTTATCCTCATACTTTGGCTCATCATGGTATTTACTTTGGGACGCTTCATTGAGGGAAAATATGCTAAAATGGACACAGCAAGTCAGAACATCAACTTGGTCCTCAAACCACACACATCTTCACACGTCGAGAAAAGAGAACTTTCTCCAGAACTTTCTTCAGCCAACTTCACAGCCAATCCGATACCTGGTGGGGTAGCCTGGGACAACACTGACTATGAAATTTATGGTCCGGTCGAAATCCTGAAATATCCACACCAAATCAAGATCTCCTTGAGTGACTTTGCAAAACCAAACTCATTTGCTGATGATTGGGACTTTGAAAGTATTAACAATATGATGTCTGACTTAGTAATGTCTGCTAAATTTACAAAACATGATTATTTGCAAGGTTCTACAAATTATGATAGTATGTATTGCTATAACCATTATGGTAACCATTTCTTGCATAAATCTGCACAACCTAGAAATGTTTTAAATTATAATCAATGGGAACATTGTGCTACACCTCCAAAAGGGAGCTCTAGAACCGTTTATGACAAATATTCATATTTTTCAGGTTTTAACATAACTAATGCTGAAACATTTTATTACAAATTGTCAAACAAGACAGGGATGAAAACCATGATAACCAACACAAAATTGATATATTCAGATTCATTCTTTGAAAAAATGAATACTTTTGGATTTGATTATTGGGACAAAAATGTTGATTTGAAAAGTGTTTGGGGTACAAAAGAATGGCAAGTACAGGGTTTAGAAGCTTTGTTTAGAGCCTGCATGATCCCAGAACAAATGATATTTTTGAATGACACTGTTCAACAAACCACCTGTCTTGGCTTAGCCAAAATCAAAGATTTAAATAACCCGTCTATTCCAAAGCCAACAATGTTTAGCAATAGCTCTGATACAGATGAAGGGATAGACGTAAACCATATATTAAACCAAAACAGAACACATCCTGATTGGAAACAATGGTTGATCTGGCCCACAGATACAAATAACTGTCAAGATAGATTCCTGAATAAAACACAGGGTTTTAAAATGACCAGGCCAGACCCTAGATATCCCCAAAGACATCACCCAGGGATAATAACAACCTACAGTGTGGGCAAATTATGCCTTCAATGGCTACAGACTTCCACACTGCCTGAAATTAAGCAACACCTAACTTTACTTACTGATGGTGCTGACTTGCGTGATTTCATACTGGGACCACGCAAACAGCGTCAAAAGCGTTTCATAGCAGCCTCTGTATATGCAGCATACAATGAGGCCTGAAAGGTTACTCAAATTGAGACAGCAGAAAGAATACGGGAAATTGACCGTATTAATTTGGAAAAATCACTTTCTGTAGTGGACAATGGGTTAATGACTCTGTCCTCCAGAATTTTTTCTTTGGACAGCATTGTGTCTTCAGCAATCGATATATTATCGCAAGACTTACTGTTATTACAACACGGTCAGTCACAATTGCGTTCTATTGTACTGCTTGGCTGGACGTTACAAAATCTGCGTTCAGGCTATGTGCCTTGGCGTTTAATCAATACAACGTCACTATTCCAAATCTTTAACCTTACTGATAGACAAATCGGTATGGCGCAAAAGGGTGCTGATTATACAATCTTGAGCATTGAAAAACTAGAAAGATTACCAATGACAATGTCAGAACGACCTGTCAGTGAATGGATAATACACGGAATCATAAATATTCCAATCTCAACCTTCAGGTTTCAATACTGCCAAAAATATATACAGGCTGGCATGTACGAGAAATTGGGAAAGGGGTACCTTAAAACAACTTGGAACCTGCCCTATTCACATGCATGTGTCAGTAATAAAGGACAGAAAGTGTTTCTTAGTGGCAACAATTGTGCTATGTCATTAAGCGGCACGCTTCTGTGTAACGGAATTAGTTTGCATGGAGCCTGTGAAGGGAATTCATACAACCTTTCATGTCACCAGCAAGGCGCACCTGCAACTGAAATAGAACCATTCTTTCAAAGACTCTATAATGGGAGTTACATTCTTATTGTAGACCGCAGATGTTGCAGTCTTATGCCCGGGACTCCTTATCTAGTAACTACAACAGCGAAGGTCAAGTGCTGTGGACGTTCTTTGTTCCCCAGCTCCTTTCCAGACAGGGAGGCAAGGGCATGGCCTAGTTTGAAAATTACTTCTATTCGAATAGACACTTTAAGCAGAATGAAAACAGTGCTTCTTCAGACGCCTACAAGGCTCACGTCATCAAAAGAAACGTATGATCTACAAGTCGCAAGGACGACTGCAGAGATACATACATTATTATCAACTAATTCCCCCGTACATTTCGCGGAAATCCTGAGCGAAATCTTAAATATTTCTGATACCACTGGGGTCTCAAAGGTATTTAAGACAGTATTTTCGATGGCATTAACACCATTCAAAGCCATACTGGGTATTTTTCCAGATTTCGTCCATTCGATTTTTGGCGGACTTCCCCTGATCCTGGGTCTAATTGCAGGAATCCTTTTCCTAGTCCTTATTTTTCGTTATGGCAACCCATGTCACAGATCAAACTCTTGCGACAATGGAAGATACGATCCTAGCCATTGGATACCGGGACCGGATATCAAAAATCCTGGGACTCTCCCGGCTTAGAGACCTAAACATGACTTGGTTTCTATCATTTCGACCAATGTGGCAAAGGTGTGTTTTACCTGTACTAAGGTGTCTGCTATGCGGAGAAGAATGCGTGTTAGACACCTGTCTGACGCTACAATCGGATGCGCCAGTGGATGCAGATACACTGTTGGTTCCTACCAAGGTTCACGCTTTGTGCTGCCCTCAAAGGCTGCCAATCCTGATGACGGCATTCCTGGAATCTTCACCACTACGATTTGAAGAGTAGTGAAGTTCAAGATGAAAGCAACATCGAACAGGTACGACCTTCTGTCAGCAATGCAAATCAGAATGTCAATGGAGACAAACATGCGCACGAATGCATGGTTACCCCTATTTCCGACTTAGTGGAACTTTCCCATGAAGCTGTTGACAGTTTTTTCGAAAGCCTGAATGATATGATGTTCTCTCCAGAACAGAAATAGAGACTTTTGAGTAAACTCGCACACGGCGTTCCCTGAATTCGGCCTTCAACTTTATAAATAAAGTCACATGAACAATTACAATCCAGTTCACGGACAGCGATTTTTTCAGCAAGCCCCTAAAATATTTTTCTTCTTATATTTTTTTCCGGGACACTGATCTTCTGCTTAAAGTAAGAAACTATTCCTAGAGAACTAAGATTTCTATTTTTAGATACTCTATATAGACTTTAGCTGCCCGCTGGTAGGTTCACAAATATTTTATTATGTGATGAAATGGTCTCGGACTTCCTTTCTGTATAGCCATATTAAGAGCCATTTCATGTGTATTTCTCATATACCAAAAAGCAATAATGCATAACAATGCGTGTTTACTTTTGCATTTAATTCATAGCTTAAGTGCATACAATATATATGACTGCAATTTTTCAGTATATTTGAAAATTTCGAAATGCATTTATGTATTTTGGGGTGGTAAGGTATACACTATACTCTATAGTATGTTGTACTATGTTATACTATGCATAGATTAGTAGATATGACCATAGTTAGCGTGGAGTGGGTGTCGTGTATTTCTATAGGTTCTGAATCGATCCCCCTATTCCTGACCCTATTCTGGTTAAACTAACTATCAAGTTAACTAACAGTCAGCCCATGAGGCAAGAAAACCCCCATGATGCAGATACCGTTATCTGACGCAGTCACACTACGGCACAGGAACGTGTTATCTGATTAGGTCATAACGCTTGAGATCTAATTAGACAAGCGACATTCCTCCAGCCCCTGATAAGGCATACGACGTTCTCATAACAAATCAAACCTATGACAACCTGGATAATCCGTGCGGCCATTGTTTTGATTTCACAGAGAACTTTTGCAAAAGAATGTGCTAACGAGCAAGTCGTATGACATCTTTATTGACGTACCTATGTCCATCCTTACGTCAATCTCGGCACCTTTAAGGTATAAATATTGCCGACCTTGCCCTATGCAAACACACGCGTGGTGACAAGACGGAGCAGCCATACTTGCCGAAGCCGAGAGCAGAAGCAGACCCCGCTGGCAGCAGCCCCGCCTTCCTGACGCGCTGAGAGACGCGCTGCTATCTCAAGCCGAGAGACCCAGCACCGGCGCTTCTGGGCAGCCCTCGCAGGCAGCCTGGAATATCGAGAGCAGAGAAAGAGATACCATTCCTCATCCATCCTAAATTCCAGGTACAGAACTGAATAACCCCTCACAGAGAATTCTTCAGTTATTCACTTGGCAAAAACAAACTTAACTTAAACTGTAACTTTCTATTCCCGCCCACGCATTAGACTTAGGTCAGGTACACGGGGTAGGCGTATTTAGAAACACCAGTTGAGCACGTTTAGTCAAAATGTATATGTGTATGTAAATATATTTTAATCATTTTAAAACATCATATGGCTCAGAAACCATATCAATGTTTTTACAGTATTATTTTATACTATTGCTTTTAATGTATGCACTTTACTTAACCATAAGTATTGCAATAATATCGATCCATTTCTCTTGTACGAGAAAAGAGACTGATCAATAAATAACATCTTTTATTGAACACGCCCGTCTCTTCCTTTTCTCTACATTCTGATGAGACTAAGAATGCACGTACTGACTGAGTAAAATAATTGCCTTGTGCTCACACGACTCTTGAGATTGACTCTTGATTAGGGGAGAGCAAAGTTGTCATGTTCTATGGTTGTCAGAAACTAAATCCCTTCTTGTCTTATCAGGGAAGTTAATCCTTCCTTGAACATTCGAGAAAGTTTCTAGCGAACTCTGAGCTTAGCTGGCAAACCCAAAAATTAAGTCTAGTATCGACAGTAGTAGACCTAGTTAACGTCTGGCCTAGGCCTTTACTGCCGTAGGTACTATTCCAATGCGCAGAGCCTATTGGGAAAATAGGAGCTACACTACACTGCGACTGCTGTTTCAGTATTGTAGTGAGCCAGTCAGCAGTATGTGCTTATGGTAAACAACATTTACAACGCAACTTTTACAACGCACTACCATTACAACGCATTTTTTACAACGCAAAAACTTTTACAACGCATACCATTACAACGCATGTTTTTACAACGCAAGTACTTTTACAACGCATGCCATTACAATGTAAGTATTGGTAAGTATTTAATATTTTATATGTTTGTTTTTTTTTTACGTTTTCAGCTTTTGGGTAAAGGGGTATTTTTAGGGTTTAGGGTCAGTTTGCAGTTTTTGGGTAAAGGGGTATTTTTAGGGTTTAGGGTCAATTTTCAGTTTTTGGGTAAAGGGGTATTTTTAGGGTTCAGGGTCAGTTTTCAGTTTTTGGGTAAAGGGGTATTTTTAGGGTTCAGGGTCAGTTTTCAGTTTTTGGGTAAAGGGGTATTTTTAGGGTTTAGGGTCAGTTTTCAGTTTTTGGGTAAAGGGGTATTTTTAGGGTTCAGGGTCAGTTTTCAGTTTTTGGGTAAAGGGGTATTTTTAGGGTTCAGGGTCAGTTTTCAGTTTTTGGGTAAAGGGGTATTTTTAGGGTTCAGGGTCAGTTTTCAGTTTTTGGGTAAAGGGGTATTTTTAGGGTTCAGGGTCAGTTTTCAGTTTTTGGGTAAATGGGTATTTTTAGGGTTCAGGGTCAGTTTTCAGTTTTTGGGTAAAAGGGTATTTTTAGGGTTCAGGGTCAGTTTTCAGTTTTTGGGTAAAGGGGTATTTTTAGGGTTCAGGGTCAGTTTTCAGTTTTTGGGTACAGGGGTATTTTTAGGGTTCAGGGACAGTTTTGGGTTTATGGGATACAGGGATATTTTTTGGGTTCAGGGACAGTTTTGGGTTTTTGGGGTACAGGGGTATTTTTAGGTTTCTGGGTTAATTTGGGTTTTGGGGATACAGGGGTACAGGGTAAAAAAATTAAATTAAATAAATTAAATTAAATTAAATTATATTAATTACAATTAATTTAAAAAATATATAATAAATACTTACCAATACTTACATTGTAATGGTATGCGTTGTAAAAGTACTTGCGTTGTAAAAACATGCGTTGTAATGGTATGCGTTGTAAAAGTTTTTGCGTTGTAAAAAATGCGTTGTAACGGTATGCGTTGTAAAAGTATGCGTTGTAACATCATACATCCTGTGCTTATCAATGCATTGTTCTTAAAGTGAAGCAGTTATACATTCAGCCAGAAACTCTACTTGCAGAACTGTAATCATTCAGTCAGTACCGAAGTAGTCATGCAGCAAAGTAGGCCATAGGGAATTGACTGCTTTAAACCACTATACACTATACATGCTCTCTTCTATGCACCTGCAAACTTGTCTTTTAAACCTTCAATTGCCCAGTCTGTATCCTTACACTTCCACCAAACACTCTGCCACTGCTGTTTCAGTATTTTAGTGAGTCATTCAGCAGTATGTGCCTATCTATGCACTCTGCTAAAAGTGAAGCAGTTATACATTCAGCCAGAGACTCTCCTTGAAGAACTGTAATCATTCAGTCAGTACCCAAGTACTCATGCAGCAAAGTAGGCCTTAGTGCATGGACTGCTTCAAACCCCTGAACACTATGCGTGCACTCTTCTATGCACCTGCAAACTCGTCTTTTAAACCTTCAATTGCCCAGTCAGTATCCTTACACTTCCTCCAATAACTCTGCCACTGCTGTTTCAGTATTGTAGTGAGCGAAAAGTGCTATCAGTGGAAAACTAATAGCATCCCCTAGTGCCCTAGGGGATGCTATTAGTTTTCCACTGATAGCACTTTTCGCTTTAAACATTACTCGTCCACTGGGTGGAGGACGACACCCGGGAGCACCTACTTTACCGTTTGAAAAACTAACATTCAACAGAGTCCAACATAGCTGTGCACTTGACCCTCATATTCTATTTCAGTATTGTAGTAAGCCATTTAGCAGTATGTGCTTATCTATGCACTGTTCTAAAATTGAAGCAGTTATACATTCAGCCAGCCGCTCTCCTTGCAGAACTGTAATAATTCAGTCAGTATCCAAGTAGTAATGCAGCAAAGTAGGTGTTAGGACATGCACTGCTTCAAACCCCAATACACTATGCATGCACTCTACTATGCACCTGCAAACTCGTCTTTTAAACCTTCAGTTGCCCAGTCTGTATCCTTACACTTCCTCCAAACACTCTGCGACTGCTGTTTCAGTATTGTAGTGAGCCATTCAGCAGTATGTGCTTATCTATGCACTGTGCTAAAAGTGAAGCAGTTGTACATTCAGCCAGACACTCTCCTTGCAGAACTGTAATCATTCAGTCAGTATCAAAGCACTCATGCAACAAAGTAGGCCTTAGTGCATGGACTGCTTCAAACCCCTATACACTATGCATGCACTCTTCTATGCACCTGCAAACCTGTCTTTTATACCTTCAATTGCCCAGTCTGTTTTGTTACACTTCCTCCAAACACTCTGCCACTGCTGTCTAAGTATTGTAGTGAACCATTCAGCAGTATGTGCTTATCTATGCAATGTGTAAAAAATGAAGCAGTTATACATTCAGCCAGGCACTCTCCTTACAGAACTGTAATCATTCAGTCAGTCCCCAAGTAGTCATGCAGCAAAGTAGCCCTTAGTGCATGGCCTGCTTCAAACCCCAATGCACTATGGATGCACTCTACTATGCACCTGTAAACTTGTCTTTTAAACCTTCAATTGCCCAGTCTGTATCGTTACACTTCCTCGAAACCCTCTGTGACTGCTGTTTCAGTATTGGAGTGAGCCATTCAGCAGTATGTGCTTATCTATGCAATGTGTAAAAAATGAAGCAGTTATACATTCAGCCAGGCACTCTCTTTGCAGAACGGTAATCATTAAGTCAGTATCCAAGTACTCATTCAGCAAAGTAGCCCTTAAGGCATGGACTGCTTCAAACCTCAATGCACTATGCATGCACTCTTCTATGCACCTGCAAATTTACCTTTTAAACCATCAATTGCCCAGTCTGTATCCTTACACTTCCTCCAAACACTCTGCCACTGCTGTTTCAGTATTGTAGTGAGCCATTCTGCAGTATGTGCTTATCTATGCACTGTGCTGAAATTGAACCAGTTATAAATTCAGCCATACACTTCCCTTGCAGAACTGTAATCATTCAGTCAGTATCAGAGTAGTCATTCAGGAAAGTAGGCATTAGGGCATGCACTGCTTCAAACCCCTATACACTATGCATGCACTCTTTTTTGCACCTGCAAACTTGTCTTTTAAACCTTCAATTGCTCAGTCTGTATCCTTACACTTCCACCAAACACTCTCCCACTGCTGTTTCAGTATTGTAGTGAGCAATTTAGCAGTATGTGCTTATCTATGCACTGTTCTAAAAGTGAAGCAGTTATACATTCAGCCAGGCTTTCTCCTTACAGAACTGTAATCATTCAGTCAGTACCCAAGTACTCATGCAGCAAAGTAGCCCTTAGGGCATGGACTGCTTCAAACCCCTATGCACTATGCATGAACTCTTCCTTGCACCTGCAAACTTGTCTTTTAAACCTTCAATCGCTCAGTCTGTATCCTCACACTTCCACCAAACACTCTGCCACTGATGTGTCAATATTGTAGTGATCCATTCAGCAGTATGTTCTTATTTATGCACTGTTCTAAAAGTGAAGCAATTGTACATTCAGCCAGACACTCTCCTTGCAGAACTATAATTATTCAGTCAGTACCCAAATACTCATGCAGCAAACAAGGCATTATGGCATGGACTGCTTCAAACCCCAATACACTATGCATGCACTTTACAATGCACCTGCAAATTTGTCTTTTAAACCTTCAAATGCCCAGTCTGTATCGTTACACTTCCTCCAAACCCTCTGCCACCGATTTTCAGTATTGTAGTGAGCCATTCAGCAGTATGTGCTTATCTATGCACTCTGCTAAACGTAAACAAGCTACATATTCAACCAGGTACTCTCCTTGCAGAACTGTAATCATTCAGTCAGTACCCAAGTACTCATGCAGCAACGTAGGCATTAGGGCGTGGACTGCTTCAAACCCCTATTCACTATGCATGCACTCTTCTATGCACCTGCAAACTTATCTTTTAAACCTTCAATTGCCCAGTCTGTATCATTACACTTCCTCCAAGCACTCTGCCACTGCTGTTTCAGTATTGTAGTGAGCCATTTAGCGGTATGTGCTTACCTATGCAATGTTCTAAAAGTGAAGCAATTATACATTCAGAAAGACACTCTCTTTGCAAAACTGTAATAATTCAATCAGCAGCCAAATACTCATGCAGCAAAGTAGGCCTTAGGGCATGGACTGCTTCAAACCCCTATACACTATGCATGCACTCTTCTATGCACCTGCAAACGTATCTTTTAAACCATCATTTTCCGAGTCTGTATCATTACACTTCCTCCAAACACTCTGCCACTGCTGTTTCAGTATTGTAGTGAGCCATTCAGCAGTATGTGCTTACCTATGCAATGTTCTAAAAGTGAAGCAATTATACATTCAGAAAGACACTCTCTTTGCAAAACTGTAATAATTCAATCAGTAGCCAAATACTCATGCAGCAAAGGAGGCCTTAGGGCATGGACTGCTTCAAAACTCCATACAATATGCATGCACTCTACTATGCACCTGCAAACCTGTCTTTTATACCTTCAATTGCCCAGTCTGTTTTGTTACACTACCTCCAAACACTGTGCCACTGCTCTCAATATTGTAGTGCGCCATTCAGCTGTATGTGCTCATCTATGCACTGTGCTAAAAGTGAAGCAGTTATACATTCAGCCAGGCACTCTCCTTACAGAACTGTCATCATTCAGTCAGTACCCAAGTACTCATGCAGCAAAGTAGCCCTTAGGGCATGGACTGCTTCAAACCCCAATGCACTATGCATGCACTCTAGTATGCACCTGCAAACTTGTCTTTTAAACCTTCAATTGCCCAGTCTGTATCGTTACACTTCCTCGAAACCCTCTGCGACAGCTGTTTCAGTATTGGAGAGAGCCATTCAGCAGTATGTGCTTATCTATGGAATGTGCTAAAAATGAAGCAGTTATACATTCAGCCAGGCACTCTCCTTGCAGAACGGTAATCATTAAGTCAGTACCCAAGTACTCATGCAGCAAAGTAGGCCTTATGGCATGGACTGCTTCAAACCCCTATACACTATGCCTGCACTCTTCTATGCACCTGCAAACTTATCTTTTAAACCTTCAATTGCCCAGTCTGTATCTTTACACTTCCTCCAAGCACTCTGCCACTGCTGTTTCAGTATTGTAGTGAGCCATTTAGCAGTATGTGCTTATCTATGCACTGTTCTAAAAGTGAAGCAGTTATACATTCAGCAAGACACTCTCCTTGCAGAACTGTAATCATTCAGTCAGTACCCAAATACTCATGCAGCAAAGAAGGCCTTAGGGCATGGACTGCTTCAAAACCCCATACACTATGCTTGCACTCTACTATGCACCTGCAAACCTGTCTTTTAAACATTCAATTGCCCAGTCTGTTTCTTTACACTTCCTCCAAACACTCTGTTACTGCTGTCTCAGGATTGTAGTGAGCCATTCAGCTGTATGTGCTCATCTATGCACTGTGATAAAAGTAAATCAGTTATACATTCAGCCAGGCACTCTCCTTACAGAGATTTATGCTGTAGCATATCCCAATAGTTTTGCACTTTCATTTATGAACTACACATTCTTTCTGACAAACTTTTACAGACATAAATAGATATATAGCTTTTTTTTTACCAGTAGAGGTAGTTCTAAAAAGAACAGTTTTTATTCTTTGTTGTTTTGTATTTTTTTGTAGTTTTTACAACAATATTATTTTTATGTTTTTATTTTTAAAACAATTACTAGAAAAATTGAACTTTTCCAAACAAAAAACTGTGAACCTGTATTAGAAATTGAAAAAAAATCACTTTTTGGGGCATCGGTGCTGCTCCTGCCTCTTTACAATCAGGTCCACTGACTGTTCCCCATAGCATAATAGTTTGCTGCAATATTTGCACAGCAACTTTATATTTCCAAACTGGGGAACAATTACGTACGTTGGAGTGCTTCCAGGTGTTGGTGCACTTGAGGTGCTCGCCACTGGAGGTGGTGGAACATCCTGCAGAGTGCCTGTTGCCTCCCTCGTGTAGTTGTTTGGGTGTAAGTTCTTTACATGCCTGTCCATGCTCGCAGTCCCAAACGAGTACTTTTTGGACGGGTCACCGCAAGACAGTGTGACTTGGCATATCTTGCAAGTGACCTTGGCAACATTGACTTTCTTCTGATCATTTGGAAAAGTAAAAAATATTCCGGATAAAAGCCTCCTTTTTCTTCTTCTGGGGAGGCTCAGGTAGAAAAGTGTTCTCATCAGAAGAGTGGGTGATGGAGACCGAGCTGCCATAGTAATGAACTAGAGCTGCACAGAACTTCACCTTGAAAGAACAGATCCTGCTCCTCAGAAAGTCCAAGTAGAATGAACAAAATGGGAGGGGTCTATCAACAATTGGAGTTGGAAGTATTATGAACCAATAAAATCTCTTATTTTAATGTCACATGACTGTACGTACTCTTACGGTGCGCTTACGGAGCTCTTACGTTGCTCTTACGTTGCTCTTATGATGCTCTTACGGTGCGTGTACGCTGGACGTATGATCAAGATATTCGTAATTACTTTAAAAAGTAATATACGGTTCTGAAAAGTTAAAAAAGAAACATTTTCTTGATTATCCCAGATGTCTACCTTTAAAATTTACAATAAATACATAAATATATTGTTTTTAACATTATAAAACTTTCTAGGGTACGCGTACGGGGGGTCGTACAAACGTAGATGACGTCACACGGAAGCGCTGATGCGCCGCTTGAGTACAATTTACAGTTCAAAGGGCGGTGCGATTACCGTACGCGTATGGTGCGATTCTCTAAAAAAAAAGGAATATATGTAATTTTTATATTTGTAAAGAAAAAATTAATTAATAAAAAATATATTTTTTATTTAGTTTTGTTATTATTTTACATTAAAATATGAAATATAAATAAAACAAAATAATATGTAAATATTTATTATAAAAGTGAGGAAAATTAATAAAAAAAGGAAACAAATTAATAATTAAAACCTTTAAGAATTATTATTTACAAAACCTTTGAAATTCACTGAAAAAACCATAGGTTTCACCCGCGTTATAGTTAAAAATTAGCATTTAAAAAACCTTAGAAATTCACAGAAAAAACCATATGTTTCACACTGGTTATAGTTAAAAATGTTAATTTAAAAAACCTTAGAAATTCACTGAAAAAAACATTGGTTTCACACACGTTACAGTTAAAAATTAGCATTTAAAAAACGTTAGAAATTCACTGAAAAAAACATAGGTTTCACATATTTTATAGTTAGCTGGACATTTCACTCATACAACACCATTGAAATTCCCCCGTTATAGTTAACTATAACTTGTGCGCCTGCAATGCACTGCTGATGACGTCACATATTACATCACTCATGACATGGTCAGTGACATCACTCATGACATCACTGATGACATCTCAAATGACATCACTGATGACATCATCCTTGTGAAAGAGTGGCAGACCTCCTCTCACCCTAATATAACCTTTGATACACACATTCAAAAACTAGAAACTAACATTTTCAAAAAAATGGGGATACCAATACCAGTTACAACAACGTTTTTTAGTAATTCCAACATCTACATACACATCCACTCATTCACCAACAGTTCTATGTACTCACTCATCATATGTACTCCTACACATATACATCCTGTTACAGACTGACACTCATCCATACAGTTACTCACACACATACTCACACATGCAAATAAACTATCGAACATCCATTTATTTGCATATACAGCTATATACACACCACTACACTTACTTCTACAGAAACGTACACATACTTACTCTCTTAAACAATAATTTATAGAACCATATACTTATTTATACAGGAACCCTTCCAATCTCTCCCTCTTACATATAATCACTTATATAAATCAATATTCACATATAGAAGATTAAAACATATGTAGTTACTCATAAAGACACTATTGAGACGGTCATTCACTCACTAACACACCCATACACACACTCATCCACCCATATAGTCCTGCTCACATGCTGTCTTCAAAAAACACAAAAACAGTGAGTCAGTCATTCATGCATCTATGCGCTAAGTAATACCCTCCACCGAACCATACAGACACTCATACTGATACTCAAAAAAACTAATAAGCCATATAGACACTCATGTAGCTACTCACCAACCCATGCAGCCACTTATTCACAAAGTGTGAAACTGATACAGATATTTACATATTTAAACATTACTCACTAACCCATGTATTCAATAAGATACAATTAATCAATCAGTTATACAATACATTTTACAAAAAAAACATCCATTTACCCCTTTATTCATCCATCGACCTTGAGATATACATATATGAAACATATTTAAATTTCAGAAAGACACACATTATGATGTCAGGAATGTCATCTTTGATGTCATTTGAGATGTCATGAGTGATGTCATGAGTGATGTCACTGACCATGTCATGAGTGATGTAATATGTGACGTCATCAGCAGTGCATTGCGGGCGCGCGAGTTATAGTTAACTATAACGGGGGAATTTCAATGGTTTTGTATGAGTGAAATGTCCAGCTAACTATAACATGTGTGAAACCTATGTTTTTTTCAGTGAATTTCTAAGGTTTGTAAAATGCTCATTTTTAACTATAACGTGTGTGAAACCGATGTTTTTTTCAGTGAATATCTAAGGGTTTTAAATGCTAATTTTAAACTAGAACGTGTGTGAAGCCCATGTTTTTTTCAGTGAATATATATATTACCTACTGGCCGTCGCCAGTAGGTAGTTATAGTTAGGACCTTGCTACCATAGGAAATCCGCAACATTCTATTGGGAATAACTTTGGCGCCGGTTGAGGAATTTGCGTGTAATTTTCCAAAATTTAGGCCAGCTCCACTGTGCTCCTTCCCTTAAAGTTTTGGGGGATTCATGATGTGGGGGCCGAGAAAAAGGGGGGTCCCAAAACGTGTTTTCCCCATGTTAATTTCCATAGGACGAATAGACAAGGCTACAACCCGAACCGCTGAATGGAATTACACCAAACTTTACAAAATTGTAGCGACTGGTACGCAGAAGTGCCTTTTCTATATTTGGTGAAAATTTCTCCAGTGGTTTTTACGAAAATTAACTTTAAAAAAATGTATATATCTATATGCGCGCTTCAAGCGCTTACAGGTACGCGTACCGGGGAGCGCACCCGGCGCGCTATGGGAGTGCGCGAGCAGAAAGCTGATTGGCTCTCGGGTGTCTGTTAACATTCTAAACAGTCCGGAGAGTCCGCCATCTTGTGTCTCGGTCGAATCGAGATTCGAGACACAAGAGGTGAAAATAAAAAAGGGGAAATGATTAAAAGGGGGCAGGGTAGACCCCCCCTGACCCCCTAGGTTTTCTGAGGGGGGCCTAGAAGGACCCTGAAGGGCAAAGAAACTATATATTTCTTTTTAATTTTCGCGGGGTAATTCTGAATTTTCATAATTTAAAAGAACTAGTAACATGTCCTCATCAGGAATTTTGTCTTCAATCATATCATCAGGAATCTCCTCATGAAAAGTCTGCAATGATGATTCTTGTAACTCTATGGTCTCCAAACATTTGATAAATTTGCCGTCAAGAGATTAATCAAAAAAATCATTCAAGTCATCTCCTCATTGTGAAAATATTTCATTATTGGTGCTGTCAATTTCAGTAAATGTAGTGGATAATTCAAAAGAAACTTCCACGGTCTCATCATTGTGATCCATTTTATTTTGAAATTTCTTGCTGTAAATTGCAGAAATAAATAATCACTTTCATTTATCGTTTTTAGTAATACATATAAAATTAACTTTATCAAGCAATTAGTTCTTTAGAACTGGGTGCGTTCCCATGTACACTTCCAGGTATGCGTACCCTGAATGTAGCACAGGGAAAAACAGTGAAAGAAAATAGTGTAAAATAAGAATTTGGAGTGCTTAGAGGTAGGGTAGCTCTAAAAAGAGCTGTTGTGTTATGTGGGTGATTTAAGTACCTACAAGTAGGTACCGATGCAGAGTCTAAAATTTAAGAGAAAGACTCTGTTCCCCTCATCTGAGAAATGTACACCGTGTCCTTTGTAGATATCTTGCATGTTGTAATGCAAGTTATTGTGGTATATGGAATTCATACCATAGTCTCTCAGGAAAGCAGGAACAGATCCTTTTGGGACCGCCTGAGAAGGCCTAGGGGGTGAGGGGTACTCTACTTTGCCCCCTTTTCATGTTCTGAACTATTATATTTCACTCTCTTCTGTAACTACACAAAATGGCGGCGATAGGGTGCATCGGAGACAGACAGTGAGAGTATAGAGGCCGGAGATGAAGAAGAGATGTCAAATACACATTGGAGATAATATAGTGGGAAAAGGGAAGTAAATATGAGTAAACTTACTATGTAACATAAAAATGTTGCACTCTACACTATAAACTCATTTTATACTACAATCACTTCGCTACAACCTCATAAATTAAAAATAAAAATCAATAATGTCTCAAACAATTTTTAATTTCTAAATATAAATTTATTCTTCTGAATTTTCATAATTTAAAAGAACTAGTAACATGTCCTCATCAGGAATTTTGTCTTCAATCATATCATCAGGAATCTCCTCATGAAAAGTCTGCAATGATGATTCTTGTAACTCTATGGTCTCCAAACATTTGATAAATTTGCCGTCAAGAGATTAATCAAAAAAATCATTCAAGTCATCTCCTCATTGTGAAAATATTTCATTATTGGTGCTGTCAATTTCAATAAATGTAGTGGATAATTCAAAAGACACTTCCACGGTCTCATCATTGTGATCCATTTTATTTTGACATTTCTTGCTGTAAATTGCAGAAATAAATAATCACTTTCATTTATCATTTTTAGTAATACATATAAAATTAACTTTATCAAGTAATAAGTTATTTAAAACTAATTGGGCAGTGTATAGTATCAGGTAGGGACTAGAAATATAAAGCACTGCATGTGATGAAGCCTATCTTAATCCATAACTATAACTATAACAGAAGGACTGTAAATAACTAACAGAAAACATTTTTCAAATTATTTTAAAGTGTACAACATAGTTCCCCTTACAAATTAACAACTCACCTTTTTGAAAGTAGGAGAAGAGTTAGTACTGTGTAAATCAAACACCACAAATTGAGCACCAAAAATTCCTCACAAAAGTACCTCAGACAGTAGTATCACAAAATGGCCGTGTTTTCCTCTCATTTTAGATATATACATAACCAATCAAATTTCATCACACACAAATACAAAACCAAAGTAACATTTTAATTGGTTCTAAATTTCAACACTTTCAAATATGTTTTCCCCATGCAATTTTCCATAGGACATTTACAAACGGCTACAGCCTGAATGGCTGAACGGGATTACACCAAACTTGGCAAAATGGTAGGGACTAGTAGGTAGTAGGGCCTTTTCCATATTTGTTAAAATTGCTCCAGTGGTTTTTATGAAAAGCAACTTCAAAAACACATATATATCAATAAGCGCGCTTTGAGCGCTTACCAGTACGCGTACCGGGGAGCGCACCCGGCGCGCCACGGGAGTGCGCGAGCGGAAAGTTTATTGGCTTTTGGATGTTTGTCAACATTACAAACAGTCCGGAGAGTCCGCCATCTTGTGTTTCGGTAGAATCGAGACACAAGATGTGTTAAAAAAAAGGGGAAATGTTTAAAAGGGGGCAGGGTAGACATCCCCTGACCACCTACGTTTTCTGAGGGGGGCCTAGAAGGACCCTGAAGAGCAAAAAAAGTAAAAAAAAGTTTTGAAATTTTCGCGGGGTAAGCGCTGGGTGCGTTCCCATGTACGCTTCCCGGTACATGTATCCTGAGTGCACCACGGGGAAAAACAGAGTAAAACATTAGAGCAAAACAAGAATTTAGAGTGCTTAGTGGTAGGGTAGCTCTGAAAAGAGCTGTTGTGTTATGTGGGTGTTTTTTGTACCTACAAGTAGGTACCGATGCAGAGTCTAAAATTCAAGAGGAAGACTCTATTCCCCTCATCTGTAAAATGTACACAATCTCTCCTATAGATGCCTTGCATGTTGTAGCTCAAGTTGTTGTGGTATATGGAACCCATACCATAGTCTCTCAGGAAAGCAGAAACAGATTTATTCACATGTTTCCTTGCTTTCTCAATTTGTGTACAAAATTGGTTGGACCAGTTCCATTTTTGCCTTTGGCATAAATTAGTATATATAAAGGCAGTTTTTGGGAAAAGTGTCATCAATTGCCCAAAGATGTCCTTTAAAAGCATTTCCAGACCTACCCCAAACAGAGTGCCCAGGTCATTTCCACCACAGTGCACAATTATGAGGTCAGGGTGTGGTAGATGCATAAAGGATTTTACCAATGGTATCAATTGGTGACATCTCAATCCTCTCTGGCCAATCCACATAATGTCCATATTTGGTAAATCAAGGTTTGAAATACCTATGTTACTTGCATATTTTTCACTCCAGTGAACAAAGATACGACCCACAATCCAGACTTTTGGCATCTTCAAGGTAGATATGGTTGTATTCAGATGAGTTGTGGAAATGAAATGACAGTTTGAAAGTAGGAGTTATGTAAAAAAAAGTGGTTGAGATTCAGGGCCCTTGAAAGAGAAGAAATGATTGGTGATTTTTTTAATTCTCCACTAAAAATTAGGGTGCATGCTTTTGTTTGTTCAAAGAAGGAATACTAATGGTGGAGAAAAAGTAATTGAAAGAAACATTACACATGATTAGCTAGTACATTGAGAGGTCAAACACCCTTGCTAGATTCATTTGCAACATAGTATGATGAACTTTTCAACTGTATGCTGAGTTAGGTGGGAATTACCATGGTAACAGGGTGAATGAGCACTGGGGGGATGGGTGAATATTATGTGAGTTTGAAAGTGTTGAAATGTAGAACCAATTAAAATGTCAGTTTGGTTTTGAAATAGTGTGGGAAGAATTTTTATTGGTTAAGCCTAGGGATATGTGTGAAGAATTACAGGGAATCAGTGCCATTTGTGGTTGCAATGTTGGAAGTCCATTTCAGAGATTCTGCTTAAGAAAATCTGGTGTGTGTGACTGACACTGTTCTAAATCTTCTAAAGCATTTTTAAAGGTGAGTAATGATTCATTTAATAAAGATAGACTGCTGTATGCACTATGGGGAAGATTAAGAAGCATATTGTGCTTCTTTATTCTTGCATTCTGTGTCTTTATTTTTTTGTAATGCTGGTAAAAAATGTAATGGTGCATATTGGAAATGTATTTTGGAAATGAGTTAGGTTTCTGCCTTTTTATGTAGTGGTCATTTAAAAGGGCTGTGCTCTGTGTCAAAAACGATTTACTATGGAAAATATTTCTTGGTAAAATGTCTGGCTTTAAAATTTTGGTCAAGGATCATACTGACTATCTGTGTGAAAAATTGAATTATATGTTCACATTTTTCAATAATGTCACCTGTGTCTGCTGACAGTTTGCCTCTCTTAGCTTAAAGGGTACTCTGTGCGTGTGTCTCATGTCACTCTGGTAAATGTTTTCTGGTAAAATGTCTGTTTTTTTTAATTTTGGTCAAGGATCACACTGAGTGACTGTGTGAAATAAGGAACTATATTTTCACATGTTTCAATGATGTCACCTGTGTCTGCTGACAGTTTGCCTCTCTTAGCTTAAAGGGTACTCTGTGCCTGTGTCTCATGTCACTGTGGTAAATGTTTTCTGGTAAAATGTCTGGTTTTTAAATTTTGGTCAAGGATCACACTGAGTGTCTGTGTGAAATAAGGAATTATATTTTCACATTTTTCAATGATGTCACCTGTGTCGGCTGACAGTTTGCCTCTCTTAGCTTAAAGGGTACTCTTTGCCTGTGTCTCATGTCACTGTGGTAAATCTTTTCTGGTAAAATGTCTTGCTTTTAAATTTTGGTCAGGGATCATACTGAGTGTCTGTGTGAAAAATGTAATTATATTTTCACATTTTTCAAAAAAGCATAGTGAAGATTTTGGATCAGGCATTTAAAGTGAAAAATAAATGATATGGAATTTGTACACTAGATAAGGTAATCAGTGTTTTCAAATCAAAATGTAAGTGGAAAAGAGTAATTAATCGGACTAATTTTTGTGATGTTTTTTCTGGAGAATGGAAGCATAGTTCACGTTGTGAGCCATTTTTTAATGAAGAAAGTTACTTTCAGGTTAATGATTTGGTGCATGCAGTTGACACCAGTGGTCAAGCATGTGAGGTGAAGGACGGTTGACAGGTTGAAAAAGATTTTTTTTTGCCTAGAAATACATAAGAAGTGTTAGTTGATGAAGTTTTAGGGAGATGTCCTAAGGCTCCAGTGTATACTTGGAATTGTAGTAGTATTTGTAGTGTGCGACAGGATTCAATTGATTTGTTTCTCAGTTTCTTACGAACATATACTAAGAAAAGTCTAAAACAAAAGATGAAGATTTTGCAAGAGTTAGATTCTTGTAGAGGGAGAGAAAAAACAGGTTTGCATGGGCATTCACTGGCTTGTCTTTCAAGAAAAGTATGTCAGAGTGTTTTTCTCCATTTTAGGATGTTAGCAGTGCATCATAATAAAGTGAGGAAATTAGTGAGAAGGTTGTATTATGCAAAAAGTCCAGCACTTAAGCTAAAACAGTTAAACAGTGATCATTTGCATGGAACTGAACTAGATGTGAAGAACATTTGTGAAGAAATTGAGTTTTGTTACTTTGGTGAAAAAGAGGACAATGCAGAAACTGATACAGTAATAGAAGGTAATGTGGAAGAGAATGTACAGATTTCAAGTACAGAACAATTTGAACATGAAATTACAAAGTTTAAGGTGAATTCAAGTGAAAGGCCTAATTTTACTTGTGTGTGTTGTCGACGAACTCATTATAAGAATCAGACTAGATTAGTTGATTTATATGTAAAAAGCGAAATGGAAAATAATGATGAGTGGAAGGTTTTTGCAACTTATTTGTTGGTAGAAAATTGTTTTCATTTGGGTTCTGATCAACGTATTTGTAAATATTGTTATAATAAATTAAATAAAAACAGAATGCCTGCTAGAGCTGTTTATAATAATCTGGAGTTGGTAGACATTCCTTCTGAATTGATGGATTTAAATACCTATGAGTCTATTCTGATTCAATGTGTACATCCTTTTCAGGCTATTGTTCGCATAGAGCCTAAGAAAGGGAAATTGCCTCCTTCAGATTTACAGAGAGGATTAAAGGGAAGAGTTGTTTATTTGCCTCTAGATTTTAAGAAAAATATTGATACAATTGGTGTAGAAAAAGTAGAAGAGGAACCTCTGGTTATTCTAGTTAATGGTGTTTCGACAAAAAATAAGAAAATCTGGCAAGAATTAGTGGATGTTAGGAAAGTCAAAAAAGCAACGTTGTATTTGGTAAAAAACAATCACTACTACCAAAATGTATATGTTGGAGAAGAGGAAACAACTGAAGAAGAGGACAGTGATTTCTCAGCTGGGCAAATTGAAAAAGTTGATGTCTCTATAAGAGAAGAAATTTATGAACATTAGAGTGTTCATCCATTGCATTCCAAAGAAGTAATGGAGAATGCTATTGACTTGTTTCAAATGAAAGAAGCAAAAGGAAGTCCCATTAGTGTATGGGAAGAAAGTTTGGAAACTCGTTGTTTTCTACAGTTATTTCCAACAGGCCAAGGTGGATGATATGACGACCGACCTGTTCAGATTCCTGCATCTGAATACCGGACTTTAAGATTATATGCAGAAGATCCAAGGTTTCGTCAATGCATTCCATATTTGTTCTATCTACTGTTTGAGAGTAACTTGTCTGGACTTTCTTATGCAGTGAACCATATACTGAAAAGTGGAGTACATCTGCAAAATGTTTCGGCAAGGGACTTTATGGATAAAGTCAAACTGCAAGACAGTGTTTTGGAATCTCAGCTAATTAATCTCATGGCATGTCAGCATGGTACTAACGAGTATTGGTACCGTCGTCATGGGGAATTGAAATGTATGCTAAGAAACTTAGGAACTCCTACATGGTTCCTCACTCTTAGCTGTGCTGAGTATGCTTGGGAAGAATTACTTCAATTTCTACGAGAGGCAAATAAAAACATTGAAAATATTGAATACAAGACACCTGGAGAACTGTGCTCTTTGGATCAAGTTAATGTATGCAGGTATTTTAATCATAGGTTTGAAGCTATGATGTCTTTTATCACAAACAAAAAAAATCCTCCGCTTGGAGAGGTTTTGGATTTCTTTTGGAGAAAGGAGTATCAATCAAGAGGTGCTCCTCACATACATATGCTGTTATGGATCAAAGATGCATCCCAAATTTGAAGGAGATTCAGATGAGAAAGTGATGAGTTTCATTGAACAGTATTCTACATGTGCTGTTCCGAAAAGTACAGAAGAAAACAATTTAAGACATCAAGTTTTATGCTTTCAAACACATCGTTGTGGAAAATACTGTCGTAGAAAATACGAATCCAAAGACTAGTTCTACACAAAATGTCGTTTTGCATTTCCACGTCCAGTAACATCGAAAGGAAGAGTGACCAATTTTATGTCTTCTCTGCGACATACTGTGACTAGAAAATCACCGAAAAATTCATGCAACCTAAGAAGAAATGAAGAGTCCAAATACATAAATGACTACAACCCAGTCATTTTGTCCATGTGGAATGCTAACATGGATATTCAATATGTTGCTGACAACTCTATTGCTGTGGCTCGATATGTGACGTCTTACATCACAAAATCAGAAAAGACGGAACTGAAGGAAATGTGAGAGGAAATTTCACATGAAAAGAGTCTAAGTAAGAAATTATACAGTTACAGTCTGAAGATGTTGTCGCATCGAGAAATTGGAGCATATGAATGTTCTGATCGGTTATCATCAGCAAGTCTATATGCCAAATCTAGAACCATCATTTGGGTGAGTCTAGGTCTTGCTGCAACACGAAACCGAGTTTTGAAATCTGTACAAGAAATAGAGTATTTTGTGGAGAACGAAGCAAACAGTACAGATATTTTGAAGACAAACATGTTGGATACATACTATCCAAATAGAATAGTCATCTTGAGAACGTTTGTCTCTATGGAGTTCTGCAAACCTATACTTTTAAGAGGAACATCACAGAAGATATCAATAAAGGTGTGTATGTTGTAATTGGATGTGAAGGCTGTCTGGTGAAACAAAGAAAAGGCCATTTGATTAATCATCGAAAATTGAGTTGTGAATCTCCAGACAAAAGGGAATTTTACTATTTAGCTCTTTTGCAACTCTTTAAGCCATGGCGTACAGAAGAGGAACTACTTGGAGATTTGCTCAGTTATGAAGATTCGTTCAATGCAACCAAGGATACCATAGAATGTCCTGTTTTTTTAAATTATTTGCAAATGTTGAACGAGGAAATACAGCAAGAATCTACAATTGCAGCAGAGATTGCTGGAGACAGTTCTCAAGACAGTCAGAGTTCTGCTTCATTGAGTCAGAATCCACTAGGAGGACCAATTATCCAAAATGAAGCTGCCACTGCCATGAATGAAGTGGAAAGAGCCATGGAACAAGCTCAGGAGGATGTAGTTAACTTAGAAGATTTGGAAAAAGAACTAAATGTTGAGCAGAGACAAATATATGACGAAGTCACAGAACAGATTGAACATGGTTTATCTCATGAGAAAAAAGAGTGCTCATGTACATCATTTATACCTGTCCGACTGTACGTGAGTCGAGAAGCAGGAACTGGAAAAAGTTTTCTGATTAAAGCAATTGTAACTTATCTGCAGAAAACAACGGAGTCATCGCTGTCTTGTGTTGTTACCGCTCCAACTGGGTTGGCAGCACATAACATTAAAGGGATTCCTTTACATCGCCTAATGATGCTGCCAGTAGAGCATGTTAATAAATTACAATACCACAAGCTATCTGGAGAAGCTTGTTGTGAAGTTTCAAGAGTCCTAAAGAAAATGAAACTTCTTATCATTGATGAGGTAAGCATGGTATCAAATGTAATGCTTGCTTTTGTGAATTTAAGAATGCAAGAAATTCTTAAAACAGAGTATGATGTGTTATTTGGAGGCAAACACATCATTGTTTTTGGAGATCTACTGCAGCTAACTCCAGCGAAAGGACAACCAGTGTTTAAAATGCCTAGGAAGCATTGGAAATGTTAACATATGGTTACATTTCAAATATGCAGAATTGCTTCAAAATATGCGACAGGCAAAGGATGAAGATTATAAAAATATTCTACAAAATATAAGAATTGGAAAAGTATGTCAGCATGGCAAAGAAGCTTTACATGCACGATTAATTTCAAATTTGTTTCCAAACGAAAACATTCTCCCAGAGAATATTTTTAAGAAAATTCCTGAAAACAAATCTGTCATATGCTTGATGCCTACTCTGCAAGAATGTTCAATCTTCAACAACAAAATGTTAAAGTTAGAAAATCAAGAGATTGTGAAACTGGAAGCTATTGATAAAATAAAGCATGAAGGAGCAACTAATATTTTGAAAAGTTGAAATCAAAATTGGATTCTTTAGAGAAGATAATATCTAAAACTGCTGGTTTGGAAAAGACTCTGTATGCATCTTTAAATTGTCGTATAATTTTATGACGTAATTTACATGTGGAAAGAGGTTTAGTCAATGGAGCAATGGGTCTTGTTGTTGATTTTGTGAATTACCGAAATAGAGATGCAATTTAATTTCTAAAAATTAAATTTGATGGTATTGAAGAAGTACAACAAATCAGATGTTGTTCTGCTCGATTTTTGCTTGTGAAAGATGTATATGTCCGCCGAAAACAGTTTCTTGTTTCTTTGGCATATGCAGTGACTATTCATAAATCTCAAGGTTTAAGTGTAGATAGTGCTTTGGTAACTATTGGAAGTTCTGTGTTCAAGGAGGGTATGGCATATGTTGCTTTATCTCGAGTCAGAACTTTATCTGGATTGTACTTGATTGATTTTGATGAGACAAAGATTAGTGCAGATCTAAATTGTGTAAAAGAATATAATAGGTTAAGAAGAGAGTATGCTCCAAATTTACCTCAATATCCTCTACTTGAAAAGTGTGTAGTAGGCCGAAAAAGAAGAAATGAGAAAAATTGTAGTGAAGTTGTAGCAAAAAGAAAAAAAGTAGATGAACCAGTAATTGTAAGCAGAAAGGAAAAGGATTCAGTTAAAGATGTTGTTGGATTTCAGTTTGAAAACAGTTCTGGTGTCAACTGCTATGCTAATGTAGTGGTTAATGTTGTTTTTTTTCTCCAAACTGTACAAGAACAAATCGTGATCGCAGATTTTGTTGTTTGTTGAATTCTGTGTTTGAGAAATGTAGCAGTGATAGAACAAAAATACAAAGTGTTTCTGAAATTCGAAATGTTTTAGACATATGTTCTGGTCTAAATCAATTTTCACAGAATATTCAGCAAGATTGTCAGGGATTTATAATGTATATGCTTGTTGTATTGCAAGATGAAGGTGTAGATGTAGAAAATCTTTTTGGCCTTTCTTATAAATGGTAGACTAACTGCGACAATTGCTCCTTTTCAAGTACTACTACAATAGACACTGAAAGATTTATTTATTTGACTTTACCAGACTTCAAATCAGTGTCTTTTAATAATCTAGTTAGAGAAGCAAATCAAAACATGGTCTGTACTCAATGTAAATATGCAATGCTGTCTACATTATTTATACAAAGATATGGACAGTATGTAATGTTAATGTTCCGACGATGTAGACCTGATGGAACTAAATTGACAACTTCAATTAAAAATGTTATGGCTTCTCAATTATCAATTTCAGGAAGAACCTTTGCAACTGCAGCAGTTATTTTCTATGATAGTCCTTCGACAACATCAGGACATTACACAGCTTATTTAAAATGTCAAAAAGGCTAGACTAATTGTAATGATACTCAATTGACTTTCAAACAATGTTTGCCTTTTGACTTACCAAATTCTTACCTAGTATTCTTACAACCGAAATTTTAGGAAAGGTAATTGGCCTATGAAGATTGGAGCAGTTAATAAAACTTAGTCTGCTGTTCAAAATTACTTTGTGAGTGAGCTTGATTAAGATATTAAAAAAACTTGTAGTTGTCATAGAGGTAGTGTAAGTGTATGACATAGTAAGTGATATCAGTATTATAGGAAATGTTAATCTTGAGTGAGTCAGAGGTGGAAATATAACTATTGTTTCATGACAAAAAGATATTGAAGCTTTTCTTTCAGAAACTCGGGTTAATGGAAGTTTAAGAATACTATTGAGTAATTTCCAAAGAAAAGGACTTTCCATATGGAGTAGTGTGGCTCACTGGTTAGAGGCGGCAGACCCGAGAGCAGAAGTCGGCCCGGGACCAGGGTTCGATTCCCGACGCGGCAGGGTCGTGGACCTTGGTCAGCGGACTCGATAATTCTCGCTTCGGTGCTTACTCTAATCAGGGATCACACTCGGCAACTCTGGGCATTAGCTTGCCTAATCTCCACAACGGCCCCACCAATTCCAGGGATGCCTGGCTCCACCTTGGGGACTCCCAGCAGGGACCATCCCACAGGGAAAGCCAGGACGGGTTCCCCAGAGTTATACAGCGCCGGGACGCCCCGTTGCTGGGGCAGCTGTGCGCTTTACAAGTATACTACATTTACATTTACATATACTATTTGGCCTCGTGGAAAAGTACATGGATCAAAAGTGATTTAAGATATGTTTTTTTCTAAATTTTACATTATTTATTGAAATGTTGTATGGGTTTTTTAAACACAATCTTTTTGATTGTTTTTTTTGCTCGCTGTCATATGATGAGTAGTATTGAACTCACTGTTTTAAGTGAAATTCAATATATTCTGAGAACATCAAAAATAAACCATATAACATATTGTACAAGTTATTTTGTTTTTTGTATTATGAAATATATATTACACTCCCCTTGTCTCACGCTCACTCACCTTTTTCCACCCTATATCACCCCTCTTAAGTCACCCTCACTGCCCTTCTCTCACCCTCCCTCACCCCGTTCCCTTACTCCACTTCCCTCACTTATCCTCATTCCCCATCCTAAACTGCCCTTCCCCTCACTCTGCTCTGCAGTCACCTTTTCACAGTCCCTCTTCTTCACTCCCCTTCCCCTTCTTTCCTTTCTTTACTCCCTCAGTCATTCTCCTTACCTTACTCAAGGTACTCCACTTTACTCACTCCTTCTCTCACTCCCTCTGTCCTGTCACATCCTCACTCCTCTTCCCTCACTCCCTCTCTGTTACCTTCACTCCCATTGTCCCCTCACTGTCTTACGCCCCTACATTCGCCCTCAATCACCTTTCATCCCTCATTGTCATGAATCCACCCTCACTCACTCCTTCTTCCCTGTCACTCACTCCCCTTTCCTTAGTCCCCTTTCTTCCTTTAGTTTTTGTAACTCACATTCCTATAGTATCTTACTCACCTTCACTTCATTTGTCTCTCCTTCTCTTCCTATCTGTTACTGAATGTATCCATCTCATTATCCTCTTAGTAATTTGCTCTCCCTCTATTTCTTTTTCACTCTCTCTAACCCTCACCATTCCTTTGTTTCCCTTTCCTGTGTCCTTCACTCCTACATTATCTCTTACTACCCTTTAATGACTTGTAATCTCCTCCGCTCCTTCACTCTTTCACTCTTTTCCCTTACTTTACTCACCTTACTCCACTTCACTAACTCCTTCTCTCACTCCCTCTGTCTTCTTACTTCGTCACTCCCCTTCCCTCACTCCTTTTCTCTTAGCCTTACTCTCTCCGTCCCTTCAGTCTCTCACTCCTTTTCTGTCACACTCACTCCCTATAACTCACCCACACTCTTTCACTTACCTTTCTTTGCTCTCTTATTCAGTCCTTTTCTCTCACTCTGTCCTCACTCCCTCAGTCCCTTTGTCTTACACTCACTCGCCTTTATCCACCCTCTATCATCCCTCTTTCCTCAACCTCACTGCCCTTCTATCACCCTCCTTTACTCCTGTTCCCTTACTCCGGTTCCCTCACTTATCCTCATTCCCCATCCTTAACTCCCCTTCCCCTTTCTCTCCTCATGCACTCACCTTTCCCAGTCCCTTTGCTTCACTCCCCTTCCCCTTCTTTCCTTCATTTGCTCCCCCAGTCATTCCCCTTCCCTCACTCACCTTGCTCCTCTTTACACACTCCTTCCCTCACTCCCTCTCTGTTACCCTCACTCCCATAGTCCCCTCACTGTCTTACGCCTTTACACTCACTCTCACTCACCTTCCATCCCTCATTGTCATAAACCCACCCTCACTCACTCCTCCTTCCCTGTCACTCACTCCCCTTTCCTTACTCCCCTTTCTTCCTTTAGTTTTCCTAACTCACATTTCTTTAGTATCTTACTCACCTTCACTTCATTTCTCTCTCCTTCTCTTCCTCTCTGTCACTGAATGTATCCGTATCATTATCCTCATAGTAATTTGCTCTCCCTCTATTTCTTTTTCACTCTCTCTACCCTTCACCATTCATTTCCTTTGTTTCCCTTTCTGTGTCCTTCACTCCTACTTTATATCTTACTACCCTTTTATGACTTTTAATCTCCTGCCTTGTCTCTTGTATTGTGAAATATATATTGTAAATATTATAACACAGATATTACATTTAGTAAAAATATGTAATTAAGTTTACATTACTTATAAGGTAAGTTTGACATACAAAATTTACTTTTTCATCTCTCTTTTCCTTATCATCACTACTCTTCTCTCACCCACCCACACCCCTGTTCCCATACTGCGCTTCCCTCACTTGTTCTCAATCCGCATGTTTACTCCCCTTTCCCTCACTCCCCTCTCACACTCACCTTCTTTCAGACCACCTTACTCCACTTCACTAACTCCTTCTCTCACTCCCTCTGTCCTCTTACTTCGTCACTCCCCTTCCCTCACTCCTTTTCTCTTAGCCTTACTCTCTCCGTCCCTTCAGTCTTTCACTCCTCTTCTGTCACGCTCACTCCCTATAACTCACCCACACTCTTTCACTTACCTTTCTTTGCTCTCTTATTCAGTCTATTTCTCTCACTCTTTCCTTCACTACCTCTATGTCCTCACTCCCTTAGTCCCCTTGTCTCACACTCACTCGCCTTTATCCACCCTCTATCATCCCTCTTTCCTCAACCTCACTGCCCTTCTGTCACCCTCCTTTACTCCTGTTCCCTTACTCCCGTTCCCTCACTTATCCTCATTCCCCATTCTTAACTCCCCTTTCCCTTTCTCTCCTCATAAACTCACCTTTTCCCAGTCCCTTTGCTTCGCTCCCCTTCCCCTTCGTTCCTTCCTTTGCTCCCTCAGTCATACCCCTTCCCTCACTCACCTTACTCCCCTTTACTCACTCCTTCTCACACTCCCTCTATTCTCTCATATTCTCACTCCTTTTCCCTCACTCCCTCTCTGTTACCCTCACTCCCATTGTCCCCTCACTGTCTTACGCCCCTACACTCACTCTCACTCACCTTCCATCCCTCATTGTCATGAATCCACCCTCACTCACTCCTCCTTCCCTGTCACTCACTCCCCTTTCCTTACTCCCATTTCTTCCTTTAGTGTTCCTAACTCACATTCCTTTAGTATCTTACTCACCTTTACTTCATTTCTCTCTCATTCTCTTCCTCTCTGTCTCTGAATGTATCCATCTCATTATCCTCATAGTAATTTGCTCTCCCTCTATTTCTTTTTCACTCTCTCTAACCTTCACCATTCCGTTGTTTTCCTTTCTGTTTCCTTCACTACTACTTTATCTCTTACTACCTTTTTATGACTTTTAATCTCCTGCCTTGTCTCTTGCATTGTGAAATATATATTGTAAATATTATAACGTACTTTTTTTCTCTTCCACAGATATTAAATTTAGTAAAAGTATGTAATTAAGTTTACATTACTTATAAGGTAAGTTTGATAAACAATTTTTTTCTCATCACTCTTTTCTTTAACCTCACTACTCTACTCTCACCCACGCACACCCCTGTTCCCTTACTGCGCTTCCCTCACTTATTCTCAATCCCCATGTTTACTCCCCTTTCCCTCACTCCCCTCCCACACTCACCTTAGTTCAGACCTCCTGCTTTACTTTCCTTCCTCTCTCTTCCCTTCCTTTGCTCCTTCACTCTTTTCCCTTCCCTTACTCTCCTTACTCCACTTCACTAACTCCTTCTCTCACTCCCTCTGTCCTCTTACTTCCTCACTACCCTACCCTCACTCTCTCTCTCTTAGCCTCATTCTCTCCGTCCTCTTAGTCTCTCACTCCTCTTCTGTCACGCTCACTCCCAATAACTCAGCCACACTCCCTCACTTATCTTTCTTTGCTCCCTCACTCAGTCCCTTTCTGTCACTCTTTCCTTCACTACCTCTTCCCCTCACTTCCTCACTCCCCTTGTCTTACCCTCACTAACTTTTATCCACCCTCTTTCATCCCTCTTTACTCATGCTCTCTGCCGTTCTTTCACCCTCCTTCACCCCCCGTTCCCTTAGTCTGGTTACCTCACTACCCCTCATTCCCTATCTTTCTCTCCCTTCCCCTTTACTTTCATCCCCCACTCACCTTCTCTCAGTACCTAGGCTTCAGTCTTCTTCCCCTTGAATCTCTTCCTTCGCTCACTCACTCATTCCCCTTCCCTCACTCCCCTTACTCCACTTTACTCACTCTTTCTCTCACTCCCTCTGTCCTGTCACATCCTCATTCCCCTTCCCTCACTCCTTCTCTCTTAGCTTTACTACCTCCATCCCCTCACTCTCTCACTCCTCTTCTGTCAAGCTCACTCCCTATAACTCTCCTACACTCCCTCACTTAGCTTTCTATGCTCCCTCACTCAGTCCCCTTCTCTTATTCTTTCCTTCAGTCCATCTGTCTCCTCACTCCCTCACTCCCCTTGTCTCATGCTCACTTGCCTTTATCCACCCTTTATCACCCCTCTTTACTCACCCTTACTGCCCTTCTCTCACTCTCCTTCACCCCCGTTTCCTTACTCCACTTCCCTCACTACCTCTCATTCCCCATTCCTTCACTCCCCTTCCCCTCTCTCCCCTCCACCACTTACCAGCTCTCAATCACTCAACTTCAGTCCCCTTCCCCTTCTTTCTATCTTTTGCACCCTCAGTAATTCCCCTTCCCTTACTCGCCTTACTCCACTTCACTCACTCCTTCTCTCACTCTCTCTGTCCTTTCACTTCCTCACTCCCCTTCCCTTACTCTCTCTGTCTTACCCTCACTCTCTCCCTCCCCTCACTCTGTCACTCCCCCTTCACTCACCCTCACTCACCTTGCATTCCTCACTGTCATCAACTCACCTTTAATCACTCCCCTTCCATCATTTGTTCCATGAGTCACTTTCTCCCCTTCATTTAGTCATTTCATCCAAACAATTATGCAGTACACATTCATTGAAAAAAAGAACGACACAATATGTAAAGAATATAGGTCTTTTTGGAGAATTGGAGGTAGTTCTGAAAATAAAAAATTTTTTGTAAATTTTCTGAACGTTTTTATATATTTTTTTGTTTTTTTACAGAACCAAAACAAAACTAGGGAATGCAAAATTGCTCAACAGGAGCAAAAAAAAAGGGAAAAATTAGGGATGAGGGGCGCAGCGGTGATCCTTTTTCTTCCTAATAATTAATTCTATGCTTTGCTCGCCAGAACAAAGCAACTCATCACAGTACTTGCACACAAATTTGAGGTATGCAAAGTACGGATGCACAAAAGGTATTAATCTTGCACCTTGACTTCCAGAAGGTGTTGGACCACCAGTTGAGGTACTGCCGCCATCTCTCAGGGGATTAAGTGCCAGGTCCCTGACACTGTCCCGGGCATAGTTCTGGGGGTGCCTTCTTTGTACATGTCGAATCATAGTGGCGTTGTCAAAACTGTATTTCTTTCTTGCATCACCACATGATAGAATTGTGTGACATATTTTGCATTCCACCTTTACTGCATTGACTTTTTTCTCACCTTCTGGAATGGTGAAAAACTTCCAGATGATGTGCTCCTTAATTTTTGGCTGAGGAGGGTCCTCATGTAGAAACTCATCAGAGTCACTGCTGCTTGGTGCTCTTCCAGCCATTCTTTTCAAAGAATTCAAGAGGAGAAACAGGGAACAGGTCTTGCTCTCTCCAAAGTGAAAGAGGTAGTAAAGGAAATGGGTGGGGTTTTCATTAGTTGTAAAAAAAAACTGTGAACAACCAATGAAAAGTGTTATTTTAAGGTCACATGACTTGACGCGCTTACGCTACGCGCTCCGGAGCGCTTCCGGGGGCGCTTACGCGGCACGTATGTAGGCACTTCCGGAGGCGCTTACGCGGCGCGTCTGAATGACGTTTTGCTAGATTTTCGGAAATGAGTTTAAAGTTAAAATACGGTTATTTAAAATCAAAAATACTACTTTTATAAGTATGGCACTGAATGTCTTGCATTATTATTTACTTTAAATACATACTTATATATTTTTTTGCACACGGGAATAGCGCTTATGCTTCGTTTTCGGGTGCGTTTACGGGTGCGCGTACCCTGAGCGCTCTGAGGTAAAATGATAAAAAAAAATGCCACAGGAAAAATACATTGAAAAATTAATTTTAGAAAAATGTACATCATTTAAATAATTTTATAAAAAATGTAATAATTAATAGTTATAAAAAACAGCTATTAAAAAAACATAATAATTCACTTTAAAAACTGTAGGTTACAAACTCGTTATAGCAAGGAATTAGCTTTTAAAAAACCCTTGAAAGTCACTGAAAAAACCATAGGTTTAACACTCGTTATAGTTAGGAATTAGCATTTAAAAAACCTTTGAAATTCACTGAAAAAACCATAGGTTTCACACCAGTTATAGTTAGCTGAACATTTTACTCATACAAAACCATTGAAATTCCCACGTTATAGTTAGTTGGACTCACTATAACTCGCGCGCCCACGATCCACTGCTGATGATGTCACATATTACATCATTCATGACAAGGTCAGTGACATCACTGATGACATCACTGATGACATCTCAAATGACATCACTGATGACATCATTCATGTGATAATATGATGCACCTCCTCACACTCTAATCTAATATTTGATACATCCAGTGTTGAATACAGACTACCATTCCTGAAACCATTGACACACCAATGTCAGTTACTACATACGCACTCACTGATTCCTAAGCCTACACACACATCCACTCATTCACCCATACAATCACTCATACATACAGTCATTCATCAATACAACACTATCATATGCACTCATACACCTATACAGACACTCACACACTGCCACTCATCCATGGAGTTACTCACACACCTAGTCAGTCATGCAAGGAATCAATCACACTCCCATTTCCTCATCTATACAGTTATACACACAAAACCTTACTTATTCAAACATAGACTAATACATACCTACTCTCTTTTATAATCACTGATACAAGTACACATTGATACATACAGTCACTTATGCAATCACAGGCTCTCATGTGTAGTCATTTATATATGCCAACTCTCATGTGCACTGTATTTTACATATGTACTTAGTTGGACATGTAGCACAGAGATATCCATTCACTCACCAACACACCCATGCACACAGTCAACCGCCCATACAGTTGTTTTCACATGCACTCTTGAACCTATACACCAAGTGAATCAATTGCTCACACATGTATGCACAGTGTCACACACCCCCTAGCCACCCACACACACACACAGCCTCACATACAAATACTTGGGCAACCAATCAATAACTCATATAGCCACTCATGTAGCTACTGATCAACACATGCAGAAGCTTACACAACAACAGACATAATGATGCACACATTCAGACAGTTTAGTCACTAACCCATGCATTCAGTAAGACACATTTAATTACTCACCTACTAAATCCTTCATCCAGACACTTATACATCCACTCATTCTTCAATATGTAAAACATATTTAAACTTTACAGAAACACACAGACACTGGATGATGTCATCAGTGATGTCCTCAGTGATGTCATTTGAGATGTCATCAGTGATGTCATCAGTGATATAATCAGTGATGTCACTGACCATGTCATGAATGATGTAATATGTGACATCATCAGCAGTGGATTGCGGGCGCGTGAGTTATAGTGAGTCCAACTAACTATAACGAGGGAATTTCAATGGTTTTGTATGAGTAAAATGTTCAGCTAACTGTAACTGGTGTGAAACCTATGGTTTTTTCAGTGAATATATATATATATATATATATTATTTTTTTTGTGGGAACGTATTCTGAATCCACCACAGAGGAATCAGCAGAAGAACAATCCAACACGCTATTACAAGTGCTGGTAACCCCAACTCAAGAGCTTCTGGAAGAAGGAACGCAAAATCTAACAAACTGCGTGACATCTGGAACACAAATAAGAGATCCCAGCAAATTGAAGAATAAATCAAAAAGACTGCCAAATGCATGTCATGATGCAATAGATGTTTTTAGCGAGGCGGTGTTTTCTGATCTGGAAAAAATGGCAAAGGACAAGATGAACATGAGATCGTCTAACATCACACAAAGAGAATGGGAGGCAATTAAATCCCTCAAAAATTACAAATCTATGGAAATAAAACCTTCGGACAAAGGGGGAAATATAGTGATTTTTAGTAAAGAGAACTATGAACAAGAGGCGCTCAGGCAATTAAATGATACAGATTGCTATAAGGTCATACAAAGAGCAGAATATGTCAACAGCGTGACACGATATCAAGCAATGCTAACGGAATGGAAAAATGAAGGCATGCTAAGTACAGAAGAGTTTCTCTTTCAACAATGTGAATCACCAGTACTCCCCACATTTTACCATCTGCCAAAAATCCATAAAAATGCCAAAAGGCCACCAGGGAGAACGATTGTGTCAGCGATTGGTGGACTTTTCGAAAACACATCTCGCTTTATTGATTCCTACCTGGCCCCATTTGTTAGGGACTTGTCCTCCTACGTGAGGGACACACAGGATTTCCTCCGGATGATGGACAACATTACATGGGAACCGGACATGCTTCTTATAACATTAGACGTGGTAAATCTGTACACCTGCATAGCACATGAAGAAGGCCTAAAAACAACGAAGTGGTTCCTTGACAAAAAACCTGAGAAATACAGGACACACAGTAATATGTTGCTAAATATGATACGGTTCTGCCTGTACAACAATATCTTTATTTTCTCAGGTCAGCTATACAAACTAATCAGAGGGACCTCGATGGGCTCGTGCTTCTCCCCCAGCTACGTGAATCTCTTCGTGGGCTGGTGGGAGAAGCACGAGGCATGGGGAGGAGTGAATGATAGTTGGAGTGACAGAATACTCTTATGGACCAGATACATTGACGATTTGTTTATTGTTTGGAGGGGGGACCATACCTCGGCTGAGGAGTACATCGCCACTCTGAACAATAACAATCTTAACCTGAGATTCACCAGTACAATTAGCCCCACCAGCGTGTGTTACTTGGATTTGGAGGTGTTTATACACGAAAATACCCTACAGACTAGACTGTATAGAAAACATACAGCGGGGAATACCGTGTAACACGCGGCAAGTTATCACCCGAAAAGTCTGATCAAAAATGTACCCTACGGTGAATTATTGCGACTAAAAAGAAATTGTTCTGCAAACACCGATTACCATCAGGCCCAAATAGAGGCCGCTAAAAGATTCCAAAATAGAGGGTACTCCAGTAACATTCTGAAAGCAGCAGTAGAAAAAGTTGAAACAGTGAATAGGAGATATCTCCTGGTGGTAAAAGAGGCTAAGAAGGAGGAGGATCAGGTACGAATGATCACCAACTTCAATACAAAGTCTGGTGAGCTGGTACAAAGTTTAAAAAAGAATTGCCATATTTTATCCACAGACAATGTACTAAGAAAATATCTTTCGGACAGGCCTTTAATAACATACCGCCAATGCCAATTTTCAACCCACAAATCTGGCAGGTGCAAATGGATTCTTTCCTTGTCTCCGCTGCAAAGCCTGCAAATTGAGCAAACAAATTACTTCTTACCCTGGTAGAACAGGAACAGGTGAACCCACCAGAAAAATAGCCAAACTCCTGAATTGCAATTCGGACACTACAATTTACTGCTTAGTATGTCCATGCAAAAAGCGATATATAGGGAGTACAATCAATCCAACGAAGCTCAGAATCCTGGAACATATGCGAGCAATTACCAACAAGGATAGATCCTATCCAGTTGCTCGCCATTTTTCAGAACAACATCAGAGTAATAGGGATCCTCTGAGCTATTACTGTATGGATCAAGTAACAAGATCAGAAAGCGGGGGAGACAGAGTTAAGGCACTCCGTACCCTGGAGTCTAAATACATCATCAACATTAAAACATTAACACCATGGGGCTTGAATAATGATGATGAGATGTGTGTTCACCTGTAATTTAAGGATATACATGGGATCATGTATAATGAAAGCTGTATTGACTAGGTTGGGAGAATAGATGTTTTTTCTCTTATCAACATCAAATAGGCCACCTGTGATATCTAATAATGAGACAGAACCACTCAGCAGAAAAGAATAGTGCAGACACTGCCCATACAGGGCAAAAATCGGCTGTTAAACACATCCAGATAGGAAATGACAATGATAATATAAGTGGAGAATTGAGGTTTGACGGAGTTCTATGCACTTTAATATTTGAATAATGAAATGTAATCAGAATTGTATTATTTGTGAGTAAGTAATAGTAAGTAATATTTTTTATTGTACAGTTAATAAAAACCATTACAAAAAAAAAACAGCAGCGATTAAAACAATTAAAAATGGAAGATATCTGTAGCAGCCTAAATGTTAATTCTTGTGAGAAGTTAAAAACACCAATAAAAAGGAAGTATTATTTGTGGTTCCATAAGCATTATTTTCGTTTAACCACTTGGCTGCTAAGGGGTTTTCCCGTGCTGTGCTGAATATTTGAAAATCCCATTATACATGACGAGTTCACCTTGTCATGAGCACAGCTTAGCTGTGCACCATGACGAGTTCACCTTGTCATTAGCATGCAAGTGGTTAACATGAGCACTTATGCACTTTATCTGTCGCCATTTATAACCCACGAAATGTAAAGTGAATTTTGCACACTATAAGATGGCCACCGCTTTTGCAATTGAAATCCTTCTTCTATTTTGAAGAATGCAATGAGGGTGGGGAGGGTTTAAAATGGCGAATTCTGGCTGTACACAAATTGACACTGACGAAGCTAGTAGAGCGAAACGCGTCTGTCTGGGCGAGGGGGGTTTGCAATAAATAAATTTGAAAACTGGATACCCGCGTGCTGACCATTTTAGCGACCGGATCAAGTTGCATTGTGTTGTACTATATATATATATATTCACTGAAAAAACCATAGGTTATACACCATATATAGTTAGGAATTAGCATTTAAAAAACCTTATTTTACTCACACAAAACCATTGAAATTCCATATATAGTTAGTTGCACTAACTATATATCGCGCACCCGCAATCCACTGCTGATCATGTCACATATTACATCATTCATGACATGGTCAGTGACATCACTGATGACATCACTGATGACATCTCAAATGACATCACTGATGACATCACTGATGACAACATCCAGTGACTGTATTTTTCTGTAAAGTTAAAATATGTCTTGAGTGGATGTATAAGTGTCTGGATGAAGGATTTAGTAGGTGCATGACTGACTGTATGAGTGAGTGATTAAATGTGTCTCACTGAATGCATGGGTTAGTGACTAAACTGTCTTAATTTGTGCATCATTATGTCTGTTGTTCTGTAAACTGCTGCATGTGTTGATCATTAGCTATACGAGAGGCTATATGTGTTATTAATTGGTTGCCCAAGTATTTCTATGGGAGATTGAGTTTGTGTGGGGGTGGCTGGAAGGTGTGTGACTCTATGCATAGATGTGTGAGCAGTTTATTCACTAGGTGTATGAGTTCAAGAGTGCATGTGGAAACAGCTACATGGGCAGTTGACTGTGTGCATGAGTGTATTGATGAGTGAATGGATATCTCAATGCTACATGTCATAGTAAGTACATATGTAAAACACAGTACATGTGAGAGTTGGCATATATAAATAACTGTGCATGAGAGCCACTGAATGAGTGAGTGGTTGTATCGATCATTGTGAACTTGTATCAGGGATTGTATAAGAGAGTAAATATGTGTTAGTATATGTTTCAATAAGTAAGGTGTGTTTAACTGTATAGTTGAAGAAATGGAGGTGAGATTGTTTCTTTGCATGACTGACTGGGTGTGTGAGTAACTCCATGGATGAGTGGCAGTGTGTGAGTGTCTGTTTACACTGAGTGTATCTAAGGTTATATTAGAGTCTGAAGAGGTTTATCGTATTAGCACAAGAATGATGTCAAATGAGATGTCATCAGTGATGTCATCAGTGATGTCATTTGAGATGTCATCAGTGATGTCATCAGTGATGTCACTGACCATGTCATGAATGATGTAATATGTGACATGATCAGCAGTGGATTGCGGGTGTGCGATATATAGTTAGTGCAACTAACTATATATGGAATTTCAATGGTTTTGTGTGAGTAAAATAAGGTTTTTTAAATGCTAATTCCTAACTATATATGGTGTATAACCTATGGTTTTTTCAGTGAATTTTCAAGGTTTTGTAAATGCTAATTCCAACTATATATGGTCTATAACCTATGGTTTTTTCAGTGAATTTCAATGGTTTTTTAATAGCAAATATCATAAGCTGTCGAATGTCAAGTACGTGGTAAGTAAAAACATTTTCGTGTTTATGCACACTGATCTGCTTTGAATACTGCCCCCCACCCCTCATTTCTATTAGGAGTACTCTCTCTTTGCAGATAGTGAAGGGTAGTTAACGCAGCCCTTTGCCCCCGTTGTAATCCGTCGTGCCTGCTTCTCTCTCCATTTGATTGATTGTTCTCTTTGGTTCATTCTCTATTTACAAACAAGCACAGAGTCGCAATACTCTGTTTAGTCTTTGCAGATAGCGAAAAATCGTGTAAAAAAACAAAAGGAATCGAGCAAAATCAGTAGGCCACTAATGGGATCTCTTTTTGACCTCGCTAAAATAGAAACATTAGGAACAACCTGTTGAAAATAGCAATGCGTATGTACATAAGCGGCGTTCATTTGTGTTCACAGTACCCCTTGTTGATTGTTTCAATCGAGCATTGAATTGTTCGAAGTTAATTCTCTTAAGGATCTTCTCTACCTGCAAACGAGGAAGAATAGGAATATTCTCTCTCCCTTTGCAGATAGTGAAGGGTAGGTAACGCAAGCCTTTAACACGTCGTACCTATTTCATTCCTCATTGATTGATTGATTGTCCGAACATTGACTGTTTGGGAATTAGTTCTTTTTGGAGGTATTCCCTGTTTGCAAATAAACGTAGGAAAATCTTTGCAAGTAGTGAAAGGGTACGTAATGCGGACCTTTCTCCCCCGTTGTAATCTGTCATGCCTATCTACTCCCCACTGATTGATGCACCTTTTTCACCCGGACCATTTACTAGAGATACGTCATCTGGCCCGACCAGAGAGCACCCCTAGTGAAAAGGACATATGCAATAATAACGAAGTGATCACTGTATCCTGTTAACAGAAACTTTACCATGAAACAACCTGGAAAGAAAAAAATAGGAAAACGAAAATCAGTAGGCCACTGATGAACATGAACTTTTATTAAACAACAAACAAAGAAACGATAACATAACGTAATGATAAAACCTATTAATGTCCTAGAAACAAGAAAACGTTAAAGTATGCCAGTGGTGAGAGACCAGAAAAACAGTCCGAGAAACCAAATCACCCCTCGCTGTCCCAACTCATGCACTCTGAAAGTTCAAAGTTTTGAGGAGTGCTTGTAACATTGTCTGAAGCCTATTTGCAATTGCTTCATCTTCACTATTCTTAAAGTAAGTGGGGGCTGTTGTGATGCGGTGCCACCCTGAACCGCTTGACGGAGGCCCCCGAGGGACGGTGTCATGTCGCGGACTCGGAGGGGGCGCTTGGCTCCGGCCCCCTCCCCAAGTCGTGTTGCCCTGGTGTGGCCTGAGATCGCCCCCGACATAGGTGGCCGGCTCCCGGGGTCAAGCGGAACTTTTTTCCTTTTGGTGACTCTTCCATTCTTCACCTTGTCCCACAATCCGTTTCACCTAAAGACACGCTGTAGTGGGGCACCCCTTTTCCGTTTCATTTGCCATTCAGCCCGCTTTTGCTACACTGTGCCTCTTCCGCTATTCAGCTGTTTACCGCCCGCTCTTTCGACTACAGCGTCTCGCTCACCATGTACTTGAGTTGCTCCCGCTCTTGCGGTGCAGCGATAGGCGGCTGCCACAGGACTCTCAAAATGGCGGCCATCTCTTCAGATTTGGGCGTGGTCCACTAAAATGGGCCTGCGACACCTTGGAACTCGGACGCTTGTCTGCTAGAGCTTGGGCTCCATTCTCGAAAGCGTCCCCTCATCCTTGAAGATTCTACAAAAGTCTTGGGGGCCCCCGACTCCCGCAGGCTTCTGGTGGGGAGCGCCTAGCATGATTGCTCGTGGAATGGCCACGACGGAGCTACGAAATGGTGGTGCTCTCATGCTAACGCCAGCTTCAGTCTGAAACATCCAGAAACACTGTAGACTACCAATTCGATCAGTTCCGGTAGCGCTCCAACGTGACCCGGTAGAGAAGAACTTGCCCTCCCCTCTTTGACTGATGGTTCTTGTTGCCTGTCCCTTCTGTTGTCATTTAACAGAACTATTTAGCCTGCTGAAAGGGGTTGTGTGCCGTCCGCTGGTTGGTGGAGACATTTTGACTATATTCTGGACCTGCGTTGTCGCGTAATGCGTCATATGACGCGCCGCGTTAGAAAGTTTAATAAATTATGAAACACAATAAACAATCCTTAAAAAATAAAAAAAAATAAAAAATAATCAACAAAACCAACAATCAATTAACATACAGTATTTGAAAAGTCTATCATTCATTTTTCATTGCAGTACGCTGCCCAGAAAGCTTCCCGGTTCCCGGACCGGGCGCTACCCACGCAAAAAAACAAAAAAAAATTATTTTTTTTTGCCCCGCGGGGCCCTTTTAAAGCCTTCACATTAAACCTAGGGGGTCAGGGAGGATCTACTATGCCCCCTTATGGTTATTTGCCCCTTTGTTTTGGCCTCCTCTTGTCTCTCGATCCTACCGAAGAGACAAGATGGCGGCCGCTACGGACTTTTTGGAATGTTGACAGACGCCAGAGAACCAATCAGCTTCGCTTCACAAAGCTCCGTTGCGCGAAAAGTACGCGTCCTGCGCCGCTGCCCGGTCCGCTGTTACAGATATATATCTTTTTTTAAACGTTAATTTCTCAAAATCCACTGGAGCACATATATTGAGACCTACAAAAGGCACATCGGGCTACCAGTCCCTACAATTTTGCCAAGTTTCGTGCAAATCTATTCAGCCGTTCGGGCTAAAAGTGAGGCTAACCGCCCTATGGAAAAATCAATGTTAAAAACACGTTTTTGGACCCCCCTTTTTTCTCGGCCCCCCCTTGACGAAACCCCCCCAAATTTTCAGGGGCTGCTCAGAAACAAAGTGTGCCATTTTCCTCAAAATTTCAGCCAATTCCGTCCACAAACGCCAAAGTTATTAGACATAGAATTTTCAAAAAACCCATAGGGAAAAAATCCTAACTATATATACCTACTGGCGACCGCCAGTAGGTAATATATATATATATATATATATATTACCTACTGGCGGTCGCCAGTAGGTATATATAGTTAGGATTTTTTCTCTATGGGATTTTTGAAAATTCTATGTCTAATAACTTTGGCGTTTGTGGACGTAATTGGCTGAAATTTTCAGGAAAATGGAACATTTTGTTTCTGAGCAGCCCCTGAAAATTTGGGGGGGGGGTCGTCAAGGGGGGGCCGAGAAAAAAGGGGGGTCCCAAAATGCGTTTTTCCCATGTTAATTTCCATAGGGCGGTTGGACTCACTTTTAGCTCGAACGGCGAATGGATTTGCACGAAACTTGGCAAAATTGTAGGGACTGGTAGCCCGATGTGCCTTTGCTAGGTCTCAATATATGTGCTCCAGTGGATTTTGAGAAATTAACGTTCAAAAAAAGATATATATCTGTGACAGCGCTCCGGGCAGCGCTCCCCTTCGCGTACTTTTCGCGTTACGGAGCTTTGCGAAGCGAAGCTGATTGGTTCTCCGGCGTCTGTAAACATTCCAAACAGTCCGTAGCGGCCGCCATCTTGTCTCTCGGTAGGATCGAGAGACAAGAGGAGGCCAAAGCGAAGGGGCAAATGACCATAAGGGGGCATAGTAGATCCTCCCTGACCCCCTAGGTTTGATGTGGAGGTTTTAAAAGGGCCCGGCGGGGCAAAAAAAAAAAAAAATTTAAAAAATCGAACGGGTGAATGGATTTGCATGAAACTTGGCAAAATTGTAGGGACCGGTAGCCCGATGTGCCTTTGCTGGGTCTCAATATATGTGCTGCAGTGGATTTTGAGAAATTAACGTTCAAAAAAAGATATATATCTGTGACAGCGTCCCGGGTAGCGCTCCGTTTCGCATACTTTTTGCGTTACGGAGCTTTGCGAAGCAAAGCTGATTGGCTCTCCGGTGTCTGTAAACATTCCAAACAGTACGGAGCGGCCGCCATCTTGTCTCTCGGTAGGATCGAGAGACAAGAGGAGGCCAAAGCGAAGGGGCAAATGACCATAAGGGGGCATAGTAGATCCTCCCTGACCCCATACGTTTGATGTGGAGGCTTTAAAAGGGCTCCGCGGGCTAAAGGGTGCGCCTGGTTAGCGTAACGGGAAGCGGACTGGGGAGCGTACTACAAGGAAACAAGAATGATTGACTTTTAACTTATTGTATGTTTATAGACTTTTTTTTACTTTTTTTTCTGCCGAGTGACGTCTCGGCCTATCTCCACGGGATGCAGTCCCTACCATCTCGGCGTTTAAGCCCAGGGGGACCGGTAGTGTGGGAGAGATAACGTCTGTTAACGTTCGATTCGAAGGAAATCAGGAAGTGTTGAAAAACATTGTCTGCGCCATCTTGCCTTTTTTCAAATGCCACACTTTTGTCGTGCACGGCAGCCATTTTAGATGCCTTGACCAGACCCACTCTCTGCACGCTGTCGATCCTTAGCAAGCATCTCCCCCAGGCACTGGTCACCCCCGCTCTCTGTCTTATGCATGGGCAATAAACCTCCCCCCATCTGCGCTGCTCTTCCCTGAGAATCACACTCTGTGCCCGCCCGACACCTCCCTTTCGCCCTATTCACTACCGCACCCTCTGACACTCCTCCTCCTCTGTGTCCGATTGTCCAGGCCGGTCCCAGGTAGCCCTGCAGATGTACTTTATGGCTCCAGCTGTAAAGAATCACCCCTCTTCAAAGGAGTTACAGTAGATCAAGGCCCCCACCCGATGAGATCCGTCACACCACACGCGTTCCTACTATCTGAAAACCATCCTGTATTGTGATTGGGGAGGGGACCGAGCCTGAAGCGGAAGATTCCAGGGATGCCTCTTTGTACATCAAAGTTTTTACAATTATGTGTCACATTAAAAATATATAGCACTCCAACAAAGTAGTAGGATTATAAAACTTTAATAACTTATAAATATAAACAACGCAACAAAAACAGCAAAAACATTTAAACATTTTTAGGAAAAAAGAAGGAACAATGGTCAGTAGCGGTCGGTTGTGCGAATAGTCTCAAGGCAGCACAACGTCCTGAGTTCTGGACGGCACCCAAGTGATGTTGCCTGGGTGCCGCACTGGTTTTGGGTATCCTACAATGCTGCTCCGAATAACGGCGTGGGGCGTCCCGGGGGGTGGCTCGTCAGTAGCGGTCTGTTGTGCGAATAGTCCCAAGGCAGCAGAACGCACTGAGATGTGGATGGCACCCAGGTGATGTCAAGTAAGTTGCCGCACTGGTTTTGGTATCCCACAATGCTGCTCCGAATAACGGCGTGGGGCGCCCGGGGGGGGGGATTGAGGCGGCGTGAACGGGCCTCCCCAGGTGGAGGCTCGTCTGCTGTAGTGGGGCGCCCCTTTACTGTTTCAGTTGCCATTCCGTGGGGCGTCCTGAGGGGTGCGGGGGGAGGCCTCGTCAGTAGCGGTCTGTTGTGCGAATAGTCCCAAGGCAGCAGAACGCGCTGAGATGTGGATGGCACCCAGGTGTTGTCCAGTAAGTTGCCGCACTGGTTTTGGTATCCTACAATGCTGCTCCGAATAATGGCGTGGGGCGCCCCGGGGGGGGGGGGTGAGGCAGCGTGAACGGGCCTCCCCAGGTGGAGGCTCGTCTGCTGTAGTGGGGCGCCCCTTTACCGTTTCAGTTGCCATTCCGCCCGCTTTTGGTACACTGTGCCAAAATCCGCCATTCAGCTGAGTTGCACCCACTCTTGCGGTGCAGCGATAGGCTGCTGCCACAGGACTCTCAAAATGGCGGCAGGCTCTTTCCTTTTTGGGCCTGGTCCACTGAAATGGCCCTGGGACACTTTGGAACTCGGACGCTTGTCTACTAGGTCTTGGACCCCATTCTCGAAAGCGTCCCCTCAGCTTTGAGGATTCTACAAAAGTCTTGGGGGCCCCCGACTCCTGCAGGCTTCCGGTGGGGAGCGGCTGCCATGATTGCTCGCGGAATGACCACGACGGAGCCACGAGATGGTGGTGCTCTCATGCTGACGCCAGCTTCAGTCTGAAACATCCAGAAACAAGGTGGGGCTTTCATCGTTTGGGGAAAAAAAAAGTTTTCATCCAATGAAAAGTGTTATTTTTAGGTCATATGATCAAGCCTTCCATCATTAGGAAACCAAAAGTAAAATGAACCAATGAAAAGTTTTATAAACAAGTCACATGACCTGTTATGCGGCATAGGGTATAAAAAGCGTAGAAAATCCGTTGGCACGTGAGGCGGCGTCAGTAGTGGACCGATGTGCGAATAGGCCGAAGGCAGCACAACGCGCCAAGATCCGGATGGCACTGAGGTGGTGTCTAGCAAGTTGCCGCACTGGTGTGGCCATCCTACAATGCTGAAAGTCGGCGTGGGGTGCCCCGTTGGCCTGTGAGTTCGTGTCAGTAGCGGATGGATGTGCGAATAGGCCGAAGGCAGCACAACGCGCCAAGATCCGGATGGCACCGAGGTGGTGTCTAGCAAGTTGCCGCACTGGTGTGGCCATCCTACAATGCTGAAAGTCGGCGTGGGGCGCCCCGTTGGCCTGTGAGATGGCGTCAGTAGCGGACCGATGTGCGAATAGGCCGAAGGCAGCACAACGCGCCAAGATCCGGATGGCACCGAGGTGGTGTCTAGCAAGTTGCCGCACTGGTGTGGCCATCCTACAATGCTGAAAGTCGGCGTGGGGCGCCCCGTTGTCCTGTGAGATGGCGTCAGTAGCGGACCGATGTGCGAATAGGGCCAAAGGCAGCGCAACGCGCCAAGATCCGGATGGCAACGAGGTGGTGTCTAGCAAGTTGCCGCACTGGTGTGGCCATCCTACAATGCTGAAAGTCGGCGTGGGGCGCCCCGTTGGCCTGTGAGATGGTGTCAGTAGCGGACCGATGTGCGAATAGGGCCAAAGGCAGCGCAACGCGCCAAGATCCGGATGGCAACGAGGTGGTGTCTAGCAAGTTGCCGCACTGGTGTGGCCATCCTACAATGCTGCGCCGAAAGTCGGCGTGGGGCGCTCCGTTGGCCTGTGAGTTCGCGTCAGTCAGTGGGGGTTGTTTGAGGATCTGACTGCATTGGAAAGCAATGTGATGCTGTGCGTCGCCCCCAAGATGAAGGTTCCTCGGCTGCAGTGGGGCGCCCCTTGGTGTTTCACTCGCTATGCAGCTGAGTTGCGTGCGCACTTGCGGCGAATAGGCCGAAGGCAGCACAACAATGTTTTCGGAATGGAAGACACCACAAGGCGCTGAGATTCGGTTGGCACCGAGGTGGTGTCTAGCAAGTTGCCGCACTGGTGTGGCCATCCTACATTGCTGCTCCGAATAACGGCGTGGGGTGCCCGAAGGGGGGGGGGAGGCGGCGTGAACGGGCCTTCCCAGGTGTAGGCTCGTCTGCTGTAGTGGGGCGCCCCTTTACCGTTTCAGTTGCCATTCAGCTGAGTTTCGGCCGCTCTTGATGCTACAGCGACAGGCGGCTGCAACAGGACTCTCAAAATGGCGGCCTGTTCTTTGGATTTGGGCCTGGTCCACTAAAATGGCCCTGGGACACCTTAGAACTCGGACGCTCAAATTTTTTTTCCTTTCCTCTACATGCAAAAAAGGTAAATGCCCGGTACGTTACCTGCCTCATCTGCCACGATGTACTCTCCAGAGGAACCGAAAAAAAATATAGTTATGGTAACTATACCATGCATCGTCATATGGAGAGGTGGCACTGATTAATTATAGTGCTGCACAAAAGAGAGATTTGGAGGAGAACCCCCGACCTGCCAGTACATTCACCAAAGAAGTGGCACTGACAGCATCAGAGGCAAGGGAAACGGTCCCAAATATTTAGAAGAACTTTGGAAAGATTAAAATGACATGTTTAGATTGTGGCAAATTAATTTCATGTGGACAGATGAGTGTTACTCTAATAAATACAGCATATGAACATCATCATAGTCGATGGTTGGTAGAGACATTTTGACTATATCCTGGACCTGCCCGTCCTCGCCCAAAATGGCGCCGGAATAAATGGGACTCGTAACTCCTTGTTGTGTACTGGTTGCTGAACCTTGAAATCACGAGATACGTATGCAGTTTTGAAGCACATGGCGGGCGGGGACGAGAATTGATTGAATATTTCGACATCCCTATTGATATTAAGTTCTGATGTGTTATTGATTACTGTACTATTGAAAGTTCGAATTAACGTCACCCATGGTACTTGCCCGCAAATGTATATCTAGATAATTTTATTGTAACTGGCTCTGTCGTATTTTAAATATAAAATGTACGTCCACCGATTCCGCAACTGTTAGACACCTTAGTTCTTGCAACCTAATGGCCCGCCCGTTACGTTCCTCTACAGTGTAAATGTCTACTCATCATATACGATTACAGTTTGCTCCGTGGCCGGCCCACGTGGTTATAGGCCCGTATTTGTATACTGACATTTTCACAATAAAGGTTTTTAAAAGAAAACATGGTAGTAGTATTTACATTGGTAAAGTTTTTAATAATAGTCACTGTTTTAGAATCAGTAAAAGGCAAGTGAAATAAAGCAGTCCAATTTCATGAAGGGTAAAAGGTATAATACGCAGGAACGCAGTAAAGATAAATGATCAAGGGCTGTTGTGTTTCTACTTCTGCAACATAAAGTGATCGATAAGAATCTGATATTCAGGCGTATCGGCGACTAAGACAGCAGGCCGAGCCTCTTTTGCTCAACGGCTCCGTCATGGGACGAAGAAACGTCCTTTTTCTCGAAAAAGGAATATATTTTACTTGCAAGACAGTTGTAAATTTTCCGGGAAAGTACATTAGCCTGGAACATTATAACATATGTTTAAGAAAAAATAATGTTCGAAAGTAATAAAAAGCGTAATTTTTAGGTCATATGACCAAGCCTTTCATCATTAGAATAAGAAAAGTAAAATGAACCAATGAGAAGTTTTATTAACAAGTCACATGACCTGTTATGCTTACGTTACGCGCTGCGCGCCGCGCCCCAGATCGCTTCCGGGAAGCTGCGCTTCGCGCACCGGAGCACTTCCGGATGCGCTAACGCGGCGCGTCATATGACGCATTACGCGACAACGCAGGTCCAGAATATAGTCAAAATGTCTCCACCAACCAGCGGTCGGAACACAACCCCTTTCAGCAGGCTAAATAGTTCTGTTAAATGACAACAGAAGGGACAGGCAACAAGAACCATCAGTCAAAGAGGGGAGGGCAAGTTCTTCTCTACCGGGTCACGTTGGGGCGCTACCGGAACTGATCGAATTGGTAGTCTAAAGTGTGTCTGGATGTTTCAGACTGAAGCTGGCGTTAGCATGAGAGCACCACCATTTCGTAGCTCCGTCGTGGCCATTCCACGAGCAATCATGCTAGCCGCTCCCCACCAGAAGCCTGCGGGAGTCGGGGGCCCCCAAGACTTTTGTAGAATCTTCAAGGCTGAGGGGACGCTTTCGAGAATGGAGCCGAAGCTCTAGCAGACAAGCGTCCGAGTTCCAAGGTGTCGCAGGCCCATTTTAGTGGACCACGCCCAAATCTGAAGAGCCGGCCGCCATTTTGAGAGTCCTGTGGCAGCCGCCTATCGCTGCACCGCAAGAGCGGGAGCAACTAAAGTACATGGTGAGCGAGACGCTGTAGTCGAAAGAGCGGGCGGTAAACAGCTGAATAGCGGAAGAGGCACAGTGTATCAAAAGCGGGCGGAATGGCAACTGAAACGGTAAAGGGGCGCCCCACTACAGCGTGTCTTTAGGTGAAACGGATTGTGGGACAAGGTCAAGAATGGAAGAGTCACCAAAAGGCAAAAAGTTCCGCTTGACCCCGGGAGCCGGCCACCTATGTCGGGGGCGATCTCAGGCCACACCAGGGCAACACGACTTGCGGAGGGGGCCGGAGCCAAGCGCCCCCTCCGAGTCCGCGCCATGACACCGTCCCTCGGGGGCCTCCGTCAAGCGGTTCAGGGTGGCACCGCATCACATTGTTTTCAAATGCAGTCACGTCCTCAAACAGCCCCCACTTACATTGAGAATAGTGAAGCTGTAGCAAGTACAAATAGGCTTCAGACAGTGTTACAAGCACTCCTCAAAACTTTGAACTATCAGAGTGCATGAGTTTCATGCTCGATCGATTGAGCTAGCCGGATCGGGCAACAAAAAGTATAAAGTAGTTATGTAAATAGTTATTTAATAAAATGTTTTACCCTGTTACTTTGCTGGTGTGTTGTATATATTTGTAATATTTGCATAGAGTTTATCGTTATTTTGGGCGGGGTGGGTGGCGGAGCCGAGCTGTCTTGCAGCCATCATGGTGAGGAGCTCACTTCATCGCACTAGTTTCGTATATCTCATGAGGGGTTGTTCCTAATGTTTCTATTTTAGCGAGGTCAAAAAGAGATCCCATTAGTGGCCTACTGATTTTGCTCGATTCCTTTTGTTTTTTTACACGATTTTTCACTATCTGCAAAGACTAAACAGAGTATTGCGACTCTGTGCTTGTTTGTAAATAGAGAATGAACCAAAGAGAACCAATTCTAAAACAGTAAATGCTTGGATAACAATAAATCAAATGGAGAGAGAAGCAGGCACGACGGATTACAACGGGGGCAAAGGCCTGCGTTAACTACCCTTCACTATCTGCAAAGAGAGAGTACTTCTAATAGAAATGAGGGGGAGGGGGGGCCAGCATTCAAAGCAGATCAGTGTGCATAAACACGAAAATGTTTTTACTTACCACGTACTTGACATTCGACAGCTTATGATATTTGCTATTAAAAAACCATTGAAATTCACTGAAAAAACCATAGGTTAGAAACCATATATAGTTACGAATTAGCATTTACAAAACCTTGAAAATTCACTGAAAAAACCATAGGTTATAGACCATATATAGTTAGGAATTTGCATTTACAAAACCTTATTTTACTCACACAAAACCATTGAAATTCGCATATATACTTAGTTGCACTAACTATATATCGCGCACCCGCAATCCACTGCTGATCATGTCACATATTACATCATTCATGACATTGTCAGTGACATCACTGATGACATCACTGATGACATCTCAAATGACATCACTGATGACATCTCAAATGACATCACTGATGACATCTCAAATGACATCACTGATAACATCTCAAAGGACATCACTGATGACATCTCAAATGACATCACTGATGACATCACTGATGACATCTCATTTGACATCAATGACCACATCACTGATGATATCATTCATGTGACAATACAATGCATCTCCTCACACTTTAATATAACCTCTGTTACACCCAGTGTTAAATACAGAGTATAATTTTTGAAACCATTGACACACCAATACTAGTTACTACATACGCACTCACTGATTCCTATGTTTACACACACATTCACTCATTTACCCATACAATCATTCATACATACAATCACTCATCTTTACAACACTATCATATGCACTCATACACCTATACAGACTCTCACACTCTGTCACTCATCCATGGAGTTACTCACACACCTAGTCAGTCCTGTAAAGAATCAATCACACTTCCATTTTCTAATCTATACAGTTAAACATAGAGCACCTTACATTTTGAAATATATACTAACACATACTTACTCTCTTATACAATCATTGATACAAGTACACATTGATCTGCACACAGTCACACACCTCCCAGCCAGCCACACACACACTCAGTCTCCCATACAAATACTTGGGCAATCAATCAATAACCCATATAGTGACTCATATAGCTACTGATCAACACATGCAGCAGTTTACAGAACAACAAACATAATGATGCACAAATTAAGACAGTTCAGTCACTAACCCATGCACTCAGTGAGACACATTTAAGTCACTCATACAGTCAGTCACGCACCTACTAAATCCTTCATCCAGACACTTCTACATCTACTCATTCTTCAATATGTAAAACGTATTTAAACTTTACAGAAACACACAGTCACTGGATGATGTCATCAGTGATGTCATTTGAGATGTCATCAGTGATGTCATCAGTGATGTCACTGACCATGTCATGAATGATGTAATATGTGACATCATCAGCAGTGGATTGCGGGTGCGCCATATATAGTTAGTGCAACTAACTATATATGGAATTTCAATGGTTTTGTGTGAGTAAAATAAGGTTTTTTAAATGCTAATCCCTAACTATATATGGTCTATAACCTATGGTTTTTTCAGTGAATATATATATATATATATATATATATATATATATATATATATATATATATATATATATATATATATATATATTCACTGTAAAAACCATAGGTTTCACACCAGTTATAGTTAGCTGGAAATTTTACTCGCATAAAAACCATTGAAATTCCCACGTTATAGTTAGTTGGACTCACTATAACTTGCGCGTGCAATGCACTGCTGATGACGTCACATATTACATCACTCATGACATGGTCAGTGACATCACTCATGACATCACTGATGACACCATCCAGTGAATGTCTGTCTTTCCGAGAAATAAATATGTCTTATATATGTATATGTGAAAGTTGATGGAAGAATAAATGTTTAAATAAGTGTTTAGATGTTTTTTTTGAAAAAAAAATTGATTGGTTAACTGGCTTATTAAGTGTATCTTAGGCAATGCATATATTAGTGAGTAATGTTTAAATATTTAAATATAAGGATTAGTGTTTCACTTTCTGTATAAGTGGCTGCATGGGTTGGTGAGTAGCTACATGTGTATGTATATGAGTTATTAGATGTTTGTTTTAGTATCTGTATGAGTGTTTGTATGGTTTGGTGGGGGTATTACTTAGCACATAGATGCATGAATAACCAACTCTGTATGTGTTTTGAAGACAGCATATGTGCAGGACTGTATGGGTGGATGAGTGTGTATATGTGTGTGTTAGTGAGTGAATGACGGTCTCACTAGTGTCTTTATCAGTAACTACATATGTTTTAATCTAGTATATGTAAATATTGATGTATGTAAGTGAGTATATGTGAGAGTATGAGATTTTAAGAGTTCCTGTTTAAATAAGTATGTGTTTTTATAAGTGATTGTTTAAGTGAGTAAGTATGTGTAATTTTCCTTAGAAGTAAGGTGGTTGTGTGTGTATAGCTGTATATGCAAATAAATGGATGTTCAATAGTTTATTTGCATGTGTGAGTATGTGTGTGAGTAACTTTTGGATCACTGTCGTTGTGTAACAGGATATATAGGTGTATCACTACATATGATGAGTGAGTATATGTATGAGTGACTATGTAGAACTGTTTGTGTATAAGTGGATGTGTATACAGATGGTGGAATTACTGAATTGGTTGTTGTAACTGATATGGGTATCTCCATTTTTTTGAACATTGTAGTTTCTATTTTTGAATATGTGTTTCAAGGGTTACATTACAGTGAAAGGAGTTCTGTCACTGTGTCACAAGGATGGTGTCATCAGTGATGTCATGAGTGATGTCACTGACCATGTCATGAGTGATGTAATATGTGACGTCATCAGCAGTGCATTGCACGCGCAAGTTATAGTGAGTCCAACTAACTATAACGTGGGAATTTCAATGGTTTTTATGCGAGTAAAATATCCAGCTAACTATAACTGGTGTGAAACCTATGGTTTTTTCAGTGAATTTAATAGGTTTTTTAAATGCTAATTCCTAACTATAACTGGTGTGAAACCTATGGTTTTTTCAGTGAATTTCAATGGTTTTTTAATAGCAAATCAGGTATGAAAAGTAATATTTTTTATAACGAATTTTATATTGTATAATTATGTAATAGTATTTTTTCATTTTTTTTTTGCCCCGGAGCGCTCCCCGGGGCACGTACCGATGCGCTCACCGGTAAGCGCAGTGCTTCGTCGCGCCCCGGGGCACGTACCAGTGAGCGCCCCGTTAGCGCTATTCCCGCGAACGAAAACAACATTGTGACGTATCGCGTAGCCGCGTGATGCGTCATATGACGCACTTCGTAAGCGCACCCGGAAGCACCCGAGCGCATACGATCGCGCAACGTAAGCGCCGCCGGGCGCGCCCCAGGGCGCGACTACGGGCACGCACTGGGGCACGTAGCGCAAGCGCGTCGGGTCATGTGACCTGAAAATAACACTTTTGATTGGTTCAGAACACTTTTGGTTTCCAAATGATGAGAAAGCACAGGTCATGAGACCTGAAAATAACACTTTTGATTGGTACACAACAGTTTTGTTTTCCAAATGATGAAAGACCCCACCTTTTTTCCTCATTTTCCCTTTGTTGTTTGAGTGAAGAAGACCTGCATTCATTTTGTGAGAAATGGCTTCACTAGTAGCAGCTGCAGGTGCATCTGCACCACCACCACCTCCACCACCACCACAAGGACCACCACAAGACCACATTGGTGGTCAAGAAGAAGAAGAGGACGAAGAGGAGGAGGTGGAGAGGGACTTTCTGCCTGAGGACAATCCCCCATACAGACCCAAAGAACATTTTATTTGGAACTTTTACAAGATGCCAAGGGGTGCAAAAAAGGTGAATGCAGCTAAGGTCACTTGCCTCATCTGTGGCCAAGAACTGTCAAGAGGGAACCCAAAGAAGAAGTATTCTTTTGAGAACCACACTATGATTAGACATATGCAGAGGAAGCACCGAACAATTTTTCGGCAGCAGAGGTCAGGGAACTGACCAAGAACCCTTCCCATCCTTCTTCTTCAAGCGCCTCTAATCAACCCACTCTATCGGATGCAGAGGCTAGGGAGATGGTCCCTAATGTACAAACCAGGTTTGCAAATTTTAAATTTGTTTGCAAATATTGCAACAAAACAATTTCATATGGTGAGCAAAGCATCATTTTACTCAATCTGCAGACAACCATCACTGCAGCAAGCAACCTTAATTTTTTTCTATGTTTTTTTTTGCTCCAGTTGAGCTGTTTGCAATTCCCTGTGTTTTGTTTGACCCCAGAAAAACTACAAAAAAATAAAAATTGTTAAGAAAAGCCAAAAAAAGTAAAAAATGTTCAAAAAAACAATAAAAAAATATAAAACAACAAAAAGAATAAAAAAAACAGTTCTTTTCAGAACTACCTCCAATTTATATAAAAATGCTACATTTTTTTAAAACTCTGTCTTTCTTTTTTTCTCCAGGGTACGCGTACCTGTACGTGTACCGATACGTGTACCGGGGCGCGCAACCCTTAAAAAAAAATAATAATAATGAGTGTGTGTGTGTGTAGTGTGTATGTGTGGGGGGGTGGGTGTGGGGTGTGTGTGTGTGTGGGGGGGGTATGTGTGTGCATTGTGTGTGTGTAGGATGTGTGCGTGTGTGTGTGGGGTGTGTGTGTGGGTGTGTGTGTGTGTGTGAGGAGTGTGTGTGTGGGGGTGTGTGTGTGTGTGTGAGGTGTGTGTGTGGTGTGTGTGTGTGGTGTGTGTCAGAGGTGTGTGTGGGGCGGTGAGGTGTATGTGGGGTGTGTCTGTGAGGTGTGTGTGTGTGGGGGGGATTGAGGTGTTTTCCCCATGGTACGCTCCCCGTACCGGGCGCTCCCCCCGCGAAAATCGAAAAAAAATGTAACTTTTTTTTTGTCCTGTGGGGCCCTTTTATGGCCCCCACATCAAACCTAGGGGGTCAGGGGGAGTCTACTCTGCCCCCTTATGGTCATTTCCCCCTTTGTTTTTGCCACCTCTTGTGTCTCGATCCTACCGAGACACAAGATGGCGGCCGCTCCGGACTGTTTGGAATGTTTACAGACACCCGAGAGCCAATCAACTTTGCGCGCGCGAACTCGCGTAGCGCGCTGGTAAGCGCCCCGGTGCGCGTACCGGGGCGCGCTTATAGATATATATATTTTTGTGAACCTAAATTACTCAAAATCCACTGGAGCGCATATCTTGAGACATAGCAAAGGCACATCGGGCTACCAGTACCTACAATTTTGCCAAGTTTGGTGGAAATCCATTCAGCCGTTCGGGCTAAAAGTGAGTCCAAACGCCCTATGGAAATTAACATGGGGAAAACACATTTTGGGACCCCCTTTTATCTCGGCCCCCGCTTAACAAATCCCCCCAAACTTTCAGGGAAGGAGCGGAGCGGAGCGGGCCATCTTCTTTGAGAAATTCGCGAAGATTCGTCCACCGGCGCCAAAGTTATTCCCAATAGAATGTTGCGGATTTCCTATGGAAAGTAGATCCTAACTATAACTACCTACTGGCGACCGCCAGTAGGTAATATGCATATATATATATATATATTCACTGAAAAAACCATAGGTTATGGACCATATATAGTTAGGAATTAGCATTTACAAAACCTTATTTTACTCACACAAAACCATTGAAATTCGCATATATAGTTAGTTGCACTAACTATATATCGCGCACCCGCAATCCACTGCTGATCATGTCACATATTACATCATTCATGACATGGTCAGTGACATCACTGATGACATCACTGATGACATCTCAAATGACATCACTGATGACATCACTGATGACATCTCAAATGACATCACTGATGACATCACTGATGACATCACTGATGACATCACTGATGACATCTCAAATGGCATCACTGATGACATCACTGATGACATCTCAAATGACATCACTGATGACATCACTGATGACATCTCATTTGATATTACTGATCACATCACTGATGACATCATTCATGTGATAATACGATGAACCTCTTCAGACTCTAATATAACCTTAGATACACTCAGTGTAAACAGACACTCACAGACTGTCACTCATCCATGGAGTTACTCACACACCTAGTCAGTCATGCAAAGAATCAATCACACCTCCATTTCCTCAACTATACAGTTATACACACCTTACTTATTCAAACATATACTAACACATATTTACTCTCTTATACAATCCCTGATACAAGTTCACAATGATCCATACAGCCACTCACACATTTACTGGCTCTTATGCACAGTTATTTATATATGTCAACTCTCACATGTACTGTGTTTTACATATGTACTTACTTTGACATGTAGCACTGAGATATCCATTCACTCACCAATACACTCATGCACACAGTCAACCGCCCATACAGCTGTTTCCACATGCACCTTTGAACCCATACATCTAGTGAATCAACTGCTCACACATCTATGCACAGAGTCATAGACCTCCCAGCCACCCACACACACACTCAGTCTCCCATACAAATACTTGGGCAACCAATCAATAACCCATATAGTTACTCATATAGCTACTGATCAACACATGCAGCAGTTTACAGAACAACAGACATAATGATGCACAAATTAAGACAGTTTAGTCACTAACCCATGCACTCAGTGAGACACATTTAATCACTCACTCATACAGTCAGTCATGCACCTACTAAATCCTTCATCCAGACACTTATACATCCACTCATTCTTCAATATGTAAGACGTATTTTAACTTTACAGAAACATACAGTCACTGGATGTTGTCATCAGTGATGTCATCAGTGATGTCATTTGAGATGTCATCAGTGATGTCATCAGTGATGTCACTGACAATGTCATGAATGATGTAATATGTGACATGATCAGCAGTGGATTGCGGGTGCGCGATATATAGTTAGTGCAACTAACTATATATGCGAATTTCAATGGTTTTGTGTGAGTAAAAGAAGGTTTTGTAAATGCTAATTCCTAACTATATATGGTCTATAACCTATGGTTTTTTCAGTGAATTTTCAAGGTTTTGTAAATGCTAATTCGTAACTATATATGGTCTATAACCTATGGTTTTTTCAGTGAATTTCAATGGTTTTTTAATAGCAAATATCAAAAGCTGTAAAATGTATTCTTCTTTTAAAGGAAAAATATATTTTATATGTATTTAATATAATTTTTTTATGTATATACATTTTTTGAGGGAACGAATTTATCAACTATCATGCTGAAGAAGAGTGTGGGGAAAAAAACAAAGAGGAGGACTAAGAGGAAAGAACAATCAGTTCAAAAATACAATTGCTTTAAAGCATGAAGTGCTTTTCCACACATTTACATTTAAATAACCCATATTAGAACATACAAAATATCTACAGAGGAGACGGTGTACATTGAATTTTAGACTCTTCATTGGTACCTACGTGTTGGTACTTACATCACCCACACAACACAACAGCTCTATTCAGAGCTACCCTACCTCAAAGCACTCTAAAATATTATTTTAATATTTCCCTTGGTTTTCCCCTTGTTACGCTTTCCGGAACGCTAACCGGTGCGCGGACCGGGCGCTAACCGTGCGAAAATTTGAAAAAAAAAGGTGTTTTTTTTACATATATGGGCCTCCTCAGCCACCCTCAGAAAACCTAGGGGGTCAGGATATGTCTCCCGTGCCCCCTTATACCCATTCCCAACATTGTTTCCTTCATCTTGTGACAAAATTTGTCCGAAACACAAGATGGCGGACTCCCGTTACGCTACCGGTGAGCTACCCGGTTCGCGTACCGGGTAGCGCTTCCACCGCGAAAAATCGAAAAAAAATGTATTTGATTTTTTTGCCCCGCGGGTCCCTTTAATAGCCCCCACATCAATCCTAGGGGGTCAGGAGGGGTCTACCTTGCCCCCTTTCATTCATTTACCCCTTCGTTTATTTCCACCTCTTGTCTCTCGATCCTACCGAGAGACAAGATGGCGGCCGCTCCGGACTGTTTAGAATGTTGACAGTCACCGGAGAGCCAATCCGCTTCTCCTCGCGAAGTTCCGTTACGCGTCTGGTACGCGAACCGGGGCGCTAACCGGGACGCTGTCACAGATATATATATTTTTTTGAACGTTAATTTCTCAAAATCCACTGGAGCACATATCTTGAGACCTAGCAAAGGCACATCGGGCAAACAGTCTCTACAATTTTGCCAAGTTTCATAGAAATCCATTCAGCCGTTCGAGCTAAAAGTGAGTCCAACCGCCCTATGGAAAAGTCAATGTTAAAAACATGTTTTGGGACCCCCCTTTTTTCTCGGCCCCCGCTTGACGAACCCCCCCAAACTTTCAAGGGACGCTCAGAAACAAAATGTGCCATTTTCCTGAAAATTTCAGCCAATTCCGTCCATCAACGCCAAAGTTATTCAACATGGAATTTTCAGAAATCCCTATTAAAAAAAATCCTAACTATATATACCTACTGGCGACCGCCAGTAGGTAATATATATATATATATATATATATATTGCAGTACAAATTGCCCTTGAGCAGCGGGAGGGCACTCGAGAGCGTTCTCATCATTATCAGCCTCGCTGCAGCTCGCTTCTCTGCGCCCTGTAATGGTTGTGCAAAGCCGACGCGTTTCGAGGCATTGCGCCTCTTCTTCTTGGGCAGACACACCAAACACTGCGGGGCTCACCATTCAATTGCTTTTATTCATATCATTACACTTAGTAGTGGGCGTGGCCACAACGACCCGCCGGGATTTCTGGGACTTGTAGTCATCATGGTGAGTAACATTCACATCCTTAAGTAGGTGCAGTGCTTGAAAGTCAAATTAAGTCCGTGTATTTTCCTTGGTAGGATGGGTTCCAGAGAAACAGGCTTGATTAGTGCAAGAGAGCGCTGTGCTTCGTGGCTTGGAAAGGTTCCATTCCACAGCTTCTTCTTTTTCTGGTCTGAAAAATGGTCTGAAAACGGTGCTCATCCCCACGGCAGGAGCAGCCGTGAAAATTGATTGCAGTACAAATTGCCCTTGAGCAGCGGGAGGGCACTCGACAGCGTTCTCATCATTATCAGCCTCGCTGCAGCTCGCTTCTCTGCGCCCTGTAATGGTTGTGCAAAGCCGACGCGTTTCGAGGCATTGCGCCTCTTCTTCTTGGGCAGACACACCAAACACTGCGGGGCTCACCATTCAATTGCTTTTATTCATATCATTACACTTAGTAGTGGGCGTGGCCACAACGACCCGCCGGGATTTCTGGGACTTGTAGTCATCATGGTGAGTAACATTCACATCCTTAAGTAGGTGCAGTGCTTGAAAGTCAAATTAAGTCCGTGTATTTTCCTTGGTAGGATGGGTTCCAGAGAAACAGGCTTGATTAGTGCAAGAGAGCGCTGTGCTTCGTGGCTTGGAAAGGTTCCATTCCACAGCTTCTTCTTTTTCTGGTCTGAAAAATGGTCTGAAAACGGTGCTCATCCCCACGGCAGGAGCAGCCGTGAAAATTGATTGCAGTACAAATTGCCCTTGAGCAGCGGGAGGGCACTCGACAGCGTTCTCATCATTATCAGCCTCGCTGCAGCTCGCTTCTCTGCGCCCTGTAATGGTTGTGCAAAGCCGACGCGTTTCGAGGCATTGCGCCTCTTCTTCTTGGGCAGACACACCAAACACTGCGGGGCTCACCATTCAATTGCTTTTATTCATATCATTACACTTAGTAGTGGGCGTGGGGATGAGCACCGTTTTCAGACCATTTTTCAGACCAGAAAAAGAAGAAGCTGTGGAATGGAACCTTTCCAAGCCACGAAGCACAGCGCTCTCTTGCACTAATCAAGCCTGTTTCTCTGGAACCCATCCTACCAAGGAAAATACACGGACTTAATTTGACTTTCAAGCACTGCACCTACTTAAGGATGTGAATGTTACTCACCATGATGACTACAAGTCCCAGAAATCCCGGCGGGTCGTTGTGGCCACGCCCACTACTAAGTGTAATGATATGAATAAAAGCAATTGAATGGTGAGCCCCGCAGTGTTTGGTGTGTCTGCCCAAGAAGAAGAGGCGCAATGCCTCGAAACGCGTCGGCTTTGCACAACCATTACAGGGCGCAGAGAAGCGAGCTGCAGCGAGGCTGATAATGATGAGAACGCTGTCGAGTGCCCTCCCGCTGCTCAAGGGCAATTTGTACTGCAATCAATTTTCACGGCTGCTCCTGCCGTGGGGATGAGCACCGTTTTCAGACCATTTTTCAGACCAGAAAAAGAAGAAGCTGTGGAATGGAACCTTTCCAAGCCACGAAGCACAGCGCTCTCTTGCACTAATCAAGCCTGTTTCTCTGGAACCCATCCTACCAAGGAAAATACACGGACTTAATTTGACTTTCAAGCACTGCACCTACTTAAGGATGTGAATGTTACTCACCATGATGACTACAAGTCCCAGAAATCCCGGCGGGTCGTTGTGGCCACGCCCACTACTAAGTGTAATGATATGAATAAAAGCAATTGAATGGTGAGCCCCGCAGTGTTTGGTGTGTCTGCCCAAGAAGAAGAGGCGCAATGCCTCGAAACGCGTCGGCTTTGCACAACCATTACAGGGCGCAGAGAAGCGAGCTGCAGCGAGGCTGATAATGATGAGAACGCTGTCGAGTGCCCTCCCGCTGCTCAAGGGCAATTTGTACTGCAATATATATATATATATATAACATTTCTATGGCAAAATGAAACCCCTCATTTTGTTCCTTTTCAAATTAAATGTATTAAGTGTAACCACTTTATTCCAATCAAGATGACTTCAGGTGTGCCATACTTTTGTCATAAGTAAGACTGTTAGCGTTCTAGTTGTTCTTTAGAACACTCTGGGACATTCTGTCATTGGGCTATAGTTGGGCTACATCTGGCTGATATTTGGGCTACATTTGGGCTCTTTTGTCTCTGGTGGCCATCTTGGGAGACTGCATATCAGAATTTTTTTTATGAAATATAAGAGGATTTGAGAAGTCACTCAAAATGTACCCTAATTTTTCTTTCTTCAGCACTAATCATAATTTCTATGGCAAAATGAACCCCCTCATTTTGTTCCTTTGCAAATTAAATGTTTTAAGTGTTAACACTTTATTCCAATCAAGATGACTTCAGGTGTGCCATACTTTTGTCATAAGTAAGACTGTTAGCGCTCTAGTTGTTCTTTAGAACACTCTGGGACATTCTGTCACTGGGCTATAGTTGGGCTACATCTGGCTGATATTTGGGCTACATTTGTTTTTTTTGTCTCTGGTGGCCATCTTTGGGCTACATTGGGCTACATTGGGCTACATTGGGCTACATTGGGCTACATTTGGGCTCTAACATATATATAGCCCAATGTAGCCCAATATATATTTTTCAAAGTTAATTTTCGTAAAAACCACTGGAGCATATATCTTGAGACATAGCAAAGGCACATCGGGCTACCAGTCCCTACAATTTTGCCAAGTTTTGTGGAAATCCATTCAGCCGTTCGAACTAAAAAGGAGTCCAACCGCCCTTTGGAAAACTCAATGTTAAAAACACGTTTTGGGACCCCCCTTGTTTCTCGGCCCCCGCTTGACGAAACCCACCCAAACTTTCAGGGGACGCTCAGAAACAAAATGTGCCATTTTCCTGAACATTTCAGCCAATTCCGTCCATCAACGCCAAAGTTATTCAACATAGAATTTTCAGAAATCCCTATTCAAAAAAATCCTATCTATATATACCTACTGGCGACCACCAGTAGGTAATATATATATATATATATAACATTTCTATGGCAAAATGAAACCCCTCATTTTGTTCCTTTTCAAATTAAATGTATTAAGTGTTACCACTTTATTCCAATCAAGATGACTTCAGGTGTGCCATACTTTTGTCATAAGTAAGACTGTTAGCGTTCTAGTTGTTCTTTAGAACACTCTGGGATGTTAAGCAGGGAGTGCGAATGTAAATTCACTCGTTTCAAATCAATTCAGTATTTGTAAAGTGCAAACTACTCACTCCTATGGGTCCGATGGCACTGGGGGCGTAAGCTAAGCTGCTGCTGACTCGGGGATAAAGCCGCTGAACTATGGACTGGTCTGAAAGTGCGGGGTACGGAAATTAAGAGAGGTATTGCCTATAGTGTCATGCTACTAAATTGAGCTGGTGCTTGACTCGGGATGAAACCATGTGCCAAACTCTGTGTCCTATGCTGTGAAGTCATGTGCTCTGGGCACTGTGCCACACCTGTCCAACTTGTATATGGTGCATAGGTGGTGTTGTACAGGGAGTGCAAAGGTAAATCAATACTGTATTTGTAAAGAGCCCACTACTCACCCCTATGGCTGTGTAGAGCCGGTGATCAAAGCGAGAGCTCTGTGCTTCAAAGTCAGATGGTCTGCCCGCTGCATCACAGCAGTGTGGAGAAAACATTTTAGTGAGGGTCCGGGAGTTGCCTTTACCTGGCCCTAAAATAGCAGGCCTACGTTGTCAGTTATAGGGTGGCTCTAAAAAGAGCCATTGTGTTGATTAGTTGGAGCTATATATAAGTGCGGATGCACAGCTTCAAGTTATTCAGAAAAACTCTGTTTCCCTGATCTGTGAAGTGCACTCCATCACTTCTGTAGATATCAGCCATATCAAAATGTATGTTGTTGTTGTAGATCGTCCCCATTCTATGGTCTCTGAGGTATGCAGACACAGCTTTGTTGACATTCTTCCTAGATTTTACAATCTGAGGAATATATTGGAAGATAAGAAAACAGTTTGAGGCAATAGTAACATCAATTGTCCAAAAGTGTCCTTCATAAGCATTTCCAAACCTACTCCAGTCAATGTGCATAGGTCATTTCCACCTCAATGCACAATCATGAGGTCAGGGTGTGGAAGATGCAAAGAGGTTTTAACCAAAGGCAACAATTGGTGCCTCTGCAATCCTCTCTGTGCACCATTTAATGTCCATATTTTGTAAACCTAGGTCTAAGTCAATACGTCTCTGTTCTGCATACCACTTGCACCAGAAAATATAGCTATGTCCTACAACCCACACTAGCATTTTGAAGGTATGGCTTGAAGGTATGGAAAGATGTCTGTAGCACATGCCGTTCCCTTGTAGAATAAGAGATATGTTTAACGATGGGGAACTACTTTTTTTCAGAATATAAAATGATACCTGATTGAGAGATGAAAAGCATTGTTTTTTAAAAGTAGGGTGCACATTCGTTTTGTTGAAAAGCATCTTTGTAATTGGTTAAGAAAAAGCAGTTTAAAAGTAGAGTACATATCATAGGATAAAATGTGCTCAACTCAACCACACTTGCTACTTGCATTTGGAAGGCACTGTTCGAATTTAAAACAATCGTGCCAATAAATGTTTGAGGAAATGTTGCAAAAAAAATATTGGTTTAAAAAAATGTATGAACTTTTAACCTGCACGTGTTGTTGAATGTTCTAGAAAGGACTTTTGAGTGTGGGATGTATACTCGTTGTTCTCAAATCGCGGCGTGCATATTGTGGGAGATGGATGCAAACATTATCATATTTGTCAGGGGGGCAGCAGATGTGTTAGCACAAGATAGACATAGAACCTCTCATCCCTACAGTAATTGCTCAAGCTGCATTCATACAGGATGTGTAGAAAGCCCGGCCGTGGGTGTTGTGGTATGTCTGCGACCCTGGTCATCATGGATGAGATGCCCAGCATGTGGCACTTGGGCAGTTTCACTGTGTGTTACATTGCCAAACAGCTGCTTCTCCCTCCCACAAGCTCCCACACTTTTGTATGCTGTGCTCTTGTATCCCATGCACTTGTATGGCACACCATTGTAATGCCTATTCACGCATATCCTGCGACATTCCAGCTACACAATGACAGTGCCATTTGGAGGAGGTGCATGCCACTTTACAACATTGACTGCTGTGGCCGTTGCGGCAGGTCACACCAGAAAACAGAGACACACTTACCGCACTTCTATTTCCTGCACACAGACATATCCGAGACACCTCGTTTCCCTTGCCGGATAGGCACACCCTTGCGCTGACTTGTGTACTCCGGACCAGCACATGCCAGTTGCGCATGCAGGAGGATGCATGCATAGCTACATGTCCACGGTCACTGCTAACGCTGAGGTGACATTGTAACGTCTGCTGAAGACAGCACACTGTGATGTTGCAGGGCCTGTGCCTATCATGCTAACACAATGACCACAGGGACACACTTGCTCAGATGTGAGTTTGGGGGGCGTTGGCGGTCCTGGGGTTGTTGGGATGAGTCTTGTGGCCCTCATGGGTATCCCTGTATCATGCTCATTGACTCTATGGCACCTATGGGTATTCTGATGTGGCTCTTGGCTGTGTTCCCTTTCATGCTGCAGGTAGTCGTCCTGCTTAACACCAGCAGAAAGCTGGTGTAAAATCCCTGGTGCTATTGTGGCTTATCGCTGGAATTTGTTTTGCATTGTAGTTGTTGTGAAAGTTGTGATGTCCTTTTTTCGTGTGCAGAACAATAAACAAACTGATCAGTGTATCGCATCAAGATCTAGTACCTGACGCACTATTTCCAGTCAATACAAATACATTGAGATTTCTTCATTGATTTTGTGTGTTCACTGTAAGTGCAGCCACTTCCTCAGTGCAATTCAATACAGGATTTTAGTATTTAGTATAAATCGCAAAGGTGCACCTCGTGACTTTTTGCACAGGAATGACTACTCTGCATTTCATTATCAGCACTTTAATGCAACTAAAGTTGAGATAAATCTAACACACTATTCCGAAGTTGGTGTAAACTTATGACATTACCAGTATTCCCATGATAAGTGCCACAAAGTTAACACCATGATAGATACCACCAAATAATAGTAATAAGTACAAGGGAGAGTCACACAGCAGTTAAGAAAACAACCAAAAACATAATTTTTTTTTCAAACTTTATAAACATATATATAAATGATAAACTAGTCTCAAACTTTATTTTTTTATTAACATATATGTATAAACGATAAACTAATAAACAAAATTTAACAAAAATAATACAAAACAACAAGGCGGAAGACTCCTGTGCGGACCATTGATGTTGACGACAGAGCATGGAAAATAAAGCACAAAATAAGGACATGTTTAATGCGCATATCAAAGGAGTGAGACACAGAGAAACAGAGAAGGTAAAAAAGCAAGAGAGAAAAAGAGAGGGAGGAAGGAAAGAAAGGGAGTGAGAAAGGGAGAAGGAAGAGAGAGATAGAAGGACAGGAATGAAGAGAGTGAGAGAGAGTGAAGAGAGGGAAGTGAGAGAGAAAGAGAGAGTGACAGAGAGAGAGAGAGATACTTCCGCCCCTGCACATCCATAAGCAAATAATTACCTGGTGCCACCGCAGTGTCCGTCCCCGGGGCATCCATGAGCAAATAATTACCTGGTGCAATCGCAGTGTGCAGCAGTGGGCACTCCATGTGCCTGTCTTAACTCTGTGGATCTCAGCTATGTCGCTGAGTCCTGAGTCATGAATGGCGGAGACCATATCAGCTTCTCCGCGGATCTCACAGATGTCACTGATTCCTGAGTCATGAATGGCAGAGACCACATCAGCTTCTCCGCGGATCTCACGGATGTCGCTGAGTCCTGAATGGCGGAGACCACATCAGCTTCTCCACGGTCCAGCAGATCTCATACATGTCGCTGAGTCCTGAGTCATCAATGGCGGAGACCACCTCAGCATTTGGTGCCGCTAAGCCTGTGGAACTCAAGTCCGTGCCATGTGGTGGTAGGCCCCTGATGGCCACATGAGCTTTGGGTGGCGCTAACTCTGTGCATCTGAAGTCCGCGCCAAGGGGATGGTAGGCCCCTGACAGCCATACAGCTGAGGGTACGACTAACATTCTGTGCAACTTTTCATGGTTGAAACCTGTGGAGCATCCGCCATCCAGTCAGCACCGGCAATAAACGATGTGACGTTGTTGATCTATTATATTTGCGTGGTCACATGGCCTGTGATGCATTTGCCGGATAGGTGTGGTGTATGTACAAACCTGCCCTCAGGAAGCGGCCGTGTGATGTTGAGAACATTGACCACTGACCTGCACACTAACAGCGAGTACACCTGCGGCAGGTAGCTATGTGGGGCCAATGTCGGAACATAATTGGAGTGGCGTGGCGTATGACGGAAAAGGGCAGGGATAGCTACAATGACGCGGACGGCTCGTAGTACTGCGTCTGTGAGTCAAGCATACGGGCCGCAGCTGTCCCTCTGCGAGCCTGGGTGTGAACTGTTTATAACTCACACTACATAAGTATTGAAAAATCATTTTGTGATCAGTCCGTCAGCTGGCATCTGTCCGAGGCATTTGTGAAATCATATCAGAGTTCTCTCTGTTAGAGATACCCCTTTGACGCTTACTCTTCCCACATCAGCAGGTAATGCACCCTCTTCCCACATTCCCAACATACCCCCAACAACCTTCTTGGGCCAGAAGTGTCACTGTGCAGTTGGACATAGAAGAATCTTAGTCATGGATAGCTTTACATATAAAAAAAAATATTTAAAGGAAAGATCTGCAAATAAGAATGAAGGGAGTCTGGTGCAGTGGTCACTGCCACAAAGTTGGGGTCACTGCCATTCAGGACTCAGGACACACTTGGCTTGTATTAAATAGGGTTAGTGGCACCAGAAGCATTGAGAGTGTATGAGCTTGGTGTGGACGGCCTCACTGAGAGCAATGTGTGTTGTCTACTGGACTGCGTCATGTGGAATCAGGACTCTATCTGAATTGAGAGGTGTGCTGACCTTAGTGTAGGCCAGAGGTAACGGGGACGAAGGGCCCACAGCCACGGGCATACGTTAGTGGCCCCAGCAACCTGCGTAGTGCAGGTTTAGTGGCACCACGTGTCGCCGGCCTTCCATATGCAAATACCCCTCACTAATCGAAGGGAACCTGGTGCTCTGGTCCCTGCCACCAACTTAGGGTCACTGCCATTCAGGACTTAGGACACAGGTACTCATGTTGGATCGAGTTATGTTAAGTGGGTTAACGGGACTACATGTCGCCGACCTTGCATATCGAAATATGCCTCGCTGATCGAAGGGAGTATGGTGCTGTGGTCGCTGCCACAGACTTGGGGTCACTGCCACTCAGGACTCAGGACAAAGTTACACATGTGGGATTGGCTTGTGTTAAAGAGGGTTAGTGGTAGTACGCGTCGCCTGAAGTACTGGGTTTTTCGGAACCCAGCGGTGCCAGGGTACACCCTAAGACTTCGCGTCCTTCCTGCTTAGACTACAGAAACACAGAGTCTTCTAGGTGAAGTCAAAGATCGAATTTATTGGCTGCAGCCAGAAACAGTGAATCCTAGAAGTACAACACGGTGTATATTCTCAGGAGACTGCTCCATCTTACAAAGCCAGCCTTCTCTTTTTATACAAAATATTATGCTTCGGGCAAACATTCTTTACTTTACAGTTGACCATTCACATATTTTCGCTACAAAGAAAAAGCAGAGTCATGATGACAAGCCCATATTTCAGTTCGTCCAGCCCACAATAAATTATCCGGCAAGGCCCAGTATTTTCATCAGATATCGACGGACCCCCAATAAAATCGGGCACCTCCTCCTCGTAAAGCAAGTCATAAAGAAAGGAGCAGGGACAGGTGTGTGTAAGATTAGGCAGGGTTTGTGTGCGATGAAAAGGTTTATGGTAGGCTGTGCCTTGATGCTATCTCGGTCGGCCACTGGGAAAGGAACTGGCCGGGCAGGTTTGGCTTCAGGCAGTGGAGTCAGCTTGCCCAGGTCGCAGAGAAGTCAAAGAAGGTGTACGTGTCCTTTAGAATAGTGTTTGGCCTTAGTCATTGGCCTATGTGAGGGCAACCTACAAAATGGCTGCCATTACACAAAATGGAACACGAGGGTTCAGGACGAAAACTACGGTTTCAGGGTGATTTCGTCACTCGAAAATGACGTAAATGCTCGTACATGGTATATTAGTCATTCTCGGTCTTTTGATACCAAAATCGTCATGGTACGACGATATTTTTGACACGGGTCCAGAATTTTCAGTACCACAGACCGTCCTTTTGCCCTTACATAGGCAGTTAACCTATCCTCATGCTAATCTGAGTCCAGGTCTATATTCATAAAGTCATTGAGATGTTGCTGTAGCATCATCCTATTACTTAGCTCGTCTCTTCATACAGGTTTCCTTACACATGATGTAGCACAGAGGCCACATATTGCAGGAGCACACTGTACGCACAGACAGAACAGGAAAAGGATAACTAAGAACACCCCAACAACCATCAGAATTTTCCAACCCCAGGCGGATATCAGTTCCCAGAACCATCCCATCAATGACCAATCTCCTTTATCCACATGAATAGATTCGGAAATCTTATGCAGTTTGGAGATGGCCTGGTACACTGTTGGAGCGTTATCTGGAATGAAAACACAGCAACTCGATTGGATCACTCTACATACCCCACCTCGTTCTGCAAGTATGACATCTAACGCGACCCTGTTCTGAAGGGTCATAAGACGATCCGACTGGAGCTCAGCAGTCAAGTTACTAAGGGCACCAGCAGTTTCAACTACGGTGGACTCAACCACCCTCGTCAATTGCCTTATGTTCCTGCTGTTAACCATGGGTCCCCAAAACGGCAGAAAACCCTTCACGAAGTCTCCAAATTCTTGTCCTGCAGTGTCTTCTTTGCTGAAGACACCTCTAGCTATCCTTGTCATATGGTAATCTGCCGCAGCGGTGTAGGTGGGAGGCAACAGGAACGAAACAAAACATGTGCCCGAAAAGTCAGGGGGCAACCATGTATAGGCTCTATCATGGCAGATGAAATAGGTACCCTTAGCTGCTAGGAACGAAGGGGAAGTCTGAGACGCAAAAACATAAGTTTCAGTACAGATACTCTTCCCTAACTGAGCTCTGGGATTCTTGCCATTACCTTGCAGACATAGGTGACCCTGATGGGGTACAATCCAGATCAGGGACGATCTCTTAGCTTGCTGTTTCTAACTCAGAGTAACTCCATATCCGGTTATGTTCCATCCTATATATACTAGTGTCTCATCTCTCGGGATATTCTCATAGGAAATATCTTCCCTAATCATGTCTACTATACTCTTAACTAGAGCACTACTCTTAGGATTGTCTTTTTCAGAACGTAGGGGGTAAACTTCATGTGCGTAGATGAACATTGTTCTGTATGCCCACACAGAACCATTATGGCTGAAAGGCAGGACCAGGTACGGGATACCTTTATCAGTAGTGTGAGGCATAAGACCACACATCCAGCAGTTAGTTGTGTTTATTACTAGTTGGTGTTGGTGTAAAAGCTGAACGAAGGAGTTATTAATGAACTCTAATCTCCTAGCGGACTCATGTTCAGGAAGAAGTTGGAAAGAATGCGAGGAAACAGTAGGAGGAGTTATGGGCGATGTAGTGGGTGCAAATGTCACTTGTAAAGAGAATAAAACATATCCTGTTAAAAACATCATTACACTGAATAACATGAAAATGCATAACATCAAAAAGCGTTTCTTGGTCATCATTCTACATATTCTGGCTTTAAAGTTCATTGTTTTGGCAGGTCTCTTCATCTCGAAAAACTCCATCCTCTCTAAAATGCTGCTCGCGATGGTAGGGTGTTCTATGTTAAGGAATGCTTCTGTCAGTCCAGGGCAACTCCCTTAGACCAACGAGAACTGTCGACCTAATGTCTTCAGCTGCACCCCAAAGACTTGGGCAACCGCGACCCTACAGCGGAACCCGGATGGTGGTTCGAAAAACAAAAATAAAAAGGTTTCTCAGATGAGAAAGCTGCACTTTCAAAAATAGCAATAGAAAAGGAATATTTTTATTAGTTCATAGTTCTCGGCCTCAGATTATATCGTTTCTTTCCAGGTATTGTCTGGTCTTGGAACAGGAGTTTAGGCTCTGTAGTGTTCAATCGAATTGACGGCGGCACAGTTTGTTGCAAAATATTGTCACTCTCTTTTTCGGAAATTGTTCCTTTTATACGTGCATCACTGAAAGGCAGAAAACGAGGCACAGATTCAGTCTCTGAGTCGGCGACACCCTCCTGGACCCATCGGTCGTATGACAGAGTCAAAGGTACCCTCTTGCAGTGTACACCGTGGATCCAGTGCTTCTTTCCTTCCACTCGAACGGCTGATCTCGTTGAGAGAAGAACTAGATGGGGGCCGGTCCACCGGGGCTGGTCATTCTTTGTTCGCTGAAAGTTCTTGACCAGCACCCAGGATCCAGGATCGATCGGGTGTCCTGGAGCTTCGGAGACCTGAGGCAGATTATCGTGAACCTGTTGGTGTAAAACACGCAATTTAGCCGTCAATTCATACAAGTAATCAAGCAGTACAGGGTGTTCAATTTCACTGAATTTTGTCGGCCTTGGCACTCCCCATATGTTTGCCGGACGGCCGAACACTATTTCGTATGGACTAAGTCCCACTAGCGAATGCATGGTCATTCTTGTTGATAGAAGTGCTAAATGCAGAGCGTCAGGCCATTTAAGACCAGAGCTCGCTTGAATCTTGGCCAGTTTAAGTTTTAGCGTGCTATTATAGCATTCTACTAGTCCAGCTGATTGGGGGTGATTTGCAGCGTGGAATTTCTGTTGGATGCCTAGCCCTTCACATACTTTCTTCATCACTCGACCCACAAATTCACTCCCATTGTCGCTCCAGACCATTCTCGGCATTCCAAATCTAGGGAAGAATTCTTTGACAAGGGCTTTAGCTGTGGATAAGGCAGTGTTGTCTTTTAGGGGATATGCTTCAACCCATCTTGAAAAGGCACAAACAACAACGAGTACGTATTTCAAATTGTTGCACCTTTCCATGTGGATGAAATCTAGCTGCAAAACCTCGAACGGATACGTAGGAGGCGCAAAATGACCAGCTGGAGTTGGGGTTCCCCTACCAGGATTGTATTTCAGACACACCATGCAATTCTTGACAACATTCTCTGCACACTTGGGAATTCCAGCATTTTGCCATACTGGAGCCAGCAACTTACAAATCCCTTTCACACTGATATGAGCCATTCCATGGGCCATTGTAACCACTGCAAGCACATACGCATCAGGTAACAACCATCTCTAATGCTCCGACAATTCAATCCAACAACCATTTGCATCCATTTTACCCGTACTTTCTCTCCACACACTCAACTCTTTCTCTGTAGCTTCAGCTTGAATAGATTTCACACTCTCTATCGTATCTTCACACATTCCAACTTCACCAACCCATCTTGCAGGGCCTGCAACATACATTCGACTCATCACGTCCCTTGCTGTTTCTTTTGCAACTTAGTCCGCAAATGCATTACCACGACCAACATCATCAGTCACCTTCTTGTGTGCACTACATTTCACAATCGCAACTTGTAGTGGCAAGGTCAGTGACTCAAGAATCTCATTCACCAACTGGCCATGCTGTATCTTAGTTCCATGCGAAGTCAGAAACCCACGTCTTTCCACAATCATCCAAAACTGTGAGCCACACCAAATGCATACTGGCTGTCGGTATGTATGGTCACTTTCATTCCTTTCGACAACACACATGCTCTCGTAAGTGCAATCAACTCTGCTGCTTGAGCTGAATTATGTGGAATACCTGCAGTTTCAACAATCGTATGCAAAGTCGTGACAGCATATGCCGCAGTCGTATCACCATTCGGAAGCTTGAAGCATGAACCATCCACCCATAAGGTACCATCACACTTCACAAGAGGAGTGTCCTGAAGATCTACTCTCCCTTTCGTTGCTTCTTCTGTTCTGAGAAAACAATCATGCTGTTCAGAAGCATCTAACTCTGCTACACTCGGAAACAACGTAGCTGGATTAAGCTTGTTGCATCTTTTTATGTGCACATGACTCGCTAACAATATCAACTCGTAACCTGACAATCGAGCACTAGTTAAGTGCTGTGTCTTGGTCCTGTTTAACAACGTGTCCACTGCATGTGGAACCATCACAATCAATGTATTATTCATCACTAAACCAGCAGACTGTCGAATAGAAACAGCCGCTGCCGCTGTGGCCCTCAGGCAACTTGGCAACGCTTTAGCTACCGGGTCCAAAGTCGACGAAAAATACGCGCATGGACGCTGCTTGTCTCCGAAAGACTGTGTCAACACTGACAATGCACAACCTTCCTTCTCATGGACATACAATGTAAAGGACTTACTGTAGTCGGGGGTACCCAATACAGGAGCCGAACACAACGCATCACGCAATTCGGAAAAACTTTTCTGACAATCTTCAGACCATGGAATGGGATTCGGTGTATCTTTACACGTTAATGCCACCAAAGGTTTGGCCAACAAAGAAAAATTCGGTATCCATTGTCTGCAATAGGATGTAATACCTAGGAAAGCACGTACTTCTCGCTGTGTCCTTGGCACACTCAATTTCGCTATTGCTTGAATTCTTTCTGGGGTCAGTTTCCTTCCCTCCTTCGATAAGAGATGACCTAAGTAGGTCACTTCTTGTCGACAATATTGCAATTTCGAGAGAGACACTTTGTGATGCAAATCACACAAATGATGCAACAATGACAACATGGCTTCTTTACAAATCTCCTCAGTATCTGCAGCGATGAGTAAATCGTCAACGTACTGAACAAGGGTAGCACCATCAGGTAAAACAATCGTATCAAGCTGTGTATTTAGAGCTTGACTATATATCGATGGACTTTCACAGTAGCCTTGAGGAGCGCGTTTGAAGCAGAAGCTTCGTCCCCCTAAATTGAAGCCGAAAATATCCCTACTCTCCTCGGCAATCGGGATGCTGACGAAAGCATTCTTCAAGTCAATCACCGAGAACCAGGTCGCGGAAGCTGGAATCATAGTCAATAGGGCAGTGATATCAGGTACAACTGGGAATTGTGGCACAACTATTTTATTGACCTCTCTTAGATCAATCACGAACCAGTAAACAGGTGGCTGAGAAGGATCCGTACGCTTCAAACCAGGCAGAACAGGACTATTGCAAACATTGCCTCTTGTCTCTTCAATCACATCTTTGTCAATCAAATCGTAAATGATTGCTAGCAACGCTTTTTCACCTTCATTAGAAATCTTATACTGGGGAATACGTGGCATTTTCACATTTGCTTTCAATGTCACAACATATGGTGGTATTTCCAAAATACCCACATCATTAGGACCAGTAGCCCAAAGAATATCAGGAAGGAACGACAACTCTATCGGCAGTTTGTCTTTCGACAAGTACATTGGAGAGATCACTTTCTTACCCAGTGTAAGATGTACTCCCGAAGGAGAACAATACAATGTCGCATACAATCGTTTCAACAGATCCAATCCCAACAGGTTTTCACCACAACCTGTCATTAAAATAAGGGATGCTTTGAATTCACAGGGTCCAACAGAAAGGGACATAGGACTAGAAATTGGGTTCCTAACCGGGGCGCCAGAAAAACCTACGGAAACATTAATTTTGCCAGACAAAGGTGCGCCAGGGAGTTTTGAGAGCATAATAGAACTCTTTATAACACCATTATCCAACAGAAAAGGCTCAGATACACCTGATGTAATCACCTCAACGTAAGGTCCACTCTGATCTACTGGAACTGAAACAACTCCCTCTCTTTGTCTATGGCTGTCCTAGCAACCATTACCTTCCATATTCTCATCTTCTGCATAGTAATCATCAGCATAGTACTGAGTCGTCCTACCAGACGCGTTATTCTGCTGATCAAAACTATTCATTGAATTCTGAGGCGGAAGGGGACGTACGTTCTGGTGGACATTTCCACGTTCTCTACCTCTAGGAGCTTGTTGAACACCTCGACCTCTTGTGCCAGAAACACTATTCGCGCGTTGTAACAAAATAGGGCAACTATACTTGAAATGACCCTCTTCCTTACAATATGAACACTGATTGGGACCTACAGGAACACGTGGTTGAGTATTCTCGACTCTTTGCGAGTTCCTCTGAAACTGTTGAGGTTGCTGATAGTTATTCTGACCACCACGTGGCGGATACGCTTGCTGTAAAAGAACCTTTGTCTTTATCTCTTTAGTTTTCTTGTCGGCTCTATCTTTTTCATCTTTCTATTTTCATAATATTGTGCAGTAGCCAATATCTGTGCTGAAGAGGAAACAGCCCAAGAACTCTCTGAATCTTTGAACTTCTTACACAACTCAGGAAGCAAATTGTGCACAAATTTATCGACGAACAACCGTTGACCACCTTCTGTGCTCATATCTTGACCACTGTGGTCGACAAACGTTTCTTCAAACCTGGTGAAGAAATCAGACACCGTTTCGTCTTTCTTCTGCTTACACGCAGACAATTTATCCCAATTCACATGCATCACGTGCATTAAGGTCTTCATATAATCAATTATCCTACCAGGGAGATCTGCTACTAAAGGCTCAGGTTTAGCACCACCAACTTGTCGGCCATCTGCAGCAGTAATATTAGCCCATGAGTCACCTAACTCTTGATCATGATCTGCATGACAAATCTTTCCCCATAAAGGCTGTGGAACAACATTCCCAAACAACTTGTCTATATCAGCTAAATTCATGATGCATGAACCTGCAGTCTGTGACAATTCCTTGTAACACCCTGCAGGATTCTTACGAGGATCAGGTAAAGTCTGTTTAAGGGCCAAAACTTCAGCTCGCTTCCATGGAACATGTACCCACACATGCTGAAAGTGAGCTGGTATCGCTGGGGGAACGTTATTCAGACCAGCCACTACTTCTTCCTTCCATACTGGAGGAACTTCTCTCATGGGATATTGTCTTACCTTCTTCTTAACAGAGGAATCAGACTCAAACAATGAACGAGAAACACCTCACTCCTAAATGACAACAATGTCGCAATTGCTTTCCCAACATCAGAACCCACAATCGTGCCTTTTGCAAACTCGAACCGTACGCGGCTCAACTCGGGCGGATTAGGCTCCAAATCATTTTCCTCTAAATCCTCACACAGAAAAGCACACATTTTCTCAAAAACGTACCTCTGTTTCGGTGCTTCCCACTGATGGAAGACATCCATAACAGACTCTAACTCATATCTCGTCTGGTCGGTAACTCATTTGTGTGCCAAATAATTCAACGTTTCCTTCTCTCTAGAATCAGGCAGTTGGCTACGTAACTGTTTATGCTCTGAGATAGGGGTCGTACTTGTCACCCCAAAGAAAGGATATAGAAGACTAGTAACAGTGCTAGCCACTCTTTGTCGAACAGAGGGAGAAGTCGATGAAAGGACAGGCGGAAAAGCAGAGTGAGGCAAGGCAGACGCAGAGGCAGTGTCAGAAGGAATACCAGGAGTGGTAGTCGATATAGTGGTTAAAGTTGTAGGAAGTAAAGGTAGAACAGATGTCAAAGCCGGTGGCCCTTGAGGAGGCTGCACCGGAGGAATGGGAGCCAACTGAATAGTAGCTGGCGGTTGTGGAGGAGCAGGAGGCAATACAACCAAAGGTTGCGCAACTAAAGGTTGCGGAGGTGCCGTAGCATTCTGCGCATAAGGTGGTGGCGTACTCAACAAATGCGACATTAGAGGATCTTTCTCAAGTTCTTTTGCTGCATCTTGCTGAAGAGGCGGCAAAACTGGGTAGCATTTATCTATCACCATTTTACGTTGCCTGTGCAACTGCTCAATCATCTGTTCTTCTTCGTTATCTTTAAACTGCATAGCAGCTTGCATTATCGAGATACCCCTTTCTCTCTTATTTTTCATCATTAATTTAATTTCTTTCTGTTTGGCTTCCTTACGCCATAGGCGGAAAGAGTCAAACATTGCCGGCCGGGCTTTCTTCTTAAAAAGTTTGACCTCCAGATTATCCAGTATTTCTGTGTCAAAACTACCGTATTGGGGCCATTTTTAAACACCATCCTTTCTGGTGTATATGATCCATACTTCATTATATGCGATGGGGCCTACGCCATGTTTCACATACAGTTCATACGTTGGAGTTCCAATCGGAGGAACCGGACACGAGTCCTCCAATCGGGAATCCCTATTATTACAACCAAGACAAAACAAATTTCCAAGTCTGCTAAGACCAGGCATCTTCGCTCTCTTGTCTAGCTTCAAACTTCAAAGGATTATCGAATACGATAGTTTCTTGAATACACGAATCCCTCGGCTTTGGTACTTGCAAGTTCCAAATCAAAGATCCCAAGGGGATACCCAAACTAAGAACCAAACTAAGGACTGGGAGACGCTCCACTTATACTTAACTGAGGTATCGATGACGTCACCAGAAGACTCGTCTATCGTTTCGCTCTACCAGTCATCAAGGGTCCAAAGCAGGGCGATAGCCAGGGCAGCAGTCCTTCATAGCCGTTGGGAAGCGGGGAACCTCGCAGCAAAGACTTTCGGACCACGTCGACATACAGGGATCGATGAAGTGGCGGCCTTCCTCCAGAATTTTCACACGAAGCTCCTCATGAACCTCTGGCTTGGACCGGTACCGTTGGAATCAAGCCCCACGTGGGGCGCCAATTGAAGTACTGGGTTTTTCGGAACCCAGCGGTGCCAGGGTACACCTTATGACTTTGGGTCCTTCCTGCTTAGACTACAGAAACACAGAGTCTTCTAGGTGAAGTCAAAGATCGAATTTATTGGCTGCAGCCAGAAACAGTGAATCCTAGAAGTACAACACGGTGTATATTCTCAGGAGACTGCTGCATCTTACAAAGCCAGCCTTCTCTTTTTATACAAAATATTATGCTTCGGGCAAACATTCTTTACTTTAGAGTTGACCATACATATATTTTCACTACAAAGAAAAAGCAGAGTCATGATGACAAGCCCATATTTCAGTTCGTCCAGCCCACAATAAATTATCCGCCAATGCCCAGTATTTTCATCAGATATCGACGGACCCCCAATAAAAACGGGCACCTCCTCCTCGTAAAGCAAGTCATAAAGAAAGGAGCAGGGACAGGTGTGTGTAAGATTAGGCAGGGTTTGTGTGCGATGAAAAGGTTTATGGTAGGCTGTGCCTTGATGCTATCTCGGTCGGCCACTGGGAAAGGAACTGGCCGGGCAGGTTTGGCTTCAGGCAGTGGAGTCAGCTTGCCTAGGTCGCAGAGAAGTCAAAGAAGGTGTACGTGTCCTTTAGAATCGTGTTTGGCCTTAGTCATCGGCCTATGTGAGGGCAACCTACAAAATGGCTGCCGTTACACAAAATGGAACCAGAGGGTTCAGGACGAAAACTACGGTTTCAGGGTGATTTCGTCACTCGAAAATTACGTAAATGCTTGTACATGGTATATTAGTCATTCTCGGTCTTTTGATACCAAAATCGTCATGGTACAACGATATTTTTGACACGGGTCCAGAATATTCAGTACCACACGCCAGCCTTGCATATGGAAATATACCTCACATATCGAAGGGAGTATGGTGTTGTGGTCACGGTCTTGGGGTCACTGCCATTCAGGACTCAGGACACAGTTACACATGTGGGATCGGCTTGTGTTAAAGTGGGTTAGTGTGACTATGTGTCCCTGGCTTGCATAGTTCAGGTTCAGTTGGACGACGTGATATTAAACAAGTTCATGAAGCAAGGATACTAAAAGGATATTGTGAAGATTTGAGGGACGTTATACTTATTTGAGATTTCATTAGAAACTACTTTACATTATGTTATTTCTTTTTGAAACTTCATATCACTATTAGCTTACTTGTCTTCTTCAACACGTATACTTATCAAACTGTTATTTTCTGTACACTTCTCTTGACTATGAAAGAAACGTAACTCTATGTCTTCAAAAACTTGTTTTAAATGATTTATACTAAAACTCCATTTCGTGTCGCAGTAAGACCTAGACATATCTAGATGATACCTCTCGACTTTGAATATAAACTTGCAGATGTCTATCGATGAGAACATTCATAGGATCTAATTTCTTGATGTGAAAGCATTTTTAAGCTGAAGCTGTACAATATTTTGCTAAGTCTCTTCTCCTGTGAAATTTTTTCCCACTTTTGTTTCAATTCGGTCTTCTCAGACTTGGTAATATATGACGTGACATAGCGAGAAATAACAATTCAGTTATCTGCAACATATTATATGTCCATATCTGCATTCCACATCTTCTAAATCACCACATTGTAATCTTCTCTTGACTATGAAAGAAACGTAACTCTATGTCTTCAAAAACTTGTTTTAAATGATTTATACTAAAACTCCATTTCGTGTCGCAGTAAGACCTAGACATATCTAGATGATACCTCTCGACTTTGAATATAAACTTGCAGATGTCTATCGATGAGAACATTCATAGGATCTAATTTCTTGATGTGAAAGCATTTTTAAGCTGAAGCTGTACAATATTTTGCTAAGTCTCTTCTCCTGTGAAATTTTTTCCCACTTTTGTTTCAATTCGGTCTTCTCAGACTTGGTAATATATGACGTGACATAGCGAGAAATAACAATTCAGTTATCTGCAACATATCATATGTCCATATCTGCATTCCACATCTTCTAAATCACCACATTGTAATCATTAATGTACTTCAATTGTTCTGTTCTTTTTTATATTATAAGTATTTTTGAGTGATTTTTGAGTGATAGTATTCCTCACTGCTGACATAAAAATGTTCAGTCTTCCTTGTGATGATTCATGGTGTAGTGAGTTAGTAGTACCTTTGGTGCTCAGCGTGTACGTACCCTGCGATGATACGTGGTTCAGGAGGGGCCTCACTCAGACCAATGTCTTCTGTCTAAAGAATTCTGTCTGGTTTCTGTTGAACAGGGTTAGTGGTGCCACGTGTCACGGCATATGTTCAACAGGGTTAATGACACCACGTGCCACACCTTGTGTTGTACAGGGTTAGTGGCACCACGTGTCGCCGGCCTTGCATATGGAAATATGCCTCACTGATCAAAGGGAGTCTGGTGCTGTGGTCTCTGCCATGGACTTGGGGTCACTGCCATTCAGGACTCAGAACACAGGTCCACATGTGGGATTGGCTTGAGTCGAACAGAGTTAGTGACACCACGTGTCGCGGCTTGTGTTCAACAGGGTTAGTGGCACCACATGTTACTCCTTGTGTTGTACAGGGTTAGTGAGACCACGTGTTGCCAGCCTTGCATATTGAAATATGCCTCACTGATTGAAGGGAGTCTGGTGCTGTGGTCGCTGCCACGTACTTGGGGCAACTGCCATTCAGGACTCAAGAGACAGTTACACATGTGGGATCGGCTTGGGTTAAAGAAGGTTAGTGGCACCACGTGTCGCCGCCGTTGCATATAGAGATATGCTCCACTGATCAAAGGGAGTCGGTGCTGTGGTTGTCTCATGGAGTTGGGGTCACTGCCATTCAGGAATCAGGACACATTTACACATGTGGGATCGACTTATGTTGAAGACGGTTAGTGGCACCATGGGTCACCCGTCTTCCACAGTGAAATCCAGAGGTAGCGGTGAGCAAGGGCCCACAACCACGTGCATATGTTGGTGGCCACACCAGCTTGCGTAGTGCAGGTTTATTGGCACCATGTTTGGCTGGCCTTCTATATGCAAACATCCCTCACTGGTTGAAGGGTGTCTGGTGCTATGGTGACTGCCATGAAGTTGGGGACACTGCCATTCAGGACTCAGGACACAGTTACACATATGGGATCCGGTTGTGTGGAACATGGTTAGTTGGTACCACATGTTGACAGCCTTCCACAGTGTAGGCCGGAGGCAGCAGTCACTAAAGGCGCACAGGCACGTGACGTTGACTTGAGCGGCACAGATTGGGAGCATTTGGTATTCGTAACCTATTATAGTCTCTTACACAATTTGCATCACTACTAATCTTGCATTGTGAACCGTGCTAGCTCCAGTGTAGGCTGGAGGCAGCGGTCAGGATGGGGGCACAGCCGTGTGGTGTTGAGTTGAGCTGCACAGTTAGTGGCACCTGGAGCACTCAGCGTGTGTACACCCTGCGATGATACGTGGTCCCGGCGGGCCGCACTGGGAGCAATGTCTTTTGTCTAATAAATTCTACCTTGATAAAGCCATGTGGTGATGATTTATGGTGCAGGGAGTTAGTAGCACCTGAAGCACACAGCGTGTGCGCAGCCTGTGATCATGTGTGGTCTGTGCGGGCTGCACTTGTGAAATGGAGTGCGTCATCTGCAATTACCACTGCATTTGAATTGTGAGCCCTGCTCTCCGCAGTGTAGATCGAAGCCAGTAGCCGGTACAGACATAAGTCTGCGGTGTTGTGCTGCTGGGTTTGTGGGGGTCCTGTGTCGAGGAGTCCTGCGGTAAAGGCAGCAGGCAGGTGGCAGGATGAGGACCGCTGCTCTGCAGACTCGTTGGTCTTCCACAAGTGAACCACGCCAAGTGCCTGACCAATTTATTCTTACTTGCACGCTGTAGTGGCGTATGTTGGACCAGCCTACTCCGCTTCCGCTTCCAGGGGGGGACAACACAGATGCATGATCAAGATCTTCCTCACTGCCTGAGGTAACATGGTTGCGCCACTGTGCACTATACTACAAGTATCAATACTATATCTCCACATTGAGAGGTTTGTGCTTTGCATAGTGAGGTCTGTGCAGCACATCACCGGTACACTTGGCATTTTGTGCATTATTATTGATGGGCGACTTTCCTCCCTTACACATATTTGGTTGCCACATCTCCCAACATTCAGCGATTTTGTGGCTGATGGGCCAGCGCATTTTGGGAAGGTCCGTTGTCCTGTTTTGCGCAGCGTCATTGGTAGTAGGGGGTGGTCCGGGGGAAGGTTCTGGTGGTTGTGGCGCTGAGTGTTGTGGCCTTGTTGGGTGTTGGAGCTGCTTGATCAGTAGCTGTATCACATGTTGGTCTTTAGATATGGCTGTGAGTTGGGTCCAATTCACGCTGCAGATAGTCGACCTCCTTACACCAGTTAAAGATTGATGTTAATTTCTTACTGCTAACTCAGTATATCGCCTGATTTTGGATTGAATTGCAGATTTTTCTGGTCGTTGAAAATATGGGGAAGTGGTGTTTTAGTTTTTTTCCACATGAATGCTAACGTTGCATATCATTAGCGTTAGTTGTGGCTCTCGTTTGTGGTGATTTGTTTGACGGAAGGAATGGATGGAAAAGCTGTGAGATTTGCAGTTTTGACCAGGTAGAGAATGGGATGATAATTTAAAAACAAAGATAAAAAATAGGTTTAATGAACATTATAATTAGAAATTAGCATTTAAAAAACCTTAGAAATTCACTGAACAAAGCCATAGGTTTCAGGCACTTATAGTTAGAAATTAGAATTTAAAAAACCTTAGAAATTCCGTGAAAAAAACATAGGTGTCAGGGGCGTTATAGTTAGAAATTGGCATTTAAAAACCTTACAAATTCACTGAAAAAACCATAGGTTTCAGGGACGTTAGAGTTAGTTGGACATTTCACTCATAGAAAGCCATTGAAATTTACCAGTTATAGTTAGTTGAGCTAACTATTACTCCCGCCCCCGCAATGCAATGGACTGTTTGTCCCTCACAATGACAGTAGCTAGCATTTTTGTAAAATCAAAAGGTCTTAGCTAGCTCCTAACCAATAATTAAAGGAGACCATATCACCTTTTTTGTTTCTTCTCTAAAATGGCTCCCCCTTGAAGCGCGCAGTATGTATAATTTAATGACTATTACTTAGAGAGACCTGAAGCTAAAACCTCACCTACTCAGACCAGAAATTAAGCATTGTATGGGGTCCTCGAATTGTGAGAAGCCAGAAGTCTGTCTGATGTGAAGCGCATAACTCAGAATGAATTGTACCCTGCACGAGCTTTCTAAAAACACCCTTCAAGGACTACTTGCTGACAAAGCATTGAGATACATAGTTAACATACAAGCACCTTTAGTTTATTTACAATAATATGGGGGACACCTACACCTCCACCGATGGCGATTTACAGGTGAAACTCTGACACATTCTGTTTATAGTAAATGTAAATTCTTTTTGAAATATGTTGCTCCTCAAACTCTGCAAATCCTGCTGAATTCTGCAGGGCCTAAAAGAAAGGGGAAAGCATGTTTCAGTTATCTGAGGTTGTCATTTTAAATGGTGACCTAATCAAATGGGTCACTTGTTTTCCAATCTTGCCCAGTCCTCTGTTTCAGTAGATTCCTCCATGTTCATGGTGGCCCTCTGCTTCCTTTCCAGTTTCATTGAAATGAAAATTGATAAACATTTCTTTTTTTATATGCAGAATGAAAGCTGATCTGGCAACTGCATTTGTCTGCAAGCTGCTGTTTGTCATGGATTTAGCAGTGATAGGTAATGTAAATATCCATTATTAGAAACTATTGAGTTTATTTGCAATGTACAAAGCTGCATTTTCATTGTTATCTTTATATTATATTTTCCTTTTCAAATGACCATTGACTAAGTCCTTGAGCACTTGCATCTCTCTTGGACTTTCTCTCCACAGTGCTCTCCTAGGAAGCACCTGGTTTCTCTCCTAGACACCGAAAGACTAGATTTAGGTTGATCTTCGGTAAATATTATAATGCAGCATGTTCCGAAAGTATTGTACCACGGAATATTGAGGCTAGGAATATGGACATACAGTAATACCCTTGACAGAATATTGAGGGACAAAAAAAGGTAAGTGGTTACACTTTTTATAGCCCACCTCAACCTTAAAGTGACAGTGTGGGAGATGTAGTGTATTGAAAACAATTGTTTGTAATACACAACATCTCCCACAATGATATTTTAAGGCTGAGGTGGGCTATAAAAAGTGTAAGTAAAGAAAGACTCACTGACTGTGAGAAAAGCAGTGGAAGGATGAAACCTGTTAGTGGAGTGTTATACGAGGAATACATCAAACAAAAAGCCTGCTCAGAGTATTGAATTAGGGCCAGGATCCGGCCCCTATGCTGAGCACCCACTGGGGAGTGCTTCAAATTAACGTGGATCACTTTGTGGGGAAAAAAACCCATATATATACATCTCAAATGACATCACTGATGACGTCACTGATGACAACATCCAGTGACTGTATTTTTCTGTAAAGTTAAAATATGTCTTACATATTTAAGAATGAGTGGATGTATAAGTGTCTGGATGAAGGATTTAGTAGGTGCATGACTGACTGTATGAGTGAGTGGTTAAATGTGTCTCACTGAGTGCATGGGTTAGTGACTAAACTGTCTTAATTTGTGCATCATTATGTCTGTTGTTCTGTAAACTGCTGCATGTGTTGATCAGTAGCTATATGAGTAACTATATGGGTTATTGATTGGTTGCCCAAGCATTTGTATGGGAGACTGAGTGTGTGTGTGGGTGGCTGGGAGGTGTATGACTCTGTGCATAGATGTATGGGTTCAAAAGTGCATGTGGAAACAGCTGTATGGGCGGTTGACTGTGTGCATGACTGTATTGGTGAGTGAATAGATATCTCAGTGCTACATGTCAAAGTAAGTACATATGTAAAATACAGTACATGTGAGAGTTGACATATATAAATAACTGTGCATAAGAGCCAGTGAATGTGTGAGTGGCTGTATGGATCATTGTGCACTTGTATCCAGGATTGTATAAGTGAGTAAATATGTTTTAGTATATGTTTGAATAAGTAAGGTGTGTATAACTGTATATTTGTGAAAATGGAGGTGTGATTGATTCTTTGCATGACTGACTAGGTGTGTAAGTAACTCCATGGATGAGTGACAGTCTGTGAGTGTCTGTTTACACTGAGTGTATCTAAGGTTATATTAGAGTCTGAAGAGGTTCATCGTATTATCACATGAATGATGTCATCAGTGATGTGATCAGTAATGTCAAATGAGATGTCATCAGTGATGTCATCAGTGATGTCATTTGAGATGTCATCAGTGATGTCATCAGTGATGTCATTTGAGATGTCATCAGTGATGTCATCAGTGATGTCACTGACCATGTCATGAATGATGTAATATGTGACATGATCAGCAGTGGATTGCGGGTGCGCGATATATAGTTAGTACAACTAACTATATATGGAATTTCAATGGTTTTGTGTGAGTAAAATAAGGTTTTGTAAATGCTAATCCCTAACTATATATGGTCTATAACCTATGGTTTTTTCAGTGAATTTTCAAGGTTTTGTAAATGCTAATTCCTAACTATATATGGTCTATAACCTATGGTTTTTTCAGTGAATTTCATTGGTTTTTTAACAGCTAATATCAAAACCTTTACAATGTATTCTTCTTTAAATAGAAAAATATTTTTTACATGTTTTTAATACAATTTTTTTTTTATTATTTTTATTGTTTCGCTCCCGGTACGCGAACCGGTTAGCTTCCCGTTAGCTCAATTCGGAGGCGCGACCCGGTCCGCGAACTGGTAAACGTTCCGTTTGCGCACCTCTCGCGTTAGAAAACAACATCGTGACGCGTCGCGTCAGCATGACGTTTCGCGTTCTCGCGTAATACGTCATATTACGTGCTACGTTAGCGTACCCGGAAGCGCAGCGGTACGCGAACCGGAAGCGATCCGCGGCGCGGCCCGGACCGCGTAACGTAAACACAGCAGGTCATGTGACTCGGTAATAACACTTTTCATTGGTTCATTTCACTTTTGGTTTCCTAATGATGTAATACTAGGTCATGTGATCTAAAATGAACACTTTTCATTGGTTTAGAACTTTTGCTTTTCCCAAATGATGAAAACCCCTCCTTCTTTCCTCACTCTGACTTTCATCTTGGTGAGAGAAAGACCCTTTATTTACACTTTGACATGGCTTCATTAGTAGCTTCAGCTGGTGCTAACCCACCACCTCCACCAAATCCAAGAAAGAGAGGACCACCTGCTGAAGTAATTTTGCAAGAAGAGGAAGAACAGGAAGAGGAGGAAGAGGAGGAAGAGCCAAGGTTTTTGCCAGAGGAGCCCAGGAGGTACAACCGAAAAGAGAATTACATTTGGCAATTCTATAGAATTCCTGAGGGGCAAAAAAAAGTGAATGCACGCTACGTGTTTTGCCGTATATGCGGTGATAGATTGTCAAGGGGAACTGAAAAAAAATACAGTTACGGCAATCACACTATGCATCGGCATATGAGTAGGTGGCACCCAAATAATTATAGTGCTGCCCAGCTACGTGATGAGCAACAAAATCCCCTCCCAAAGGCAAGAAGATCGGTTGTTCCAGAGGTGTCGGGACCAGAGGCGAGGGAGATGATCCCAAACATTCAAATGTTGTTTGGGCACGTGAAGCAAGTGTGCGTGCACTGCGGCGATTTCATCTGCTACAGGGAAAGTAGCATCATTTTGATTATGAGAGCTATTCAGAATCATGTTAATGTTTGTCCGAGATGCCCCAAAAAATAAATTCTTTTTTTTTTGTTGCTCCTGTTGAGCCCTTTACAATGGATCGTTTTTGTTTACCCCCCCCAAAAAAAATCAAAAAAAATATAAAAACGTTCAGAAAATACAAAAAAAGTAAAAAAATGTTTAAAAAATACTAAAAAAAATATAAAACAACAAAAACATAAAAAAAAAAGTTCTTTTCAGAACTACCTCCCCATTACAAAAAAATTGGTAGAATATTTGGAACTCTGCCAACCTCTATTTCTCTTAGTTCGCTCCCCGGAGCGCTACCCGGTACGCGTACCGGAAGCTAACCAAAAAAAATATTTTTTAAAAAAAAGAACAGTAAGTATAAGGTAAGCAAACAGACAGTTATGTGAAAAGAAAGACAGCTCTAGGGAGTAAACAAGAGATACTGTTACCTACAATCCACTGCTGATGATGTCACATATTACATCATTCATGACATGGTCAGTAACATCAACAGCAGTGGATTGCGGGTAACAGTATCCTTAGTTTACTCCCTATAGCTGTCTTTCTTTTAACATAACTGTCTGTTTCCTTCCCTTATAGTTACTGTTCTTTTTTTAAAAAAAATTTTTTGATCAGTCATAAACAGTGACATTAATAGAAACAGAGAGAGTGAACAAGAGTGAAGAACTATGGTCCTCCTCAGCCACCCTCAGAAAACCAAGGGGGTCAAGATACATCTACCGTGCCCCCTTCTACCCATTCTGAACATTATTTGCCCTCCATCTTGTATCTTGATTCGACCGAAACACAAAATGGTGGACTCCCGTAACGCTGCTGGTTTGCGAACCGGGCCACTTCCCGGGAAGCGGTCCAAAAAAAAAGGTGGGAAAGTAATTCACAGACACTAAGAGTAATAGAGACGGAGTGAGTGAACAAGACTGAGGAACTATGAGAACAGAGGGACTGAGAAAAAAAGTGGAAGGAGTTGAGTAAGTAGGTAATAGAGAAAGGAATGAGGAAAGTAGCAAAGGCAGGAAACTGAGGGTTAAAGAAGTGAAGCTTTGGATCTAATAGTAGGTGAATGTGATAGAAATGTAACGAAAAGAGTACAACTATTTACCTTATAATTGCCGTTAAATTATTCACTTTTTATTTTTATACTTTCAATCTGTGAAAGAGAGAACCAACATTTGAAAAATATTAAAACATGTATTTAAAAATTACAAAAGACAAGGGAAAAGATTGAAGGACAAATAGTTTTTCAACAACTTTGACACTGACAGAAGCTTCTGCTTCTCCAGGTCCCCTACACAGTCCTAAAGATATACATTTTAAACTAACAGTATCTTGATGCAGATGAAGTGAGGCCTATCTTAAAACATGGTGCATCTTTTGCATTGCTCTTGTTTCAGAAAAGTGTCGCTTCAGGATGCCAATAACATGTCTCCTATCCAGAGATTTGTTTGAGGTGAGGCCTACTCAGAGTTCAAGATGAGATTTACACTTGTTGAAGTGTACAGAGGAGATAATATCTGTGAAAGTCTACCAATGAAGTGAGTCATGTCCACTGCACTCTTCAACAAAGTAGAAACCTCCTATGTTTCCCTGGACAGACCTAAACTTGATCTGCACAATGTGATTCATAATGATAGGAAAGACAGGTGATGTAATTGAAATATGTGCAATTTATTTTGCTCATTTCACAATCACATCACTTGTGTTTCCTTTGCTTAGGTATCTCATTGTGCAGATGTAGTCCAGCATATGAAAGAATACGTAGAAGTGCAGCACTGCATGCAACAACTTTGACACTTACAGAAGCCTCACCTTCTCCATGCCTCCTACACAGTTCTACATATACATCATAAATGCAAACAGTACAGAATTAATTATACATGTTAAATGGTTTATTTTTGCTGTTCTCAGAATGTATCAAAATTCACTAAAAACAGTGACTTGAAGGTATTCATCATGTAACAGCGGGGAAAAAAAAACACAATCAAAATGATTGTGTTTAAAAAACCCATACAACATCAGAAATCAAAATTCAGAACTCCTTAAAGTTAACTTACTTTCCATGATGTCCAAGGATGTCCTATGAACAGCTTACACTCTTTTGTGCTGTTATTACTTTCAGCCCGCCACTTTCTGAAAGAAAACCTCCATCGTTTTTAAAAACACGTTACATGCAATAAATGACTTCTTGCTCTCTACCACAATTTTCCACAAGGCCAAATCTAGTCAGAGCCATTTATAACTCTTGGATTTCTTGTAAGCCAATCCCATCATTTGGCATTTCCGCAACTTTCAGAATTAAAATGTTGAAGATCATTTTCACAATCCTGGAATAGTAATATCTTCCCCTTCTTGCTCAGTCATGTTCTACATTTCCTATGACACTGATACTGCTTAATATGAAGCAGACTTACACTACCTCTATGACTACTACAATTATTTAATTCTCTACATCACTTTTAATCACAAAGCAATGTAAAACAGTAGACAGCATTGCAGACTTACATTCCCTCTACTCCATGTTTTGATTGGCTGCTTCAATTAGCTTATAAAAAGAAACAGTTTTTCTGAACTCATTCAAAGTGCACATATATCTCCATGATGTCCAGTCCTATGATTAGAAGTTATGTCTCTGAACTACACCTATCCTCAAGGCCAAATTGTGTAGGAGCCATTAGAACTTCTTGAAATTCCACAGAGCACATCCCGAGATTATTTCCCTAAAATTTTGGTTTTAAAAACACCAGGTAAGAGTTTTTAAGGTCATACGGCAATTTTTTTTTGAAAATTAAAACAGAATCATTGCAGAATGACCAGCCATTTCTAGACTTTAAATAAGCTGTGTAATGTCCTGATGTTATTGAAGGGCCGTCATGATATATAATTGCTGTAGTTACAAAAGTCCTTCCTGATATTGACAACTGCGAAGCTACAAAATTTTTTATTAAAGTTGTCAATTTTGTTCCATCAGGCCTACATCGTTGGAACATTAAAATGACGTACTGGCCATATGTTCGTATAAATAATGTGGACATCATTTCAGATTTACATTGGCTACACTCCATGTTGTGATTAGCAGCTTTTACTAGCTTATTAAAGGAGACTGATTTACTGTCTGGCAAAGTTAAATATATAAATCTTTCTGAGTCTACACCAGTAGTACTTGATACCATACAGTTCTCGCAGTCATGCTGCCATTGATAAGAAAGCCCAAACAGCTGATCTACATCTACACCTTCAGCATGTAATACATCAAGCATATACATTAAAAACTCCTGACAATCTTGCTGAATATTTTGAGAGAATTGTGTTTGGCCTGAACATCTGTCTAACAGATTTCGAATTTCAGACACACTTTCTATGTTTCTTCTATCAGTGGTACATTTCTCTAACACAGAATTTAACAAACTGCAAAATCTTTGATCAGAATTGACCACAATCTCTTCTTTTACATTTTTTAGAGAAAACAAAACATTAATTACTACATTAGCATAGCAGTTGACACCAGAACTGTTTTCAAACTGAAAACCAACAACATCTTCAACAGAATCCTTTTTGTTTCTGCTTGTAATTTTAGGTTCATTGACTTTTTGTCTTTTTGCTACAACCTCCCCAGTATTGTTCTCATTTCTTCGTTTCCGGCCTACCACACGTTTCTCAAACAAAGGAAACTGAGGCAAATGTGGCGCATACTCTCTTCTTAACCTATTGTATTCCTTAACACAATCTAGATCTGCACAAATGTTTGTGACATCACACTCAATCAAATACAATCCCGATAAAGTTCTAACTCGTGACAATGCCACATATGCCATACCCTCCTTGAACACAGAACTGCCAATATTCACCAATGCACTGTCTACACTTAAACCTTGCGATTTATGGATTGTCACCGCATATGCCAAGCAAACAGGAAACTGCTTACGGCGAACATATAAGTCTTTTACAAGCAAAAATCTAGCAGAACAACGAGCAATTAGCTGTACTTCCTCAATGCCATCAAATTTAATTTTTAAAAATTCAATTCCATCTCTATTTCTGTATTTCACAAAATCAACAACATTACCCATTGATCCATTTACCAGACCTCTTTCAACATGTAAATTCCTTCTTAAAATTATACGGCAGTTCAAGCACACATTCAGAGTCTTTTCAAAACCTGCAGTTTTAGATATACTCTTCTCTAATGAATCCAATTTTGTTTTCAGATTCTCAGACAAAATAATTGTTGATCTCATATGCTCTACTCTATCAATAGCTTCCAGTTTCACAATCTCTTGCTTTTCTAAATGCAACATTTTGTTGTTAAATTTGGCACATTCTGCAAGAGTTGGCATCAAACATATTCCAGATTTCTTTTCAGTAATTTTCTGAAAAATATTCTCAGGCACAACATCTTGTTCTGGATATAAATTTGACAGTAATCGTGCATGTAAAACTTCTTTCCCATGCTCGGTCACTTTTCCAATTCTAACATCTTGTAGAATAGTCTTGTAAACTTCATCCTTCGCCTGACGCATATTTTCATGCAGTTCAGCATAATTGAAGTTTAACCATATATTGACGTTGCCAATGCTGCCTAGGCACTTCCTGGTATCTTCATGCGTGAGCATTTTGAACACAGGTTGCCCTTTCACTGGTGTCAGCTGCAGAAGATCTCCGAAAACAATGATGTGTTTGCCACCAAATAACACATCATACTCTGTTTTGAGAACTTCTTGCATCCTCAAATGCACAAAGGCAAGCATGACATTGGAAACCATGCTTACTTCGTCAATGATTAGAAGTTTCATTTTCCTCAAGATTCTTGAAACTTCAAAACAAGCATCTCCAGATAGCTTGTGATATTCTAATTTGTTGTCATGCTCCACTGGCAGCATCAGTAAACGATGTAAAGTAATCCCTTTAATATTATGTGCTGCGAGTCCAGTTGGAGCAGTGACAACACAAGACAGCGATGACTCTGTCCTTTCCTGCAAATAGCATGAAATTGCTTTAATGAGGAAACTTTTTCCAGTTCCCGCTTCTCCACTCACGTACAGTCGGACAGGCTTCAACGACGTACATGAGCACTCTTTCTTATCATGACTTAATCCATGATCAATTTGCATGGTAACTTCGTCATATATTTTCCTCTGCTCAACGTTGAGTTGCCTTTCCAACTCTTCTAAGTTAACCGCATCCTCTTGAGCATGTGCCATGGCTCTTTCCACTTCATTCATAGCAGTGGCAGCTTCATTTTCGATAACAGGTCCTCCTAGTGGATCCTGACTCAATGAAGCAGAACTCTGACTGTCCTGAGAACTGTCTCTGGCAATCTCGGCTGCAATCGTTGCTTCCTGCTCAATTTCCGCATTCAACATTTCTACATATTTGGGAAAAGCAGGACATTATATGGTCTCCTTGGCGGCATTGAAAGAGTCTTCGTAACAGAGAAAATCTCCAAGCAGTTCCTCTTCTGCACGCCAAGGCTTGAAAAGTTGCAAAAGTGCTAAATAGAAAAACTCCTTTTTTTCAGGAGATTCGCCACTCAATTTTCGATGGTTTACCAAGTGGCATTTTCTTTGCTTGACCAGACATCCCTCACTTCCTATTACAGCATACACTCCTTTCTCAGTATCTTCTTTGATGTTCCTCTTGAATATGTAATTTTGCAGAACCTCATACAGACAAACATTCTCGAGGTGACTGCTTCGATTTGGATAATATGTATCCAACATGTTTGTCTTCAAAATGTCGGTACTGTTTGGCTCCTTTTCCGCCAAATACTCAATTTCCCGCACAGGTTTGAGAACTCGATTACGCGTTGCAGCAAGACCAAGACTCGCCCAAACGATACTCCTGGACTTGGCATAGAGACTTGCTGAAGACAACCGGTCAGAACATTCGTACGCTCCGATTTCTCGATGCGACAACATCTTCAGACTGAAACTGTACAACTTCTTGCTGAGGCTCTTTTCATGGGAAATGTCCTCCCACATATCCTTCAATTCTGTCTTCTCTTTTTTGGTGATGTAAGACGTCACATACCGAGCCACAGCCATACAGTTATCAGCCATAAACTGTATATCCATGTTAGCATTCCACATGGACAAAATCACCGGGTTGTAGTCGTTGATGTACTTGGACTCTTCGTTCCTCTTCAAATTGTAAGTGTTTTTAGGTGATTTCTTCATGACATTGTGTCGCAACGAAGACATCAAACTGTTTACTCTTCCTTTAGAAATCACCGGTCGTGGAAAGCCGAAACGACATTTAGTGTAGAACTTGTCTTTGTTTCGGAATTTACGACGGCAGTACTTTCCACATCGATGGCTTTGGAAACGCAGAACTTTTTCTCTTAGGCTTTTCTTCTCCTTTGCGTTTGGAACAGCACACGTAGAATACTGTTGGATGAAACTCATCACTGAGTCTTCTGGATCCGTTCCAAATTTAGGTGCATCCTTGATCCACAGCAACATATGTATATGAGGAGCACCTCTTGCTTGGTACTCCTTTCTCCAGAAGAAATCCAACACCTCTCCAAGAGGTGGATTCTTCTTATTCATGATGAAAGACATCATAGCTTCAAATCTATGATTGAAGTACCTACATACATTGACTGGATCCAAAGAGCACAGTTCTCCAGGTGTCTTGAATTCGATGTTATCTACGTTAGCATTTGCCTCTCGTAGAAATTCAAGTAAGTCTTCCCAGCCATACTCGGCACAGCTCAGAGTGAGGAACCATGTGGGAGTACCTAAGTTCCTCAGCATACATTTTAAATCACCATGACGATGGTACCAGTACTCATTAGTACCACGCTGACACGCCATGAGATTAATCAGGTGAGAATCCAAAATACTATCTTGGACATTGACTTTATCCATAAAGTCACTTGCCGAGATGTTTTGCATGTGTATACCACTTTTCAAGATGTGGTTCACTGCATATGACAGTCCAGACAGATCGCTTTCAAACAGGAGATGAAACAAATAAGGAATGCATTGTCGAAACCTAGCATCTCCTGCATACAATCGCAAAGTCCGGTATTCAGAAGCAGGAATTTGATGAGGTCGCTCATCATATCTTCCTCCCTGACCTGTTGGAAAAAGCTGTGGGAAACACCGAGCTTCCAAACTTTCCTCCCAAACACTAATGGGACTCCCTTTGGCTTGTTTCATTTGAAACAACTCAATAGCATTCCCCATGACTTCCTTGGAATGCAAAGGATGAACACTATAATGTTCATATATTTCTTCACTAGTAGAGGGTTCTACTTTCTCAATTTGACCAGCACACAAATCGCTATCCTCTTCCTCACTTACTTCCTCTTCTGCAACATATACATTCTTATAGTATTTATTATTTTTTTTCAAATACAATGTTGCCTTTTTAACTTTCCTAACATCTACTAAATCTTGCCATATTTTCTTATTCTTTGTCGGAACCCCATTAACTAAGATAACCAGAGGTTCCTCTTCCACTTTTTCTACTCCAATTGTGTTAATGTTTTTCTTGAAATCTAGAGGCAAATAAACAACTCTTCCCTTTAATCCTCTCTGTAAATCTGATGGAGGCAATTTCCCTGTCTTTGGCTCCATTCTTACAATAGCCTGAAAGGGATGGATACTTTGAATCAAAATAGATTCATAAGTATTTAAGTCCTTCAATTCAGAAGGAATCTCAACCAATTCCAGATTATTATGAACTGCTCTAGCAGGCATCTGGTTTTGTTTTAATTTGTTACAACAATAAGTACACACACGTTGATCCAATCCCAAATCAAAACAATTTTCTACCATCAAGTATGTTGCAAAATCCTTCCATTCACTATTATTTTCCCTTTCACTTTTTGCATATAAATCCACTAACTTAGTCTGATTCTTATAATAAGTGCGTCGACAACACACACAAGTGAAATTAGGCCTCTCACTTGATTTCACGTCAAACGTCGCAATTTCCCTCTGGAAATTATCTGTACTGGAAACCTGTACACTATCTTCCACATGACCCTCTACTTCTTGCTCAATTTCAACATTCTCCTCTTTACTTCCAAAGTAACAAAACTCAATTTCTTCACATATATTCTTCACATCTATTTCAGAACCATGCTAAAGAGCAGCGCATAATTGTTTCAGCATAATTGCTGGACTCTTAGCATAATACAACATTCTAACTAATTTCCTCACTTTGTTATGATGCACTGCTAGCATCCTGAAATGATGAAAAACACTCTGGCATACTCTCCTGGAAAGACAAGCCAGTGAATGACCATGCAAACCTGTCACTTCTCTTACTCTGCAAGGATCTAATTCTTGCAACAACATCATTTTCTGCTTCAAACTTTTTTTGTTAAATGACCGTACAAAATCACAAAGCAAATTGATGGAATCCTGTCGCACACTGCAAATACTACTACACTTCCAGGTGTACACAGGACCCTTAGCACGTCTTCCTAAAACCTCATTACCTAACACCTCTTCTGCCTCTGTTGTCACAAGTTTTTCTTTTTCAACTGGACAACCATCTTTCACTTCATAAGCACGACCACTGGTGTCAACTGCATGCACCAAATCATTATCCTGGAAATAACTCTCCTCATTAAAAAATGCCTCACAGCTTGAACTATGCATCCATTCTCCAGAAAAAACTTCACAAAAATTACTACGATTAACTATTCTCTTCCATCTACTATTTCTTTTGAAATCAAAAATTGCCTTGTTTAGCTTCCTAATTCTATTGATTATCAAAATAAATAACTTACGTTTAATTTCAAATGCCTGATCAATAACTTTCTCAACTTTTTTTTTTCTCTTATAAAAAACTAGTTTCTGTTGACCTTTCTTAATATTTTTTAACAAATTGCCAATTATCCTGTTGCGGAACATTCGTTTACGAATCTCCCTAAACTGTTGTTTCCTTCTACTATCATGCACAGATTTATCTCTTGCTCTAGCAGTAACATTTTTCATTGTCCTTTTCTTTCCATTTGATTTCCTTCTCGTTTTATGGACTGAAACATTTTCTGTAGTAATATTTTTTTTATTACAAATATTTCTTATGAAATATTTAGAGCTCTTACCCGGTGCTTTCTTCGTGGCTTGAGAAATCTTTTTGTTAGAGGACTGCTGCGTTTTTTTTTCACCTGCTGTCTTTGACGTTTTGCAGCCTTTATCTGTCTTTCTATTGTAGGCATGGTGAAATCTTGAAATGATCTGCAGTTGAATCTGTGGAAAAATATAATAAAAAATGTTATTAAACATTATTACCAAACAGTAAATCAATAACAGTGATCAAAAACTTAACACACTACTTGACATTTTAATTTGAAGATTTTTTAGTCATTGGCAATTTTACAATACAGAAATACCAGAAAAGAAATGACATTTATATTTATGTTACCTATGCTATTTTATATGTGAATCTGATCTAATTTTATGAGCATATTTTAATATTTTATTGAAGACACTACACATAACCTGTTTTTGAAGGTGTCTTTATTTTTAAGTTAAACGGTTTACCTTTTTACTTTTTATTAATTATAAATTTTAAAAATAAATATTTATATTTCCAAAGGCTCAAGCAGGTCAGCTTCCCATCCTATATCATATAATTCGGACAAATCTGCATCCTCATCACGCTCTTCTTCATCCTCAGGATTTAAATCATCCAAAGGATCAACATCCACTGATGTTTCAATTACAAGTTCAATGATGAGGTCAAAATCAACTGATTGCAGATTGTCGCTCATGTTGAGGTTGTCTTTATCTTTAAAGAAAGATAACAACAATGAGATGTTGCAGAGTAAGAGACAAATCTCAGAGATTATAATAGTAAAATTGTTTAACAAGATTAACATTTTGCAGCTATTATTTAGCCATGTCCAGCAATGCTGAGCAGGTGAAGCCTATGTCTAATTTTTCACTGAACAGGACTCATCTCTTCTTAACCTTGGATAAGCCTCACCGACTGTGTGTCCCCTGCACATACTTAAATGTAAAGGGGCAGATTTATATTAAATGGCACATCACCAGGCATGCACCAGTTAACGTGCACCACTGCTCTGCCACCCATGGTGTGCCGCATTTACAATCAGATAGGAGAAAGCTGCGTCAAAACCCTGCGCCTGCTTGAAGCTGGCATAGGTCTTGACGCAGCATTGTGGAGATGGGGCACCCCTGAGCCTTGCTGGAGCTGCATCGCACTTGCGATACAACTCCAGCAATGCGCCACCTTTACGGCACAGATGCGTCACGCATCTGTGCCGTTTTTGCCCCATGCTGCGCCGCATTGTAAATGCAGCACACCATGGGTGGCGGAACAGCGGCGCAGGATGACTGTCACATCCCTGGTGATGCGCCAGTCATCATAAATCTATCCCTAAGCTTCTTATCTTGTTACAGATGAACTGCCATATGTATCATCAAAATATTTTACATTTTCTAAATAGCGAATTTTAAGGAATAAATAGCGATTCTTTACCATTCCTAATTTGCGATGAGCAAATTGCTAATTGCAAGTTACCCATTCATTTCCATGGGCTAGGAGGCTCATAGGAATGAAGGTTTAATTTGCGATTAGCAATTTGCTCATCACAAATTAGGAATTTTTCCAAGGGTGCAGGGGTGTCTCAAGAACACCCTGCTGCACCCCTGAAAAACAAATTTGGGGGCATATGGCACACATACATGCCCTAAGGGCATGTGTTGGCGTCATATGGCACCTTTTGTTTTTTTGAAAAAAAGCTTTTTGAAAAGAATTCACAAATTACCACCAATTTACCACAATAGTTTCCAAATCCTTAATGTCATTTTTTACATAGTTTTTGTTTGATACATTGCATTTAAGTAGTCACAAAATTTGCAAATCCTTCAGTGCAATTGCAAAATAAGGAGTAGCAAATTTTGCTACTCCTTATTTTGCATCAAACTTGTTTGATACATACCATTCGCAGAAATTCGGCCTTTGCGAATGCTAATTAGCTTGATACATATGGCCCCAAGTGAGGCCTGTCTTGCGACATGGTGCATCTTTTGCATCACTGCTGCTTGGGTTTTATGTGGTACGTTTTTTTTACACCATGACATATCTGCCTAAATGCATCAATTTGTAATGTTGTCGCCTCATAGCAAATCTTTTGCACCACCGCTGCATCATAAAAGTGACGCACAGTGGCACAAAAGAGGCATACACCTATCATAAATCTGTCCCTAGCATTTTAAATGATTAATCCAGGATGACAATAAAGTGTGTCCTATCCAGAGGTTTGTTTAAGGTGAGGCCTACTCAGGATTGCAGATTAAAGTTACGCTTGATGAAGAATACAGATGAGATAATACATGTAAAGGCCTACCAATGAAGTAAGTAATGTGCACTTTATTGCGCCAGTCATCATAAATGTATCCCTAAGCTTCTTATCTTGTTACAGATGAACCACCATATGTACCATCAAACTATTTTGCATTTCCTAAATAGCAAATTTTAAGGAATAAATAGCAATTCTTTACTATTCCTAATTTGCAATGAGCAAATTGCTAATTGCAAATTACCCATTCATTTCCATGGGCTAGGAGGCTCATAGGAATGAAGGTTGCAATTTGTGATTAGCAATTAGCTCATCACAAAATAGGATTTTTTTCAAGCGTGCAGGGGTATCTCAAGAACACCCTGCTGCACCCCTGAAAAAGAAATTTGGGAGCATATGGCACACCTACATGCCCTAAGGGCATGTATGGGCGTCATATGGGACCTTTTGTTTTTTAGAAAAAAATGCTTTTTGAAAAGAATCCGCAAATTACCACAAACTAGAAGTTGGTGGTAGTTTCCAAATCCTTAATATCATTTTTTACATATTTTTTGTTTGATACATTGCATTTAAGGAATCGCAAATTTTGAATTATTGACATTTTAAGTCATTTCCACATGTGCAGTGTTTTCAAAATATGATTTGAAAATCGTTTTTGGGAAAAAGTAATGGTTTGCAAATTTATGACAAGGACATAATGGTGTATGCTTCTCTATAAGGCATTTCAGTGTCTCTGATGTCATTTTTCCCATATTACATTATAAGACCTTTCCCCATGGAGCACATTCCTTGTAAATATGCTCCCACCTGTGCATTGCGAATTTAGATTTTGACTGTTTGAGTCACATAGCCATGTTAAAAGTGACCCAAAAAAATAGCAAACGTTTTAAAATAACACATTCAAGTGTCTTAAGGACATTTTAAGTCATTTCCCCATGGACAATGTTTTCTAAGTGGCGCAAAAGAGGCATACACCTATCATAAATCTGTCCCTAGCAATTTAAATGATTAATACAGGATAACAATAAGATGTAGCCTATCCAGAGGTTTGTTTAAAGTGAGGCCTACTCAGGATTGCAGATTAAAGTTACGCTTGATGAAGAATACAGAGGAGATAATACATGTAAAGCTCTACCAATGAAGTAAGTGATGTCTACTTCATTGCGCCAGTCAGCATAAATGAATCCATAAGCTTCTTATCTTGTTAGACATCAACCGCCATATGTATCATATAACTATTTTGCATTTCCAAAAAAGCGAATTTTAAGGAATAAATAGCGATTCTTTACCATTCCAAATTTGCGATGAGAAAATAGCTAATTGCTATTTTACCCATTCATTTCCATGGGCTAGGAGGCTCATATAAATGAAGGTGCAATTTGCGATTAACAATTTGCTCATCACAAATTAGGAATTTATTCCAAAGGTGCAGGGGTGTCTCAAGAACACCCTGCTGCACCCCTAAAAAAGAAATTTGGGGGCATATGGCGCACATAAATTTTAACAACATTCCTTTACCTCAACAACGATTTTCAAATCATAACTTCAAAACACTACACATGGGAAAATTACTTAAATTGTCCTTAAGACACATAAAAGCGTTTTTTGATTGGCTTTCCTGCATGGTAGGGTCACTTTTAACATGCCTATGTAACACAAACATTCAAAATCTAAATTTTCCATGCACATGTGGGAGCATATTTACAAGCAATTTGCGCCACAGAGAAAGGTCTTACACTAAAATGAGAAAAATAACATCAGGGACAGTCAATTGCCTTATAAAGAACCATACACCATTATGTCCTTGTCATGAATTTAAAAACAATTCCTTTTCCCCAAAAACGATTTTCAAATCATAATTTCTAAACACTGCACATGGGAAAATGACTTAAAATGTCATTAAAACACATGAAAGGATTTTTTGATTGCCTTTCCAGCATGGTTGGGTCACTTTTAACATGGCTATGTAACACAAACATTCAAAATCAAAATTTTCCATACACATGTGAGAGCATATTTACAAGCAATTTGCGCCACATAAATCATAATTTTCTCCTTAAAGCACACTATTCTCTATCTAAATTAAAGAAATATTTTCTCACCTTAGCAAATACTTTGAGTTTGAAAACAATCTCAGAAACACACCAATTTGTCTTCAGCAGAGCAAAAGGTATGCACTCCAGAGTCTGCAGCTATCAAAAGCACAGAAATGCTGTAATTCTTCACACATATTTCTCATGTCACCCAATCAAAACTCTTCCCTCACTTTTTTTCAAATGAAAACCCTTCCCCCCTCTGCCCTTTCTGCCTATTTTCCATAGCAACCACCTTTTGGAAGACCTCTGGTGTTTGCAAGTTCACACAACAATGTTGCAATTGAACTCTGAACTCTCAGTGCACCTGCATATCCAGTGTATTCTTTCATTTAATGATTTTTTATTGACCACTCAAAATACATCTTTCAAAGAACACATCTGTGCACCCTAACTTTCTGTTTTCATCAATCAAAATCCACCAATCACTGTTACTGCTTCATGAACACAGAAACTCCACAGTTTTTTTTTCATTTTACACTCTCATTTTTTCAACTGCCATTTCATTGCCACACTTCATCTGACTGCAGGAGAACCTTCTCTCACCATGTTTTCTGTCTGGATTGTTGGTCATAGTTATATTCACTGGGCTCAAAGGTACGTTGAAAGCAGGAATTTACCTAACCTCAATTTACAAGATGTGGAAATTAAGTGGTTTGGACACAGAGGATTAAAATGTCACCAATTGATACCATTGGTGAAAACCTTTATGCATTTGCCAAAACCTGACCTGTTAATTGTGCACTGTGGAGGTAATGACTTGGGCACTTTGACTGGTGTAGGTCTGGAAATGCTTTTAAAGGACACCTTTGAGCAATTAATGGAACTTTTTCCTCAGACTGCCTTGGTATATTCAAATATATGCCAAAGACAGAAATGGAGGTGGTCAAACCAATTTTGTCCACAAATTGAGAAGTCGAGGAAGCATGTAAACAAATCTGTTTCAGCTTACATGAGAGACCATGGAATGGGCTCCCTGTACAACAATAACTTGCGTTACTACATGCAAGATATCTACAGAGGAGATGGAGTTCACTTCTCAGATGAGGGCAACAGAGTTTTCACTCTGAATTTAAGAATGTGCATTGGTACCTACTTATAAGTACCTAAATGTACCATAAAACCAAAAGCTCTTCTCAGAGCTACCCTACATCTGATCACTCACAAATATTATTTTACTCTAACTTTTTTCACTAATTTTCAACAAAGTACGCTCCCTGGGGCGCTACCCGGTACGCGTACCGGGAGCTAACCTCGCGAAATTTTATAAAAAAAATGTTTTTTTTTCGCACATATAAGCCTCCTCAGCCACCCTCAGAAAACCTAGGGGGTCAAGATAACTCTACCGTGCCCCCTTCTACCCATTCTGAACATTATTTGCCCTCCATCTTGTATCTTAATTCGACCGAAACACAAAATGGTGGACTCCCGGAACGCTTAAGGTCCGCGAACCGAGGCGCTCAACGGTTCGCGTACCGGGTCGCTCCCTGGGAAGATAAAGGAAATAAAAAATAATCAACAAAACCAACAATCAATTAACATACAACATTTGAAAAGTCTATCATTCATATTTCATTGTAGTACGCTCCCCAGAACGCTTCCCGGTTCGCGTACCGGGCGCTACCCATATATATATATATATTACCTACTGGCGGTCGCCAGTAGGTATATATAGTTAGGATTTTTTCCCTATGGGATTTTTGAAAATTCTATGTCTAATAACTTTGGCGTTTGTGGATGGAATTGGCTGACATTTTCTGGAAAATGGAACATTTTGTTTCTGAGCAGCCCCTGGAAATTTGGGGGGGGTTCGTCAAGGGGGGGCTGAGAAAAAAGGGGGGTCCCAAAACATGTTTTTAACATTGAGTTTTCCATAGGGCGGTTGGCCTCACTTTTAGCCCGAACGGCTGAATGGATTTCCACAAAACTTGGCAAAATTGTAGGGACTGGTAGCCCGATGTGCCTTTGCTAGGTCTCAATATATGTGCTTCAGTGGATTTTGAGAAATTAACGTTCAAAAAAAGATATATATCTGTAACAGCGGACCGGGCAGTGCTCCGGTTCGCGGACTTTACGCGTAACGGAACTTCGCGTAGCGTAGCTGATTGGCTCTCCGGTGTCTGTCAACATTCTAAACAGTCCGGAGCGGCCGCCATCTTGTCTCTCGGTAGGATTGAGAGACAAGAGGAGGCCAAAACAAAGGGGGAAATGACCATAAGGGGGCATAGTAGATCCTCCCTGACCCCCTAGGTTTAATGTGGAGGCTTTAAAAGGGCCCCGCGGGGCAAAAAAAAAAAAGGGAAGCGTTCTGGGCAGCGTACTATAAGGAAAAAAGAATGATAGACTTTTCAAATACTGTATGTTAATTGATTGTTGGTTTTGTTGATTATTTTTTAATTTTTTTATTTTTTAAGCAATTATTTATTATTGTGATTGTGTTTGAAAATTTAATAACATTTCTAACATTTAACTAGTTTATGAATTACATATAAAAATGATTAAAGACTCAAACATTTTTTTAATATTACATACAATTTTATTTTTCGGATTGTTTTTCAAAATTTAATAGAACGTCTAGCATTTGACTGTCCGATATGTCCTCTTGTTGAGTGAACATAAGTTCCCACATTTGACCGTCATCATAATGAAGTAAATGATCCACAGATTCTACACATTGAACTAATTCATGGTCCCGTGATTCATCCATGAAATCTGAGTCATCATTGTCCTCAATATCTTTTTCTGTGTTGTTCTCCAGAACAATTTCGAAGAAAACATTCTGCTCACCTTCCATTTTATTGCTGTAATTTGCATAAAAAATAAATATATCAGTAGAGATAGGGCACTGTTGGGTTTAAGTTCAGACAGGTACTTGTGAGTTTATAACAGAGAAGTAATCTATGGGCACTGTATGGTTTCAGGCGTGAAGTAGTACTATTAAAAAGTGCCTGTGAAGAAGCCTAAGTAAATTCATAATTATACCACAGAAACCTAAATCAATCCATAATTATAATAAAGAAGCCTTTCTCAATGTCTAACTCTTACAGAGGGATAGTATATAACTATCTGAAAATGTTTTCAAATTTATAAAATAATATCTCACCTTCTAAAAACAAGTTTAAGTTGTGAGTGAAAATGATCTTGCAATGTAGTTCAGGAAGTAGTAGTCAAAATGGCTGTGTTTCTCTCTCTTCCTTTATATATATTCAGGTACATAGCCAATCAAATGTCAGGTAAAAAAAGTAGAAAATGAAAGTAACATTTTAATTGGTTGTCAATTCCAACACTTCAGATGTGTTTTGTGAAGTAATTTACCTCAGGGTATTTAGAGAGGTCTACAGGCTAAATGGTTAAATGGAATTTCAATCAAATTTGTGAAAATGGTAGGCATTGGTATGTAGTATGAGCTAATCTATATTTGGTGAAATTGTCTCCAGTCGCTTTTCTGTAAACTACTTTCCCACCTTTTTTGATGGTGCGCTTCCCAGGGAGCGACCCGGTACGCGAACTGGCGAGCGCCCCGGTTCGCGAACCTTAAGCGTTACGGGAGTCCACCATTTTGTGTTTCGGTCGAATTAAGATACAAGATGGAGGGTAAATAATGTTCAGAATGGGTAGAAGGGGGCACGGTAGACTTATCTTGACCCCCTAGGTTTTCTGAGGGTGGCTGAGGAGGCCCATATGTGCGAAAAAAAAACATTTTTTTAAAAATTTAGCGAGGTTAGCTCCCGGTTCGCGTACCGGGTAGCGCCCCAGGGAGCGTACTTTGTTGAAAATTTGTGAAAAATGTTAGAGTAAAATAATAATTGTGAGTGATCAGATGTAGGGTAGCTTTGAGAAGAGCTTTTGGGTTTATGGTACATTTAGGTACTTATAAGTAGGTACCAATGCACAGTCTTAAATTCAGAATGAAAATTCTGTTGCCCTCATCTGAGAAGTGAACTCCATCTCCTCTGTAGATATCTTGCATGTAGTAATGCAAGTTATTGTTGTACAGGGAGCCCATTCCATGGTCTCTCATGTAAGCTGAAACAGATTTGTTTACATGCTTCCTCGACTTCTCAATTTGTGGACAAAATTGGTTTGACCACCTCCATTTCTGTCTTTGGCATATATTTGAATATACCAAGGCAGTCTGAGGAAAAAGTGCCATCAATTGCTCAAAGGTGTCCTTTAAAAGCATTTCCAGACCTACCCCAGTCAAAGTGCCCAAATCATTACCTCCACAGTGCACAATTAACAGGTCAGGTTTTGGCAAATGCATAAAGGTTTTCACCAATGGTATCAATTGGTGACATTTTAATCCTCTGTGGCCAAACCACTTAATTTCCACATCTTGTAAATTGAGGTTAGGTAAATTCCTGTTCTCAGTATACCTCTGAGCCCAATAGATGTAACTATGTCCAACAATCCAGACAGAAAACATGGTGAGAGAAGGTTCTCCTGCAGTCAGATGAAGTGTGGCAATGAAATGGCAGTTGAAAAAATAAGAGTTTAAAATGAAAAAAACTGTGGAGTTTCTGTGTTAATGAAGCAGTAACAGTGATTGGTGGATTTTGATTGCTGAAAACAGAAAGTTAGGGTGCATGGATGAGTTGTTTGAAAGATGTATTTTGAGTGGTCAAGAAAAAATCATTAAATGAAAGAATGCACTGGATATGAGGTGCACTGAGAGTTCAGAGTTCAATTGCAACATTGTTGTGTGAACTTGCAAACACCAGAGGTCTTCCAAGACGTGGTTGCCATGCAAAAAAGGCAGAAAGGGCAGAGGGGGGAAGGGTTTTCATTTGAAAAAAAGTGAGGGAAGAGTTTTGATTGGGTGACATGAGAGATATGTGTGAAGAATTACAGCATTTCTGTGCTTTTGATAGCTGCAGACTCTGGAGTGCATACCTTTTGCTCTGCTGAAGACAAATTGGTGTGTTTCTGAGACTGTTTTGAAACTCAAAGTATTTGCTAAGGTGAGAAAAGATTTCTTTAATTTAGATAGAGAATAGTGTGCTTTAAGGAGAAAATTATGAAGAAAGTTGTGTTCTTCAAATGTTGCTTTGTCTCAAGTGTTTTACAAATAGATTTTGTTTCTTTGAGAAAATGTAATTGGAGAAAAGGTGAAGTATTAGTACTGACAGGGTGTTATTGTGCATAGGAGCTGTGGAGTCTTTTCAAATTATGACTTGAAAATAGTTTTTGAGGAAAATGAATGGTTATAATATTTATGACAAGGACATAATGGTGTATGCTTCATTATAAGGTAATTGAGTGTCTCTGATGTTATTTTTCCCATTTTAATGTAAGACCTTTCTCTGTGGAGCAAATTGCTTGTAAATATGCTCCCACCTGTGCATGGCAAATTTAGATTTTGAATGTTTGCGTTACATAGCCATGTTAAAAGTGACACAAACATGCTGCAAAGGCAATCAAAAAATGCTTTTATGTGTCTTAAGGACATTTTAAGTCATTTCTCCATGTGCAGTGTTTTGAAATTATGATTTGAAAATCGTTTTTGGGGAAAAGGAATGGTTTTTAAATTTATGACAAGGACATAATGGTGTATGCTTCTTTATAAGGCATTTCAGTGTCTCTGATGTCATTTTTCCCATATTACATTAAAAGACCTTTCTCCGTGGGGCACATTCCTTGTAAATATGCTCCCACCTCTGCATGGCAAATTTAGATTTTGAATGTTTGTGTTACATAGCCATGTTAAAAGTGACCCAACCATGCTGGAAAGGCAATCAAAAAACGCTTTCATGTGTCTTAAGGACATTTTAAGTCATTTCCCCATGTGCAGTGTTTTCAAATTATGATTTGAAAATCGTTTTTGGGGAAAAGGAATGGTTTGTAAATTTATGACAAGGATATATGGTGTATGCTTCTTTATAAGGCATTTCAGTGTCTCTGATGTAATTTTTCCCATATTACATTAAAAGACCTTTCCCCGTGGGGCACATTCCTTGTAAATATGGTCCCACCTGTGCATGGTAAATTTAGATTTTGACTGTTTGAGTTACATAGCCATGTTAAAAGTGACCCAAAAACTTGCAAAGGCTTTAAAAAAACACTTTCATGTGTCTTAAGGACATTTTAAGTCATTTCCCCGTGGGCAGTGTTTTCAAATTATGACTTGAAAATCGTTTTTGAGGTAAAGGAATGTTGTTAAAATTTATGTGTGCCATATGCCCCCAAATTTCTTTTTCAGGGGTGCAGCAGGGTGTTCTTGAGACACCCCTGCACCCTTGGAAAAATTCCTAATTTGCGATGAGCTAATTGCTAATCGCAAATTGCACCTTCATTCCTATGGGCCTCCTGGCCCATGAAAATGAATGGGTAATTTGCAATTAGCAATTTGCTCATCGCAAATTAGGAATGGTAAAGAATCGCTATTTATTCCTTAAAATTCGCTATTTTGGAAATGCAAAATAGTTTGATGATACATATGGCGGTTCATCTCTAACAAGATAAGAAGCTTAGGGATACATTTATGATGACTGGCGCAATGAAGTGGACATCACTTACTTCATTGGTAGAGCTTTACATGTATTATCTCCTCTGTATTCTTCATCAAGCGTAACTTTCATCTGCAATCCTGAGTAGGCCTCACCTTAAACAAACCTCTGGATAGGGCACACCTTATCGTCATCCTGAATTAATCATTTAAAATGCTAGGGACAGATTTATGATAGGTGTATGCCTCTTTTGCGCCACTGTGCGTCACTTTTGTGATGCAGCGGCGGTGCAAAAGATTTGCTATGAGGCGACAAAATTACAAATTGATGCATTTAGGCAGATGTGTCATGGTGTAAAAAACACCGTGCCACATGAAACTGATGCAGCAGTGATGCAAAAGATGCACCATGTTGCAAGACAGGCCTCACTTGGGGCCATATGTATGAAGCTAATTAGCTTTTGCAAAGGCCGAAGTTCTGTGAATTTCGGCCTTTGCGAATGCTAATTAGACAAATGGTATGTATCAAGCAAGTTTGATGCAAAATAAGGAATAGCAAAATTTGTTATTCTTTATTTTGCGATTGCACTGAAGGATTTGCAAATTTTGTGATTTCTTAAATGCAATGTATCAAACAAAAAATATGCAAAAAATGCCATTAAGGATTTGCAAATTACCACCAACTTCTAGTTGGTGGTAATTTGCGAATTCTTTTCAAAAAGCTTTTTTTCCAAAAAACAAAAGGTGACATATGACGCCCATACATGCCCTTAGGGCATGTATGTGCGCCATATGCCCCCAAATTTCTTTTTCAGGGGGTGCAGCAGGGTGTTCTTGAGACACCCATGCACCCTTGGAAAAATTCCTAATTTGCGATGAGCTAATTGCTAATCGCAAATTGCACCTTCATTCCTATGGGCCTCCTGGCCCATGGAAATGAATGAGTAATTTGCAATTAGCAATTTGTTCATTGCAAATTAGGAATGGTAAAGAATCGCTATTTATTCCTTAAAATTCGCTATTTAGGAAATGCAAAATAGTTTGATGATACATATGGCAGTTCATCTCTAACAAGATAAGAAGCATAGGGATAGATTTATGATGACTGGCACAATGAAGTGGACATAACTTACTTCATTGGTAGGCCTTTACATGTATTATCTCCTCTGTATTGTTCATCAAGTGTAACTTTGATCTGCAATCCTGAGTAGGCCTCACCTTAAACAAACCTCTGGATAGGCCACACCTTATCGTCATCCTGAATTAATCATTTAAAATGCTAGGGACAGATTTATGATAGGTGTATGCCTCTTTTGCGCCACTGTGCGTCACTTTTCTGATGCAGCGGCGGTGCAAAAGATTTGCTATGATGCGACAAAATTACAAATTGATGCATTTAGGCAGATGTGTCATGGTGTAAAAAAAACGTGCCACATGAAACCGATGCAGCAGTGATGCAAAAGATGCACCATGTTGCAAGACAGGCCTCACTTGGGGCCATATGTATCAAGCTAATTAGCATTCGCAAAGGCCAAAATTCTGTGAATTTCAGCCTTTGCGAATGCTAATTAGACAAATGGTATGTATCAAACAAGTTTGATGCAAAATAAGGAATAGCAAAATTTGCTATTCCTTATTTTGCGATTGCACTGAAGGATTTGCAAATTTTGCGATTCCTTAAATGCAATGTATCAAACAAAAAATATGCAAAAAATGCCATTAAGGATTTGCAAATTACCACCAACTTCTAGTTGGTGGTAATTTGCGAATTCTTTTCAAAAAGCTTTTTTTCCAAAAAACAAAAGGTGCCATATGACGCCCATACATGCCCTTAGGGCATGTATGTGCACCGTATGCCCCCAAATTTCTTTTTCAGGGGCTGCAGCAGGGTGTTCTTGAGACACCCCTGCACCCTTGGAAAAATTCCTAATTTGCGATGAGCTAATTGCTAATCGCAAATTGCACCTTCATTCCTATGGGCCTCCTGGCCCATGGAAATGAATGGGTAATTTGCAATTAGCAATTTGCTCATTGCAAATTAGGAATGGTAAAGAATCGCTATTTATTCCTTAAAATTCGCTATTTAGGAAATGCAAAATAGTTTGATGATACATATGGCGGTTCATCTGTAACAAGATAAGAAGCTTAGGGATACATTTATGATGACTGGCGCATCACCAGGGATGTGCCAGTCATCCTGTGCTGCTGTTCCGCCACCCATGGTGTGCTGCATTTACAATGCGGCGCAGCATGGGGCAAAAATGGCACAGATGCGTGACGCATCTGTGCCGTAAAGGTGGCGCATTGCTGGAGTTGTATCGCAAGTGTGATGCAGCTCCAGCAAGGCTCAGGGGTGCCCCATCTCCACAATGTTGCGTCAAGACCTATGCCTGCTTCAAGCAGGCGCAGGGTTTTGACGTAGCTTTCTCCTATCTGATTGTAAATGCGGCACACCATGAGTGGCAGAGCAGCGGTGCACGTTAACTGGTGCATGCCTGGGGATGTGCCATTTAACATAAATCTGCCCCTTTACATTTAAGTATGTGCAGGGGACACAGAGTCGGTGAGGCTTATCCAAGGTTAAGAAGAGATGAGTCCTGTTCACTGAAAAATTAGACATAGGCTTCACCTGCTCAGCATCGTTGGACATGGCTATATAATAGCTGCAAAATGTTACTCTTGTTAAACAATTTTACTATTATAATCTCTGAGATTTGTCTCTTACTCTGCAACATCTCATTGTTGTTATCTTTCTTTAAAGATAAAGACAACATCAACATGAGCGACAATCAGCAATCAGTTGATTTTGACCTCATCATTGAACTCGTAATTGAAACATCAGTGGATGTTGATCCCTTGGATGATTTAAATCCTGAGGATGAAGAAGAACGTGATGCGGATGCAGATTTGTCCGAATTATATGACATAGGATGGGAAGCTGACGTGCTTGAGCCTATGGAACTATAAACATTTATTTAAAAAATTTATAATAAATAAAAAGTAAAAATGTAAACTGTTTAATTTAAAAATAAAGACACCTTCAAAAACAGGTTATGTGTAGTGTCTTCAATAAAATATTAAAATATGCTCATAAAATTAGATCAGATTCACATATAAAATAGCACAGGTAATATGAATATAAATTCCATTTCTTTTTTGCTATTTCTGTATTCTAAATTTGCCAAGCACTAAAAAATCTTCTATGTAAAAATGTCAAGTAGTGTTTTAAATTTTTGATTACTGTTATTGATTTACTGTTGGGTAATAGTGGTTAATAACATTTTTTGTTATATTTTACCACAGATTCAACTGCAGATCATTTCAAGATTTCAGCATGCCAACCAAAGAAAGAGTGAGAAAGGCTGCAAAACGTCAAAGACAGCAGGTTAATGAAAAAAAGCAGCAGTCCTCTAACAAAAAGATTTGTCAAGTCACCAAGAAAGCACCGGGTAAGAGTACAAAAACATTCATAAGAAATATCTGTAGTAAAAAAAATATTACTACAGAAAATGTTTCAGTCCAGAAAAAGAGAAGCAATTCAAACGGAAAGGAAAGGCCAATGAAAAATGTTACTGCTAGAGCAAGAGATAACTCTGTGCATGATAGTAGAAGGAAACAACAGTTTAGGGACATTCGTAAACGAATGTTCCGCAACAGGATAATTGGCAATTTGTTAAAAAATATTAAGAAAGGTCAACAGAAAGTGTTTTTTTATAAGAGAAAAAAAATTTGAGAAAGTTATTGATCAGGCATTTGAAATTAAACGTAAGTTATTTATTTTGATAATCAATAGAATTAGGAAGCTAAACAAGGCAATTTATGATTTCAAAAGAAATAGTAGATGGAAGAGAATAGTTAATCGTAGTAATTTTTGTGAAGTTTTTTCTGGAGAATGGATGCATAGTTCAAGCTGTGAGGCATTTTTTAATGAGGAGAGTTATTTCCAGGATAATGATTTGGTGCATGCAGTTGACACCAGTGGTCGTGCTTATGAAGTGAAAGATGGTTGTCCAGTTGAAAAAGAAAAACTTGTGACAACAGAGGCAGAAGAGGTGTTAGGTAATGAGGTTTTAGGAAGACGTGCTAAGGGTCCTGTGTACACCTGGAAGTGTAGTAGTATTTGCAGTGTGCGACAGGATTCCATCAATTTGCTTTGTGATTTTGTACGGTCATTTAATAAGAAAAGTTTGAAGCAGAAAATGAGGTTGTTGCAAGAATTAGATCCTTGCAGAGTGAGAGAAGTGACAGGTTTGCATGGTCATTCACTGGCTTGTCTTTCCAGGAGAGTATGCCAGAGTGTTTTTCATCATTTCAGGATGCTAGCAGTGCATCATAATAAAGTGAGGAAATTAGTTAGAATGTTGTATTATGCTAAGAGTCCAGCAATTATGCTTAAACAATTATGCGCCGCTCTTTTGCATGGTTCTGAAATAGATGTGAAGAATATATGTGAAGGAATTGAATTTTGTTACTTTGGAAGTAAAGAGGAGAATGTTGAAAGTGACCAAGAAGAAGCGGGTAATGTGGAAGATAGTGTACAGGTTTCCAGTACAGATAATTTCCAGAGGGAAATTGCGACGTTTCAGGTCAAATCAAGTGGGAGGCCAAATTTCACTTGTGTGTGTTGTCGACGCACTTATTATAAGAATCAGACTAAGTTAGTGGATTTATATGCAAAAAGTGAAAGGGAAAATAATAGTGAATGGAAGGATTTCGCAACATACTTGATGGAGGAAATTGTTTTTGATTTGGGATTGGATCAATGTGTGTGTACTTATTGTTGTTGCAAATTAAATCAAAACCAGATGCCTGCTAGAGCAGTTCATAATAATCTGGAATTGGTTGAGATTCCTTCTGAATTGAAGGATTTAAATACTTATGAATCTATTTTGATTCAAAGTATCCATCCCTTTCAGGCTATTGTAAGAATGGAGCCAAAGACAGGGAAATTGCCTCCATCAGATTTACAGAGAGGATTAAAGGGAAGAGTTGTTTATTTGCCTCTAGATTTGAAGAAAAACATTAACACAATTGGAGTAAAAAAAGTGGAAGAGGAACCTCTGGTTATCTTAGTTAATGGGGTTCCGACAAAGAATAAGAAAATATGGCAAGATTTAGTGGATGTTAGGAAAGTTAAAAAGGCAACATTGTATTTGAAAAAAAATAATAAATACTATAAGAATGTATATGTTGCAGAAGAGGAAGTAAGTGAGGAAGAGGATAGCGATTTGTGTGCTGGTCAAATTGAGAAAGTAGAACCCTCTACTAGTGAACAAATATATGAACATTATAGTGTTCATCCTTTGCATTCCAAGGAAGTCATGGGGAATGCTATTGAGTTGTTTCAAATGAAACAAGCCAAAGGGAGTCCCATTAGTGTTTGGGAGGAAAGTTTGGAAGCTCGGTGTTTCCCACAGCTTTTTCCAACAGGTCAGGGAGGAAGATATGATGAGCGACCTCATCAAATTCCTGCTTCTGAATACTGGACTTTGCGATTGTATGCAGGAGATGCTAGGTTTCGACAATGCATTCCTTATTTGTTTCATCTCCTGTTTGAAAGCGATCTGTCTGGACTGTCATATGCAGTGAACCACATCTTGAAAAGTGGTATACACATGCAAAACATCTCGGCAAGTGACTTTATGGATAAAGTCAATGTCCAAGACAGTATTTTGGATTCTCACCTGATTAATCTCATGGCGTGTCAGCGTGGTACTAATGAGTACTGGTACCGTCGTCATGGTGATTTAAAATGTATGCTGAGGAACTTAGGAACTCCCACATGGTTCCTCACTCTGAGCTGTGCCGAGTATGGCTGGGAAGACTTACTTGAATTTCTACGAGAGGCAAATGCTAACGTAGAAAACATCGAATTCAAGACACCCGGAGAACTGTGCTCTTTGGATCCAGTCAATGTATGTAGGTACTTCAATCATAGATTTGAAGCTATGATGTCTTTCATCATGAATAAGAAGAATCCACCTCTTGGAGAGGTGTTGGATTTCTTCTGGAGAAAGGAGTACCAAGCAAGAGGTGCTCCTCATATACATATGTTGCTGTGGATCAAGGATGCACCTAAATTTGGAACGGATCCAGAAGACTCAGTGATGAGTTTTATACAACAGTATTCTACGTGTGCTGTTCCAAACGCAAAGGAGAAGAAAAGCCTAAGAGAAAAAGTTCTGCGTTTCCAAAGCCATCGATGTGGAAAGTACTGTCGTCGTAAATTCCGAAACAAGGACAAGTTCTACACCAAATGTCGTTTCGGCTTTCCACGACCGGTGATTTCTAAAGGAAGAGTAAACAGTTTGATGTCTTCGCTGCGACATAATGTGATGAAGAAATCACCTAAAAACACATACAATTTGAAGAGGAACGAAGAGTCCAAGTACATCAACGACTACAACCCGGTGATTTTGTCCATGTGGAATGCTAACATGGATATACAGTTTGTGGCTGATAACTGTATGGCTGTGGCTCGGTATGTGACGTCTTACATCACCAAAAAAGAGAAGACAGAATTGAAGGATATGTGGGAGGACATTTCCCATGAAAAGAGCCTCAGCAAGAAGTTGTACAGTTTCAGTCTGAAGATGTTGTCGCATCGAGAAATTGGAGCGTACGAATGTTCTGACCGGTTGTCTTCAGCAAGTCTCTATGCCAAGTCCAGGAGTATCGTTTGGGCGAGTCTTGGTCTTGCTGCAACACGTAATCGAGTTCTCAAACCTGTGCGGGAAATTGAGTATTTGGCGGAAAAGGAGCCAAACAGTACCGACATTTTGAAGACCAACATGTTGGATACATATTATCCAAATCGAAGCATTCACCTCGAGAATGTTTGTCTGTATGAGGTTCTTCAAAATTACATATTCAAGAGGAACATCAAAGAAGATACTGTGAAAGGAGTGTATGCTGTAATAGGAAGTGAGGGATGTCTGGTCAAGCAAAGAAAATGCCACTTGGTAAACCATCGAAAATTGAGTGGCGAATCTCCTGAAAAAAAGGAGTTTTTCTATTTAGCACTTTTGCAACTTTTCAAGCCTTGGCGCAGAAGAGGAACTGCTTGGAGATTTTCTCTGTTACGAAGACTCTTTCAATGCCACCAAGGAGACCATAGAATGTCCTGCTTTTCCCAAATATGTAGAAATGTTGAATGCGGAAATTGAGCAGGAAGCAATGATTGCAGCCGAGATTGCCAGAGACAGTTCTCAGGACAGTCAGAGTTCTGCTTCATTGAGTCAGGATCCACTAGGAGGACCTGTTATCGAAAATGAAGCTGCCACTGCTATGAATGAAGTGGAAAGAGCCATGGCACATGCTCAGGAGGATGCGGTTAACTTAGAAGAGTTGGAAAGACAACTCAACGTTGAGCAGAGGAAAATATATGACGAAGTTACCATGCAAATTGATCATGGATTAAGTCATGACAAGAAAGAGTGCTCATGTACGTCGTTGAAGCCTGTCCGACTGTACGTGAGTGGAGAAGCGGGAACTGGAAAAAGTTTCCTTATTAAAGCAATTTCATGTTATTTGCAGGAAAGGACAGAGTCATCGCTGTCTTGTGTTGTCACCGCTCCAACTGGACTGGCAGCACATAACATTAAAGGGATTACTTTACATCGTTTACTGATGCTGCCAGTGGAGCATGACAACAAATTACAATATCACAAGCTATCTGGAGATGCTTGTTTTGAAGTTTCAAGAATCTGGAGGAAAATGAAACTTCTTATCATTGACGAAGTAAGCATGGTTTCCAATGTCATGCTTGCCTTTGTGCATTTGAGAATGCAAGAAGTTCTCAAAACAGAGTATGATGTGTTATTTGGTGGCAAACACATCATTGTTTTCGGAGATCTTCTGCAGCTGACACCAGTGAAAGGGCAACCTGTGTTCAAAATGCTCACGCATGAAGATACCAGGAAGTGCCTAGGCAGCATTGGCAACGTCAATATATGGTTAAACTTCAATTATGCTGAACTGCATGAAAATATGCGTCAGGCGAAGGATGAAGTTTACAAGACTATTCTACAAGATGTTAGAATTGGAAAAGTGACCGAGCATGGGAAAGAAGCTTTACATGCACGATTACTGTCAAATTTATATCCAGAACAAGATGTTGTGCCTGATAATATTTTTCAGAAAATTACTGAGAAGAAATCTGCAATATGTTTGATGCCAACTCTTGCAGAATGTGCCAAATTCAACAACAAAATGTTGCATTTAGAAAAGCAAGGATTGTGAAACTGGAAGCTATTGACAGAGTAGAGCATATGGGATCAACAATTATTTTGTCTGAGAATCTGAAAACAAAATTGGATTCATTAGAGAAGAGTATATCTAAAACTGCAGGTTTTGAAAAGAGTCTGAATGTGTGCTTGAACTGCCGTATAATTTTAAGAAGGAATTTACATGTTGAAAGAGGTCTGGTAAATGGATCAATGGGTAATGTTGTTGATTTTGTAAAATACAGAAATAGAAATGGAATTGAATTTTTAAAAATTAAATTTGATGGCATTGAGGAAGTACAGCTAATTGGTCGTTGTTCTGCTAGATTTTTGCTTGTAAAAGACTTATATGTTCGCCGTAAGCAGTTTCCTGTTTGCTTGGCATATGCGGTGACAATCCATAAATCGCAAGGTTTAAGTGTAGACAGTGCATTGGTGAATATTGGCAGTTCTGTGTTCAAGGAGGGTATGGCATATGTGGCATTGTCACGAGTTAGAACTTTATCGGGATTGTACTTGATTGAGTGTGATGTCACAAGCATTTGTGCGGATCTAGATTGTGTTAAGGAATACAATAGGTTAAGAAGAGAGTATGCGCCACATTTGCCTCAATATCCTTTGTTTGAGAAACGTGTGGTAGGCCGGAAACGAAGAAATGTGACCAATACTGGGGAGGTTGTAGCAAAAAGACGAAAAGTCGATGAACCTGAAATTATAAGCAGAAACAAAAAGGATTCTGTTGAAGATGTTGTTGGTTTTCAATTTGAAAACAGTTCTGGTGTCAACTGCTATGCTAATGTAGTGGTTAATGTTTTGTTTTCTCTAGAAAATGTAAAAGAAGAGATTGTGGTCAATTCTGATCAAAGATTTTGCAGTTTGTTAAATTCTGTCTTAGAAAAATGTAGCACTGATAGAACAAACATAGAAAGTGTGTCTGAAATTCGAAATCTGTTAGACAGATGTTCAGGCCAAACACAATTCTCTCAAAATATTCAGCAAGATTTTCAGGAGTTTTTAATGTATATGCTTGATGTATTGCATGCTGAAGGTGTAGATGTAGATCAGCTGTTTGGGCTTTCTTATCAATGGCAGCATGACTGCGAGAACTGTAGGGTATCAAGTACTACTAGTGTAGACTCAGAAAGATTTATATATTTAACTTTGCCAGACAGTAAATCAGTCTCCTTTAATAAGCTAGTAAAAGCAGCTGATCACAACATGGAGTGTAGCCAATGTAAATCTGAAATGATGTCCACATTATTTATACGAACATATGGCCAGTATGTCATTTTAATGTTCCAACGATGTAGGCCTGATGGAACAAAATTGACAACTTTAATTAAAAATGTTGTGGCTTCGCAGTTGTCAATATCAGGAAGGACTTTTGTAACTGCAGCAATTATATATCATGACGGTCCTTCAACAACATCAGGACATTACACAGCTTATTTAAAGTCTTGAAATGGCTGGTCATTCTGCAATGATTCTGTTTTAATTTTAAAAAAAAATTGGCGTATGACCTTAAAAACTCTTACCTGGTGTTTTTAAAACCAAAATTTTAGGGAAAGAATCTCGGGATGTGCTCTGAGGAATTTCAAGAAGTTCTAATGGCTCCTACACGATTTGGCCTTGAGGATAAGTGTAGTTCAGAGACATAACTTCTAACCATAAGACTGGACGTCATGGAGAAATAAGTGCACTTTGAATGAGTTCAGAAAAACTATTTCTTTTTATAAGCTAATTGAAGCAGCCAATCAAAACATGGAGTAGAGGGAATGTAAGTCTGCAATGCTGTCTACTGTTTTACATTGCTTTGTGATTAAAAGTGATGTAGAGAATTAAATAATTGTAGTAGTCATAGAGGTAGTGTAAGTCTGCTTCATAGTAAGCAGTATCAGTGTCATAGGAAATGTAGAACATGACTGAGGAAGAAGGGGAAGATATTACTAGTCCAGGATTGTGAAAATGATCTTCAACATTTTAATTCTGAAAGTTGCGGAAATGCCAAATGACGGGATTGGCTTACAAGAAATCCAAGAGTTATAAATGGCTCTGACAAGATTTGGCCTTGTGGAAACTTGTGGTAGAGAGCAAGAAGTAATTTATTGTATGTAACATGTTTTTCAAAACGATGGAGGTTTTCTTTCAGAAAGTGGCGGGCTGAAAGTAATAACAGCACAACAGAGTGTAAGCTGTTCATAGGACATCCTTTGACGTCATGGAAAGTAAGTTAACTTTAAGGAGTTCTGAATTCTGATTTGTTATGTTGTATGGGTTTTTTAAACACAATCATTTTGATTGTGTTTTTTTTTCCCTGCTGTTATATGATGAATACCTTCAAGTCACTGTTTTTAGTGAAATTTGATACATTCTGAGAACAGCAAAAATAAACCATTTAACATGTATAATTAATTCTGTACTGTTTCCATTTATGATGTACATTTAGAACTGTGTAGGAGGCATGGAGAAGGAGAGGCTTCTGTAAGTGTCAAAGTTCTTGCATACAGTGCTCATATTCTACGTAGTCTTTCATATGATAGACTACATTTCCACAATGAGATACCTAAGCAAAGGAAACACAGGTCATATGATTGTGGAATGAGCAAAAAAATGTGCAAGTTTTTCAATTATATTACCTGTGTTTCCTAACATTACACACCACATTGTGTAGATGAGGTTTAGGCCTGTTCCTGGAGACAGAGGAGGTCTGACATTTGTTCAAGAGTGCAGTGGACATTACTCACTTCGTTGGTAGGCCTCCACATGTATTATCTTCTCTGTATTCTTCAACAAACCTAAATTCCATCTGCAACCCTGAGTAGGACTTACCTGAAACAAATCTGTGGATAGGTTACACCTTATTGGCATCTTGAAACAATCATTTAAAATGTTAGGGTCAGATTTATGGTGGCCGTGCGCCTCTTTTGCTCCATTGTGGGTCACTTTTGTGTAAAAGATGCACCATGTTGCAAGATAGGTTTCAGTTCATCTCCAGCAAGATACCATCAGTTTAAAATGTATATAATTAGCATTGTGTAGGGGGCATGCAGAAGCAAAAGCTTTTATAAGTGTCAAAGTTGTTGCATGCAGTGCTGCACTTCTAGGTACTGTTTAATATGCTGGACTACATCTGCACTATGAGATACCTAAGCAAAGGCAACACAGGTGATGTGATTGTGAAATGAGGAAAAGAAACTCCACATTTTTCAATTACATCACCTGTGTTTCCTAAGTTTATGAATGACATTGTGCAGATGAAGTTTAGGTCTGTCCATGGACACAGAAGAGGTCTGGCCTTTGTTCAAGAGTGAAGTGGACATGACTTACTTCATTGGTAGGCCTTCACATGTATTATGTCCTCTGTTCTCTTCAAACAACTCGAAATTTCATTTGGAACCCTGAGTAGGTCTCACCTCAAACAAACCTCTGGATAGGACACATCTTATTGGCATCCTGAAGCAATCATTTAAAATGTTAGTGTCTTGCGACACTTTTCTGAGACAACAGCAGTGCAAAAGATGCACCATGTTTTAAGATAGGCCTCACTTCATCTGCATCAAGATACTGTTAGTTTAAAATGTATATCTTTAGGACTGTGTAGGGGGCCTGGAGAAGCAGAAGCTTCTGTCAGTGTCAAAGTTGTTGAAAAACTGTTTCTCCTTCAATCTTTTCCCTTGTCTTTTGTAATTTTTAAATACATGTTTTAATATTTTTCAAATGTTTGTTCTCTCTTTCACAGATTGAAAGTATAAAAACAAAAAGTGAGTAATTTAACGACAATTGTAAGGTAAATGTTTTGTATTCTTTTCGTTACATTTCTATCACATTCACCTACTATTAGTTCCACAGCTTCATTTCTTTAACCCTCAGTTTCCTGCCTTTGCTACTTTCCTCATTCCTTTCTCTATTACCTACTTACTCAACTCCTTCCACTCTTTTTCTCAGTCCCTCTCTTCTCATAGTTCCTCACTCTTGTTCACTCACTCCGTCTCTATTACTCTTAGTGTCTTTGACTGATCACTTTTTCACTACTTGTTCATAATGCTTTCTCTGTGTAGTTGAAGCACACTAAGGGGCATATTATGAACACAGCCAATAAAATTATTGCTGTTTTTATTGGCAGAAAACTGGTGCAAAAGTGGTTTTAGCGGCAGTTTTCTGCCGCAAAAGCGGCTTTGGTGACATATTTCTGCCGATAAAAGCTGCAAAACTTTTATTGCCTATGTTGATGATATGGCTCTATGTTATTTACATTTCTTTGCTGTTTCAATTAATCTTTTTCTGTTATTTTTTGTTTTCTGTTTTCTATTTTTTCTCTCTGTTATTCCCCATGTTTTAATCTTATTTTGAACATTCACTCACATTCTCCAAGAAACTCTTCTTTGTTATTGTTCTACTCTCTTTTTTTTCTTTCACTTCCTTATCTATTTTGTTTTCCACAATTATACCCTCTTCCGTCTTTTCTTCGGTAAATAGATCTATTAAACAGTATCTCTGGTTTACTCCCTATAGCTGTCTTTCTTTTAACATCACTCTCTGTTTACTTTCCTTATACTTACTCTTCTTTTTAAAAAAAAAAAAAAATTTTTGGTTCGCTCCCGGTTCGCGAACCGGGAAGCGAACTGGGAAGCGAACTAAAAGAAATAGAGCTTGCCAGAGTGCTAAACATTCTAGCAATTTTTTTTGAAAGGGGAGGTAGTTCTGAAAAGAACTTTTTTTTTAATGTTTTTGTTGTTTTATATTTTTTTTTATTTTTTGAACATTTTTTGTTTTTTTTGTATTTTTTGAACAATTTTATATTTTTTTTGGTTTTTTTGGGGGGGAAACAACAAAAAACAGGCATTGAAAAGGGCTCAACAGGAGCAAAAAAAAAATTACTGTCTGGGGCGGTTAGGGCAATTATGATTGTTATAAGCTAGGTTGATGGAATTAATACTCATGTTACCAAATGATATCAATGCACAGCAGTGCAGACAAGTATATTTCATATGCCCAAAATTCTCCTGGATGTTTGGCACGGTTTCCCGTGCCTCTGCTGCTGTCAACGATATTAACGATGTTGACCTGGCCACAGGAGTTGCTGTTGGGTTTTGTTCCATGTCACGTATTTCCGCCCGGCTGTAATTCAGTGGATGCCACCTGTTCATGTGCCTATGCATGGTATAGTTCCCATAGCTATACTTTTTATCAGTCCCTCTTGATAATTTCTCTTTGCAAATGAGGCAGGTGACATACCTTGCATTTACTTTCTTCTGCCCTGGAGGGATTGAAAAAAACTGCCAAATGAAACTGGCTTTCCTATGGAAAACCCGGGGCACCTCTTCCAAGAACTGTGGTCCTTCTCTCTCCTCTTCCTCTAGTTCTTCCTCTTCCTCCTCTGTGTTGGTGATGACCTAGGGAGGTGGTCCTCTCTTCCCATGAGGAGGTGGAGGTGGTGGTGGGGGTGCACCAGCTGAAGCAAGTACTGAAGCCATTGCTCTACTATGAATAAAGGTCTTTCTCTCACAATGATGAAAGTCAGAGTGAGGAAAGAAGGAGGGGTTTTCATCATTTGGGAAAAACAATAGTTCTCAACCAATGAAAAGTGTTATTTTTAGGTCACCTGACCTAGCCTTACATGATTATGAAACCAAAAGTTAAATGAACCAATGAAAAGTTTTATTAACAAGTCACATGACCTCTCACGCTTATGTTACGCGCTGCGGAACGCGCCCCGGATCGCTTCCGGGTCGCTGCGCTTCGCGCCTCGGTTCGCGCTCCGGAGCACTTCCGGGTGCGCTAACGCGGCGCGTCATAAGACGCATTACGCGGCAACGCGATACGTCGCGCTTTCGCGAAGCGCCGCGGATCGCTTCCGGGGAGCTGCGCTTCGCGTCTCAGTTCGCGTACCGGAGCACTTCCGGGTGCGCGAACGCAGCGCGTCATAAGACGCATTACGCGACAACGTGATACATCGCGCTTCCGCGACGCGTCACGATGTTGATTTCTAACGCGGCAGTTGCGCTAACGGAACATTTACCGGTTCGCGGACCGGGTCGCGGCATCAAATTGAGCTAACGGAAAGCTTCCCGGTTCGCGAACCGGGAGCGAAACAAAAAAAATATTTTAAAAAAAATTATTAATAAACATATAAAATATATTTTTGGATTTAAAGAAGAATACATTTTACAGCTATAGATATTAGCTTTTAAAAAAAACAATGAAATTCACTGAAAAAACCATAGGTTATAGACCATATATAGTTAGGAATTAGCATTTACAAAACCTTGAAAATTCACTGAAAAAACCATAGGTTATAGACCATATATAGTTAGGAATTAGCATTTAAAAAACCTTATTTTACTCACACAAAACCATTGAAATTCCATATATAGTTAGTTGTACTAACTATTTATCGCGCACCCGCAATCCACTGCTGATCATGTCACATATTACATCATTCATGACATGGTCAGTGACATCACTGATGACATCACTGATGACATCTCAAATGACATCACTGATGACATCTCAAATGACATCACTGATGACATCACTGATGACATCTCAAATGACATCACTGATGACATCACTGATGACATCTCATTTGACATTACTGATCACATCACTGATGACATCATTCATGTGATAATACGATGAACCTCTTCAGACTCTAATATAACCTTAGATACACTCACTGTAAACATACACTCACAGACTGTCACTCATCCATGGAGTTACTCAGACACCTAGTCAGTCATGCAAAGAATCAATCACACCTCCATTTTCTCAACTATACAGTTATACACACCTTACTTATTCAAACATATACTAAAACATATTTACTCTCTTATACACTCCTGGATACAAGTTCACAATGATGCATACAGCCACTCACACATTCACTGGCTCCTATGCACATTTATTTATATATGTCAACTCTCACATGTACTGTATTTTACATATGTACTTACTTTGACATGTAGCACTGAGATATCCATTCACTCACCAATACACTCATGCACACAGTCAACCGCCCATACAGCTGTTTCCACATGCACTTTTGAACCCATACATCTAGTGAATCAACTGCTCACACATATATGCACAGAGTCATACACCTCCCAGCCACCCACACACACACTCAGTCTCCCATACAAATGCTTGGGCAACCAATCAATAACCCATATAGTTACTCATATAGCTACTGATCAACACATGCAGCAGTTTACAGAACAACAGACATAATGATGCACAAATTAAGACAGTTTAGTCACTAACCCATGCATTCAGTGAGACACATTTAATCACTCACTCATACAGTCAGTCACGCACCTACTAAATCCTTCATCCATACACTTCTACATCTACTCATTCTTCAATATGTAAAACATATTTAAACTTTACAGAAAAACACAGTCACTGGATGATGTCATCAGTGATGTCATCAGTGATGTCATTTGAGATGTCATCAGTGATGTCATCAGTGATGTCATTTGAGATGTCATCAGTGATGTCATCAGTGATGTCACTGACCATGTCATGAATGATGTAATATGTGACATGATCAGCAGTGGATTGCGGGTGCGCGATATATAGTTAGTACAACTAACTATATATGGAATTTCAATGGTTTTGTGTGAGTAAAATAAGGTTTTTTAAATGCTAATTCCTAACTATATATGGTCTATAACCTATGGTTTTTTCAGTGAATTTTCAAGGTTTTGTAAATGCTAATTCCTAACTATATATGGTCTATAACCTATGGTTTTTTCAGTGATATATATATATATATTCACTGAAAAAACCATAGGTTATAGACCATATATAGTTAGGAATTAGCATTTAAAAAACCTTATTTTACTCACACAAAACCATTGAAATTCCATATATAGTTAGTTGCACTAACTATATATCGCGCACCCGCAATCCACTGCTGATGATGTCACATATTACATCATTCATGACATGGTCAGTGACATCACTGATGACATCACTGATGACATCTCAAATGACATCACTGATGATATCTCATTTGACATCAATGGTCACATCAATGATGATATCATTAATGTGACAATACAATGCATCTCCTCACACTTTAATATAACCTCTGTTACAACCCAGTGTTAAATACAGAGTATAATTTTTGAAACCATTGACACACCAATACTAGTTACTACATACGCACTCACTGATTCCTACGTCTACACACACATTCACTCATTCACCCATACAATCATTCATACATACAATCACTCATCTTTACAACACTATCATATGCACTCATACACCTATACAGACACTCACACTCTGCCACTCATCCATGGAGTTACTCACACACCTAGTCAGTCCTGTAAAGAATCAATCACACTTCCATTTTCTAATCTACACAGTTAAACATAGAGTACCTTACATTTTCAAACATATACTAACACATACTTACTCTCTTATAGAATCACTGATACAAGTACACATTGATCTGCACAGAGTCACACACCTCCCAGCCAGCCATACACACACTCAGTCTCCCATACAAATACTTGTGCAACCAATCAATAACCCATATAGCTACTTATATAGCTACTGATCAACACATGCAGCAGCTTGCACAACAACAGACATACTGATGCACACTTTCAGACAGTTTAGTCACTAACCCGTGCATTTAGTAAGACGCATTTAATCACTCACTCATACAGTCAATCACACACCTACTAAAACCTTCATTCAGACACTTATACACCCACTCATTCTTCAATATGTAAAACATATTTAAACTTTACAGAAACACATAATCACTGGATGTTGTCATCAGTGATGTCATTTGAGATGTCATCAGTGATGTCATCAGTGTTGTCACTGACCATGTCATGAATGATGTAATATGTGACATCATCAGCAGTGGATTGCGGGTGCGCGATATATAGTTAGTGCAACTAACTATATATGGAATTTCAATGGTTTTGTGTGAGTAAAATAAGGTTTTTTAAATGCTAATTCCTAACTATATATGGTCTATAACCTATGGTTTTTTCAGTGAATTTTCAAGGTTTTGTAAATGCTAAATCCTAACTATATATAATCTATAACCTATGATTTTTTCAGTGAATTTCAATGGTTTTTTAATAGCAAATATCTGTAGCTGTAAAATGTATTCTTCTTTAAATCCCAAAATATATTTTATATGTTTATTAATAACTTTTTTTTTTTAAATATTTTTTTCTTCGTTCCCACTTCGCGAATCGGGAAGCTTCCCGTTAGCTGACCTTGATGCCGCGAAATAGACCGCGAGCCAGTAAACGTTTCTTTACCGCAACTGCCGCGTTAGAAAACAACATCGTGACGCCTCCCGTCCGCATGACGTTTCGCGTTGTCGCGTGATACGTCATATGACGTACTACGTTAGCGAACTGGTACGCTTACCGAGTCGCAAAGCAAAGGTTTCTGGAAGCAAACCGGAAGGCCCTGCAAAGCGTGTAACATAAACACAGCAGGTCATGTGACTTGGTAATAACACTTTTCATTGGTTCATTTCACTTTTGGTTTCCTAATGATGTAAGACTAGGTCATATAATCTAAAATGAACACTTTTCATTGGTTGAGAACTATTGTTTTTCCCAAATGATGAAAATCCCTCTTTCTTTCCTCACTCTGACTTTCATCATTGTGAGAGAAAGACCCTTTGTTACCAGTGAGCAATGGCTTCTTTAGTAGCTTCAGCTGGTGCTTCCCCACCACCTCCACCACATCCAAGGAAGAGTGGACCGATGTGTGAATGTGTTCACTGTATGCAACAACTTTGACACTTACAGAAGCCTCACCTTCTCCATGCCTCCTACACAGTTCTACATGTACATCATAAATGCAAACAGAACAGAATTAATTATACATGTTAAATGGTTTATTTTTGCTGTTCTCAGAATGTATCAAATTTCACTAAAAACAGTGACTTGAAGGTATTCATCATATAACAGCGGGGAAAAAAAACACAATCAAAATGATTGTGTTTAAAAAACCCATACAACATAACAAATCAGAATTCAGAACTCCTTAAAGTTAACTTACTTTCCATGACGGCCAAGGATGTCCTATGAACAGCTTACACTCTGTTGTGCTGTTATTACTTTCAACCCGCCACTTTCTGAAAGAAAACCTCCATCGTTTTCAAAAACATGTTACATATAATAAATGACTTCTTGCTCTCTACCACAAGTTTCCACAAGGCCAAATCTTGTCAAAGCCATTTATAACTCTTGGATTTCTTGTAAGCCAATCCCGTCTTTTCGCATTTCCGAAACTTTCAGAATTAAAATGTTTAAGATCATTTACACAATCCTGGACTAGTAATATCTTCCCCTTCTTGCTCAATCATGTTCTACATTTCCTATCACACTGATACTGCTTACTATGAAGCAGACTTACACTACCTTTATGACTAGTACAATTATTTAATTCTCTACATCACTTTTAATCACAAAGCAATGTAAAACAGTAGACAGCATTGCAGACTTACATTCCCTCTACTCCATGTTTTGATTGGCTGCTTCAATTAGCTTATAAAAAGAAATAGTTTTTCTGAACTCATTCAAAGTGCACGTATTTCTCAATGACGTCCAGTGTTATGGTAAAAAGTTATGTCTCTGTACTACACTTATCCTCAAGGCCAAATAGTGTAGGAGCCATGAGAACTTCTTGAAATTCCTCAGAGCACATCCCGAGATTCTTTCCCTAAAATGTTGGTTTTAAAAACACCAGGTAAGAGTTTTTAAGGTCATATGGCAATATTTTTTTGAAAATTAAAACAGAATCATTGCAGAATGACCAGCCATTTCTACACTTTAAATAAGCTGTATAATGTCCTGATGTTATTGAAGGACCATCATGATATATAATTGCTACAGTTACAAAAGTCCTTCCTGATATTGACAACTGTGAAGCCACAAAATTTTTAATTAAAGTTGTCAATTTTGTTCCATCAGGCCTACATCGTTGGAACATTAAAATGACATACTGGCCATATGTTCGTATAAATAATGTGGACATCATTTCAGATTTACATTGCCTACACTCCATATTGTGATCAGCTGCTTTTACTAGCTTATTAAAAGAGACTGATTTACTGTCTGGCAAAGTTAAATATATAAATCTTTCTGAGTCTACACTAGTAGTACTTGATACCCTACAGTTCTCGCAGTCATGCTGCCATTGATAAGAAAGCCCAAACAGGTGATCTACATCTACACCTTCATCATGCAATACATCAAGCATATACATTAAAAACTCCTGACAATCTTGCTGACTATTTTGAGAGAATTGTGTTTGGCCTGAACATCTGTCTAACAGATTTCGAATTTCAGACACACTTTCTATGTTTGTTCTATCAGTGCTACATTTCTCTAACACAGAATTTAACAAACTGCAAAATCTTTGCTCAGAATTGACCACAATCTCTTCTTTTACATTTTCTAGAGAAAACAAAACATTAACCACTACATTAGCATAGCAGTTGACACCAGAACTGTTTTCAAATTGAAAACCAACAACATCTTCAACAGAATCCTTTTTGTTTCTGCTTATAATTTCAGGTTCATCGACTTTTCGTCTTTTTGCTACAACCTCCCCAGTATTGGTCACATTTCTTCGTTTCCGGCCTACCACACGTTTCTCAAACAAAGGATACTGAGGCAAATGTGGCGCATACTCTCTTC